>NC_054473.1:11227558-12427558 GCF_017639515.1 Carcharodon carcharias
GTCTGTCTGCGCGAGTGAGTGTGTCTGTCTGCGCGAGTGAGTGTGTCTGTCTGCGCGAGTGAGTGTGTCTGTCTGCGCGAGTGAGTGTGTCTGTCTGCGCGAGTGAGTGTGTCTGTCTGCGCGAGTGAGTGTGTCTGTCTGCGCGAGTGAGTGTGTCTGTCTGCGCGAGTGAGTGTGTCTGTCTGCGCGAGTGAGTGTGTCTGTCTGCGCGAGTGAGTGTGTCTGTCTGCGCGAGTGAGTGTGTCTGTCTGCGCGAGTGAGTGTGTCTGTCTGCGCGAGTGAGTGTGTCTGTCTGCGCGAGTGAGTGTGTCTGTCTGCGCGAGTGAGTGTGTCTGTCTGCGCGAGTGAGTGTGTCTGTCTGCGCGAGTGAGTGTGTCTGTCTGCGCGAGTGAGTGTGTCTGTCTGCGCGAGTGAGTGTGTCTGTCTGCGCGAGTGAGTGTGTCTGTCTGCGCGAGTGAGTGTGTCTGTCTGCGCGAGTGAGTGTGTCTGTCTGCGGGAGTGAGTGTGTCTGTCTGCGCGAGTGAGTGTGTCTGTCTGCGCGAGTGAGTGTGTCTGTCTGCGCGAGTGAGTGTGTCTGTCTGCGCGAGTGAGTGTGTCTGTCTGCGCGAGTGAGTGTGTCTGTCTGCGCGAGTGAGTGTGTCTGTCTGCGCGAGTGAGTGTGTCTGTCTGCGGGAGTGAGTGTGTCTGTCCGTGGGAGTGAGTGTATCTGTCTGCGTGGGCGAGAGAGTGTGTCTGCCTGCGGGCGTGTGTGTGTCTGTCTGCGGGCGTGTGTGTGTCTGTCTGCGGGCGTGAGTGTGTCTGTCTGCGGGAGTGAGTGTGTCTGTCTGCGGGAGTGAGTGTGTCTGTCTGCGGGAGTGAGTGTGTCTGTCTGCGGGAGTGAGTGTGTCTGCCTGTGGGCTTGTGTGTGTCTGTCTGCGTGAGTGAGTGAGTGTGTCTGCACGGGTGAGTGTGTCTGTGTGGGCGAGTGAGTGTGTCTCTCTGAGCGAGTGAGTGTGTCTCTCTGAGCGAGTGAGTGTGTCTCTCTGAGCGAGTGTGTGTGTCTGTCTACATGGGTGTGTGTGTCTGTCTACGGGAGTGTGTCTGAGTGAGTGAGTGTGCCTGTCTGAGCGAGTGAGCGTGTCTGTCTGCAGGAGTGCGTGTGTCTGCGCGAGTGAGTATGTCAACGCTCCTCCCCGTCCTCCATCCTCGCCCTCCTTCTCGGCCTCCCCCTCCCCCTCCCCCCTTGCCCTCCTCCCTTGTCCTCACCCTCCCCTTTGCTCTCGCTCTCCCCCTCCCCCCTTGCCCTCACCCTTCGACCTCACCCTCCAACTCCACCACTCACTCTCTCGCCTTCACCGTGCCCAGTATTGTGATATCAGCCTGTTCACGATGGGTGGAATGGCCTCCTTCTCTGCCGCTATTTTTTCCATGTGTTCCGATGGTGCACGTGCCTTTCTGCCCTGCAATGCCACCTTTGGACCCACAGGGAAACCTGCCCCCACCAAGTAACAACATGACTTATTTTCAGACGGAAGCTTAATTCGTGTTTGTTTCTGTTTGTAGGGGAGGAACCTGATTCCCAACGCGCCAGGCAATGTCAAGCTGAATTACACAGTGCTGATAGGGGACAACCCCTGTGCTCTGACAGTCTCGGAGACCCAGCTCCTGTGTGAACCACCTAACCTGACTGGCGAGCATAAAGTTTTGGTGAGTGTGCGTTTGTAGGGACGAGGTGCTGAATCTTCAGATCCACCTGCACGGAGACTTCACATCTGGTCTTGTTCTTAGAGAGTTGTTTCTGACTTTATTTTTCCACTGCAAAGGCTTTAGAGGGCGTGCAGAAAAGACCTATGGGAATGGTCCCTGGGATGAGGGATATTAAGATATCACCGCCACCTTCCCGAGGGCAACTAGGGGTGGGCAATAAATGCTGGCCTGGCCAGCGAAGCCCACATCCCGTGAATGAACAAAAGAGAAAAGTAGATTGGGGAAGCTGGGGCCTGTTCTGCTCAGAGAAGAGAAGGTGGAGAGAAGATTGGAGAGAGGCGTTCAAAATCATGAGAGGGCTGAACAAAGTCGATCAGGAGAAACCGTTCCCGATTTAAGTTGACTGGCCTAAGAAGCAATGGCAACATGAGGAAAACCTTTTTCACGCAGCGAGTGGTCAGGGTCCTGAATGCACTGCCTGGGAGCGGGGGGGTAGAGGCAGATTTAATCGCGGTTTTCAAGGGGGGAAAGTATTTGTGCGCAGAGTGGAACGAGCTGAGTTGCACTCGTGGGGAAGTTAGCATGGACACCGGCCAAATGGTGTGGCCTCCTGTGCTGTAAACGTTGTACGGTTCTATGAATTTGTCAACCACGGCTTGATTAGACCTGGTTTGGTTAGTCGATAGTAAGATATGAGGTTGTCCAGGTAGAGGTAATGACTGGTGGAGTTGGGTGAGATAATTCAATGTTGTGAGACACTCTCAATTGATCATTTTAAACTGCCCAATGACTGAAACCAAGAGCACTTCACCTTAGTCTTACACAGCAAGTGGCTGAAGCCTCTTTTAAAAAGCACCTCCTGAACCCATGACCCCCTCACACCTTGAAAGACAAGGGAATAGGAACATCGCCACCTCCAGGTTTCCCTCCCAAGTCGCACACCATCCCAACTCGGAACATATACACGCCGTTCCTCCATCGTCGCAAAATCCTCGAAGTCCCGAGGCAGCAGCTCTGCGGAAGCACTTTCACCCCCATGGACCGCAGCGGCTCACGCAGAAAGCCCAATGCCAACCTGCTCAAGGACAACTAAGGGTGGAGGGGGTTTGGGGTGGGGGCAATCAATGCCAACGCCACCAGCG
Organism: Carcharodon carcharias; assembly: GCF_017639515.1. Classification (NCBI taxonomy): domain Eukaryota; kingdom Metazoa; phylum Chordata; class Chondrichthyes; order Lamniformes; family Lamnidae; genus Carcharodon; species Carcharodon carcharias. Next base: position 11,230,387 of record NC_054473.1, read on the forward strand.
ACGTCCAGAGCTCGGGGAATGATTTTCAGAAAAATCTTTGACAAAACCGATGCCCTTATGAAGTGTTCACAGTAAACGCGACTCTTCCCCACCCACCCGCTGTGTCTTGCATTGAAACCCCGGTGACAATCCAGCTTTACTTTCCCATAAAAGATGAATTTGTCTGGCTACAATACCCTTGTAAGGATTGAATTTTGAAATGGGTCATGGGGGTAACACCAAAACCCTTCTTTTACTTAAATCTTAAGTATACATTCTGCTGGCATTTTTTTTTTAATTATGTCTCGCTCGCTTACATTGAGTCTGCGATATCTTGGATGGATTTAAAGGGATAAAACCAAGCAGTAAAGCCTCACAGAAATCCGGTGGTGGGTTTAGTCGCAAAGGAGATTTAAAATGACTTTGTAGTGGCCTCACTGAGCATTGATTTGAAGCTTTGCCAGAACTGACTCTCAAAGCTCATTTTCCTTTGAACATGTTGATGAGCGTCAGGGAATGGAAGGAGGGTGGGGGCTGGGAGCACTGGGGCAGGATGTTGAGGACGAAAAGGGAGAGAGCATTCCTTTTCTTCCGGCCAGTCACTCCCTGCCCTGGCTTTTGGGGTGTCGCTCGTCTGCTGACCATGGGTGCAGTTGCTCATTTGCTTTTTTTTTGTTGGGGGGAGGGGTGGGGGGAGGGGGTGGGGGGTGGATTTTGGGGCCTCAGGTAGGGGTTCGCCGAACACGGGCGTTCCCAGAACGACGGTAGCTGTGTTTCAGCCCGGCCGCTGTGACGTCTGTCCCCCGTGAAACGCTTTGCCTTCTGTCCTGAGGACAGAATGGGATAAATTAACAATGAAGGGAAACTCTCGAAGGGGCAGGACTGAGAATCATGAAGACGGACTTCAAAACAGTTTGAGCCTTTCTTTTTTTTTTTCAATCATGGGAAGTAAAGGGAAGAACTTTACCTGCGAATCCCGAACTTTATAGGTCACAATGCAGGAGGGAGGTTGTGACAGAATAATCGGACATGTACTTTGAATGGATTGGATCCAATGGGACAAGTGGCCTTACCCCACTCCAAAAGTTTTCTTACATTCTCTGGACAAGGCCAGGTTTTAGTGGGAATTATGTAATCATTTTAGGGAGGAACTGTAACTATTTAGAGCAGTCATTTCCTGGTGCCGTTGGCAGATTAGACGGTGAAGAAGGTGACAGACACTGTAGTGTCATGGTAGTGTCACTGGGCTAGTAATACAGAGGCCCAAGCTAATTCTCTGGGGACAGGAGCTCAAATCCCACCACGGCAGCTGGTGACATTTAAATTCAATTAATGCGTCCAGAATTATACAGCTTGTCTCAGTAATGGTGATCATGACACAGTCATCATCAGTTGGGGTAAAAACCCATCTGGTTCACTAATGTCTCTTTAGGGAAGGAAATCTGCTGTCCTTACCTGGTCTGACCTACATGTGACTCCAGACCCACAGCACCGTGGTTGACTCTTAACTGCCCCTCTGAAATGGACTAGCAAGCCACTCAGTTCAAGGGCAATTAGGGATGGGCAACAAATGCTGGTCTTGCCAGTGATGCTCATATCCAGTGATGGAATAAGGAACTGCAAAGAGTGTGGAGGGGCCTGGCTGTAGATCTGGATTGGTTGTTGCATAAAGTGTGAGATTTGCCTGAGGAGCATTGTGTGGCCACAAAGAATTGCTCTCGATAACGTTACTCTTACATGGCTGTCCAGGGAATGCCTTTAAGTCTGGCACGTTTGTAATGAAGGGGTGTCCGAGCCCCACTGTGATATACAACCCTCCTTCTATAAGACAGCGAACCTCAACCTCACTAATCCACTCTGACAAAGAAAGAAAGTGTTTTAGGAAAGACTTGGGATTATTTTTTGTGTGCGTGGAGAGATTGAGCATATTTCTTGTGGACTGTGGGTGCAGGTGCACAAAACTGCCCCAGAGCCAGGGTAAGATTGACAATATCGTAGCTGTAGGCTGTTAGTTTTGAGCAGATGCATTGATGTATTTTACTATTTCCAGCACAGCTGCTGATTGCCATTTTGGAATGAGTTCAATAGTTTTATTGTGGCCCAAAAGAACTGTTCTCTTGTGTGCAGGCTCTGTTTAGGATCGGGGAAACTTCAGTCACTGGCCCACCCACCCCTCCAATTTTCTCTAAGGAAGGGAACATTTGGAATGTGAGGAGGCCATTCAGCCCTCGAGACTTTCGCACCATTTTATGAGATCCTGGCTGAACTGTACCTCAGTTCTATTTACCTTCCTCAATGCTAGACTTTTACCGCCCCCCACCCCCCCAAAAATCTACCCATCTCACTCCTGAAAGCTCCACTTGTCCCTGGCGTTTTATGGAAGAGAGACCTGAATTTTGTTTTTTTAATTCCTTTATTTTTCCATGGGGAGATGGGTGTCGCTGGCAAGGCCAGCACTTGTTGTCCATCCCTAAGTGCCCTTGAACTGAGTGACTTGCTAGGTTATTTCAGAGGGGCAGTTAAGAGTCAACCGCATGGCTGTGGGCCTGGAGTCACATGTAGGCCCGACATGTAGGGTAAGGATGGCAGATTTCCTTCCCAGCCAATTAGTGATAGTTTCACGGCCACCATCGCTGAGACCAGGTTTTTACATTTTGTTAATTGGATTGAACCAGCTGTCATGTTGGGATCTGGACCTGTCTTCCATGGGCATTAGTCTGGGCCTCTGGATTACTATTCCAATGGCGTTACCACTGAACTGCTGCTTCTCTCCGCACCACCCCCCCCCCCACCCCATCTCTGCTAATGTTTTGTTCGGGGGTATTGACAAAAATCGACCCTGTTGTCTCCTGCTCCGGATTATTCTTCTCAGAGTCTTCACAAGCTGTTTAACTTTTTAATTCCTTCAATCCTTTTCTCCAGTCTGCAGACTTTGTTTTAGAGAAAGTGCCGGAAACTCTCGGCAGGTCAGGTAGCATCCGAGGAGAGAGGAATGGAGTTGACAGGCTGCATTTAATAATGCAAGTCGTCACCATGGGAACCATGGTGGCTGGGCCAACTTGGGCCTCTCCTGTGATTAAGTGGTGGGAGAACCTCCCCCCCCCCCGATTAAGTTGGAGGGCGGAAGGGGCTGGCCCTGCATTCCTGGCCGCCATTGGCAGGATGTCAACGAGCCTCATTAATGAGCCGGTTGACACCCATTATCCCTGAGCCCACTGCAGTTTAGTGGTGGCTGGGGAGGTTAACAGGAGCCGCACGGCTCTCCTGTATCCTCGGCAAGCTGCTTAACAAACCCTCCTGAGGTGGTGGGTGGAGGTCATATGTTATCCGGCATTTTGTGCCTGATCGAGGGACCTGGCATTCGAAAGTGGGGAGGGAGGGATGCTGAAAGCAATCTCCCAGCCCCTGCAGCACCCGCCCTGTGACCCCCTACCCCCCACCCTCACTTTTGGTTTGGGGCCTCATTTCTGGGCCTCTGGTGGGCACAGCTCCTGCTGGCACTGGCAGTGACAAATAGCTGCCCGGCCTCTGATTGGCTGGCAGCTCTTGGTGGGCAGGACTTCTGCCGCAGGGGGACCTCAATCTCAGGGAAGGCCTGAAGGTGGCCACTGAAGTGCCTGAAGGGCGCTTCCACCCTCCTACCATAGAACTGACAGGGGGAGCGGGGGAGGTGGGGGGGGGGGATGTTCCCTGCTGGTTCTCCAAGTGGTGGGCGATACCCCCGTTCACCCCACAAAACACAGCCTAGCGTTTCAGGCCTCTGATCCTCCAGTCGATTGACGGTCAAAAGTCTTTATTGCTTTGTTGCACAGCAACGTTTCTTTCACCAGTAGCCTGGCAATATTTATCCCTAAACATGACTAGAAACAGATTATCTGTTCATTATCACGTTGCACCATCGGGCGATCTTGCTACACACCGGTTGGCTGCCATGTACCCCTGAGTTACGCCGGCGACTTCGTTTCCAACGTTCTTCATTGGGCACAAAAAGCCTTCAGGACATCCTGAGCTTGTGAATGATGCTTTCGAAATGTCTCTCTTCCCCTCGTACCGCTAACCTTCAGTGAGCAGTGCCCAGCTCCTTCGGAGAATCTATCATGACAAGGGCTGTCAACCCGTTGCTTCTTTTTCACCGAACAAAGAGTTTGCTGCCACTTACTGTGTCTTGAAGTGATTCTCGACAGTTGTAAGTGAGTGAAGGATGAGGCAGTGAGTCTATAAAACAGTGGTGGAAGCTAATGGAACAGTAATAATCCAGCCCAACTATATTTCAGCAGCAAGTACAATGGCAGCTGATTTGAACTCTCTACCCTGACTTATCCTTCCGATTAACATTCCCAGTAAAATAGAAGGAGCACGTACATTATTTCCTTATTAGGGAAGGCAAGAGTTTCTTGTCAGGGTTGGGGTGAAGAATGGAAAGCATTAAAAGAAAAATGTCATGATGAAACCAGCCTTTGACTATTTGAGTGCAAGATCTCTCTATAGTGCTGCAAAGCCCGTGGACATTGCAGGATGCACTGCAGGAATTCGCCAAGACTCCTTAGACAGCTCCTTCCAAACCCACGCCTGCTACCTTCCAGAAGGACAAGGGCAGTAGACACATGGGAACACCCACCACCTGGAAGTTCCCCTCCAAGCCACTCACCATCCTGACTTGGAAATATATCGGCCGTTCCTTCACTGTCGCTGGGTCCAAAATCCTGGAACTCCCTCCCTAACAGCAACTGTGGGTGTGCCAAAGTGCTGTAAACTGCAAGGCCGTGGATAGGTGCTGGAAGGCGGGAATAGAATGGGCTGCCAACCCAAACCTGTCCTCAATGAGCATTCATTACCCCCACCCTTCACAGCAACGGTAACGTGTCAGTGATCAGTAACTCATCAGGGAGTAATAATCCAGAGAGTGAGAAAGCACATTGAGGATAGGCATAAAAAGGTGGTCTCAATGAAAGTGACCAGGAAGTCGTCATATTGCTGTAAAGACACAATCTGTTCACTGGTGTCCCTTAGGGAAGGAAACTAGCTGTCCTTACCCAGTCTGGGCCTGTATGTGACTCCAGGTCCACACCAACATGGTAGAATCTTAACTGCCCTGCCTAACGATACACATCGTTGTAGCAAATTGTGTTCGGGCAGCTCGAGATGGGGAATAAGTGCCAGCCTTGCCAGCAACACCCACATCATGAGAATGAATTAAAATGAAGTTATATAAATCTTGGGTATTCTTGCTCCCCAGGCCCCCAACAAGCTCAGGAGCAGCGGGCCTGATCGTCACACCCGATCACTGCTCTCTCCGATTGAGGCTTCCTCACTCGGCAAAGGCCGAGGATTGTTTGGGATCTCCCTGCTGTTGAATAATCAGCACGTTCAGCAACTGAATCTCTGAGGAACTGAAGAACTTGCATCATGAGCGCAATTGGGAACAATGGCCGTGCCCAGTCCAAGCCGGCTGATCCTCCAATCACAGCCACAGAATGTCCGAGGGATGGAGAAACAAAGGAAGAACTTGCTTTAGGTAGCGCCTTTCACAGGGTCCCACAGCACTTTCTAATCAGTGAAGTGCTTTTGAAGGGTAACTACTCATGTAATCTAGGAAACGCTGCAGCTTTATTTGCACAAAGCAAACTCCTGCAAACAGCAATGTCATAAATAACAAGATAATCGGGGGTTTTCTTCAGTGAAGTTGGGTGACGGATAATATTGGCCCGGACCACCAGGGGATCTCCCCTGCTCTTCTGAGAATAATGCTATGCGATGTTTTACATCCATCTGAAAGATGGCACCTCTGACAGTGCAGCACTCCCTCAGTACTGCGCTGGGGCGTGTCGGCCTAGATTTTGTGCTCAAGTCTCTTGAGTGGGATCTGAACTCAATAGCCTTCTAACTCAGAGGTGAGAGTGCTGATCCACTCTTTATTTAAATTTAAAACTTCTCATGCTTATTTCCAAATCCTCACAGCCTTTCCCCCGCCCCAAACCATCTCTGTAACCCTCCGAGATCATTGCGTTCCTCTAATTCAGGCCTCGTGAGCATCCCCAATTTTAATCACTCCACCATTGGTGGCTGTACTTGTAGCTGCCCAGGCCTGAAAATAGGAAAAGGGAGACATGTTACTGAAACTTTTCATCTTGCACACATCAGGACATATGCAAGAATGCCAAATTTCAAATGGTCACAACAATTTGTTCAACAGGAGAAAAGGGTGCTGATTGGTTAGCAAGTTGACTCTTGATTAGCCGAGGTGTTGCCATGGAGAAAGCAATGGACAAATATGGACTCCCAGGGCTTCCGGGTAATGCAAACAAGGAATACGACTTGAACATATTCCTATTGTTTGCAGAGAACGGGTCCCTGCGTATGAATACATGTCGCTTCTAACAAGTGTAAATAAGCCATGTTATGAGCTCGACTGATTATCTTAAATTGGTTGTTAGTGTAGCTATTAGCGCACTCAGGATTGTTCGGCAAGTGCTATCTGATCGCAGAATCACATCAAGCAGTTGACGCTTTGCTTTTAATTTTGCAAGCATGGGCTGGTTGATGACAGTCTGTACTCTGCCAATCACAAGTAACCCAACGAACATGCCATTTGACTCAATCAGCAAGTCACTGGGACATACGGCCTATGTGGCCCAAAGACAGGGTAATGTGTCACAGAGCGATTTTTGAAATTTTATTCATTCATGGGATGTGGACTTGGCTGGCTTGGCCAGCATTTATTGCCCATCCCTAATTGCCCTTGAGAAGGTGGTGGTGAGCTGCCTTCTTGAACAGCTGCAGTCCATGTGGTGTAGGTACACCCAGAGTGCTGTTAGGGAGGGAGTTCCAGGATTTTGGCCCAGGTTTAAGAGGTGACTTGATTGAGGCGTTTAAGATTTTGAGAGGAGGTGCTACGATAGACAGGGAGAAACTTTCCAGAGGCGGGGCAAGTCTCGGACAAAGAGACACAACCCTAAAATCAGAGGCTGGTCATTCAGGGGGAAAGTTAGGAAACACTAGGGGTAGAAATTCATAGTTTCTGAGGGTAGATTTGCAGTTTTGGGAGTGGGGGAGGGTGGGGGGAGGTGACAGTGGTGGCAAAATTCCTTGGATGCTTTTCCCTCCACCCACCCTGGCCTGGCCATGATTTAATGGGTGGTGGGAAGAGGTTGGCAACGGGGGAGAAGTTCAGCAGGTAAGTCTACTTGGGCAGACGGTGGGAAAGTAGGAGTGCCTCATTCACAGGCTTCCTTTTCTGATCGCCGTATCACCACCACAGACCCCGCAAAACAGGTACATCCTCTGAAGTACACAATGTACTCTGTGCCCCCTCCCCCCCACCTCAGGGGCGGGGGCCACTGAGAATGCTACCTGCACCCCCACCCCCCAACCAAACAATTTACCTGCCACCTGGCCCCTGGCTCTTTGCTACTCGGTCTGGATGCAGTCCCAGTAGTTGCCACCGCTCCTGGTGGCGCTTCTGAGACGAGTGAGCTTCTGCAGCTCTTGGAGGCAGGAATTACTCCTCAGAGGCGGGGGGGAAGAAGTTTCTCCAGTACAGACCAGTAAACGCTAGCTCAGCTAATTTTACATCTGACATCAGTAGACGTTTGCTGCCCAGGGGCTTGAGGATTAAGGAACCAAGCTGGCTGGATGGAGTCAATGTGCAGATCATCCATGGTCTTCTTGAAGGAACAGCCTCACAAGGTTGAAGAGCCCATTGCTGTTCCGGCGATTCCAGCCTCAGCCTGGTTTTACCCCCAACAAAATAAGATGGCATAAGACTGGGAGCAAAGCTGTGGGGGGGTTGGAGGCTGTTCGGGGAGGTAGGGGAAGGGGGGTGTTGCAAGTGGGTGCACGCTCTGCCCTTTCTCTGCCTCAGGAAAACCCTCAGAATTCGACAAAGGGGGAAAATGATTGGAGCAGGATGGACCAATCGGGCTGAAGTGGCCTGTTTGTTTGTGCTGCCCCCAATCCAGGAGCCGTCTCCTGTCCATCCGGCCTTTGTCTGCAGCTGGGGCAACAAACTACAGGCAAGGCACAAGACCCAGGGACCTGCCTCAAACTGAGTGGACGGCATCTCGCTGGTGCTGAACCCAAATTAGGGCAACAGTGTGAAAGCAGCTTTGAAAGCTAGGATGGTACCTGAGTACCATTAAATATAACATGGGGCACTAATAAGCACAGGCAGAGCCTGTGGTCACTGTGATAGGGTGGTGGTGGGGTGGGGAGGAATGGTGGGGGGATGGTCGGGGGTGGGTGGGGGGCTTGGGGTTGGCGGTATGGTGGGGGAGAGTAATGGCGGTGTGCTGGTAGATTGGAAACAGGCTGATGTAGTGCCCATTGACACAAAATTCCAGTTTGCGGATGCTGCCAAACCAGGAGAGTCCCTGGAGTTGGGGGTCTACTGAGTCATTTAGTCATTGTAACAAAGATGGTCAAACCAAATACAACATGCCTTTCATAACCTAAGGAGGTCCAAGCTCTGTTTGCTGGCTAGTGAAATGCTTACGTGTAGTCACTGTTGTAATGTAGGAAATACAGCAACCAATTCGCACACAGCAAGATCCCACAAATAGAAAATAAAAACAAAGTGCTGGAAAAACTTGGCAGGTCTGGCAGCATCTGTGGAGAGAGAAACAGAGTTAACATTTTGAGTCCAAAATGACTCCTCTTTGGAGCTATGAACAGCAATGCGAAAAAGTCCAAATAATCTGCTTTACTTCTGACTGATAAGGCCATCAACAGTAGCTCAGCCCCCAGCATCAGCAGAATGAGACCACAACCTGTAACCTCATGGCCGGCATACCCCCCCACTCTTCCATTACCACCAAGCCAGGGCATCAGCCCTGGTTCAATGAAGAGTGCAGGAGGGCATACCAGGAGCAGCATCAGGCATACCTAACAATGAGGTATCAATTTGGTGAAGCTACAACACAGGACTACTTGTGTGCCAAACAGCAGAAGTAACAAGTGACAGACAGGGCTAAGTGATCCCACAACTAACGGATCAGATCTAAGCTCTACAGTCCTGCCACACCTAGTCATGAATGGTGGTGGACAATTAAACAACTCACTGGAGGAGGAGGCTACACAAATATCCCCATCCTCAATGATGGGGGAGCCCAGCACATCAGTGCAAAAGATAAGGCTGAAGCATTTGCAACAACCTTCAGCAAGAAAGGCTGAGTGCCAAGCTGGAGTCCCCCAGCATCACAGATGTCAGTCTTTAGCCAATTCAATTCATGCCACGTGATATCAAGAAACAGCTGAAGGCACTGGATGCTGCAAAGGCTATGGGCCCTGACAATATTCCAGCAATAGTATTGCAGACTTGTGCTCCAGAATTTGCCACGCCCCTAGCCAGGCTGTTCCAGTATAGATACAATGCTGGCATCTACCTAGCAATGTGGAAAATTGTCTATGCATGTCCCGCACATAAATAACAGGGCAAACCCAACCTGGCCAATTACCACCCCGTCAGTCTAATCTCCATCATCAGTGAAGCGATGGAAGGAATCATCAACAGTGCTATCAAGCGGGACTTGCTTAACAATAACCTGCTCACTGACTCAGTTTGGGTTCCTCCAGAGCCAATCAGCTCCTGACTTCATTACAGCCTTGGTTCATGGACGAAAGAGCTGAACTCCCAAGGTGAGGTGAGAGTGACTGCCCTTGGCATCAAGGCCACATTTGACAGAGTGTGGTATCAAGGAGCCCTAGCAAAACTGGAGTCAATGGGAATCAGGAAAAACTCTCTGCTGGTTGGAGTCATATTTAGCACAAAAGAAGATGATTGTGGTTGTTGGAGGTCAATCATCTCAGCTCCAGGACATCACTGCAGGAGTTCCTCAGGATAATGTCCTCGGCTCAACCATCTTCAGCTGCTTCATCAATGACCTTCCTTCCATCATAAGGTCAGAAGTGGGGATGTTCGCTGATGATTGCACAATGTTCAGCACCATTCGTGACTCCTCAGACACTGAAGCAGTCCATGTCCAAATGCAGCAAGACCTGGACAATATCCAGGCTTAAGCTGACAAGTGGCAAGTAACATTCGTGCCACACAAGTGCCAATCAATGACCATTTCCAACAAGAGAGAATCTAACCGTCACCCCTTGACATTCAATGGCATTACCATCACTGAATCCTAGGGGTTACCATTGACCAGAAACTGAACTGGACTGGCCATGTAAATACTGTGGCTGCAAGAGCAGGTCAGAGGCTAGGAATCCTGCAGCGAGTAACTTATCTCCTGACTCCCCAAAACCTGTCCACCATCTACAAGGCACAATTCAGGAGTGTGATGGAATACTCCCCGTTTGCTTGGATGAGTGCAGCTCCAACAGCACTCAAGAAGCTTGACACCATTCAGGACAAAGCATGCCACTTGATTGGCACCACATCCACAAGCATTTACTCCCTCCCTCACCGATGCACAGTAGCAGCAGTGTGTACCATCCACAAGATGCACTGCAGAAACTCATTAAGGCAGCGCCTTCCAAACCCAGAACCTTCTAGAAGAACAAGGGCTGCAGGTAGATGGGAACATCATTACCTGTAAGTTCCCCTCCAAGTCACTTACCATCCTGCCTTGGAAATATATCACCGTTCCTTCACTGTCACTGGGTCAAAATCCTGGAACTCTCTCCCTAACAGCACTGTGGGTGTACCTACACCACACGGACTGCAGCGGTTCAAGCAGGCAGCTCACCACCACCTTCACAAGGGCAATTAGGGATGGGCAATAAATGCTGGCCCAGCCAGCGAAGCCCACATCCCATAAAAAAGAATTTCAAAATGTAAGTATTGGTCCAGACACCTGGGAGAGCTCCCACTTCTTGGAATCTTTTATGTCCACCAAGAGGTCAGGGCCCTGATTTTTCAGCTTGTCTGAAAGACTGTACCTGTGACAGTGCAGCACTCCTCAGTGCTGCACTGGGAGTGTCAACCTAGATTTCTGTGCTTACATCGCTGGAGTAAGACTTGAGCTAATGGCCTTCTGATTCAAAGGTTTGACCCACTGAATCACAGTGACTACTTAAATGGCTTATATAAGGATTAAGTGATTGCCTACTCTATTGTACCTGCGCAGACTTGAACAGGTAGGCAGTGCAAACACTGTCTGCTGATCATTATGCTCTGTCCTCTCTGTGCCAATGAATATTTTATGTGCCATGTTTCTCCCATGTGACACGTTCACACAGAATCACATCTATTCTTTTCTCACATCTGCTGAACATGCCAAATTAGGTTGATTTTGATTTGTTGCTGTTATTCCAGTGCTGAGAAGCCAATATCACATGAACAGAGAGCTTGTCAGGCTAGTCAGGAAGAGCAGATCAGCCCCTGATAAATGCATAAATGCTTTGTGAAGTCATTTAGTTTCTGCCTGGGTGAATCTAGCTCTAAAACTCTGGATTAAAAATGGGTAATTTGCAAATCTTTGTAGCGAGGTGAGGATTTTAAACTCTTCACTCAGCAATTCCATCCAGAGCTAAAACAAGAAAGCCTCAACAAAGATATGTTTTGTTTCATGCTGAAAGTGCTTGGATTTGTAAAATGCACCACTGCCTGCAAATATTTGATGGCTGGAATCAAAGGTTCCAGATATTTGGCATCAATAGGGATTTGGGCTGTTTGAACCCAAAACAATATCAGTGTCTGCGGAGCATTTTAGCTAATTAGAATCTTCTACAGTTTGGGTGAAAGTGAAGTCTTTTAATTCATTACCATCCTGTGCAATATGATTGCATCCAGTTCTAGGCGCAGCACTTTGGGAAGGATGTGAAGGCATTTAGAGAGGGCGCAGAAAAGATTCGCGAGAATGGTTCCAGGGATGAGGGACTTTGGCTATGTGGATAGATTGGAGAAACTTTGGGCTGTTCCCTTTGGAGGAGAGAAGATTAAGAGGAGATTTGATAGAGAATGGAAATCACCAGAGGGTGGTGTCTGGACAGGGTAGATGGGGAGAAACCACACCTATTGGTGGAAAGATCGAGGACCAGGTTAAGGTGATTGACAAAAGAAGCAACGGCGGCATGGGAACAAGCCTTTTCTGTGCAGCGATTGGTTAGGATCTGGAATGCGCTGCCTGGCAGTGTGGTGGAGGCAGATTCAAACATGGCTTCCGATAAGCACCCAAAGAAAAATGTTTGCAGGGCTATGGGGAAAAGATAGGGGAGTTAGGACTAGGTGAATTGCAAAGAGCCGGCGTGAACAGAACCTGGCCAAATGGCCTCCTCCTGTCTCGTAACCATTCCATGATTCTCTGATTAATTAAGGAGATAAGAAGTGCTTTTGGAAACCTGTCCGAGGGGAGTGAATGGGAAGGGATTTGGTGCATTGGAATCCTCCACAACAGGAGCCAACAGGAATGGATAACCTGAGTCTGGCAGATTGGGAGTAAAGGTGGGTGGGTTTTGGCCATTTGGGATTCCAGAGAGTGAATGGGGATGAATTTTGACCCGTTGGAATTCTGTGGCTGAATCATAATTATGCTTCGAATCAGTCAACTGTTTATCTGCAGCTGACTAGAGTGACCCAATCTTGAACTTACCTCACTCTGAGATAGCACTGTGGCTATTTAAGCAGGTGGAGGTGAAGGAGGGTCATTTAAAATAATTCGCCTTCAGCTTAATGTTTAGCAGAAAGTGGATTGCTCGACAAAATGTCTTTCTAACTGGCTACCTGCTGTTAGGGTAATGGGTCCAGCACACGCTGAATAAATAAATTCTTGCAGTGAACTTGGACATCTTCTTATTTCTGTGAGCGCGCGTGTCCCCATATGGTACTGTTTTCATCAAATGGTTTAATTAGTAACAGAATTATGAGTCTCTAAGGAATTCATAAAATAGCATTTGTGCTTAACCATTTGATGATGTGCTAGTTTCCCGGGAAAGAAAGGGGTTTTCAGTGCCTGGACTCCTCACCGCCCATTCTGAAGAAACTATTATTTCATAGACACTAGCCACATCCATTCAAAAGCAAAATAAAAACAAAAGAATGCTGGGAATAAGCAGTGGGCTGAGGATTATCTGTGGAGAGAAATACAGTTGTCGTTTCATGTCGATGACTCTTTGTCAGAACTGAAGAAAGATAGAAATGTAATAAGTTAAAGCAAAATGCTGTGGATGCTGGAAAACTGAAATTAAAACAGAAAATGCTGGAAAAACTCAGCAGGTCTGGCAGAATCTGTGGGGAGAGAAACTGGAGAGAGGTAGAAACATGATGGATTTTGTACTGTTGAAGAGAGGGGTTGGAGCAGGTGGAGAAGATAGAAGGTCGGGGGTAGGTGGGAGCTCAGGAGAGATTGACAAAGATGTCATGGACACAAGACAAAGGGAGTGTTAATGGCAGCGTTAAAGACTAAAGAAGGTGCTGTTAGTGGCATAAAGAAAATGTAATAGGTTTTGAGCAAGTGAAATTGGAGATAGATCAAGATGAAAGGTCTGATTGGGTAAAGGGCAGAAGAGATTAAATAAAAGGTTTTATGGCACAAAAGCCAAAGGGAGTAGTAATGGGTAGAATAAAGAAACAAAAGATGTGTCCAGATGAGGTGTAAATGGCTGAATAGCAGCCATCCAAATGCAAAGGAAGGGATAAAACCAGAAAAGAAGCCAAGCATAAAAAACCATAGAAAACAAAAGCAGAAGTTATGATTTAAAATTGTTGAACTTGGTGTTGAGTCCAGAAGGTTGTAGATGTCAAGTTGAAAGATGAGTTGTTGTGGCTTGAGTTTGCATTGAGCCTCATTGAAACTGTAGCAGGCCAAGGACAGAGAGGTCAGAGTGTGAGCACAGCAGAGAATTGAAATGACAAACAACAGGAAACCCAGGGTCACACTTGCAAATTATTTTATATTTCTTTGGCCACGTTCATTATCTCGGGCAAACTACCATTCTTTTTATATGGGTCCAAACCTCCCTATTCCCCCTTCCGTCCTCTGAATGAGTTCTCTGAGCATTCACTCAAGATTAAGGAAAATGCTGCAGTTGGCTAGAGGCCTGAAATAGAATGAGAAAATGTCGGAAATATTCAGCAGGTCAGGCAATTTCTGTGGAGAGAAAAACAGAGTCAATGTTTCAGTTTTGATGACATTGGAGCATTTCCAGCATTTTATATTCTTACCCCAGATAAACACCTGGCTAATCCAACTGCACAATCCAAATGGATCACACCGGGGTAGAATCATAGAATGAGGCAGTACAGAAGCAGGCCATTTGGCCCAGTGTGCTTGTGCTGTGTTGTAGTGACATCGCTAATCGAGGCTGGCATTTGAACATGACAACTGAGCTCGTGCTTCCTGTAGATGTTGAATCTTGTCCCTCCGTAAGCTAGACAGTAAAATGCATTAAACGCTTAATTTATTCATTTACTCCCTCCTTCCTCTCTAACCCACTGTCACCGCGATTATCTCCAGTGTGTACGGTCAGTCAAAGAAAGCGGGCTAACCAGCAAGGCTGCATGGTTGCTGTGCAGTGCAGAGAAGTGTCAACTTTGTTATTCATTTTAGGGAAGTCTGGTCCGTGCTCTCGAGTCAGGAAGAGCTTGCATTTAGACTCACGGCCACAGGATGTGCCACAAAGTACTTTATAGCCAGCAAATCACTTTTGAAGTGTAATTGCTCCGATGATGTCGGCCAATTCCTGCACAGCTGGGTCCCACAAAACGTCAGTCAGGATGAAAGACTAGCTTAAGTCCCTGCTTTTCTTCAACGCCGTGTGATGGAATCCCTCATAGCCGTTAAACAGGCAGACCAGCCTCAGTTTGATGCCTCGCTTGTACTGCACTACATCATGTTGAATCTCATATGAAGCACATGGCACTGATTTTAATTTATTAGGAGTGCGTATGATAAGTCCCCTTTAATTGATTCCTCGGTTTACCCAATTCCCTGTAGCATTGATTTCTTTTGATAGCAGATCCTCCTCTGGTTCCCAAATGGCTCATCAATCTTCAGGAATGCTGGAGTGGATACGGTCATCCATTTGTAGGAAAGTTCTGTTCTTCCGTTGCTTCACAAGGAAACGTGGGGATTATGGCAAAAGGTGTGAGACGCCAAACTGCATGACATATCTCACAGGCCCTGAAGACTTGCGCTGCAAAAGTACAAGATATTTCCTAAATTCACCAGCCAAGTTTGTTAGAATCTAAGTTTGACGCAAGCGCCGTTAATTTAAATGTCTTTTTTTTTCCCTTTGCTTTTCTCTCGTTTCCACACATCACAAATCACCCCTCCCCCTGGGTGGCTGGGAGATTTAAAAAAGAGATTCCATTGAGGCTGGTGAGCATGTTACAGGGCCTTTGCCAGTGCTAAAACGATGCCTACCAGGGGGGTTCCTTGAGGGTGGCATTCTCTTCAGTGCCTGCCCTCCTCTCACTCAGTTATGATGGTGCATCTGAGATTGAGGAACCTGCCTGGTGCCCATTATTGTATCAGGATCCCAGTGACTTGAGCACATAACCTAGGCTGACACTTCAGTGCGCTCTACTGAGAGAATACTGCACTATCTGAGTTGCCGTGTTTCAGAGGGGGCATTAAGACCATTCAGGTGGGCGTAGAAAGCCCACCTGCGGAGTAATTCAGATAAGAGTTCGCCCAGCATCTGTAGGCCAAACCTTCACAAAATGATCGAAAGGTCATTGATGCCACTTGTGGGATCCAGCCGAGGGCTAATTGGTTTCCACGTTTGTGCAGCAGCTGGTACTTGGCCACAGAACACTTTGGGAATGTCCTGGGGACTTGAAAGGTGCTAAATCAATGCAAGTTTGTCTTTTCCTTATGGAACTCTGCCCCAACCAAAGAAGAGGGAACAAAAGATTGATGGAAGTGAGTGAATTGAAAGCCTCGGTCAAGTTTGTGCCTAACGAATGGGTTCCAACAATTCTGATAAGGTGGAAGGCACAAAGTGACGGAAGGGATGATAGCGCAAAGTGTAACTCTCTCTCTCTCTCTCTCTTTTCTCGCAGATTAAGGTGGGAGGGCTGGAGTTCTCGCCAGGAGTCCTGCACATCTACTCGGACAGCCTCCTCACCATGCCGGCTGCCTTGGGGATCGGGGGAGGGGGGGCTCTGCTGCTGCTCATTATCGTCATCGTCCTCATCGCCTACAAGAGGAAGTCACGTGACGCTGACCGCACGCTGAAGCGGCTGCAGCTGCAGATGGACAACTTGGAGTCTCGGGTGGCTCTGGAATGCAAGGAAGGTAGGAGCTTGAACCATCAGCCCCCTATCACTTGGAAAACACATCCCCTCTGGCCGGTCATCCTGCCGCCTCTCATTTTCACTGCTCTGAGGGTGCAGAATTCTATTGTATTTACAGCACAGAAACGTGGTCCGTGCTGGTCCTAATGCTCCACGTGGAGTCTCCTCCTGCCTCACTTCTTCAATGTTAGCTCCTATTCATTCCCAGCTTCCCCATGTAAACATCTATCCTGTTCACCTCAGCTACTCCACGTGGTGGCTTTGGCTGCAGCTCCATAGATATTACCTGCCCTCCAGCTCATCAGCACGTCTCAGACTGGGCAGTGAAGTCAAGGTAGTTTGGCTTTTGGAAGCATCACAGCTGAGCCCAATAAACACTTTCAAAGGGGCCGTGAGAAGGCTCATTACCACTCCGTGTGTCCGGGGGCTTTTGAGATCTGTTTGCGCTGTCTGGATGCTTGACAGGTGAGGTCAACAACAGCTTGTATTTAAAACATCCCAAGGAGTTTCACAGGGGGAATTATAAAATAAAATATGGGGCCGAGCCCTGTAAGGTGATATGAGGCTAGGTGACCAAAAGCTTGGTCAAAGAGGTAGGTTTTAAGGTAGTGTTGGTGGGGGGTAGCCATTTTACTGGCACAGCACAGAAGGAGGTCGTTTGGCCCAAGGACACCACGCCCTTAAAAGAAGTAGAACGAAAGCATGCGCATTGCTATAGCGCCTTTGACAATTTCAAAATGCCCCAAAGTCCTTCACAGCCCATGAAGTACTTTTGACAGTTTAGTCACTATTGCAATTTGGCAGCCAATTTGCGCACAGCGATCTCCTGCGAGCAGCAATGTGATTTTCTTTTTTGCCTGAGGACTATTGGCTGAAGGACTTGCCGTTCAGGATACCAGGAGAGTTACAGAATTATAGAATGGTCCAGCACCAAAGGAGGCCGTTTGGCCCATCGAGCCTGTGTCAGCTCTTTCAAAGTGCTACCCAATTCATTCCCGTACCCTGCTCTCTGCCCACAGCTCTGCAAAAATGTTCCGCTTCAAGTATTTACCTATTTAAAAGTAACTGTTAAATCTGCACCAACCTCTAAGGCTGCATGTTCCAGGTCACAGCTCATGCGTAAGGAAGAATTCTCCGTTTGGGTTCTTTTGCCAACTGTCTTAAAATTGTATCCTCTCGATATTGAGCCTTCTGCCACTGGGAACTCTTTCCCCACCCCCGCTATACTTTATTAAAATCCAAATCATAACTCCTCTGTTCCCCTACAGATGGTGCTACCTAGAGTAAGAAGGGAAAATGTCCAGAAAATGCTAACCTCGCCAAATAATACTGAACAAAATTCTGAATGTTTCCCTTCCTCCCTGAGTAACATTTCTGAGAGGCTTTGGAAAATATTCTTGTTCCCCTTTGCCCAGAGCTTGTTAATAATGCTTTTGAAAAGGAAAAGGACAAAATATGTAACATGGTGTGGATAGAAAACGCCAGAACCTTCACATAATGAAGCACTAGCTGGTGAGCTCGGGGCACCACGGTCCTTGTTAAATAGTGTGGAGTGATTTAGGTGTTTCTCAGGAGGTTTGACTTGGGATAAGAGACAAATCCTAATTGCACGTTCTCTCCATTTCTGGTTGCTGACGTCTCTGCTGAACTTGCCAGTCACACTGCCCCGAAGAAGGGAATTGGACGTAGAATGATAGAGTCATTAGGGCACAGAAGGAAGCCATTCTGCCTATTGAGTCCCAGGCCAGCTCTCTGTGCGGCACTCCAGTCAGTCCCATTCCCCCGCTCTATCCCTGTAGCCCTGCAAGTTTATTCCCTTCAAGTGCCCGTCCAATTTCCTTTAGAAACCATTCATCATCTTAGCTTCCCCCCCCCACCCACTCTTGTAGGCAGCGAGTTCCAGATCATTGCTACTCGCGTGTGAAAAGATTCTTCCTCACATCTCACCCTCCCCACCCACCTTGCACCTCTTGCCCTAACCCAGTTCGGCACATCACTGAGTCTTTTAAACCAAAAATCAAAGATTATTTTATGAAATTAATCAAGTCCGAATTCAAGTTGAAATTCAGCATGATATGGGCATGGGCCATGTAGTGTTGAGAACTCTAATTGGACATATTCCTGAAGTTTTCATCTGATGTCCTCTAGGCCTGCAGCTGCCTTTACCGGTTAAACAACCACTTTTCCCCCCCGCCCCCGCACCCTTTCCAAATGGTTTTGGAACCAATGGACAAAATGGTGAAATGAAAGGCGTGAAAGACTTTTCTTTTTCAAATGCCAGTATGTTCCCTTCTCCCAGGATTTTGCTCCTGGCCAGTGTCCACGAGATTAATTCTTGGTGACTCCAGTGCGACCCTGGAGGGTTGGCAACTCAAGTGGGTGTGGAGCAAGGCCGTGGTTTCTTCAAAGATAGGGAGCAACACACTCCTTTTGGAACTTTTAGGTTTCCCACCTCACACAACGTCAATTTAATTGTCTGGTAGTAAAGAAGGAAAGATTTGCATTTATATAGTGCTTTCCCCTGGATGTCTCAAAGTGCTTTACAACCAGTGAAGTACTTTTGAAGTGTAGCCACTGTTGTAAAATCAGAAGTGCAGCTGCCAATTTACGCACAGCAAGCTCCTGCATACAGCAATGCGACAATGATCAGATAACCTGTTCTTGTGATGAGATTTGGGGGATAAATGTTGGCCAGGACTCTGGGGCTATCTCCTCTGCCCTTCTTTGAAACAGTGTCATGGGATCGCTTGCGTCCAACCGAGCAGGCAGATAAGGGCCTTAGTTTAACACCTCATCTGAAAGATGGCGCCACCGACAGCGCAGCACTCCCTCAGTACTGCACTGCAGTGTCAGGCTTGAGTTTGGCGCTCAAGTGCTAGAGTGGGACTTGGCCCCAAAACCTTGAGTCAGAGGCAAGACTGCTATCAACTGAGCCACAGCTGACACAAACACAATAAACCTCACCACTTCAAAAAAAAAAGAAATAAAGAAGACTTGCAAGCAAATTTCAAGCGCTTCAGTGCAGAGACATGTCACAGGGAGAATTATCAATGATTCACTTCAGCGTGATAATGAAAGCACAGGATTTCAGCAGAGGGGCGTAGAGAAGGCTTGGACGGTGTTAATAAAAATCAAGTTTCTGTACATCCTTATCAAAGGGGGCAGGGGGATGGTAAAAGATGAAAAGCTACTCTTGAGGATTTATGAAGCCTGAGGGTAGGCCGGATGTCTGGGCCGAGCCTTATCTCAGCTGGCTACTCCAGAATGAATCACTTCTCCCTGCAGTCATGGCATAGATTTTCCATTTTTGTTATCTTCCCCCTGACAAATTCCATCTTTTTTTTTTCCCATTAAAACCTGTTTTGTTGGGTTAGATTCTCTTCTGGGTGAAGGACTGGGCTGTGGCCTTTATGTTTCTAATTCGCAACAGCAAATTAAAATTACAGCCCGCGCTTCAAGTGTGGGGAGTTCTGTCTTTCCTTGTAAGAGTGTGCAATCTATATTCATAACTCGGCCGTGGGAGGCCACTGCTCTGATGTCTTGACCTGTGTTCAGTGCCGCCTCAGGTTTGACCGGGAGCTTCCACAATACGCAAGTGAGCGCCTGCATGCTTTTAGCACTCAGCGACAGATTGTTCAGATGGCTAGAAGTTTGCTTTGGTTTTGCTTATTTGGAGAGATGAGGAAATTGCGTTTGCACAAGGCAGAGTTGTTGTGATCTGGAGTGCGCTTGACTGGAAGGGTGGCGGAAGCGGTAACTTTCAAAAGGAATTGGATAAATACTGGTACTAGGAATTATTTGTAAGGCAGCGAGGAAAGAGCGGGGGTCAGGGGGGTGAGTGGTGGGACGAATTGGATAATTCTCTCAAAGAGCCAGCACAGGCATGATGGGCTGAATGGTCTTGTGTGCTGTAATATTCTGTACCATTCTCTCTCATGTCGCCCTTTTCTCTTTTTCAGCTTTTGCCGAGCTGCAGACTGATATCCACGAGCTCACCAGTGAGCTGGACGGTGCTGGGATCCCGTTCCTCGATTACCGAACGTATGCCATGAGGGTCCTTTTCCCAGGGATAGAAGATCACCCGGTGCTCAAGGCCATGGAGGTTTTTGTTTTATCCATTTGTGGGATGTGGGGCTTCGCTGGCTAGGCCAGCATTTATTGCCCATCCCTATTTCCCTTGAGGGCCCACCTCTCACTTGTATTGAAATTCGGATGCTTCACCCAGTAATTCACTCTCTTCCAGGACCTCAAAGCTTAAAACTCAAAACCTCCCCCCTAGCCCTGTCTTCCTTCTGCAAGAGACAGACTTCGAACGTCGTTCTGAGTTTGGGGGTAAAGTGCATTGTAGAGTGAGAATATAAGCAGCTTTTTGGAAAAAAGTGGCAGAGTGTTCCATTCCTAAAGACGGCCTTCGCTCTCTTTATTTAAAAATGAAATGGCAGGAAACCAAGAGTAAAATGACAGGGAGAAGGCAGTTCTTGGCCGAGCCAATTCTTCGCCAGATTTAAGCCACAAAAATAATTGCAGTTGAGTTGTTGTGATCTGGAATGCAATGCCTGAAAGGGTAATGGAGGCAGATTTAGTGGAAGGGGAAATAATGGTGGGGCTTTGGGGGGGGGGTGACATGGGATTAATTGGATTACACTTTCAAAGAGCTGGCACGGACATGATGGGCTGAATGGCCCCCCTGTGTTGTATCATTCTATAACGCTCAAGCTCAGTGTCACCTGGCCCCTATTTCCCTGATTTACCTCATCCCTCCAGCTCTCTTCAGCCTTAGTGGGAGTTTTGGTCGCCTTACTTGGGGAAGGATGTGGTTGCATTGGAGGTGGTTCAGAGGAAGTTCTCTAGATTAATTCCAGAGATGCGGGGCTTGTCTTATGAGGAGAGATTGAGCAGTTTAGGCCGATACTTGCATGAGTTTAGAAGGATGAGAGGAGATCTCATTGAGGTATATAAGATGCTAAAGGGGATGGACAAAGTAGACGTGGAGCAGATGTTTCCCCTTGTGGGGCATTCTAGAATGAGAGGCCATAGTTGTAGACTAAAGGGTGGTAGATTTAAATCAGAGATGAGGAGGAATTACTTTTCTCAAAGGGTCATGAATCTGTGGAATTCACTACCTCAGAGTACAGTGGATGCTGGGACGCTGAATAAATTTAAGGAGGAGATAGACAGATTTTTAATGAATAATGGGTTGAAAGGTTATGGGGAGAGGGCGGGAAATTGGAGTTGAGGCCAAAATGAGATCAGCCATGATCATAATGAATGGCGGGGCAGGCTCGAGGGGCTGAATTGCCCACTCCTACTCCTAGCTCTTACGTTTTATCCTGTGGACTTTGTCCCTTCGCCTGGATTTCATGAGCGTCGCAATGTAAGATGTCGACATTCGACCAGTGACATCAGAAAAGCCTGGCGAGATCAGACTGTCGAGGCTCTTCCTTGAACTTTGTGCAGTGTGTTTTATGAGTACAAGCATCAAGCTCACATCTAAAGTCGTTTGAGTTATGGAAAAGTGATCCCGGGTCTAATGGTAGTACCTGTTACTCATATTCCTCTTGCTGGCGAGTTTCGGACTCCCACACGCAGGGTGTGGAGATCTTTCCCCATAAAAAGCTGAAGGTGCCCATTCCATTCGTAATTTTAAACCCCTGATCGATGGATTTTGCAAGCCGTAGGCTGGAGGAAGGATACAGAACCACAGCTTCATTGAGCGGTGGAACAGGCCCATGCGGCTGAATGATTTACTCTAGTTCCTGTGTCCCTACTCCTCTGTCAGTGGTGAAATCCCTGCATAGGGGATTGAAAAATCACAGCTTTCCAAGTTGTCATCTTTAGATTAATTCGAAGCATCTTCCGCAGTCACTTCTAGGCTTCTGCGGAAAATTGTTGCAAGTCCAACGACCTGTGCAAACATCTGTGTGTGTGTGTTGGGTGCAGACAGGATCAATCTGGGCAGTGTTGCAATTGATCCCCAATGCTGTCAGTGAGCTCTGATGTTAATTGTCTGTTAATTGTTTGTTTAATTGAATTCACGCAATGGGTCTTAACTGGGAATTCAGGTGCAGACTGTGGTTTGTTAGGTTGGAGGTGAATATTTCTAAAGTGTGTAGAGATGAGACTTTGATTCTATCCCTCACCACCTGGCTATCCAAAGTGGGACATCTGAACTCATACAAGGCTGCGATACCAGGGGGAATCAGTGCCATTGGAACTGTAGCACAGAGACAAGCGTACTTAGATGAATAGATTTTTGGATTCTTCACTAATGTCCTTTATGGAAAGAAATCTGCCATCCTTACCCAGTCTACACGTGACTTATGACCCACAGCAATGTGATTGACTCTTAACTGTCCTCTGAAATGACCAAGCAAGCCACTCAGTTGTATTATCACCATCTTGGGGCAACTAGGAATGGGCAATAAATGTTGGTCTTGCAAAGTCAGTTTTCTTCTTTTGAAACACCTTGTGTATCTGTGCCTTGAGTGTTTTGGTAGCTCACTGCTCCTTTTATTTTCCAAGGTAACAGCTAATGTGGAGAAGGCCCTCACTCTGTTTGGGCAGCTGCTCAACAAGAAGGTCTTCCTTCTGACCTTCATCCGCACCTTGGAGGCTCAGCGAAGCTTCTCAATGCGTGACCGAGGCAATGTGGCATCGCTGATCATGACGGCGCTCCAGGGCGAGATGGAGTACGCCACTGGCGTCCTCAAGCAGCTCCTCTCGGACCTGATTGAAAAGAATCTGGAGAGCAAAAACCACCCAAAGCTGCTGCTGAGGAGGTGAGTCTGACATCGTCAAGGGGAAATAGGTTCCCCCACAACCACCCACAAAGCTTTTCCTAAGCTTGGTCTTTGCACACAGTTACTGATGTCACTTTCTGCCCAATTGCTCATCAAGTCATCCATAATACTGCCACTTGACATATTTCAGAGATGTGATAGGGACATCATTCAGTGGCATCTTTTCGGCACGCCCCAGCTTTTAGTGCACAATTTTGCTGTCATCTAAAGACTTCACCTTGGCTTGCAGAATACAAGAGGGTGGAGGTTGTGCTGCGTTTGTGTAAAGCTGTAGCTAGACTGCATTTAGAGTACTGTGTCCAGCTCTGGGCACTGCACCTCAGGAAGGGCATATTGGCCTGGGTGGATCACCAGAATGATACTGGGCTAAATTATGTTGGACAAGTTGCATAGACCAGGCTTTGTATTCCCTTGACTTTAGGAGATTGAGGGGGTGATCTGATGTGTTTAACATGTTAAAAGGATTCAGTAGGGTAGATATGGAGAAATTTCTGGTGGGTGAACCAAGAAGGAGATACATATGTGAAATTAGATATGAGAGCATTTAGGAGGGAAATCAGGAAACACTTTTTCACACAAAGGAGAGTGGCAGTATGGAACTCCCTCTTTTACAAAACATTGGAACTGGGGACAAACTGAGCTTTTAGGACTAAGATGGATGGAACTTTTTTGGGTAGGGCTATCGAGGAATAGGGAGCAAAAGTGGTAAAACAGAATTGAGGTGTGTAATTGAATGGTGAAGCAGACTCGAGGAGCTGGATGGCCTCTTCCTGTTCCTAAGTCAGTTTACAAACCTCAAAGAGCAACACAGGGGTTAAAATAATTGCAGCATAAATGTAAGCGTTGTAAAAGATTTCCTTTCACACTTTTATTTACTGGACATGGGGAGGAGAGGGAAAATGCTTGACTGGTCAGGGCAGTTGGAGGAGGTAAGATCATGTGATGAAACCTCTGTCTAACCAGCTTTAAGAGGGTGATGTTCATTGTTGTGTTGAGGAATGAAGTGTTTCAGTATTTCCAGTGATCTGCCCTCTTGCGAGAGGAGAGGGGGGAGAAGGAAGAAGGAATGGACTGTGGAATAATTCTCCCATTCCCCTCACAGGGCCGCTATTGGCAGATCAATGGTGAGCATTCCTTTTTGTCCATTGTCTGATGTCCCCCTCGCTCGGAACAATCAATTGACCACCAGGCCTGCCCCAAAAGTGGGGTTGACCATATTGGGCATGGACTTACGACCAATAAGATTTGCTGCTAGCCATGGGTATGAAGGGGTCAGGAGCCAAGGCAGGTGGATGGAGTTGAGATATATCTCACTGAACGGTGGAACAGGCAGGAGATGCTGAATGGCCTAACCCAGTTCCTACGATCCAGAAAGTCTCCTTCAGTGTATGTGTAAAGAGATGAAGACGCAATATACCATAGGTTGGAAAATAATAAATAAAACATTCCATACTGACAGAACATGAATTTCTCAGTTCCTCTAAATGTGAACTGTCTTGGCAGGGGATTGGTGCTGGCTGCATTGAAATTGCAGCCTACTTTCAATTGCGATTCTCGTCGTCAGCCCCACAGGCCCCTTGTAAGAAGATGTGAAGCATTGACTCACTCTGGAACTCATTAATGTACAATCCCAGGACTCCTAATTTGCAGTAACTGCAGTATTCAGACATGTAAGCGAGTTCTCCAGAGCTTGAGAGGGGAAAGGTTGCGGCTGAACAGAACAAGCAACTCACACGTAGAATGTTACTGCAGTCAGGAGGAGAAAGTTGGCTACTTTCTCATTGTCTTAATTGCAGACTTGGAATAAATTGGAAAAAAAAAATGATTGGAAAATACTTTCAAGGTGGCTTCAAATAAGGAAGAGCCCTCAACCCCATTTCATCTCTAATCTGTCCAGGATTGTAGTTACGCAGAAATAAAAGCAGAAAATGCTGGAGAAACTCAGCAGCTCTGGCAGCATCTGTGGGGAGAGAAACAGAGTTAACGTTTTGAGTCCGAATGACTCTTCATACAGACTCGAAACGTTAACTCTATTTCTCTCTCCACAGATGCTGCCAGACCTGCTGGGTTGTTCCAGCATTTTCCGTCTTTATTTCAGATTTCCAGCATTCGCAGAATTTTGCCTTTATTGTAGTTCCACAGAGTTCCCCTTACAGTCTTGTAACACCCACCTGGACAGAGGCAGACTGGTTGACTCATAATTAAAGTTACCACAAGAAAGGCTGTTCATGTCCAAGCACCCTAACCCTTTCCCATTAGGTCAATTCTACCTACCCAACCTCCCCACCCCTCCCCACATCCCCCAGTTCCTTCTATCTCTCCTGAATCTCATTGAGTCATCTCTTTCAGCCATTTATCCTGTTCCCTTCGCTGGCTTTTTATGGTTACTCGTGTTTGAGGCATCACCTCAATTTTAAAATTCTCACCCTCCGCTTCCTGGCCCTCCAGGGGACTTTGACGCGCCCTGTCTCTGTAATCTCCTTCAGCCCTATAAGCCTCCAAGATCTCTGCACTCTTCCAATTTTGCCTCCTTTGCACCTCCAATTTTCATTGCACCACCATTGGCCTGCCTTCAGCTGCCTCGGCCCCAAGTTCTGGAGTTGCCTCCCTAAATCTCTCCACCTTTTAAGATGGTCCGGGCTTCAGTACTGGCGAACAAAAAAACAACTCCAGTTCACTTTTTTTTTTAGTAACTGTTGACTGTGGCTGAATAACGTGAATACTGCCCAGCCCTGGTGAAGTGCGATGAATTGCCATTAACCAGATTATAATTAGATTCAGTCCATCTGAGGTCTCCGGTGAATTCCCCTAGTACATCCATTCCACTACCTGCCTCGTTCAGTTAGTGTCTCTGTCTTTTTTAATGACGTGTGTGAATGGGAATTGTCTGTTGAGGCAAGTGGTTAAAATAAAAACGGAAAGGAATAGTACCAAGTGAAAGAAGATGGATCCGAAAAGTGGGAAGATAATTACAAGGTATGAAAGAAGAGGAGGGGGGTGGTGGGAGGGGAATCGAGAGTTAGCAGTGCCTTCCATACAAGTGCAAGTCCACGGATGTGGGAAGTAGTTCGATTTTCAGCTCCGTTCACATTCATGAGGGTGTTCTTGGGAAAATTAAATTGTAAAATTCAGATTAAATTCTAATTGGGGTTGGGGGAGAGGCAGGAAATAAAATGAACAGCGACGAAGGCTGGTTATCTAAGATAGACCAAGTGAGTTCCATATGGCCACCGGGTCTATAGAGATTCCACCAAAGCCCAAGTCAGGGATGGGGGAACCTTTATTTTAACACAGGCCAGTCACATATTGACAAAACCAGTCACAGGCCCCACACACACACACACACACACACACACACACATTAAAAAAAAACGAAGTTAAGTTGGTTTTTAAGAGAGAACACAGAAACATTCAACTCACCCATTGTTTAATACAATGGCTGCATTTCAGCATTATAATCTTAAATATTATTATAAATAGTTTAGCTGACGCTTTTAATCCAAAGCAAATCTATATTTTTAGAACTCTTGCTGGGTGTCGGATTAATTGAGCAACGGGCTGGATCCAGCCCATGGGCCTTAGGCTCCCCACCCTTGGCCTGAGTCAGTCCCACCAGAAGAGGAAAGGTGGAAATGCAAGAAGACTCAGGAATAATCCAGACACCTGGTCGAACAACAGCAATGGATAAACCGGCCAGTAATCTCAGTTTAGAACTGTGATGAAGCGTTTTAGGCAGGTGGGAACAGGAGCAGGATAGGCTCCTCGAGTCTGTTCCGCTATTAGATAGGATTACATAGGATACATTACACAGGAACAGGCCATTTGGCCCAACCAGTCCATGCTGGGTGTTTATGCTCCACTCCAGCCTCCTCTCATCTTTTCTCATTTAAACCTATCATCGTAATCCTCTATTCCCTTCTCCCTCGTATACTTCTCTGGCCTCCCCCTAAATGTTCCTACACTATTCACTTCAACTACTCTCTGTGGTAGTGAGTTCCACATTATCACCATTCTCTGGGTAAAGAAGCTTCTCCTGAATGCCCTATTGGATTTCTTAGGTACTATCTTATGTTGATGGCCTCCAGTGATGCTCTTCCCCACAAGCGGAAACATTTTTTTTGTACCACTCCGTCAAATCCTTTCATAACTTTGTGCCCCTCTATTAGGTCACCCCTTCTTTTTTCAAGAATAAAGAGACCCAGCTGGTGAATCCTTTCCCCATATGTAAAGTCACACGTTTGTAACAGGCGAGCATTTTGTTATATAGCCCTCTCTGCTGTCTGTTTGGGAGGTGTAAATAAAGTTAGTTCAATAATGGCTACCTGCTGTATGTGTTTGTCTTACTCAGCACAATACACAACAGGAAGATGATGAGGAGGGTGGGATAGAATTTCCTTTTGCATTTCATTTGAGAAGCTAAGGGTTGAAGAATGCTGTGATACATTTTTGGAACTTCTAAGGTTGATTTTGAGGAAGCTTGAACAATTGGAGAGATTTCTCCTTGTGTACACATTGTATTCGCATGCACAGTGAGTCCGCATGGTGGGTAATTAGGGGGACAAAATGGCACTAAAGGTATATTCAGGGCCCATGGGGGATCTAGCCCTAACAAAGAGGACTGGTGTAATTACAGATGAAGGTTACACATTTGGCTGAAAGTGAATAAAATAGAGGAGGATAAAGTACATGGTTTCCTCACCATGATGGGGCTAAATGCTTCGGAAGTAGTTTTTAACCAATGTTGTCCGAGGGACTGTAGATCAATTGTCTATGCTGGAATTAATGAAATCCCGGAATCATATTATGGCATGACTAAGAATGAAATTGTACTCAGAGTTGTGTTCCATCAAAGGAAGCGGTTGCAGATTACATTCTTGAGGTAAAGAAACTCTCTCATCATTGTGGGTATGGCACGAGCTTAGAAATCAACCTTAGAGACTCATTTTGTAGGAGGCCTAAAGAACAGTAAAATACAGGCCAAGCTTTTGGACAAAGGCATTAAGCTGAGCTGGAGGGAGACCTGCAATGAGGCCACAGCCTTGGAAATGGCAGAAAGAGGTAGTTGCAAATTGCGAGGGAGTTTTTTTCCCCCCCCTGAGCCGCACAGGACATCCACTGGATTTCAGAAAGATTCAGGCAACAGCTTCATAGTCTCAAAGTTAGAAATCTAACACTGGTCATGGCCGTGGTGGTCACCAACCATTTAAGTGCCCCCATTTCCAGTCAAAGTGCTACGTCTGTGGTAAAGTCGATCATATCCACGTGGAATTCCAGGTTGCGGTAAACCTGGGCTGAGTTATTTTACAACAGGAGTCAGTTGCCCCCTGCTTCCTCGGTGTCCCAGAGTGTCATGGGTCAGGTACAAAGTGGGACGAAAGGAGTGTGCTGCTTCTTAGGTAACAT
The DNA here is from genome assembly GCF_017639515.1 of Carcharodon carcharias. Classification (NCBI taxonomy): domain Eukaryota; kingdom Metazoa; phylum Chordata; class Chondrichthyes; order Lamniformes; family Lamnidae; genus Carcharodon; species Carcharodon carcharias. The sequence continues at coordinate 11,258,755 of NC_054473.1, forward strand.
TCTAAATAGCAGCCAGTCCCAAGAAAAAGAGCACATGGTCAAGTTCAGCGAAGTCCAAGATCGACTTCAAGTATGGCATCAAAGCTAAAAAAACACAAGTGTCCCTCCATGGCGGTGAGGACTGATTCATTTTTAGCCATTGAATTACTGGTGAATTACTTGACATACACAAATAACATGCCATCGTCTGCCAGAGAAATTAGTGAAGAAACTCGCAAGGGCGAGGTGCTCAGTAAAGTGCTCAATTTTTGTCATGCATGGTTGGCCTAGAGAGTGTGATGTCGAGAAATTGCAAGACCTATTTCACACCCAGAAATGAACAGACTGTAGATCAAGGCTGTCTCCTCTGAGGTTTAAGAATCATTATTCCGCACGCAGGGATAGTCTGTATGAAAGAAGTAGCAGGAAGCTACCCAAAGGTAGATCGAGCTATTGAAGAGCCTGGTGAAAAGTTGTGAAGTGTGTCTCAGAATGAGAAATGACCCAAGAAATGATCTTTTCATTCCTTGGTCAAACACAGGAAAACTGTGGGGACAGGTGCATGTCAATTTCTTGGAGGTGAAAGGGAAAGAGTACCTTGTTTTGGGGGATTGCTATAGCAAGTGGATAAATGTTCAGTCTATGCCCATTACCACAAGAGCCAAAACGATTGAGATTTTGAGAAGTTGGTTTGCCATTTATGGGTTGCCAAGGGAGTTGGTGTCAGATAATGTTCCACAGTTTATGTCAGAAGAGTTTGAAATGTTGCCGAGTAGGAATGGAGTCAGACGCGCTCTAAAACCAAAATATCATCCAGCATCGAATGGTGCTGCAGAAAGATGTGTCCAGATCATGAAGAGGGCTTTGCAGGAGTATTTGCTAGAGGACGAGCTAGGCACTAATTTCCACGTTTCTCTTCAACACAGGCTAGGCAATCTTCAGTTCTCTTCCAGAATAACCCCAGAGTCCACAACAGGTTGCTCACCTTATGAGTTAATGTTTAAACATGCTCTAAAGACAAGGTTTCATTTGTTTAAGCCTGACATCAATAGCAAAGTAAGAGGAAAGCAAGACAATGTGAATATGAATCATTATACACAAGGCATGAAAATTAGAGAATTCAGTGCTAGTCAGAAGGTCATGGTGAGAAACCAGTGAGGCGATAAGGAGAACTGCATGATTGGAGTTGTTGTAAAGAGACTAGGTGCATTCACATATCTAATGAAGGTTGGAGAGAAACTCTATCAGTGATGTGTAGAACATTTGCTTGAGGCTCTTGGGAGGGGGGGGGGGGGGAAACAATATAGAGGGAGTAATGCACTGTCGGAGGGTTGTACCAAAGGAGTGCTGTACAATTGGAGGGTGATACTGAGCGAACATTCCACTATCAGATGACCAGTACTGAGGGAGTGCTGCATTGTCAGAGGGTCAGTACAAAGGGAATGCTGAACATTCGGAGGGTCAGTACTGAGGGAGTGCTGCATTGTTAGAGGATCAACGTTGAGGGAGTGCTGCACTGTCGGATGGTCAGTACTGAGGGTCTGCTGCACTGCCGGAGGGTCAGTACTGAGGGAGTGCTGCAATGTTGGAGGGTCAGTACTGAGGGAGTGCTGTACTGTCGGAGGGTCAGTACTGAAGGAGTGCTGCACTGTCAGAGGATCAGTACAGAGGGAATGCTGCACTGTCGGAGGATCAGTACTGAGGGAGTGCTGCATTGTTAGAGGATCAGCATTGAGGGAATGCTGCATGTTGGATGATCAGTACTGAGGATTTGTTGCACTGTCGGAGGGTCTGTACTGAGGGAGTGCGGTACTATTGGAGGGTCAGTACTGAGGGAGTGCTGCTCTGTCAGAGGGTCAGTACTGAGGAAGTGCTGCATTGTCGGAGGGTCAGCGCTGACAAAGGGAGAGCAGGAGAAACCTTGCATAACCAATTTCCTCTGACAGTCCAAATTGAAAGTCAGAAAGAAAATGGAGGTTTGGTGGTATTACAGAATCTACTAGTAGATAAGAGTGAACCAGGGTCTTCGATTCAGACAAATCAATCAAAATGACAGTCCCAACTATAGAGTGGAGCTGGTAGTCAGAGTCAAAGTTCAGATCTGGGGCAGTCAGAGATGTTGAGAGAGCAGAGTCAAGCTAATGGAAATGGAAGGAAATGCCCAGACAGAAAGAGAATGAAGTCAGATAGGTTAATTGAAAGTATGTAGGAAAGAAGGAGGAGGAAATTGTTCCTTTCATTATTTCTTCTCAAATGATATTTTTGTTAAGCACATACTGGTGTTGAGGAAAATCATTTTTTTTACATGTAAATTGCTCTGCCAGTATTGGTCATTTATGTTTTGATTGTGATTACAGTAAAAACAAATATGAAACTCAACCTGTTAAATTTTCAGATACTGCTGATGTTGGTTTAGTCCTGTTGTGTTTTGGGAAATTATGTATAGCTTACATTTTAATGTATAATTTTTTTTAAGTGGGGTGGCAGTGTAATATATTTTACACTAACTCCTGCCAATGCAAATGGCTGTCGACAACATGTCTGTGCATGCATTTCTGTGCATGCATGTCTGCTCGTGCATGTCTGCTCGTGCATTTCTGCTTGTGCATTTCTGAGCATGCATGTCGTCACATGTATTTCTGCGCATGCATGTCGCCACATGCATTTCTTCTCATGCATGTCTGCTCATGCATTTCTGCACATGCGCGGAGCAGTGTGCAATGCTATCACCATGATGCACCCAACCTGCCAGGACCACTGCACGTGCACCAATGATGTCACTACATACCGATGCCGCGTGCATTATCACGGCCTGCCCTGTAATGGAGGGCGTATGCGCCGATGATGTCACTGCTCGTGGGCGCGCTCACAGCAGATGGATGGCGCATGCATGAATTTCAAAATGCAGCGTTTTTTTTTAGCTGTGGTTAGGGGGGTGGGAGAGAGAGAGAGAGAGAGAGTGAGGCCGGCTCCCACTCTCCTTGTTTCTCTGCCGGCAGGCTCTGTGCAAGTTCACGAGAGAAGAGGCCACTGAGCGGCGCAGCCGCGTCGACAAAGAGCACCATGACCAGCCGCCATGAAACCTCGGGTCCGGCTGCTGTGGCAGTGATGGGGGCCAAGACAGCGCCGGGGTGAACGTCTTCAAACGAGAGGAAAGCTCCCGTGTTTAGTTTTGCTGGGATCCTGGGGTGGGAGGTGGCGCGGTGACAGTAAGAAATCTTTTGTCAGTCACCCTCTCAGTGCACTTGCAGCGTGATGCTCATAACATGGGAAAGCAATTGGCTGTGACAGCTTGTACTCTGCTTTCTCTTAGCTCAGAGACATAATGGGAGCTGAACGCCAACACCGTTAACATGAATAAAACCCGGTTGCTCTGTGTGGTGTGGTTTATTCCGAGAGGAGGCCTGAGACAAGGGGAGAGTATTCTCCCTGTCGGGCAGTCCACTTGGGACTGGACACGAGCAGGCCCGGAGCCAATTAAGGCCCGCCTGGTAGAGCTCAGCGCTACCTCTGCGGGTGGGGGGTGCGGGGGGGTGGGGGAGGGAGGGAGAGTCAGGGCCTGGCATACGCGTGAAAGAGCGCAGAAACCTCCCTGAGGCACGGAGCTGCCTCAGGGAGATGAGGATCAAAATGAAAGTTTGAAAAAAAGAGAGTTAAAATTACTCAGACATGTCCCCTCATGCGACAGGGTCACATGAGCTGGGACATGTTTATCAACTGTCAAAATATTTTTTTTATTTATTTAATTAAACCTTCATGAAACCTCATCCCGCCCGTGGATGAGGCTTCATGCAAAACGTGAAGGCCGATTGGGCTTTTCCCCCCCCCCCCCACCCCCTGCCAACCTTAAGGTTGGACTGACCGCCCTGTTAATTGGCTAAATTGGTTCATTAGTGGCCTTGACAGGCCTTTGACAGTTCGGCGGGTGCGCAGCCAACTCTGGTGCACGCCCGCCGAACGAAAGGTCGGAACGACACGCGTTGACCTCTGGACGCACGCCCAGCGTCACCATGCGTCATTTTATGCGGCAAAACAGAGAATTCTGCCCCATGTGTAGCATTGCGTCTTGTGGTTCAAAGGAAGCAGATACCCTGAGACTTTGCTGGAAGATCTCCCTCCCCCCCACCAACCCCCTCGCCCCAGTTGTTAAAGCTTGATTGCCCGGTTGGCACAAAACCTGAAGCTTGGGTGATACAATTGAGATCGGATTGTAGAAATCATCACAAATCACATGTAGGAAATGCCCACCAATTCTGTTAGCAGCATATCAGGGAGCTGGATGGGATATGGTAGAATGCCAGAGGGTCAGATGATTGAAGGGGAGAGTGGGATGCGACTGCGTGAGTATTAAAGGGTGAGAGGGGAATACTGTCAATAAATGGGAAGTTATGTATGTTTGTAAATCATCCTGGATGAATGATATGAACTAGGCGAGGAGGCCTTTCTCATCCATAATTATCTTGCGAACAGAGGGTTGATTTATGGCTGGAGTTCTGTTTAATTTTTTGCGAATGGAAGTTTACTATGAGCAGGCTTTGTGGGGTGAACTTGCCAGGACAGGAGTGAATAATGGACTTATAATGGATCGGTAACCTGTTTTGCACTGCCCACGATTCTCAAGAGTCTTTTCCATTTTTCCATTGACTTTAATCTTGTCCTGTAATCTACTTACTTATTATTTCACTGTATCTTGATGCTTTTATGAAATTTTTGAGGTATTGAAATATTGTGATAAAGTTGTGTCACACAGTAGAAATTGAAAATATATTGTGGTGAGAAGCAGCAATCAGCAGAGTCTTCAGACTTGCTGATCAAGAAAACACAGATGCAACTGTGAACCATTCAGTATTTATCACCTGGCCTTTTAAAAGTTGTGTTGCACAGAGACACCTGAGGGCTCTAACGCTTCTCACTGACATTCAAGGCCTATGTTTTCCAATCATTCCACTTTGCTGGTCAGGTGTCATTTAATCTTTCTGCCCTGTGAGGTTGCTGATAAAATAGAATCCAATTACATCCCTTGTATGAAATAAATATATTAAATAATATCACGCACCAAGGCAGGAGAAAGTCTTCCACTACTTCTACAGAATGAAAAAAATCTTGTTGTTTATCTGGGTTGCAAGTATTGAATCTTTCTCCTTCTATGAATTTGCTATCATTGTGTCCATTTGGTGGAACGTGTAGGACATGTTAATGAGGGCTGAGGGAGTCACCAAGATCATTTTATTGTCTGCACAGTGTTAGGAATAACTAATGGGATATTTCCCTGGCAAATTGACAATATTACATGGTGCTGGTAAAGTAAAATTTGTACTCTCTGGTTTGTTTAATTGGCAAATTGAGATCACCTAATTGGCACACACAAATTAACACTGCATTATCTCATTGCTGCTCTTGATATTAATGACCAGTGTTTCATATATAATTGGATGATATTTGTAAGCAGATGCCAACAATGGGCATTGTAATTTTGCTAGGACCTTTCTGAGATTATTTGATGAATTGTTTATTGAATCTTGAAAGGGCAAACAATATCATGCATGATTGAGGGGGAGGGTTAAAGGGATGGGGGGGGTGGGGGTTGGAAATAAGGGACCCAGAAACAGGAGAAGCACCAGGGCCCATGATCCCTCTCCCTGACCCTGGTTATGTTTCACCTCAAGATGAACTTGTGGCCCCATATCTGTTTCATCACCAAGACTGTCGACTTTCATCTCCAACATTTCCCAATTCTGCTCCTGCCTCAGCTCATCTGGTGCTGAAACCTTATCCATGCCTTTGTTACCTCTAGGCCTGATGATCCCAACACACTCCTGGCCAGCCTCCGCTCTTCCACACTCCATGGACATGAGCTCCTCCAACGCTCTGCTGCCCATACCTTAACTCATACTGCCCCATTCACCCAGCGCCCCTGTGCTCGCTGATCTCTGCTGGCTTCCAAAATGGCAAAGCATCAGTTTGAAAATTCCTATCCTTATTTCTACGACTTTGCCCTTCCTTATCTCTGTAACGTCCCCCAGCCCTACAACTCCCCAAGAACTTGGTGTTTCTCCAGCCTGACCATTGCACATCCCTGGTTTTAATTGGTCCACCATTGGTGACCGTCCCTTCAACTGCCTGAGCCCTAATCTCTGAAGTTCCCTCCCAAAACCTTTTGGCCTCTCTAGCTCTCTGTCCCTTAAAACCTGCATCTTTGACTTAGATTTTGGTCATCTGGTCCTAATACCTCCTCATGTGGCTCAATGATAAAATTGTGTTTGATACTTGTGCCTGAGAAGCACCTTGGGGCACTTTACAACTACAGTGGTGCTACCTGCATGCAAGTTGTTGTTGTTGTACACTAACCATGTATCGCAGTGCTCATCCTTTCCCACTGTGGCTCAGTTAAATGGATTTGCTAAGCGAATTCTCAAGTGCGTGCAAAAATGCTTTTGGTCATGTACAGCGTTGTTTAAATATTAATTAATCTGGTTGACATAGAAAATGTAATGTCTCACGTTAGTGCAGTCAAGGCTGGGTTTAAGGCAAGGGTGTCTATCCTTCTGGAGTTAGGGGAGCAGGTCCACGTAGCAAAAGCAGTTGGCATTTGCTTGTGCGTTATTGAAAGACCCCTCCCTCCGTCTTAAGCGTGTAAGCAAAAAGGGCTCCACCCCGCTGCCCCCTGCACCCCGGCCCCACCCAGCCCACCCCAGCACCCTCGCCTATTCCCTTTCAGAGTCACAGAATTGCTACAGCACAGAAGGAGGCCATTCAGCCCATCATGTCTGCACCGTCTCTCCAAATGAGCATTATGACTTAGTGCCATTCTCCTGCCTTTTCCCTGTACCCTGGCACATTGTTTCTATTCAAAGGCCGCTTGAAAGCCTCAATTGAACCTGCCTCCAACACACTTCCAGGCGGTGCATTCCAGGTTAGATGCGTACTAGAACAAGGAATAGTTTGCAGGGCTATGGAGAAAGGGCAGGGACTAATAGATAGCTCTTTCAAAGATACTCACCGCTGAATCCAATAGGGAATTCAGGAGATACTTCTTTACCCAGAGAGTGGATAGAATGTGGAACTCGCTAACACTGGAGTAGCCAAGGTGAATAAACACATGGCTGAGAAAGGATTAGAAGGATAGGTTGATGGAGAGAGGAGGTTTGCATTGGAAAGTATGGACTAATTGGACTGAATGACCTGTTTCTGTGCTGTAAAATCATTGCAAATTGCCTTGGATCTGGCAATCTCACTCAGAGAAACCACTGCGTGGAAATCCAAAATGTCCCAGTATGGGAATGAAATAAGAATGGCAGGCAATGCAGACAGTGTTTTGAGGATGAGAATGAGGCCTGATGCTAGGCCAGAGTAAAAAGAGCTTTAATCCAGATCTAAGCATTCTGTATGTCTGTCCTCAGAGCATTTGATGCTTGTATTTTGTACCCTGGACAAGTACAAAAACCCAACACCAAAACATGGCTACCACCAAAGATTTCTGACATAGGAAAATTGGGATATCGGACTTAGGAGCAGGAGTAGGCCATTCAGCTGTTTGAGCCTGCTCCACCATTCAACACGATCATGGCTGATTTGGTTGTGTCTCAACGCCACTTGGCTGTCTGCCCCCCATAACCCTTGACTCCCTTGTCTATCAAAAATTTGTCTAACTCTGCCTTGAATAAATTCACTGGCTTCACCTCCAGGAGGCCTCTCTCTCCTCCATCCATCTACAAGATGCACTGCAGAAACTCACCAAGGCTCCTTCGACAGCACCTTCCAAACCCACGACCACTACCATCTAGAAAGTGCAGCAGGTAGACAGGAACACCACCACCTGGAAGTTCCCCTCCAAGTCATTCACCACCCTGACTTGGAAATATGTCACCGTTCCTTCACCGTCACTGAGTCAAAATCGTGGAACTCCCTCCCTGACAGCACTGTGGGTGTACCTACACCACAGGGACTGCAGCGGTTCAAGAAGGCAGCTCACCACCACCTTCTCAAGAGCAGCTAGGGATGGGCAATAAATGCTGGTCCAGCCAGCGAAGCCCACATCCCGTGAATGAATAAAAAAATACCCAAGCTTGTTGCCTCTTAGGTCTTGCCCTCACGCTCTCCTCCTCGCACGAGGGGTCTTCTCCCCACACTCCCCCCACACAGGAGTGCTCTCCTCCCTGCCCGTGCAGGTGCTCTTCTCCCCTCCCCACTCCTTGTAGGCACTCTCTTCCTCCCCGGCGTTCTCTCGCTTGCTCTCTTTTGTGCGCTCTCACCCATTCTCCCGTGCTTTCTTGTTACCACTCTCTCTTGCTTGCTCTCTCTCGCTCTCACGCTCTCCCTCTTGCGCTCACTCGCACACTTGGTCTGTACAAGAGCTGTGAGCAAATTAGAATTAATAAGCACTGGTAATCAAGAAAAAATTTTAATTACTTTGCAGGCAATGTTTCCAAGGTCATTATCATGCAACACTGTTGAAGTGCAGTCAGATCTGGGTGACGTTTTGGATGATTTATGTATTAAGTTGGATAATTAACTTAATTGGTAGATTTTAATTGGAATTCAGTATTTGCTTAGAAGATTGCTGACCACTTTGAGAAGACCAGCCATTGCATGTGCGTGCTATCTCTCTCTCTCTCTCTCTCTCTCTTTTGCTCTTGCTTTCTCTGCTGGGAAATATTTTAGTATTAATGTGGCTCCTTTTAGCTTTTCTGATTCAATGATCTTGCAAAAGGATCATCTCAGTTTTTTGAATTTACATTTCCTAGGATCATTGGTCTTCAGTTTCTGGCTTTGTTGGGTAAGCAGTTATTTAATAGCTGTCCTTTCACCTCAAAGACCTGGGTTAGGTTTAGCTCAGAGTTATCAGAAGTGCTGCCATTTCTCTGCAGTCGGTCCAGGTCTTGAAGTAACCGTGGGCAGATTTCAAACCCAGCTGGGGTAAACCTACACCACAAGACAGTCCTGCCATTTGTCCCGGTGTGCAAAAAATTGCAGTTATATGGGTCTCTTCTGAAGTTGAGGCTAAAACATATTGTTCTGTCAGACATGAGATCTTTGCTGCTGACTATGTCCTGGGAGTGTTTGATGGGGACAGTGTAGAGGTAGATTTACTCTGTATCTAACCCCATGCTGTACCTGTCCTGGGAGTGTTTGATGGGGACAGTGTAGAGGGAGCTTTACTCTGTATCTAAACCCGTGATGTACCTGCCCTGGGAGTGTTTGATGGGGACAGTGTAGAGGTAGATTTACTCTGTATCTAACCCTGTGCTGTACCTGTCCTGGGAGTGTTTGATGGGGACAGTGTAGAGGGAGCTTTACTCTGTATCTAAACCCGTGATGTACCTGCCCTGGGAGTGTTTGATGTGAACAGTGTAGAGGGAGCTTTACTCTGTATCTAACCCCGTGCTGTACCTGTCCTGGGAGTGTTTGATGTGAACAGTGTAGAGGGAGATTTACTCTGTATCTAACCCTGTGCTGTACCTGTCCTGGGAATGTTTGATGTGAACAGTGGGTATTTGTGATGGGAAATTTATTCCCTTTCCCAACACTCACTTCCCTCCATTTGTTAAGCCTAGGGATTAGCTCCAAGGAAGTAACACATTAATTTCGTTGACATGGTCCGAGGCTACTGTTCACGTGATGTTTGTTCGAAAAGAAAGTTCCAATTATGAGTAGGAAATGTCAGCTTATGGTGAATCTGTCTTGTGTGCCTGTGATTTTAGGGATTTAATTAATTGGTCAGTGTTGAAAGAAAGTCTGAGATCAGAGACAGTTCGGTGGTGAAGGGCAGCCTTTAGAGAGTATCCCAGGTAAGATGCAAGTTAAAGTTCCTGCACACTCAAACTAACTGTGAATGAAGTGAGTTCGGTCTCGAACATGGTGTTTTATTATTGCTTTGACATAATCACATTTCTAGTATTCCTCTGGAATATTGGTCGATACAGTTCATGGCAGGCGGGAGTGCTGAAAGCTTTGGTAGTTTATAGTAAGTTCTCTAATCCTTCTTTTCAAATCCCCATGGTCTCAGTCCTCCCAATCTCTGTAACCTCCTCCAGCCCTACAACCCTCCCACATCTCCGCACTCCTCCAATTCTGGCCATTTGTGCATCCCAGACCATTGGTGGCTCTGCCTTCAGTTGCCTGGGCTCTCAGATCTGAAATGTCCTCCTTAAACCTCTCCACCTCTCCCTGTGTCCTCCTTTAAGACCCTACTCAAAATCTACCTTTTTGACCAAGCTTTTGGCCACCCTGAGACCTTTTTATTTCTTTAAAAGTGTTTTTAAATGCAAGTTGTTGTTGGTCACCCACAGTCAAAAAATGTGGCTTGAATTCTCGAGTCATCAGTATCTTGCGCTGGAGAAGAACATACTGGTCAAGTGGAACTACAGTCATTGACACCAATGGCCCCTTCCCCACCCCCATGAGGAACAGATAATTGAAAGTCCTCCTTTACCTGGTGTGGTCCATAGAGGTTTTAAACTTCTGATTGGTCTATTCGATTACTCCAATTGAGTTCCCCGTAAACAGATCAGGCTCCATTTCAACGATTAGAAATTCTCAAACTGGTAGTAACCTGGTTTTCATTGACCTCTTGAAACCTTGCCCCTCCCCCTCAAAAAGCTTTGACTCCTGTTTGTCTCTCAGACCCCAAACCCCACACTTCCACTGCTCTCTGATAACCCCCCCAATCCCTGACTCACTGATCTCTCTGACCCCTCAATCCCTCACTCACTGATTTCTCCGACCTACCCTCCCCTAATCCCTGACTCACTGATCTCTCCGACCCCTCAATCCCTCACTCACTGATTCCTACAACCCACCAAATCCCTGACTCACTGATTTCTCCGACCTACCCTCCCCTAATCCCTGAGTCACTGATCTCTCCAACCCCCCCAATCCCTCACTCACTCATTTCTACAACCCCCAGATCCCTGAATCACTGATATCTCCGACCCCCACCCCCCCCAGCCAATCCCTGACTCACTAACCTCCATGACTGTCCCAAATTCCTACTGGTTGCCTATGATAGTAGTTGGGATAACCAATATTTGCCCTGTTAGGTCAAGAATAATCAGTTAAAATCCAGGACTGACATTTTAACCAGTTTATGTAAAACTAAATGCTCGCAGATCATCTAGAGATGAAGATGGTCATCATACTGTAAACTTTAAACAAATGACATTGCTCTCTATATAGACATTAACAATATTTTTTTTAAACAGGACTGAGTCTGTTGCTGAGAAGATGCTGACCAATTGGTTTACCTTCCTATTGTACAAGTTTTTGAAGGTAAGACTGAACCAACTTAAATCTCGACTTGTACTTTATATTGTGCTTAATGTGAGCCCCTTTGTATCCAGTTGCCTTTAAGAAAGGATGTACTTGCATTGGAGGTGGTACAGTGAAGGGTCACTAGGCTGGTCCCTTAAATGAGAGGGCTGTCCCACCATGAGAGGCTGAGTAAATTGGTTTCTCAGAGAATTAAGAGGAGTGTGCCAGAAACTGGAGTCGAAGCCCAAGATCAGCTACAATCATATTGAGTGGCAGAGCAGGCTCGATGGGCCGAATGGTCTCCTGTTCCAATTTCTTGTGTTCATGTGTATTCCTCTCTAAGGCTTGTTGCCCTTCAAGTGGCTTGTGTCTCAATTCTAAGCTCCCAGTCTTCCCAGCACTACCTCTTCAATCTCTGTTCTTTTTTTATTCATGCACGGGATGCGGGCGTCGCTGGCTGGACCAGCATTTATTGCCCATCCCTAATTGCCCTTGAGAAGGTGGTGGTGAGCTGCCTTCTTCAGCCGCTGCAGTCCATGTGGTGTAGGTACACCCACAGTGCTGTTAGGGAGGGGGTTCTGGGATTTTGACCCAGTGACAGTGAAGGAACGGCCGATATATTTCCAAGTCAGGATGGTGAGTACTTGGAGGTGAACTTCCAGGTGGTGGTATTCCCATGTGTCTGATGACAATGTGTCCCATTGTCCTCCTAGATGGTAGTGGTCATGGGTTTGGAAGGTGCTGTCTAAGGAGCCTTGGGGAGTTCCTGCAGTGCATCTTGTAGATGGTGCACACTGCTGCTACTGTGTGCCGGTGGTGGTGGGAGTGAATGTTTGTGGATGTGATGCCAATCAAGCGGGCTGCTTTTATCAGCATTTCCATACTTGATCTGCTCTCTTTTTTTCTTCTTAGCATCTCATGTTCTGTTCATCCCCACTTTGGTAAATTTAAAATATCCGAAAGAACTCCTTTTGTTTAAAAGGTGATAAAGGATAGAGGATCAGCCATGATCATATTGAATGGCGGAGCAGTCTCGAAGGGCTGAATGACCTCCCCCTGCTCCTATTTTCTATGTGATAAAGATATCAAAGGAGGAGAGGCAAAAATGTTTGGAATCTCAAAGTACCCTGGAGATGATGCTTTAATTCAATCCTGGGGACCCCAGGGCAGCCCTAAAGAGTTGGCAACCTGGCTAAGTCCCTTCAATCCAACGCCAGTGGCCAAACAGGCAAAGGCAACACGTATGTTTCTCGGGGGTGGTGGGGGGGTGGGGGTGGTGGGGGAGAGGGGGTTGTGCCTTGGTGAAGAGGGGCCAATCAGAATTCAGGTTCATAAGTTCAAAGTGAAAAGTTTGGCTTGATGATCAAGAAGTGGATGTCACGTCCAGATCCCGCCATTATAATTCCAAGGATAGAACTGAGCTAACATGCTGGAAAATCGGGAATTCTGTCTTTCTGAAGTCTCCAAAGTGCGTTCTTCATCAATAATGCATGCCACAAGTGGCTTTTTGCTTTTAAGTCCTGGAACATCCGACATCAATGAGTTGAAGAGTAGAAATTGCATCTCTGCTGACAGGCTCTTGTTGAAGTGCAGTGTGCTGTCCAAATAATGTATATTTTAGTCATGTTAGAGGAGATAGTGACCATTGCTTTATAAATAAAATAATAGGATTGTGTGGAGGCACTGATAGTTTAAAGCAGGATGTATGTCCAAATAAAACATCAATTTCAAAGAAATAAATTGGATTATTAAATTTTTTTCCATTAAGCCTCATTCTAAGTGGAAAAGAAAGATCATTTATTTTAAAGGCAGCGAATGTTTCTGTTGTGTTTTGAATGCTCGGCTTGTTGCAGCTCCAGGTGTATAATGGAACAGAGAAGCCTGACTGTGCGAGGAAATTGTTGGGCCTCAGTCTCCCTTTCCGAATCACTAGCTGGGTGTGAGGGTCCATCTGCGCAGACCTCATCCATTTCTGCACCCCCAGAATGGTGTGTAATCACACTAGACGCTCTGCTCCTCTCACTGATTCCCAAGGTGACCTCTAATCTTTGCAGCTGCCTATCTTAATATCATAACCTGGAACAATCAGAGTCTCTGTTTCAAACCCTCTCGATTTTTCATTTCCCACTCCTGATGAGAATTTCGCCGGAGCTCCCTCAAATGCCCTTCAATGTTCCCCCTAGTTCTGATCTCTTGCGCACGTAGCCACTCCTTGAGCTCTGGCATTGCTGCTTGCGCCTTCACATATTGAGGCCTTAAACACTGGAATACCCTGGCTAATCCTCTCCTCCTCTCTGTCCTCTTTTAGGACCCTCCTCAAAACCTCCCTCTTTTGACTTAAGATTTCAGTCACCCCTCCAAATCGCTTCTTCTGGGCCTGGTATACGTTTGGATTACCCTGTACTCCATGTGACACTCTGTGCCATGGAGCTTTACCTCAGTGAGAGTCAGGAGCCAGAAAGTGTACCACAGCAAGTACGCGAGCGAGAATTGCTGCCCACGGCACTGTTATTCCAGAAAGAATTGCTGCCCACAGCATATTGCGCAACGAGAGTGGTAACCCATGGAACTGTACCTCAGTAGGAATCAGTGCCCACAGAGCTGTACCCCAGTGAGAGTCAGTACCCATAGAATGTACCCCAGTGAGAGTCAGTACCCATGGAATGTACCCCAGTGAGAGTCAGTACCCATGCAATGTACCCCAGTGAGAGTCAGTGCCCACGGAACTGTACCCAAGTGGGAGTAAGTCTCCACAGAACTGTACTCAGTGAGAGTCAGTGCCCACAGAGCTGACCCCAGTGAGAATCAATGTCCACGGAACTGTGCCACAGTGAGAGTCAGTGCCCATGGAACTGTAGCCAGTGAGAGTCAGTGCCCACAGAACTGTACCCAAGTGAGAGTCAGTGCCCATGGGACTGTACCCAAGTGAGAGTCAGTACTCATGGAACTGTACCCAAGTGAGAGTCAGTGCCCACAGAACTATATCCAAGTAAGAGTCAGTGCCCATGGAACTTTACCCAAGTGGGAGTCAGTGCCCATGGAATTGTGCCCCAGTGAGAGTCAGTGCCTAGGGTACTGTACCCAACTGGGAGTCAGTGCCCATAGAATTGTGCCCCAGTGATAGAGCCCACGGAACTGTACCCAAGTGGGTGTCAGTGCCGTTTGGAACTGTACCTAAGTGAGAGTCAGTGCCTATGGAACTGTACCCAAGTGAGAGTCAGTGCCCATGGAACTGAACCCAGTGAGAGTCAGTGCCCACAGAACTGAACCCAGTGAGAGTCAAAGCCCTCAGAACTGTGCCACAGTGAGAGTCAGTGTCCATGGAACTGTACCCAAGTGAGAGTCAGTACCAATGGAACTGTACCCAAGTGAGAGTCAGTGCCCACAGAACTGTACCCAAGTGAGAGTTAGTGCCCACAGAGCTGAACCCAGTGAGAGTCAGTGCCCATGGAACTGTACCCAAGTGAGAGTCAGTGCCCATGGAACTGTACCCAAGTGAGAGTCAGTGCCCATGGAACTGTACCCAAGTGAGAGTCAGTGCCCACAGAGCTGAACCCAGTGAGAGTCAGTGTCCATGGAACTGTACCCAAGTGAGAGTCAGTGCCCACGGAACTGTACCCAGTGAGAGTCAGTGCCCACAGAGCTGAACCCAGTGAGAGTCAATGCCCACAGAACTGTGCCACAATGAGATTGTGTCCATGGAACTGTACCCAAGTGAGAGTCAGTACCAAGGGAACTGTACCCAAGTGAGAGTCAGTGCCCACAGAACTGTACCCAAGTGAGAGTTAGAGCCCATAGAGCTGAACCCAGTGAGAGTCAGTGCCCAAGGAACTGTACCCAAGTGAGAGTCAGTGCGCATGGAACTGTACCCAAGTGAGAGTCAGTGCCCACAGAGCTGAACCCAGTGAGAGTCAGTGCCCACAGAGCTGAACCCAGTGAGAGTCAGTGCCCATGGAACTGTACCCAGGTGAGAGTCAGTGCCCATGGAACTGTACCCAAGTGAGAGTCAGTCTCCAAGGAACTGTACCCAAGTGGGAGTCAGTGCCCATGGAATTGTGCCCCAGTGAGAATCAGTGCCCATGGAACTTTACCCAAGTGGGAGTTAGTGCCCACAGAGCTGAACCCAGTGAGACTCAATGCCCACAGAACTGTGCCAGTGTGAGAGTCAGTGTCCACGGAACAGTACCCAAGTGAGAGTCAGTGCCCATGGAACTGTATCCAAGTGAGAGTCAGTGCCCACGGAACTGTACCCAAGTGAGAGTCAGTGCCCACGGAACTGTACCCAAGTGAGAGTCAGTGCCCACGGAACTGTACCCAAGTGGGAGTCAATGCCCACAGAACTGTACCCTAGTGGGAGTCAATGCCCACGGAACTACCCAAGTGAGAGTCAGTGCCCATGGAACAGTACCCAAGTGAGAGTCAGTGCCTACAGAACTGTACCCAAGTGGGTGTCAGTGCCCACAGAACTGTATCCGAGTGAGAGTCAGTGCCCACAGAACTGTACCCAAGTGGGAATCAGTGCCCATAGAACTGTACCCAATGAGAGTCAGTGCCCACAGAACTGTACCTAAGTGGGAGTCAGTGCCCACAGAACTGTACCCAAGTGAGAGTCAGTACCCACGGAACTGTATCCAAGTGCGAGTCAGTGCCCAGTGAACTGTATCCAAGTGAGAGTCAGTGCCCACGGAACTGTACCCAAGTGAGAGTCAGTGCCCATGGAACTGTACCCAAGTGAGAGTCAGTACCCATGGAACTGTATCCAAGTGAGAGTCAGTGCCCACGGAACTGTACCCAAGTAAGAGTGCCCATGGAACTGTACCCAAGTGTGTGTCAGTCTTCAAGGAACTGTTCCCAAGTGGGAGTCAGTGCCCATGGAATTGTGCCCCAGTGAGCGTCAGTGCCTAGGGTACTGTACCCAACTGGGAGTCAGTGCCCATGGAATTGTGCCCCAGTGAGAGTCAGTGCCCATGGAACTGTACCCAAGTGAGAGTCAGTCTCCAAGGAACTGTACCCAAGTGGGAGTCAGTGCCCATGGAATTGTGCCCCAGTGAGAATCAGTGCCCATGGAACTTTACCCAAGTGGGAGTCAGTGCCCATGGAATTGTGCCCCAGTGAGAGTCAGTGCCCACGGAACTGTACCCAAGTGATAGTCAGTGCCCACGGAACTGTACCCAAGTGAGAGTCAGTGCCAAGGAACTGTACCTAACTGAGAGTCAGTGCCCATGGAATTGTGCCCCAGTGAGAGTCAGTGCCTAGGGTACTGTACCCAAGTGGGAGTCAGTGCCCATGGAACTGTACCCAACTGGGAGTCAGTGCCCATGGAATTGTGCCCCAGTGAGAGTCAGTGCCTAGGTTACTGTACCCAACTGGGAGTCAGTGCCCATGGAACGATATCCAAGTGGGGGTCAGTGCCCATGGAATTGTGCCCCAGTGAGCGTCAGTGCCTAGGGTACTGTACCCAACTGGGAGTCAGTGCCCATGGAATTGTGCCCCAGTGAGAGTCAGTGCCCATGGAACTGTACCCAAGTGAGAGTCAGTCTCCAAGGAACTGTACCCAAGTGGGAGTCAGTGCCCATGGAATTGTGCCCCAGTGAGAATCAGTGCCCATGGAACTTTACCCAAGTGGAGTCAGTGCCCATGGAATTTGTCCCAATGAGAGTCAGTGCCTAGGGTACTGTATCCAACTGGGAGTCAGTGCCCATGGAATTGTGCCCCAGTGAGAGTCATTGCCCACGGAACTGTACTCAAGTGATAGTCAGTGCCCACGGAACTGTACCCAAGTGATAGTCAGTGCCAAGGAACTGTACCCAAATGGGAGTCAGTGCCCATGGAATTGTGCCCCAGTGAGAGTCAGTGCCTAGGGTACTGTACCCAACTGGGAGTCAGTGCCCATGGAACAGTATCCAAGTGAGAGTCAGTGCCCATGGAACTGTGCCCAAGTGAGAGTCAGTCTCCAAGGAACTGTACCCAAGTGGGAGTCAGTGCCTATGGAATTGTGCCCCAGTGAGAATCAGTGCCCATGGAACTGTACCCAAGTGATAGTGCCCATGGAACTGTACCCAACTTGGTGTCAGTGCTCATGGAATTGTTCCCCAGTGAGAATCAGTGCCCATGGAACTTTACCCAAGTGGGAGTCAGTGCCCATGGAAATGTGCCCCAATGAGAGTCAGTGCCTAGGGTACTGTATCCAACTGGGAATCAGTGCCCATGGAATTGTGCCCCAGTGAGAGTCAGTGCCCACGGAACTGTACCCAAGTGATAGTCAGTGCCCACGGAACTGTACCCAAGTGATAGTCCAACAGAACTGTACCCAACTGGCAGTCAGTGCCCATGGAATTGTGCCCCAGTGAGAGTCAGTGCCTAGGGTACTGTACCCAACTGGGAGTCAGTGCCCATGGAACGGTATCCAAGTGAGAGTCAGTGCCCATGGAACTGTGCCCAAGTGAGAGTCAGTCTTCAAGGAACTATTCCCAAGTGGGAGTCAGTGCCCATGGAATTGTGCCCCAGTGAGCGTCAGTGCCTAGGGTACTGTACCCAACTGGGAGTCAGTGCCCATGGAACGGTATCCAAGTGAGAGTCAGTGCCCATGGAACTGTGCCCAAGTGAGAGTTAGTCTTCAAGGAACTGTTCCCAAGTGGGAGTCAGTTCCCATGGAATTGTGCCCCAGTGAGAATCAGTGCCCATGGAACTGTACCCAAGTGATAGTGCCCATGGAACTGTACCCAACTGGGAGTCAGTGCTCATGGAATTGTTCCCCAGTGAGAGTCAGTGCCTAGGGTACTGTACCCAACTAAGAGTCAGTGCCCATGGAACTGTATCCAAGTGAGAGTCAGTGCCCATGGAATTGTGCCCCAGTGAGAATCAGTGCCCATGGAACTTTACCCAAGTGGGAGTCAGTGCCCATGGAATTGTGCCCCAATGAGAGTCAGTGCCTAGGGTACTGTATCCAACTGGGAATCAGTGCCCATGGAATTGTGCCCCAGTGAGAGTCAGTGCCCACGGAACTGTACCCAAGTGATAGTCAGTGCCCACGGAACTGTACCCAAGTGATAGTCAGTCCAACAGAACTGTACCCAACTGGCAGTCAATGCCCATGGAATTGTGCCCCAGTGAGAGTCAGTGCCTAGGGTACTGTACCCAACTGCGAGTCAGTGCCCATGGAACGGTATCCAAGTGAGAGACTGTGCCCAAGTGAGAGTCAGTCTCCAAGGAACTGTACCCAAGTGGGAGTCAGTGCCCATGGAATTGTGCCCCAGTGAGAATCAGTGCCCATGGAACTGTACCCAAGTGATAGTGCCCACGGAACTGTACCCAACTGGGAGTCAGTGCTCATGGAATTGTTCCCCAGTGAGAGTCAGTGCCCACGGAACTGTACCCAAGTGGGAGTAAGTCTCCACAGAACTGTACTCAGTGAGAGTCAGTACCCACAGAGCTGACCCCAGTGAGAATCAATGTCCACGGAACTGTGCCACAGTGAGAGTCAGTGCCCATGGAACTGTAGCCAGTGAGAGTCAGTGCCCACAGAACTGTACCCAAGTGAGAGTCAGTGCCCATGGGACTGTACCCAAGTGAGAGTCAGTACTCATGGAACTGTACACAAGTGAGAGTCAGTACCCATGGAACTATATCCAAGTAAGAGTCAGTGCCCATGGAACTTTACCCAAGTGGGAGTCAGTGCCCATGGAATTGTACCCCAGTGAGAGTCAGTGCCTAGGGTACTGTACCCAACTGGGAGTCAGTGCCCATAGAATTGTGCCCCAGTGATAGTCAGAGCCCACGGAACTGTACCCAAGTAGGTGTCAGTGCCGTTTGGAACTGTACCTAAGTGAGAGTCAGTGCCCATGGAACTGTACCTAAGTGGGAGTCAGTGCCCACAGAACTGTACCCAAGTGAGAGTCAGTACCCACGGAACTGTATCCAAGTGCGAGTCAGTGCCCAGTGAACTGTATCCAAGTGAGAGTCAGTGCCCACGGAACTGTACCCAAGTGAGAGTCAGTGCCCGTGGAACTGTACCCAAGTGAGAGTCAGTACCCATGGAACTATATCCAAGTAAGAGTCAGTGCCCATGGAACTTTACCCAAGTGGGAGTCAGTGCCCATGGAATTGTACCCCAGTGAGAGTCAGTGCCTAGGGTACTGTACCCAACTGGGAGTCAGTGCCCATAGAATTGTGCCCCAGTGATAGTCAGAGCCCACGGAACTGTACCCAAGTAGGTGTCAGTGCCGTTTGGAACTGTACCTAAGTGAGAGTCAGTGCCCATGGAACTGTACCTAAGTGAGAGTCAGTGCCTATGGAACTGTACCCAAGTGAGAGTGAGTGCCCACAGAACTGAACCCAGTGAGAGTCAGTGCCCACAGAACTGAACCCAGTGAGAGTCAATGCCCTCAGAACTGTGCCACAGTGAGAGTCGGTGTCCATGGAACTGTACCCAAGTGAGAGTCAGTACCAATGGAACAGTACCCAAGTGAGAGTCAGTGCCCATGGAACTGTATCCAAGTGAGAGTCAGTGCCCACGGAACTGTACCCAAGTGAGAGTCAGTGCCCATGGAACTGTACCCAAGTGAGAGTCAGTGCCCATGGAACTGTACCCAAATGAGAGTCAGTGCCCATGGAACTGTACCCAAGTGAGAGTCAGTGCCCATGGAATTGTGCCCCAGTGAGAGTCAGTGCCCATGGAACAGTACCCAAGTGAGAGTCAGTGCCTACAGAACTGTACCCAAGTGGGTGTCAGTGCCCACAGAACTGTATCCGAGTGAGAGTCAGTGCCCACAGAACTGTACCCAAGTGGGAATCAGTGCCCATAGAACTGTACCCAATGAGAGTCAGTGCCCACGGAACTGTACCTAAGTGGGAGTCAGTGCCCACAGAACTGTACCCAAGTGAGAGTCAGTACCCACGGAACTGTATCCAAGTGCGAGTCAGTGCCCAGTGAACTGTATCCAAGTGAGAGTCAGTGCCCACGGAACTGTACCCAAGTGAGAGTCAGTGCCCGTGGAACTGTACCCAAGTGAGAGTCAGTACCCCTGGAACTGTATCCAAGTGAGAGTCAGTGCCCACGGAACTGTACCCAAGTAAGAGTGCCCATGGAACTGTACCCAAGTGAGAGTCAGTCTTCAAGGAACTGTTCCCAAGTGGGAGTCAGTGCCCATGGAATTGTGCCCCAGTGAGAGTCAGTGCCTAGGGTACTGTACCCAACTGGGAGTCAGTGCCCATGGAATTGTGCCCCAGTGAGAGTCAGTGCCCATGGAACTGTACCCAAGTGAGAGTCAGTCTCCAAGGAACTGTACCCAAGTGGGAGTCAGTGCCCATGGAATTGTGCCCCAGTGAGAATCAGTGCCCATGGAACTTTACCCAAGTGGGAGTCAGTGCCCATGGATTTGTGCCCCAATGAGAGTCAGTGCCTAGGGTACTGTATCCAACTGGGAGTCAGTGCCCATGGACTTGTGCCCCAGTGAGAGTCAGTGCCCACAACTGTACCCAAGTGATAGTCAGTGCCCACGGAACTGTACCCAAGTGATAGTCAGTGCCAAGGAACTGTACCCAACTGGGAGTCAGTGCCCATGGAATTGTGCCCCAGTGAGAATCAGTGCCCATGGAACTTTACCCAAGTGGGAGTCAGTGCCCATGGATTTGTGCCCCAATGAGAGTCAGTGCCTAGGGTACTGTATCCAACTGGGAGTCAGTGCCCATGGACTTGTGCCCCAGTGAGAGTCAGTGCCCACAACTGTACCCAAGTGATAGTCAGTGCCCACGGAACTGTACCCAAGTGATAGTCAGTGCCAAGGAACTGTACCCAACTGGGAGTCAGTGCCCATGGAATTGTGCCCCAGTGAGAGTCAGTGCCTAGGGTACTGTACCCAACTGGGAGTCAGTGCCCATGGAACGGTATCCAAGTGAGAGTCAGTGCCCATGGAACTGTGCCCAAGTGAGAGTCAGTCTTCAAGGAACTATTCCCAAGTGGGAGTCAGTGCCCATGGAATTGTGCCCCAGTGAGCGTCAGTGCCTAGGGTACTGTACCCAACTGGGAGTCAGTGCCCATGGAACGGTATCCAAGTGAGAGTCAGTGCCCATGGAACTGTGCCCAAGTGAGAGTTAGTCTTCAAGGAACTGTTCCCAAGTGGGAGTCAGTTCCCATGGAATTGTGCCCCAGTGAGAATCAGTGCCCATGGAACTGTACCCAAGTGATAGTGCCCATGGAACTGTACCCAACTGGGAGTCAGTGCTCATGGAATTGTTCCCCAGTGAGAGTCAGTGCCTAGGGTACTGTACCCAACTGAGAGTCAGTGCCCATGGAACTGTATCCAAGTGAGAGTCAGTGCCCATGGAATTGTGCCCCAGTGAGAATCAGTGCCCATGGAACTTTACCCAAGTGGGAGTCAGTGCCCATGGAATTGTGCCCCAATGAGAGTCAGTGCCTAGGGTACTGTATCCAACTGGGAATCAGTGCCCATGGAATTGTGCCCCAGTGAGAGTCAGTGCCCACGGAACTGTACCCAAGTGATAGTCAGTGCCCACGGAACTGTACCCAAGTGATAGTCAGTCCAACAGAACTGTACCCAACTGGCAGTCAGTGCCCATGGAATTGTGCCCCAGTGAGAGTCAGTGCCTAGGGTACTGTACCCAACTGGGAGTCAGTGCCCATGGAACGGTATCCAAGTGAGAGACTGTGCCCAAGTGAGAGTCAGTCTCCAAGGAACTGTACCCAAGTGGGAGTCAGTGCCCATGGAATTGTGCCCCAGTGAGAATCAGTGCCCATGGAACTGTACCCAAGTGATAGTGCCCACGGAACTGTACCCAACTGGGAGTCAGTGCTCATGGAATTGTTCCCCAGTGAGAGTCAGTGCCTAGGGTACTGTACCCAACTGAGAGTCAGTGCCCGTGGAACTGTATCCAAGTGAGAGTCAGTGCCCATGGAACTGTACCCAAGTGAGAGTCAGTGCCCAGTGAACTGTATCCAAGAGAGAGTCAGTGCCCACAGAACTGTACCTAAGTGGGAATCAGTGCCCACGGAACTGTACCCAAGTGAGAGTCAGTACCCACGGAACTGTTTCCAAGTGAGAGTCAGTACCCACGGAACTGTATCCAAGTGAGAGTCAGTGCCCACGGAACTGTACCCAAGTGATAGTCAGTGCCCACGGAACTGTACCCAAGTGATAGTCAGTGCCCACGGAACTGTACCCAAGTGAGAGTCAGTGCCCACGGAACTGTATCCAAGTGAGTCAGTGCCAACGGAACTGTACCCAAGTGAGAGTCAGTACCCACAGAACTGTATCCAAGTGATAGTCAGTGCCCAGTGAACTGTATCCAAGTGAGAGTCAGTGCCCACAGAACTGTACCTATGTGGGAATCAGTGCCCACGGAACTGTACCCAAGTGAGAGTCAGTACCCAAGGAACTGTATCCAAGTGAGAGTCAGTACCCACGGAACTGTATCCAAGTGAGAGTCAGTGCCCACGGAACTGTACCCAAGTGATAGTCAGTGCCCACGGAACTGTACCCAAGTGATAGTCAGTGCCAAGGAACTGTACCCAACTGGGAGTCAGTGCCCATGGAATTGTGCCCCAGTGAGAGTCAGTGCCTAGGGTACTGTACCCAACTGGGAGTCAGTGCCCATGGAACGGTATCCAAGTGAGAGTCAGTGCCCATGGAACTGTACCCAAGTGAGAGTCAGTCTCCAAGGAACTGTACCCAAGTGGGAGTCAGTGCCCATGGAATTGTGCCCCAGTGAGAATCAGTGCCCATGGAACTGTACCCAAGTGATAGTGCCCATGGAACTGTACCCTAGTGGGAATCAATGCCCACAGAACAGTACCCAAGTGATAGTGCCCACAGAACTGTACCCAAGTGAGAGTCAGTACCCACAGAACTGTATCCAAGTGAGAGTCAGTGCCCAGTGAACTGTTTCCAAGAGAGAGTCAGTGCCCACAGAACTGTACCTAAGTGGGAATCAGTGCCCACGGAACTGTACCCAAGTGAGAGTCAGTACCCACGGAACTGTATCCAAGTGAGAGTCAGTACCCACGGAACTGTATCCAAGTGAGAGTCAGTGCCCACGGAACTGTACCCAAGTGATAGTCAGTGCCCACGGAACTGTACCCAAGTGATAGTCAGTGCCCACGGAACTGTACCCAAGTGATAGTCAGTGCCCACGGAATTGTGCCCCAGTGAGAGTCAGTGCCTAGGGTACTGTACCCAACTGGGAGTCAGTGCCCATGGAACTGTATCCAAGTGAGAGTCAGTGCCCATGGAACTGTACCCAAGTGAGAGTCAGTCTCCAAGGAACTGTACCCAAGTGGGAGTCAGTGCCCATGGAATTGTGCCCCAGTGAGAGTCAGTGCCCACGGAACTGTACCCTAGTGGGAGTCAATGCCCACGGAACAGTACCCAAGTGATAGTCAGTGCCCACGGAACTGTACCCAAGTGAGAGTCAGTGCCCACGGAACTGTATCCAAGTGAGAGTCAGTGCCCACAGAGCTGAACCCAGTGAGAGTCAGTGACCACATAAGTGTATCTCAGTGAGAGTCAGTGCCCACGGAACTGTACCCAAGTGAGAGTCAGTGACCACATAAGTGTATCTCAGTGAGAGTCAGTGCCCAGTGAACTGTACCCAAGTGAGAGTCAGTGCCCACAGAGCTGAACCCAGTGAGATTCAGTGCCCACAGAGCTGAACCCAATGAGAGTCAGTGACCACATAAGTGTATCTCAGTGAGAGTCAGTGCCCACGGAACTGTACCCAAGTGAGAGTCAGTGCCCACAGAGCTGAACCCAGTGAGATTCAGTGACCACATAAGTGTATCTCAGTGAGAGTCAGTGCCCACGGAACTGTACCCAAGTGAGAGTCAGTGCCCACAGAGCTGAACCCAGTGAGATTCAGTGCCCACAGAGCTGAACCCAGTGAGAGTCAGTGACCACATAAATGTATCTCAGTGAGAGTCAATGCCCACTGAATTGTATCCCAGCAGGAGGCAGGATACAAGATTCACTTAATAATCAGCAGCATACTGCAACTGAGAAGATGGTATGATTGGCATTCTGGTAGGACCAGATGAAACCAGGCAAAGTTGCATCTTCATCCAAGCAACTGCTGCGATTTAGTGAGCAGAATTTGAGCAGCTCATTCTGTCCTGGGAAAGCTGTTGTTTGACGACCATTCCGCTCCTCTGAGTCTCTCTATCAGTGTCTATCATACCCAGCGATGGTAGGTGAAAATGATTGCTGCTTTCTTTTTTCTTCATTGTCAAGACGTACAGGCCTCCTGAATACAGGCTGGTGGACAAGCGAAAGGGTGAGATTCAGGGGCACCAGATTTTCTTGGGAGCCCTTCATGTTGCCCCCTGTGGGACGTGGTCTTCAGCGAGCGGAATGGAGTTTTTTCCTTTTGTCCTTAAAAACCTTCTTTCTGGCTTCTGATTAACATTGCTTGCCTCAGTCACCATGGCAACCGTGATTCATGGATCCCCTTCTTTGAACTGTGAGATCAATTGCCTCAGGTTGTTGGGCAAGCGTGTGTGTACGTTTGCCTGAATGTTGCTCTGAAGCAGCACATTTTTATTTTCTTTTTTGAGTACTTTTTTTTTTAAACTGACAGGTTTTTCTTTTCTGGGAATCTCTCTGTTTTCTCCCTGTGCTGGTGGTAGAGTTACCAAATCTGATTGGACGTATTCGTGGAGATTTCATCGCTCCCTGCTTCCGCCATTGGTTGCCTCACCTGTCCATCTTCCTGGTTTCCCACCTTCTGTTACTGATTGGAAAACGGGTGGACTCCTCGTCACCTGATTGGATGACTCCACCAAACAGCCTTTCCCCCACCACCCCCCCCCCCCCCCCCCCCCACCACCTGCTTCCACCCATAAGCAAATCTACAAATACTTCTAAAACTAACGAACAAAATTACATCATTTGATCTTTAAAGTCACCTATGATTCTCCTCCTGGGCTTTTTGCTGGCAGCTGTGTCCTGGAGGTGAATCTACATTCACTAAAAAGAGAGACATGTGGCCGAAGCTTTTCATCTTGCGCTCATCAGGACAAGCACAAGAATACCAAATTTCAAACAATCTCAACAATTTCTACTGCAGGAGGAAAGAAGGGTGCTGATTGGCTGGCAAGGAGCCACCTTCACATGAAGAGTAATGTGGTCTTCCAAAGGCCTTGCCTAACATTCACTCCTCAACTTACACCAACGAAACAACTGGCTATCCCTCCCATTTGCTGTTGGTGGGACCTGCCTGTGCACATTGTCAACGGAATTTGCAACACAAACGGAGGCCATTCAGCCCTTCATTCCTGTGCCAGCTCTTTGATGGCCATCGGTGTGGGCTAGAATTCTACCTGGGCCACCGTTCTTCGACACCTTTCCTGAGTTCCTTGACATCTGTTCCTGCTTACGCCCCACGTTGATTGTGCCTTCCTGTCTTCCCCGACAGTATCTGATTCCCCTTTCTTCTCGCACTCTGAATTCATCCGACCCCCCATGTGATGAATGTTGTGGAAACAGAAGTTACTTTCTGTCACTACAGCATTGCAAGCTCTGTGGCTCCTGATGTGATTCTACACAGCTCGGGCAGGGATGGTGGTCAGTGCTCCTTGCCCAGTTTGCCAGGCCTCAGATAATTGGCTGAAAGAAGCTATGACATCAAGATATTTTCCCCCCCCAATCCTTCCTCACCCGACTGACTTTAATGAAGTCAAATTCACAGATTAAAGATAATTTTTGAGACAAGCGTGGTGTCGGAGGTCCTGGCTGTGATGTATGTGTGTTGAAGCTCGTTAGCAGCTGTCTGTTTAATTATCAGAGATGATAAGGAGATGCTAACAGCATATGGTGAGCGGAGGATTGTTAGTGTTCTCAATTGGAGTAAGCACAGGAGAGGCAAAATGAGGCACATAGGATTACCAGGAACAATCATGTGACTGTAACATGAATTAACAATATTGAAGTCTGGTTCTCTATCCAAGCTACTTTGAGCCAAGTGAGTTGTTCCGTCCTCCACTTTGTTTTTCTACTGTTTGATGCTCATCAAAGTTTTTCAATGTTTTGTTCAGTAAAGATGCCTGTTAGTCTCTGAAAGCTGTTTGCTCTTTGCTCGACTCTATGACAATAATTGTGGAGAATATATTCTTGCTCACTGAACTGCTTGCTATGTGTAAAGCCTTTCATCCTACTTCACCTATTGTGCTTATTCATGGCCTCACTGCTTCTATATCTTCTTCACTCTCCAGCTTTGTTCATGTATCTCTCTGCCTATTCTCCATGTTTCTCATTCTGATTCCTCATGTTCTTCAATCTGCGAAACACATTTTTGCTTCCTCTTTCTCTCTTTTCCCCCTCTCCCTCCCTTTTTCTTTTCTCCTTCCCTCTCATCTTCCTGCAACTGCGTCCCCAACCCTCTCTTTCTGTTTCTCTTTCTGTCTGTGAAAGTGAGGATGTACAGGAGGAGAGAGTGCATCTATTGAAGTATCTGAGCAAGGGCTTGTGGAAAAGACTGCTCTTGGATTCTTACTGCAGTCCCAATGGGGGTCGGACAAATTCCTTCATGCTCAGCTACGATGCCAGTAGAGTTCAGGGGCTATGCTGTCAGTGATGGGGGCAAAAACCATATGTGCCTTGGGGAAGGCAGGGGAGAATATGAGCTATTCACAATTTCTCCTTCATGAGCGTCAATCCTCCCAACGTTTGCTATTCTGGAGAAAGACACCCCGAATTCCAGTCTCCTCTAAGAACCAGTCTCCATGACAGCGAGTGAGGACCAACATGAAGCTAGTTCCAGCCCCACTACCGTTCACAAATTCAAGGCAAGGTTGATGTTTCTCTTTGGTGTATTCCTCATTTTTCTTCCCTGATGGAGTTAACTCCACGCCATGGTAGGGGGCCCATTGGCACAGGGCATATTCCAGAATTTTACCCAAGTAGCATTAATCACATTTGATGGTGCGTGTTGGCAGAGTCACATCATGGAGGGCCCATGTGGCAATATGGTTAATAACCCAGAGACCTGGGCTCATAATCCAGAGACTGCGAGTTCATGTCCCACTGACCCAGTTTGAGAATTTACACCGGCTTTTAAAGTAGAATTTTTTATTCTTTCATGAGATGTGCATTTGTTGCCCATCCCTAATTCCCCTTGGTGGGCTGTTTCAGAGGGGCAGTTAAGTGTCACCCACATTGCTGTGGGTCTAGAGTCACCTGTAGGTCAGATCGGGTAAGGCTGGCAGGTTTCCTTCTCTAAAGGACATTAGTGAACCAGGTGGTTTTTTAATGACAATTCATCGTCACTGTGGAACCTGGAACTATAAACCTGGCATCAGTGAAAGTAACTTCAAAGATGTTGGTTTTAGGGCAAGCAGAAGATTCCGTCCTTATCTGGCCTAGTCTATGAGTGACCCCAGTGGTTGACACTTAATGGCCCTCTGTAGCTCACCAAGCCACTCAGACCCAAAAGAAGGCCCACCAACACCTTCTTGGGGTAAGGACAGAAGAATTAGGAGAGCGAGTAGACCATGGAGCCCCTGGAGCCTGCTTCATCTTTCATGGCTGGTTTACCCCAAATCTTCTTTCCTGCCCCCATCCCCAGATCTGTAACTAGGAGATGGACTGTAAATGCCAACCTTGCCAGTGACACCACCATCCCAAGACTGAATCTTTTTTCAGAGAAAACTGCTTAACAGCAAGTTCTTTTTCCCTTTATTATTTCATGGGATGTGGGTATTGCTGGCAAGGTCAGCACTTGCTGCCCATCCCTAATTGCCCTTAAATTGAGGGGCTTGCTAGATCATTTCAGAGCACAGTTAAGAGTCTGTGTAAAGACAGCAGATTCCCTTCATTAGTGAGCCAGGTGGGTTTTTACAACAATCGATGATAGTTGTCACGGTCACCATTCCTGAGACGAGCTTCATATAACAGACTTACTAATTGAATTTAAGTTCCACCAGCTGCCGTGGTGGAATTTGAACCCATGTCCCCCAGAGCGTTAGCCTGGGCCTCTGGATTACTAGTCCAGTGACACTACCACCACGCTACCATCTCTCTCAACCTGCGATCTATGATTCAATGTTGTCTTCGTTTTACACTGGACTCCAATGGTTGAGGGGAGGTTAACTGCAGAGCGAGCAGGAACCTGTTTGCCCCTTCCTCCCCTCCATTATCCCCGGGGCGTTCCTTGAAGCCAGCTGCAGTGCCATCTGGACTGAGCTCAGTAAACCCTGCGATTGAACCCTTAGCCCTGTGGGGTAAGGACCAGCAATACCAATTCTTGCTTGGCGCTAAGAGGGGTGTTGCCGGTCTCTACATGAAACGGTTGGGCACCGAGAGACCAGGAGAGGTTGGGCTCATTCTTTCCCGTTGTTGCCTTGTGCTGTGCAGGAATGTGCCGGTGAGCCACTCTTCATGCTGTACTGCGCCATCAAACAGCAAATGGAGAAAGGACCCATCGATGCCATCACTGGGGAGGCTCGCTACTCTCTGAGTGAGGACAAGCTCATCCGGCAGCAGATTGACTACAAGACAGTGGTAAGTGCCTTGACCAGGGTTTCCCAAACCTTTACTGGTGTGACTCCAGCTTAATGCCTCAGAAATTGATTTGACCCTGGGGAGGGGGGTGGGTAGGGGTGGGGTGAGGTCACATCAGCTCCGAAGGTGAAGAGGGGTTTTAGCTCCTGAGTGGGAGAAGCTCATCGTGGTGAGAATTGTTTTAACTGCAGGGCTTTTTTTTTAAACAAACATCTACTTTTTGAGAGGTTTTATTTTGCAGCAGCAGCAACATGTCCTCAATCTGTCCCATTAGGGCCATGTCCACTGATTAGAAACACAAGCGAGGACTTAAAGCGGCCTCACAGCTGTTAGCGCTCAGTCTGAGCTCCATGGCAGCTCGCCGCCCCAAAATCTCGGTTTGGGGAACCCCAGCAGCTTGGATGTTCTCAGTCGTGGATACTGGGAGAGCTGCCTCTGCTCGTGAGGAGACTATGTGCTTTTTCATCTGTCAGCGCCAGGTTCCTCATCGTCAACAGGAAAAATCCTGGAACATTCCAAACTTGGCATTTAAAGTTACCACGCCCATCCCTCATGCCAATCTCGCGACTTCCTGTGCCAAGGTGATACATGAGCTGCAACATCTGTTGAGCTCAGTTACGCGGTAAATATTTAATTCGGATTCCAAATTCCAACCCCGTACGTGGTGGGAAATCAGCAGGATGTTCTGTTTAACTCCTTTTTGAAGCTGGAAGATTTATTTTGTGCCTTGCCCCGGATGTTTAAAAATTATTTTCACCCTCTCATATTCTTGGTGTTTTGCCCACTTGCTTCCCAGTTCCTTTCTCTCCGCACCCACCCCTCCGGCTCCTCCCTCTGTCCACCACCCCCCGACCCCCATCTCTCCTGAGCCTCACCCACATCCCCCACTCCCCTCCTCCTATCAACCCCACCCTAAGGGTTGAGATGAAGAGTCTCACCTCCTCTTCCATAACACCCCTGCTGGTTGATTATCGCAGGCTCAAACTGGGGTCATCGTAGAATCAGCAACAGGTTGCATTTATATAGCGCCTTTGGTGTGGCAATTCGTCCGGCAGTGCTTCACAGAGGCCACCATCAAACAGAATTTGACAGCGAGCTGCATGAGAGGTTAGGACTGCTGACCAAAAGTACATTTTACGGCCTCGGGATACCCGATACAGCACTTTACAGGCAATGCCACTGAAGTGTACTCACGGCTGAAATGTACGAAATAGGGGCAGCCAATTTATGCACAGCAAGCTCCCACAATTAGCAATGTGAAAATGGCCAGATGACCTGCTTTAGTGATGTTGGTTGAGGGTTGACTGTTGTTGGCCCTGGACACCAGGATTGAGTAACCCCCATGCTTGACTCTCCTGTGATTGGTGGCCATGGGATCTTCTACTGATCTTGCAGATGGGGGCCTCAGTTTAACATCTCATCCAAAGGATGGCACCTTCGACAAGTGCGGCATGTTTCCCAGCACAAGTGCCAGAATGGGGGGGGGGTCATTGATCGCACCCTGTAGGAACAAAGACTCTCCCACACTCAATGAAGTCCTTTATTTTTTTGAAGTGTGGTCTCTGTTGTCATGCAGGAAAAGCGGCAGCCAATTTTTGCACAGCAAGCTCCTACGATCAGCAATGTGATAAATGACCGGATAATCCGGATTTTGAGATGTCAGTTGGGCGGGGGGTAAACGTTGGCCCCGGGACCCTAATTCCGAGGAGGCGGTTTTCCGTAGAGCGGTCAGACGCAGAGAGAGGGCACTCTGAGAGGCACAATGGCACCGCTTTGGCGAGTGCCCTCGCTCTGTTTCCGCGAGGGGGGGGGGGGGGGGCACCGACGGCATGTGGATCACGTCTGCTTTCTTCAACAGACCCTGAACTGCGTGAACCCCGAGAATGAGAATGCCCCCGAGATCCCTGTCAAAGTGCTGAACTGCGACACTGTCATGCAAGTGAAGGATAAGTTATTGGATGCGTGCTACAAAGGCATCCCTTACTCACAGCGTCCCAAGGCAGCAGACATGGACCTCGGTAAGAGCCTGCGTTGATAAGCCGGCGTGGAGAAGGGGAAAATGGCTCAAACTGAAGAAACGGAGAAATCTTTCAAATAATAGCGCACGCAATAAATAATTATGGTCCTTAGATTGCACCTCATGGCGTTTCCCATAAACTGCCTCCTGCACATTTAGGTTTTAACATTTTTTTTTTGTTTGCAATGTTGCTGGATGTGCAAGCTGGTAACTGCGCAGTGGGAATAACTAGGCCCCTGGGCCTTGGTGAGCAACAGGATCAACGGCAGCCTGTCTCCCATCTTTAAATAATAACATTAAAAGGCTGAGGAATAAACCAAGGAAGGACAGGGAAGGCTGGGGTGAATTCAGTGTCAAATCAGGTACAGAATGAAAGAAAGAAAGATTGGATTAAAAGACAGAGAACAAAAGAAACACAAATGAAAATGAAGAAATATACGCAAAAAAAAAAGAAAAATTGACATTTTAAAAATCTCCAGCAACAATTGACTTTGTGCAGGAATGAGACTCCACACTTAGGGGCACAGACAGGAAGGGCTGAATGGCCACCTTCTCTGCTGCATTATTCTATGATTGATCACCTTCTGCAGTTGATGACCTTCATTAGCAATTATCAGTCCTTTGAAATGGTACTTACGCTGTTAATTACTAGACTTAGCTTTCCACACTGAATTTAATGGGCAATTAATACTCAAATGTGTCAACTTCATGGAACTCACTGGGAGGTTGAGGGCACGATGCTGTTTTGGAGAAGCTCATGGTGGAGTGACACAAACCGTCCAGCAATTTGTGGTGATTTGCAATTCACTCGCTACACGTTGGCAGCTGATTTACACATTAATAAGGGGGATTGCTGGTCAGACATCGTTCTTGTTTTGCCAACAAAATCTGGGCCTTCGCCTGGGCATGCAAAGCAAAAAGTCAGCCTCATTCCCTATCCTCCTTATGGCTAAACAGTGACCCCTGCTGGAAAGCACGCATGCACTGACTTACAATGACGAGAGGACGAGGAGGGGTGGGCATGGTGCCTCATGCAGTCAAACAGCTGGCCTGCTTGCGCTCGCTGTCTAAAAACGGAGACTTGAGTTTGGTGCCTGTATCACAATTAGCCAATAGCCTCCTCTTTCTCAGAAGGATTAAAAGCGGGGAGGGTGCAGAGGGTGGGGTTGAGCAAGTGAAGTTAGCTGTGGAAGTGTGAAACCTTGAGGCAGGCGTCAGATATAGAGTGCGATCTCATTTTCTTTCCTCTTCCTCAGAATGGCGGCAGGGGAGAATTGCGCGAATAATTCTCCAGGACGAAGATGTGACGACAAAGATAGATAATGACTGGAAACGTCTGAATACACTGGCACACTACCAGGTATTGCCCTGAGGGAGGTGCGCAGGTGAATTAGCAATCCTCATACTGCCTGAAATCCCACCCCATACTTGTGTCTAACCAGAAGGAAAGCCTTAGCAAGATGTTTGTAACCTTCCTTGCCGCTTGCAGGCGCTTCAAAATGTTTCCGTTAATTCGCAGGAGGAGCGGCATGAGTCATCGGGACTATTTCTACTGGAGCAGAGAAGGCTAAAAGGAGATTTAATGGAGGTTTTTTTTTAAAATGCTGATGGGTTTTGGTAGAGTAATGTAGAGTTGCTGAACAGGGAGCTCACAGATTTGAAATCGTTGCTGAGGCGAGGGGAGAGATATCGGGAGATAAAAAGAGAAGAAAAACAAAGCCGTGCATTTATATAGCGCTTTTCACAACCACCGGATGTCTCAAAGCGCTTTACAGTCAGTGAAGTACCTTTTGAAGTGTGGTCACCGCCGCAATGTAGGCAATGCAGCAGCCAATTCAGTGCACAGCAAGCTCCCACGAACAATAATGTGATAACGACCCAGATAACCTGTCTTTGTGATGTTGACTGAGGGATGGATGTTGGCCCCAGGACACCGGGGAGAACCCGCCCTGCTCTTCTTCAAAATAGTGCCATGGGATCTATTTACACCCACCTGAGCAGGGAGCTGGGGCCTCTGTTTAATGCTTCATCTGAGAGACCGCACCTCTGACAGTGCAGCACTCCCTCAGTACTGCACTGGAGTGTCAGTGTAGGTTTTTGATCTTATAGCCTGGAATGCTTTGCTATGGGTAGTGGTGGGGGCAGAGGCCACTGTATCGCTTCGGATGAAATTGGTTAAATATTTGAAGCAGGTGAAGATACAGGACAGCGGGGAGTGAGCCGGGCTGTGGGATTAGTTTTGGATCTCTCTGACAAAGCGCAGGCAGTGACATGATGGGCCTAATGGTTGTCTTCTGTGCTGCAGCCTGAGGGGACGGTGCTGGACAATTGTTTTTTTTCCCCCCTTCCTTCTCTCGTTCAGTCTAACTTTTTAACTTTGCTTCTCCTAGGTGACAGATGGATCTTTGATAGCACTTGTACCGAAACAAACCTCAGCCTACAATATCTCCAATTCCTCCACATTCACCAAATCCCTCAGCCGCTATGGTAAGTCTGGCACAGACTGGTATCACTCTTTGATAGATGATAACCCAACATTCCTAGGTTACATTGTCCCTTCACCAGCACTACAGAGAGTGCAAAGACCCAAATCCCTAAATGCAGTGACACAGATTAATAGGGCCCTTAGAAAAAACAAACCAAGCACTAGGGCTTATTCTTTTGTAGGGGGATAGACTTGAAGAGTAGGAAGTGTTGGTAGCATTGTTTTGAACCTTGATCAAACCACACCTGCAGTGTTCTGTACAATTCTAGTTGCCATATTATAAAAAAAGGTTTACAGGGATGATGCCAGGAATGTGAGGGTCTATCTAGCAGGAGGGGATGTAAAAGCTGGGTCTCTTCTCTCTTAAAAGGAGAAGGCTGAGGGGTGACCTAGTAGAGTTCTTTAAAATGATGAAAGGTTTTGACTGAGTGGATAGAGAGAGAATGTTTCCTCTTGAGGGGAAGAGCATAACTGGAGGCCATCGATATAAGAAAATCGCTAAGAAATCCAATCAGGAATTCAGGAGAAACTTCTTTACCCAGAGAGTGGTGAGAACGTGGAACTTGCTCCCACAAGGAGTGGTTGATGTGAATGTATTTGATGCATTTAAGGGGAGACTAGATAAGTATATGAGGGAGAAGGGGATAGAGGGTAACGATGGTAGATTTAGATGAGGAAAGATGGGAAGGGACTCGAATGGAGCATAAACACCAGCATGGACTGGTTGGGCCAAATGGCCTGTTTCTGTATCGTATTCCCTATGTAATCCTGTGGAACCAAGTGAATAACACCCGAAAGGATATTCCAATATGAATTGAGTGGTGGCCGGTGAAAGCCTTCACTGACCCTGATCGGTTCCTTATTTCTGGTTTAGTTACTTCTGCCATATACCAGTCAGGTTATGTTCTCAACATGTCCCCAGACATGATTTAAATGCAGTCTTTGGTTAATCACTCAATCAATGTCTGTCTTATGTCTTTAACCTTCATCCCAGTCATGTCATGTGGAATGCTGTCCCTCATGCAGAAGTTGAAATGCAGAGTAAACCAGAAGCGTTGAAGCATTCACAAGGTCATTGATTTTTGTCCAGGATCATAGTTTAAACATTCATCGATTTCTTCCCCCCTCCCTCCACCCCCCCACCTGCCAATTGTACCTGAAGCTACAGAGGCCCAGAGATACAGTAAAAAAAAACATGTTTGCTGAGCATGAGAGGTGGGAGTCTCAAGGAGCCGAGTGTTAACAATACCACTTCGTTAGACCATAGATCTAGCATGATCCCCGGGATCGTTCTATGCTCTCAGCAGGAGAAGGCAGCATCTTGCATTTATATAGCACCTTTAACTTCGTAGAACATTCCAGGGTGATTCACAGAAGCGTAACCAGACGCAAGTTGATAACTGAGTCAAAGACTGAGACATTAGGACAAAGAGGTAGCTATTAATGAATATCTTACAGGAAGAAAGAGGGGCAGAGAAGTCTAGGGAGGAACTTCCAGAGCTTTGGGCCCAGGCAGCTGAAGGCACAGCCACCAATAACACAGGGCAGAAACTGGGGAATGCAAAAGAGCCTAAAATTGGGGGAAGCACAGATTCCTTGGGGTAGAATTTTCAGCTTGGCATGCTCGAGTGTGAAATAGTGTGCGATGACGCTGGGGGAGGGTCCCGATGTCATTGCGCGCTCGCACGATATTTCAGTCGGGCGCGCGCAAGAGTCGGAAGCAGACCCGTCAACAATTAGGAGGCCTATTAAGGCCATCAAAGCAGCAACTGATGGTGATTTTTTCACTTCCCGTCCAATGCTACGGTTGGGGGTGGGGGTCGAATCTGCCAGGCGGACTTTGCCTTTTTGGTGAAACCTCATCCAAGGGTGCGGGATGAGGTTCCTGCTATTAATTTGAAAAAAAAAATGTTTGGACAGAATTTTCATCACCTGTGTTTTCACCTGAATGAATCTGATGTGTGGATGTTTTTTTTCTGCGGTTTCAAATCTTTATTGATTGGTTTTAAATTCTTCAGCTCAGTTAATTGACCAGCCAGCATGAACGAAATCGCGATCGGGAGCCGATCGCAGTCGGTGGTCAGTTCCTTGGCTGCTCCCGGGCCTGCAGACCTGAAAATTCTATCCTTGGAGTAGAATTGGAGTAGTCAGGGAAAGGTTCTGGTTACAGAGATTGTTGAGACGTTGGTGGAAGGTTGAGGTTTGACTTACATAGGGAGTCTTGTCAGTCTGACCTCCATTCTTGGTGTTACTGTTACGTTAATTGCATTGTTAGGCTTAAAGGTGAACAAATAAAGGGTAAGTATTGTGTTCAACAACTTCAGACCGTGAACTCTGTCCTCCATCTTGATATATTTTTATATTTTTTTCCAACTCCCTCCCCCCACAAGAGCTAGTCTGTAACTTCAAATCATGTTTTGCTTTTAGAGAGGACTGACTCTTTTTCTGCTATTAACACATTCTGCTTCCTGACCTTTATGCCACTATTAACACCTGCCTTAGTCTTTAACACCATCAGTACCACTCCCTTTGTCTTGTATCCATGACATCTTTGTCAAATCTGTTCTGAGCTCCTTCCCATCCCTGATCCTCTATTTTATTCTACCTGCTCCACCCCCACTTCAACAGTATAAAACCCATCACATTTCTGAAATAAAAACAGAAAATGCCAGGTAAAAACTCAGCAGGTCTGGCAGCACCTGTGGAGAGAGAAACACAGTTAACGTTTCAAGTCCATATGACTTCTTCAGATCACATTTCTACCTCTCTTCAGCTCTGCAGAAAAGTCATACGGACTAGAAGCAATAAGTATGTTTCCCTCCCCACAGATGCTGCCAGATCTGAGTTTTTCCAGCATTTTCTGCTTTTATTTCAGGTTTCCAGCAACTTCAGTATTTTGCTTTTATATAAGTAGAGGGTATTGATTGATTAAGTATCTTGAGCATATATAAGAAGGGACCGCTGGGACATTGGGGTGTTGGTAGGTAAAGATATGTAATGCTGCATCCTGTGAATAAACCTACCATCAAGAAAAGGAGCTGTGTAGTTTCGTACTTCATCTAGCAGGGATCCATCTCACACTCGACCTCGGTTACTGATTTGAAGTTGAGCATATCCTGGAGCTGTTACAATGCAGTGTTACAAAATGCTGGTACTACTGGAGCCCTGTCATCACCTCCTCCCTCCACACTCCCTTACAGAGAGTATGTTGCGCACTGCCAGCAGCCCAGACAGCCTGCGATCTCGGACGCCCATGATCACCCCAGACCTGGAGAGCGGGACAAAACTCTGGCACCTGGTCAAGAACCACGACCACATGGACCAGAGGGAAGGGGACCGAGGCAGCAAGATGGTGTCCGAGATTTACCTGACCCGCCTCCTCGCCACCAAGGTAAGCCACTCCTGCTTCTTTGTGGGAATGCAAGGCCTCTGTTGTTGGGAGGGAAGAGCGCTACCCACTGAACCAAGACTGACGCCAGTGTTGGGTGAGTTCATCACTAACTCATTGGGTGAAAAAGTTCTGACACTAAAAGAAACATATAGGGGAAAAATTTTCCCCCGGTCAGGGGCGGGGGGTGGTTGTCCAGGGGTGGGCGTGAACCCGATTGACGCCCCCAACCGGGAACGTGCCGCCATTTTATGTGGGCGGGCCAATTAAGGAGTTGCCTCAGGGAGATTAGTTTGACATGTGTTAATTTAAATAAAGGTGGAAAAAAAACTTTTAAAACTTGTCCCCTCATGTGACACTGTCAAAGGAGTAATGTTAAAATTTTTATTAGACTTTAAGACACTTCATGAAACCTCATCCCGCCCGTGGATGAGGTTTCATGAAAAATGTGAAGGCCGCCTGGGCTGTTCACCTACACCCCCACCTTAAGGTTGGACGGGCAGCTCAGCTAATTGAATTAGTTACTATTTAATTGGCCTTAATAGACCTTTGACCATTTGGTGAGTGCGCAGTCTACTCGGTTGCATGCCCACTGAACTGAATATCTAAATGACAAGTGGTATCACCGGGACACACACACCCGACATCGCCCAGCATCATTTTACGCATCGGCGAGCGGGCGGGTCCTGTCCCCCACTCACCGACCAGAGCATTCTGCCCTTGGTGTAGATTTCCCTCTTCAATCTCAATCTGCACATGACGTGAGCTACTAATTAATTAATTCAGGAAATGATGAGTTTTGCTAAGTAACTTGAATTTTCAGCCATTTGGTTTAATTCTCTGTGCATGGTGAGTGTCCAGTCCCTCAATAGCTACATCGTTATTGCAGATGCTTCATGGCTTTCAAACTCTGAAAATGCTTCATCGTTTTGCACTGTCCAGCCCACCCTCAGCTCTTCAACTCACTTCAGCCAACTTCAGTATTGTTTGATGAATTGTGTTCTTCTGGTAAATCACTGCCTAGGCCCCAGCTGGTGTTGTGTGTCCAATTCTGGGCACTGCAGTTTAGGAAGGATGTCAAGGCCTTACTGAGGATGAGGGCGAGTACTAGAGTAGTGCACGAGTGAGGGACTTCAGCGATGCGGAGAGACAAGGGAAGGTGGAATTGTTCTCCATAGAGCAGATTCTAAATTCTTAGAGTACTCGACAGGGTAGATGCTGAGAGGATGTTTCCCCCGGATGGAGAGTCTCGATTGAGGGTCATTGTCTCAGGACAATGAGTTGGCCATTTAGGACTTAGATGGGGAGAAATTTCTCCACTCAAATCTTTGGACTTCTGTACTCTGACGGTTCTGACTGCTCCGTCATTGGGTCTATTTAAGACTGATGTCGATAGATTTTTGGGCATGAGGGGAATCGAGGTGTAGAAGTAGGGGAGTTGGAGTTGAGGTAGATGAGCAGCCATGATCTCACTGAATGGCTGAGCCGGCTCGAGGGGCTGAGTGGCCTACTCCTGCTCCTATTCCTTATGTTCTTGTATTTTATATAATTGACGAACAAAGGTCCTGTAGTGGAGGGTATCACCCCCAGAAGACTGAGCAGTGGGCGAATGAGACCCAAGCCAATCAAACACAGTGAGAAGATGGCATGAAGCTTGGGTTTTTACAGTCTGTTCAACCATCTCCTTACAGCTTAACAGGGAACAAGAGGGTAAAATTCAGGGAGGCAATGACTACACCAGGCTCCATAAAACAGAGAAAAATTCAAAATAGGGAGAAACACTCAACTTAAAGATGGAGCGTTGGAAGGAATCTAAGAACAGGACTCAGCCATTCAAATGCTTGAGCCTGTTCTGCCTTTCAATTAGATCATGACTGGATCTGAATCTTAACTCCATCTGTATTGCCTGAGCTCCACAGCCCTTCATATCCAACAAAATGGGAGAGAGGCCATCAGACTAACCCCCTCCAATATCCTGTTTGGGAGGGTCAAGGAGGAGGTCAGGAGGGTCTCGGGATTCCGGTCTCGGACTCCGGTTTGGAGTGGTTGAAGGGGAAATATGTCACTGGCCCAAATCGCAAATCGCAGCGCTGACTTTAACTGGCTTTCCTCTTTCAGGGAACCCTGCAGAAGTTTGTGGATGACCTGTTTGAGACAATATTCAGCACAGCACACAGGGGCAGTGCCCTTCCTCTTGCAATCAAATATATGTTTGACTTTCTGGACGAGCAGGCAGACAAACACCTGATCACTGACCATGATGTGCGACATACCTGGAAGAGTAACTGGTGAGCATTTACACGGCGGTGGGGGGGGTGTTGCTGAATCTTAACGGGATGTGGGCAAAATGTCCCTTGGATCTTCGCAGTTGCAGTGTGAAGTTTGGAATGTCCCATTTATGTTGTCAAATGGAGGGTTTTCAGCAAACTCTCCTCAGAATGCCCATTATTTTCTCTGGTTTTATCTGGAATTAAATGTCTGATGACCACAAAACCGTCGCCGATTACCACAAAAACCCATCCTTCCTTTATGGAAGGAAAAGTGTTGTCCTCACCTGGTCTGGCCTACACGTGACTCCAGACCCACAGAAATATGGCTGACTCTTAAATGCCCTCTGTACTAGGGGGCCAACTAGGAAGAGTCATAAATGCTGGCCTAGCCAGTGACACCCACATCGCATGAACAAACTTTTTAAAAAAAAAGACCCACACCAATGCGGTTGACTGTTAAAAATGCCCTCTGAAGGAGGGCAATTAGGGATGGGCCTAGCCAGCAATGCTCACATCCTGTGAACGAATAAAAACAAGTCTCTGGTTTTGCTTAAAGTTTGACCTCCCCTACTGACTCAGGGATAAGCTGAAAGAGGTCTTGGTGGGTGACATTCATCTCTAACACCCTACTAAATTGGCTGGGCAGAAACGTTCCAAATTCAGAACATCTTGTCTTCAACACAGACTCGTTCGGTTTTAGGCCCAGACAAGACACGAGTGGCCATTGGGAAATGCCACCTGATTGGAACTGGCATTGGCTATTTAGAAGAACCTTTGCAATGCTCTACAATATTGTGCAATTCTAGAATGGCTCGAGTGACAGTTGTTCAACTTGAACTAGTGTCAGGAACCCAATCTCTGATTAACGCTTCCATGAAACCATGAGGGCTTTGGAAGTTCTTCAACCTTAAAAATAGTGTATAGACACAGGCATGGTGGGCTGTATTGCCGCCTTTGCTCTCTGATTCTATTAATGCAAGTTGTTGTTGATTAACAACAGAGCTGTCAGCTTTTTGCTGTTGAATCTGTGGCCATGTTAGGTATCTGATGTTCATCTCGTCTGCACACAGTTTGCGTATTGTGAACCTCAGGGAAGCCTACAGAAAGTTCCAATTCCTGTTCCCTTTAATCTGCATCTCACTGAGGCACCAGCCCCAAGAACAGCTCCACCAAACAAATAAATATCAGCACCAATCAGACTGGCCTTCCAGGGGACGGGTTCCTGGGGCACAAGTGACTCCTGGGCAGCGGGTTGGACAACCTTGATCCAGGGGTTCATGGAATTCTGAGAAATTCTCTTCAGAATGCCCATCATGGGGTGTGGGCATCACTGGCAAGGCCAGTATTTGTTGCCCGTCCCTAATTGCCCTTGAACTGAGTGCTTTGCTAGGCCAATTTAGAGGGCAGTCAAGAGTCAGCCACATTGCCTTGTGTCTGGAGTCATATGTGGGCCAGACCAGGTAAGGACGGCAGATTTCCTTCCCTACAGGACATTAGTGAACCATATGGGTTTTTACCACAATTGATGAGAGATTCATGGTCACCATCAATGATTTCAATTCCTGATTTATAAATTTGGAGCAGCTGTGGCGGGATTTGAACCTGTGTCCCTGGGTTTCTGGATTATTAGTTTAACCACATTACCACTTTGCCACTGTGCCCCTCCAAATCCAGGTGGGTTAAAAGTATGTAGAGTACACGATGCTGTGTTTGCACCTTTTTGGTGTTTACCACAGTCCAACGTGACTGTTATCTATTGCTCATACACATGAAAAGACAAGCTGGTCCTGCAAGTCTACCCTCCACCACAATGGCTCAATGGTTGTGGTTGAACACTCCATTCCTTCTCTCCAGCCTTCTGTGGCCATTTAACCTCTGGGGAGAGGTTAAGGAAAAACTCAGCACCAATAAAGGAACATTCCTATATATATAAAAACAAAAAACTGTGGATGCTGGAAATCAAAAACAAAAACAAAAATACCTGGAAAAACTCAGCAGGTCTGGCAGCATCTGCAGAGAGGAACACAGTTAACGTTTCGAGTCCGTATGAATCTTCAACAGAACTAAGTAAAAATAGAAAAGAGGTGAAATATAAGCTGGTTTAAGTGTGTGTGTGTGTGTGTGTGTGTGTGTGTGTGGGGGGGGGGGGGTGGGGGGGTGGAAGGGGGGGTGTTGGGACAAGAGAGCTGGATAGAGGGCCAGTGATAGGTGGAGATAACCAAAACATGTCACAGACAAAAGGACAAAGAGGTGTCGAAGGTGGTGATATTATCTATGGAATGTGCTAATTAAGGGTAGAAAGCAGGACGAGCAAGGTGCAGATAGCCCTAGTGGGGGTGGGGTGGGGTGGGGGGAAGGGATCGAAATAGGCTAAAAGGTAGAGATAAAACAATGGATGGAAATATATTTAAAAATAATGGAAATAGGTAGGAAAAAAATCTATATAAATTATTGGAAAAAACAAAAAGATGGAAAAACAGAAAGGGGGTGGGGATGGAGGAGAGGGTTCATGATCTAAAATTGTTGAACTCAGTATTCCGTCCGGAAGACTGTCCTCAGCCCTTCAAGGCAACAGAGACCAGACCAGAAAATCACCTGGGCCGAGTATTATCAATACAGCCATTTCCCTCCATTTGATGCAATCTCTACCTCAGTCAGGATCTGCTCCAGCTCTTTCTTGAAGGCAAAAAAGTCAGCACCTGACACACTAATCGACACCACATTCCACTCTCTAGGCAAAGAAGGACCGTCTGACACCTTATATGCCCTTACATAGTTAAACTCATGTTTCTGGTCAAACTGGAATAATCTATCAACAGGGACAGCATCTACCCCTGTGATTATTTTACTGATCCCTATCAAGTTGCATCTTAAGTCTACACATCTCCAAAGTAAATAGTAAAATATTGGTAAGTTGGTGATTTTACTTTTGACATTGATTTTCCTTCCAACTAATGTCCTCAACTTTTCTTTATTTCGTCTCTCCAGTCTACCTCTACGATTTTGGGTGAATGTTATAAAAAATCCCCAGTTTGTCTTTGACATTCACAAGAACAGTATTACTGACGCCTGCCTCTCTGTGGTGGCACAGACTTTCATGGACTCCTGTTCCACCTCTGAGCATAAACTGGGCAAGGACTCACCCTCAAACAAACTACTGTACGCAAAAGACATTCCAAACTACAAAAACTGGGTGGAGAGGTACGTGAGATGTTGCTTTGCTTTCAGTGGGTTTGGCTTGGCAATGTTGGGTGGGGAGG
The DNA here is from genome assembly GCF_017639515.1 of Carcharodon carcharias. Classification (NCBI taxonomy): domain Eukaryota; kingdom Metazoa; phylum Chordata; class Chondrichthyes; order Lamniformes; family Lamnidae; genus Carcharodon; species Carcharodon carcharias. The sequence continues at coordinate 11,300,911 of NC_054473.1, forward strand.
GGACTCCTAACATATTAGCTGTATTATTAAAATAAAAATCTGCCTCAGCATCCCATAAGAAATGGAAATATTAGGAGCAAAGGGACAGGAAGAGGCCATTTTTCAGCTTGTTTCAGTTAGATCATGGCTGATCTGTATCTTAACTCCATCTGCCAACTTTGCTTCCCATATCCCTTGATGCCGTTGCTGTTCAGGAATCTTGCTGAAGTCAGTTTTGAAATTTTTTTACTGGACCGCCCAGCTTCAGCAGCGTTTTTGAGGCGAGAGTTCTAAATTATCGCCGCCCTCTGTGTGCAGAAGTGTTTCCTGAGAACTACCCCTGAACAGCTCAGCTCTTTCTGGGTTCTAGCCCCTTGTTCTGGACTCCCGCACCTGAGGAAGGAGATTCTTTCTTTTCTGCCTGTCCCTATCAAAATCAATCACCTTCCACATCTCACTCAGGTCACCCTTCAATCGTCTTATATGGCCTGAGTTTCTCGCCCGTCGGGCGCCCATGATTGGTGGACCCGGGAGCGGGCTGGAAAAAGGGCCCCCCTCACCGCGATTTCCTGCTGCCTGGTCGATTAACAGCCGAACAGCGTGAAACGCGCCCTGAGAAAGGCTCAGCGCTGCCACTGGGGAGCAGGAAGTCCTTGCGGCTGCTGGTGAGCGCTCACACCGAGCTCCCCCAAAGGCAGACCTCCACAGGATAGACGAAACAACGGAAGTGCTGCAAAATATGTCCACGCGGCACAATCAAGCACCTGAAAGCAAACCTCATTTGAAAAAAAAAAACAGTTCCCCAGACACCCCTTTTTATTTTGTTTCCCCACGGAGGTTCCATCCGGCCCTGGATCGAGGTTTGGGCAAAAATGTCAAGGCCGCCTGGCCGATCGGCCCGTCCGCCAGCTGTAAAAGTGGACGGGCCACGAACAATCACTTACAATTGCCCCCCCTTAACAGGGCTTGACTACCCGCTTCACAGTCAGCGGGCACTGCAGCGCTCGCCCACCCAGCGAGGTATCGCCCGGTGACATCGGGGCCCCTCGCCTGACCCCATCTCGCGCTATTTCACGGCCGGATGGGTCGGGCGCGTGTCTGCCCGCCTATGGGATGTCAGATTCTGGCCTACGTAAGTAGATGCAAAGCTGGTCTATGCCACCTATCCTTGTACTTGAGCCTTTTTAGCTCCAGTATCATTCGGGTAATGAGCGATTTAAAAAATTGTCGACTAGAAGCTCAGCTTAGAGCCCACCCTCTCCAGTTTTAGCTAAAGGTGGCAGTGCAACTTGAAGTGATTATAACCGGGCTACGCCTTACTGTAATGATATTTCCATTGCAGCCTTACCAGAGTGCGCTTCACGGCATGAATTGCTTCTGAATTTCTTGCGGCTGTTTATAAGTCGTCAAATATTGACACCGTTATGCCAGGGTTTCCCAAACTGTGGGCCGTGACCCCCCTCCCCCCCTCCCCCCTCCCACCAATGGGTTTGTGGGATGAGTAATCGGGTTAGCGAGCTCCCAGGCAGCAGCAATGGCTGTGGAACAGAGACTCCGGTTTGGCAGCCCTGCGATCAGCTGCAAAGCCCTTTTAATGGGCATGGCCTAATGAAGCAAGCTGTGCAAAGTGGTTGGCATCTTGGTTTTCTCTAGTGCCTCTACTCCTGAGCTTTGAACCCCACCCCCCTCCTCTACGTCCCAGTCGGCAACTCTCCACCCCTTCACTCCAGGGGCTCACCAAGTGTGAAGCGTGAAAATGGGGTCACAGCAGGAACGAGTTTGGGAAGCGCTGCATTACACACGAGCTATTACACCCCACAAACACCGAGACGAGTGGTGTCTTTCCTGGTGATGTGAGTTGAAGCAGGAACGCAGACACGAGGAGAGTCCCCTGTTCCTCTTTGAGTAGTTCTGCGGGGTCTTTTAACATGCACTGAACAGACTTATTTGGTGTGATGTGTCACCCGAAAGGGAGCATTCCGTCACTGTGACACTGGAGCACAACCCAGTTTACCTGACTTGATTCCACAACCTCTTGCCCAGAAGGCGAGTTCTATCCACTGAACCAAGCTGACACGCAAATTGGAAGGCCATTGTGTTCTCATAGTGGGAGGTCTACTCTAGATGTTGAGATTAACGTCTATTCTATCGCCTCTCCTATTCTTCCAAAGTGGGATTGAACCCTCTTTGTGAAAACAAAGTAAAAAGAGGGAAAAGTCGACATACAATTGCTCTTTGCTCCACGTGATTAGATATTGAGGGAGGTTCATTCAGCAATTGTGGAGACTTCCCTGCCATACCTTTAACACGTCCTTACAACCGTAAATAGTCTGGGATGCACGCAGTCACCTTGAGTTAGTCACCATGCTGAGCACACACCACTGTTGACCCCAACATTTTGATCCCAACATTTGACGGTCACTCTGGCCAGTAAACTACGAACTTACTCCCTCTCATCTCAGGGCCATTTCTACGTTCTGTTTATGGTTGAGAAGCTGAGGGTGTAGCTTCAAGATCAGGGAGTGGGTGGGAAAGTGGAGTTGAAGCCCAAGATAGGCCACAATTGTATTGAATGGAGAAGCAGGCTCAACGAGCCGAATGGTCTACTCCTGCTCCTATTTCTTATGGTCTTACCTGGTCTCCAAACCTGTTTTGAAATCAATGTCATAGGATTTTGTGGCCATGCTTGCTTGTGAATTACTCTTTTTCAATGTGATCTGGGCAGGTACTATGCGGATATCTCCAAGATGCCTGTGATCAGTGACCAGGACATGAGCGCTTATCTGGCTGAGCAGTCGCGGCTACACTTGAACCAATTCAATAGCAATAGTGCACTGCATGAGATCTACACCTACATCAACAAGTACAGGGATGAGGTAAGCGCTTCAGATGGCGTTCTGCTATCCGACCATCTTCTTTTTCCCTTATGTCATGCCTGGTTTTATCCCCCTTCTCTCTTGCTGGGGTCTGTCTCAACAGACAACGGCTGCCTTACAACATTTCGCTCAAGTGTCCTTCCACTCATTACCCTTGTCAGCGGGCTAGACCAACTGTGGGCGGAACTGCAGCTGTACTAGATCCTGGTCCACACCCATCATCCATTCTCCAGCAGAACAATGGAAGTGTCGAGGCCTTCCCACTACCCTATAGGGTGCTCTTCCTCTTCGTACCAACCCCCTTACCCCCTCCAGTAGCCCAATTTTAACACACCTAGCCATTGCTTCATTACTTGACATAATAACATAAGAGATAGGAGCAGGAGTAGGTCATTTGGCCCCTCAAGCTATTCAGTAAGATCACGGCTGATTTGATTGTGGCCCCAACCCTGCATTCCTATCTGGTTCCCATAACCCTTGACATCCTTGTGGAGCAAGAATCTGTCTATCTCAGCCTTGAGTAGGTTCAATGACCCAGCCTCCACTGCCCTCGGGGATAGAGAATCCAAAGATTAATAAGAGAAGAAAGAAGAAATTCCTCCACATTTCTGTCTTAAATAGGTGACCCTTGATTATGAAACTTTGGCCACTAGTCCTCTATTTGCCCCATGAGGGGAAACAGCCTTTCAGCATCTGCTCTGTCAAGACCCTCAGAATCTTTTATGTTTCAATAAGATCACCTCTCATTCTTCTAAACTCTAATGAGTGTAGGCCCAAGCTACTGACATTAGGTAACTCAGAAAGTGCTGGAAAATCTCAGCCAGTCTGACAGCATCTGTGCAGAGAGAAACAGAGTTAACGTTTCTAGTCCAATTTAACGATGACTCTTATTTTCCTTTTGTTAACTGAGAAGCCAAGGTGAACGAGCAAAGCCCTTAAGTACAAGACAACCAACCAACCAACCAGTGTGAGGTAAATTAAGGAGTATTGGTGAAGCTGACACCAAGCTCACTCCCTAGGTGCCTCTGCCTCTCTCTCCTCCTTTAAGAGGCTCATTAATACCTTCCTTCCTTTGACCAAGCTATTGATCAACTGCCCTAGCATGAAGGGAGGAAGTGAGGGCCCTTGAGAGGGAGCAGAGGAGATTTACCAGAATGGTTCTAGGGACGAGGGATCTTAGTTGCAAGGTTCGGTTGGAGAAGCTGGTGTTGTTCCCCTTGGAGCAAAGGAGATTGAGGGGAGATTTGATAGAGGGGTGCAAGATTATGACAGGTTTAGGTAAGGTACACAAGGAAAAGCTGTTCCATAAGACATAGTAGGCCATTCAACCCATCGAGTCTGCTCTGCCATTCAGTGAGATCATGGCTGATCTGATAATCCTCAACTCCACTTTCCTGCCTTTTCCCCATAACCCTTGATTCTCTTACTGATTAAAAATCTGTCTATCTCAGCCTTGAATATACTTAACGACCCAGCCTCTACAGCCCTCTGCGGTAAAGAATTCCACAGATTCACTACCTTCTGAGGGAAGAAATTCCTCCTCACCTCTGTTTTAAATGGGCACCCTCTTACTCTGAGATTATGCCCTTCAAGACTTTCCCACAAAGGGAAACAACCTCTCAGCATCTACCCTGTCAAACCCCCCTAAGAACCTTATATGTTTCAATAAGGTCACCTCTCATTCTTCTAAATTCCAGTGAGTACAGGCCCAACCTACTCAACCTCTTCTCATAAGAAAATCCCTCCATATCTGGGATCAACCTAGTGAACCTTCTCTGGACTGCCTCCAATGCCAGTATATGTTTCCTTAAATAAGGGGACTAAAATTGTTCACAATATTCTAGGTGTGGTCTAAATAGTGCCTTGTATCATTTTAGCAAGACTTCCTTATTTTTATATTCCGTTCCCTTTGAAATAAAGGCCAACATTCCATTTGTCTACCCTATTACCTGTTGAACTTGTAGGTTAGCTTTTTGGGATTCATGCACAAGGACTCCCAAATCCCTCTGTGCTGCAGCTTTCTGCAGTCTTTTTCCATTTAAATAATATTCAGCTCCTCTATTCTTCCAGCCAAAATGCATAACATATCACATTTTCCCACATTATATTCCATCCGCCAAGTTTTTACTTAACCTGTCTATATCCCTCTGTAGACTCCTTGTGTCACCCTCACCACTTGCCTTCCCACCTATTTGTGTGTCATTCGCAAACTTGGCGATAGTACATTCACTTCCCTCATCTAAGTCATTAATATATATTGTAAATAATTGTGGCCCCAGCACTGATCCCTGTGGCACTCCACTAGTTACAGGTTTCCATCCTGAAAATGCCCCCCTTGTCCCGACTCTCTATCTTCTATTAGTTAGCCAATCCTCTATCCATGCTAAATATATTAACCCCAACACCGTGGGCTCTTATCTTATTAAATAGCCTTATGTGCGGTACCTAGTTGAATGCCTTTTGGAAATCCAAATATATTACATCTACTGGTTCCCTTTTATCTATCCTGCTTGTTACCTCCTCAAGGAATTCTAATAAATTTGTTAGGCATGATTTCCCCTTCATGAAGCCTTGCTGACTCTGCTTGATCATATTATACATTTCTAAATGCTCTGCTATTACATCCTTTATAATAGACTCCAACATTTTCCCAATGACAGACGTTAAGCTAACTGGCCTATTGTTACTTATTGTTTTATCTCCCTCCCTTTTTGAATAAGGGTATTCCCATTAGCTGATGATACAAGGACAAGGAGGACACAGATTTTTAAATTTTTGCAGAGGCTGTTCTGAGGAAGAACTGTTTTATGCAGCCAATGGTAATGACCTGGAACTCGCTGTGTGTGAGGGTGGTGGTAGCGGAGATGATCAATGATTACAAATAGAAATTGGTTGGGCACTGGAGCAAAATAAACATGTAGGGCTACAGGGATAAAGCAGGGGAATGTAACTGACTGGAGTGCTCTGCAAAGAGCCAGCCAATGGGCCGAATGGCCTTCTGAAATTGTTGCAGACTTGGCTCCATCTAGCCAGCAAGCAGGATTGGGCGGCCAATGAAAGAATTACAGAAGCTCCATACGGAAGCAGTAAGTGCATCAAAGAGAGAGATTACCAACCTCAGGTGTCGGTGGCTAATGATTCAGTCCCTCTCCTGCACAGCTCATCACCTTCCTTGTTGCGCTCCAATGATGAAATGTGCGTTTCTGAGCATGTGTTTGCTTCATGAGGGGTCCCTAGATCACCTGTACTTTGGCACAGACCGATTCCAGTTCAGCAGTGAAACTGCCAGTCTGTGTATAAATTTATTTTTAATAAAAATCACAGTCCCTTTGTAGCTCACCTTTACTGAAACAGGCTTGGTATGGTTTACATATACAGATATGTCCAATTTGAAGCATTTAAATGGGCAGATTGAAGAGCAATTAGGACAAGTTCAGTCAGTATGGGGATTCAAGCTGAGAAAAATCATACAAACATACTCTTTCCTTTTGGGATTTATATCTTTCTTCCCTTTATATCTGTAGTTTTGCCCCTATCCTGTCTGGATGGATTTGATTCTCATTGTGAGCAGGTAATGTTGGAGCTGATCCCAATCCCCCTCACCTGTTGACTTGACTCAAACAATGCCAGAGTGGGGTAGCTGAGAAATATTTTGCTTTGCAGCCTTTCTTTATCCTTTCATGGGATGTAGGTGCCACTGGCAAGGCCACAATTGGTTTGCTATTCCTGAACTGAGTGTCTCGCTCGGCCATTTCAGAGGGCAGTTAAGAGTCAACCACATCACTGTGGGTCTGGAGTCACATGTAGGCCAGACCAGGTAAGGATGGCAGATTTCCTTCCCTAAAGGGCATTAGTGAACCAGATGAGTTTTCATGACAATCGACGATAGTTTCACGGTCACCGTCACTGAGACTAGCTTTCAATTCCAAATGTATTAATTGAATTTAAATTCCACCGGCTGCTGTGGTGGGATTTGAACCAATGTCCCCAGAGCATTAGCCTGGGCCTCGGGATTACTAGCCCAGTGACGTTACCGTCTCCCTTGTTGGAGGCAGGAGCCGATCCTGGCATGGCGAGGGCAATGGGGCACCCGGGACCTTAGTGAATGACAGGATCAACAGCCTATTACCTTAACCCAAGGGTTTTAAGAGTTGAGAAAGAAACAGGTGAACAGTGGAGAAGGAAAATGGAGGAATTAGAGTCAAATCAACTATGGAAAGAGAAATAAAGAGAGGGAAAGAAAGATTGAATGAATAGAGAAGGAAAAGTAAGAAAAAAATTAAAATCTGAAATGTTTTAAATCTCTAAGAAGAATTGCTACATGTAAGAATGAGACTGAAATTGACTGAAAGGTTTAAATGGTTCCCTTACTGGGCTAGAGAGACTGTATTTGATTACCAAATTGTTAAAAGACTAATTGCTTTCTTAATGGGCCAGCCCTGACTTTCTGCTGCAAGTTTAATGGACAATTAATGTGCAAATCCAGCAAGCTCTTAAAAATAACCAGGAGGCTAAGGACGAGATAATGGCTCATTTATGCGTTAATAATTGTGGGCATTGTCAACTTGTCAACCTTCTCAGCAAAATAGACCAACTCACAGATTATAGACTAACTCGCAGATTTCCAAAAAAAAGGTGAGGTGAGAGTGACTGCCCTTGACATCAAGGCGGCATTTGACAGAGTGTGACATAAAGGAGCCCTAGCAAAACTGGAGTCAATGGGAATCAGGGGGAAAACTCTCTGCTGGTTGGAGTCATACCTAGCACAAAGGAAGATGGTTGTGGATGTTGGATGTCAGTCATCTCAGCTCCAGGACATCACTGCAGGAGTTCCTCAGGGTAATGTCCTCAGCCCAACCATCTTCAGCTGCTTCATCTATGACCTTCCTTCCATATTAAGGTCAGTAGTGGGGATGTTCCGCTGATGATTGCACAATGTTCAGCATCATTCGTGACTCCTCAGATACTGAAGCAGTCCATGTTCAAAAACAGCAAGACTTGGACAATATCCAGGCTTGAGCTGACAAGTGGCAAGTAGCATTCACACCACACAAGTGTCAGGCAATGACCATCTCCAACAAGAGAGAATTCAAACATCACCCCTTGACATTCAATGGCATTACCATCACTGAATCACCCACTAACATCCTGGGGGTTACCATTGACCAGAAACTGAACTGGACTAGCCATATAAATACTGTGGCTACAAAAGCAGGTCAAATGTTAGGAATTGTACGATGAGTAACTCACCTCCTGACTCCCCAGAGCCTGTCCACCATTTGCAAGGCACAATTCAGGAATGTGATGGAATACTCCCTATTTGCCTGGATGAGCTCCTGCAACACTGAAGAAGCTGGACACCATGCAGGACAAAGCAGTCTGTTTGATTAGCACCACATCCACAAATATTCACTTCCTCCACCACCGACGCACAGTAGCAGCAGTGTATACCATCTACAAGATGAACTGTGGGAATTCAACAATGCTCCTTAGACAGCACCTTCCAAACCTACGACCACTACCATCTAGAAGGACAAGGGCAACAGAGAGATGGGAACAGCACCATCTGGAAGTTCCCCTCCAAGCCACTCACCATCCTGACTTGGAAATATATCGGCTGTTCCTTCACTGTCGCTGGGTCAAAATCCTGGAACTCCCCCCCCAACAGCATAGTGGGTGTATCTACACCACACGGACTACAGCGGTTCAAGAAGGCAGGTCACCACCATCTCAAGGGCAATTAGGGATGGGCAATAAATGCTGGCCCAGCTAGTGAAGCCCACATCCTGTGAATGAATAGAAAAAAAGCATGCAAATTCCATTTGGGGGCAGAGATGAGTTGGGTTGGGGTCCATTGAACTATAGGTATGAAAATTCATGGCACAATATTCTTCAGCTCATTGTGTTTTTGCTAATTCCAGTGCCCTGCTCTCTCCCATAAACCTGTATTTAACTTTGTTTCAAATCTATCCAGTTTTCACTCAAAGGATGTAATCCCTGTGGCAAAGCAGTCCATACTCCAAGAAACCTCTGCAAAAGGAAATTAGATAGATGTTTTTCACAAAATAATATTTTTGGGGGCGTATAGTATGTGAGTCGTTTGAGACAAGGTATGTGGGAAGTGTAACGTGATTGAGAGGAACCACGTGATTTTGGAGCTATGTTTCCAAAAGTTTTTTCATCACTGGGAATTTTCCTCATGTCATGTCTGGCTCTGTTGTAGACTAATTAAGAGAGATTAATCACTGCGATTAGTCAACAACTCCATTACCATTGTGTCATGTGACCGCCAGGATGGTAGAAGGTGAGCTAGGTGGATGTGGGTTTCTTGCCTAGTGCTTTCCTATATTTCAATGCACCCTTTCACCTCCCTGTCTCTCAGGCCATCAGTTCAAAACTGTCACCTTCACCATTGAATCCCTGACCGGAGAGAATGGCTTTGTTCCACCCTCTTAAAACACTTTGAAATCTCTGCTTGGCCTTTTCTACTGCTGTGGGTCATTGGACAGTAATCAAAAGACTAAAACTGCTTTCACTGTATCCCTCCTTCTAGCCAGTTGAGCCCGCTGATTTATAAAAATTACCATTGCTTTTGTGCTCTTATACCTCTATCCGTAAAGCTCGGGATCCTACATGCTTTTTTTTTTAAACATCCTTGCAAATCAGGAATACCTTGGAAAATTGGCAGGAGACTCAGCCACCCTTTCTCAATTATCAATTGATTTGCCATTTTACAATCCAGCAGAGCCAAGGCATAGTACAGTAGAGAAGGAAGCTCTATAGCCCATTGAGTCTTGTACTGGCTCTTTCAGAGAGCAATCCAGTTAGTCCCACTTCCCGGCTGGCTCTTTCCCCATTTCCCTGCAACTTTTTCTTCTTTGCCTTTTTATCAATTGCCTTTCCAAAGCTACTATTGGATCTGTATCCACCACCCTACCAGACAGTGCATTCCAAATCCTAACCACTCGTCATGTAAAACAGATTTTCCTCATGTCATCTTTGGTTCTTTTTGCCAATCACCTTAAATCTGTGCCCTCTGGTTATTGACCCTTGAGCCATTGGAAACAGTTTCTCCTCATTTACTCCATTCAAACTCTTCATGGTTTTAAATGCCTCTATCAAGTCACCTCTTAGCCCCGTCTGGTGAACAACCTCGGTTTCCCCAGTCCATCCATGTAATTGTAATCTTTCATCCCTGGAACCATTCTCCGCAACCTCTTCCCCGCCCTCCATGCCCCTCCTAAATTGTGGTGCCCAGAGTCTGTGGTTACTAATGGCTGTTCATTAAAACCTGCTCAGTTAACGCTCCCTTAGCCACATCCACTTGTTGGCAAGCGTCGGCAGTAATTAACACTGAGCCGAGCAGCTTGTGTCAGGCAGAGAAAAAAAAAACCCAAAAAGGCAGGCAATTGCCACTTGGCCTTGATGAAAGTTAGCCTCCATTTTGAGCGAGAGGCTTTATCAAATCGTTCCTTTATTTAATGTATTTTTTAAAATTGTGCTTTCCGTAATTAGTTTCAACTCTTAAGCACAACACTGCAGTTGCCAACCTTCTTACTCATTGTCGGAGAATTTAATGCTATTTTATGTTTCATTGGGCCCACTGCAACCTGACCACAGTTGAACAGTTTATGGAATGGGATTAGTATACCACCCTCACAGTCTCATTTCCCCAACGCTGTGTGGTATTCCCTTAGGAACTTTTAGACTAAGAAAGGCTAAGACTCGCCCGGTTCATGTTCCACCATGATAGCAGTCGCGTGACACAACAGTATGATGGCCGGAACTTTAGGGCCCTTTCACTCTAAACATAAACAAACCGCGGCCTTGGAGTTACTTTGTGCGGTGATAAATAAATTGACGGCTACTTTCGAAAACAGACAGTGGTCAGCAACCACACACAAACCTGTGCAGCATTAGTCTATAGTCTTAGACTTTTATCGGCGCGTGTTCTTGAAAGATATAAGCAAAAAACTACGGATGCTAGAAATCCAAAACAAAAATAAAAATACCTGGAAAAACCCAGCAGGTCTGACGGCATCTGCGGAGAGGAACACAGTTAGCGTTTCGAGTCCGTGAGCGGACTCGAAACGCTAACTGTGCTCCTCTCCGCAGAAGCTGTCAGACCCGCTGGGTTTTTCCAGGTATTTTTGTTCTTGAAAGATATGTTTGTTCCAGCGCGATTAGAATCATTGCTCCCTGACAACCGCCATCAGAAGGAAGGAGACCAGCTGACTAAAATTAGCGATTTAGGACCAGTATTGTAAAATATGCTAATCAGCTGACGTTATAAGGTTTGGCGAAGGCTTCTAGTTAATATTATTGGGCTGAAGAATTCATGGACAGTTTATTTGTGGAAAAGGCGGAATAAACGTGGAAAATTCCTACATCACAAAGGAGAAACTACACCTCAGAAGTACTTTGTTGTCTGCTTTGGGACGTCGTTGAGGATTGTGAAAGGCGCCATATAAGTGCCAGTCCACTTTTTTTTTTCCTTTTCTTGATTGATAACAGTTCCTGGGAATGTTTCTGGCTCGTTCGAATCATGTTTGCTTGCTTTAACCCTGCCTCAAGATCTAGCTGATAGGAGCATAAGAACGGGAGGAGGGCTACTCAGTCCCTCGGCATTCTGCCCCCCAATGGGATCATGACCTAACTCCATAAACCCACCTTTTCTCCATCTCCCTGAATACCTTTGATGAACAAAAATCTATCAATCTCAGATTTCAAATCAACAATTGATTGCACATCAACATCAATTGCCATTTGTGGAATCGAGTTCCAAACTTCTACCACCCTCTGTGTGTGCAAACATTTAACGTTTACTAATTTCATTCCTCAGTGGTCAGTCTCTAATTTTTAGGCTATGTCCCCTAGTCCTAGGTGTCCTAACCAACAGAAACAGGGTAGATGAGAGAAACTATCTGTTCCCCTTACTATCTTGGATTAAATCACCTGCTTCACCTTCTAAATACTTGGGAATACAACCCTAGTTTGTGTTCATCTTCACAATTGAACCCTTGGAGTCCAACTATTGTTCTACACTACATTCCCTCCAAGCGCAGTATACTCTTCTAGAACTGCTCACCACACTCATTTCTGGGCTGTCTCTTCAGCAACTCCTCAGTTGAAAACTTGTTTGCTAAACACCTCCATAGCCTGACCCCCCTCCCCAGCTCTGTAACCCCCTGAGATCTCTGCGCTCCTCCAATTCTGGCTTCTTGCCCATGCCCGATTTTAATTGCTCCACCATTGGCGACCGTGTCTGCAGCTGCCTGGGTCCTAAGCCCTGCAGTTGCCTCCCTAAACCTCTCCGTCTCTCTCTCCTCCTTTTAAGGATGCCCCTTGCCTTGTCATCTTCCCTGATATCTCCTTATGTGGCTCAGCGTCAAATTGTGTTTGCTAATGCTCCAGCGAAGGATCTTGGGATGTTTCACTAAGTAAAGGGCACGATATAAATGCAATTTCTTGTGTCATTTCCAGCTTTTGCCAACGGAGGTCCACATGCGGAGTTTAATCTGTAAGCGGAGGCTGTCATTAATCAGAAGCAGCAGTGTGGGGACTCTGTATCAGAGGCAGAACCTGTGGAGATATTGATAGAAACTACTGACTGCTGGAAACAGTCTTAATTGTCCTGGTGCTAAACGCAATGATTAACTTAGTGAAATGGTTAATGAAGCACCCATTCCTCTGACTGATCACAGGCTTGGCGACCACTAGCTGTCTAATTGACATCCTCCCCCACCAGCCACCATTGAATCGCTTGAACCCATTGTGCCGACACGATGTGAAGTATTGAGCTGCGCAGACTTTCCCAGTTGGAACGTGTGATTTGAAAGGAGGTTGGGTGGTGGGGGCGGGGGGCGGGTAGGTGCTGGGTGGTAGGCGGTGAGGGAGGGAGAATTTCCTCACTGCATCACTTACACAAGAAGTCAGGAGATCATTTTAAATGTCCACAGGGTAGACCCCTGGTGTTACAAACTCATGGCTGCTTTGGTGACCGGTTGCAACCTCTGAAATAGGGGGTCCTTGCTTCAGCAAGCGAATCTATTCACCCGCAACGGGTACATCACAGGAACAATTCTTTTTTTTTTAGAAATTGCCATGTTCTCCATTTGATTTTCTCAGCGTTGTCACTGTGAATTTCTCTCTCTCTCTGTCCGTCTCTCTGCTGAGGGCAGTAAACAAAGAGAAAGAATTTGCATTTCTGTCACACTTTTCTCAGCCCCACGATGTCCCACAAGTGCTTTATGTCCAGCCAAGTACTTGTTGAAGTGTAGTCACTGTTGTAATTTTAGGGAAACGCAGCTAATAAATTGTGCACAGCAAGGACTGGGTAATCTTTTCTTTCTGTGATATTGACAGAGGGGTAAATGTTGGCCAGGGCAGCAGTGAGGGTTTCCTGTCTTCCTCTTCGAAATAGTGACACAGAATCTTTTCTGTTCACCTGAGGTGAGGGTGGGGGGTGGGGAGGGTGGGGGAGGGCAGGGGGCTTAGTCTAATTTCTCATCTGAAAGAGGGCACCTCTGACAGTACAGCACTCTTTCAGTGCTGCACTGCAATGAAACTGGACCCCATCACCTGCTGGCACAAGAGTGCCATTGAGATGCAGCTGAGGCAAGGTTTTATTCTTTCGTGGGATGTGGGTGTCGCTGGCAAGGGCAGCATTTGTTGCCCATCCCTAATTGCCCCTTGAACTGAGTGGCTTGATAGGCTATTTCAGAGGGCAGTTGACTGTCAACCACATTGCTCTGGGTCTGGAGTCACATGTAGGCCAGACCAGGTAAGGACGGCAGATTTCCTTCCCTAAAGGACATTAGTGAACCAGATGGGTTTTTATGAGAATTGAAGATAGTTGTCATGGTGACCATCTCCATTACTGAGACCAGCTTTATATTCCAGATTTCCAAAAATTAATTAATTCATTGAATTTAAGTTCCACCAGCTGATGTGTTGAGATTTGAATCTGTGTCCCTAGAGCATTAGCCTAGTTTTCGGGTTTACTAGTCCAATGACATTACCACAACACCACCATCTCTCCTAAAAAGCTTTTACTCTTTTTAAATAGAGGGAAAACTACATTAGAGACCAGTTCTCCAGGCGTACTAATTAATGATAAAAGCAAAACACTGCAGGCGCTGGAAACTTGAAACAAAAACAGGAAATGCTGGAAAAACTCGGCAGGTCTGACAGCATCTGTGGAGGGAGAATCAGAGTTAACGTTTCGAGTCCGTATGACCCTTCTTCGGGGCTAATCAATGGTTTCTAACTCATGATTTTTTTTTTCCCCCCGCCCACCTTGTTCTCCCACCCCTTTTGTTTCAGATCTTGTCAACTTTGGAGAAGGACGAGCAAGCAAGAAGGCAGAGGCTACGAAGTAAGCTGGAGCAAGTGATCGACGCCATGGCCTGCAGCAGCTGAGACCTCGCCAGGGGAGGAGGAATGAAGGAGGAAGGAGAGGGGGGGAAGAGGTTCAGTTGACATCCAGCGCCCGGAAGACTTGCCTGAGTGTGTCTGTGTGTGCGGGGGGGTTGGGGAGTGAGCGGGGTTGTGGGGGGGTGGGGGGTGGGTGGTGGGAGGGGATGGTGTGGAAAATGGGATGGGGCGGGAAGGAAACGTGAATCGAACAGTGTGCACGTTGGGTCCAGCAGCGATCGGAGAACCAGGCGGGCCTGCGGCACAGAGTTCCGCAATCGGCAGATTCCACCCCCCCGGCTGCGTGGCGAGTTGGGTCATGTGACCGGGGAGGGGGACCGGTGGGGGGGGGGGGGTTGGGGGGGGGGGGGGGAGGGAGGAGGGGCCATGGGGAGAGGAGACCCTGAGTCGACATGACTCTGGGACTTGAACTGGACTGCTGTTCTCCTCTTAACAGTTAGTGTTACTGCTAAAATTTGCACAATTTACAATTTAAAAAAAACAGAAGAGAAAAAAAATGAAAAAAAAGAGAAGTGTTTCCACTTTTAAAAAAATTGATATAGAACTGAGTTCCATGAGCTTTGATATGATATTTCCAAAAGGTTGTGTTCTGTGCCATCGATTTCATTTGAATGTTCTTTAGTGAAATACTTGTTAGTTGAAACTTGTGCTATAATTTAAATGTAATATGCCTAGTGACTGATGGTGATAAAAGGTTTAAAAATAATAAAAAAGGGTAAGGGGGAGAAAATTATTGAAAAGAAACTGGTAAGAAAGAAAGAGGGAGAGAGACTGTGAGATAGGGACAAGCCACACACGAACAAGGGGCCCTGTGGAAAAGGATGAAGAGATTTTGCGCCGTGAGATTTTCGGAGACTTTAATCCGTGGATTGCTCCTTTTCTATGGATCCTGGAGTGACTGAAAGGATGTGTGAGGGGTGGTTTGGGGGGGGGGGGGTGGGTGTCGCAGAGGGGATGGGAAAGAGGGACGAAGGAGGTACAGAAAATCAAATGGCTTCTTGGGGAAGCGGTCGTTTCTATGGGTGATGAGGTTAAAATGCGGGGCAAGGGGTCAGGTCGGACATGCTCCTTTTAAAGGGTAACTTTTTTTTTTTGGCATTTTATTTCCTTCCATTCTCTTTAAATGTTTTATTTTGTAAAAACAAAAGAAAAAAAACGGGAAGAGTAATGATGGTGTTTTTTTTTTGGATTGGGGGCTGTTATTTAACCCTCCATATTCTAGGATGTTAAGGATTTAGTAGGGAGGAGCCTTCTCCTTAACAACGCCTTACAAAGGTGGCAGGCAAGTACCGATCAGCTAGTCCATCCAATCTTCGTAAATCAAAAAGGGGATGCCATTGCTAAACACTCATTCCCTGCCCACCCCTGGCCAGGTCATCCCTTGGGAGAAGCAAAGAAAGCAGAGAGAAACCCAGGACCAGTCAGGGATAAAATATTCTGTAAAATCCCCCTCCAACCTCCTCCAATGATTGAAACCATTACAGGAGATCACATAGCCCATGGGGTTACCTTCAAAGCCAATTGCCTTCTAGATGGTCCATGAGTGATGAAAGAAACCATCTGTACCATTCTCTCCATCATTTCTCATGACAGGGTTTACGCTTTCCGACTGCTCGTTCTAGGTATTTTTAGGGAGTGCATAGTTTGTAAAAACCCTTTCCCATGTGACTTCATGTGTAGGAAGTGTTGTCACGAGAGTGAAACATCACTATGTGCAACATCAAGAAAAGTCTCAGCGTAAAATATCTGCTCCAAGCTGCCTCTAAGCAGCAGTTCTCCTAACCAGAGACATGGTAGCCAGATAGTTTGTGGATGCCTCCCTTTAGGAATGCAGTGCAGTGCAATGGTACAGTTAACATAGACAATCCAAAGCCAGCCTTGCTCTCAGAGACTTGAGTACAAAATCCAGGCTGACATTTCAGTGCAATAACTGAGGGAGTGCTGCATTGTTGAGGGTGCTGTCTTTCGGATGAGATGTTAAACCAAAGTCTGATCCCTGTGTTTAAGTCTAATGTTAACTCCAAGTTGAGAAGTGCTGACTAAAAATGGGCAATACACCCATGTATGAGCCAATGAATCGCAAGAGATTTATGCTGTATGTCAAAGCTCAATTGAATGCACCACCCCCTTAGCCTCACCGCGTGGAAGTGTAAAGAGAGTAGTTTACTGCGAGTAACATTTGATTCAGATTTTGGGACGGTCGATACATTTTAGAGCATTTAAACTGCCGAGATGGGTTGTTAAAGAGAGCATGTCGCATCTAAGTTATTAGTTAACTCTTATTGGCTAAATCATCTGGGCAGAGGCCAAGGTGAGGGGGAAAGTGTGCTGAAAGCCAGCCCCCTGTGTCTGTCACTTTTTTTTAATCTCACGATGTTAGAAATTCTCACACTGTCACCAGGGGAAATAGACATGATTTTGAGGCCCCTGATGACTGTGTTCACTTTACTGAAACATCACTCTTTGGCCCTCCTCTAAAACTATTCAAAGGACTTGCACAGCCTCAATGATGAATGAAATGCAAGATACACGAGAGACTTGAAGAATTAGTGGTCATGACACTTCTTAAAAATTGCTTAACTTTTGCGAGTGGCGAAACGTTTGAAATATTTGTTGCTCCACATGATGAAATCGAGGTTAATTTCAAAGTGAGTCCCATTGTCAACTCGTTGGGGAGACATCTAATTGTTTGCTGCTTTTTCTCCTTGGTTCTTTTAGTCAGATTCCTCTGCTTATACAGCCCGGTAGCGTTTGCAAATTTGAAAGTTCCAGCTGATGTGACAACAGTTCAATGATATCAAAGGGGGTCTTGTTTGTTTAAAAGCACAAAGAGAGAGAGAGAGAAGGAAGAGAGCCGACTCGGTCAGACAGTGGAAAGGAAATTTCCGGGCACTGGGTCTGAGGTGGAGAAATTTTTATCCTACGAGTTGGTTGTTTGTCGGCCAAGACTCCAAATCTGCGCCTCCCCTTCGATTGATGCATAAAGACGTCATGGGTTTGGCTGGAAGGATCCAATTGGAGGGGTGCTTGAATGTTAAGACAAGTGTTGAGTTCACGTTTTTTTTTAAATTAATTCTGGGGATGCAGGTGTCTGTTGGCGAGGCTGGCTTTTATTGCCAACCCCTGGTTGCTCTTCTGAAGATGGTGAGCCTTCTTACACAGTGGTTTGTTCCAAAGGGCTTTCTAGGCCACTTCAGGAGAAAGTTGAGAGTCAACCATGTTGAGGTGGGTTTGGTGTCACATCTACACCTAGATTGGGGCGAGATGGCAGGTTCCCTTCCCTGAAAGAACATGAGTGAACCAGTCAGGT
Organism: Carcharodon carcharias; assembly: GCF_017639515.1. Lineage (NCBI taxonomy): Eukaryota > Metazoa > Chordata > Chondrichthyes > Lamniformes > Lamnidae > Carcharodon > Carcharodon carcharias. Next base: position 11,318,512 of record NC_054473.1, read on the forward strand.
TTTTACAACAATCTAGCAGCTTCTTGGCCACTTTAAATTGATGGCAGGTTAAAAAAAGACAGTTGAATTCAAATTCTCAAACAGTCCAGTGGGATTTGAACTTGCTATTCTCTGGATTACTAATCCAGTAATTTAACCACTACACAACATAGTCACTGCAGTACATGCCTAAATTAGATAGAAAGCAGCAAGAGTTTTGTTCTGCGTGAGTCAGCCTGATGGGTAATCCTCCTGCGTGTTATGCACATAACTCTTCCAAACTTTCCTATCAGCCAGGGAGCTTGTGTGACAAGGACATTCTACGTTCTTTGTAGAACAGCATGGGGTTGGAGGAGGTCACCTGGAGTGTAATTGAGCCAGACCTGGCGTTGGTTCGGATATTCCAAAGGCACATATCAAAGCCTGCTCCACCCCCAGTGAGGGAGCACATATACACTTTCATCAACCCATCCTCCACCCAATGCACAGAGTTTCATTTCTTTGCTTCCCTCATCCCCACCCCCCACCGTGAACTGACCACATGTACTAAAAGGATGTGGAGGCAAAGGAAGTGAGAACCTAAAACAAAACTAGGAAATGCCAGAGATATGGCAGTTCAGTCAGGATCGGTAAAGGACAAATGTTATAGGTTGGTATATTGGATGGAGACTCTTCTACAAATGATGCTTCCCTCCTGTTTACTTCCACCAATTCTTTACTTTAATATAGGAGGAGCCAACAGCTAGTTTTAATGAAGGTTGAGATGAGGGGTACAAAATTGGCACCTTTAAATGTTCCTCTTTACCCCCTCCCCCCACCCCTTGCCCAGCCCCACCCCCACCACCACCACTCATCTTCCCGGATACTAAGCGCAATTTGCCAGACTTGTGCCCCATTTAATGTGTTGCGAACCTGAGCCAATGATGAGGGTTTCTGAAGATTGAGGCCATTATACATATGAAGAGTTTTCAATTGAAGCCAATTCAAAGGGAAAGGTCACTATTCCTGTAATGATTGTTGCATTAATGAGATGTGACAGTTCTGTTCTCATTCTGGTTCCAAGCTTGTTAAGTTAACAAATGCATTGTGGACCAGGACAGTGTTCTGTATCAGTCAGTTCAGTCACCTCTGAGCTATGTTACACCTCCTAACCAACAAATAAATGATTTAACAGGTTGAGGGGTCCCTCACAACATTCCCCCTTCTTCAACCTCCATTCAGATTATAGCCTTTGAGGATCAGAGAAAAAAAAAGACCTCGCAATTTCTAAAGCACTCACAGCCAATTAATTCCTTTCGAAGTGTGGTCACCATTGTGTTGCCAAGCAAACCTGGCAGCCAGTTTGTGCACGGCAAGCTCCCACAAACCCCACTGAGATAAACGACCAGATAATCTCTTCTGAGAAGTGTTGGTTAACTGGAATATCCGCTAGCATATAGTACCATTGGAAGCTTATATGTCCAACTAAACAGCCAGGGCATTGGTTTAACATTTCATCCCATCAGTACCTTTCTATCTGACTGTAGTACTTCCTCAGTGTAGCACTGACACACAAGCCTAGACCATGTGCTCAAGCCTTGGGGTGGGCTTGAACCCACAACCTTTTGACTTGTAATTGGCACATTTGGGTTGGACACGGATTGACGAGTGGAAGGGTTGCCAAAGGTATTCATACATGAGCCACAATTCTCACTATGGTGACTGTACCACATGCCAGTGTTTGGCTGTGTGCTGTGTGCTGTGGGCATTGTACAGTCAAATCAACACAACAGACACCCCATTCCCTTCTTTGTGCAAACCCACATTTTCATAAGTTTAAAGGGTCCCTGTTCTTCAGGCACTGGGTTGCATTCAGGTCTTGAGTTCAAATCTAGACCAACGGGATGAGAGTCTCACCAATTAACTGGCTGTGTTGAATCGAGTGTGATGTTGCTCCATAGTTTGGTGCTGAAATTGATAAGCACTCAGGAGTATGGAAGGTGGAAAGTCATTGCACAGGGTGTTCTTCTGAAGGATGAGCCTGAGACATATTGGGGAACAGCAAAGGCAGCTTTAATTTGGACCTAACTCTCTTCTACATGCTCAGTGCTGATTGCTGGGAAGATGGTGCATTTAATGCCCTGTATGAATACAACAATTTAGAACAAAGCCCTTGTTGAAATTGGTGGGATAAATTAGACTGACTATTCACATCACACAAGCTTTGCTAAGTGCAACTCTTTATTTTTTTTAGAAAAAGAATCATTCCTGAAGCTGCTCCACCTCTGAAAAAGAGCAGAGTAACTTCTGACAGCCGGAATCCCAATTCCAAACACACAGGTTCTGGCAAAGTTTAGCCCAAAGCGTTAACCATTTTCTTGCCCGCTTGCTGGTGGACTCCACAGTGACTGGGCTTCCCAGTTGAAAGCGGCCAGCACCATTCGTTCTTCAATCTACTGAGTTACAAAATGAAGGGCTTAGATTGTAGCATGTTGGCCAATCCCAATGTACTTCTCCCGTGGCCGACCTTTTCTCACAATGAAGCCACCAAGCAACAAGAAAGGAGAAAACGTGTTTTTAATAATTAATAAAAACTGGCAGTGTTGCACACTTCATTTTTTCCAAGACAGTTCTGAATAGTGTATGATTGAATTAAATTTATGAGCCGTCATTTTAGAGTTGATTCTTTCCCCTTGCTCTGTAAGAGTTTCCTCCCCTTCTGTGTGATTATCCCCGGTAGCTCATGGGCTTCTCTCTGCCACCTTGGCTTGTGGATATTGTCAACATTGCTGAAAAGAGACCCATGTTGCTGAAGCTTTTCATCTTGCACTCATCAGGACAAACGCAAGAATGCCAAATTTCAAATGCTCACAGTAATTTATACCGCAGGAGATAAAGGTGCTGATTGGTAGGCTAGTCAACTTGGCGAGGCGTTGCCATGGAGGAAGCAGCAGGGAACCGAAGGCTCCCAAAGTCCCCAGGTAATTCAAAAAAAGGTGCAAGGCTTGAACATACTCCTTTTGTTTGCAGAGAACGGGCCCCTGATTTGGTTTACTGGTGTATGAAGGGTTTTGTGGGTAAAAACCTCCAAGACTTCATGAGGCCTAAAGAAGCCTTTGAATCAGTAGCAAATGGGGGGCCGCCTCAAATCTTGAAATTTACACCTGCACAGAACTTTTCCCCAGTAATGTAAAACGGTGGTTAGCACCTAAGCTGAAGGGTAATCTCAGCCACTTTAGGCAATGCTAGGAATCTCAATAAGTTGCCAACTGGGCAAGATTTCTTAGGCAGTAACATCCTGTACTGCGAGTTTTGAGTTAAGGGTGTAGAGGTCTGGGCCTAAGTTCTTTGTACCACCTCAAGCATAGGATTCATCATTCAAAATCTTGGCCTTTAATGGCCTCATTGTGTGAAATAAAGGCTCTTTGATTTTTAATCTGATTCTTTCCTTTGAACACTGCCAAACTTCAGGTTTATCAAAATACTTCTCTAAGTACTCTAGCTTCATATCTCCAGCGCGTGAATCTCCTCCCTATGTTATCTAAATGGCTGGCACTTTGGGAACTGAATGGTGCTACCACCCCATCTGTTCCTGAGGAGTGACAATTCTCCACTCAGTTAATGTGCCTTCTGTACTTGCTACTTCCTGAACATTTGCCCACCGCCTGAGCCATGTCTTCTCTTCAGTAGTGCGAGTGATGGCCAAGAAGGGAGTAGCTCCCAAGTGTCCACTGTTCTGAGGTAAGGTCTATAGAAGCAAAGTGGCAGCGAGTAGAGAGTGGGTGGGTGGGTGGTGGGCTAGGGATCAAAACAGAAACCATTTACTCAACCCCATTGCTGGGGCTCATCTGTGGGAGCATCTTTTCTATGGCTAGCCTCATTATAATGACAATATCAAAACCATTGAATTGACAGCGAAATTGATTTTCTTTACGTCTGGGAGTGAATAATGAAAGACGGGTAGCGATGGCTTGGGCTTTGGTTAGCTCATAGCCTTCATTTCCTTGGATTGACTGGTGCAAGACTGAATGGGGAGAAGGTGGGAGAGTAGAAAAAAGGAAAGAGAGAGAAAAAGCTATATTTTGAAGGTCAAAATACCCCTAGTTGTGTTGTTTTCAAGCCTCCTGCTTCAAGGCCAGGAGACCATTGCATGACGGAGCTAGATTTTAGTATGTGGTTTACTCTTTCAAGTGTAAGCATTGAGTAAAAGAGGTCAGACAGCCTCTGACTTTATATTATGTTTTGTATGAATAGATAATTATAACTGTAAGACTCATTTCATTACAATGGTACTAAAAGTCTACTTCTGGTTTAAATGCAATCAAATGGATTTTAATACTATATTAAGATTACTGATTAAATTTATAAAATTGTTTCAGACTTGAAGCGACTGTGACAATTTGGCTGTGTAAGTTGCGCTGTGTAAATATCATGCCTTCCTATTTTGAAGTTCTGCAGATTTACTACTTGTACATAAACACGAGCATCAAGAAAGATTAAACATTTTTGCTAAATAAAAAAAGAAGCCAGAGTCTGGTTTTATTTTCTCCTACGTTTTTGGACTGCCTTTTGAAAGGGAAGGAGACTGAGCGAGGGGCAATTAAAGGAGAAGAAATGTGCTTGTAGAATCTTACAGGGCAGAGGGAATCCATTCGGCCCATCCAGCCCCTGCTTGCTCTTTAAAAAAAAAAGCTATCCAATTAGTCCCACCACCCTGCTCTTTCCACATAGCCCTGCAAATGTCTCCTTTCCAAGTATACAATTCACTTTTGAAGGTTGACGTTGGATCTGATTCTGCCGCTCTTATCAGCCGGTGAATTTACATAGCTCCGTTAAGAAAATTCATGGCTCGGTGTCTGTCTTGTATGCAAATTACCATTCGCCAGAAACTAAACTAGACCAGCCATATAAATAACGTGGCTATAAGCTCAGGTCAGAGGCTGGGAATTCTACAGAGAGTAACTCACTTCCTGATACTCCCTGCCCCAGCCCCGCCACAAAGCCTGTCCATCACCTACAGGGCACAAGACAGGGAATGTGATGGAATATTCTTCACTTGCCAAGACAATTGCAGCTTTAACAACACTCAAGAAGCTCGACACCATCCAGGACACTTGATAGGCACCCCAACTGCCACCTTAAACATTCACTCCCCCTATCCCTGACGCACAGTAGCAGCAGTGTGTACCATCTACAAGATGCACTGCAGGAAGCTCTTCAACAACAACTTCCACACCCACGAACTCGACCTCCTGGAATGATAGGAGCAAAATGCTTGGGAACACCACTACCTGCAAGATCCCCTCCTAGTCACACTACTCGGACTTGGAAATATATTGTCATTCCTTCACTGTCGCCTGGTCAAAATCCTGGAACTCTCCCTAACTGTGCTCTGGGTACTCATGGCATCAGGTTAACCATGGGCAAGGAAACCTCCTGCTGATTTCAACATACCACCCTCCTTCAGCTGATGAATCAGTGCTCCTCCATGTTGAACATCATTTGGAGGAAGCACATAGGGTGGCAAGGGTGCAGAATGTACTCTGGTTGGGTGACTTCAATGTCCATCGCCAGGAGTGGCTCGGTAGCTCCACTACTGACCGAGCTGGTAGAGTCCTAAATGAACATAGCTGTTAGACTGGGTCTGCGGCAGGTGGTGAGGGAACCAACGAGGGCAAAACATACTTGGCCTCATCTTCACCAAGCTGCCTGCCGCAGATGCATCTGTCCATGACAGTATCATTAGGAGTGACCACCGCACAGTCAGTGTGGAGAAGAAGTCCCATCTTCACATTGAGGATACCCTCCATCGTGTTGTGTGGCACAACCACCCTGCTAAATGGGATAGATTTCGAACAGATCTAGCAACTCAGGGCTGGGCATCTATGAGGCACTGTGGGCTATCAGTAGCAGCAGAATTGTACTCGAACACAATCTGTAACCTCATGGCCCGGCATATCCCCCACTCTACCATTACCATCAAACCCAGGGGATGAACCCTGGTTCAATGAAGAGTGCAGGAGGGCATGTCAGGAGCAGCACCGGGCATACCTAAAAATGAGGGGTCAACCTGGTGAATCTACAACACAGGACTTCTTGCATGCTAAGCAGCATTAGCAGTAAGTGTTAGACACATCTAAGCAATCCCACAACCAATGAATCAGATCTAAGCTCTGCAGTCTGCCACATCCAGTCATGAATGGTGGTGGACAATTAAACAAAGCACTGGAGGAGAAGGGTTCACAAATATCCCCATCAGTGCAAAAGATAAGGCTGAAGCATTTGCTACGATCTTCAGACAGAAGTGCTGAGTGGATGATCCATCTCAGCCTCCTCTGGAGGGCCCCAACATCACAGATGCCAGTCTTCAGCCAATTCAATTAACTCCATGTGAAGTCAAGAAACAGCTGAAGGCACTGGATAGTGCAAAGGCTATGGGCCCTGACAATATTCCAGCAATAATACTGAAGACTTGTGCTCCAGAACTTGCCGCGCCCCTAGCCAAGCTGTTCCAGTACCAAGCTGTTCCAGGCATTTACCCAGCTATGTGGAAAATTGCCCAGGTATGTCCTGTACACAAAAAGCAGGACAAATCCAACCCGGCCAATTACTGCCCCATCAGTCTACTCTCGATCATCAGCAAAGTAATGGAAGGGGTCATCAACAGTGCTATCAAGTGGCACTTGCTCAGCAATAACCTGCTCACTGAGACCCACTAGGGTTCTGCCAGGGCCACTCAGCTCCTGACCTCATTACAGCCTTGGTTCAAACATGGACAAAGAGCTGAACTCCTGAGGTGAGATGAGAGTGACTGCTCTTGACACCAAGGCAGCATTTGACCGATTGTGGCATCAAGGAGCCCTAGCAAAACTGGAGTCAATGGAAATCAAGGGGAAAACTCTCTGTTGGTTGGGGTCATACCTAGCACAAAGGAAGTTGTTGTGGTTATTGGAGGTCAGTCATCTCAGCTCCAGGACATCACTGCAGGTGTTCCTCAGGATAGTGCCTTAGGCCCAACCATCTTCAGCTGCTTCATCAATGACCTTCCTTCCATCATAAGGTCAGAAGTGGGGGTGTTCGCTGATGATTGCACAATGTTCAGCATCATTCGCAACTCCTCAGATACTGAAGCAGTCCATGTCCAAATGCAGCAAGACCTGGACAATATCCAGGCTTGGGCTGACAAGTGGCAATTAACATTCGCACCACACAAGTGTCAGGCAATGACCATCTCCAACAGGAGGGAATCCAACCATTGTCCCTTGACATTCAATGGCATTACCATCACTGAATCCCCCACTAACATCCTGGGAGTTACCATTGACCAGAAACTGAATTGGACTAGCCATATAAATACTGTAGCTACAAGAGCAGGTCAGAGGCTGGGAATCCTGCGATGAGTAACTCACCTCCTGACTCCCCAAAGCCTGTCCACCATCTGCAAGGCACAAGTCAGGAGTGTGATGGAATACTCCCCACATGCCTGGATGAGTGCAGCTCCTACAACCCTCAAGAAGTTTGACACCATCCAGGACAAAGCAGCCCGCTTGATTGGCACCACATCCACAAACATTCATTCCCTGCAGCACCGACACACAGTAGCAGTAGTGTGTGTACCATCTACAAGATGCACTGCAGCAACTCACCAAGGCTCCTTCGACAGCACCTTCCAAACCCACAACCACTACCAACTAGAAGGACAAGGGCAGCAGATAGATGGGAACACCACCACCTGGAAGTTCCCCTCCAAGTCACTCACCATCCTGACTTGGAAATATATCACCGTTCCTTCACTGTCGCTGGTCAAAATCCTGGAACTCTCTCTCTAACAGCACTGTGGGTGTTCCTACACCACATGAACTGCAGCGGTTCAAGGAGGCAGCTCATCACCACCTTCTCAAGGGCAATTAGGGATGGGCAATAAATGCTGGGCCCAGCCAGCGAAGCCCACATCCCGTGAATGAATTAAAAAAACATGGACTGCAGCGGTTCAAGAAGGTGGCATCAATTTGGGATGGACAACAAATGCTGGGGCTTTTCCAGCAATGCTTACATCCATGAAATAATATTAAATGAGATAGGTTGACCTGCTCACTCAGGAAGATGTGAAAGATCTCATACATGATTTGAAAGAAGAGCTGAGAAGTTGCTTCTGATACCCTGGCTATCACTTGCCCCTCAGTGTACTCTACGATCAAATTTGCACTCTCGTTGGCCACGGGTGTGTTTGGCGGTGTGAGCGAGCAATATGGCAAGAAGACCAAAAGTTGCTTTTACGTTGTCATGAAACCAGTTTACGACTGTCCGCTCCACCCCTCAATGGCGGGGTCACACTTCCCACCACCATACATCGGGAACCTAATTTCAATGCTTTAGCATCTCATTATAAGCCCTGCCCACCAGAATCACCCTCCCCCCCACGCTGGATCCTCCGGGCATGACTGTATATAAACGACGTGCACTTGGTGAGTTCGCTCAGGACTTTGAGGTTTGTTTGTGCCCATGGTCATCAGTGCCAGGCTTTACTGACAGCACCGCATCACTTTTAGGGGGGGCTCACGGGCAGGTCTCTACCGACCAGACCAGCCGTAAGGCGGGGGTAGCTTTTCAATGGCTGCAGGGCTGGGGCATTACTGGGGAGGGAGGGTATCCCAGGGTGTGTTTGGGGGCACATGTTGATCTGGGCAAGTGGCCTCAAGATGGTGAGGGCTGAGGAGGCAGCCTCCAGAGGAGATGAGGCCAGATGGACATGTGAGAGTGTGTGTGAGAATGGGTGGTGATGTCCCTTGGCAGTGAGTGAGATGCCGGTGAATGTGTGATGGCCTTGTGAGTGGGTGAGTTTAGAGTGATGAGATGGTTGCCTTACCCTGGTGGCATGGGTGAGATCATTCATCCTCTATCTGCACTGGATGGCCAACCTCTTCTGTGCAGCGTTGGCACGGACCACCACTGCCATCGCCTCCCAAGCTGGAGTGCTGAGATTGCTGGACCTCCTGTGGCCCGACTGGGGGTGAAGGACATCATGGTGGGCCTTTGAAAGGCATTCCAATGATGAGTCGTCTTGGCCTTCAGGGCCATGTCTTCACTGGAGCAGTCCTGGGCTGCAAAGATTGAGAACTGTGTGCACGGCTGCAGTTTAGAAATGGCACCCTGAGTAATGGTGAGGTAATGGCATGGTGGGCAATTCAGAGGCTGCCCACCAGTGAGATGGCATGTTTTCTGTGGACGATACGGAGTGAAAACCTGCCATTGCGACTGGCAGGTAAAGAGTCATTTTTCACACCCACTACCACAACTAGAACAATGCCGGGATGATTCTGCCTTATGAGAAAGTTTATTTGACCATTATCACTGTGTGTGGGAGCTTGCTGTGCGCAAATTAACTGCTGCATTTCCTACTTCACAACAGTGGCTACACTTCGGAACTACTTCATAGGTTGCAATGCACTTTGGGATGTCCTGTGGTCGTGAAAGGTGCTATATAAAGGCAAGTCTTTGTTTAACAACCTGCAATCATTGGCAACAAATATCCCAGACGTTGTTTTGTGTTGGGACAAATGTTAGAACACGACAAAAACTTACTGCTCTTCAAAATAGTGCCATGGGATCTTTAACATCCACCTGACCAGATGGATGAGGCTATGTTCGCACATCTCGGCTGTAGATGATTATGAAAAACAGATGGTACAAGGACTATTGAGAATGAGATCTTTATAGTTCTTGTAAATAAGGATTATTGTGTAATGTCAATTCTTTTGACTTTTTGCTGAACATTACTGCCACCTGTGCCATTGGGGGACCTGACTGGAAGTCAGAAATCCTTGAAGGTAGCAGAACAAGTCAATAAATCGTTCTGAATAGAAAAAATGGGATCGTTTCATGGGCGTGGAGTACAAAAGCAAGGAAGTTATACTGAACTTTTATAAATTATTGATTAGGCCTCAGTTTGAATTAGCCATTTTTGCCTCTCCAGTTTCGCATCCAACACTGTTTTGTGGTCCCCTCCAGGTCTGTGTCAGCATCTTTCTACTGTATGTCTACTGCATTCGCTGCTCCCAGTGCAGTCTCCTCTACATTGGAGAGCCCAAACGCAGACTGGGTGACCGCTTTGCGGAACACCTTCGGTCTGTCCGCAAGCATGACCCAGACCTCCCTGTCGCTTGCCATTTCAACACCCTGCTCTCATGCCCACATGTCCGTCCTTGACCTGCTGCATTGTTCCAGTGAAAGTCAACGCAAGCTGGAGGAACAGCACCTCATATTCCGACTAGGCACTTTACAGCCCTCCTGACTGAATATTGAGTTCAACATCTTTAGATCATGAGCTCTCTCCTCTATCCCCACCCCATTTTAAATCTCTTTTTAATTTTTTTATTTACTTATTTTTATTCTTATTCATGTTTGCATTTTTAAAATCCATTTTAATCCATTTTTTATCTCTTTTTCCATCCTTTTTCCTCAAACACTGCCCCCTCCCTCTAACCCACCTCCAAAAGGGCCATTTGTCACTTGTTCCATGTTGTTCTTTCACAGGGTGCTGACCTTTATTCCGCTATTCACACATTCTGCTTTCTTACCTTAATGCCACTATCAGCACCCTCTTTAGCCCTTACCACTACCATTAACACTCCCTTTGTCCTTTTGTCCATGACATCTTCGTCAATCTCTCCTTAGCCCCCCCACCCGTCGCTGACCTTCCATCCTGTTTTGCCTGCCCCATATCCCCCTTAAAACTGTATAAATTCCATCACTTTCTACTTCTCTTTAGATCTGAAGAAGAGCCATTCGGATTCGAAACGTTAACACTGTTTCTTTCTCCACAGATGCTGCCGGACCTGCTGAGTTCCTCCAGCATTTTCTCTTTTTATTTCAGATTTCCAGCATCCAGCAGTATTTTTTGCTTTTATTGGCATCTTTCTTGTTCCGAACAGCTATTATGCTTTGCTTGAAGAGTTTGCTTCTGGTTACTAATCGGGATATATCCCTTCTTCACTCGCTCACAACCGATAACCACCATTCTTAACAACCTGCTTTATATTTAGGTAACTTGAGGATTTACTTACAGAGAAGGCACAGTCTTTAGGTTTATGAAGGGCGTTCAATAGGGGAGCCCTAGAGAAGACATTTCCACTTGTCAGGGAGACCAAAACTAGTGGCCATAAATCTTATAAGCTAATAAACCCAATTAAAAATATTCAGGAGAAACATCTTTGCCCAGGAGGTGGTGAGAATGTTGAATGTGCTACCACAGGAGTCATTCAAGCGAATAGCATCGAAGAAAATTTTCCTCACATTTGGCTCATTGTGTCTGTGCCGGCCAACAGGAAGCCATCCAAGTGTAATCCCGTTTTCCCACCTCTTGTGCCATAGCCCTGTAGCTTACACATCTGCTCTTCAAGTGCATTTTAAGTACTTTTTAAATATAATAAGGGTTTCTGCTTTGAGGCAGAGAGTTCCAGACCAGATGCATTTAAGGGGACGCTAGATAAACAAGAGGGAGAAATGAATGGAAGGATATATTCATTGAGTGAGATGAAGGTGCGGGGGGTGGGGGGGTTTGTGGGGGGGGGGGGTGCGGTGGTTGGTGGGAGTGCGTTCATCCTTTTGTGTGGGAGTCCAAAACCAGGGGCCTTATGCAATAATCACAAACAAATCTAATGGGTAATTCAGCTGAAACTCCTTTAGGCTGTGAGGGATTAGAATGGAATGTGCTTCCACAGGAGGTAGTTGCGCTGAAAGTGCGGACGAATCCATGGGGCCGCTAGATGCGTACACCATGGAGAAGGGGCTGGTAGGATGTATTGATAGGGTGAGATGAAGAGTTGTAGGCAGAAGCAAGGGCTTGAGTGGAACATAAAGACCAACGTGAGGCCGAATGGCGTGTTTCTGTGTTACGCAATAGTAGAGCAAGCTCCTAATTTAGGCTCCAGCGTGTTCTTACTTAACACTCCAAAATGTTGCCCTGGCAACTATATATTCAGCAATGAGGAGGCCTAAACTAATCAATCCAATCCGAGGAACCACGTCCTCCGGTTATTTTGAAAGGATGGCCCTTTGACGTTAATAAATGTGTCATCACCATCTCAGGTCATTCATTTTAAATAACCCCCCCCCCCCAAACACTTTGAAAGCTCTTGCGTCAAATTTATCAATTTTTTGGATGAATGTTTAAATTGTCCATCCGCCTAATCCAGCGTACACTCTGATCTATTTATATTCATCGTTACGCCTCTGTTACTTGGTCTGTTGGTTGGAAAGATAACAACATGCCTTGAGATTAAGGAGCCAACCTTTCCCAATATCACCCTCCAAACGTACTGAAATTTTGTGAAAAAAAAATTTAAATTGAGGAGAAACAAAGAGAACGTCTTGAATTTTATTTTGCTGTTCTTCACAGGAGTGGTTTACTTTGAATTACTCATTCCCAGAAACTCGAGCATTTTTTCACACTGGAATGGACTAACTGACCTCATAGAAAGTGTGTCAGCCAGTGACACAACCATTGCCTCTGAGATGGATGGAGGGCTGGCCTACGTTAGACACCTGTGGGTAGCTCCGATATCTTTAGTTAGGGGTGCTACTAAAGGAGCCAAGCTGATCTTTAAGGAGGGTCAAAAATAACTTATTATGCTTCGGGATGAAGTACGTGTAGTGGGAGCGCAGCATCCAATTTGTGCACAGCAAGATTCCACAGACAAATGATCAGATCATCTGTTTCAAGGTATTGGTTAAAGGATAAATGCTGGCAAGGACACTGAGAGAACTCCCCACTTCTCTTTGTGGGACTGAGGAAGCTTTTATATCCAATTGAGAGATCAGATAGGGCTCTTTTCTCAAGAAAAGAGAGGATGGAGGGGTAGCCTGATACAGGTCTTTAAGATGATGGAAGGGCTTGATCAGGTAGATGTAGAGAAGATATTTCTATTCATGGGAGTCCAAAACTAGGGGACATAAATATACAATAGTCACCAATTAGATCAAATTTAGAAGAAACTTCTTTTCCCAGTGAATTGTTAGAATGGAACATGTTACAAGAGGAAGTAGTTGAGTCGAAAGTTTCGATGAATTCACGGGGAAGCTAGCTAAGCACATGATGGTTTCACGTCTCGTCTCCAACAGTGCAGCACTCCCCTCAGTACCGCACTGGGAGCGTCAGCCTAGAGTTGGCGCTGAGGTTGCTGGAGCGGGGCTTGATCCCATAGCTTCCTGATTTCATGGTGAGAGCGTTGCCCAGAGAGCCACGGCCAACAGCTACGCACCTAGCTGGGATCGAAAAGCACACGCTGGTTCCTGAAGTTCCACTGAATACGAGGAGAACGTCTGGTGTAAAATCAGGGAGAGCTGGCAGTGTTGATGCAATTGATATTGATGTGGCTTTAAGAAGATCTCCACTCATTATGTTACGCATCCAGTATTTATCATCTCTGCGCTGTCACTGTAAAGCAGCCTGAGACTGTGTAAATGGAGGGATGGTGTTAGTAAGTGCTGAACTTTTAATCACTGCTGCATCACAACTGTAATTTGAATTGTTGTGCTGATGATTAATGGTTTAGGGCTGCGACAGCATTTGTAAGAATGTGACTAATCTTCTAGATATAATAAGACCCATTAACAAGGAAAAACAACCAATTAAGAGCTTTTGAGATTAGACAGGTCATGTCTAAAGTTGTTCATAACTGAGGTAGGGAAGGAACTGCAGGGTCTCCAAGGCTCAAATCTAATCAGTCTGGACCTGTTAGCACAATAAAGTGTGATTTAGATTCCTTGACTGCTATACTTGAGGGAGGTTCCTGCCACTGTCTCTTGGAGTGAGAATTTATGCTTCATTCCACGCATAGCTATCACAGTTCTTTCCAAATGGCGTCTTTTAATTGTTTTTTCCCCACTGTCTCCAGGGCTTGTGTTCCACTGGTGAGGTTTAAATGAGAAAACAAAAACAGAATTACCTGGAAAAACTCAGCAGGTCTGGCAGCATCGGCGGAGAAGAAAAGAGTTGACGTTTCGAGTCCTCATGACCCTTCAACAGAACTTGAGTTCGAGTCCAAGAAAGAGTTGAAATATAAGCTGGTTTAAGGTGTGTTGGGAGGGGGGGAGCGGAGAGAGAGAGAGAGAGAGAGAGAAGTGGAGGGGGGGTTGTGGTTGTAGGGACAAACAAGCAGTGATAGAAGCAGATCATCAAAAGATGTCAACAACAATAGAACAAAAGAACACATAGGTGTTAAAGTTGGTGATATCTAAACGAATGTGCTAATTAAGAATGGATGGTAGGGCACTCAAGGTATAGCTCTAGTGGGTGTGGGGAGAGCATAAAAGATTTTAAGATATTTAAAAATAATGGAAATAGGTGGGAAAGAAAAATCTATATAATTTATTGGAAAAAAAAGGAAGGGGGAAACAGAAAGGGGGTGGGGATGGGGGAGGGAGCTCACGACCTAAAGTTGTTGAATTCAATATTCAGTCCGGATGGCTGTAAAGTGCCTAGTCGGAAGATGAGGTGTTGTTCCTCCAGTTTGCGTTGGGCTTCACTGGAACAATGCAGCAAGCCAAGGACAGACATGTGGGCAAGATAGCAGGGTGGAGTGTTAAAATGGCAAACGACAGGGAGGTTTGGGTCATTCTTGCGGACAGACCGCAGGTGTTCTGCAAAGCGGTCGCCCAGTTTGCGTTTGGTCTCTCCAATGTAGAGGAGACCGCATTGGGAGCAACGAATGCAGTAGACTAAGTTGAGGGAAATGCAAGTTTAAATGAGGCCTGTGTGATTGAAAAGCCCAGCTCATGTCTGACACAGGTGGTTAAGCAGCATCCAGCGAGTCGATCACAGCGCGAGAGATAAGGCAGGAAATTGTCTCTCCCAAAAACACGCAGACACGATGGAGCAGAGGAGGCCAGTCAGCCCCTCCAGCCTGTTCTGCCACCCCCGGCATCACAGGACCTCAAAGGCACGGAAGGAGGCCATTCGGCCCATCGGGTTTGTACCGGCTCCCCGAATGGGCATTATGATCCAGCGCCATTGCCCTGCCTTTTCCCCCATTCCCCTTGCACATTGTTTCTATCCAAACAACCACCTGATGTTGTCTCGAATGCCCCGATTGAACCTGCCTCCACCATACCCTTCCAGGTAGTGCATTCCAGGCCCCGAGCCACTATTCAATGAGATCGTGCCTGATTTGGGACCCAAATCCACGGCCTGGGCGTTTAGGATGCTCGGAGGGTGGGTGGGGAACACGTTCTCACTGATATGCAGACATTTCACAATGAGGTTCCCGACGTCCGGCGGGGAACGCAGGCCGTCATTGACGGGCAGAGCAGACAATCGCAAACTGGTTTCACGGCGTCTTGAAGCCGATTTTTCGTTTCTTCGCCATGTTGTCCGCTCATGCCGCCAAACGCGCTCAACACCAGTGGGGGGGGCACGGAAAATTCCGCCCCAAACCCTGGGAACCGGACAGCCAGGGAAGTGTCAGGGGTCCCAGGGCGGGGAGGGTAGGGAAGGCTTGGGTGTGAGGTCCGGAGGTCACCGGGCCTTAAGGGAGAGCACCCCCCACCCCCACCCCAGTCAGAAGGGGGCTTCTGATGGAGGCGCCCCTCCAACCCCCAGCACCCCGCCACCCCACTTGCCGCTGAGATCTAAGTTTCCTTGTTTCCAGGCTTCCCCACGGGCCAAAATATTTCCTTCGGATGGTGTGCGAGCCCCACCCCCTTGGCGACGGGCGGGCAGCTGAACTCTGCCACCGAAACGGGGCCTGCCGCCATTTTGAGTGGGCGGGCCAATTAAGGCCCACCCAGCGGCCTGCCCAACGGGATGCACTTCCTGTGTGTGGGGGGGGGTGGGTGGGGGTGTGGGGTGAGGGATTCCCCATCTGTCAGAGTGCGTACTGCTTCCTGAGACTAAGTGCGGTCTCAGGGAGAGCGCTGACTGTCTAAAATACTTGGAAAATAGAAAAATATAAAAATTAATAACAGGTCCCCCTTGTGCGGCAATGTCACACGAGATGGGACGTGTTAGTAAGTATCACGTTGAATTTATTGAAGTTTTTAAAAACGGGCATGAGATCTCATCCCGCCGGTGGATGAGGTTTCCTGTATTATCAGAAGCCCCCTGGGACTCCTGGCCTGCCCGCCAGCCTTAAGGTTGGACGGGCAGGTCTTTAACGATCTCAACTTTCCTGTCAAGACCTCAATTGGCCATTGACAGGCCGGCGGGTGGATGGCTGATTTCGCCTTCCTGAAGATTTAAAGGGACCGGGTTGACGTCGGGGGTTCCTCCCAACATCGTCTCGCCTCATTTTCCTGTCGGCGAGCAGGCCCCGGCCCCAAATCGCCGACAGGAAAATTCTGTCCACGGAGTTTCAATTGCGCCCGTCAGCCTAAAACCTAAGACCGGGCGGGTAATGGCCCTTGAGTGGCCATTAATCGGCTACTTAGGGGCCTCAGCTGGGGCAAGGGTGGGCTTCCTGTCCGAGGCCTTGCCCTCCCCGGTGTAAAATCACTGCGAGGTCAGATGTCAGGTCGGGAAACCCGGAAGGGATTTTGTCCCTGCAAAGTCGGGCTCCCACCCTCCTAAAAACCCCTCAAGGGGTGGGGAAGCTTAAGATTCTGGCCCATATGTTTCCACATATACCCCTTAAGATCTTTGATTAACAAAAATCTATCAATCTCAGTTTTAATATTAACGATTGACCTAACATCAGCTACCGTTTGTGGATGAGAATTCCAAATGCCTACCACCCTTCACGTCTACGTGGAGAAGTGTTTCCTAACTTCACTCCCGACAGACCTGGCTCTAGCTTTTAGGTGATGCCTTTAGTCTTAGTCTCCCCAGCCAGTGAAAATAGTTTCCCTCTTCCTACCTTAGGTTCCCCTCATATCTTGAAAAATTTGGTCAAATCGTGCGTCAACCTTCTAAATTCCAGCGAATACAACCCAAACCTGTGTAATCCCACCTCAAGGTTTAACCCTCGGAGTCCAGGTATCATTCTGGAAGCGCTATTTCTTCAAACTAAGATTTCTCGCGCTGTCCCCTGCCCAAACACATTGTGCCCCCAGGCCTCAAAACTTTTGGCATTCCCTCAACCTTCTCTTCCTCCTACAATCTACAATCGTTTATGAATTAAGCTTGGCGATGACAGACTGCTGCTCTTTGATTTATTCCACCTTCGCTACACTCCAGCGCTGCAATGAGGGAGTGCTGCACTGTCGGAGACGTCATCTTCAGATGAGACATTAAATCAAGATCCTATCTGCCCTCTCAGGCGGACATAAACATCTCATAGCCGAAACACAAGCGTGAAGCTGAGTCCTCTCAGCATCCTGACCAACACTTACTTCACCCTTGACCTAATTATTATTTGTGGGAGCTTGCTGTGCATGCTTGCCTCCATTATAATAGTGACTACCCTTCAAAAGTATTCATTGGCTGTGTAGGCCATTAGGAAGTCCTGAGCATGTAAAAGGTACGTTATGAATGCAAGCTTTTCCTGAATTGGCACTGTAGCAGTTTATTTTTAGGTTGTGTGCAGATATATGCATGTGAGGAAGATCTTATTTTATTCATCCATTCTTCAGGCCCCTACAGTTCCTTAGTTGTGGCATTCCATTGTTTCTTAAATGATCCCAGGGAGATTTCCTCTGGTCTTCTCCTGGAGATAGCTTCCATATTGTAATCATTCTCTGCAAACTGTGCAACTATCAGTTCAATATTTACTGGTTTGAACCGGTGCTCTCTTCTTCCAGCTCTGCAGTTTGAAGTAATTTTCCAGCTTTATCTTATCTAAACCTGTCTTCTGTATCACTCTAAGATCACCTCTCAGCCTCCTCCTCTAAGGCCCAATGGCCCAACATCCTTCAGGCTTCCTCATGCCTCTACTGAGTTCTAATTTGCGATGCTACAAATTACAATCATACAAACACAGACGTTGAATATAGGGTGGAATCTTTGGCAAAAGAATTGGTGAGTAGAGGAGTGACGAATGTCCGCAAGCTATTTCACTAAGAAGGCATCACAGCTCAGTCACAGTCTTGTCCTTGCCCGATGTCCATGTAGTATACTTGTTTCATGTCTAGGGTAAATGAGTTTGTTGGCCAACTGAACTCCAACTGCACGCCTTCCTATATTCTCATCAATTGCTGCTTGCAATCAATAACGGAGAGAGACTGATGTAAGGATAAACAGTGATGGTTTATTGAGACAAAGGGCAGTGCTCCGGATCATACGTGCTCACTCAGAAACCTCCAAAACTGGACTTACATTTCCCAGTTGCCCGCGCTGTACAATGATTCGTCAGTGTTGTCACATGATCAGTAAGTATCCTTGCATTCTCTTAAAGGGACAGGGTACCTCACTTTACCACAACTTTGTTCCAGAGATTATTGGATAGCAATCAGGAACAAGAATCTTCACTGATTCATGACCCCCTCTTCCTAGTTATGGGCTGTTAAGTCAAATTATATCACCACCACTTACCTGGAATTTACAGCACTGAATTGGGCCATTCAGCTCAACCGGTCTGTGTCAGGACAAAAGCAAAATACTGCAGATGCTGCACAGCTGAAATAAGAACAAACAAATCTGGCAAAACTCAGCAGGTCTGGCAGCATCCGTGGAGAAAGAAACAGAGTGACCTTTCAGGGTGATCACCTTTCCTCAGATCTGAAGAAAGGTCATCGACCTGAAAGTTAACACACGAGTTAGGAGCAGGAGTTGGCTGTTAGGCCCCTCAAGCCTGTTCCGCCAATCAATAAGGTCATGCCTTGTCTGGTTGTGGCCTCAACTCCACATTCTGCCTACCTCTGATAACCTTTGGCTCCCTTCTTAGTCAAGAACCTATCTACCTCTGCCTGAAAAAGACCCTGCCTCCACCACTCTCTGGGGTTAAGAGTTCCAAAGACTCACGACGCTCTGAGAAAAAATATTCTACTCACCTCTGACTTAAATGGGGGAACACTTATTTTTAAACCGTGTCCCCTAGTTCTAGTCTCTCTCACCCTGTCAAGTCACCTCAGGGTCTTATATGTTTCATATGTTATATGATCACTTCTCATTCTTCTGAACTCCAGGGGATACTGGCCCAACCTGTCCAACCTTTCCTCATCGGATAACCACACCCATCCCAGGAATCGGCCGACTGAAACTTCTCTGAACTGCTTCTCACGCATTTGTATCCTTTCTTAAATAAGGAGATCAGACTGTACACAGTACTCAAGAAGTGGACTCATCAACAGCTGCAGTAAAGCAAAACTTCTGTTCTCTCCAATTTCTTCCGTTCTGTCAGAAGGTCATTGACCTGAAACTTTAACTCTGTTTCTCTCCACAGAGGCTGCCTGATCTGTTGAGTTTTCCCATCCTTTTGTGTTATTTTTACGGTTTATGCTTACATGAACCTCCTCCCACACTACTTTATCTCACTCTATCTACATTTCCTTCAATCTCTTTCTTCCCCCCATGCATTTACTTAACTTCCTTCCCCTTCATCTTGGATTAATTTTCTGCCTGAAGGATTAAACCATTATAAATCATGGATTAGGCCCCAGTTGGAGTATATTGTATTCAATTCTAGGCACCAGTAGAGATCTCTAGACCTTGGTCAAGGTGCAGAGGAGATTTACTAAGGATGGTACCAGGGGTGAGGGACTTCAGTTAATGAACATACAAGATAGGAGCAGGAATAGACCACCTGGCCACTTGAGCTCCCCTAATGTGAAGAGACTGTCCTCCTTAGTGCAGAGAAGGCTAAGGGGGAGATGCCATAAAAGTGTTCGAAATAATGAAGATTTTAATAAAGTAATTAAGGTAAAACTGCTTCCAAGAGGATCAGTAACCAAAGGACACAGGTTTAAGATGATTGGCAAAAGAGCCAGGAGGGGAGTTGAGGGCAATTATTTTATGTGGTTGCGGTAAAGTGAGGTACCCTGTCCCTTTAAGAGAATGCAAGTGTACTGATCATGTGACAGTACTGACGAACCACTGTACAGCGCGGGCAACTGTAAGTCTACAGTTCTGGAGGTTTCCGAGTGAGCACGTATGACCTGGTGCTCTGCCCTATGCCTCAATAAGCCATCACTGTTTATTCTTACATCAGTCTCACCCCATTATTGATTGCAAGCAGCAATTGATGAGGACATAGGAAGGCGTGCAGTTAGACTTCAGTTGGCCAACGAACTCATCTACCCAAGATATAAAAGTTGTGTAAGGATCTGTTTGGCACTGCCCGAAAGTGTGGTGAAGAAGATCCAATAGTTACTTCCTAAAAGGAATCGGATACATAATTGAAAAATAAAGTTTTGCAGGGCTATAGGCAAAGGACAGGGGGAGTGCAACTAACTGGATAGCTCTTTCAAAGAGCACCTTGGGAATGATGGGTTGAATGGCATCATTCTGTGCTTTAGGTGCCATAGGTAGAACCTAATGCCCTCCCTCATGGCGGGGATCCTGCCGCCTTCCCACCTCTGCTCCGAGTATGTTGTGGCAGAAAGGCTCATGGATAGCTTTCTCCCCGTCACTGCCAACTGAGACCCTTAAGTGGGCAATTAATGCCCACTTAAGTGCCTCTTCCCACCGTTGCTGGTAACCACTCAGCAGGGGATGTGGGGGGGGGTGCTGTCATCCAAAGGCACTCTTGCTGCCAACCCCACTCACCCACCACCCTGCGATCCCCCTCCCCGCCATCACTCACCTGTGGCCTTGGTCCCTCGGTGACAGCGGACCTCTGGTGGATGCATTAGCGGCGGCAGCCGATGCCTCTGATTGGCCAGCAGCTCTCAGCGGGTGGGACTTCTGCCTCTGGGATCCTTGATCCTCGCGAAGGCCCACCCAGCCCCCAGTCAAGTGCCTGCAATGGTTACTTAATTCAAGGCCTTCCCAAAACAAAGCGACACGGGGTACTTGTTGGCTCTCCAGCCTCGGGCGAGACCGCAGTCGCCCATACTAAATACTGCCCGATGATTCTATTCACTTTCCACTGCACTTCATTGGTGCACATCCTCAAATCTCTGGAGCGTCTCGCTCTCAGAGGACGAAAGTGATGC
Organism: Carcharodon carcharias; assembly: GCF_017639515.1. Taxonomy (NCBI): domain Eukaryota; kingdom Metazoa; phylum Chordata; class Chondrichthyes; order Lamniformes; family Lamnidae; genus Carcharodon; species Carcharodon carcharias. Next base: position 11,339,494 of record NC_054473.1, read on the forward strand.
CAATTTGACAACTGAGGGGGAAGTAAAAAGCTTTCACTTTGATTTTCCAACATGGGCTATACGGAGAACAAGAATAGCAAAAGGAGGCCCCATCTGCCACTGATTATTTTAATCAGTTAGTGATCAATCAGAAGTTATCATTATTTGAATTTGCGATCCAGGCAGGAAAACAGAGCCATGGATAAATTTTTGTTGATATCAGAATATTCATGAGCTGCAGACTGAAATGACTGTGGGGACCGATTTGCAAATCAGCCCCACATTGGTATTAAAATGAAGTTAGGGACACGACAGTGAGCTGAGCTGCAGAAAGAAGTGAGGTTTTTTTTTGTCTTGCGTCTCATTTATTTTTATTCTCTCACGGGATGTGGGCGTCGCTGGCTGGGCCCAGCATTTATTGCCCATCCCTAATTGCCCTTGAGAAGGTGGTGGTGAGCTGCCTTCTTGAGCCGCTGCAGTCCATGTGGTGTAGGTACACCCACAGAGCTGTTAGGAAGGGAGTTCCAGGATTTTGACCCAGCGACAGTGAAGGAACGGCTGATATATTTCCAAGTCAGGATGGTGAGTGACTTGGAGGTGAATTTTCAGGTGGTGTGTGTTCCTATGCATCTGCTGCTCTTGTCCTACTAAGAGGTTGCGGTTTGGAAGGTGCTGTTGATGGGGGCCAGTTGCTGCAATGGATCCTGTAAATGGTGCACACGGTGGCTAGTGTATGTTGTTGGTGAAGGGAGTGAATGTTTAAAGCTTTAGATGGGATGCTGATCGAGTGGACAGCTTTGTCCTGGATGGTGTCAGGCTTCGTGAGTGTTGTTGAAGCCACAGAGCCTTCATAGGGACAGGGAGGGGGTGAGATAGAGGGATTTGAAAATAGGATTTTCAAATGTTAAAACTGAGGCACCGCATTAACTGGGAATAAATGTAGATCAGTGAGCACAGGGAATGATGAGTCAATGGAACTGGGTGTAAGTTAGGATATGGCAGCAGGGTTTTGGATAAGTTAAATTTAATAATAACTTCTCACAAGGAAGGGTTTCAAGATCTTACTTTGATGCTTGCCACGCTTTGTTTATAACTCATAGCTTTGAGTGACTGGGAGACTGCCGACTCCTCTCATCGGCTCATAGATCATACAGTGTAGAAGGAGGCCAGGAACTAACCCATTCTGTCCGTGCTAGCTCTTTGAAAGAGTGTTCCAATTTGTTCCAATGTCCCGCATTTTCCCCACAGTCCTGCAATAACCTTGTATATTAAAAACTTGTATTCATCAAATACTGGGAGACAACACCACAGAAATCTACATTTGGAACAAGACACCTGATCTCCTAGTAAAAAAAAAAAATCACAGAGTCACAGAATCATAGAATTGTTACAGTATAGAAGGAGGCCATTCAGCCCATTGTAAAAAGTATTTTAAAAAGTATTCAAAACAAGCCACCCATGTCTTGCAAAGGTCAAGTGCAGTTTAATTTCTGACCAGGAGCCAGAAATGTGTAGTCGCAACTTGTAACAACAACTTGCATTTGTATAGCACCTTTGACGTCATACGACATCCCGAGATGATTCATAGGGGGAGGTGATGGCGTAGTGGTATTGACACTGGACTAGTACACCCGATACCCAGAGTAGTTCTCTGGGTTTTGAATCCCACCAAGGCAGATGGTGAAATTTGAATTCAATGAAAAATCTGGAATTAAAAGTCTAAAGTCTAAAGATGACCATAGTCAATTGTCAGAAAAACCCACCTGGTTCACCTTAGGGAAGGAAATCTGCCATCCTTACCTGGTCTGGCCTACATGTGATTCTAGACCCACAGCAATATGGTTGACTCTTAAATGCCCTCTGAAATGGAATTTAATCAGTTCTCAAGGGCAATTAGGGATGGGCAATAAATGCTGATCCAGCCAGCGAAACCCACATCCCATGAACAAATAAAATTATCAAACAAATTTGACACCAAACCTTATAAGGAACAATGAGGAAAGGTAACCAAAATGTGGTCCTGTTGTCAAGAGGGCCTCAGTCATAGTGATGTAAACAGCCTCTCTCCTGCTTGCTTTGTGAACACCACACGACAAAATCTTCAGAAATACTGAGCCACTGTCTTTCTTGCATTATACTATATGCTTTTTACCTTTCAGATTTTCAACCTCTGCAGTAGCTGCACCAAAGGATGAGAGAGAAAGAACTCATACTTATAGAGTGGATTCACCATCTGCCGCATCCCAAACCACAGCCAATGAGCTTCTTTTTTGAAGCGTGGTCGCTGCTGTAACGTGGGATATTGTGAACTTGTCCTTTTCAAACAGAGCCCTTTTGCGCCCAGTATGTGCAGAGCCCCAGATGAGCTGATCCACCAGACTGTCATCTGTTTCCTAGAACTTACACTTGCTGGCTTCATTTCTCAATCTCACAAAGAAATTATCAACAGGCTCACCTGGTTCCTACCTCAACCTTTGAGATTCATGCCAGTGGATCCAATGATTTGACTTTGGCTAAAGGTGTGTGCTGAATTTATCAACAATTTTCTCTGGGCTTTTATTGTCATCTTCACTGATCTCCCAGCTAGTAAACAGATCTAATCCTTTCCCTCCTTGTCATGTGTGTTATAATGATATAAAGGCACCGATCACTCATAAGGGATTATGGAAGCATGTTGTGGGTTCATTTATTCATTCTTGGCACACTTAAACAGAGAAACATGGATAGAAAGCTTGAGGACAGGGCTGTGTGTCTGAGTTCTACTCCAGGCCGAAATGAAACTGAGGCTGGATCACATGACACACTTCCCTTAAATTGATGTCATGCTGCTATCCCTAAAAGACAAAATACAACACCTCCCTTTCTTTTTAAAGATACTTTCTCCCTGTCCAATTAAGTATCACTATTTATAATACATGTTCATGTTTAGTTACATTAACATAAGTGTATAGGACTAGTGAATCTGAGCCTCTAAAGCATAGAGGTGATCTGCTGGCGTGTCTAGATCTTGTAATGGTAACCTTGTCTGGAGGTTTCTTTGATTGTTCACAGTGATCTAGTAAGTTGTAATTCCCGAATGTTGTTCCTGGGTGCATTTGGGATCTTGGGATCTATGCAATAGGACTATATGGTGGTTGAGGAGTTGGAATGGATCTGATTTGTCCTCAGCTACATCTCACATTGAGCCTTTGTGTGTAAAGACTGCATAGGACCTTGGTTCCAAACAAATCCTTGTCACTTCGGCCGGTTGCCATGTACCTTCTGTGGGATCCTGGATACGAACTTGTTGTCCCAACTGTAAACTTGTCAATTTTGTACCCATGTTTTTTTCATGTTGGTCATCTTCTCTTGTAGTTTTAAAAGTTCATTTCTAGGTTCTGAGAGAGTAGAATGGGTAAGAGCAGGTAAATTGGTACACAGTAATATATTAAATATGAGCTCTGCCAGTGATGGAATCGTTGCACTTAAAGGTGCCACTCTCAGATGTAACATTGCAATGTCTGGATCTTGCTTGGTCTGTCTACATTTGAGAATTATGGATTTCACCATGTGAATCATTCATTCAGCTAGGCCTTTAGATCTAGGATAATAAAGAGAAGAAGTAGTGTTATTGATATTCCAGTTCTCACACATATCCTGAAATGGCTTACCAATAAATTGCAGGTCATGATCTCTCAAGGCACGCCAAATAAACTGAAAATAGCACTTAAGAGTGTGTGTGACAGTTTTGCTTGATGTGCTGTGCAATTGTTGAATAATGGGGTACTTGGTAAAGTAATCGATGATGACAATGAAGTCAGTGCCCTGGACATGGAAGAGGTCAAATGCAATTTTGGACCAAGGATGGGTAGGAACTTTATGTGGAATCAATGGCTTTTTGTGCTGACTTGGCATATGCTCTTGACATGCCTCATGCTTCTTGATGAAGAGTTCAATGTCATTATTCATTATCGGCCAATAGACTGTCTCTGTTATGAGTTGCCTTACCCAATCTATCCTCATGTGCAAGCGATGAAGTTGTTGAAGAATATCAGGTCACAAAGATTCTGGCATGATGACCTGCCTGTCTTTAAAAACAACTCCCCAGGAGATACCTAGCTCGTCAAAATGGTCTCACGTGTTTGTGGACATGTTGAATTGAATCAGGCCACCCTTCAACGATGATTTTCCATAATTTTTGTACTGTGCAACTGTTTGCCATTTCTTCTTGTAGCTGCTGGTATTTGTATTGCACGAAATGTACCAGATCAATTTGGAGAACATCTTCAAGTTCAATGTCAATGAAGTCAACTTGTAGATCTAAGGATACATCTTCTGCTTTTGCTGGGTTATGCAACCTGCTAAGTGTTTCCGATGTGACCATCGAGTTACCACCCTTGTACCTAGTCTCACAGTCGTAACCTTGAATCTTTGTCAAGAGAAATTGCTATCTTGGCAATGCACTGGGCAATGGTTTGCACCAAATCATCTCCAGTGGCTTGTGGTCAGTCTCTACCACAAATCTTTTGCCAAATAGGTAAGTACGGAAATGCATGATTTCAAACACTAAAGTTAATGTTTCCCGCTTGATGTTGAAGTAGTTGTCTCCCTAGGATCATAAAATTGCAACATCAACACTTGCAATAATGACTGTTTCAGTGCTCAAAGAGGTGGTGGTGGTCTTTGTGCCACAGGAATGGCCCATGTAAACAAGGACAGAAAGCTTGAGGACATCAGCAGCAGGGCTGTGGGCCTGTGTTCTGCTCCAGGCTGAAATGAAACTGAGGCTGGATCACATGACACACTTCCCTTAAAGTGATGTCACGCTGCTATCCCTAAAAGGCATATTACCAGACTCCTGCACACAAAAGCTGACACTTTCCTCTTCACTGGTGCCTTTTAGAAAACTACTGAATGTCAATTTGCACTTCTGTTTAAATTTCTCAAATACTGCTCCGATATCATCAGCCTCCCAATTCATCCTGAGTTGGAGTTTTACCTTCATTGCTGTGGTGGTCGTCATTTCATTTTTGCATGATTTACTCAGTTTTTCCCTCTCACTGGCATTCATTTGAATTGATTTTTCTCAATCTAATTCAGCATTTGATTTGTTTATGATGCTTGCATTTTACACAGACAATTGCTGCCACCACATTATGTGGTTCCCAGAAGTTCAACATAGTCACACTTTTAAACTCAAGTGCTAGATCTTCATTGAATGCATTTCTCAGGTCACACCACGTGCTGTGGACTGAGGTATCATTAGTTTGATACACTACATCCTGGGGTTTCCATTGACCAGAAACTGAACTGAACTAGCAATACAAATACAGTGGCTACAAATGAAGGTCAGAAGCTGAGAATTCTGTGGTGAGTAACTCGCCTCCTCACTCTCCAAACCCTGCCCACCATCTACAAGGTTCAAGTCAGGAGTGTGATGGTAATACTCCTCACTTACCTGGATGAGTGCAGCTCCAACAACATTCAAGAAGCTTGACACCATCCAGGACAAAGCAGCCCACTTGATTGACATTCACTCCCTCCACCATCGATGCACAGCGGCAGCAGTGTGTATCATCCACAAAATGCACTGCAGGAATTCACCAAGGCTCCTTAGACAACACCTTCCAAACCCACAATCACTACCATCTAGAAGGACAAGGGCAGCAGATAGATGAGAACACCACCACTTGGAAGTTCCCCTCCAAGCCACTCACCGTCCTGACTTGGAAATATATCGCCGTTCCTTCACTGTCGCTGGGTCAAAATCCTGGAACTCCCTTCCTAACAGCACTATGGGTGTACCTACACTACATAGACTGCAGCGGTTCAAGAAGGCAGCTCACCACCACCTTCTCAAGGGCAATTAGTGATGGGCAATAAATGCGGGCCTGGCCAATGACACTCAGATCACATGAAAGAAGAATATAAAAACAAACTGTTGTGCAGTAGTGAGGAATGTGGCAGGATACTTATGTATACATACACATGAACATTTAGTTCCTAACATCTTGGAATAATTTTTAAAAATTCATTTACAGGATGTGGGTGTCGCTGGCTAGGCCAGCATTTATTGCCCATCCCTAATTGCCCTTGAGAAGGTGGTGGTGAGCTGCCTTCTTGAACCGCTGCAGTCCATGTGGTGTAGGTACACCCATAGTGCTGTTAGGGAGGGAGTTCCAGCATTTTGACCCAGCGACAGTGAAGGAACGGCCGATATATTTCTAAGTCAGGATGGTGAGTGACTTGGAGGGGAACTTCCAGGTGGTGGTGTCCCCTGTGTCTACTGCCCTTGTCCTTCCAGATGGTAGCGGTCATGGGCTTGGAAGGCACTGCCTAAGGAGCCTTGGTGAGTTACTGCAGTGCATCTTGTAGATGCTACACATGCTGACACTGTTTGTCAGTGATGGCGGGGGTGAATGTTTGTGGACGGGGTGCCAATATACTGGCTGCTTTGTCAATATACTGCACATGGACTGAATCAAATTGGCTGAATATTGGTATCACTGATGATGAGCATCTTAGGAGGAAGCCAAGATGGATCACCCAATTGGTACCACAAGGCTGAAAATGGTTGCAAGTGTTTGAGCGTTGTGTTTCCACCCGGAATCACTGGGCTCTGGCAATCGTTGATCTGTTTTAGTGATGTTGGTTGAGGAATGAATATTGGCCAGGACACTGGAGAGAAACCACCTGCTATTTTTCTAATAGCACATGGGGTATTTTACTTCTACCTGAGAGGGCAGATGGGGCCTCTGTTTAACACTTTAGCGGAAAAATGACACTTCAAACAGTGCAGTACTCCCACGGTGCTGCACTGGGAGTGTCAGCTTCACTTAAGCGTCAAGGTACATACCAGGTTTAAAACCAAAACCTTCTGATAAAGAAGCCAAATTTCCAATGCACTGCCCCAACTAACTGAGGTTAGAGGCAGAGGTGGAAGGGACAGGGTGTGATACCGAGGCTGTGTTAAACAGAAAACCCATTCTGATGAGGGGTCCCAAACCTGAAACGTTGACGCTGTTTTTCTCTCTCCACAGGTACTGTCTGAGTTGCTGAATGTTTGCAGCATTTTCTGATTTTGTTTCCGCTATCACCACAGAATAAGTTGTCATGATAAGGGCAGTGAGGCACAAAATCAATAAAGACATGCCCGATTACAGGGTCATTCCGCACGAGATAACGATCGGTATTGTGTAGCACAGGGGAGATATGAAAAGAGAAAATGAGTGGAATACATATCCAGCCCATTAGTAACTGCGAAAGAAAAGGCAGATTAATGAGCTCGGCAATTGTACAACATGTGTAAGAGGCAGGAAAATCTCCTCATGCGAAAGGAGGAAATATGGAAAGAAAACAGGGAACGGATAAGTTAGGGTTCCCAGATCCAGTATACCAAAGAGCAGGTCAGTATTTACAGGGGCTCCTGAGGAGTTTGTCAGTGTTTAGAGGGGGACCCCGGGGAGTTTGTCTGTATTTACAGGGAGTCCCCTGCATTTGTAGCAGCTCCCAGGGAGTGTGTCGGTATTTACAGGAGTCCCCAGGAGTGTGTCATTATTTACAGGAGGTCTCGAGGAGTCTGTCAGTATTTACAGGGATACTTGGGGGATGTGTCCTTATTTATAGGGGGTCCCTGGGACAGTGTCAGTATTGACCAGGGTCCAAGGGGAGTGTGTCAGTAGTTACAGGGTGGCCTCTGGGAGTGTGTTAGCATTTACAGGGAGTCCCCGGGGAGTGTGTCAGTATTTACAGGGGGCCCCCGGGGAGTGTGTCTGTATTGACAGGTGGTCCATGGGAGTGGGTCAGTATTTACAGGTGGTCCCTGGGAGTGTGTCAGTATTTACACAGGGTCCCTTGGGGGTGTGTCTGTATTGACAGGTGGTCCCTGGGAGTATGTCAGTATTTACAGGGGGTCCCTGGGAGTGTGTCAGTATTTACAGGGGGTAACAGGGAGTGTGTCAGTATTTACAGGGTGTCCCTGGGGAGTGTGTCAGTATTTACGGGGGTAACAGGGAGTGTGTCAGTATTTACAGGGGGTCCCTGGGAGTGTGTCAGTATTTATAGGGGATCCCTGGGGAGTGTGTCAGTATTTACAGAGGGTCCCCGGGAGTGTGTCAGTATTTACACAGGGTCCCTTGGGGGTGTGTCTGTATTGACAGGTGGTCCCTGGGAGTATGTCAGTATTTACAGGGGGTCCCTGGGAGTGTGTCAGTATTTACAGGGGGTAACAGGGAGTGTGTCAGTATTTACAGGGTGTCCCTGGGGAGTGTGTCAGTATTTATAGGGGATCCCTGGGGAGTGTGTCAGTATTTACAGAGGGTCCCCGGGAGTGTTTCAGTATTTACACAGGGTCCCTGGGGGTGTGTCTGTATTGACAGGTGGTCCCTGGGGGTGTGTCTGTATTTACAGGGGGTCCCCGGGGAGTGTGTCAGTATTTACAGTGGGTCCCCGGGGAGTGTGTCAGTATTTACAGGGGGTCCCTGGGGAGTGTGTCAGGATTCACAAGGGATTGGTGCAAACGCTGGCACTGCAGGTGACATCACCTCCCAAATCCAGATCCACCTTTCCTAGAACTCCTGGATTTGAATCTCTGCGAGCTGACTTCCACATAAAAACAGCTCTAGGCAAACTTACAAGTGACCAGTGGCCCTTCCACATTGAGCGCACGTTATCCTTTGTTTTGCTAAATTTCAACCCTTTCCTCCCCCAATTTCCTGAATTCTGCTTCTCTGAGATCCCATTGGGCAGATTTAATCCGCTTGGGGCCGAAGTCTCGTGGTGGGGGTGGGAAGTCGGGGGGGGGGGGGGGGGGGGGGGGGGGTGGGGTGGGGTGGGAGGGGGTGGGGGGTGGTGGTTGCTCCTGCTGCAGTGTGTAGCAGGAAACCCACCGGATCGCACACCACGCTGGGCTGGTTAGTTATGAAGCCGGGGGTTTCCCACCCCCCTCATGTCCGGGCACCATACTTAAAAGGCGGCCTGGACAGCGACTCATTCACCGCGCGTTGGACTTCGGAGCTGGGCAAGGCGGGCAGGATCCAAACAGACCCGGCCCCAAGGTCCAGCAAAGCCTCGGCGGACATACCTCTTCGAGCAGTGGAGGACAGGAGGGACGTCCTTTACCCGAGGGATGGGAGGAGGAGGCCCACCCCCGCTCTCGCCACCCCTGCACAGGAGGCAGTCACCAGGGTGCCAACTCCGCACATGGGGTTGGTGGGGGGGGAACCGTCCCACAGAGCAGGAAAAGTGTGGACGACCTCACCCGTGCCGCCAGGGTAAGTGAATCCTCTATTCCCCACACTCAGCTCACCGAGCGGGTAACTCAATGACATGGCACCATCTGTGTTGGCCATGCCCAAAGACCCTTTTCAAGGTGCCTCACAGCCCAACCACAGCCCCTGTGCTCCGCGGGTAGGGATGCGACTGTGGGTCGCTGACCCAGACACGCCGAGGGCTCAAATTTTGTTGGGGGCATTGGGGGGGGTGGGGCGCAGGTTGACATAGAGGGCAACTGCTGCCACCATGTCTCTGTTAGGGCACACAGTTGTCAAAGGGTTGGTGGTGGAGATTGGCGGCGTGTGAACATCATCTGCATCCACAAGCGCTCGCAAACCACCTTATGCAGGGACGAGCGAGCAGACAACAGGCACGAGAGAGAGAGAGAGAGAGAGAGAAGACATGATGGGCACGGCCAATTGCCACAGCCTCACACGGTACGAAGAGCGGGCTGCCCAGATGGCAGGGGGAGGACAGTGGCTGTTGCTGTGGTAACGCCGAGACGTTGTCCTCCCTCAGCCATTCAGTGAGGAAGCACGCTTAATCCCTCCACATAGAAACCTGAGGGTAGGGCTCTGTGCAATGTAGAGGCAGCCCCAACCGGTCACTCATCCCGTTCACCTTCCATTACGGGTGCCAACAGGAAGAGGGTGAGGCCGGGCCCCAGCTGCGAGCTGACCCGCCAGCTCCAGACCCCCAGAGGAGCAAGGAGGATGACGACAATGGCGAATTCTCGTCTGTAGAGCCGTGACTGCACCCTCCACCAGCCCAGTGACACACACACCTCAATGGGTCGTAGATCTAGATTAGGCTTGGCATCAAACTCTGGTGGTCACCTCACAGATATGTGTCCACAGCAGGAGGAGACAGGGACAGCCAAGGTCACCGCCACTTGGAGTTCTGCAAGGGAAGAGACTTCTGCTAAGTCTGAGTTCGATGACAAGCCTCTCGGAACAGGTCTAGACAAGATGCTGGAGATGTAGCAAGAGAGGCAGAGGAAAATCAGACAGAGGTATCGAAGGCTCTCAACAGAGTAGAACAGTCAGTCCGACTGCTCTCTGATGTAGTGGCACCGACATGTACACGCATTGAGGTCTACATGGGGAAGAATGGTGGACACCATGGAGAATCTGGTCCAGCAGAATGCCCAGTTTCAGCCGGGGATGCACACAGACCTGCACTCCATTGCTGTAGCCATGAGCCGTCTTTTGCAGTGGCTACACGAGATGGGGACAGGTATCTCAACCTCTGAAGTAATAATGGTTTTGGCAAATGTAGAGCTGCAGCTTTAAGAATAATCCTGTGTTGTAAGATCACATGATCTGTGTAACCAATGTGTTAGCAGCACGGGGAACCTCTGGAGGGGAGTTCTTCTTTAGTTATGGAGTTTGATACACGTGCAGTAGCTGCTGCTGCCTTGCAAATAAAGTTAAATGTTTCCACTAAGGAAAGTTGTCTGAAGACCAACTCTATAACAAACTGGCAATGAGGATAAATCAGATTTGGTGCTGTGCCTCACCCAGCGATTGTGAGTATCTAAGTTTGGTAAAAATAAAAGAAGATATACTCATCCAAAATGCCACAGTTTGGCAGATTCGATCCCTTTGCACCAGCCACAGATGATTGGTCTCAATATATTGAACGTCTTGCATTCTTCTCTGAAGCAAACAAAACCATGGGGGAGGAAAAGAGGAGAGCGATTCTCCTGAGTATTTGTGGGAGCAAGACCTACAGTTTAATTCGAAGCTTGATGGTCCTAGGTTCGAAGACTTTCAGTGAATTAGTAGACCTCACTAAGGGACATTTTCAACCCAAGCCCTCAGTCACAATGCAGAGTCTCAGGTTCAATTCACGGAATAGAACCCCGGAGGAGACAATTGCTACCTTTGTGGCAAAATTAAAACAACTAACAGAATATTGTGATTTCGGTGAAACTCTGAATGACATGCCCAGGGATCCTTTAGTATGTGGCGTGCAGGAAGATGTTATTCAGCAAAGATTGCTGGCTGAAGTGAATCTTGATTTTTAAGCAAGTGTTAGAAATAGCAGTCGTGATGGAAAGCCCTGTGGAGGATTCACAAGTAATTCAAGGGGCACAAAACGGCGCCATTCTCCTAGTCAGGTGGGAACAGTCAGCCAAAAGTGGCATGAAAAGCTAGGATCCCACAGCGAAGCGGGAAACTACCCCACGAACTGAAAAATGAGAGGAAACAGCTTGGCAGCTAAATCGAAAAATAACTTGCATCAACGTGGAAACAATCAGTCTTCTCGTGATTGGCAAGTTAAAAAAGTAGAGCATCACTTTTGTCACAGAAGTGGACATATAATGAGTCAGTGCAAAGCGAGATTTAAACAGGCGTCCAAACATCAAATGAAGTCTAATGAAGCCCATAGAGTAGAAGAGCCAGAAACAACCAATTCTGACATTTATTCATTATTCAACATGAAAGTTGGGTCAGAGCCAAGAAGGAGCCAATATTTGTTAAAGTGCAAGTGAATGGTAAACCATTAAAAGTGGAAGTAGACAATCTGTGTTTCTAACACTGCAATAGGGAAAACAAACCTTCAGATATCTAAATAACAGTGATCAACAATTACATTTGGAACAAACATCTGTCAAGTTGAAAGTGTACACAGCCGAAGAAATCCAAGTAAAAGATATCACCAGAACAACTGTTCATTATAGACACCAATTGGCACAGCTACCAGTGATAGTATTGGAAGGCAGAAGACCAAGCCTTCGAGGTCGAAATTGGTTGAAGGAAATTAACCTCAATTGGCCAGTGAGATTTCAAAAGGAAGCAGAAGAGTTCCTGTCTTGAAAAAGGAACAAGGCAAGGTGCTTCAGAAAGAGCCTGGAGATTGCAAGGACCACAACTGGATGAAAAGGAGTGTGTAAGCATTCAGCAACCTGAAGAAATGAAGACTGTCTTAAACAACGACATGGAAGGACAGCAGATGAAACTCTCAGAGACTCTGTTGACTGACAGAATTCAAGACCGAGCTTTGCAAAGAAAAGGAAAACCTGTTGAAAGACATTCACATACGACAAGGATCTCCCCGGTCAAAGTTTGTGCCTCTGAATATAAGTACAAAGAAAAACAGGAAGAATTTAACACCTCTCTGAACAAACTGAAGAACCAGTTGGCAGAGAAGACGCAGCAATGTCCAAGTTTCCAGGAGGAAGCCAACAGATATAAAAAGGAGGCAGAAGAGCTGAAGAATCAGCTGAATGAAGCTAGCGAGGTTTTGAAAGCAAAAGTTGTAGGGCTTTCCAAGATGTGAATAGATAATGAAGTCAAGGGTAATTCAATTACTGAACTAAGACAAGTTGAGATTACATCTGGCCGACAGTGAAGTCAAAAAGAGGGCCAAGACTAAATTCTGTGCTCAAAAGGAGAAGGCATGTAGAAAGAGGATGCAGAATTACTGATGAGGCCCCAGAGCAGGAGACCCAAAGAAAGACAAGGCCCTCTAGGCCTCCGGACATCTGAAAAACTCATCAGAGACTAGAGGGTGTAGTGGTCAGCAGGCTGCCTCCAGCACTGCTGCGGACGGTGGGGAAGATCCTAGACGCAGTGGTAGGATAAGCAAAATTAAGAGGTTCTGAGTTCGCTCCGGCGGCATGGGTGCAATATTCATTGTTGTTGGAGTATATGTATATGTATAGTTGCGCTTTACGGAGGTCTGCTGGATTTTTATTGCTTCTGTTTGTTTTAGAGGCAGTGTAACCCCGCCCCCAACCGAGTCAAGGGGCCGATCCAGGTTGGGCCTATGGCCCCCTGAGTCATGCCTGCGCATCGATGTTTTCCAGGGCCATGTGCGAGAAGCCTCCCAAGCACATTGTTCCTTTGCCCTTCACAGCCTAGTTAATAGAAACACCTTTCCCTAGTCGGGACAGCTTATTAGGATTCCCCTTCAGTTGTCCAGTTGAGCTGACCTGTAGCTCCGCCCACCCACTGACCCTCCTCCCAACCAGCATCCCTTGAGCCAGATATCGAGGGAGTGGACAGTGACAATGATGCACGTTTCCTTCCAAACACACGCCAAAACCTTCTACCCTCCACCTGTAACCCACACCCTCCCCTCATCACCATTGATCCCACCAGAGTAACTTTTACCCTCCCAGCCGTCACCCTTGAACTCCCCCCACCCCACCCGATAACCCTGCAGCCCATCACTGTCACCATTCACATACCCTCCCTCCCCAACAAGCCCACCCCAGTCACGGTCGCCAAACTTTTAGGATCCATGTCCACCTCCGAGTCCCCTCCAACAACCCAAACCAGCCCTTCACCCACCACCGAAGGACACTCACACTCCCACCCTATCGCATCCCACTGCAGCCTTTACCATGAACCATCCCCTCACACCACCAGTACCCTCGGTTTGCCCCCTAGTGCTCCACCATTAATACCACTGACCCCTCTCTGGACTCACCCCCCTCCCCCACCAACAACACGGTCCCATGCCCCCCCCCCACCGACACCAACCCCTGCTGACAGCCCCCACATCAACCCCTCCACTCCCCTACACGTTCCTCTGCTAAGCCCCCGCACTAACCCCTGCTGCCCACCGCCCCCGCCCCCCCCCCCCCAACACATTCCCCTGCTGCCCCCCACCATGGCCCTTGCAACCACTCCCCACTCCCTTCCTCCATTACCCCAACCAAGAGACCCTCAAGGATTCATGCTTAATCCACACCCCCCTTCCTCCCCCCACCCCAGCATCCTCACCTGCCCCACCTATGTCTGCCCTCTCCTCCCCTTCCCCTTGCTCCAGGAAACCACCCCTGCCAACCCTCCCCGCCCCCCACCCCCACCCCCACCCCCACCCCAACCATGACGTATACCTTGCACAAGCTCCAGCCATCCATCCTGGTAAGTCCCGACATGTTGGCCCAGTTGTGTTTCAGACTGGCGTGAACTCCCGCTGGCAGGCCTGATTATTGGCCAGGGGTTAATTCCGACCCAGAGGTCATTTGAATCCTGCCAATGACACGCTAAACAGCTCCCTGACAGTCTATGCTAGGAATGGTGACCCATCATTATCCTGCCAATGACCATCGAGACTGTAAGTTCTCACCGTCATTTCCTGCTGTTGGCAGGCCAATTCTTTCCCCACCAGCTATATCGTCTGACCACCCCCCCACCCCTGCCCGCCAGGAAACCCGCCGTTGGCGGGAGGGAATCATTCTGCCCATATTTTTTGGTGCCAATTGCCTTCCAGCAACTCCTCCATTCTTCTACAAATGCCCACACTGTCAGTTTCAATGGGCTATTTAACCAGGAGGTGAAGTATCACAGCCAAAGCCATCAGATCATAATATGTAGGAGCAGAAGTAGGCCATTCGGCCCATTGAGTCTACTCCACCATTCAGTGAGATCATGGCTGATCTGATAATCCCCAACTCCACTTTTCTGCCTTTTCCCCATAACTCTTGATTCCCTCACTGATTAAAAATCTGTCTATCTCAGCCTTGTATATACTGAACGACCCAGCCTCTACAGCTCCCTGCGGTAAAGAATTCCACAGATTCACTACCCTCTGAGGGAAGAAATTCCTCCTCATCTCTGTTTTACTCTGAGATTATGCCCTTTAGCCCTAGACTCTCCCACAAGGGGAAACAACCTCTCAGCATTTACCCTGTCAACCCCGCTAAGTATCTTATATGTTTCAATAAGGTCGCCTCTCATTTTTCTAAAGTCCAATAAGTACAGGCCCAACCTACTCAACCTCTCCTCATAAGAAAAACCCTCCATACCAAAGGTCAACCTAATGAACTTTCTCTGGACTGCCTCCAATACCAGTATATCTTTCCTTAGATAAGGAGACCAAATCTGTTCACAGTATTCTAGGTGTGGTCTAAGTAGTGTCTTTCCATTTCCTTTGAAATAAAGGCCAACATTCCATTTGCCTTCCCTATTACCTGTTGAATTTGTATGCTGGCTTTTTGTGATTCATGCACAAGGACTCTCAAATCCCTCTGTGCTGCAGCTTTCCTCAGTCTTTCTCCATTTAAATAATATTCAGCTCCTCTATTCTTCCTGCCAAAATGCAAAACCTCACATTTTCCCACATTATATTCCATCTGCCAAGTTTTTGCCCACTCACTTAACCTGTCTGTATCCCTCTGTAGACTCTTTGTGTCATCCTCAATACTTGTCTTCCCATCTATTTCTGTGTAATGTGCAAACTTGCCGATAGCACCTTTACTTCTGTCATCTAAGTCATTAATATATGTTGTAAATAATTGCAGCCACAGCACTGATCCCTGTGGCACTCCACTAGTTACAGGTTGCTATCCAGAAAATGCGACCCCCCCATATCCCAACTCTCTGTCTTCTATTAATTAGCCAATCCTCTGTCCATGCTAATATATTACCCTCAACACCATGGGCTCTTATCTTATTAAGTAGCCTTATTTGCAGCACCTTATCAAATGCTTTTTGGAAATCCAAATATATTACATCTATTGGTTCCTCTTTATTTATCCTGCATGTTACCCCCTCAAAGAATTCTAATAAATTTGAAGAAATGATTTCCCCTTCATGAAGCCATGCTGACTCTGCTTATTTAGATTATGCATTTATAAATGCTCTGCTATTACATCCTTTATAATAGACTATAACATTTTCCCAGTGACGGATGGTAAGCCAACTGGCCTAGAGTTACCTGTTTTTTGTCTCCCTCCCTTTTTGAATAAGGGTGTTACATTGGCAGTTTTCCAATCTTCTGGGGCTTTTCCAGAATCTAAGGATTCTTGGAAGATTGGAAAATAGTGCATCCACTATTTGTGTAGCTACTTCCTTTAATATCCTAGGATGCAACCCATCAGGTCCAGGGGGCTTATCGGCCTTTAGACCCATTAGTTTCCCTAGTTCTTTTTCTCTAGTGATAGCTATTGTATATATTTCCTCTCACCTTTTTGCCCCTTGATTATTTAGTATTTTTGGAATGCTATTAGCATCTTTTACAATGAAGGCTGATGCAAAGTATTTATTCAACTCCTCTGCCATTTCCTAGTTCCCCATTATTATTTCCCCAGCCTCATTCTCTGAAGGACCTATATTCAAATTAGGCCTCTCTCTTCCTTTTATATACTTAAAGAAGCTCTTACTGTCTGTTTTTAAATTACTTGCTAGTTTACCCTCAAAAGTTTATTTTCTCCTTCTTTATTTTTTTGGTCATCTTTTGTTGGTTTTTAATACTTTCCCAATCCTCTGGCTTACCTCTAATCTTTGCCACATTGTATGTTTTTTCTTTCAATTTGATACCATCCTTAACTTCCTGGGTTAACCATGGTTGATTTATCTTCTTCCTAGAATCCTTCTTCCTCACTGGGATATATCTTTGTTGTGAGTCATGAACTATTTTCTTAAATGTCTGCCATTGTTCATCAGCCATTTTTCCTGCTAAACTCCTTTCCCAGTCCACTCCAGCCAACTCTGCCCTCATTCCATTGTAATTACCCTTATTTAAGTTTAGCACAGTTATTTCCAACCCAAGTTTCTCACTCTCAAACTGAATGCTAAATTCTACCATGTTATGGTCACTGTTTCCTATGGGATGTTTTACTCTGAGATCGTTTGTTAAACCTGCCTCATTACACATTACCAGATCCAAAATAGCCTGATCCCTGGTTGGATCCACAACATATTTTCCAGGAAACTGTCCCAAATACATTCTATGAATTCTTGCTCATGGCTACCTCTGCCAATTTGATTTTCCTAATCTACAGGAAGATTAAAGTCATCCATCATTAATGTACTGCCTTTTTTACACGCCCTCATTATTTCCTGATTTATTCTCTGTCCTACATTATAGCTACTGTTAGGGGGCCTATTCCAACAGTGTCTTCTTCCCCTAAATTATTTCTTACCTCCACCCATATGGATTCTATATTTTCCAATCCAATATCATTTCTTGCTATCGTACTTATTCCATCTCATACTAACAAAGCTACCCCACCACCCTTTCCTTCTTGCCTGTCCTTTCAAAAAGTTACATACCCCTGAATATTTAGTTCCCAGCTTTGATCTCCTTGTAACCATGTCTTCATAATGGCTATAAGAGCATACCCATTAACCTCTATTTGTGCCATTAATTCATTTATTTTGTTCTGAATACCACATGCATTTAACTAAAGGGCCATTAATTTTATCTTAATACCATTTTCCCCCTTTGATGCTACTTGCAGCTGTTTTTTTATGTTTGTACACTCTGTCTCTTCTGTCACACTCTGGGTATCAATACTTAAATAGCTGCCCTGCAATGCTGCCAAAACCTTTTACTTTGTCAGCCTACACATCCCCTCTCCAGAACGCGTTGGTACCAACTTGGACGACAACAGCTGGATCTTTTCCCTCCCACTCCAAGTTCTTCTCCAGCCCTGAGGAGATGTCCTTAACCTGGCACTAGGCAGGCAACACAGCTTTCAGGACTGATGCTCTTGGCTGTAAAGAACACTTTACAGTCCCTCCTACCACTATGTTCCTATTTCCTCCCCCCACTTGAATGTTTCCCTGTACCACGGTGTCTTGGTCAGTTGGCTCATCCTCCCTGCAGTCCCTGCTCTCGTCCACACAGCTTACAAGAGCCTTGTAACCGTTGGACAGTTGCAGGGGCCGAGGCTCCTCGAACGCTACCCCCTGGGTCCCCATACCTGCTTCACCTGCAGCCACACCCTCCTGTCCCTGATCACAGACCAAAATTGAATGACCTAATCTGAGGGGTGTGACCACCTCCTGGTGCAAAGTGTCCAGGTAACCTTGCCCCTCCCTGATGTGGGGCAATGTCTGCAGATCGGATTCCAGCTCCTCAACTTGGATCCGAAGTTCCTCGAGCTGCAAACATTTACTACAGATGTGTTTGCTCTGGATCACCTGAGTGTCCAGCAGCTTCCCCAAGCTGCAGCAGCAACACATCACCTGTCCTGCCATCACTATCGTATTTTATTTAATCACTTCATTAATTATTCTAATATCCCTGCTCTTTACACTTGAAAAACTCCCTGATCTTTACAGTTCATTGTAATTTTTTTTCCGCACCAGTATTGATCTTGTACTTAAAAAGCTATTTTTAAGAAAAATGAAAGTAAACGACTACAGACCGACACACAAACTAAAGACCTTACCTTTACTTTAAAGACTAGAAATACTCACCAATCTTACTCACCAAACAGCTGCTCTCTGCGCTCTTTAATGGTCTCTCACTCTTTTCTCACTCTCTCGCTGTTAATGGCCTTTTTGCTCCCAAGTGTCTAACGAAGAGTCATACGGACCAGAAACGTTAATTCTGTCTTCCTCTCCACAGGTGTGCTGAGTTTTCCGAGCAATTTTTGTTTCTGCTCCCAAGTGTAGTGGGTGTTAACCTGTTTGGCTCCCTTTCCACAGTGCCTGAGATTTAAAATTCACCTCCTTGTGTTCACGTTCCTCCCTATTTCTGTAACCTTCGCAGGCCCTGCAACCATCCAAGATTCCAGTGATCCTCTAAGTCTGGCGTCTGGTGCATGGATTTTAACTGCTCCACCATTGTGTCTTCAGCTGCCTGGGCTCTTAGCTCTGACATCCCCACCCTAAACCTCTCCACCTTCCTTTAAACCGCTCCTAAAAACCTGCTTCTTTGGCCAAGATTTAGATCACCTGCCTTAAGGACTCCCATTTTTGTTAAGTGTCAATTGTTTTGTCTCGTTACAAACACTGCAAAGTAGTTTGGGGGTGTTTCAGTGCAGTAAATGTGCTATATAAATGCTAATCGCTGATGTTGGATCACAAACTAAGCCTGGGTCCTTCTGATCTCTGTGACTTTAGATGTTTCTTTGACCATTGTGTAATTTAGGAAGCCCTGGCAAATAGAAAATGATACTTGCTCCATCAGATACACCGACTACTTCATTGCCTGCAGCTGAACAAACTCCCCTCGTTCACTGTACAAATTATCTCAGTCACTTCAAACACTTGAATCTAATCGAGTATACACAGTACAGAGCTATTTACTCTGAACGCATTTTACAGGAAAATTATCTGTTTTTAATGAGGACGGGTCAAGCTATGTAAACCTCTCTTTGTGATCGATGATGATGGAGGTGAAATCAATTGTTGTTGCCTTTGTTTGATTCCCTTTGCAAAGCTGAGATGTGTTTGTGCAGCTAGGAGTTTGCATAATACTCGCAAGGGGTCTCTCTCTCTGTCACTCAATGTTGGTTCTCCGGAAGTGAACAAGGTAAAATGTGACATATGAAAACCAATTGGAGGGAACAGCAGGACTTCTTCAAACTGGGTGTCCCTGGAAGAGAAGTTTGACTCATTTAATAGAGTTACCTGAGTTTGGGTTGAAATCCTGGAACTCTGTTCCTAATAGCATTGTAGGTGTGCCTACAGCACATGGACTGCAGTGATTCAAGAAGGCAGCTCACCAACACCTTCTCAAGGGCATTTAGGGATGGGCATTAAATGCTAGCCTTGCCAGTGGTGCCCACATCCTGTGAACAAATATAAACAAAAACTAATTTATTAGAGTTCCTTGAAGAAGCAACAAGCAACATGGATAAAGGGGAATCTGTAGATGTGGTGTTTGTGGATTTCCAGAAGACATTTGACAAGGTGCCACATCAAAGGTTGCTATACAAAATAAGAGCTCATGGTTTAGGGGGTAATGTATTAGCATGGATAGAGGATTGGTTTGCTAACAGGAAACAGAGAATAGGTATAAATGGGTAATTTTCTGGTTGACGGGATGTAACAAGTGGAGCGCCACAGGGATCAGTGCTGGGCCCTCAGATATTTACAATTTATATCAATGACTTGGATGAAGGGACAGAATGTGTGGTTGCTAAATTTGCTAATGACACAAAGATAGGTAGGAAAGTAAGTTGTGAAGAGGACATAAGGAGTATGTAAAGGGATAGACAGGCTAATTGGATGGGCAAACATTTGGCAACTCCAATTGGAGAGAAATTGCAGAACTCTGAGATACAGAGGGATCTGGGTGTCATGGTAAATGAATCACAAAAAGTTAGTATGCAGGCACAGCAAGTGATTAGGAAGGCACATGGACTATTGTTGTTTATTGCAAGGGGAATGGAATAAAAAAGTAGGGAAGTTTTACTACAGTTGTATAAGGCATGGGTGAGACCACATCTAGAATACCGTGTACAGTTTTTGTCTCCTTACTTAAGGAGTGAAATACTTGCATTAGAAGCAGTTCAGAGAAGGTTCAGTAGAACCAGAGGACACCAGTTTAAGGCGATTGGCAATAGAAGCAGTGGAGATGCGAGGAAATTCTTTCCACACAGCGAGTGGACCAGTTAGAATCTGGAATGCGCTGCCTGAGTGTGGTGGAGGCAGATTCAATCATGGCTTTCAAAAAGAGAAATGAATCATTACCTGAAGAGAAAAGATTTGCAAGGGAAAGACCGGGGAGTGGCACTTGGTGAAATGCTCCTGGCACAGGCACGATGGGCTGAATGGCTGCCTTAGGTGCTGTAAACGTGCTATGATTCTATGACAAAAACAAAAATACCTAGAAAAACTCAGCAGGTCTGGCAGCATCTGTGGAAGGGAGCACAATTAACGTTTCGAGTCCGCATGACTCTTCAACAGAACTAAGGAGAAATAGAAAAAGGGGTGAAATATGATTCTATGATCTCACCATTTATGCCATTGCTGTTTGTGGGAGTTTGCTACACACACATTAGTTGCTGCCTTCCCAAGTTGCAACAGTGACCACAATTAAAATTCTTTAAATCGGTTGTAAATTGCTTTGGGACCTGAGTTTGTGACAGGCGCTATTGAAAGGCAAGGTTTTTGGGTGTAAAGCCAGTTTAAAAAACATCTGAAGTGTTTGGTTGGTCCTTCCCAGGGCCTCAGACGTTTAATCGCCACTTCAGGCTAAATTCGAAATTAAACATCAAAAGCTAACAGACACATATTTACACCATTAACTCTACTAATTGTTCGGGGATTAGCAGGTGCTCTTAAAGTTACTTTCAGTAAATACCCTGAGCACAAGCTCACTGCTCAGACAGTGAATTTCTTTTATTGACATTGCTTGTTCACCCTGTTTAGCCAACTTCCAAAACAGGACAAAACCTGCTGATTCTTTCATATCTCTTTGTAACAGGTAATAGTAGAAGCATTGAAGACGTTAGCAAAGCAAAGGAAGAAACTCTTTCATTTGTATAGTGCCATTCGCTACACCAGAACGTTCCAAAATGTTTTACAGCCAGTGAAGGGCTTGACTGCAGTAATATCGGAAACATGCAGCCCATTTGCACACAGCAAGCGGTGATGACAAACAGTGATGACAAAATTATCTGTTTTATTTGATGTTGGCTGAGGGAGAAATATTGGGTGGGAAACCAGAGAGAACGTCTCCCTACTCTCCTTGAAAATAGCGCCGTGGGATCTTACACATCTACCTGAGAGAGCAGATGGGACCTTGGGCTTAATGTTTCAAGATGTGGAGCGTTCCCCCACTGCTGCACGGCAAGTGTCCACGTGGAATTTCGTGCTGAATTCTTTGGGGTGGGACTGGAATCCACAGCCTTTGACCGAGAGGCAAGAGTGTTCTCCATTGAGTTACAGCTGACATGTAGCATCCCTTCAGCACTGTTGCTGAAGTAGACCTGGTTTTCTGTCTTTTCCCTTTGAACAGTTGTTGGATTATAGCAAATTCCGGGACTTTCCCACGATGCACAAGACAGCTGAAGGCAAACCCCTGGACTAACGGAGATTGGCCACTGGGTCAAACTATGGGAACAAGTTAAAATTCCTGGATTAGATGCCAAATCCTGGTGCCATTGAATGGGATGATTTTGCCTGTATTTTAAGGGTTTCCACGTTCGATTTCTACTTATTTTTGACTCGTGTCCAGTGGGTGCTGCTATAAACGCATTTTTAACGATGTCCTTTATGTGTGATTGCCGACGAGGTGGGAGAGATGAGGATACAATGTGAAACAGGATGGCTTAGTTCAATGATTAGCTCTGTCTAATTAGCAAACAGAATGGCCAACCCAGGGCTTGTAGCTTGTGGAGTTAGTAGAAGAATTGATTTGTTTTCTTTCATTTGAAAGCCTGTTGAATTTTTATTTTACACCTGGGTCAGCAAAGGATTACAGGTAAGCTTCAATAATCTGTTTGCCTCTCTTGCTGGTGGGCTATCATTACACATCATGTCTTGCTGGAGATTTGTTAAGCCGCTAATCTCAACCCTTGGCTCTTTTGTTCTGTCAGTTTCCTGTCTTATAAATTCACCTCATAATCAGGAACATTTGAACCAAAATCCCCATCAATCTTTTTTCTAAAGAGAACAAATTAAACTCCTCTGATATTTTCCTCCAAGCTGTAGGATCCAAGCTTTGGAACAGTCCACTGGTGAATGAGTAACAACAACAGCAACAACAACAACAACCATTTATATTTACATTTATATAGCACTGTTAATGTAACAAAACATCCCGAGGCACTTCATGGGAGCATTGGAAAACAAACTACGACACCGAGCCACGTAAGGAGAAGTTAGGTCGGATGAACGAAGGCTTTGTTAAGGAGCATCTTAAAGGAGGAAAGCAAGATAGAGAAGCGGTTTAAAGAAAAAAAATCCCAGAGTTTAGGGGCCAAGGCAACTGAAGACACTACCACCAATTGTGGAGTGAGTAAAATTGGGGTGGCACAAGAGGCCAGAATTAGAGGACTGCAGATATCTTAGAAGGTTGAGGCTGGAAGAGGTTACCATGTATTATTTGGATGGGGGGTTATGTTACTTGACTTTCAAACCCGAAGAATTGTGTGTCTAAATTCCACCATGGAAAGTTGAACTCAATTTGAAAAGAAATCTGGGAAATAGTTAGTTTTAGCATGAGTGACAGTGAAGCTGTTGGGTTGTCAAAAATACAGTTGGTTCATGAATGTCCTTTAGGGAAGGAAGTTGGCTGCCCGATTTGGTCTGACTCCTGCCGAACACCAACCGCTGTCTGAATTGACATAGCGAGCCGTTCACTTGTGTCAAACTGATACATAACGGCTGCCCAAGACAAAGGTCCAACTTCAACTTCTCAAGATGCAGAAGATGCATCAACATTCCCCAAGGAAAAGGAGGTCACCACCATCTACACCACCTCCTCAAGGAGAGGGAAGTCGCCATCATCTTCTCAAGGGGAAGGAGGTCACCACCATCTCCGCCATCTTCTCAAGGGGAGGGAGGTCACTACCACCAACTCCTCAAGGGAAGGGAGGTCACCATCATCTCCACCATCTTCTCAAGGGGAGGGAGGTCACCACCATCTCCACCATCTCCTCAAGCAGAGGGAGGTCACCACCATCTTCTCAAAAGGGAGATGTCCCATAACCTTACCAAAGGCAACGGGCAATGGACAATAATTGCCAGTCTTGCCAGTAATGCCCATATCCCAAGATCAGATTAAAAAATGTTATTTCCATGTAGGCACAGGATTAAACAAATTGCTGCCATTATTTTGGACAGCACCATCCTGGGTGTTGAGATGTGGGGTCACTCCTGGTGTCCAGCACTGTGAGGTGTGGCCAAGCTACAATGTGAGGCAGGTTCCAGTTCAATAGTTTAATGCTGTTGGCCACGTGCATAGAAGCATGAAGTGTTGCAGCTGCAACATCTGGCTATTTACACTTGGCAAGTGAGGGGCGTGCATGTGGACTTACCAATGAATGGCACTGGCTACCAGGGAGATCGTTGTGGTGTTCCAGCAGTGTTACCAGCTGCAGCAGTTGGAGGATTCTGACTCCATGATGTTGGTGCTGCCACTGCAGTCATATTCACCTTATGCCACTGCTTTCAGACTTGGATTGTTGTCGAAAGTAAAGTAACATAAGATGATGACACTCATAATTATATTACCATAATGGATTGTCACAAAGCACTTCCCGTCTTCAAAGAGGTTTGAAATGAAGAGAAAGCTTACCTTTATATAGAGCCTTCTGTCATAACACCGCCTGTCCACCATCTACAAAGCACAAGTCAGGAGTGTGATGGAATGCTCCCTACTTGCCTGGATGAGTGCAGCTCCCACAACACTCAAGAAACTCAACACCTTCCAGGACAAAGCAGCCCGCTTGAGCAACAGATTATCCCCCACCTTAAACATTCACTCCCTCCACCACCATCACACATTTTAGCTTCGGTGTACACTATCTATAATATGTCCACAAGATGGACTACAGCAACTTGCCAAGGCTCCTTTGAAAGCATTGTCTAAACCTGCGACCTCCACCTTCTAGAAGGACAAGGGCAGCAGATGTATGGGAACCCCACCACTTGCAAGTTCCCCTCCAAGCCACTCACCATCCTGACTTGGAAAGATATCGCCATTCCTTCACTGTAGCTAGGTCAAAATCCTGGATCTCCGTCCCTAACAGCACCTACACCACATGGACTGCAGCAGTTCAAGAAGGTAGCTCACCATCACCTTCTCAAGGGCAATTAGGGGTGGACAATAAATGCTGGCCCAGCCAAATTTCTAACAACCTGCGAATGAATCAATAAAGAGAAAAAACAGGATGTGGCTCCTCAAAACACTTCTGTTATTTAATCAGATCATGTCTGATCTGTAATTTAACTCCACCCTTAATACCTTGGAATAACATAAATCCACTAATCGCAGTTTGGAGATTTTCAACTGATCCCCAGCCTCAACAGCTTTTTGCAGTGAGAGCGTTCCAGGTTTCCACTACCCTTTGTATGAGGAAGTGCTTCCTTTCATCACCCCTCAATGGCCCAGTGGTAATTTTAAGACTTCATGTCCTCGTTTTGGAGTGCCCCCCCCCACCCCCCACTGACCCCAAAGGAAATGGTTTCTCTCAATCTCCCCTAATCATCTTCAATACCTCAATTAGATCACCCGATAATCTTCTTTCACAGCCTCAGCCTGTGACAAAGCTGCCTAAATCAATGGATTATTTTGGAAGGGCAGCTACTTATTAAATGTCTCTTGTCCCCCACCCCCTCACCCACCCTTCCCAACAGAGCAGAGCAAAGCAATTCCAATGAGAACAATGATTTCTCGGCTTGTGAGATTATAGTAATGCTCCTCGGTCATTCTCCTGTGGCCTGTGTGATGGATTTGAATTTAATATACTTAGTGCATCGCTGTATTATTTTAGATTTATCAATATTGAATGTCACTTCTATTTATGAAAGCAGTCGCTAAGTTGCAGTAAATTCCCCCACACTGTTTAGCCTAATCAGCAAATCCATAGATTCTGCATACAATAGCCTTTTTGAAATCGTTAATAAATATAATGAAAGACACAGATCTCATGAATTACCTCGGCGGGACTGCAGTAGTCAAGGATATAAAGGGAATTGCTCAATCTAATCTCCAGTGGCTGTGGTTTTATTTGAAAAGGCGCTTGCACAGATTGCCCAGAAGCTAAAAAACAGTTCGGACCAGTATTCTCATATCCCAGTGTTTAACTGGTGTTCCATTTTATGGTATACCAGACCAGTTTGGACCAGTACTCTTATTTCCCAGTTTTTACTGGTGTTCCATTCTAAAGTGCACCGGACCAGTTCCCTTATTTCCCAGCTTTTACTGATGTTCCATTTTAAGGTATACCTGATCAGTTCGGACCAGCGTTTTTATTTCCCACTTTTTACTGTTTTTTCATTCTGGGTGAGGAAGCCAAGCTCCACAACAGGGGCTGCTTATCCACAAACGGGCTGTGTTGACGTGCAGCTGCTCATTCCCTGCCACCTCCCTCCCTAACCTCCTACAGCCTTCTGGGATCTTTGCGCTCCTCCAATTTTCACCTTGTCTGCATCCCTGGTTTTCACCATTGGTGACCATGTCTACGTCTGGGCCTTAAGCTTTGGAATTCCCTCCCTAAACCAACCTGCCTCCCCACCTTTCTCTCTCTCCTTTAATGCATTCCTTAAAATCTTAGACCAAGGATTTGGCCACACATCCAGATGTGGGTGTTGCTGGCTAGGCCAGCATTTATTGCCCATCCCTAACTGCCCTTGTTCAGTTGTGTGCCTGGAGTCACATGCAAGGCCAGGCCAGCAGATTTCCTTCCCTAAAGGACATTAGTGAACCAGATGGGTTTTTACAACAATCAACAATGGCTTCATGGTCATTTTTTAATTCCAGGTTTTTACTGAATTCAAATTCTACCATTGGTTGTGGTGGGATTTGAGCCCAGGTTCCTCAGAGTACTACACCAGGTCTTTGGATTTACTATCCAGCAACAATACCACTACGCTATCGCCTCCCCCATCCTAGCATCTTCCTTTGTAGCTTGGTGTCAAATTCTGTTTGACTATGCTCCTGGGAAGGACCTTGTGCTTTTTACCCCCTCTGGATTAAACGCACTTGTACAAACACAAGTCTGCAGATAATTTCTGGTACCTACATCTTCCTTTCCTCTCTTATTTGTCGCCGAGGTTGTGAGTGTCACTGGCAAGGCCAGCGTTTTATCCCTGATTGCATTTGAGTAGGTGATGGTGAGCCACCTACGGTGGGAGGGGCTTGGTGGCCTATTTCAGAGGGTAGTTAAGAGTCAACCGCATCTCTGTGGGTCTGCAGTCACATGTAGGCCCGACCAGGCAGATTTCCTCTGCTGAAGCTCATTAGCAAACCAGATGAGCTCTTGCGACAATCTGGTAGTTGCGTAATCACTCTTCCTGAGACTCATGTTTTATTCCAGATTTATTTATGGATCAAATTTAAATTCCTTCAGATGTTATGGTGGGATGGGAACTCAATTCTCTAGGCTATTAGTCCAGCATGCTGGTTTACTAGTCCGCATTACCACTATGCTACTTAATCCCCTTAAGTCTCTGCCCGCTACATGGCTGTGAATTCCACAGATGTTGGCTGCTCTCACATTAAGCAGACATTTCCTCGCAGGGTGGGTGAAGGATCCAAATACTGGACGATGCTCCGGCAGGTTCGTTGGCTCTTGAGAGGGAGGAATCATCAGAGCCGAGTTCGGTCCTGATCTTATCTATTGTCCCGACCTATGGCAGTTTCTACCCTCTGAATGTGAAAGATTCCCTGGCACCATGTCAATGCAGAGCAGGAGAGCTCTCTCTTGCTGTACCTGGGCCAATATCTATCCCTTTATCGACATCATTAAAAAGAGGTTATCTGGCTACTATCTCATTTCTGTTTGTGGGAGCTTGCTGTGCTCAAATTGGCTGCTCTGTTCCCAGAATTACAGCAGCCACTAACTTCAAAAGAAGAAAAGCACCTCAAGGGCTACAATATGCTTTGGGACCTCCCGAGGTCGTGAATGGTGCTATATAAATGCAAATTCTTCCTTTAATACGTAGATAAACATACAACGCCTCTCAACACAGTGACAATGATAAAAACAGGACACATCAATTCTGGAGGGCAAACTGTAAGTGCTTGCAATTTTCCAAACACATACGGTTAAACTTTACAACTTCAGTGTATGCCAGTGTTCTGAGATGTAACTAGCCCAAAGCCATGCTAGAGCTGTAATTATGAGAACGTCATATATTATTCATGAGACTGATGATCTCTGAAATGTTAATAATTTTCTGGTTAATTGGTTGTTTCCTTATTTGAAGTCAGCCATCAGCACTGATCTGGATGGCTTAACATTAACTGTCTTAATACAGAGGAGAGACTACAGACAGCAGAAGGTAAACTATTAAAGGGTGCTTAACAGCAAAATTGAAAAGGACAAAGAAAGAGCATACATTTATATAGCGCCTTTCACCACTCAATTAAAATGTTTGGGGAATCGATTTGGAGTTTAGGAGCAGGCCATTCATCCCCTCGAGACTGTTCTACAGTTCAATTAGATCATGGCTGATCTGTATCTCAATCCCACCTAGTTGACTTGGTTCCTTATCCCATAATACTCTCACATTATTAAGTTTATCAGTCTCAGTTTTTTAATTGTCACTTTTTAAAAAATTCACTCATGGGACATGCACTTTGCTGCCAGGGCCAACATTTATTGCCCATCCCTAATTGCCCTTGAGAAGGTGGTGGTGAGTTGCCTTCTTGAACTGTTGCAGTCCATGTGGTGTGGGTACACCCACAGTGCTGTTAGGGAGGGAGTTGCAGGATTTTGACCCAGTGACAGTGAAGGAACGGCCAATATATTTCCAAGTCAGGATGGTGAGTGAGCTGGAGGGGAGCTTCAAGGCGGTGGTGTTCCCATGTGTCTGCTGTCCTTGTCCTTCTAGGTGGTAGAGGTCGTGAGTTTGCAAGGTGCTGTTGAAGGAGCCTTAGTGAATTCATGCAGTGCATTTTGTAGATGGTACACACTGCTTCTCCGGTGCACAAGTGGTGGTGGGAGTGAATGCTTGTGGCTGTGGTGCCAATCAAGAGTGGCTGCTTTGTCCTGGACAGTGTCAATCTTCTTGTGTGTTGTGGGAGCTGCACTCATCCAGGCAAGCAGGGAATATTCCATCACTCTCCTGATTTGTGCCTCGTAGACGGCGGACAGGCTTTGGAAAGTCACTCATCACAGGATCCCTAGCCTCTGACCTGCACTTGTAGCCACAGTATTTATAAGGCCAGTCCAGTTCAGTTTCGTGGCAATGGTGAGATGACTGACATTCAACAACCATAACCATCTTCCTTTGTACTAGGTATGACTCCAACAAATGGAGAGTTTTCCCCCGATTCCCATTGACTCCAGTTTTGCTAGGGCTCCTTGGTGCCACACTCGGTCAAATGTGGTCTTGCTGTCAAGGGCAGTCACTCTCACCTTATCTGGAGAATCCAGCTCTTTTGTCCATGCTTGAACCAAGGCTGTAAGGAGGTCAGGAGCTGAGTGGCCCTGGCAGAACCAAATTGACCGTCAGTGAGCAGGTTATTGCTAAGCAAGTGCTGCTTAATAGCACCGTTGATGACCCTTCCATCATTTTACTGATGATCGAGAGTGGGCTGATGGGACATACCTGGGCAATTTCCCACATAGCTGGGTAGATGCTAGTGTTGTAGCTGTGCTGGAACAGCTTGGAACGGCAAGTTCTGGAACACAAGTCTTCAGTATTATTGCTGAATATAGCCTTTGCAGTGCCCAGTGCCTTCAGCTGTTTCTTGATATCACGTGGAGTGAATTGGCTGAAGACTGGCATCTATGATGCTGGGGACCCCCAGAGGAGGCCGAGATGGATTTCTGGCTGAAGATTGCAGCAAATGCTTCTGCCTTATCTTTTGCACTGATGTGCTGGGCTCCCCCATCATTGAGTATCGGGATATTTGTGGAGGGTCCTCCTCTGGTGAGTTGTTTAAATGTCCACCACTGTTCACGACTGGATGTGGCAGGACTGCAGAACTTAGATCTGATCATTGGTTGTGGGATCGTTTAGCTTTGTCTATCACTTGCTGCTTATGCTGTTTGGAATGCAAGTAGTCCTGTGTTATAGCTTCACCAGGTTGACACCTCATTTTTAGGTATGCCTGGTGCTGCTCCTGGCATGCCCTCCTGCACTCTTCAGTGAACCAGGGTTGATCCCCTGGCTTGATGGTAATGGTAGAGTGGGGGACATGCCGGGCCGTGAGGTTACAGATTGTGTTTGAGTACAATTCTGCTGCTGCTGATGGTCCACAGTGCCTCATGGATGCCCAAGTCTTGATTTGCTTGATCTGTTTGAAATCTATCCCATCTAGCACGGTGGCAGTGCCACATAACACAATGGAGAGTATCCTCAATGTGAAGGCAGGACTTTGTCTCCACACTGACTGTGCAGTGATCTCTCCTACGATACTGTCATGGACAGATGTATCTGCAGCAGGCAGGTTGGTGAGGATGAGGTCAAGTATGTGTTTCCCCTCACCACCTGCTGCAGACCCAGTCTAGCAGCTGTGGCCTTTAGGACTCAGTCAGTAGTGGTGCTACCGAGCCACTCTTGGTGATGGACATTGAAGTCCCCCACCCAGAGTACATTCTGTGCCCTTGTCACCCTCAGTGCTTCCTCCAAGTGCTGTTCAATATGGAGGAGCACTGATTCATCAGCTGAGGGAGGGCAGTAGGTGGTAATCAGCATAAGGTTTCCTTGCCCTGATGCCATTAGACTTCATAAGGGCCAGAATCAATGTTGAGGACTCCCAGGGCAACTCTCTGCAGGCTGTACACCACCATGCTGCCACCTTTGCTGGGCCTGTCCTTCTGGTTTGAGGGGACATACCCAGTTATGGTGATGGTGGTGTCTGGGGCATTATCTATAAGATATGAATCCGTGAGTATGACTATGTCAGGCTGTTGCGTGACTAGTCTGTGAGACAGCTCTCCCAATTTTGGCACTAGCCCCCAGATGTTAGTAAGGAGGATTTTACAGGGTTGACAGGGTCGTTGTCATTTTCACTGCCTGGGTCAGTGCCTGGTGACCTGTCTGGTTTCATTCCTTATTATCAACTTTGTAGCAGTTTGATACAGCTGAGTGCCATCCTAGGCCATTTCAGTTAAGAGTCAACCACATCTTTGGAGTCACATGTAAAGGGGACAATAGTGAACCAGCTGGGGATTTTTTAAACAGTAATCGACAATGGTCATTGTTAGAAATTTACTTGAATTCAAATTCCACCATCTGCTTTGGCAGGATTCGAATTCTGAGCCCCTAGAGGATTACGCTGGGTCTCTGGATTGCTAGCCCAGCGACAATACCGCTACGCCATCACCTTCCCTCTAAATCACTTGTTTCTATGTTGCTCTTTCACAGAATGCTGACTCTTCTTCTGCTATTAACACATTCTGCTTTCTCACCTGCATGCCACTATCAGCACCTTCTTCAATCCTTACCACTACCATTAATACTCCCTTTGTCTCGTGTCCATGACATCTTTGTCAATTTCTCCTTAACCCTCACCTATCCCTGACCTTCTATCCAGCTTCACCTGCTCCAACCCCCCTACCCCCCACTTAAACAGTATAAAATCCATCACATTTTTACTTCTCTTTAACTCTGAAGAAGAGTCGTACAGACTTGAAGCGTGTTTCTCTCTCCACAGATGCTGCCAGACCTGCTGAGGTTTTCCAGCATTTTCTGTTCTTAATTCAGTCTTCCAATTGTTCCCCAACCTCGACAGCTGCTTTGCAGGAGGAGCTTCTAGATTTTGACCACCCTTTGTGTGATGAAGTTCTTTCTGACATCACTGAACAGTCTAGCTCTAGTTTGGAGTTTATGTCTCCTTTGTTCTGGGCTGTCCCACCAGAGAACATAG
Source organism: Carcharodon carcharias (assembly GCF_017639515.1). Classification (NCBI taxonomy): domain Eukaryota; kingdom Metazoa; phylum Chordata; class Chondrichthyes; order Lamniformes; family Lamnidae; genus Carcharodon; species Carcharodon carcharias. The sequence continues at coordinate 11,370,913 of NC_054473.1, forward strand.
TTTAGTTTTAGTGGTTTATGGGTCTCCAAGGTGATGGCTGGTTTATAATCCCACCTCCCTTTACCTACCTGCTACCCTAAAGGTATTAAATTTACCTCAGGATTGGTAGAACATTTCGCGTTTGACTGGCTCTTACACCAAGGGGAGGACATCATAGCTGAACCTGATCTAATCCTTATGGAATTAACTGCATAAGAATAGGCCATTCAGCCCATCTGTTCTATGCTGGTGTTTATGCTCTGAAGGAGTTGCCTTCTACCTCTTCCTCGAATTAAGCTTTAATCATGGATGTGTTTAAATGGAATCTGATAAGTAAGAGTACATGAGGTCGGAGGGAATAAAAGAAAAGTCTTGCATTTATACAGCACCTATCATGACCTCAGGACATTCCAAGGTGCTTTACAGCCAATGAAGGACTTTTTGAAGCGTAGTCACTCTTGCAATGTAGGAAACCTGGCAGTCAATCTGTGCACAGCAAGATCCCACAAACAGCAATGCGATAATGATCAAGCCATCTGTTTTTTTTTTTATGTTGATTGAGGGATACATATTGGCCAGGACACTGGGGAGAACTCCCCTGCTCTTCTTGTGAATTTATTACACCTACCTGGAACAGCGTACGGGGCATCATTTTAACGTCTCACCCAAAAGGTGGTACCTTTGACAGTGCAGCACTCCCTGAGTACTGCAGTGGAAAATCAGTTTGGACTTTGTGAATGGAAGAATATGCTGTCAGTTAATTGATGCTTGTGGGATGTAAGGAGGTTTATGTGAGGCGCTAAAGCGCTGGCATTGATCATTTGGGCTAAATGGCCAGAATCTGTGTTGCATTGTCTATGTAATTCCCACTCTGCCTGCCTCTATATCCCCCTAATACCTTCTCCTTCATCTACACATCAAACATCCAACACCTTCCCCACTTAAATACATCAATGTTCTCTGCTACAGCCACCTCATATGTCTCAGGGATGGTATTCTCAGGACATTAAAAAGCAATTACTTCTTTTCATTTTCTTTTGAGTTTATTAGTTGTAATAATGCAGGGGATGGGGAATAAATCTTTGACCGGATGGGTTGGGTTGTTGGAAGTGGGATTCGGGGATGTGGCCGAGTGGGGACTAGGTTGGTGAGAGAGTGACCATGAAATCGCCAGGAATACATCCAACTTAAGTTGACTAGTCCATTGGATATTGTGTTCAATTCTGGGCACTGCAGTTTAGGAAGGATGTGAAGGCATCGGAGAGGGCAAGAATGGTCCGCGGGTGAGGGACTTCAGTTATGTGGATAGATTGGAGAAACTGGAAGACATCCTTACAGAAGAGAAGGTTGAGAGGAGATTTGATAGAGGCATTTAAAATGATGAGGGAGCTGGACAGAGTTGATAGAGAGAAATGGCTCCCATTGGCAGAGGGGTCGAGAACCAGAGGACACTGATATAAGGTGATTGGCCAAAGAACCAGAGGTGACATGAGGACGGTATGCAGTGATTGGTTAGGATCTGAAATGCGTTGTCTGAGAGTGTGACAGAGGCAGATTCAATTGTGACTTCCCAAAAAAAAAAATTTGCATGACCACAGGGAAAAAGCACGGGAGTGGGACTCGGTGACTTGCACTTACAGAGGGCTAGCAAGGAGATGATATGCTGAATGGCCTCCTTCCGTGCTGCAACTATTATTTGATTCTAATATTCATTACAAGCCCATTGAATCCCACAGCTACCTCGACTACAGCTCCTCACACCCTGCTTCCTGTAAGGACTCCATCCCATTCTCTCAGTTCCTTCACCTCCGTCGCATCTGTTCCGATGATGCCGTTTTCAAAACAGTGCTTCTGACATGTCCTCCTTCTTCCTTAACCGAGGTTTTCCACCCACGGTGGTTGACAGGGCCCTCAATCATGTCCAGCCCATCTCCCGCGCATCCGCCCTCACACCTTCTCCTCCCTCCCAGAAACATGATAGGGTCCCCCTTGTCCTCACTTTTCACTCCACCAGCCTCTGCATTCAAAGAGTCATCCTCCGCCATTTCCGCCAACTCCAGCATGATGCCACCACCAAACACATCTTCCCCTCACCACCCCTGTTGGCATTCCGTAGGGATCGTTCCCTCCGGGACACCCTGGTCCACTCCTCCATCATCCCTTACACCTCAACCCCCTCCTAAGGTACCTTCCCATTCAACCGCAGAAGGTGCAACACCTGCCCCTTTACCTCCTCCCTCCTCACCATCCAAGGGCCCAAACATTCCTCTCATGGGAAGCAGCACTTCACTTGCACTTCCCTCAACTTAATCTACTGCATTCGCTGCTCCCAATGAGGTCTCCTCTACATTGGAGAGACCAGACGCAGACTGGGTGATCGCTTTGCGGAACACCTTCGGTCTGTCTGCAAGCATGACCCAGACCTCCCTGTTGCTTGCCATTTTAACCTGCTCTCTTGCCCACATGTCTGTCCTTAGCTTGCTGCAATGTTCCAGTGAAGCTCAACACAAACTGGAGGAACAGCACCTCATCTTCTGATTGGCACTTTACAGCCTTCCGGACTGAATATTGAATTCAACAGCTTCAGACACGAACTCCCTCCTCCATCCCCACTACCTTTCCGATCCCCCCATTTTTTTCATATTCATTTTTATTTATATCCCCACATCTATTTTCATTACTATTATTTCTCAAATGTACTGTCATTTTTATTCATTGTTTTATCCCCAGCTTTTAGTCTTTTTGATCTTTTCTCCCACCACCGTCCCCTCCCCCCACCCCAGCCGCACTAGGGCCATCCGTCACTTTCCAGAGCGCTTACCCCGGTCCGGCCTTTATCACGTTCTGCTTTCCACTCTTAGTGTCACCGTTACCACCTCCTTTAGCCAGTGCCACCACTATTAACAACCCTTTGACCTTTTGTTTGTGACATCTTTTGTAACCTCTCCTTTGCCTCCACCTATCGCTGGCCTTCTATCCAGCTACATTTGTCCTACCCCCCCTTAAACAGCATATAGTTCACCACATTTCTGCTTCCCCTTAGCCCTGAAGAAGGGTCATACGGACTCGAAATGTTAACTCTGTCTTCCCCTCCACAGAGACTGTCAGGCCTGCTGAGCTTTTCCAGCATTTTCTGTTTTTGTTTCAGATTTCCAGCATCCGCAGTGTTTTGCCTTTATTATATGATTCTGTTCTATTCTAGTGCTAACGTTGTTCGCAACTCTATCGCAACTGAAAGGCCCGGATCTCGAGTGGGAGGAAGAGTCGCAGTGGAAGGTCGAGAGGGGGGTCATGGTCTTGTTTAGAGACAGAACTGAGCATTCTTTCAAAGGGCCCTCATCATGAATCTCATCGTAAAGCAGTGAACTGCTTCCGCTCTTAACAATAAGCAGCATTGAGGAAAATGACATTGGGGAAAGTGGATTCCAATTTACAATTGGGGGCCCTCAACACATTCTTGGCCAAAGCTGCAAATGTTTTGACGAATGCCAAATTGTGAGTTGAAAGGATGGTGGGGAGGTTGGGGGGGAGGGAGGGGGGGTGGCATTGGGGCATGACCTTTGATCTCTGTCCTGCTGTGCAGCTTGGGAAATAAATAGAGCATCTCTCGAAAAAGTCCTCCACATTTTGATCACAAACTCACTGACCAGCAAAGACCCAAGCAGGTCAAACTGGATCTTAAATGATGCCATCGATTGTGGTTTAGTTAACGTCTACCTCTTTCATCAAGCTTTTTGTCACTTGTCCTAATACCTCCTTCTGGGTTGGATGTCAAATATTGTTGGATAACACTCCTGTGAAGCTCCTTGGAATGTTTTACTATGTTAAAGGTGCTATATAAATGCAAGTTTTGTTGTTGTTGTTGTTGGTAACTGCTGAGTTCCTTAGGGTGCAGTTATATTTTTGTGACCTTGCCAAGAAGTTTCTGCTCCATAGAGATGCACAAGTGACAGTATAACTCCAGAACCAGGATACAACTTTTTACAAATATCCTGAAATCTCCAGTAAAGAAAGAAATTAAACTCCAGCTTTCCATCCCTATTACAGCATGAGACCCTGCCTCCCAAAGATGATGACCCCTGAGTCCCTGCCCCCTGAGTCCCTACCCCCTGAGTTCCTACCCCCTGAGTCTGTACCCCCTGAGTTCCTACCCCCTGAGTCCCTGCCCCCTCGAGTCCCTGTCCCCCGAGTCCCTGTCCCCCGAGTCCCTGCCCCCCCGAGTCCCTGCCCACCGAGTTCATGTCCCCCGAGTCCCTGCCCCCCCGAGTCCCTGTCCCCTGAGTCCCTGTCCCCCGAGTCCCTGCCCCCCCGAGTCCCTGTCCCCCGAGTCCCTGTCCCCCGAGTCCCTGCCCCCCCGAGTCCCTGCCCCCCGAGTCCCTGTCCCCCGAGTCCCTGCCCCCTGACTCCATGCCCCCCCCGAGTCCCTTCCCCCCCCGAGTCCCTGCCCTCCGAGTCCCTGCCACCCGTCCCTTCCCCCCCCCCGAGTCCCTTCCCCCCCCGAGTCCCTGCCCCCCGAGTCCCTGCCCCCCGAGTTCCTGCCCCCCGAGTTCCTGCCCCCTGAGTCCCTTCCCCCCCGAGTTCCTGCCCCCCGAGTCCCTGCCCCCTGAGTCCCTTCCCCCCCAAGTCCCTGCCCCCCGAGTCCCTGCCCCCCGAGTCCTTGCCCCCCCGAGTCCCTGCCCCCCGAGCCCCTGCCCCCCGAGTCCCTGCCCCCCCGAGTCCCTGCCCCCCGAGTCCCTGCCCCCCGAGTCCCTCTCCACTGAGTCCATGTCCACCAGCAAGTGCACGACCCCTGTCAATACCAGAGAGTGCTTAACAGATTTCTTAACAATTGTGTCCATGAGTGTGGAAACCCATGATAACTACTGATAAGTGTGTTTGCGTGCGCACACGTGTGTGCCTCGTGTGTGTATGTGTGCATATATACATTCATGTGTGTGTGTATATGCTTGTGTACTTGTATGTGAGTGTGTATGCATGTGTACTTGTGTGCATGTGTATGTGTATATATATATGTGTATGTATATATATACGTATGTGTACATGTGTGTGTTTGTGTATGCATGTATGTGTGTGTGTGTTTGTGTATGCATGCATGTGTGTGTGTGTTTGTGTACGCATGCATGTGTGTGTGTTTGCATGTGTATGTGTGCATATGTGTGTGTGTGTATATGCATGTGTACGTGTCTATATGTGCATAAGTGTGCATATACGTGTATGCGTGTTTGGGAATGTATGTGCGTGCACGTGTATGTATGGCTAGAATTTCACAGAGCTCCGCTGGGTGTGCGCCTGACCCAAATGTGTGTAAAGTTGCGCGAGATGATGTCATGGCGCAAGACTGCAATATTGAGGTTGGTGGGCAGGTGCAGGAGTCGGATCTGCGCCCACCAGCAATTAAAGGGCAAATTAAGTCCATTGAAAAGCCTATTCACACGGGTTTTAGGCTGTCTGTGTGCTTTAGCTCTCATCACATGGACAAAAAGGGCCAGCGGTGTCTTTATCAATGTGTCATCCAAGGGCAGGATAAAAGGCTACTGGACCACAAGCACTTTCGTTTTATTTGTGATTTTGCTGCTTTCATATTTTAGAGTTTTACCGGGTTTTCCTTGCGATTGGGCTGGCTGCCTGAGCTGGTTCTTGCACAGATCTGTGCCAAAGTTCTAACAAAATGGATCAGTCTGTACAAACCTTGGGGAACACTGTCGTTCACAAAAGATATTGGCTTTGAAAATCCATGGCCATTTGGCATATTGCCTCTGTAATTATATGGGGAATGGTGGGGGTGGGGGCGGGGGGAGGGGGGGGGGTGGGGTGGTGGGGGGGTTGCAGGGGTGATGGTTGAGTTGAGGGTAGGGGCTCTCTGAACGTCAGACTGTCCATGACCCCAGACCTTCATTATGACCCCGCATACCAGACACTGCAGCTTTGTTAACGGAGGTTATCCCAGCTGACCCAGCAGTAGATGTGGAATATGACCAGATCCCTGCATCATTAAAAGCAGCTTCTTCGAGAGGATTCCCCTGCAAAAGGGAACAACCGCACTTCATTGGCAGCCCCCAGCACCCTCTCCCTCACTCCGACCCGCCCCTTGACCCACCACCGCCCCCATTAGCCTGAGCTGCATCACCTCAGCCCGGCAGCCAGAGCCGCTGCAATGGCAGGAAGACCAGATGCACCCTTGACGGCATGGGGTATCTACCACGTTGGAGCGTTCTTCTCCCTGGAGTTCAATGCGTCATGGGTTCGAGTCCCACTCCGGAGAGTTGAGCACGTTGGCTTACGGTCCCCGCGCAGAGCTGAGAGAATGCTGCACTGTCTGTGGTGCCGGTGTTCAGGTGAGATGTTAACCTAAGGCTACGTCTACCCTCTCAGATGGATGTAAAAGATTCAACATGGCTTTCTATGGGAGCTTGCTGTGCGCAAATTGGCTGGCTGTCACATTCTCCACATTATAGCAGTGACCGCACTTCAAAACTGCGGCGAAGCACTCTGGGATGTCCTGATATCATGAAAGGTGCTAGGGAAATGCTTATTCATTATCTTTTCTTTCTTCACTGATGTAAGTAGATGAAGGGAGCCCCCTCCTCAACTCTTTCCCCCCTCCCACCCCGCCACAGCTCCCTCACTGCTGCCACATTAGGTGGATCTGTGGCAGATGCTGGGCAGGACCTGTAGATTTTCAAGGCCTATTGCAGAGCGACTATATACAAATACATCGAGTCAGTGAAGGTTTCAGTCAGGGTCGGTTCATAGCCGAGAAGCCGCAGTATTGTTCCCACGTTGTAGCACCGGTCTGTTTCCTCACTGGAAGTTTAACTGAAGTGACCAAAGTCCTGGGGGATACCATTGGACCTGACGCCCGACTTGTTCCCACCGCCAGTCCGCACCGTCAGGCCAACCACATGGTGCGTTTTACACTGGGTGGACCTTCATTGGCGTGAAATTCAGACCGGTGTGGTATACGTGTGCACGTGTATGTGTGTATATACGTTGTGTATTTGTGCACGTGTGTGCGCCTGGCAACTCACCCATCCCTGCCTCTTCCCTAATATCTCCATCTGTACTTGTTCTATCAAAAACCTCCACAATTTTCAACACCTCAATTCAATCTCCTGTTAACATTCTCCACTCTGGGTGGAAAAACTGATAATGAATGAAGGCAAACTGAAAGCAGTTAATAAACTGGGTCCCGCTGATGGGCGCAATACACAGCTACTGAAAGGATGGTACAGCTTCCCCGCTGTGTTGCTCTGTGTTGTGTCCAATGTCCAATTATGGGCACTGGGGAATTGAAGAGTTCGATCATTGGTAGGTCAGGAGGCCACTGGAAACTGCAGTCTAATCATTACCCTGTTTTTGCGGCTGCTTTGCTTGTAGAACGTTTGTTAAGTGGAGGATTATCTTTCTTTGCACTAAGTGGAGCGATTATACCGCTAAATAATGGTCTGCACCAGAATAATGCAGTAATAATAATGTTACTGTCTGTCCTGACCTTCTCCAACACAACGTACAGCATTAATTAACTCAATAACAGCTGCAGTTCAAAGCTATTTCTACTAAATGGTTCTGAGAAAGATGTGGGAATAATATTATTTCTCACGTGTATGTACAAGTGACCATATTTCACCGCAGGCAAGCAAGAAACCATTTAGGGACTCCAAAGCACGATCACTTGGACCAGCAATTGGAATCTGCTTCTCATCAATTTATAATCGGTGAGGTCTCCTTTCAGTTGCCTCTTTGAAGGCTGTCAGGCGCCACTTTTATTTTTCATTCCTTCAGGGAGTGTGGGCCTCGCTGGCCAAGCTGGTATTTATTGCCCATCCCTAATTGCCCTTCAGAAGGTGGTGGTGAGCTGCTTTCTTGAGCCGCTGCAATCCATGTGGTGTAGGTACACCCACAGTGCTGTTAGGGAGGGAGTTCCAGGATTCTGACCCAGCGACAGTGAAGGTACGGCCGATATATTTCCAAGTCAGGATGGTGAGTGGCTTGGAGGGGAACTGGAAGCTGGTGGTGTTCCCATGTGTCTGCTGCCCTTGTCCTTCTAATTTATAGAGGTTGTGGATTTGGAAGGTGCTGCCTAAGGAGCCTCGGTGAGTTCCTGCAGTGCATCTTGTAGATGGTACTCACTGGTGCCACAATTACTGTGGCTATAGTTATTTATAATATATATTAATGATTTGAATGAGGGAAGTGAATTTACTATTGCCAAGTTTGTGGATGGCACAAAAATAAATGGGAAGTCAAGAGATGAGAATGAGGCAAAGGGTCTACAAGAGGATATAGACAGGCTAAGTGAGTGGGCAAAAACCTGGCAGGTGAAATATAATGTGGAAAAGTGTGAGGTTATGCACTTTGGCAGGAAGAATAGAGGAGCTGAATATTATTTAAATGGAGAAAGACTGCAGAAAGCTGCAGCACAGAGGGATCTGGGGGTCCTTGTGCATGAATCCCAAAAAGCAAGCATACAAGTTCAGCAGGTAATAGGTGAGGCAAATGAAATGTTGGCCTTTATTTCAAAGGGAAAGGAGTATAAGAATAGGGAAATCTTGCTTAAACTATACAAAGCGCTAGTTAGGCCACACCTAGAATACTGTGAACAGTTTTGGTCCCCTTATCTAAGGAAATATATACTGGCATTGGAGGCAGTGCAGGGAAAGTTCACTAGGTTGATCTCGGGGATGGAGGGGTTTTCTTTTGAGGAGAGGTTGAGTTGGTTGGGCCTGGTTGTACTCATTGGAGTTTAGAAGAATGAGAGGCGACCTTATTGAAACATATAAAATTCTTAGGGGGCTTGACAGGGTTGATGCTGAGAGGTTGTTTCCTCTTGTGAGAGAGTCTAGGACCAGAGGGCATAATTTCAGGGTAAGAGGATACCCGCTTAAAACAAAGATGAGGAGGCATTTCTTCTCTCGAGGGTGGTGAATCTGTGGCATTCTTTACTGCAGAGGGCTGTAAAGGCTGGGTTGTTAAGTATATTCAAGGCTGAGATAGACAGACTTTTAATCAGTGAGGGAGTCAAGGGCTATGGGGAAAAGGCAGGAAAGGGTAGCTGAGGATTATCAGATCAGCCATGATCTCATTAAATGGCGGAGTACACCCGATGGGCTGAATGGCCCACTTCTGCTCCTACATCTTATGGTCTGATGGGCCAGAATTTTCCCGTTGGCGATTTGGGGGCGGAACCCGCTCACCGACGGGAAAATGACGCGGGATCACATCGGGAGGAACCCCCGACATCATCCTGGTCCCTTTACATTTTTAGGAAGGTGGGGGCGCAGCAAAATCAGCTGTCCGCCCGCCAACCTGTCAATGGCCAATTGAAGCCATTGACAGGCTAATTAAGATCATTAAAGACCCTGCCCGTCCAACCTCAAGGCTGGCGGGCAGGCCAGGAGCCCCAGGGGGCTTCTGATAAAACATGAAACCTCATCCACTGGCGGGTTGAGATTTCATGTCTGTTTTTAAAAAGTTTAATAAAGTTTATGTCGTTTTTATTAACATGTCCCATCTCGTGTGACATTGTCACATGAGGGGGACATGTCAATAATGTTTTTATTTTTCTATTTTTAGAGGTTTTTTAACCTGTCACTGATCTCCCTGAGACAGCACTTAGTCTCAGGGAGCAGAGCGTGAAAGAGCGCACTTTGACAGATGGAGAATCCCTCCCCCCACCGCACACAGGAAGTGTATAGCGCTTCCCATCGGGCAGACTGCTGGGTGGGCCTTAATTGGCCCGTCCACTTAAAATGGCGGCAGACCTCGTTTCGGTGGCGGGGGTTGGCTGTCCGCCAACTGTCGAGCTGGTGGGGCCCACCCACCCACCAAGGGCAAAATTCTACCCGTGGTCTTATGCTATCACTGTGCATTGGTGGTGGAGGGAGTGAACATTTAAAGTGGTAAATGGGGTGCTATTCAAGTGGGCAGCTTTGTTCTGGACGGTATTGGTCTTCTTGAGTGTTGTGGGAGCTGCACTCATCCAGGCAAGTGGAGAGTATTCCATCACACGCCTGACTTGTGCCTTGTAGATGGTGGACAGGCTTTGGGGAGCCAGTAGGTGAGTTACTCGCCGGTGATATCTCAGCCTCTGACCTATTATTGTGGCCACAATATGCATTTGGCTGGTCCACTTCAGTTTCTGAATGTTGATAATGGGGGATTCAGTGATGGTAATGCCATTGAATGTCAAGGGGAGATGGTTGGATTCTCTCTTGTTGGAGAAGGTCATTGCCTGGCACGAATGTTACTTGCTACTTATCAGCCAAAGTCTGAATGTTGTCCAGGTCCTGCTGCATTTGGACATGGACTGCTTCAGTGGCTGAGGAGTTGTGAATGGTGCTGGACATTGTGCAATCATCAGCGAACATCCCACTTCTGATTTTATGATGGAAGGAAGGCCATTGATGAAGCAGTTGAAGAAGATTGGGTCCAGGGCACTACCCTTTGTCATAACTCAATCCCCTGATTCTCTTCTTTTGGCTCTTTCCTGCAATTGGTTCCCACAGGGTCTCAATGGCGGTCCTGTGTCTCAGGGATCTCACATTAAGATCTGACCAGAACGTCATACAGTGTTAGTGGTTTCTCCTCAGACTTGTCCTCTACTGCCTGAGCTTCTTGGCTCAGCATTGTACTTATTCCATTGATTGCTGGCTGGGCAGTGAATATTGTGATATGATGTGTATGTACCTTTAAGAAACATATCTTAAACTGCTGTCAATCACTACCACCGAGACAGAATGTGATGTGATCAATGACTCTATACTCAGAATATAGCAACAGTTATGGAAGTTAAATGCATATACTCAGCGAACCAGTTAACATTATCTGTAAATAGTTTTATCTTTACTAAAGGAGACAAATTATTGTTTTACTAATCCTTGTTGTAAGTTGGTATGTTTGTGTTGAATAGGAGAACGTAACAGTGAAAGGCCACGTATTGATAGCCCCCCACCCCCTACCCCCACCGCGATCTCTTTTAAACTCTACCCTTGGCCTTTCATTTTCTGTAGCCTCAAGACACAATTAGGTGGTGAGCCTGTCAGTGCTATTCGAGGAGAGCTGTGACTGGCATTCCTCTCCTTTTGGGTGCCAATTCCAACAGTGAAACGTGGCATCAAAGGCTTGGCATTGCTTCAAAGAGCTTTTGCAACCAGTGCTAAGCCTCTGATGTGGTTCCACAGCTGGGATTGGCATCATGGACTGCTCCATTGGCTTTGAGGGCAGTGCTGAAATCAAAACTGTTTGATTACCCTGACTGCTGCCTTGGCTGCCCTCCCACCTTTCATCCATCCTCCAATTCTACTCTTGAGAAACTAAAACTTTCCTCACTCCATGTTCAGCTCCCGGGGCCCTAAGCTCCGCAATCCTCCCCCTAAACCTCTCCACCTCTCTCCTTCCTCCTTTAAGATGCTCCTTAAGGCCTATGTCTTTGACCCAGCTTCTGATCACCTCAGGATGTTCCACGAAGTTTGTGGTGACATTTAAATGCAAAGTTTTTGTAGTAACTTGTTTCGGTAATGCTTAATGCTTTTGTTGCTCATTTTCTGAGGAATTAGAGAAAGTTATGACTCAAGCAGCAAAGTTTTAAATAAGTTCAAGTAACAAGTAGAACTATTGCTGCAAAGATAGACATGTTGCTGAAGCTTTTCATCTTGCGCTCATCAGGACAAACACAAGAATGCCAAATTTCAAACCATCACGACAATTTATACTACAGGAGAAAGGGGTGCTGATTTGCTGACAAGTTGACTCTGACTTGCCAAGACATTGCCACGGAGAAAGCAACATGGAACCACAGGCTCCTCAAGCTCCCGGCTAATTCAAAAATGATGCAAGGCTTGAACATAATCCTTTTGTTTGCTGAGAACAGGTCCCTGCGGATGAATGTACGTCGCTTCAAGAAAGTGTAAATGAGCCAAGTTACAAGATTGACTGATTATCTTAAATTGGTTATTTGTGTAGCTATTAGTGCACTCAGGATTGTTTAGTAGGTGCTGCCTGATTGAGAATCACATCTAACACTGGGTGTTTTGTTTTGTGTTTTGCAAGCGTGAGCTAGTTGAGTCGCCTTTTGCAAATGGCAGAAGGAATATGCTGTTGACTCAATTAGCCATTGGGATGCACGGCCTATGTGCTTAGCAGCACACTGGCACTGAAATTCATACAAGGCATTGCATAATTGTGTGATAGGCAGAACATCTTTGCACCTTCCTTGTATTACCCGGCATCTTGGGGAGTCTATAGTTGCCCATTGCTTTCTCCTTGGCAACACCTCAGCCAGTAAGAGCTGACTTGCCAACCAATCAGCAGGCTTTTCTCCTGTGGTGTAAACTATTGTGATAATTTGAAATTTGGCATTCTTGTGTTTGTCCTGCAAAAAAAAAAGCTTTGCCAAGATGTCTCTCGTCTCAGCAATATTCAAGTGGAATTATCAACTTCAGTGTTGATGGTGGGTAGCTGGGGGTAAACCACCTGTTATACGCCTCATTGTTGGAAAGTACAACTGGCTGAGCCACTATCTCTCAGTTTTACACCCTCCAACCAAAGCCCTGTCCAAATGAACTGATAATAGAATTCAGTAGAGTTGGTTCCACAGTGGCATCAGATTTGGATTGGTGGGTAGCACTTTCTCTCTCAGTCAGACAGTTGTAGGTTCAAGTCCCACTCCAGAGACTTGAACACAAAACTCTAGGCCGACACTCCCAGTGCAGTGCTGAGGGAGTGCTGCACTCTCGGAGGTGCCATCTTTCAGATGAGGCTGTGTCTATACTCTCTGGTGTACAGAAAAATTTCCACAACCAGCGTTCTGAACAAAACCAGGGGAGTTCTTTTCAGTGCCCAGGGTTAGATTTTAGGACCCCTCACAAGATGGTGGTGGGGTGGGGGGGGGGGGTCAAGAGTCGCATTAAATACGAGGGGGTGGCAGACCCCCTCCGCCCCCCCCCCACCCTGAGCTGTCCCCCATAATACAGTAGGTGGGTGGGCACTGAAATTGGCAGCCCACCCACCATTTTTACATCAATAATTATGGGTCAATTGAGCTTGTTACCAGGTCAGTTGACCCGAATGATATGCTGCCCACAGCATAATATGGTTGGCGTGTGGTGTGGGCAGGTGGGAAGGTCATTTTGTTATATGTAGGTGTTTAAAAGGCAAGAAGGAAAGGGTGAGTGTGCTTTAGGGAAGGCTCTGTGCACATCAGGGGAACCCCACCACCCCCCCCACCCCCCACCCCCACAGGATAGTAACCTCCTTATGTCATAATTAATTCGTTCACGGAACGAAGGCATCCCTGGCCAGGCTAGCATTTATTGCCCATCCCTAACTGCCCTTGTTCAGAGGGCCTTTAAGAGTCAACCACATTGCCCATGGGCTTGGAGTCACACGTAAGCCAGGACACATGTAGGACAGCAGATTTCCTTCCCTAAAGGATGTTAATCATTGAGGTGCATTTTTAGTGACAACCAGCAATGGTTGCGTGGTCATCACCAGACTTTTAATTCCATGTTTTAATTGGGTTCAAGTTTCTCCATCTGGTGCGGTGGGATCCAAACCTGGGTCCCAAGAGCACTTACCCTGGGTCTCTGGAATACCAGTCCAGCGACAATACCACTATGCCACCCGCCTCACCACATGGCCTCCAAAACCTGCCCCCTCACTCCCTTCTCCCTGGGCTTCCCGATCCCTCCCCCACCCTAAAAGAAAGGGACTGACATGGCTCCGGGGGTCCACCAAGGCTCTGCGTGGACCTGCCTGCAGTCCCGGCAGTGCCCACTACTGAGTTCTGGCGCTGCTGGGACTGCCGGAGCAGTCTGATTGGCCTGCATAGCTCTCGAGGGTGGGACTTCCTCCCAATGAGGGGGTGGAGGTCCCACTCTCAGCCTGTTTAGACCAGAGACAGTGTTGTATGGCTATGGACCGGGCTTCTTTTAGCTGCACCAGCTGCTGGCTGCTTCTTACAGAGGCAGGGTTTTCGGTGAGCAATCCAGTCCCTATTTGTATTTATCCCTTAAACAACATCACTGCAAAATCGATTATCTGCTCATTATCACATTGCTGTTTGTGAGAGCTTTTTGTGCACCCGTTCATTACTATATTTCCTACACTACAGCGACTACACTTCAATAAGTAATTCATTGGCTGGAAAGCACTTTGGGATATCCTGAGGTCAAGCTGGTAAATTCCAGGTTTGCCAGCAACGACTATCTCGAGAATGAATTGTAAAATGTATGTTTCTGTTCTTCTAATTTTCTCATTTTGTTACATAAGATCAGATCATAAGACATTGGAGCAGGAGATTCTCAACCCTTCGAGCCTGCTCCGCCACTCAATAAGATCATGGCTGATCGGGCCGGGTGGTTAACAGTGAGGTTGAGTGTCTTGGGCTGCAGGAAGATATGGACGGGATGGTCAAATGGGCAGATAAGTGGCAGATGGAATTTAACCCTGAAAAGTGTGAGGTGATACACTTTGGAAGGAGTAATTTGACAAGGAAGAATTCAATGAACGGAATGGCACTAGGAAGTTCTGAGGAACAAAGGGACCTTGGCGTGTGTGTCCATAGATCTCTGAAGGCGGAGGGGCATGTTAGTGGGGGGGTGAAAAAGGCATTTGGGACACTTGCCTTTATCAATCGAGGCATAGATTACAAAAGTAGGGAGATCATGTTGGAGTTGTATAGAACCTTGGTGAGGCCACAGCTGGAGTACTGTGTGCAGTTCTGGTCACCACATTGTATGAAGGATGTGATTGCACTGGAGGCGGTGCAGAGGAGATTCACCAGGATGTTGCCTGGGATGAAACATTTAAGTTATGAAGAGAGGTTGGATAGACTTGTTGGAGCAGAGAAGACTGAGGGGCGACCTGATCGAGGTGTACAAGATTATGAGGGGCATGGGCAGGGTGGATAGGGAGCAGCTGTTCCCCTTAGTTGAAGGGTCAGTCACAAAGGAGCATAAGTTCATAATGAGGGACAGGGGATTTAGGGGTGGGGGGGGGAGAATGTGAGGAAAAACTTTTTTACCCAGAGGGTGGTGACGGTCTGGATTGCGCTGCCTGGGAGGGTGGTGGAGGCGGGTTGCCTCACATCCTTTAAAAAGTACCTGGATGAGCACTTGGCACATCATAACATTCAAGGCTATGGGCCAAGTGCTGGTCAATGGGATTAGGTAGGTAGGTCAGGTGTTTCTCATGTGTCGGTGCAGACTCGATGGGCCGAAGGGCCTCTTCTGCACTGTGATTCTGTGACTCTGTGATCTGATTGTATCCTTACCTCCACTCTCCTGCCTGTCCTCCATAACACTTGACAAACAAAAATCTGTCTAACTCAGCCTTGAATATATTTTCTTTTATTTTTCCACATCACAGGCAGGCTAGACGGACAAGGACAGCAGACTTTCTTTGCTAAAGGATGGGACATTCATAAACTAGATGCGTTCTTACCACAATTTTTGATTGTTGTCACGGACCATTACTGATAGTAGCTTTATATTCCAGATTTATTAAATAAATTTGAATTCCATCAGCTGCCTTGGTGGGATTTGAACCCCTGTACTCAGAACATTGGCCTGAGGCCTCTGGATTACTGGTCCAGTGATATTATCATTACTCCACTGTCTCCTCATGTAGTTAGTGACCCGGTCTCCAACCCTGGCTGAGATGCAGAATTCCAAAGAGAAGAAATTCCTCCTCCTCTTCATCACCGTAAATGTTTTGAAACTGTGCTAGCGGGATTCTGTCAGTCGTTTCTCCGGGGTGGGTGGGCCTCGCGTTATCAACCATGAACTGATTTATATGGTTCCTAAGATTGCAGCCCCACCGCCCAATCTCTACCTCTAGCTCCCACCCCCCTCCCCTCCTGACCCTCGAAATCCCAGCCGACCATGACAGCTGGGTTCATATAGGGAATGCATGAGTTTGAAATAAGAAGGGCCTGTTCTATCAGGTTGTAGCTGCCGGTTGCAATTAATGTTTTGACATTGATCAGAAGGGAACAAAACAATTCCTTTGGAGTACGGCTGCCATTTTAATGGAAACTTACAGAGAAAGTGTCAGCTTCAAGTGCCTTTCACTTGTTGTAACCATTATACCTTTTGTGCCACTGACAATGGCTTGTATACTGGGTTTCTATACAGAATGATGTTACTGTTGAGACCTTTCTTTGCTGATTAAGCTGATTAATATTCCTGGATATATACACCCTGCAGTTTCTTCCTGGATTGAATTTTTTTTTAATACAGGTTTCCTTTCAGCTTTATCTCCTAGTCGCCCGTCCCCCTCTGCCCAAGTCCCCCTTTACCTCCTCCGAGAATCTGTCCGATTACCTGCTAGAAAGATTAAGACTGGGGTTGGTGCAGAGGTCCCAGTGCCTGCAAAGTAAGGTTTTTGTTGTAAATGACCGGGCTAATTCACTTCCTTTTTAAAAACAAAATTAAACATGCTAAAAAATAAGGTGTGGAGATGTTTCAACATGGAGTGTTCTCAATCATCTCTGTGTAGATTAGATTACAGCCTCTCACCGTTAACTGATAGTTGGCCTAACATTGCTTTATTTCTCTTTATTTGACCCTGGTCTGCAGGGACAAAATGAATTGATGCTGGGTTCAATCAATTTCATCCATTTCTCACCGTTGAAAGCTTTAGAAAGAAGGGCAACCTGGTATCTGGGTTTCCAAAGGGGAGTCTGTACTGGCTCAGTGGGTAGTACTCCTGCCTTAGGGCCAGAAGGCTGTGGGTTATCAGACTCATTATGAGTAAAGAGGGTGTTTTGAAATTGTTGCAAGAAATAAATCCACATGAAACTCTGGGTCCAGATGAAATCCTGCGCTGGGCATCTTAAAGCTAACAGCTGATGAAGTGGCTTGACTCCAATATTGACCAATCTCTTTCAAGAATCAGTCAACATCGACTACTTACCAGACCAGTGGAGACAAGCTAACCTCTGTGACTTACCCAAACCTGGTTATGATAGTCAGGCAGAAAACGATAGACTGGTATCTCCCACCAGTGACATTTGCAAATGGCTTGAACACTTTGTTTATTCTGATGTCGTGAAGCACTTTGAAGCTCACAATATCCTGGTAGATAATTGGCAGGGTTCTTGGTTAAAGAGATTGACTGACTTTACTGACTTCTTTCCAGGCTGTCAATGGCCTAGCTTCAAGTCTTGAAAGAGGTGAAAGTACTCACATGGCAATACTTGATTTCTCAAAAGCCTGTGACAAAGTCCCTCATAAAAAGTCCTTGTCCAAAGTTCACAGCTATGGAATCAGGGGGTTATTATTAAAATGGATCCAGCACTTCCTAACCAACAATCTTCAATGGGGATTCCACATTCAGCAAATAACCCAAAGCAAACAGGGTTCTTGGATTTCTGAGGAGGAATCTTTGTTATTGCAACAAAAATATCAGAGTTATAGCTTCCCAAACATTTGTTCATCCAATCTTGGAGTTTGCAAGTTGTGTGTGGAATTTGTGCATGGCAAGAGATACAAATAAGGTTGAAGTGATCCAAAGACATGCTGCATGGATCAGTTTAGGAAATAGATCCATGTCGCAGCCTGGATTGAGGATTCGGAATGAGAATCACTGCAGCAAAGGAGGGGGAGAAATAGACTGACTGAGTTCTATAAAAGACGGAATGGACTGATGGAATTGACAGGAACAAGTACCCTGTGCCCTCCGCCAATGACACAACTCCAGGTAGACATCCACACCAACCACAAAGACCATTTGTTTCCAAGACAGTGCATCAACAATCTCCCTTCCCAAGGACAATCCCACAACAGAACAAGCTAAAATAAAAAGTCACAGTCCCATCACTGGAAATCTTCAAGACCCATCTTTAGATTCTTTGCATTTAAAAGTTTTCATCATCAGGACTATCATCTCAGCAGGTCATGCCTGGTTTAGCTAGCACTACCCAGGTAAATGTCAGTGGAATATGGATATTGGTCTGTGATGCTGACACAACTAAAGCAGAAGGTTCAAGTTCACTTCCAGAGATTTAGGCACGTAGTCTAGGCTGACACTCCCAGTGCAGTACTAGGGGGATGCTGCATTGTTGGAGGTGCCATCTTTTCAGGTGAGCTGTTTGGCTGAAGCCCTGTCTTAATCTCTCAGGTGGGTGCAAAAGACCCCATGGCACTATTTAGAAAAAAACAGTAGGGTTCCCCAATGCCCTGTCTAATGCTTATCCTTTAGCCAACATCACTAAAGACAGATTTTCTGGTCGTTGTCACACTGCCGTTTTGTGGGAGCTTGCTGTGCGCAAAATTGACTTCTGTGTTTCTTACATTACGGCAGTGACTACACTTCAAAAGTACTTAATTGACTGGAAAGTGCTTTGGGATGTCCTGTCTTTGTGTTAATAAATTCCATGCTTGCTAGCAATGTCCACACCCTGAAAGCAGATTTAAAAAAAAAAATTGCTGTCAACTCCCATTTTTACTCAAAACGGATTATCTGAGATGATCACTTTACTGTTTGTGGCACCTTGCTGTGCGCAGCTGGTTGCATCTTATCTTAAGGGCGGCACCTTGAGCAGTGCAGCCAGCGCCCCCTCAGTACTGCACTGGAGTGCCAATAAGCGCAGATTGGGAAATGTGTCTCAAACCCATCAATCTCCTGACGTGGGATGGAAATGCCACTGACTGAGCAGATCGAGAGCAGCCGGGTAACTGAGCAAAGAAATTCAGGTAGGGACGATTACCTACATTACAGTGAGCAGTGTATTCACATGCAGCGCGGTACAGTGATCCAGGTAATAGTGAATTTGGGGCTTTAATCTACTTATTCAAGAGCACCTCCCTGTCCAATAACACTCCTGTGGGAGTCAGGCAGGAGACAAAGGCCCCGTCTGCCTAGTGTTTGAGAACCGCTCGCTCCACAACGGTTAGATGAACTCAGACTCAAGTGGATTGTACTGTATCCCTCTCTTTCCTTCTTTTATCTCTCCTGTCCCATTCTGAGTTTCGGCTCCAATAGCTTTTAGCATCTTGGCTAAGTGCAGCCATTCTTCCTATCCAAGGCCAGACGGTGTCCAGCCTATTCCTCTCTGGTAGGCGTCATGGCGAAGCCTGACCTCAGCTTCTATTGTGAGCCACATGTGGGCAACTTACAGCAGGTGTCGCTAGGGAGCAGGTGCTTCTAGGCTCATTCTCGGGAGGGGGGGGGCGGTCACTCAGACACTGAGGAACATCACAGTGCTCAACATGCTAGAATAGAGTACCCTCAAGTATTCCTTGAACCCACCTGAATAGCAATGCCAGAGTCATTGATCGTTTCGTGTATCAGTGATGAGGGACCAACTGTATAACCCAGACATAATTTCAAGAACTCCACCATCTATCCTTTACCTTTGAACTGTTGACTTTTAACCATTGGCTGAACTCCGACTGAGACCAGCCAAGTCAACTCAGAGGATTTGGGGTTCAGACTCCAGCACGTTGACCCTTGAAACCATCCAGGGTGTGGCTGCCTTCCTGCATCTGCCCAGTGCTTAAATCTCATCCAATATATACAAGGAGTGAAAGGCCTTGGAGCGGGTGCAGAGACGTTTACCAGAATGGATCCAGGGTCAAGGGGCAGAAATTTTCACTCGGAGGGTGGGTGGGCGCGTGCCTGACCCGCTCGAGTGTGAGATGACGTGTGTTGACGTCAGCCGAGCGAGCCCATGTCAACGCACGGTCACACAATATTTCGGTAGGGCGGGCGCGAGACCACCGACAATTCAAAGGCCTGTTAAGACCACTAAGTAACCAACTAAATCAAATTTTTCACTGCCTGTCCAACCTTACGGTGAGCGGGGCAGGAAAAAGGCCCAGCGGCCTTTGCATTTTTTTTGGAAACATCACCCACGGACGGGATGAGGTTTCCGAAAGCTAAATAAAAATAAAATAAAAACTTTTAATTTTTCATTATTTACATGTCCCTGTCCAGAGCCAGTCCACAGTCAGAAGTGAATATAAGCTGCTCTGGAGGTGCTCAACATGCTAGAATAGAGTACCCTCAAGTATTCCTCGAACCCACCTGGAAAGCAGTGCCAGAGTCATTGATTGTTTCGTGTATCAGTGATGAGGGACCAACTGTATAACCCAGACATCATTTCAAGAACTCCACCATCTATCCTTTACCTTTGAGTCACATGAGGGGACATATTTCGTAACATTTAAAAATATATATTTTTAATATCTCTTCATCTCCCTGAGGCAGCTCCATGCCTCAGGGAGATTATGCAGCGCTCGCTCACATGCATGCACGAAGTTCGTGCTCGGCCTGTTCGCAATTCCCCCTCCCCCCGTCTCCCCCCACCCCCCCTTCCACCCTACCTCCCCACTCCTTCCCAACACAGGCAGTGCTCAGTACTGCTGCTCACGTTTCACGTTGGGTAGCTTTAACTGGCAAAATTCTGCCCATGGAGTCTGAAGAAGCTGGGGTAGTTCTCCTGAAAGCAGAGATGGTTAAGGGGAAATTTAATGGAAATTGTTACAGACTGGGATGGGAGGAAAGCGCCATTGATCTACCCCCCTTACTCCACAGGTTGCAACATTAGTTTAAATGTTCAAATCACTCACCAAAATAGCCAATTATTTATGACTGTTACCCAGAATAAGAGAGAACTTAATCAGGTTTCTTTCAATAAACAACTAATTTATTAGTTTATTATGAAATCAGTCTTGTTGAACAGAAAGGCAAAGCTTATTAACATACAGTTTGGAATATGAAATTATACTAATTACTCCTTTGAGATACCCGAAGTGTGTGTCTCTCTCTCTCTCACACACACACACACACACATACACACACACACTCAAAAACAGTGAATTCAAACTAGAAATGGAGGAATTCAGCCAATGATTAAAAATCAACAGTTCAAAGGTAAAGACTAGATGGTGGAGTTCTTGAAATGATGTCTGGGTTATACAGTTGGTCCCTCATCACTGATACACGAAACAATCAATGACTCTGGCACTGCTTTTCAGGTGGGTTCGAGGAATACTTGAGGGTACTCTATTCTAGCATGTCGAGCACCTCCAGTGCAGCTTATATTCACTTCTGATTGTGGACTGGCTCTGGACTGTAAAAATGCTGCTGTCTTTCTTCCCAAGCAGTTAGTCTTTCTCTTCTCAAAGCAAAACCAAAAACCCATTTTTTAAAACACAGTTCCAAGCATGCCTTTTCTTCCAGAGCCTTAAAAAACAATGTGAGCACCCCCCGCCACCTTTGTACGCTGTTCACCCGGGTCAAGAGGTTTACAGTTTTTTTTTACAACTGCTTAATTACCCTTTCTTGTGAAAGGATGGCTTTTTCTAGGAATAGCAATCAGAGTCCTGCATTAACCCTTTAAGTGACAGTGTCTTTTAGAACACAAATTCTTCCAGAATGTGTTAAGTCCTTGAAGATGAACAATATTCTGCAATGGAAGTGTTCATGACAAAATGTTCAAAATGGTGAAGGGTTTGGAAGGAGTAAATAGGGAGAAACTGTTTCCAGTGGCAGGAGGGTCGGTAACCAGGACTTTGTAGTATAAAGCGTTAAGAGAATGGATATGCTAATGCATGATGTAGATGATGATGTATCACTGGCATCAGTCAGTCATGTGTTAGGCTCTTGAGAGAGACGAGTTGGAACACCATGCTCAGGAGCAACATGACTACTCGGAGATTGCAGTTATGAATCACTCAGTTCTTCTTTGAAGTTAGGCCAGAGGTAGTGGATAAGGAAGGCACTGAGGCAGGTAGTGACCATCCCCATGAAGACCTGCTGGACCTGAGTTGGCTCTTTCCAGAAGAAGGTAATGAGGAAGAGGCCATTGCAGTACTGAGTGATCTGTTGGACGATGAGATCCTAGAAGTTGTATTACCAATCGGTCAATGCACCGTATGAAGTCTCTGATGCCTTTTCTGAGGAGTCAGCTGTGATTCTGATGACTAAACAGCATTCCGATCTTTGTTCCACTGAACCTACCAATATAATATCTAGTCTATTACTGGTTGTCCATGAGGAGACTCCCAGAGAGAATGCCTTGCCTGATTCCATGGGGAGAATTTTATTGGCTCGCCCAGCGTGACGAGCGCAATATTCTGCCCCACAGTGGCAGGCATTTAAGGAGATATTTCGCAACACTCAGCAAAGATAATTCCAGTGAGAAGGAAAGACTCCAGGAGAAGAAGGCACCATCCACAGCTAACTAAGGAAGTTAAAGATGGTGTCCAATTTAAAGAAAAATGGTACAACTCTGCAAAGATTCGCGACAGGTCAGAAGATTGGACAGAGTTTAACAATCAGCAAAGAATGACTAAATGATTAATAAGGAGAGAGAAATTAGAATATGATAGAAAGCTAGCTAGAAGTATAAAAACAGAGAGTAAGAGTTTCTACAAATATTTAAAAAGGAAAGGAATAACTAAAGTCAACGTTTGTCCTCTTGAGAGTGAGTCCATGGAATTAATAATGGGAAATAAGGAAATGGCAGAAGGATCGATCGATTAGATATTTTGTGTCTGGCTTCACAGAAGAGGACTCAAATAACATCCCAGAAATAATTGTAAATCAAGAGATGAAAGAGAGGGAGAAACTTAAAACAATTACAACCAATCACCAGGGGAAAGGGTACTGAGAAAATTATTAGGACTGGTGACTGATAAGTCCCCAGGACCTGATGGACTTCATTCTAGGGTCTTAAAATAAATGGTTGCTGAGTTAGTAGGTGCATTGGAAAGACTCTGGTAAGGTCCCATCAGATTGGAAAATAGCGAAAGTGACCCTTCTATTCAAGAAAGGAGGAAGATAGAAAGCAGGAAACTATGGGCCAGTTAGCCTAACATCTGTCATATGGCAAATGCTAGAATCTATTATCAAGGAGGTTCTATCAGCGCAATTAGAAAATCTGAAAGGGAAATCATGTTTGACTAATTTAATAAAGTTCGTTGAGGAAATAACTAGCAACATGAGTAAAGGAATTAACCTGTAGATTTGGTATACTTC
This sequence comes from Carcharodon carcharias, assembly GCF_017639515.1. Lineage (NCBI taxonomy): Eukaryota > Metazoa > Chordata > Chondrichthyes > Lamniformes > Lamnidae > Carcharodon > Carcharodon carcharias. The sequence goes on from NC_054473.1 coordinate 11,393,878, forward strand.
GATTAACATAAGGTGTTTGATAAGGTGCCACTTCAAAGATTACTACAAAAATCAGAGCTCATGGTATAGGGGATTAGCATGGTTAGAGGATTGGCTGGCTAACAGCCAGGAGTAAAGAGTAAGGATGAAAGGACTATTTCTGGATTGGCAAGCTGGAACTAGTGGAGTGCCAGAGGGATCAGTGCTGAGGCCTCAACTATTTACAATCTACATCAATGACTTGGATGAAGGGACTGAATGTATGGGAGATAAATTTGCTGATGTCACAAAGTTAGATAGGAGAGTAAGTTGTGAGAGGACATAAAGAGTCTGCAGAGGGATTATAGACAGGTTAAGTGAGTGGACAAAAATTTGGCAGATGGAGTATAATGTGGGAAAGCCTGAACTTGTCCACTTTGGCGAAGAATAGAAAAGCAGCATCTTATTTAAATGGAGGGAGATTGCAGAACTCTGAAGTACAGAGGGATCTGGGTGTCCTGGTACATGAATCACAAAAAGTTAGCATGAGGGTACAGCAAGTGATTAGGAAGGCAAATAGAACATTGTCATTTATTCCCAGGGAGATGGAATATAAACGTAGGGACGATTTGCTATTATTGTTGGTGAGACCGCACCTGGAGTACTGTGAGCAGTTTTCATCTCAGTACATAAGAAAGGATATAATTACATTAGAATCAGTTCAGAGAAGGTTCAGTCAACCGATCCCTGGGATGAGTTGGTTATCTTATGAGGAAAGGTTTGACAGGTTGGGCCTTAGAGGAATGAGAATTGGTCTTACTGAAACATCCTGAGGGGTTTTGACAGGGTGGAAACTGAAAGGATGTTGCCTCTTGTGAGATAGACTAGAACGGGGGAACAGAGTTGTAAAATCAGGGGTGTCCCATTTGAGACAGACATGAGGAGAAATCTTTTACTCTCAGAGGGTCGTTAGTCTGTGGAATTCTCTTCCCCAAAGAGCAGTGGAGGCTGGGTCATTGAATATTTTTAAGTTCGATAGATTCCTGATTGATAAGGGGGTATAGGGAATAGAGAGGAAGGTAGAGTTGAGGCAAAAATGAGATCAGCCGTGAAATTATCAGATGGAGGAACAGGCTCGAGGGGCAGAATGGCCTACTCCTGCTCTTAATTTGTATGTAAGCATGAATCTATAAGGGTGGAGATTCACCAGTACAAGGGCTCCCTCTGCCTTTCCTTTTGGAAATGACCATGGCCGGTAACAGTGGTCAGCTTTGTTGTCACAATCCAGCCAGTTTAATGGTCATGAACATTTTCCCCAAATACTGCGATTAGTGTTCTCTTGCATGCTCTCTGTAGGTAGTCACATCAGAGCATCCAAGCCAAGTATGGCACAAGTGTTCAATGCGTGGCCAGTTCAACCCATTCAAATCGAAACATGAATTGAATAGCAAATCTTAACATCTTCATAATGATAATCTCAAACCTGGGTTTTTCAGTCATAACCATCAGCAGTATTACAATTACAAAGTATTTACTGTAACAAAATGGGCCATCCAGTCCATCAGGGTTTCCTCCCACCCCTCTTCACCTAACCATATCAACATATCTTTTTATTCCTGTCTCCCTCATATACTTATCTAGCTTCCTCTTAAATGCGTCAATGTTATTCATTGGGGGAGGTGGTGGCATAGTAGTATTATCAATAGACTAGTAATCCAGAGACTGAGGGTAAACCTTTGGGGAGCCTGGGTTCAAATCCCACCACAGCAGATGGTGGAGTTTGAATTCAATAAAGATCTGGAATTAACAGTTTGATGATGATTAAACCATTGTTGATTGTTGTAAATACTCAGCTGGTTCACTAATGTCAGAATTACCTGGTAAAACTCAGCAGGTCTGGCAGCATCGGCAGAGAAGAAAAGGGTTGACATTTCGAGCCCTCATGAGGACTCAAAACGTCAACTCTTTTCTTCTCCGCCAGACCTGCTGAGTTTTTCCAGGTAATTCTGTTTTTGTTTTGGATTTCCAGCATCCGCAGTTTTTTTGTTTTTATTTGGTTCACTAATGTCCTTGCCTGGCCTACATGTGACTTCAGAGCCCTTTAGGTTGACTCTTAAATACCCTCTAAGCAAGGACAATTAGGGATGAGCAATAAATGCTGTCCACATCACATGAATGAATTAAAAAAAACCTATCAGTACTCTTTGTAGTAGTGAGATTCACATTATAACCACTTTTTGGTAAAGAGGTTTCTGCTGAATTTTCATTGGATTTATTAGTGTTTATTGTATATTTATGGCCCCTAATTCTGGACTCATTCTCAAGTTAAACATCTTCTTTATATCTACCTTACCAAACCCTTTCGTAATCTTAAAGATCTCTATCAGATTCCCAAAGAAAAGATTTCCAAACTGTTCAACCTCTCCTAATAGGAATAACCTTTTAGTTCTGATTATCATTCCTAGTAAATCTTATTCACACCTTCTCCAGTGCCTCTATATCCTTGTCATCATATGGAGATCAATTAGTTCCTTAAAACAAAAACACCATTAGCAATTCTCCCATTTGACTCACTGAGCCTCCTATCCTGTCATGCAGTGTGGTTTTGTTACCACAGCAATTACATTTTGGAGATCTGGAGCTTCTCCACACATAAAGAAAGTAACTTTGAGATGACCTTACTCCTTTAAAATAAGTCTAACTCCTTCATCACTTTGGGATGGATTACGTTTCACCATGACACTGTGCATCTGATGTTTCAGTCCATCTTCATTCAAGCATCTGAACACTTCAAACATTTTCTCTTTGCATTGTTGCATTTTGCAATTGGTGGAAACTCAGCATTTTACTACAGAATCACAGAATTGTCAGAAGGAGGCCATTCAACCCATCGTGTCCTCACCGGCTCGCTGAGTATTTTAACTTGGCGCCAATCTCCTGCCTTTTCCCTGTAATCCTGCACATTGTTTCTATTTAAATAACCATCCAATGCCCTCTTGAATGCCTTGATTGAATCTGCCTCCATCTCACTTCCAGGCAGTGCATTCCAAACTACTCGCTGTGTGAAAAAGTTATTTCTCACCTCGCATTTGTTTCTTTTGCAAAAACACGTTAAGGCTGTGCCCTCTGGTTCTCCATCAGTTTACGAGTGGGAGCAGTTTCTCTCTATCTGCTCTGTCCAGACCCCTCATGATTTTGAAAACTTCAATCAAGTCTCCTCTCAGCCTTCTCCTCTCCAAGGAAAACAGTCTCAACTTCTCCAATTTTTCCTCATAACTGAAGGGTCTCACCCCTGGAACCATTCTTGTAAACCTCCTCTGCACTCTCTCCAATGCATTCACATCCTTCCTATAGTGTGGCGCTCAGAACTGTATGCGACACTCCAGCTGAGGTCTAACCAGTGTCTTATATAAATTCATCATAACCTCCTTGCTCTTGTACTTTATGGTCCTATTAATGAAACCTGGAATACTGTATGCTTTAGAAACAGCTCTCTGTATCTGTCCTGCCACCTTTAATGATTTATGTGCATAGACACCCAGGTCTCTCTGCTCCTGTACACCCTTTAGAATAGTATCCTTTATTTTATACTGTCTCTCCATGTTCTTTGTACCAAAGTGTATCACTTCACACTTCTCCGCATTGAACTTCATCAGCCACCTATCTGCCCACTGCACCAGTGTGTCAATGTCCTTTTGAAGTTCTACACTGTCCTCCTCACGGTTTACAATTCTCCCAAGTTTTGTATCGTCCACAAACTTTGAAATTGTCCCCCGCACATCATTTATATATATCAGGAAAGAGCAAATGTCCCAACACCGACCCCTGGGGAACTCCAGTACAAACCTTCTTCCAGCCTGAAATATCCCAATTAACCATTATTCCCTGTTTCCTGTCCCTCAGCTAATTTTGTATCCGTGTTGCTACTCCCCTTTTATTCCACGACCTATAACTTGCCTCACAAGTCTGTTGTGTGGCCCTGTCCAAGTTGTGATTCTGGCTCATTGCAAAGTGAGATTAAACTCTCATCTTTGGTCCCAAGCCCGACCTGCAAACAGACTCCTAGGGCAGGATTTTGCCCTGATCAGGCTGGCGCACGCCCAACCCGATCAGATGTGAAATCGCGCGAGATGACAGCGGGGCGAGTGTCCCTACGTCATCCAGCGCTCGCGTGATATATCGCTCGGCAGGTGGGCAAAACGGGCAGGCAGGCAGCCAACAATTTGCAAAACCTCATCCAAGGGCGAGGTAAAAAGGGGTCGTCAGTGTTGTCAGTACGAGTAGTCAGGGGTTTTGGAGATAGTTTGCTGCTGGTTGCTTATTGGTACTTGGCAGATTCATCTCCGTCCGGGGCTTCATTGTGAGCCTTTCCAGGCCTCGTCTCATCTCCGCCGCTCAGCTCTGAAGAAGAGTCATACGGACCCGAAACGTTAACTCTGTCTTTCTCTCCACAGAGGCTGTGGGACCTGCTGAGTTTTTTTCAGCAATTTTTTGTTTTTGTGTCAGATTTCCAGCATCTGCAGTATTTTGCTTTTACCTCATTGCAGGACTCATTGGTGTCTCTAAGCCCCCCCAGAGGATTCAGACCGTGTGGACCCTTCCAGGTATCAGACAGCCTTCCGGTGCCCTGGGAATGAGGGTTGTGGTCCCCGCTGGAGGCACCTCTGCTGAGGAGGAAGAGAGGGGCAGAAGGGAGAGGCGGCCAGGTGTCCCAAGGCATCTTCCAGGAGAGCGACCTATGGGAGGAGGGGCGTAGACACCAGGGCTACCTCAATATGTCCGAGGAGACAGTGACCTCCATTTGTCAGGTGATTGGGCCTGAGATCATATCCAACTGTCTGGGTGGACAGCCCATGCCAGTGGATCTGAAGATCACAGTGGCCCTCAACTTCTATGCCTCCGGCTCTTTCCAGGGGTCAGTGGGGGGGTCTGTGTGGAGTCTCAAATCAGCTGTCCACAGTTGCTGGTGACTGGAGCTCTGTTACAGCGAGGCCAGCCAGACTGAGCGAACCAGAGGCTTTGCAGCGATTGCTGACTTCCCCCACGTCCAGGGTGCAATAGACTGTACACATGTGGCCATCAAGGCACCAGCGGGTCAGCCGGGTGCCTTCGTCAACAGGAAGGGCTTCCACTCCATGAACGTGCAGATAGTGTGTGACCACAGGATGCTGATTCTGCAAGTCTGTGCAAGGTACCCAGGCAGCTCCCACGACGCTTATATGCTGAGAAACTCCCAGGTGCTGAGGCTCTTCAGTGCTCCAGCCCATGTGGATGGATTGTTGCTGGGTGAGAAGGGCTATCCTTTGTAAAGGTGACTCATGACGCCTCTCCACCTCCTGAGAACAAACGCAGAGCAGTGTTATAATCGGAGTAATGCCTCCACAAGGGCGGTGATAGGGAGAACCACAGGTCTTCTGAAGACACGCCTCCGATGCCTGGACTGTTCAATATCCCCCAAAGTGCGTGTCACTGACAGTAGTTACATGCTGCGCTCTCCACAATCTGGCTCTGGCAAAGGGGGACCCAGTGGAGGAAGAGGATCTCGAGGCAGCTCCACAGGCCACAGAGGATGAATCCAGTAGTGAGTCAGAAGAGGAGCATGGTGAGGAGAACGCTGAGGGAGTGGAGGCCTCAGTAACCTCCAGGGAGGCAGGGACACCAGGGACATCTTGATCCAATGCTCTGCTCTCACCTCATGCCAGGGCTGCCGTCTCCATCCAGGATGTCTGAAATGTCCCTGTCACGTGAACCCAAAGTCCATTCAGTGCCTGTGCGATAAAGTCCATAAGAGTCGCCACTCTCTCAATGGAGGAGGCAGTGTGCACAGCCATGAGGGTCAATGCAGTGCTCATTCTCCACATGGACTCCTCCACAACGGAGACCATGGCACACAGGACCTCATGGATCTTCGTCAGATCATTCTGCAAATCCCATGGACATCCAGCATCTGCTGCCTAATGGACGACTCCAGAGGTTCATCATCTGCCTTCGACTCAGCATCATACTGGTCCCCAGCCGTCCTCCAACTGCTGGTGCCCTGGGCACTCTCTGTCTGCACCTGCATCTCAAGTGAGTGTGAAGTGCCCTCACCAATGTGCACCGACAATGGAGCTGACGATCTAACGCTCAGTGAGATGCTGGTATTTGCGCTGGTGCCTAGTTCAGATTCCGGGTGTGACGTTGGTACAGATGAAGCCTGGTGGTCCTCTGGCATCAGGGGTGGCTCTTCAGGTTCCTGTGATTGAGTGCGTGCCGGTGAATCTGAGGGAGAACAAGGACATGTCGCTACTTAAAGACATCACACTGTCACTGTGCATACCAGGCACCCTGGTGAGACAATGGAGATCTGCATCATGGTGCCAACGTCTGCCAATGATCAATGGGGACTCCAGGTTTGCGGCTCCCATCAATGAGGAGACTACACTAGAATGGTTGCACCATCCGAAACTCTCACCTCTGTGCACTGCGCTCTTACCTCCGTCTGACACCCCAGCCTCTCCGTGCCCAGTTGCACGGGGAGCGTGCTGGCTCTCCAGCTCAAGGACGTCCTGCTCGAATCTGGTGAGTGGCAGCATGTTGGGCGGGGCCTCTGCCTGTACGTGGCTTCTCTGATTGGTTATGGGTCACCTTCTCCTGAAAGGACAGAGGAACACTGATGAGTCCACTCTCTACCTGCAGCGCCATTGCAGGCTGGACAACCCCAGCTGAGGAACACCTCGCAGGGCACATCTGATTCGTGGCCCTCGAGCCACAAGGTGCTCAGTCCAAGCAACCAGGGCTCACCCTCTTGGCCAGCTCCGGCGTCATTGACAGTTGGGCCCTCAGTCTCTCACACCACTGAGCTCCACAGGGGGGGCAGCCAGCCCTTAACACTTCATGCACACTGACCCATGCCAACACGGTACTCATCCCTTCCTGAGTGCAGCAGGCCATTGAACCTCTTGCGGCACTGGACCCATGTGCGCCGCACCATGCCATGGCTGCTCACCCAGGCTGCCACCTCACGCCCGCCAGCGTGAAATCACAGTCGTGGGCCGATTGCGGGCACCGGCTCGTCCCCCTTGGCACTGCCGATCGCACCAAGTCTGCCGACCTGAAAATTCTGCCCCTAATTAAAGCTGTCAGCTCCCGCTCAGGTCGTGAAGAACAAATTAGCATTCATACAATGCCATTCGACACCTCAGTATTTTACAGTCAATGAAGTACTCTCTGGAGGAGATAATAACAACTAATTTGCGCACAGCAAGCTCCCACGAACAACAGTGCGACAATGACCAGGGAATCTATTTGATAACCTGCTGCCAGGATAGTGGACATTCAGCAGCATGGTCTCAGGACAGCTGCCTGAAATGCTGCTTCACTGGAAAGGAGTTTCGCTTGCACTTCCCTCAATTTAGTTGACTGCATTCGTGGCTCCCAATGCGGTCTCCTCTACATTGGAGAGACCAAACGCAGACTGGGTGACCGCTTTGTGGAACACCTTCGGTCTGTCCGCAAGCATGACCCAGACCTCCCTGTCGCTTGCTATTTCAACACTCCACCCTGCTCTCATGCCCACGTGTCTGTCCTTGGCCTGCTGCCATGTTCCAGTGAAGCTCAACACAAACTGGAGGAACAGCACCTCATCTTCCAACTAGGCACTTTACAGCCTTCCGGACTTAACACTGTGTTCAACAATTTTAGATCATGAACTCTCTCCTCCATCCCCACCCCCTTTCTGATTACCCCCCTTTTTCCCCAATAATTTATATAGATTTTTCTTTTCCCACCTATTTCCATTATTTTTAAATGTATTTCCATCCATGGTTTATCTCTACCTTTGAGCCTTTTTCAATTACTTCCCCCCACCCCACCCCCACTAGGGCTATCTGTACCTTGCTCGTCCTGCTTTCTACCCTTAATTAGCACATTCCTTAGATAATATCATCACCTTCAACACCTCTTTGTCCTTTTGTCTGTGACATCTTTTGGTTATCTCCACCTATCACTGGCCCTCTATCCAGCTCTACTTGTCCCACCCCGCCTTAAACCAGCTTATATTTCACCCCTTTTCTATTTTTACTTAGTTCTGTTGAAGAGTCATACGGACTCGAAACGTTAACAGTGTTCCTCTCCGCAGATGCTGTAATCAGATCCTCTGACCTTCCTGTATAGATGTACCAACTCACCACAATATCTCCTAAACAATCCGATTTATTTCCACAAACTTTGCCACAGTAGAAGTAAGCCAAAAACATTTCACCTGCAGGTTGGAAACCTGGTCCTTTAAGTAACACTAGTGGGAAACCCCGCGTTCAGCTGAGACATTAACACAGAGAGAGATTAGCACAGCTATTCACTGGGTGGAACAACTCCCTGTCCAGTAAACAGTTGTGCTAATCTCTCTCTCTCTCTCTCTCTCTGTACAGTGAACAGTTGAACACATCTTGCTTTCTGTCCAGTGAACAGCTGTGCTAATCTCTCCCTGCCGTCCATAGAAACCTGTGACCTTGAAAATCTAGATGGACAAGAACAGCAGATGTATGGGAACACCACTACCTGGAAGTTCCCCTCCAAGTCATTCACCATCCTGACTTGGAAATATATCGCCGTTCCTTCACTGTCGCTGGGTCAAAATCCTAGAACTCTCTTCCTAACAGCACTGTGGTGTACCTGCACCACATGGACTGCAGCGTTTGAAAAAGGCAGCTCACCACCACCTTCTCAAGGGCAATTAGTGATGGGCAATAAATGCTGACCCAGCCAGCGATGTCCACATCTCATGAATGAATAAAAAAAATCTATGGAGTCTAATTTTACAGTTCTGTATAGTGTTAAGTTGTTCGGTGTTTCATTATGTGTGTCTGGTATATGTTCTCTGTGTGTGGGAGCATGGATATGGTTACTGAGAAAATGAAACTAAACTGTGGGCAAGCAGTTGTAAGCGTGAGAGAGGCATTTTAAAGCGTAGAATAAACTCCAAGGCAAAAAACAGAACACTCATGTCTGGCTCTCTTGCACATTAACTGATAGGAGATTGATCGCTGAGATAAGTCAACTCAACTACTCCATTATCGTTGCACAATGTGGCTCCCAGCATGGGGGAAGGTGAAGTAGATGAAGCTTGGTCTTCATTGCATAGTAATGTCTTTGCACGTGTGTGTAAATCTTTGTGTGACCATGAACTGAGGGGGCCACATGACTACTCACTTATCATCAGCTAACCCGCAGTTCAAGAATAGCATCTGCAGAGGGTGGTTGTAGGAGTATGTATACTGTTGGGATAAAGACTTGGGGGGTAGATGTAAGGTAAAGAGTTAACATCATGACATGGATGTAAATACTGATGTAACTGTGATGCAATGTCACATGAGATCTGGCCTTGTGTGGAGTACTGAGGTGTACATGGATCTGTAAATAAATAAGAATGGTCTTAATGGATAACCGTCTTGTTAGGGTAACAGGCAAACCTGAAAGAAACCCCATCTAGACCCTGAACCCAAGACGAAGCAGCATCTATTCAAGGTCACGCGTTTCTACCATGGGTCTTCACGTGAGTGAGAAGGCCGATTTTCGATCCACAGATCTTTGGGCTCATGAAGCAGGATGTCCCACGAGATCGTGGATCCAGGGCACAAGATTTGCGTGCTCTTCGGTCGAACAGTTAACCCTCTTTCGAGGGCGATGGTACACGGTAGCCTACCTTCAGGGGATCAGGGTGAGTATCTGAGGCAGATGCTATCGCTCACTTGGATTAACAATCATCCATAAACATGCGCATCAATATTTCCAATTCGAGAAAATCCCCCCGGGGGCCCGAGGTTCTTCAATCAATGTTCAATCAAGCACTTAGCGTCCTGAATGTATCTGGAGGGCGGGGGGGTGGGAGCCGGGGGGGTAACTCAACAGTGGTAGATAGAAGTTTAAATAAATATGATATAAATTATACAGGGAAGCAGGACACCTCATTAATTATTACATCATGAGAAAAGTAGATGCAATCTAATTGGTCTTTTATAGAACACAGTTTACATTCATGCAAAATGATGTGGTGTTTTACTGCTGAAACTCTGGGTCCAGTCTGACAAACTATGCCCGCAATCCCCGGGCTAATGGGCAGAGAGAGAGAAAGTGGACTCGAGACCAGGGCAAGCGGGATCTGTAGTTACTTGGGTTCCTTGGTGGTTTAGCTGAGAACGCGAGGACTTGCATTTCTATAGCGCCTTTCATGAATTCAGGACGTCTCAAAGCGCTTTGTTGCCGACTGAATACTTTCTGAAGTCTAGTCACTGCTGCAATTTAGGGAAATGCTGCAGCCAATTGGCACACAGCAAGGTTCCACGGTGTGACAGTCTAGTTTTTTTGTGCTCTTGATTGAGGGATCAGTATTGGCCAGAAAACTGTGGAGAACTCTTCGGCTCATATCTGAAATAGTGCCATGGGAGTTTTTATTTTCATGTTATGGTCCCAGCTGATGTTCCTACTGGCCCAGTCAGATCCCAGGATGGAAGACGACTTGATAGATCCTAACTTTTAGTTTTTGTTTAGAAACTTGGAGAGCGGTTACTGAACAGAGTCACAGGAGTCAACTGATTAACTTTTAACCAAAGAATAAAACATTTATTAAACAAGAAAAGATGAACCAAATTAAAATACTCCTTCACCCACAACTATATCTTCACAGGTTTACGGGGGAGAATTTTCCACAAGTCAGGCGGGCAGAGCAGTAGTGGGCGTGGGCGGACACAGACCTGATCACCACCCGCGATCGGGTCCACGCTGCCATTTTACGTGGGGGGGGGGGCCAATTGAGAACCACCCAACGTATTTCTCGACGCCTGAGGATAGCAGGAGCGGGTGGGCGGCGGCGGGAGTGCACTGACCGCCGGGTCCAATGGCGACCCGGTGGCCTGTTTAAATGAAGGCCTGACAGCCTTTGCAAGGCTGTTCACAATGGCCGGCAGAGGGGGCTTGGCAGAGGGCTGCTGTTGAGCACGCAAGTCCGGAGGGTAGGGCGGTGGGGCAGGCCAGGCCGGAGGGTAGGGTAACAGGGCAGGCTAGGCCGGAGGGTAGGGTAGCTGGGCAGGCTAGGCCGGAGGGTAGGGTAGCAGGGCAGGCTAGGCAGGAGGGTAGGGCGGGGGGCAGGCTAGGCTGGAGGGTAGGGTAGCAGGGCAGGCTAGGCCGGAGGGTAGGGTGGTGGGGCAGGCTAGGCTGGAGGGTAGGGTAGCAGGGCAGGCTAGGCTGGAGGGTAGGGCGGTGGGGCAGGCTAGGCTGGAGGGTAGGGTAGATGGGCAGGCTAGGCCGGAGGGTGGGTGACGGGGCAGGCTAGGCTGGAGGGTAGGGTAGCTGGGCAGGCTAGGCCGGAGGGTAGGCCAGCGGGGCAGGCTAGGCCGGAGGGTAGGGTGGCGGGGCAGGTCAGGCTGGAGGGTAGGCCAGCAGGGCAGGCTAGGCCGGAGGGTAGGCCAGCGGGGCAGGCTAGGCTGGAGGGTAGGGTGGCGGGGCAGGCTAGGCTGGAGGGTAGGGTAGCAGGGCAGGCTAGGCCGGAGGGTAGGGTAGCAGGGCAGGCTAGGCCGGAGGGTAGGCCAGCGGGGCAGGCTAGGCCGGAGGGTAGGCCAGCGGGGCAGGCTAGGCCGGAGGGTAGGCCAGCGGGGCAGGCTAGGCCGGAGGGTAGGGTGGCGGGGCAGGTCAGGCTGGAGGGTAGGCCAGCGGGGCAGGCTAGGCCGGAGGGTAGGCCAGCGGGGCAGGCTAGGCCGGAGGGTAGGGTGGCGGGGCAGGTCAGGCTGGAGGGTAGGCCTGCGGGGCAGGCTAGGCCGGAGGGTAGGCCAGCGGGGCAGGCTAGGCCGGAGGGTAGGGTAGTGGGACAGGCTAGGCCGGAGGGTAGGGCAGTGTGCCCCTCAGTTGTCGGATGAATGCCTAGCTGCCCTCCTGGAGGAGGTGGCAGTGCGGTGGGAGGTCCTGCTTCTGAGGGACAGGAGGTTGAGGCCCCCCCCACCTAAACAAACGTGCCTGGGAGGAGGTGGCCAGGAGTGAGAGCTCCCACGATGTGACGCACATGGGTCCAGTGCCGAAAAAGATTCCTGTGCTCGGGAAGGGTGAGTACCATGTTGGCTGGGTTAATTAAGGCAGCCATCACCCTTTCCCCCCAACCAACCCCCAGCAACTCTGAGTACAGTTATGGTATTGAATCCTTCACGACAGGGCCTGATAATACACATCCCAGAGTACACAAGGAAGTGGCCCTAGAAATAGTGGATGCATTGGTGGTCATCTTCCCAGATTCTATAGACTCTGGAACAGTTCCCACAGGTTAGAGGGTAGCTAATGTAACCCCATTATTTAAAAAGGGTAGCAGAGAGAAAACAGGGAATTATAGACCAGTCAGCCTGACGTTGGTAGTGGGGAAAATTCTTGTGTCCATTATAAAAGATTTAATAGCTGAGCACATGGAAAACAGTGGCAGAATCGGACAGAGTCAGCGTGGATTTATGAAAGGGAAATCATGCTTGACAAATCTACTGGAATTTTTCGAGAATGTAACTAGTAGAGTTGATGAGGGGGAGCCAGTGGATATGGTTTATTTGGCCTTTCAGAAGGCTTTCGACAAAGTCTCACATAAGAGATTAGCGTGTAAAATTAAAGCGCATGGGATTGGGGGCAGTGTATTGAGATGAATAGAAAAATGGTTGACAGACAGGAAACAAAGAGTAGGAATAAACGGGTCTTTTTCCGAATGGCAGGTAGTGACTAGTGGGGTACTGCAGGGAGCGGTGCTGGGACCCCGGCTATTCACAATATATATTAATGATTTAGATGAGGGAACTAAATGTAATATCTTCAAATTTGCAGATGACACAAAGTTGGGTGGGAGGGTGAGCTGTGAGGAGGATGCAGAGATGCTTCAGTGTGATTTGGACAAGCTGAGTGAGTGGGCAAATACATGGCAGATGCAGTATAATAAGAACATAAGAACTAGGAGCAGGAGTCGACAATTCAGCCCCTCGAGCCTGCCCCACCATTCATTACAATCATGGCTGATCTCATTTTGGCCTCAACTCCAATTTCCTGCCCTCTCCCCATAACCTTTCAACCCATTACTCATTAAAAATCTGTCTATCTCCTCCTTAAACTTATTCGGCGTCCCGGCAACCACTGCACTCTGAGGTAGTGAATTCCACAGATTCACCACCCTTTGAGAAAAGTAATTCCTCCTCATCTCTGATTTAAATCTACCACCCCTTAGCCTAAAACTATGGCCTTTCATCCTAGAATGTCCCACAAGGGGAAACATCCGCTCCACTTCTACCTTGTTTATCCCCTTTAGCACCTTATATATCTCAATTAGATCTCCTCTCATCCTTCTAAACTCTTGTATCGGCCTAAACTGCTCAGTCTCTCCTCATAAGACAAGCCCCGCATCTCTGGAATCAATCTAGTGAATTTCCTCTGAACCGCCTCCAGTGCAACTACATCCTTCCTCAAGTAAGGGGACCAAAACTATGCACGGTACTCCAGGCGCAGTCTCACCAATGCCTTGTACAGTTGCAACAACACTTCCCTATTTTTATACTCTATTCCTTTAGCAATAAATGACAAAATTCCATTTGACTTCCTTATTACCTGCTGTATCCCTGCATACTGGCTTTCAGCGATTCATGCACGAGGACACCCAGATCCCTCTGCACTGAAGCATTCTGAAGTTTCTCTCCATTTAAATAATGTCGCCTTTTTATTCTTCCAACCAAAATGGATAGCCTCACACTTATCCACATTAAACTCCATCTGCCAAATTTTGGCCCATTCACCTAACCTGTCCATATCCATTTGTAAATTTCTTATTTCTTCATTGCAGCTTACTTTCCCACCTATTTTGGTGTCATCTGAAAATTTAGCTATAGTACCTTCTATCCCTGAATCCAAGTCATTAATATAGATTGTAAATAGTTGGGGTCCAAGGACCGAATCCTGTGGCACCTCACTAGTTACAGCTTGCCATCTAGAAAAAGACCCATTTATCCCGACTCTCTACTTTCTGTTGGTTAGCCAATCCTCTATCCAAGCTAATATATTACCCCTAACTCCATGTGATCTTATCTTGTGTATTAATCTTTTGTGTGGCACCTTATCAAAGGCCTTCTGGAAGTCCAGATATACATCTACAGGATCCCCATTATCCACTTTGCTTGTCACATCTTCAAAGAACTCTAGCAAATTAGTCAAACACGACTTATTCTTCATGAAACCATGCTGACTCTGGATTGCATTTTGACTTTCCAAATGCCCCATTACTACTTCCTTAATAATGGATTCCAACAATTTCCCAATGACAGATGTTAAACTAACTGATCTATAGTTTTCTACTTTCTGTCTCCCCCCTTTTCTGAATAATAAAATTAGCATTTTTCCAATCCACTGGAACCTTTCCAGAATCCAGGGAATTTTGGAATATTATTACCAATGCATCCACTCTCTCCACTGCCATTTCCTTTAAGACCCGGGGATGTAGGCCATCAGGTCCTGGGGACTTGTCACCCTTTAATCCCAATGGTTTGCCCAGTATTTTTTCTCTAGTGATGGTGATTGTTCTAAATTCCTCCTTCTCTATACCCTCTGCACTACCTGTTACTATTGGGGTGGTACTAGTGTCCTCCACCGTGAAAACTGAGGCAAAATATTGATTAAGCGTCTCTGCCATTTCTGCGTTCCCCACTTTTAACTCCCCAATCTCATCCTCCAAGGGACCAACATTCACTTTAGCTACTCTGTTTCCTTTTATATACTTGTAGAAGCTTTTGCTATCAGTTTTTACATTTTGCGCTAGTTTTCTTTCATAATTTACCTTTGCTCTTTTTATTATTTTTTTTAGTAACCCTTTGTTGACCTTTAAAAGTTTCCAAATCTTCCAGCCTGCCATTGACCTTTGCAATTTGGTATGCCTTAGTTTTTGGCCTTTATGTTATCTTTAACTTCCTTGCTTAGCCATGGATGCTTTTCCCCCTCTTACCATCTTTCTTCCTCTTTGGAATATATTTTACTTGGGAGGAATTGAATATCTCCTTAAATATCTGCCACTGTTCATCAGCTGTCCTACCTTGTAATCTTCCTGCCTAGTCCACTAGGGCCAAATCTGCCCTCATGCCTATGTAGTTACCTTTGTTTAACTCCAGAACACTAGTGTGGGACTCAAATTTCTTGCTCTCAAACTGAACTTGAAATTCTAGCATGGTATGATCACTGTTCCCTAGAGGATCCTTTACTATGAGATCATTAATTAATCCCATCTCATTACACAAAACCAAATCCAGAATAGCCTGCTCCCTGGTTGGTTCCACAACATATTGCTCCAATCACTAAAACACTCTATGAACTCTCCCTCAAGGCTATCCTTGCCAATTTGCATTAGTCCAGTCTATATGCATATTAAAATCACCCATGATTATTGCCATGCCTGTCTTACACGCTCCCAGTATTTCCTGGTTTATACTGTGCCCTACTGCTGAACTACTGTTTGGGGACCTATAGATTACCCTCACCAGGGACTTCTTTCCCTTGTTATTTCTTATTTCTACCCAGACTGACTCCACATCTTGCTCTGCAGTGCCTATATCATTCCTCATTATAGCACTGATCTCTTCCTTTACTAACAAAGCTACACCACCTCCTTTTCTTTCCTGCCTATCCTTCTGAAACACTAAGTACCCTTAGATATTCAACTCCCAAACCTGTTCTCCCTGTAACCACGTCTCAGTAATCACCTCCAAATCATACCTATTTATTTCTATTTGTGCTGTTAACTCATTAGTTTTATTCCGAATGCGACATGCATTCAGATACAAAGCCTTTAAGTTTGCCCTATTGTCAATTTTCCCTACTCTTATATGATTCTTTGGTGCAATATGACATTCAGACACGCCATCCCTTCCTTTCATTTATTGGTAACAATCAGCCTCATCACTAACCTGCACTCTTACCCTCTCCTTAAACTTTGATTTTTTATATTTCCATGCAACTGAACGCCCCCCCCCCACTATTCAGTTTAAAGCCTTATCTACAACCCTAGTTATGCGATTTGCCAGGACACTGGTCCCAGAATGATTCAAGTGGAGCCCGTCTGAACGGAATAGCTCCCTCTTTCCCCAGTACTGGTGCCAATGTCCCATGAATTCAAACCCATTTCTCCCACACCAATCTTTGAGCCACACATTTATCCTTTTAATCTTATTGGCCCTGTGCCAATTAGCTCGTGGCTCAGGTAGTAATCCGGAGATTATTACCTTTTTGGTTCTGCTTTTTAATTTAGCCCCTAGCTGCTCATATTCCCTCAGCAGAACCTCTTTCCCTGTTCTACCTAAATCGTTGGTACTTACGTGGACCATGACAACTGGATTTTTGTGGGTAAATGTGAGGGTATCCACTTTGGTAGCAAAAACAGGAAGGCAGATTATTATCTGAATGGCTATAAATTGAGAGAGGGTAATGTGCAACGAGACATGGGTGTCCTTGTACACCCGTCACTGAAGGTAAGCGTGCAGGTGCAGCAGGCGGTAAAGAAGGCAAATGGCATGTTGGCCTTCATAGCGGGAGGATTCGAGTACAGGAACAGGTATGTCTTGCTGCAATTATACAGGACCTTGGTGATACCACACCTGGAATATTGTGTACAGTTTTGGTCTCCTTATCTGAGGAAGGATGTACTTGCTATAGAGGGAGTGCAGTGAAGGTTTACCAGACTGATTCCTGGGATGGCGGGACTGACATATGAGGAGAGATTGAGTCGGTTAGGATTATATTCACTGGAGCTCAGAAGAATGAGGGGGGATCTCATAGAAACCTCTAAAATTCTAACAGGACTAGACAGGGTAGATGCAGGAAGGATGTTCCCGATGGTGGGGGAGTCCAGAACCAGGGGTCACAGTCTGAGGGTATGGGGTAGACCATTTAGGACTGAGATGAGGAGAAATTTCTTCACCCAGAGAGTGGTGAGCCTGTGGAATTTGTTACCACAGAAAGTAGTTGAGGCCAAAACATTGTATGTTTTCAAGAAGGAGTTAGATATAGCTCTTGGGGCGAAAGGGATCAAAGGGTATGGGGAGAAAGCGGGAGCAGTCTATTGAGTTGGATGATCAGCCATGATCATGATGAATGGTGGAGCAGTCTCAAAGGGCTGAATGGCCGACTCCTGCTCCTAGTTTCTATGTTTATGTTTCTATGACATGTATCCCTCACTGGGTGGGCCAGCAGATACTGCCCATGCCTAGTTCACCCTGAGAGGGTTGAGCTAAGATGGATTCTGCACTCGCAGCATGTGTGACACTGACACCCAGAATATAGAATGGGGGTGAAAGTCAAGGGTCTGCACCTTGGCAGAGTGCTGAAACTGGGCAGCATGTCAAAGTCAGGGTGCTAACATGCTGGGAGGGGATCTTCCTGGTAACGAGGCACCAATCCATCTGCTGGTCTTTGCATTCCACTTGCTTGTGCCTCCTTGCTTAGCAAAGTTGTGGTGCCACATGTGAAGGAGGCAGCATTTGGGCAATGGGGGGTGGGGTCAGCCCTGGCTTGTTTGGGTGAGTGTGCGGCAGCAGTGGAGTGACGAGGAACTGGAGCCCTGCGATGCCCGACTCCGGCTGGGGTTGGCAGGGATGCGATGGGAATCCAGGTAGAGGCTGGACTAATCACTGCTCTTCTCTCCTTTTCAGGAGTAGGCTGCACACAATGCCGCCGAGCAGATGGCCAGGCCCAGTTGGTCATCTTGGTTCCTTTCGAGCAGCAGACCATTGGATCTGGAGAGACGCCATGCCCCCAGGTCCACCGGTGGCAGTGAGGCTGGGCTGCCACGGGGAGGTATGTTTGCTGAGCACTGAGGTCAACATGTCTGTCCCAGTATAGCCATGCCACTGCTGAATGCTCAGTGATTGAAGTTTGCAACATGGGTTGGCCATTGATAATGGAAGGATGAGCGCATAATGATCCGGGGTACAGGCATTCACATTGACATTTTCTGCACTCTAACTAATCCAGTGTCCTTGTTCTTCCTTTCAGCATCCCTGGAGCTGGGCCAGGAGGGGGAGGAAGGGCATGAGGGATCAGAGCAAGTTGACTCACCAGTGTCACACCATCTCTGCCAGGCGGGCACCAGCGCAGATACTAGCACCTCGGTAGGAATTAGATCTTCGGCTAGTGTCCCGGGGCACGGTGGTGAGGGCACATCACACTCGCTTGAGGTGCGGGCGGAGACAGAGAGTGGCCAGGGTGCTGGGAGTCAGAGGACTGCTGGGGGCCAGGCACATGCTCGGTCGGTGGCTGATGATGTGCCTCTGGAGTTGTCCGTGAGGCAGTGAACGCTGGAAGTCCAGCAGGGTGTGCGGGAGGATCTGGCGGAGATACATGAGGCAATGTGTGGCGTGGTGCCCGTGCTGGAGGAGTCCACGCGGAGCATCACCGATGCAGTGAGCCTCATGGCCGAGCGCCATGCTTCCTCCATGGAGAGAGTGGTGACTCTCGTGGAGAGGCTCCTCCAGGAGAACAATCAGGGCCCCCTGGGGTTGTGCTCGGACCAGCAAGCCCTCACATCAGCATTGATCTCAGCTGGTCAGTGCCAGTGTGGGAGATGTTTTGGGCACCAAGTATCCCAGCTCGGTGCCCATCCATCTACAGTGAGCAGAGAGGTCCGAAGCGACCTCACGTTGGCACAGTAGCTGCCTGTCGTCTCTGCGGGCACCTCTCAGGGTGCTCCGGATAAGGGCAGCAGCTCCTCCGCCCCTCTGCCAGTGACCATGGCATCCGTTCAGGCTGTGGCAACTGGGGAGAGGCCAGCTGTGGAACTGGCTGCTCCCTCCCAGGCGGGACCAGCATAGGCCAGAGGGTGGCTGCCAAGGTCATCAAGGCCAACAGGGCAGCAGAGTGAGCAGGCTGTCTCAGATGCCAGTGCCAGCGAGGGGACAGCATCTAGATGTAGCACACGTAAGCATAAATTTAAGGCACATTAGGCACACCACGGGCTTCTCGCTGGTGCTTTTATGTTGTCCCATATTAGTTCATGAAGACTTAGCGTGATGAGCAACACCTTTTTTTTGGTTTCTGAAGTTAATTTTGTAATCTCATTAAATGTTGACACGTTGCCATGCCTCAGGGTGATTCCTTACTTCTACAAGTGGACGGGAACCCACGATGTTATGAGTGAGTTGTCTGACATTAAGTTTTATTGACAAGAGCCTTAGTTAATGTTCCTATCCAGGCAGATTTTTCACTCAGGTATCAAGTATGGAGCCTGCAGCCCTGGCGTGTGTTGAATGTCCATCTGTGGTGTGCTAGCTGAAGGTTCTTTGGATTAAAGTCTCCTGGGTGTCCCTGCCTCCCTGGAGGATGCCTGGGTCAGTGTCTACCCCCTCAGAATTCTCCTGTGCGTGCTCATCCTCGGACTCACTGCTGGACTCATCCTGTGCATCACAAGCAACTGCATCTACATCCTCTTCCTTCACTGTATTGCCCCTTTCCAGCGCCTGATTGTGCAGAGCGCAGCATGCAACCAGTATCAGCGACACACGATCTGGGGGGTACTGGAGTGCGCCCACTGACTGGTCCAGGCATCAGAATGGCATCTTGAGAAGACCGATGGCTCTCTCCACCACAGCCCTTGTGGTGCCGTGGCTCCTATTGTACCGCTGCTCAGCTTCTGTTCTTGGATGACGGAGAGACCTCATGATCCACCTTCTGAGGGGATAGCCCTTGTCACCCAGCAGCCAACCATCCAGCCGGGCTGGAGCACTGAAGAGCCCCGGCACCTGGGAGTCCTGGGAGTGTCTGAGGATGTAGGCGTTGTGGGAGCTGCCTGGGTACCTTACACAGACTTGTAGAATCAGCATCCTGTGGTCACACACTAACTGCACGATCATGGAGTGGAAGCCCTTCCTGTTGACGAAGGCACTGGGCTCACCTGCTGGCGCCTTGATGGCTACATATGTACAGTCTATAGCACCATGGACATGGGGGAAGACAGCAATGGCCGCAAAGCCTCTGGCTCGCTGGGTCTGGCTGGCCTTGACCAAGCAGTAGTGGATGAAAGTCAATGCACTCCTGAACAGAGCATCTGTCACCTGCTTGACACAAGTGTGGACAGTTGACTGGGAGACTTGGCAAAGATCACCCACTGACCCCTGGAAAGAGCCGGAGGCATAGAAGTTGAGGGCAGCTGTGACCTTTAGCACCACTGGCATAGGGTATCCACCCACACAGTTGGCATAGATCTCAGGGCCAGTCATCTGACAGATGGAGGTGACTATCTCCCTTGAGAGACGGATCCTCCTTCGGCACTGCACCTCAGACATATTGAGGTAGCTGCTTCGCCGCCTGTAAACCCTGGCAGCAGGATAGTGGCATCTTCTGCGGCCCCTTCTGCCTTGGACTTCCTCTTGGCCCTGTGTCCTTTGTGCCTGTGCCTGTCCTGCCTTAGAGGCTGAATGTGGACTCCCGCCCTCCTCCCTCTTCTGGCCCTCCCTTCCTCCTCAGAGGAGGTGCCTCCAGTGGAGAGCAGAACTCCCATTCCCAGGCTAAGGAAAGGCTTCCTGAAACCTGCAGGCCCCAAAAATGCTCTTTACTGTCGAGCCCTGACCTGAAGCCTGTTGTTCCTGTCCAAGCAGCTGTGAAGAGTTTTGAAGTATTCCTGCTCACAGGGCAAGTATCAGTAACTTTCACAATTAAATATCTAACAGATAATGTTCGCGACCCCACTCACCCCTCATCCCACCCATGGATGAGGTTTATACAAATGTCTCCTACCCGCCTGCTTGTTGCATCTGTGCAACGTCCTGAAGATTGCACAGGCCCCAAAAAATTGCAGACAATTGCTGCCTCAAGGACCTTAACTACACGCATCGGAGAACATTGCGCATCCGCCCACCTAAATATCACGATGGCGCACGGTGACATTGGGACGCTTGCCTGAGGTCACCGCACGCCATTGTACACCCTGCCCCCCGCTCGCCGACAGGAAAGTTCCGGCCATGAAGATTTGTAAGGATAACACAAGTTACAAAAGCTATCTTATACTCTAATGTCCACAGTAAGTACACAGTCCATGTGAATCAATAGATGACCTGTGGTCAGGCATACCACACTCTGAAACCAAGTGACAGATGCCACCCCAAACAGATGTTATGGATCTCTCCTCAATTCCACCCAGACACTTGTCACACTGTGAACCAACCAGTCTCACTGCACATCATCTTTCACACGAGGGTTTCCAATCTCCACTCTCAAAGAACCTGCTTTGGAATCTTCCCCCAAGTGACACTTTCTTTCAGACCTTCCACAAGAGTTCAACTCTAGGGTTTCAAACTCTCCTTCCGACGTCCCTCTCTCCTAGATCACCACGTGGATTCAAGCTTTCTTCCACACACTCTCTCTTAGATGCTCAGCTGTGCCAACAGAACACCACTGTTTCACATGCCCATAATAAAGAGTTACAACCTTTGACTGCCTCCTTGGATCTTCTGGCTTCTTGCTAGCTCATTTTGCTTTAAGCCTGCGTCCTGCAGCTTTCCCTCTTTAACTTGGAGCCTTTCTCTGCTCCTCACTTTTAACTTCACTTAACAGGGCCCTTTCCAGATTCCTGTCCTTCTCCTTAGGCTTAATTGTCCTACTGGGACCTTTCCCGTTCCACCCTGGTTTTGGGGGCTTTCTTCTTTAGTTTTTTTGGAACCTGTTTCCTGAAGTTCTCTCTCCTGTGTCCTGCTCCTGGCAGCTGGCTTCCAACTTTAGTTTAGGACTTGCTAACTGTCTCTCTCCTATGCTGCATCTGCTGGCAGCTGCTTCTAACCTTAGAGCATAATCACCAACTGAACTCAAACTGCTTTCCGTTTCTTTGTGTCTGTGCGGGGCCTTTCTCTCTGGACCGCTGTTGCTAGGCAACAGTGCAGTTTTTTTCTACCTTGTTTGTTTGTTGTAACTCCCCTTCAAGAGTCGTAAACCTCATTAAAATGCAGCCATCTTTGAAAGTGAAACTAAAACTCAAGTTCTCCCTTTCTTAACACACTAATACAGAAATACAAATCAAACTCATCTCTAGTCCCTAACATTCACTGAAGGGACCAAAAGGCTCTCAGTTTAACACCTCATCTGAAAGACAGCACTTCCAACAATGCAGCAGTCCCTCAGCACTGCACAGCTTTTGTGCTTGCCAATGTCTTCCACGGAAAGGAGCCTCTGCCTGGTTAGCCCTACGTGGGACCCCAACAAGACTTATTCCAGTCAGTCTGTCCAAGTGTGGCCAGGGAGATGAGCGGGCCCCCCCGGTCTCGACTTCCCACACTGGAGCGGGGCTAGATGTGGGCACTGCCCACTGTGGAGTATTCCATGTGGGGCAGTGGGGCTCCTGCCAGCATAGGTCAGTGATTCTAGTCGAATAAAGAACCCCTGTTTCATAATCGTCATACAGCCCATGTGCTTGAACCACATGTTTACACAGGCATCTAGACTTAGCCAACAAACGCTGTGGTACCTGCATCACTCGTGTCCTGAGCTCACTCATACAAATGTCAGTTAAGTACAGTCCAATTAGGTGCAAGCCTTTCTTTGAACCTATTTATTTATTTATTCCATAAGAGCTGTTACTAAAAAGCCTTAAAGCTGTGTGTTTCATGATTGACAATTTTAAAAAAAAGAACTAAGAATTATTTGAAATGGGCAGTGAGAAATTTGGGTTAAGGGTTAAATGTTAGTTCTGAAGGGCACCGACTAAAAGGTGGTTTACAATTCACGTGAAATGTAGAGTTGTTAGATTTTTGGGTACCGAGGGGATTGAGTGTGGGAAGTTGGTGTTCAGGTAGTAACTCAGCCATGATCTCATTGAATGGCAGGAACAGGCTTGAAGGGCTGAATGGCCCACTTCTGCTCCATTTTTTAATGTATTTACATTCAATGTGTGGGCGAATATCTCTTATAAAGAGCTATTTACCCATGTACAAAAACAGAATTACCTGGAAAAACTCAGCAGGTCTGGCAGCATCGGCGGAGAAGAAAAGAGTTGACATTTCGAGTCCTCATGGCCCTTCGTCCCAGTTCTGTCAAAGGGTCATGAGGACTCGAAACGTCAACTCTTTTCTTCTCCGCCGATGCTGCCAGACCTGCTGAGTTTTTCCAGGTAATTCTGTTTTTGTTTTGGATTTCCAGCATCCGCAATTTTTTTGTATTTACCCATGTAACCTACTTGTAACTTTTGTTTTGTTCAGTGTTTCTTCGTAATGAGGCCCAAGATCCTCGTGATAGCCTCTTTGCATCAGACAAATTATTATGATGGCTGTAAGAGTCAATAATGGCCACATTTTCACCAATGGAAGTGTTTCGTTTTGCTTTATTTAAGTGATCCATTAGTGTCCCTGCTCTGCAGTGAAAGTGAGGCTTTGGAGATGCTATTATATATAGCTTGCCTTGCTAAGATTTCAGATGAGGGGGAATCTTCCTATTTTTGTGTGAAGCATCAGCACACGAGTCAAAATCCCTCGATCATTAGCTTCTCCAAGTTAAGACTATCCCATTTTCTGATACATAAAGGTCACAACATTATCAGCATGATTGATGTGCAGTTTATATGTTCCGGTTTAGAGACCAGAGTAGCCTGGGACATGGACTGAGCAGAGCCTGAGTATAGGTCCTTACAGGAATCAATCCCCTTTTTGTATACAGGATCAATTTTCCCTTTCAGATACTGACTGACCTGTTGTGTATTTGCAGCAATTTCTTCTCTTGCTTCTTTTTTCAGCCTTAACGTCAAGAACTTGCATTTATATAGCGCCTTTAATGTATAAAGTGCCCCACAGGAAGGTTACCGATAAAAAGAATTTACACTGGGCGATATAGGGAGTTATCTGGACAGATGGCGAAATGATCAAGGAAGAAAGTTTTAAGGAGCGTCTTAAGGGAGGAACGGGAGGCCGAGGGGTGGACGGGTTTAAGGGTGGAATTCCGGAACTTAGGACCCAGGCAACTGAAGGTCTGGCCACCGAAGTGGTGAAGGAAGAGGGGGGTGCAGAGTGTTAACGTTCAAACTCCTTGCTCTCCTGGTCCAGAGAAATACATTGCAAGTAAGCATGCGAACACTTTACAGTGTGGTATACAGAACAGACTTTATTGACATACAGCACAGTGATTGAGCTAACCAAGTACAGAGAGAGCACTTTCTCTGTTTCTCTATGCTTTGAAACCTGCTGAAGAACCACTGAAAGCTAGTTGCCTAAACCAAAAGGCACGTTGTCATAGATAAGGCTTCATTCTGTATCATCCAATGAAAACCCTTTGAAGACAGTCTATTCATATAAACGTTTGAAGCTCTTTAATCCAAAGCTACTTCCCTCAAACAAAACTTCCTGACTTAACTATTCTTAAACTGTTTGAAGAACAGGTTTCATCAGCCATTACTTTTTATTCCATAGCTAATGGGTACCTAAACTCTAAAGTTAGACTTGGGGTGCGTTTTTCCAACCCCGCCCACCACTGAGATCACTCGGTCCTGCTAAAGGTCAATAGACCTTTGGCTGAGCTGCCACATCCAGTCTCACCCCCCACCCCCACCCCCACCCCCTGGCAGGTCACACCACAAAGGGGCTGGAAAATCCTCTTTAATCACTCTTGGCTGATACCGTTACTGTAACTTATCTCCTTACACAAGCACTCGTTGTATCAGAAAACAAGCTGTGCCTTCCTAACGCAACACTTCAAAGCCATCCTGTTTATACTGCAAAGTCTATTGCTCCATAATAAAAAGAGCCGGGCTGTTAATCCTTTCACTCTCTACCAAGTCCAACAGTTGGAGAATGAAAAGTATGTTGGCAGAGGTTACAGAGATAGGATGGAACAAGAATAAAGAAATACTTGCATTTATATAGCAACCTTCATGACCTCCCAAAGTGCTTTGCAGCCAATAAAATACTTTTGAAGTGTAAAGCTGGGAAATGCGGCAGCCAATTTGTGCACAGGAAGCTCCCACAAACAGCAACGTGATGTATGACCCAACAATCAGTTTTTTATTAGTTGCTGGCCGAGGGATAAATGTCAGCCAGCTCTCCCTTGCACTTTGAAATAGTGCCATGGAATCTCTTACACCTGCCTGAGAGGGCAGACGGGTCCTCAGTTTAACATCTCATTTGAGAAACAGCGCCTCTGAGAGTGTAGCACTCCCAACAGTATTGCATTGAGAGTGTCACTCTAGATTTTGCACTGAGGTTTCTGGAGTTGAGACTTGAAACCATGTCCTACCACCTACAAAGGTTAAGAGCACTACCCAGTGAACTAATTGAGCATAGAGTGTGAATACAGACTTGGGTCCTTTAGCACCTTAAATTCTGGTCTAAGGGGAGGTGGTGGCATAGTGGTATTGTCACTAGACAAGTAATCCAGGAACCCAGTGTAACACTCTGGGGATATGAGTTCAAATCCCACCATAGTGAATTTGAATTCAATAAAAAAAGAGTTTGATGATAAGCATGAAACCATTTCTGATTGTCCTAAAGACCCATCTGGTTCACTAATGCCCTTTAGGGAAGAAAATCTGCTCATTGTTGCCCAGCCTATATGTGACTCCAGGTGCACAGCAATGTGGTTAATTGTTAAAAATACCCTCTGAACAGGGCCAATTAGGGATAGGCAATATCCTTGCCCAGCCAGCAATGCCCACTTCCCACCATCAAATAAAAAAAAAGGGTGATCTGCAGACACTCACTTTGAGAGCAACTTTGCTGCCCGAGGGTCTAAGTTTATAAAAGATTTGTGGATCCACATTGTAGCATTGAATGTGCCACTACCAACACCTCCATGGCCCCCAAGATGGAGCCTGCAAAACCACCCGCTCACGCTCACCTTTCAGTTTCTATTACATCATCTGAATCATGAGCTTCAGGCAATTTGCAATTTCAATGTCTGGTGCCTCTGGAAAACAAATTAGCTCACGACCATAATGAATGATATCTCAGATTTCAGCAGAATGGGTGACAGGGAGGAAATTAATTCCAAACACCAGTGTTAACCTGCCACTGAAGGAGTGTTTTGCTTTAATTACCATCTTAACTTCTAAAACCCAGTTCAATTCCAGTCGACGCATACGCTTGGCACTTTCTGGATTATTCACAACACTTGCATTGTTCTCTCGCTGAAGTTATTCATTTCGTCTGGACTGCTCCAAGTGGAATTAGTTTAAATGATCGTCTGCAGGCTTCTACATCTCAGCTTGATGAGGCAAGTCTCAGTGGCCATGAGGTATGCCCAAAGGCTGCTCTTGATTGGGGGTGAGTAAGGGGGGGGGGTGGGGGGAAATGTTGTGGTTGGGAATCGGTTAAGGAATTTGGAGGCCTCACTTCCTTTTACAGACGCTCAGCTTAACCTTTGAGGTACGGCACAATATCACGAAGCCAGAAGGCTATGGGCTGAGAACCCAATCCAGAGACTTGAGCACAAAAATCCAGGCTATTTACTGCTAAAGCGATACTGAGGGAGTGCTGCATTGTCGCTACTTACTGCTAATGCGATACTGAGGGAGTGCTGCATTGTCGCTACTTACTGCTAATGCGATACTGAGGGAGTGCTGCATTGTCGCTACTTACTGCTAATGCGATACTGAGGGAGTGCTGCATTGTCGCTACTTACTGCTAATGCGATACTGAGGGAGTGCTGCATTGTCGCTACTTACTGCTAATGCGATACTGAGGGAGTGCTGCATTGTCGCTACTTACTGCTAATGCGATACTGAGGGAGTGCTGCATTGTCGCTACTTACTGCTAATGCGATACTGAGGGAGTGCTGCATTGTCGCTACTTACTGCTAATGCGATACTGAGGGAGTGCTGCATTGTCGCTACTTACTGCTAATGCGATACTGAGGGAGTGCTGCATTGTCGCTA
The DNA here is from genome assembly GCF_017639515.1 of Carcharodon carcharias. NCBI lineage: Eukaryota > Metazoa > Chordata > Chondrichthyes > Lamniformes > Lamnidae > Carcharodon > Carcharodon carcharias. Next base: position 11,420,699 of record NC_054473.1, read on the forward strand.
CTTACTGCTATTGCGATACTGAGGGAGTGCTGCATTGTCGCTACTTACTGCTAATGCGATACTGAGGGAGTGCTGCATTGTCGCTACTTAATGCTAATGCGATACTGAGGGAGTGCTGCATTGTCGCTACTTACTGCTAATGCGATACTGAGGGAGTGCTGCATTGTCGCTACTTACTGCTATTGCGATATTGAGGGAGTGCTGCATTGTCGCTACTTACTGCTAATGCGATACTGAGGGAGTGCTGCATTGTCGCTACTTAATGCTAATGCGATACTGAGGGAGTACTGCATTGTCAGGACTTACGGCTGGGACCTTTGGTCCTGCCGAAAGTCAAAGGGCTTTTGGCTGGCCCGCTGCATCTCCCTGCATTGGGTCCAGCCACGGTGTCCAGAAAACCTGGGCCTATGTCTTTCAAATTAAATTGCTAAATTGACTGCTCTCTCAGTTTGATGTCAAAGATCCCATGGCACCACTTTGACAAGGAGGTTGGGGAGTTATTCACGGTCAACATTAATCCCTCAGCCAACATCTCAAAAACAAACTTTCTAGTCATTACCACATTGCTGGGATCTTGGTGGGATCTTGCTGTGCACGGCATCGGCTGCTGCATTTCCTACATTACAACAGTGACGACACTTCAGAAGAACTTCATTGACTGTAAAGTGCTGTGAGATGTTCTGTGGTTGCCAAGGGTTCCCTATAAATGCAAGTCTTTCTTTTTCAACATGGTTCAAATCAAGTTTTCAGGATGAGAGGGATTAGTTAAACTGGGACAGGCAAGTTGCTACATCTGGGGAAGGATTAAAATATCCAGGGACATGAACTAACTTTTGGGAAGTTGGTTGGGTCTGTTTATTTCACCAAGGAAATCAGACATGATGACTAAATGATTAAAGATGATCAAGGAAACTGTTAGGAAGTGATGTGCACGTACCTTTAAGGGAGCATATCTTAAATTGCTGTCCATCATTACCCACCTCGAGACAGGATGTGATGTACAGTCGCGTGACCTTGTAGACAGAACAGAGCAGCAGTCCTACAGGTCAGACACGCCAATACATCGCCTCCCAGTTACCATTACTTTTATATAGAGAACCACATTGTTGTTTCACCAATCCCTTTTGTACGATTGGTGCATTTGTAATAAACAGAACAATTCAACAGAAGCTGATGGTATGAGTTCTTCAGGCCATGGATCAGTTTCGTCAATGCTAATATCAGGGTCGGGTGGAGCCCTGTGGTTGTGTAACTGTTGTTAGGGATGCACAAGAAAAGACATTTTAGAACTAGAATTCTGACCTGGCTTTGTACACTGTCTGCTCTTATTGAGAAATTGTAGTAATGCTTCTCCATGCTTTTCTGTTTGGTTTGAGTAAGTCTGGAAGCTCCATTGGTGCTCAGAATAGAGGAGAATGGGCTTGTGAAACCCCCACAGGAGTAAGTCAAACACCAGCCACATGAAGCCCCCTTTTGGTTAAAGGTAAGTCTCTGTTTTAAGGTGTATTTCATCCCACTCCCATTTTTTTTCTTTGCTTTAAGAAAGGGACGAGCTTGCGTTTAGTTAGCACCTTCCACGACCTCAGGACTGGCTTCCCCATGAGGGCACGGGATATTTTTCATTCCAACAAAGCACCTTGGGATATTTAGCTGAGAACAAACTTGCATTTATATAGTGCCTTCCACAACCTCAGGACACCTCAAAGTGCATTGCAGCCAAAGAAGTGCTTTTGAAGTGCAGTCACTGTTGTAGTCCAGGAAACATGGGTGGTCAAACTGTGCACAGCAAGCTCCCACAAACAGCAACATGATAATAACCAGGTAATCTGTTTTTAGTGATGTTGATTGACAGATCAAAAACTGGGCCAGGACACTGGGGTGAACTCCCCTGCTCGTCTTTGAAGTGGTACCAGGGGATCTTTTACACCCACATGAGGGGGCAAGCAAAACCTCAGTTTACCCTTTCATCCAAAGTGTGTGCACCTCCAGCAGTGCAGCACTTCCTCAGTACTGCACCGAGAGCATCAACTTAGGTTTTGTACTCAAGTTTGCAGAGTGCATTTTGAAGCCTCACTCCAAGTCTCGAGAGAAACCACTGAGCTCCAGCAGACATGTCTTCACTGGCAGGAGAGGACACAGCTTTAAGATAATTGGCAAAAGAAGAGGGGGTGGAGAATAATTTATCCGAATGCAGCGAGTCTGTAATGATCTGTAATGCGCTGCCTATAGAAGTAGATTCAATAGTAACCATTACGAGGAAGGGTGATGGTGGTGTAGTGGTAATAAAATCCAGAGGTCCAGGCTAACGCCTTGGGAACACAGCTTCAAATCCCACCATAGTAGCAAGTGGATTTTAAATTTAATTAATTAAAAAAAAATTCTAGAATGGAAATCTAATCCCAGTAATGGTGGGAAGAAACTATTATTGATTGCCACGCCCCTAGCCAAGCTGTTCCAGTACAGCTACAACACTGGCATCTACCCGGCTATGTGGAAAATTGCCCAGGTATGTCCTGTACACAAAAAGCAGGACAAATCCAACACGGCCAATTACCGCACCCCCCACCCCACCTCAGTCTACCCCCGATCATCAGTAAAGTGATGGAAGGGGTCATAAACACTGCAATCAAGCTGCACTTGCTTAGCAATAACCTGCTCTCTGACGCCCAGTTTGTGTTCCGCCAGGGCCACTCAGCTCCTGACCCCATTACAGCTTTGGTTCAAACATGGACAAAAGATCTGAACTCCCGAGGTGAGAATGACTGCCCTTGACAATTGAATTCGCATTTGACTGAGTGAGGCATCAAAGAACCCAAGCAATCAGGGATCAATGGAAATTGGGGGAAAACTCTTTGCTGGTTGGAGTCACACCTAACACAAAGGAAGATGTTGGAGGTCAGTCATCTCAGCTCCAGGACATCACTGCAGGAGTTCCTCAGGGTAGTGTCCTCGGCCCAACCACCTTCAGCTGCTTCATCAATGACCTTCCTCCCATCATAAGGTCAGAAGTCGGGATGTTCACTGATGATTGCCCAATGTTCAGCACCATTCGTGGCTCCTTAGATACTGAAGCAGTCCATGTCCAAATGCAGCAAGACCTGGACAATATCCAGGCTTGGGCTGACAAGTGGCAAGTAACATTCGCACCATACATGGTCGTGCCAGGCAATGACCATTTCCAACAGGAGAGATTCTAATCATTGTCCCTTGACATTCAATGGCATTACTATTGCTGAATCCCCCACTATCAACATCCTGGGAGTTACCATTGACCAGAAACTGAACTGGACTAGCCATATAAATACTGTGGCTACAAGAGCAGGTCAGAGGCTAGGAATCCTGCGACAAGTAACTCACCTCCTGACTCCCCAAAGCCTGTCCACCATCTACAATGCACAAGTCAGGAGTGTGATGGAATACTCCCCACTTGCCTGGATGAGTGCAGCTCCCACAACACACAGGAAGCTTGACACTGTCCAGGACAAAGCAGCCCGCTTGATTGACATCACATCAACAAACATTCACCCCCTCCACCACCGATGCACAGTAGCAGCAGGATGTACCATCTACAAGATGCACTGCAGGAATTCACCAAGGCTCCTTAAACAGCACCTTCCAAACACACGACCACTACCATCTAGAAGGACAAGGGCAGAAGATAGATGGGGAAACCACCACCTGGAAGTTCCCATTCAAGCCACTCACCATCCTGATTTGGAAATATATCACCGTTCCTTCACTGTCGCTGAGTCAAAATCCTGGAACTCCCTCCCTAACAGCACTGTGGGTGTACCTACACCACAGGAACTGCAGCGGTTCAAGAAGGCAGCTCACCCACCACCTTCTCAAGGGCAATTAGGGATGGGCAATAAATGATGGCCCAGCCAGCGAAGCCCACATCCCGTGAATGAATATTTTAAAAATTGTTGTGGTTCTCTAATGCTCTTTAGGGAAGGAAAACACTAGCTTCCTGGTTGAGCCTACACGTGACTCCGGTAAAGTGGTTGACTCTTAACTGCCCTCTGAAATGGCTGAGCAAGGCACTCAGTTCAAGGGCAATTAGGGGTGGGCAATAAATGCTGCACTTGCCTGTGATACCCACACCCCATGGAAGAATAAAAAGGGGAAATTGAATATAAACTTGAAACCGTTTGCTGGGCTAATGGGAGAGAACAGTGGTTGGGGCTAATTGGATAGCTCTGGCAAAGAATCAGCACAGGCTGGTGGGCCATTTGAAGGGCCAAAGGACCTCATTTTGTGCTGTATGGATTCTATGATTGAATGCACCTCAAAATAACCCCCTGTAAGGACAGCACAATGGGACTTATCGACGTAGTTATGTGCTGTGTAAAAATAATTCACGTCCCGTGACATTTGACCCTCTCACCTACCCGACCTTCAAATCGTCCGTCCTCATGGTTTCTCTCCACTGGATTAGATCAAATAAGATTAACCAGAGGGACTCATGTGGAGGGAAAATGGTTAGGGCTTGGTAAGGCTGAGGCCAGTTTCTGTCCTGGCCCATTGTGTGAACGCTGCTAGCCTTTCCATCACTTAGAAGCAGCTATGAGCTAGACAGGCTATTTTGTGATTCTGTGCTTTTGGCAGGTGTTTCACCCCTTGGGTGCTCGAATTGTAGAGTAGTCCACGATTTTTGCTTTCAGGTGGCTTCCTGCCAAAATTGTAAACTCGCTAAATCACCCGCAAGATTGAGAGGTATTTCATTTTTGGATGCATCCGATAACTATTCCATTCAAATTCAAGCAATTATCCCTTCCAACACTCTGGAGAAACTTACTTAAGTTATGAAGCTCAAATACTTCATCAAATCTTAGGTTAAACTTTCCTCTGTTGAACTATGATCTATAACGAAATGGTAAAATGTTTGTTAATGTTGCACACGCAAGGAAGCGACTCCAATTGATTGACCCTAACCACAGCAATCCTACATTCTGGGATCTTGATTGGCTGAGAAAGCGTGCCATTAAAGTTGACATTCAGCCAATGGAAGTTGGGTTCTACCTCCAAAAAAGGGGACTCAGAGCCAGAATGAGAAGGAGACAAGCAGAATTTAGTGTTAACTTAGTCATAAAATGTAGATTAGCTAGAGAGAAAAAGTAAAATTAAAGCTAAAAAATATAAGTAGGATAAAGAATAGGGAAGAGGCGGAATGGATGGATGTGATTTGGATATTCTCTTGGGTGCAACACAACAACAACTTGCATTTATATATTCTCTATAAATGTAGTAAAATGGTCCAAGGCATTTCACACGAGAGTTATCAGATACAAAAATTGACACCAAGTCAAAGAAGGAGACATTAGAGCAGTGGGAGGTGGTGGGGGTGTAGTAGCATTGTCATTGGACCAATATACCAGATGCCCAGCTCTGGGAACCTGGGTTCAAGTCCTGGCAGATGGTGAAATTTGAATTTGATAAAAGATCTGGAATTATAAGTCTAATGATGACCATGAAACCATTGTCATTTTAATAAACATCTGGATCACTAATGCCATTTAGGGAAAGAAATCTGCCTTCCTTGTCTGGTTCTGGCCTACGTTGTGACTCCAGACCCACAGCAACGTGGTTGACTCTTAAATGGCCTAGCAAGTCACTCAGTTTGCAAGGGCGATTAGGGATGGGCAATAAATGAGCAACTTTAAAATAAAGATGGCCAACAGCTTGGTCAAAGAGCTAGGTTTTAAGAAGCATCTTGAAGGATGATGGTACTGGTCACTCCTGTAAGTCTGAGTGTCTCGGACTATTGTATAATATCTGAGCATACCGTAGTATGGTTTAGAATTAGGAAAATCATTGTGTGAAACCTAAGCAGGTATAAGATGCCAATAGGAAGCCTCAACCCATAGTTGTTTATATCACAGATGCATCATTGATATGGAAAATTATAGCCAGTGTCCCGAGAATTTTGTGATATTTAGAAGACCACTCTCTCTGCTGCTGACGCAAACTGAGGCCATTAGCTCCTGAAACCCATTGTGGGTAGCTGCAGTTCACGAGCTGTTTCTGGTGAAATAGCACCAGGGTGCCAATGTCAGAATCTTGCATCAAAGACATGAGCCAGGCCCCAGGCATAAGAAATAAAAACAGAAAAATGCTGGAAGTACTCAGGGAGGGGATCTGACAGTATCTGCGGATGGAGAAACAGAGTTAATGTTTCAGGTCACCAACCTTTTATCAGATCCCCAAGAATTTGATCTCAGTCACCACAAATTGAAATCTCTGGAAATTCCACACCAGGCCATGGATACTTCCCTGAAGTCTATAGAGCAGCAACTCACCTGTGACTTGGTGGATTATGTGGCTCCTTAGAAAGTAAGGCGATAGAGAGTAACGCAGTATTGGATAGAGTATCATAGCTAAGGGCTTGGAAGTGGGAGCAAGAGCCTCGGATAATTTAGTCCAGTCTCGCTCAAGGTTGTTGATTGCAGTACCAGCAAACACTCCCCTGGACCGACTGGGAACCCCTAACACCACATGAACCAGAAACCAGGGCCTTTCTCTTGCTTCGATCCTGGACTCTTTCATGGATCATTGCACACAAATGGGCTGGCTATGACTCCAACAAGAATTCTTTGAAATAGCTGACTGACCATTAAAGAGCTCATGTGGGCAATGTTCACTTTTTAATCATAAAATAATCACCTTGTAATGCCAGCGATTAATACCGACTGCAATTGCAGTTGGGTTTCTCAACTGTTCCTGTGGGAGGAATGATTCCGAAGTTTCTCCGGGATCGAGTAATGAAAACAGCTGTTTTGTGGCAATGTTTTGGGTGAGAAACAGAGCATTCCTGTCACATTCCTCATTCACCACCATCTGTTTCCTATTTCAGCACATTCTACCATTGAAAGTACAATCTCGAAGGCTTAAAGGCATAGTTTGAGGGGAAGGTAAAAAAGATAATGGAAGATTTGCATTTATATAGCGCCTTTCACGACTTCAAGATGTCCCAAAGTGCTTTGCAACCCATCAAGTGCTTTTTGAAGTGTGTTCAGTGTTTGATGTTGCACAGCAAGCTCCCACAAACGACAACGTGGTAATGAACAGATAATCTATTTTAGTGAAATATTTTTGAGGGATAAATATTGGCCCAGGACACTGGCAAGAACTCCCCTGTTCTTCAGAATATTGTTGTGGGATCTTTCAAACCCAGCAGAAAGGGCAGACGGAGGGCCTGAGTTTAACACCTCACCCAAAATGGAGAGGGACCTCTCAGTACACAGAATGCCCCACTCCCCTGGCTTCATCCTGACTTCACCTAGGCTTTTAAGTAATAGGCGGAGGATCACAATTTGGAATCAGGGGAGATTGAGTCCAATCGGTCTCCGCAGTTTTGGAATGGAGTGTCTCCCAACTGTCTCAGATTCGAGGTTGAGAGAACTCCTGAAGGGTTTCAGCCTCCTCAGATCAGCATTTGGTGTAGCTCTCCTAGATTGACAGTGAAGTCCACACCTGGAGTCAAGGCCTGGATTTGGGCTTGAAGGTCTGACGTTTTGACTCGGGGGTCAGAGTGCGACCAGGTACAAGATCGTCTTACTTCAGGTTGGAGCTGCATAGCTTCCCATCAAAATGTACAACTGCAGTTTTTAAAAAAAAAACTCATTCATGGGATGTGGGCTTTGCTGGCTGGGCCAGCATTTATCGCCCATCCCTAGTTGCTCCCCACCACCTTCTCAAGGGCAACAAGGGATGGGCAATAAATGCTGGCCCAGCCAGCGAAGCCCACATTAAAAAAAAATATAATGAGGTGTCACAACTTTTTAAAAATTCATTCTGGGTCCATTACTGAGAGAGCCAGCATTTGTTACCCAACCTGAGCCACTTTCTTCAACCCCGAGTGGCAGGTTTGATACGACTGAGTGACTTGCTGGGCAGCTAACCACATGGCTTTGGATTCGCATACAGGCCAAGGCTGAGCAAGGTTTCCTTCAAGGATCTCGGTGAACATGTCATGAGGAAAAGCTTTTTCACCCAGCGAGTGCTTAGGATAGCGCGCTGCCCGCGGGCGTGTTGGAGACTGGCTCCGTTGAGGTGCTCAAGGGGGATTTGGATTATTATCAGAAAGGGAAAAATGTGCAGGGTTACCGGGAGCAGGCGGGGGGAATGGCACTGGGTGGAATGCTCCTTCAGGGAGCCGTCACAGACGTGATGGGCCAACTGGCCTCCCTCTGGGCTGTACCCATTCTGCGTTCTGTGATTCTGTGAAAACAGATTGTCGTCTCATGGCTGTTTGTAGATATCTCGCTATGCCCAACTTAGGCACTGTGAATCTTACATTACTGCAGTGACGACGCTCCATTAATTGGTTATAATTAGCACATCCTGAGCTCAAGAAAGACACAAGGCAAATGCAAACTTTTCATCGTCTATTATGTATCAGATTCTGATCCAGGTTTGAACCCTATTATCACTAATTCACTGACCAGTGCAAATACCTTTTCACTCTTTAACTTCTAAATGGCTTCAGCACTTTGAACACTGGTACTGATTCCAATCTTTCACATGTATATATATTTCCAGTGGCTTGTCTCTCTATAACGAAACACCAAATTCTTAGCAGACATCTCCAACTCAGTCCCAGGTAACTAAAGGATCCAGCCGTTTGTGCAGTAATTCTTCCCTTCATTATCGCCACAAAGACACCTGTCCTTGTTTGTTACTATGGAGTTTGATGGCCTATTCTGAATGCCTCAGGTAACAGCCTGTAATCCTTTGTCAAAGTTATGGCGTGCTCAGAGTGATCTGGAAGGAAGAAGTGGGCCATCTCTTGACAGGTACGACCCCGGGATGATCATTAAGTGCTTTCGAGTTCAGCGTCTGGAATAAGGCCGTGCCTTGCTGTTGCTTTGTTTGCTGTTATTCGAGGTTTTTGTCATCCGCTAATAGTGAGATTTATCTTTTCACACAGTGCTTTTTTGGCTTCAGTGAAAGAGAATGAAACTGCTGCCCACTTAATTTTTGATTTGTTTTGTTTTGTTTTCTGAAAGAATTGTTATGTAATTGAGACTGTGGTGTGTGGCTTTAAGCAGACCACACAATACAAAAGGAGATGATTAACAGTTTGCAATATGCCTGGGACTGGTTGTCGTTTGCTTTGGGCGATGTAAACTCCAGCTGGTTATGTAAAGGGCATTTCATTAAAGTAGCTATGGTTGCAAAGGTCTGATGTGAAATGAGTTTTGGACAATGTCAATTTAGTTTCTAGCAGGCACAAAACTGCTTCTAAATTGGCAATATAACTCACTGAAGCCGTGTCGCTGGAGTGGAAAATGTACACAGACCTCACACTGGTGCAAGAGGGAACATCTGTTGTATATTTTGTTTTACCTTGGATCTATACAGAGATGACACTAGTTTATACGTGTAGTAGCAGGTTGTATTTACAGTGCTTTAAAATGTTTACTTCATGCTTCAGCTCAGGCCTCCAGCTCATTCTACAGTTTGTTTAGTTTTCACTGAGTCCACACCCTGTCTTAATTAATCAAGCACAGTGAGCATCAGTAGTAAACGGGCTCACATAATCAAACACAGAACAATTGAACACGACAGCATTCTTCTGGGTTTTTTTGACTGCAGTCCCTTTTTAAAATTCATTTATGGGAGATGAGCGTTGCTGGCAAGGCCCAGCCTTTACTGCCCAGCTCTATTGTCTTTGATAAGGTGGTGGTGAGCTGCTGCCTTGAACCAAGTGGCTAGTGTGCTCCCACTGTGCTATTGGAGGAAATTCCGACATTTTGACCAAGGATATTGCAACTTGCAGGCAGTGATGTCCCCAAGCACCACTTGCCCTTGTCCTTCTAGGTGGTGGAGTTGTCATGATTTCGGGAGGGGCTGTCGAACAATCCTGCGGGAGTTGCTTGCTTGGGACACCGCAAGAGGGAACCATTCACCGACTGACTGACGGGTGGAAAAATGAGAAAGAAACCAGTTTTCTGATTTTATCAGAATGAGGGGTGTGCATGTAAGTGCATCATGGCCAATCCTTTTCCTTTACAGGCACTGACCTGCAACAAAAGAACTGGGGTGTGCGGAAGATGAGACTTTACTTTGCTACAGCAAGTTATTGAGATCTGGAATGTGTTGTCTGAAAGGGAGGCGGAAGCAGAATCAGTTGTAACTTTCCAAAGGGAATTGGATATATGCTGGAACGGGAAACAATGACACAGTTATGGGGAAACGACATGGAACTGGGGCTAATTGGGTAACTCTGGCACAGGCACGTTGGACTGAATAGCCTCTTCCTGTGCAGTGGGACTCTTTGACTTGATTGATTAGATTTCATTAAAATTCTATAGCGTGACCAACCAACCCATGTAGTGGTCCAGTTCTTTCTTCTGTTACGTCCAGGATTAGCTTGGTTTCTCCCAGTTCATAATCGTGGTGTATGCGTGGAACGTTTATGTATTTCCTTACCATCTGAGTGATTTTTCTTAATTCAAAATAAATCCCAGCAGCGGGCCTTTTTGGTGATTTTAAAAATGATGAAGAGGATTATTTATGGTCACACACTTGTCCGGGATGTTTTGAAACACAACATCTCAATCACTGGTCTCACTCACAATGTCACACACACACACAAATATTAGATACAGACGGAGTTAAAGGCGTTAATTATAAAACGGAGTTTGTAACCGAGTCTTTATATCGATGCAGGCCCGATGTCTTGTTGGTTGAGTTGGTACATGAGTTGGAGGGAGGGTCTTTCAGAAAGAAAGGATTCGTGTGAAGCTGCAAAACCTATTGTGGATGAACAGCCAGAAGGTGAGTTCTCAGGTGGATTTGGAAATTGGAACAAATTTATTTGTTCCAAAGCGCGTTGGCTGTTTTGAAAGACTTCCAGCTGCGATGGTTCAGATGTTTCCCGGTGCTTCTGAGACCTCTCGCACACACGGGCCGAACGTTTTATGTCCGGCATGAGGGCGCGCGCCCCCCCGACACGCCCGAGCGTGATATGGCGCACGATGACATCGGGTGCGCTTCCTGACATCTTCGCGCATTCGCACGATAATTGGTCTGGCGGGGTCGTGATAATCGAGAGGCCCGTTGAGGCCAGCAACAAGGTAATTAAGTTGAAGCTTTTATGCTGCTCGTCCAACCTGACGGTGGGCGGGGCAGGTGAACAGGCTAAGCAGTCTTTACGTTTTTTTTTAGGAAACCTCACCCACGAGCGGGATGAGGTTTCCTGAAGCTGATACACCTCAATTTCAAAATAAAGCTTTTATTTAAAAGCAAGCCCCATCTCACGCGGCACAGTCACATGAGGGGACACGTTTCATTACATTTTTATTGTACTTATTAATTTTTTCTAAAAAAGCGCCTCGATCTCCCTGAGACAGCTCCGTGCCTCAGGGAGATCGAAGAAGCTCTTCCACGTGCATGTGTGAACTGTGCGCCAGCCCAGCTCTCCCTCCTCTCCCCCACCACCCCCCCCCCACTGTCCGCACAGGTAGCGCCGAGCGCTGCCGCTCGCAATCCACGCGGAGTGGGCTTCCTGCCCGCTGAGGGAAACATTCTGGCCATGGATTTGCTTTGTTCAGGTTCTATTATATGGCGGTTCCTGACAGTCAATCGCAGCGACGTGACTGCAGGGTTAACACTTCTGGGGTCCAGAGCACCACGACACCAAGGCCACTCGCCCTTATCTCTGTCCCGACCTGAGCTCAAATATTCTCCTTCGTTCAATATGGCACTCGGAGGCCTTCAGTCCAGGGATTTCATATTCCTCAAGCTCTGGTCCGTCCTCGCTCGAGGAGATGTTTAACCTTCAGGGGTAGCTGTGAAGTTCCCTTACTCAGGCCCCGTGTTTAACTAAATATTGGTCACAGACTCGAGTACGGTCCACAGCTTAAATGTCCATCGTCACATGTTAAGTTGCAGCCATCTCAACAGAGCTTGTGGCCAGGTCCACAAAATATAATCTTACTGTCGATAATATCCAATATCTTCACGCTTGCGGTGAGCTTCATTCCTTCAAAGCCTTTTTGAAGTCTAAACCATTGGGTTTTTTGACTTTCTGCCGATTCCCCACCTTGACCAGAGCACCAGATTATTTCATTTTTGGCCATTCTTCCTAAAATATGCTTCTGCGGCCAAATCATGAACCATTTCTGATCCATTACGTACTGATTAATCGAGTAGGGCCTTGTTGGATTGGGGACCCACTTGGAAACTGTCTATAATGCTCCCATTAGTCTAACTCCTTCCTTACGTTGTGTTCTGATATCTCCATCTGCAAAAGTTTAGAAACTCCTGCAGCCCCCCCACCCCCCGATCTCCATTGGCGCGTGTCCCCTTGTTAAGTTACGTTATCTCTTGCCTGGGGGTTTAGAAATTGCTTGCACTTGTATTTTCTGCATCATTTCCCATTCCTTTGTCATGCCCTGCCCTGATCTCAGCTCCTGATCCCGTGCACTCTGCTCCCTCCTTCCTGACATTGCAATTGAAGCTGATATTGATTCTGTCAACATTTCCTGTCCCTCCTTCACACATTAAAGAGCTTATGTTTAATGTAGAAACTCAGTCGTCTGGGTTCTATTTGGGTGGGGGGTAGTGGGGGGGGGAAGGGGGGGTTGATGGTTGGGCTGGGGGGAGGGACAAAGGAACCAGCTGCAGTGCAGCAGAAGCAGGAGTGCGAAAAAAATATTTGTTTATAACTTCACCAGTTGCGCCGGCTGGAGGTATGGAGGGGGAGGAGGAGGTGGTGGGGAGCGAGGACGAGGTGGTGGTGGGGGCGGTGAGGAGGAGGCTGTGGGGTGGGGGGGGGCAGGAGGAGGTGGTGGGGGGTTGAGGAGGAGGTGGTGGGGGGGTGAGGAGGTGGTGGTGGGGGTGTGAGGAGGAGGTGGTGGGGGGGGTGAGGAGGAGGTGGTGGGGGGGGTGAGGAGGTGGTGGTGGGGGGGGTGAGGAGGTGGTGGTGTGGGGTGAGGTGGTGGTGGGGGCGGTGAGGAGGAGGCTGTGGGGTGGGGGGGGGGCAGGAGGAGGTGGTGGGGGGTTGAGGAGGAGGTGGTGGGGGGGGGTGAGGAGGTGGTGGTGGGGGGGGGTGAGGAGGTGGTGGTGTGGGGTGAGGAGGTGGTGGTGGGGGTGAGCAGGAGGTGGTGGGGGGTTGAGGAGGTGGTGGTGGGGGTGTGAGGAGGAGGTGGTGGGGGGGGTGAGGAGGAGGTGGTGGGGGGGAGGAGGAGGTGGTGGGGAGGTGAGGAGGTGGTGGTGGGGAGGTGAGGAGGTGGTGGTGGGGGGGGTGAGGAGGAGGTGGTGGGGGGGAGGAGGAGGTGGTGGGGGGGTGAGGAGGAGGTGGTGGGGGGGGTGAGGAGGAGGTGGTGGGGGGGAGGAGGAGGTGGTGTGGGGGTGAGGAGGCGGTGGTGGGGGGGTGAGGAGGTGGTGGTGGGGGGGTGAGGAGGTGGTGGTGGGGGGGTGAGGAGGAGGCGGTGGTGGGGGTGAGGAGGAGGTGGTGGGGGGGAGGAGGAGGTGGTGGGGGGGGTGAGGAGGAGGTGGTGGGGGGTGAGGAGGAGGTGGTGGGGGTGAGGAGGTGGTGGGGGGGTGAGGAGGAGGTGGTGGGGGGGGCTGAGGAGGAGGTGGTGGTGGGGGTGTGAGGAGGAGGTGGTGGGGGGGTGAGGAGGAGGTGGTGGGGGTGAGGAGGTGGTGGTGGGGTTGAGGAGGAGGTGGTGGGGGGGTGAGGAGGAGGTGGTGGGGGGGGTGAGGAGGTGGTGGGGGGGTGAGGAGGAGGTGGTGGGGGGGGGGTGAGGAGGAGGTGGTGGGGGGGGGTGAGGAGGAGGTGGTGGGGGTGAGGAGGAGGTGGTGGGGGGGGTGAGGAGGAGGTGGTGGGGGTGTGAGGAGGAGGTGGTGGGGGGGTGAGGAGGAGGTGGTGGGGGGGTGAGGAGGAGGTGGTGGGGGTGAGGAGGAGGTGGTGGGGGGGGTGAGGAGGTGGTGGGGAGGTGAGGAGGAGGTGGTGGGGGGGTGAGGAGGAGGAGGTGGTGGGGGTGAGGAGGAGGTGGTAGTTGGGGGGGTGAGGAGGAGGTGGTGTGGGGGTGAGGAGGAGGTGGTGGGGGTGTGAGGAGGAGGTGGTGGGGAGGGTGAGGAGGAGGTGGTGGGGGGGAGGAGGAGGTGGTGGGGGGGGTGAGGAGGAGGTGGTGGGGGGGAGGAGGAGGTGGTGGGGGGGTGAGGAGGAGGTGGTGGGGGGGTGAGGAGGAGGTGGTGGGGGGGTGAGGAGGAGGTGGTGGGGGTGAGGAGGAGGTGGTGGGGGGGGTGAGGAGGAGGTGGTGGGTGTGAGGAGGAGGTGGTGGGGGGGGTGAGGAGGAGGTGGTGGGGGGGGTGAGGAGGAGGCGGTGGTGGGGGTGAGGAGGAGGTGGTGGGGGGGAGGAGGAGGTGGTGGGGGGGTGAGGAGGAGGTGGTGGGGGGTGAGGAGGAGGTGGTGGTGGGGGTGAGGAGGAGGTGGTGGGTGTGAGGAGGAGGTGGTGGGGGGGTGAGGAGGAGGTGGTGGGGGGGGTGAGGAGGTGGTGGGGAGGTGAGGAGGAGGTGGTGGGGGGGTGAGGAGGAGGAGGTGGTGGGGGTGAGGAGGAGGTGGTAGTTGGGGGGGTGAGGAGGAGGTGGTGTGGGGGTGAGGAGGAGGTGGTGGGGGTGTGAGGAGGAGGTGGTGGGGGGGTGAGGAGGAGGTGGTGGGGGGGTGAGGAGGAGGTGGTGGGGGGGTGAGGAGGAGGTGGTGGGGGTGAGGAGGTGGTGATGGGGGTGAGGAGGAGGTGGTGGGGGTGAGGAGGTGGTGGTGGGGGTGAGGAGGAGGTGGTGGGGGTGAGGAGGAGGTGGTGGGGGGGGTGAGGAGGAGGTGGTGGGGGGTGAGGAGGCGGTGGTGGGGGGGGGTGAGGAGGAGGTGGTGGGGGGGGTGAGGAGGAGGTGGTGGTGGGGGGGTGAGGAGGAGGTGGTGGGGGGGTGAGGAGGAGGTGGTGGTGGGGGGGAGGAGGAGGTGGTGGTGGGGGTGAGGAGGAGGTGGTGGTGGGGGTGAGAAGGAGGTGGTGGGGGGGTGAGGAGGAGGTGGTGGGGGTGAGGAGGAGGTGGTGGGGGGGTGAGGAGGAGGTGGTGGGTGTGAGGAGGAGGTGCTGGGGGGGTGAGGAGGAGGTGGTGGGGGTGTGAGGAGGAGGTGGTGGGGGGGTGAGGAGGAGGTGGTGGGGGGGTGAGGAGGAGGTGGTGGGGGGGTGAGGAGGAGGTGGTGGGGGGGTGAGGAGGAGGTGGTAGTGGGGGGTGAGGAGGAGGTGGTGTGGGGGTGAGGAGGAGGTGGTGGGGGGGGTGAGGAGGAGGTGGTGGGGGGGTGAGGAGGGGTGGTGGGGGGGTGAGGAGGAGGTGGTGGGGGGGTGAGGAGGAGGTGGTGGGGGGGGTGAGGAGGTGGTGGGGGGGTGAGGAGGAGGTGGTGGGGGTGTGAGGAGGAGGTGGTGGGGGGGTGAGGAGGAGGTGGTGGGGGTGAGGAGGAGGTGGTGGGGGTGAGGAGGAGGTGGTGGGGGGTGAGGAGGTGGTGGGGGTGAGGAGGCGGTGGTGGGGGGTGTGAGGAGGAGGTGGTGTGGGGTGAGGAGGGGGTGGTGGGGGGGTGAGGAGGAGGTGGTGGGGGGGTGAGGAGGAGGTGGTGGGGGGTGAGGAGGTGGTGGGGGTGAGGAGGCGGTGGTGGGGGGGTGTGAGGAGGAGGTGGTGGGGGTGAGGAGGAGGTGGTGGGGGTGAGGAGGAGGTGGTGGGGGGGAGGAGGAGGCGGTGGTGGGGGGGAGGAGGAGGTGGTGGGGGGGGTGGGGAGGAGGTGGTGGGGGTGAGGAGGAGGTGGTAGTTGGGGGGGTGAGGAGGAGGTGGTGTGGGGTGAGGAGGTGGTGGTGGGGGTGTGAGGAGGAGGTGGTGGGGGGGTGAGGAGGAGGTGGTGGGGGGGTGAGGAGGAGGTGGTGGGGGGGTGAGGAGGAGGTGGTGGGGGGGGAGGAGGAGGTGGTGGGGGGGGTGAGGAGGAGGTGGTGGTGGGGTGAGGAGGAGGTGGTGGGGGGGGTGAGGAGGAGGTGGTGGGGGGGTGAGGAGGAGGTGGTGGGGGGGTGAGGAGGTGGTGGGGGGGTGAGGAGGAGGTGGTGGGTGTGAGGAGGAGGTGGTGGGGGGGTGAGGAGGAGGTGGTGGGGGGGAGGAGGAGGTGGTGGTGGGGGTGAGGAGGAGGTGGTGGGGGGGGAGGAGGAGGCGGTGGTGGGGGGGAGGAGGAGGTGGTGGGGGGGGTGAGGAGGAGGTGGTGGGGGTGAGGAGGAGGTGGTGGTGGGGGTGAGGAGGAGGTGGTGGGGGGGGAGGAGGAGGCGGTGGTGGGGGGGAGGAGGAGGTGGTGGGGGGGGAGGAGGAGGCGGTGGTGGGGGGGAGGAGGAGGTGGTGGGGGGGGTGAGGAGGAGGTGGTGGGGGTGAGGAGGAGGTGGTGGTGGGGGTGAGGAGGAGGTGGTGGGGGGGTGAGGAGGTGGTGGGGGGGTGAGGAGGAGGTGGTGGGGGGTGAGGAGGAGGCGGTGGTGGGGTGGAGGAGGAGGTGGTGGTGGGGGTGAGGAGGATGTGGTGGGGGGGTGAGGAGGTGGTGGGGGGGGTGAGGAGGAGGTGGTGGGGGGTGAGGAGGAGGCGGTGGTGGGGAGGAGGAGGAGGTGGTGGGGGGGTGAGGAGGAGGTGGTGGGGGGTGAGGAGGAGGCGGTGGTGGGGGGGAGGAGGAGGTGGTGGGGGGGGTGAGGAGGAGGTGGTGGGTGTGAGGAGGAGGTGGTGGGGGGGGTGAGGAGGAGGTGGTGGGGGGGAGGAGGAGGCGGTGGTGGGGGGGAGGAGGAGGTGGTGGGGGGGGTGAGGAGGAGGTGGTGGGGGGGGTGAGGAGGAGGTGGTGGGGGGGTGAGGAGGTGGTGGGGGGGTGAGGAGGAGGTGGTGGGTGTGAGGAGGAGGTGGTGGGGGGGTGAGGAGGAGGTGGTGGGGGGGAGGAGGAGGTGGTGGGGGGGGGAGGAGGAGGTGGTGGGGGGGAGGAGGAGGTGGTGGGGGGGGTGAGGAGGAGGTGGTGGGGGTGAGGAGGAGGTGGTGGGGGGGGTGAGGAGGAGGTGGTGGGGGTGAGGAGGAGGTGGTGGGGGGGGGAGGAGGAGGTGGTGGGGGGGAGGAGGAGGTGGTGGGGGGGGTGAGGAGGAGGTGGTGGGGGTGAGGAGGAGGTGGTGGGGGGGGGAGGAGGAGGTGGTGGGTGTGAGGAGGAGGTGGTGGTGGGGGTGAGGAGGAGGTGTTGGGGGGTGAGGAGGAGGTGTTGGGGGGGTGAGGAGGAGGTGGTGGGGGGGGAGGAGGAGGTGGTGGGGGGGAGGAGGAGGTGGTGGGGGGGAGGAGGAGGTGGTGGGGGGTGAGGAGGAGGTGGTGGGGGGGTGAGGAGGAGGTGGTGGGGGGGTGAGGAGGAGGTGGTGGTGGGGCGGTGAGGAGGAGGTGGTGGGTGTGAGGAGGAGGTGGTGGTGGGGGTGAGGAGGAGGTGGTGGGGGGGAGGAGGAGGTGGTGGTGGGGGTGAGGAGGTGGTGGTGGGGTTGAGGAGGAGGTGGTGGTGGGGGTGAGGAGGAGGTGGTGGGGGGGGAGGAGGAGGTGGTGGGGGGAGGAGGAAGGAGTTGGGTGGGGGGTGCGGGGAAGTGGAGGAGGTGGGGAGGAGGAAGGTGGGGGGGTGGTTGGGGGGCACCGTGAGGTTGGGAAGTTGAGGGGAATGCGCCGGGGAAGATCCTATTGTGTCTGAGGTGAACATCTTGGCCATTTTGAAGTTTAAAACAAATGCCTTGACAACCACTTTTTTGCTGTACATTTCTCAGTTATCAGTTATCTAGTTGCTGAGCACCAGATAAAGCTGCTGCATCCTACAAAACCAACCAAGCACGTTTTATTTTATAAATAGACTTGCAAGCAGCATTGGGATGCCTAATCTAATTAAGTATAAAACATGGATAGCTCGGATATGTGCACTGCTAATGACCTTGCACATTACACAATCCTTCCTGGCGTATTAGTATAGAATCTACCTGAGCAATATGTTTATTACAGATAAGCTAATGGGATAGCTTTTAAATTCACTGCTTTATGATTCACACAAGTCAGCGCTGCAGTGGGGAGTGAAAGGGTCACATCTTCAGTTTAACCATAGTCTGTCTGAGCATTTATAATGGCCTTGTTTTATTAATGGTCCTTTGGGAGAAACTTAAGCCACATTTTTGTATCCTAATTTTAGTCTTTGCTATTCCATAATCTCACTCTCATCTTTGCAGCAGTTTTGATCCCAATGGGAGTACAGTGAAGTACTGACCATTCACAACCACCATTTGAGAGAAAGATTGTGCACTTAAAGAGTGCATTAGACATCCTCATGGTCTCTTTCAAAGCAACGCAAAGTTTGCCAGTCGTGATTTTTGTCCAGTGTGGGTTTCTCGCTCCTTTTTAGTTGACTAACACAACACCAGCAATGCAAAAGGCAAAGCTTGCACTTCTATAGCACCTTTCACCACTTCAGGTTGTCCCAAAGTGCTTTACCCAACCAAAGAAGCACTTTTTGAAGTGCAGCCACTGTGGGGATTGTGGGAAAGATGTATGTTGTTCCTGACCGTGAACCAAGAAACGATCCTGCACTCCTCATTTATGGTTGAGGCTGGCTAATGCTGACGGTGGTTAATGAGGCTGCTCCCTCATGGATGTCCTTTCTGAGGCTCTCTATTGATTTTCAAAGAGTCGTCGTTAAAGAGAAGCTGGTGGACTTGATTTTCTAATGAGGGTCAATGAGACAACTTCCTTTCCACAGAAGCAGCCAGCATAAGCAGATGGGTGGGAAGGTTTGTGTGGCACATTTGCTACGCTTTCTTCAAGATGCTCTGCATTCTCGCAACGTTCTGCTCCTCCTGTTCTATTTGGCAAATATGGCAAATGTGGTCCTGTGTGCTAAAGGGACATTGCATTCAGAAGTAAGATCTTGCATTGATTTAGCACCTTTCACCTTGGAAAGTCCTAAACCCCCTGACAGCCAGTTACATTTGTGGGAGAAGATGGTGCAGTGGTAATGTCATTGGACTAGTGATCTAGAGGCCTAGGCTAATTCTCTGGGGTCATGGGTTCAAATCCCACCACTGCAAATTCAAATCTGGAATTGAAAGCTAGTCTCAGTAATGGTGACCAGGTCTATTACTGACTGTTCACTAATACCCTTGAGGTGAGGAAACCTGCTATCCTTACCTGGTTCTGGCCTACATGTGACTCCCAGATGTGGTTGACTCTTAATGGCCTGAGCATTTAGGGATGGGCAACAAATCTGGCCTTGCCACCCACCCATGTCCCATGAAAGGATTAAAAAAAGCACTTTCTGAATTGTGATTAGTGTTGTAATGTAGTGCTGCAGTGCATTAGCGCACAGCAAGCTCCCAAAAACAGTTAAGTGACGAGATAATTTGTCGTAATTCAGTTGGTTGAGGGATAAATATCGGCCTAGACACCAGAGAAGAATGCCCCCCGCTCTTCTTCAAGATAGCGTCATGAGGTTGTTTGCATCCTCCTGAGAAGGCCGACAGGGCTTGGGTAATGTCTCAGCCAAAAGACGGCAGTGCAGCTCTCCCTCAGTATTGCACTGGAACGCAGCTTAAACAACCTTCTGACTCAAAGGGCAGGAGTGTGACCAGCTGAGCCATGGCTGACAAAGGTTGGAAAAGACTACCTGGACGGTCAGGACGTTTTGTAAAAAGGAAACCAAACTAAACATTGCCTCAAAAATCAAAAGAAAAATCTCTGTTGGCACTCAATGCTGAGGCTGATTCTTGAGGGGGGATGATGCTCTGGGATACTGTGCCCTTGGATCGGCACTCCAACACAAGTCATTGCCTGCATGGTTCAATGCTGAAGATTTTGGTGCGGGGGGAGGGACAGGTATGTAATTCTACCCCACTTTGTGCACTTTGTTATTTGTATAGTAATTGAGTATTTCATTTTATGGAGGCGGTGGGGATTCACTTGTGCCTCCTGTACATAGGAGCAGACTGAAACTGTGGTTCTTGGGTTCGGAGGTGCGCGTTTGGAATTTGGATCTCTGTAAATAAGAGCTTCCAAAGTGCGTAACGTATCGGTTCAAATCCTATCCTTCTTTGCCTGGTTTCTGGAACAGAACATACGTGACTAGGGCAAAACATTAAAGTGAAATCTTGTGACTGTAGCTGTTCAGTTCCTTTGCTGCAGGTTTTGATTAGCTTTCCAAATTTTAATTGAGGAAGTAGACATCAGAATAATAGATCAGTGAAAGGGGTTGTGGCCTTTGTTGGTGCTTCATTTAACAGAAAAAAAATTATATGCAGCTACCCAAAAGCTCAAATATTCATACATCAGCTCCCAGTGAAATGTGTGGTGACTACCTCCAGGAGGAGGTTAATACTGTGTCTTAATTCAGTCCTTGGGTGGAATCGACCCAGATTTGCACACGGGGCGGTAGTGGGCGGGATAAAGGGCGTTTCACCCGCCGGCCGCAATGGCGGGTTTTCGTGCTGTATCGTCCCATTCCCATCTCATTAATTATGCAGCCACGGAGAGACACGGCATCTCACTGACGGGCAGCCTCGGATTTGCCTGCCTCTCTGTTACCTCGCTGTTTCCTCACGCAGGCGCCATATTTAAACTGTAGCCGCACGCCCGCCCTTCTCAATCCTTGCAGCCCAGGAAGGTACCAGTGAAGTCGTGGTCCCGGAAGCCCTGATTCAGTGATGCATCCCTGGGATGCCTTCTGGACACCGTGGAGGCCCCCTCTGTTGTCCTCTACCCCCAACTCTGGCCGCAGGAGGTCATCAGTGTCACCACTCCAGCTTGGGAGTTGGTGGCAGAGATGGTCAGTGCCAATGATGAACATGCTAGGTCGGCCATCCAGTGCAGAAAACAGATGACTGATCTCATCCTGACAAGGTATGGCCAGGGTAAGGCAACCATCTCATCACTCTAAACTCACACACTCACAAGCCCATCACACATTCATTGGCATCTCACTCACTGCCAGCTCAAGGGACATCACCACTCACTCTCTCACACACACCCTCACATGTCCACCCAACTTCATCTCCTCTGGAGACTGTCTCCTCAGCCCTCACCATCTTGAGGCCGCTTGCACAGATCTACATGTGCCCCCCCCCACCACACACACCCTGGGATACCCCCTAACCTAGTACAACTCTCATCCTGCAGCCTCTTCCCTTGGCTGAGGCCACTTCTCCCCCCCTTCCCCAAGCAAGCACTAGCCCTGTAGCCATTAAAACGCCATCTCCACCTTACGGCTGGTCTGGTAGGTAGAGACCGGCCTATGAGCCCCCATAAAAGTGATGTGGTACTGCTCGTGAAGCCTGGCGCTAACGACAGTGAGTGCTGCCCAAAGAAAGGTAGGCAAATAAACCTTGAAGCCCCGAGCAAAGCCCAGCTCACCAGGTGCACGCCGCTTATGCATAGTTGTGAAACACGTTGGCGTGATTGCACGCCGATATGCCGGATGATCCAGCATCAAACAGTGCTTTAGATCAGGTGCAGCCTAAGGAATGGTGGCAAGAATGAAAGCAAGAGACAGACTTGTATTCCTACTATGACTTGACTCAAGTATCACAAAGTTATCACTCATTCCCATGGGATTGCCTGTGAAGGAGGATGATTTTCTCCCACTCTGGCTTGATAGGTTCTTTTTAAGGCTGAGTTGGATAGATTCTTGATTGACAAGGGTGTCAAAGGTTATAGACAGGAGGGCAGAGTTGAGGTCACAATCAGATCGGCCTTGATCGTATCAAATGGAAGAGCAGGCTCGAGGGGCTGAATGGCCTACTCCTAGGTCATATGTATATCTGTACATATGTATGTTAATTGTGAGGTGGCTGAAAGTCCAATGTGTGATCTGCAGACTCTACCACATGTTGAGCAGGTGGTGCTCGAAGGGTTGGGTAGGTGGGTAGTTTGGAGATTTGCACACTCTCTCTGAGGCCTTGACTTCACCTCTGCACATTCCGGTGAAGTCTCTTGATGTGTTCGGTGCCTTCCCAAAGGAGCCTTCTCCCATTGGCTGTTCCCAAGTCAGGGTCTCACATGAGTTAGCTGCAGATTTCTTATATCTAATTATGAGCTGCTGCACAACAACAACAACAACTCTTAATGTTGTGAAATGTTCCGAGGTACATCACTGGAATATAAACAGAAAATGTTTGACACTAAATCTCATAAACTAAGCTCTGCAGTCCTGCCACGTCCAGTCGTGAATGGTGGTGGACAATTAAACAACTCGCTGGAGGAGGAGTCTCCACAAATATCCCCATCCTCAATGATGGGGGAGTCCAGTGCATCAGCCGGAACTGCTTAGTAGATGATCCATCTCGACCTGCTCCTGAGGCTCACCGCATCCCAGATGTCAGTCTTCAGCCAATTCGATTCACTCCATGGGATACCAAGAAATGGCTGAAGGTACTGGATACTGCAAAGACACTTTACAGCCTTCTGGACTCAACATTGAGTTCAACAACTTCAGACCATGAACACTGTCCACCATTTTGATCTTTTTCCCTGCAATGCCAGCCAGTCTGCATCTTGTTCTCATGTTGTTGCTTTCAGACAGCTCTGACCCTTTCTCTGCTATTTACACATTCTGCTATTTTGCTTTCAGACAGTGCTGACCTTTATTCCACAATTAACACCTACTCTGGACCAAAGCTTCAGCCTTTAATACAATCGTTATCACTCCCTTTGTCTCAGAGCCTCTTTGTCATTTTATCTCTCATGACCTCTAACCTATCCCTGACCTTATATTTTGCTCCCCCTGCCTCTCCCCACTTTTTCAACAGCATAGAGCCCATCACCTTTGTATCTCTCTCTCCAGTTCCAAAGAAAAGTCATATTGCACTCAAAATGTTAACTCTGCTTCTCTCTCCACAGCTGCTGCCAGGACCTGCTGAATTTTGCAGCATTTTCTGTTTTTATTTCAGATTTCCAGCGTTCATAATGTTTTGCTTTTATTTGAGATCAGATCTAAGCTCTGCAGTCCTGCCACATCCAGTCGTGAATGGCGATAGACAATTACAAAAACGAATAGGAGGAGGAGGTCCATAAATATCCCCCTCTTCAATGAGGGGGGAGCCCAGCACATCAGAGCAAAAGATAAGGCTGAAGCATTTGCAACAGTCTTCACCCAGAAGTGCCGAGTGGATGATCCATCTTGGCCTCCTCCTGAGGTGCCTAGTATCATAGGCCATTTGGCCAATTTGATTCACTCCACATGATATCAAGAAATGGCTGAAGGCACTGGATACTACAAAGGCTATGTGGCCCTGACAATATTCTGGCAATAGTGCTGAAGCCTTGTGCTTCTGAACCAACAGCACCACTCAAAGCCTCAACCATTTCTTGGGGCAGAGAGTTCCAGATCTGAGTGAAGAAGTGTTTCCTGACTTCGCCCCTAAATGGCCTCAGCCCCAGTTTTAAGATTAAGCCCCTTTTGTTCTGGACTCTCCAGCAGAGGTAGTGTAGAAAATATCAATATCTTTGATCACCTTAAACCCTTCAGTTACATCAACCCTTAATCTTCAATGCTCGAGGGAATACACATGCAGTCAATGCAACCTGTACTCATAACTTAACACCTCTATCCCGGGCGTCATTCTGATAGATCTGTGCAGTACCCTCTCCAAGGGCAATATATCCTTCCTGAGATACAGTGGCCAGAAAGGAACTCAACTGTATGCCAGCTATAGAGCTCCATCATTTCAAACTTTATTACATTAATAAAACAAATCCCAGTGTATTTCATAATAATTAACTGCTAATGAAGAGTGATTCAGAAGTTTATATGCAAATACTCAGTTGACATTCTGAAAGCTTTTGATCCACTCCATCACCAATTTTAAATTGATTTGCACCTTGTGATTAGCTTTTAATTCAGGCGCTGCTGCTAATTATTCTTGGCCCATAGACGACGTGCCTGCTGTATGAATGCAGCAGAAGTAGCGACTGTGCAGCTCCTCAGGCTGGAGCGAGGGGTTAAACTGCTCTCAATTGGGCATTGCATTCAATTAGGCACATCTGAAGGAATTGGCAGTAACCAGGGTCTGAGCGACCATTGTAGCACCGTTCACTGATCCAACAGGCTCCTGGGGTTTTGGACATCTTGAGCAAGTATTGCCATCCATCTGGCTCTTAAATGTCTTCCTGTCCAATCTGTTGATGTCATGTTGGTGTCATGCTCTAAAGAAGTCATGTGGGCTTGAAATGTTAACTCTGTTTCTCTCTCCACGGATGCTGTTTTCCCAGCAGTTTCCGTTTGTAATTTTGTTTTAATATTACGTTGATGTCGTGTCTCAGCTTCTGGGTGATTAGGGAGTGTGATGGATTGGTACAGGACAGTTCTCTCAGTGTTCATCCAAAGAGAGGAGGATACAACTTCAGTAGCCAATTTGCTTTCTTGTGCAAGTTTAAAGAACATTAGGAACAGGGTGTAGGCCTTTCAGCCCTTCTAGAGCCTACTCTGCCGTTCAGTTAGGTCATGGGTCCAATTACCTGCCATTGCCCCACATCCCTCGATACACTTGTCCAACAAAAATCGATCAATCTCAGTTTTGAAAGCTTCAATTATCCCCAGCATCCAAAACCTTTTGAAAGAACGGGAGTTTCAATTTTGTATTATCCTCCATTCATGAGAATGGTTCCAGGGATGAGGAAATTCATTTAGGAAGATGGATTGGAAGATGTTAGGACTGTTTTCCTTAGAGAAAAGAAGGCTGAGAGGAGATCTGATAGAGGTATTCAAAATCAAGAGTGCTCTTGACAGAATAGATCGGGAGAAACTGTTCCCACTCATGAAAGGATTGAGAACGAGAGGGCACAGATTTAAAAGTAATTAGAAAAAGAAGCAAAAAGGTGATATGAGGAAAAACTTTTTCAGGCAGCGAGTGGTTAGGGTTTGGAATGCACTGCCTGAGAGTGTGGGGGAGGCAGGTACGAGTGAAGCATTCAGAAGGGAATTAAACTGTAACCTGAAAAGGAAGAATGTGCAGGGTTATGGGGAGAAGGCAGGAGAATGGCAATAAGTGAGTTGCTGTTTCGGAGAGCAGATGCAGACACAATGCACCGAATGGCCTCCTTCTGCACTGTAACAATTCCGCGATTCTTTAGTCCATGTGAAAATACACCTCTGGATTTTGGTCCTCAATGTCACAACTTTAATTTTAATATGATACCCGCTTTGTAAACCCGCTGGTTTCTCTTATCCTAGGCTGATCGTCCAAGTGGCCCACACTCCATGTGCGATCATACAACAACATCTTGGATTTACATGGCATCGTCAAGAGAGTAAAACAGCCCAAGACATTTCACAGAAGCACATTCAGACATATATTGGGACCAAGCAAGATGATAGTACAGGTAACGAATAGGTTGATGAGAGGCTCAAGGACTCAAAGGAACAGAGGGTGGTGGGGAGGTGGAAACGTTTATGGAAGGAATTCCAGAGCTAGTGAACTCACACTATTCAGCCTATTAGCCAATTAGTCCCACACCCCTACCCTTTCCGTCATAACTATGTGAATCTTTCCTTTTCAAGTATTTATTTGATTTGCAATGAAAGTTACTATTGAATCTGCTTCCATCGCCCTTTCAAGCACTGCATTCCAGATCGTAACAACTGGCCACGGTTTTGACAAAACCCAGTGTTTTAGTGCAGAGGCACACTGCGCTGGTGACTGCTGAACCAGCATTCACTTGTCTCGTATTGTTGGTGGATCCTTCGATCGGAAAAGGTGCCTCAGGTTGGTAGGTTGGGGATCTGGTTTTCCCCACTTTGCCTGAGTCCCTGATCTCAGTCACACTGTTACAGGAATGGGCTGAGTGATCTCAGTCACACTGTTACAGGAATGGGTCGAGTGATCTCAGTCACACTGTTACAGGAATGGGCTGAGTGATCTCAGTCACACTGTTACAGGAATGGGCTGAGTGATCTCAGTCACACTGTTACAGGAATGGGCTGAGTGATCTTAGTCACACTTTTAAAGGAAAGGTTCGAGTGATCTCAGTCACACTGTTACAGGAATGGGCTGAGTGATCTCAGTCACACTGTTACAGGAATGGGCTGATTGATCTCAGTCACACTGTTACAGGAATGGGCTGAGTGATCTCAGTCAGACTGTTACAGGAATGGGCTGAGTGATCTCAGTCACACTGTTACAGGAATGGGCTGAGTGATCTCAGTCACACTGTTACAGGAATGGGCTGAGTGATCTCAGTCACACTGTTACAGGAATGGGCTGAGTGATCTCAGTCAGACTGTTACAGGAATGGGTTGAGTGATCTCAGTCACACTGTTACAGGAATGGGCTGAGTGATCTCAGTCACACTGTTACAGGAATGGGTCGAGTGATCTCAGTCACACTATTACAGGAATGGGCTGAGTGATCTCAGTCACATTGTTACAGGAATGGGTCGAGTGATCTCAGTCAGTCTGTTACAGGAATGGGTTGAGTCATCTCAGTCACACTGTTACAGGAATGGGCTGAGTGATCTCAGTCAGACTGTTACAGGAATGGGCTGAGTGATCTCAGTCACACTTTTACAGGAATGGGTTGAGTGATCTCAGTCACACTGTTACACGAATGAGTCGAGTGATCTCAGTCACACTGTTACAGGAATGGGCTGAGTGATCTCAGTCACAATGTTACAGGAATGGGTCGAGTGATCTCAGTCACACTGTTACAGGAATGGGCTGAGTGATCTCAGTCACACTGTTACAGGAATGGGTCGAGTGATCTCAGTCACACTGTTAAAGGAATGGGTCGAGTGATCTCAGTCACACTGTTAAAGGAAGGGGTCGAGTGATCTCAGTCAGTCTGTTACAGGAATGGGCTGAGTGATCTCAGTCACACTGTTACAGGAATGGGCTGAGTGATCTCAGTCACACTTTTACAGGAATGGGTCGAGTGAGCTCAGTCAGACTGTTACAGGAATGGGCTGAGTGATCTCAGTCACACTGTTACAGGAATGGGTCGAGTGATCTAAGTCAGATTGTTACAGGAATGGGCTGAGTGATCTCAGTCACACTTTTACAGGAATGGATTGAGTGATCTCAGTCATACTGTTACAGGAATGGGCTGAGTGATCTCAGTCACACTGTTACAGGAATGGGTTGAGTGATCTCAGTCACAATTACAGGAATGGGTCGCGTGATCTCAGTCAGACTGTTACAGGAATGGGCTGAGTGATCTCAGTCACACTGTTACAGGAATGGGTTGCGTGATCTCAGTCACACTGTTACAGGAATGGGCTGAGTGATCTCAGTCACACTGTTACAGGAATGGGTCGAGTGATCTGTCACACTTACAGGAATGGGCTGAGTGATCTCAGTCACACTGTTACAGGAATGGGTCGAGTGATCTCAGTCAGACTGTTACAGGAATGGGCTGAGTGATCTCAGTCACACTTTTACAGGAATGGGTCGAGTGATCTCAGTCACACTGTTACAGGAATGGGTCGAGTGATCTCAGTCAGACTGTTACAGGAATGGGTCGAGTGATCTCAGTCACACTGTTACAGGAATGGGCTGAGTGATCTCAGTCAGACTGTTACAGGAATGGGCTGAGTGATCTCAGTCACACTGTTACAGGAATGGGCTGAGTGATCTCAGTCAGACTGTTACAGGAATGGGTCGAGTGACCTCAGTCACACTGTTACAGGAATGGGCTGAGTGATCTCAGTCACACTGTTACAGGAATGGGCTGAGTGATCTCAGTCACACTGTTACAGGAATGGGCTGAGTGATCTCAGTCACACTGTTACAGGAATGGGCTGAGTCATCTCAGTCAGACTGTTACAGGAATGGGCTGAGTGATCTCAGTCACACTGTTACAGCAATGGGCTGAGTGATCTCAGTCACACTGTTACAGGAATGGGCTGAGTGATCTCAGTCACACTGTTACAGGAATGGGCTGAGTGATCTCAATCACACTGTTACAGGAATGGGCTGAATGATCTCAGTCACACTGTTACAGGAATGGGTCGAGTGATCTCAGTCAGACTGTTACAGGAATGGGCTGAGTGATCTCAGTCACACTGTTACAGGAATGGGTCGAGTGATCTCAGTCACACTGTTACAGGAATGGGTCGAGTGATCTCAGTCACACTGTTACAGGAATGGGCTAAGTGATCTCAGTCACACTGTTACAGGAATGGGCGGAGTGATCTCAGTCACACTGTTACAGGAATGGGCTGAGTGATCTCAGTCACACTGTTACAGGAATGGGCTGAGTGATCTCAGTCACACTGTTACAGGAATGGGCTGAGTGATCTCAGTCACACTGTTACAGGAATGGGCCGAGTGATCTCAGTCACACTGTTACAGGAATGGGCTGAGTGATCTCAGTCACACTGTTACAGGAATGGGCTGAGTGATCTCAGTCAGACTGTTACAGCAATGGGCTGAGTGATCTCAGTCACACTGTTACAGGAATGGGTCGAGTGATCTCAGTCACACTGTTACAGGAATGGGCCGAGTGATCTCAGTCACACTGTTACAGGAATGGGCTGAGTGATCTCAGTCACACTGTTACAGGAATGGGCTGAGTGATCTCAGTCACACTGTTACAGGAATGGGCTGAGTGATCTCAGTCACACTGTTACAGGAATGGGCTGAGTGATCTCAGTCACACTGTTACAGGAATGGGCTGAGTCATCTCAGTCACACTGTTACAGGAATGGGCTGAGTGATCTCAGTCACACTGTTACAGGAATGGGTCGAGTGAACTGTCACACTTACAGGAATGGGCTGAGTGATCTCAGTCACACTGTTACAGGAATGGGTCGAGTGATCTCAGTCAGACTGTTACAGGAATGGGCTGAGTGATCTCAGTCACACTTTTACAGGAATGGGTCGAGTGATCTCAGTCACACTGTTACAGGAATGGGTCGAGTGATCTCAGTCAGACTGTTACAGGAATGGGTCGAGTGATCTCAGTCACACTGTTACAGGAATGGGCTGAGTGATCTCAGTCAGACTGTTACAGGAATGGGCTGAGTGATCTCAGTCACACTGTTACAGGAATGGGCTGAGTGATCTCAGTCAGACTGTTACAGGAATGGGTCGAGTGACCTCAGTCACACTGTTACAGGAATGGGCTGAGTGATCTCAGTCACACTGTTACAGGAATGGGCTGAGTGATCTCAGTCACACTGTTACAGGAATGGGCTGAGTGATCTCAGTCACACTGTTACAGGAATGGGCTGAGTCATCTCAGTCAGACTGTTACAGGAATGGGCTGAGTGATCTCAGTCACACTGTTACAGCAATGGGCTGAGTGATCTCAGTCACACTGTTACAGGAATGGGCTGAGTGATCTCAGTCACACTGTTACAGGAATGGGCTGAGTGATCTCAATCACACTGTTACAGGAATGGGCTGAATGATCTCAGTCACACTGTTACAGGAATGGGTCGAGTGATCTCAGTCAGACTGTTACAGGAATGGGCTGAGTGATCTCAGTCACACTGTTACAGGAATGGGTCGAGTGATCTCAGTCACACTGTTACAGGAATGGGTCGAGTGATCTCAGTCACACTGTTACAGGAATGGGCTAAGTGATCTCAGTCACACTGTTACAGGAATGGGCGGAGTGATCTCAGTCACACTGTTACAGGAATGGGCTGAGTGATCTCAGTCACACTGTTACAGGAATGGGCTGAGTGATCTCAGTCACACTGTTACAGGAATGGGCTGAGTGATCTCAGTCACACTGTTACAGGAATGGGCCGAGTGATCTCAGTCACACTGTTACAGGAATGGGCTGAGTGATCTCAGTCACACTGTTACAGGAATGGGCTGAGTGATCTCAGTCAGACTGTTACAGCAATGGGCTGAGTGATCTCAGTCACACTGTTACAGGAATGGGTCGAGTGATCTCAGTCACACTGTTACAGGAATGGGCCGAGTGATCTCAGTCACACTGTTACAGGAATGGGCTGAGTGATCTCAGTCACACTGTTACAGGAATGGGCTGAGTGATCTCAGTCACACTGTTACAGGAATGGGCTGAGTGATCTCAGTCACACTGTTACAGGAATGGGCTGAGTGATCTCAGTCACACTGTTACAGGAATGGGCTGAGTCATCTCAGTCAGACTGTTACAGGAATGGGCTGAGTGATCTCAGTCACACTGTTACAGGAATGGGCTGAGTGATCTCAGTCACACTGTTACAGGAATGGGCTGAGTGATCTCAGTCACACTGTTACAGGAATGGGCTGAGTGATCTCAATCACACTGTTACAGGAATGGGCTGAATGATCTCAGTCACACTGTTACAGGAATGGGTCGAGTGATCTCAGTCAGACTGTTACAGGAATGGGCTGAGTGATCTCAGTCACACTGTTACAGGAATGGGTCGAGTGATCTCAGTCACACTGTTACAGGAATGGGTCGAGTGATCTCAGTCACACTGTTACAGGAATGGGCTAAGTGATCTCAGTCACACTGTTACAGGAATGGGCGGAGTGATCTCAGTCACACTGTTACAGGAATGGGCTGAGTGATCTCAGTCACACTGTTACAGGAATGGGCTGAGTGATCTCAGTCACACTGTTACAGGAATGGGCTGAGTGATCTCAGTCACACTGTTACAGGAATGGGCCGAGTGATCTCAGTCACACTGTTACAGGAATGGGCTGAGTGATCTCAGTCACACTGTTACAGGAATGGGCTGAGTGATCTCAGTCACACTGTTACAGGAATGGGCTGAGTGATCTCAGTCACACTGTTACAGGAATGGGCTGAGTGATCTCAGTCACACTGTTACAGGAATGGGCTGAGTGATCTCAGTCACACTGTTACAGGAATGGGTCGAGTGATCTCAGTCACACTGTTACAGGAATGGGCTGAGTGATCTCAGTCACACTGTTACAGGAATGGGTCGAGTGATCTCAGTCACACTGTTACAGGAATGGGCGAGTGATCTCAGTCACACTGTTACAGGAATGGGCTGAGTGATCTCAGTCACACTGTTACAGGAATGGGCTGAGTGATCTCAGTCACACTGTTACAGGAATGGGCTGAGTGATCTCAGTCACACTGTTACAGGAATGGGCTGAGTGATCTCAGTCAGACTGTTACAGGAATGGGCTGAGTGATCTCAGTCACACTGTTACAGGAATGGGTCGAGTGATCTCAGTCACACTGTTACAGGAATGGGCTGAGTGATCTCAGTCACACTGTTACAGGAATGGGCTGAGTGATCTCAGTCACACTGTTACAGGAATGGGCTGAGTGATCTCAGTCACACTGTTACAGGAATGGGCTGAGTGATCTCAGTCACACTGTTACAGGAATGGGCTGAGTGATCTCAGTCAGACTGTTACAGGAATGGGCTGAGTGATCTCAGTCACACTGTTACAGGAATGGGCTGAGTGATCTCAGTCACACTGTTACAGGAATGGGCTGAGTGATCTCAGTCACACTGTTACAGGAATGGGTCGAGTGATCTGTCACACTTACAGGAATGGGCTGAGTGATCTCAGTCACACTGTTACAGGAATGGGTCGAGTGATCTCAGTCAGACTGTTACAGGAATGGGCTGAGTGATCTCAGTCACACTTTTACAGGAATGGGTCGAGTGATCTCAGTCACACTGTTACAGGAATGGGTCGAGTGATCTCAGTCAGACTGTTACAGGAATGGGTCGAGTGATCTCAGTCACACTGTTACAGGAATGGGCTGAGTGATCTCAGTCAGACTGTTACAGGAATGGGCTGAGTGATCTCAGTCACACTGTTACAGGAATGGGCTGAGTGATCTCAGTCAGACTGTTACAGGAATGGGTCGAGTGATCTCAGTCACACTGTTACAGGAATGGGCTGAGTGATCTCAGTCACACTGTTACAGGAATGGGCTGAGTGATCTCAGTCACACTGTTACAGGAATGGGCTGAGTGATCTCAGTCACACTGTTACAGGAATGGGCTGAGTCATCTCAGTCAGACTGTTACAGGAATGGGCTGAGTGATCTCAGTCACACTGTTACAGGCAATGGGCTGAGTGATCTCAGTCACACTGTTACAGGAATGGGCTGAGTGATCTCAGTCACACTGTTACAGGAATGGGCTGAGTGATCTCAATCACACTGTTACAGGAATGGGCTGAATGATCTCAGTCACACTGTTACAGGAATGGGTCGAGTGATCTCAGTCAGACTGTTACAGGAATGGGCTGAGTGATCTCAGTCACACTGTTACAGGAATGGGTCGAGTGATCTCAGTCACACTGTTACAGGAATGGGTCGAGTGATCTCAGTCACACTGTTACAGGAATGGGCTAAGTGATCTCAGTCACACTGTTACAGGAATGGGCGGAGTGATCTCAGTCACACTGTTACAGGAATGGGCTGAGTGATCTCAGTCACACTGTTACAGGAATGGGCTGAGTGATCTCAGTCACACTGTTACAGGAATGGGCTGAGTGATCTCAGTCACACTGTTACAGGAATGGGCCGAGTGATCTCAGTCACACTGTTACAGGAATGGGCTGAGTGATCTCAGTCACACTGTTACAGGAATGGGCTGAGTGATCTCAGTCAGACTGTTACAGCAATGGGCTGAGTGATCTCAGTCACACTGTTACAGGAATGGGTCGAGTGATCTCAGTCACACTGTTACAGGAATGGGCCGAGTGATCTCAGTCACACTGTTACAGGAATGGGCTGAGTGATCTCAGTCACACTGTTACAGGAATGGGCTGAGTGATCTCAGTCACACTGTTACAGGAATGGGCTGAGTGATCTCAGTCACACTGTTACAGGAATGGGCTGAGTGATCTCAGTCACACTGTTACAGGAATGGGCTGAGTCATCTCAGTCAGACTGTTACAGGAATGGGCTGAGTGATCTCAGTCACACTGTTACAGGAATGGGCTGAGTGATCTCAGTCAGACTGTTACAGGAATGGGCTGAGTGATCTCAGTCACACTGTTACAGGAATGGGCTGAGTGATCTCAATCACACTGTTACAGGAATGGGCTGAATGATCTCAGTCACACTGTTACAGGAATGGGTCGAGTGATCTCAGTCAGACTGTTACAGGAATGGGCTGAGTGATCTCAGTCACACTGTTACAGGAATGGGTCGAGTGATCTCAGTCACACTGTTACAGGAATGGGTCGAGTGATCTCAGTCACACTGTTACAGGAATGGGCTAAGTGATCTCAGTCACACTGTTACAGGAATGGGCGGAGTGATCTCAGTCACACTGTTACAGGAATGGGCTGAGTGATCTCAGTCACACTGTTACAGGAATGGGCTGAGTGATCTCAGTCACACTGTTACAGGAATGGGCTGAGTGATCTCAGTCACACTGTTACAGGAATGGGCCGAGTGATCTCAGTCACACTGTTACAGGAATGGGCCGAGTGATCTCAGTCACACTGTTACAGGAATGGGCTGAGTGATCTCAGTCACACTGTTACAGGAATGGGCTGAGTGATCTCAGTCACACTGTTACAGGAATGGGCTGAGTGATCTCAGTCACACTGTTACAGGAATGGGCTGAGTGATCTCAGTCACACTGTTACAGGAATGGGTCGAGTGATCTCAGTCACACTGTTACAGGAATGGGTCGAGTGATCTCAGTCACACTGTTACAGGAATGGGCTGAGTGATCTCAGTCACACTGTTACAGGAATGGGCGGAGTGATCTCAGTCACACTGTTACAGGAATGGGCTGAGTGATCTCAGTCACACTGTTACAGGAATGGGCTGAGTGATCTCAGTCACACTGTTACAGGAATGGGCTGAGTGATCTCAGTCACACTGTTACAGGAATGGGCTGAGTGATCTCAGTCAGACTGTTACAGCAATGGGCTGAGTGATCTCAGTCACACTGTTACAGGAATGGGTCGAGTGATCTCAGTCACACTGTTACAGGAATGGGCCGAGTGATCTCAGTCACACTGTTACAGGAATGGGCTGAGTGATCTCAGTCACACTGTTACAGGAATGGGCTGAGTGATCTCAGTCACACTGTTACAGGAATGGGCTGAGTGATCTCAGTCACACTGTTACAGGAATGGGCTGAGTGATCTCAGTCACACTGTTACAGGAATGGGCTGAGTGATCTCAGTCACACTGTTACAGGAATGGGCTGAGTGATCTCAGTCAGACTGTTACAGGAATGGGCTGAGTGATCTCAGTCACACTTACAGGAATGGGCGGAGTGATCTTAGTCACACTGTTACAGGAATGGGCTGAGTGATCTCAGTCACACTGTTACAGGAATGGGCTGAGTGATCTCAGTCACACTGTTACAGGAATGGGCTGAGTGATCTCAGTCACACTGTTACAGGAATGGGCTGAGTGATCTCAGTCACACTGTTACAGGAATGGGTCGAGTGATCTCAGTCGCACTGTTACAGGAATGGGTCGAGTGATCTCAGTCACACTGTTACAGGAATGGGCTGAGTGATCTCAGTCACACTGTTACAGGAATGGGCTGAGTGATCTCAGTCACACTGTTACAGGAATGGGCTGAGTGATCTCAGTCAGACTGTTACAGGAATGGGCTGAGTGATCTCAGTCACACTGTTACAGGAATGGGCTGAGTGATCTCAGTCAGACTGTTACAGGAATGGGCTGAGTGATCTCAGTCACACTGTTACAGGAATGGGCTGAGTGGTCTCAGTCACACTGTTACAGGAATGGGTCGAGTGATCTCAGTCACACTGTTACAGGAATGGGCTGAGTGATCTCAGTCACACTGTTACAGGAATGGGCTGAGTGATCTCAGTCACACTGTTACAGGAATGGGCTGAGTGATCTCAGTCACACTGTTACAGGAATGGTCTGAGTGATCTCAGTCACACTGTTACAGGAATGGGCTGAGTGATCTCAGTCACACTGTTACAGGAATGGGCTGAGTGATCTCAGTCAGACTGTTACAGGAATGGGCTGAGTGATCTCAGTCACACTGTTACAGGAATGGGCTGAGTGATCTCAGTCACACTGTTACAGGAATGGGCTGAGTGATCTCAGTCACACTGTTACAGGAATCGGTTGAGTCATCTCAGTCACACTGTTACAGGAATGGGTCGAGTGATCTCAGTCACACTGTTACAGGAATGGGTCGAGTGATCTCAGTCACACTGTTACAGGAATGGGCTGAGTGATCTCAGTCACACTGTTACAGGAATGGGCGGAGTGATCTCAGTCACACTGTTACAGGAATGGGCTGAGTGATCTTAGTCACACTGTTACAGGAATGGGCTGAGTGATCTCAGTCACACTGTTACAGGAATGGGCTGAGTGATCTCAGTCACACTGTTACAGGAATGGGCTGAGTGATCTCAGTCACACTGTTACAGGAATGGGTCGAGTGATCTCAGTCACCCTCCCCATCCCACCAGTAGCAAGGACAGGGTGGAGCGAACCCACAGCCACAATGCGCTGTGGGTGGGCTAAAGGGCCACGTGGTACTTCTGCCCCTCACTGGGGAGGAAGTCCCTCCCTTGGGAGCTGCCGGCCAATCAAATTGGCTGACAGGTCCATCAGTCCTGGCTGCGCCAAGAGCACACTCGCTTTCCACCGAGCTCCACCCGGGGTAAGAGGAGGGGGGTCCCTCGATATATGTTTGCAAGGCCTTTCTGGAAACATGGGCCTGTTCCTCTTTCTACTTCTTTCCATATCGAGAAGAAAGGAGAGATTGTTGACATTAAGGGCACAGGCAAGATACAGAAGGATATGGCCCACAAATGTTACCATGTCGAGACAGGAAGAATTTATAATGTTACACAGCATGCTGTAGGTATTATTACCAGCGAACAAGTCAAGGGCAAGATCCTTGTCAAAAGAATCAGTGTGCGTATTGAGCACATCAAGCATTGAAAAAGCAGGGGCAGCTTTCTGGAAGCGAATGAAGAGCCACAGAGAGAGCAGCTAAGGAGAAGGGGACCCGTGTTGAGCTGAAATGCCAGTCTGCAGAGCCCTGGAAGGCACACTTTGTATGAACCAAGGCAAACAAGCCACAGTTGCTAGAATCAATTCCATATGAGTTCATGGCATCATTTTGATACCAAATCAAATATGTTTCCTGTGTCGGGTTAGCTAGCGCTGTAGGAAGGAGTTTAAACTAATTCGCCGGGGGGAGGGGACGTAGAATGTTAGCGGAATAGGGACACGTCATAATACAGTAAAATAATCAAATCAGAGGGAGTACAGCTGCATTAGGTTTCAAGGGAGTAAGGCAAGGCTGGATGGCCTCTACTTTAATGCCACAAATATTACAGGTAAAATGGATAAGTTAAGGGTGAGCATTGACATGTGGAATTGCGATATAGTAGCCTTCATTGAGACATGGTTGAGGGAAGGCAGGATTGGCAGCTCAACATTCCGGGGTATAGAATCTTCAGGCAAGACAGGGGAGGGGGTAAAAGAGGAGGAGGCATTGCATTATTAGTTAAGGAGTTAGTTGCTGCAATAAGGAGACGTGATATCTTGGAGGGGGCATCGAATGAAGCTTTTTGTGTAGAGTTTAGGAATAAAAAAGGGGCAGCCACATTGTTAGGTGCTTATTATAGATAGTCAATAGGAAATTGAGGAGCAAAAATGCACATAATTTGCGGAGGTGTGTAGTTATATTAGGTGATTTCAACTTTCCCAACATTAATTGGGATAGACACAGTGTTCAGGGCTTGGATAGAATGGATTTCTTGAAATGTGTACAGGAGAACTTTTTAGGTCAATATGTAGAGGGTCCAACAAGGGATGGCACAGTGCTGGACCTAATTCTGGGGAATGAAGCTGGACAGGTGGCTGAGATGGTGGTGGGTGAGCATTTTAATGATATCGACCACAACATGGTCCAGTTCAAGGTTGTTATGGACAAAAAAATAGACAAGTTGCAAAAAATTGTTTTGGATTGGGGGAGAGTAGATTTTGGAAAAATAAGGCAGGACTGGGAACAGCTACTTGTGGGGAAATCAACAGAGGAGCAGTGGGGGGTATTCAAAAAGGAAATGAGGAGGGTACAGGCTCAACATGTTCCCACTACGGTGATAGGAAGGAGTAACGAGCAGAGAGAACCATGGATGACCAGAGTTAATCAGGATATGATGAGTAGGAAAAGAGAGGCTTTTAGCAGGTACAAGGGAAGCAAATCAGCAGAGGCATTAGTGGAGAACAGAAAGTGCAGGGTGGAGCTTAAGAAAGCAATTAGGAGAGCAAAGAGGGGATATGAGAAAGCTCTGGCTGGTAAAAATAGGTAAAATCCCAAGATATTCTATAAGTATATCAGTGGGAAGAGGATAACCTCTTGGCCCCATAAGGGACCAAGGGGGCAATCCATGGGTGGAGCCAGAGGACATCGCTAGAGTGTTGAATGAATACTTCACATCCGTCTTCACCCAAGAGGATGAGGATGAAGATATCGAACTTGGGGAGAGAGACTGCGAGGTTCTTAAGCAAATTGATATAGGGAGTGACAAGGTATTGGAGATGTTGAGGGGCTTAAAAGTGGACAAATCTCCAGATCTGGATGATTAGTGTCCCAGACTGCTGAGGGAGGCAAGGGAGGAGATCGCAGGGGCTCTGACCCAAATTTTTAATTCCTCTCTGGCCATGGGGGAAGTGCCGGGGGACTGGAGAACAGCTAATGTGGTTCCGCTATTTAAGAAGGGTTGTAGAGATAAGCCAGGGAACTACAGGCCACTGAGTCTCACATCAGTGGTAGGGAAACTATTGGAGAAAATTCTGAAGGAGAGTATCTATCTCCACTTGGAGAGGCAAGGTTTGATCAGGGATAGTCAGCATGGCTTTGTCAGAGGGAGGTCATGCCTAACAAATGTGATTGAATGTTTTGAGGAGGTGACCAGGTGTGTAGATGAGGGTAGTGCGGTTGATGTAGTTTATATGGATTTCAGCAAAGCCTTTGACAAGGTCCCACATGGGAGACTTATAAAGAAGGCAAATGCACATGGGATACAGGGTAATTTGATAAGGTGGATTCAAAATTGACTGAGTTGTAAGAGACAGAGGGTGATGACAGAAAGTTGCTTTAGTGACTGGAAGCCAGTGTCCAGTGCGTACCACAAGGATCTGTGCTGGGTCCCCTGTTATTTTTCATTTATATAAACAACCTAGATGACTATGTGGGGGGTAGGATTAGTAAGTTTGCGGATGACACAAAGATTGGACGGGTGGTTAACAGTGAGGCTGAGTGTCTTGGGTTACAGGAAGATATAGACGGGATGGTCAAATGGGCAGATAAGTGGCAGATGGAATTTAACCCTGAAAAGTGTGAGGAAGGAGTAATTTGACAAGGAAGTATTCAATGAACGGCATGACACTAAGAAGTTCTGAGGAACAAAGGGACCTTGGCGTGTGTGTCCATAGATCTCTGAAGGTGGAGTTAGTGGGGTGGTGAAAAAGTCATATGGGACACTTGCCTTTATCAATCGAGGCATAGATTATAAAAGTAAGGAGATCATATTGGAGTTGTATAGAACCTTGGTGAGGCCACAGCTGGAGTACTGTGTGCAGTTCTGGTCACCACATTATAGGAAGGATGTGATTGCACTGGAGGGGGTGCAGAGGAGATTCACCAGGATGTTGCCTGGGATGAAACATTTAAGTTATGAAGAGAGGTTGTATAGACTTGGGTTGTTTTCGTTGGAACAGAGAAGACTGAGGGGTGACCTGATCGAGGTGTACAAGATTATGAGGGGCATGGACAGGGTGGATAGGGAGTAGCTGTTCCCCTTAGTTGAAGGGTCATTCACGAGGGGACACATGTTCAAGGTGAGGGGCAGGAGGTTTAGGGGGAATGTGAGGAGAAACTTTTTTACCCAGAGGGTGGTGACGGTCTGGAATGTGCTGCCTGGGAGGGGGTGGAGGCGGGTTGCCTCACATCCTTTAAAAAGTACCTGGATGAGCACTTGGCACGTCATAACATTCAAGGCTATGGGCCAAGTGCTGGTAAATGGGATTAGGTAGGTAGGTCAGGTGTTTCTCACATGTCGGTGCAGACTCGATCAGCCGAAGGGCCTCTTCTGCACTGTGTGATTCTGTGTCTAAAAAAAAGAGCGCATTAGTGGACACTGCTGGGAATGTGACAGGGAACAAGAAGAATGAGCAATGGATTCCTGGAAACAGGTAAGTCTGGGGCCTTGGTTGTGGAGGATTTAGGCAGGTTAGGAAGGGGGGCAGAGGCGTGGGGATGGTGCGTTTAAGGCTGTGAGTGGATAGGAAGAAAGTGGGTTCTATCTTAAGGGCCCCCCGCCTAATTCGCAAAGGCCAACCTCCAAAAATCAAACCCCCCCCACTTCCTTCCTGCCCTTTAGAAAAATTTATTCTAAAAATGCCAGGCATTTTATGGCACGGGCAGCGTATTATCAGGGTCAATTGGCTTGGTAACGAATACAATTGACCCTTGACTACCTATTCAAATATGGCTGATCTCTGTGTCCGCTCACCATTTCCCCCAGCATTTTATGAGGGGGTGGATGGAAAGGTGGAGGGTTGGGCACCTACTCTATTTTATGTGCCCCCCACCCCCCACCAAAAACATGCTTGGCAGTAGCATGTAAAATGCAACCCATGGTCTGTTTGAGTATGAAGTTGTCTTTGCTGAAAGAGACATTGTGAGGGAAGGTGTGGGCAGCAAGCCCCAGGGTTGTGTTGCTGTTTTTGAGTTTAAAGCATATAATCATTGAATTTCTCTATGTATGATTCTGTCAGCCCATCATGCCTGTGACAGCACTTTGAAAGAGTTATCCAATTAGTCCCACTCCCCTAGCCTTTCCCTGTCACCCTGCAATTTTCTACCTTTCAAGTTTATTTTACCTGGTCCCCTCTTGAAAGTTACCATTGAATCTGGTTCCACCACCATTTCAGGAAGTGCATTCCAGATCATCATAACTCATACAAAAAATAAAAAAACCTCAACTCACCTCTGGTTCTTTTGCTTAATATTACGTCTCCTGGTTACCAACATTTCTGCCAGTGGAAACTGTTATGCATTTGCCTGTTTGCTGGATATGATATTTACCTAAGAACAATGCAGAGGTGACTCTAATTCTAAATCCAAACAGTTTATTTCAAGAACTTTAAAATATCTCAGAACTTACAGGATTTCAACACTCATGGTCTTTGCAGGGAGCCCTAGACGTTTATTGGAACATTCTCAGATTTCTGAACTCACTCAATCCACCCATGGGCTTATGCAATCAAGCAAGTGTACAAATATCAGTTACCAGGTTAGCATAATCAAACACAGATGAAACAAACCATTGAACACAATAGAAGCAGTTCCTCTGTAGTTTCTCAATCAAAATCCTGCATGATTTTGAACCTCTCTTTTTAGATCTCTTCTTAAGCTTCTCTGCTGTAAGGCAAACAACCATAGCTTCTCCAGTAATACCAAAACAAAATACTGCAGGTGCTGGAAATTTGAAGTACAAACAGAAACTGTTGTCATGCAGCCATCTGTGGAGAGAAACAGATGTTCCAGGTTGATGACCTTCCATCAGAACTGAAGAAAGACAGCATCATAAGAGCTGTTACACCAATGGAAGGCTTAAGGGGACAGGAAGAACACAAATGAAGGTCTGAGATAGGTTGGAGTGCAGGGGAGATTAAATGGCAAAAGGCTTCATGGTACAAAAGCCAAACAGAGTGGTAATAGGTATAGTAAAAAAACAAAAATGTGCCCAGGTGAGACATGAATGGCATTTAGATGGCTGCTACTTAGCTTCTCCAGTCTCTACACGAATATGAAGTCATAGTACCATTCTAGTAATCTCCTCTGCACCCTCTCAATGCTCTTCCTAAAATGTGGTGCCCAGCCTTGAATGCACTCCAGTTGGGGCCTAACTAATGTTTCATAAAGGTTTTGCATGACCCCCTCCTCCGCCTTGTGTTTGTACTCCATAGCTCTGCATATAAAGCCAAGGATCCACATGCTTCTTTTAACAGTCTTGAAAAGATTTTTGTATGCAAATCCCCAGGGTTGCTTAAGGTTGCATGCTATTGTCTAACTGCTGCAGTTTAGGCTTTGTCTCATACCAAATTGGTCACAGATGCACAAAAATCTGTTGCAATTATGCACCTCTCATTAACACCTAGGCAATTATCTAGCTATGCAGTTTCTCCTTCGTTATGCTGGGTAATTATATGAAGCTGACAGGCGGTACTCCAGACTTTAAGCAGCTAAACGACTCAAGGTTGATACTCAACACATGATATGTTTGCAGGCAGGGTGTACAGGTGCAAAGAAGCTTCTCAGCTTGAGGTCTTCATGCGTAAAGACACCCCAAAGTGCTTTCCAACCTGTGAAGTACTTTAGTCATTACTGTAATGTAAGAAAATGTGGCAGCTTATTTGCGCACAGCAAGCTCTCATAAAAAATGTAATAATAACCTAATGGTCTCTTTTGCTTTAAATCATGTTGATTGAGGGGTGCACATTGGCCAGGGCACTGGTGAACTTCCCTGCTCTTCTCCAAAATAGTGCCATGGGATCTGTTACATCAGCCTTAGAGAGTGGAGAGGGCCTTGGTTTAACATCTCATATCAACCACAGTACTTCGAAAGGGTAGCTCTCCCTCCATACCGCACTGCGCTGTTGGGCCTAAATTTTAATGCTCAAGTCTCTGGAAAGGGACTTGATCCCTCAGCCTTCTGACTCATAGTTACAAAGGAACAGGAGGAGGTCATTTAGCCAATTGCTCTGCCATTCAATAAAATCATGGCTTATCTACGATCTAACTCCATGTACCTGCTATTGCTCCATATCTGATACACTTTAGATAACAGACATATATCAATCTCAGATTTAAAATTGACAATTGATCTATCATCAATTGCCATTTGCAGAAGTGAGTTCCAAACACCTACCACCATCTGCATGAAGAAATGTTTCCTGATTTCACTCCCAAAGTGTGCAGCTCCCGCAATACTCAAGAAGCTGGACACCTGCTTGATTAGCACTACATCCACAAACATTCACTGCCTCCACCACTGATGCACAGTAGCAGCAGTGTATACCATCTACAAGATGCACTGCAGCAATTCACCAAGGCTCCTTAGGCAGCACCTTCCAAACCCACGACCACTACCATCTCGAAAGACAAGGGCAGCAGATAGATGGGAACAC
Source organism: Carcharodon carcharias (assembly GCF_017639515.1). Taxonomy (NCBI): domain Eukaryota; kingdom Metazoa; phylum Chordata; class Chondrichthyes; order Lamniformes; family Lamnidae; genus Carcharodon; species Carcharodon carcharias. The sequence continues at coordinate 11,462,821 of NC_054473.1, forward strand.
CACCACCTGGAAGTTACCCTCCAATCCACTCACCATCCTGACTTGGAAACATATCGTCATTCCTTCACTGTGGCTGGGTCAAAATCCTGGAGCTCATTCCCTAACAGCACTGTGGGTGTACCTACACCACGCGGACTGCAGTTCACCACCTCATATTCTCAAAGGCAATTAGGGATGGGCAATAAATGCTGGCCCAGCCAGCGACACCCACATCCCGTGAATGAATAAAAAAAAGAGAAAGGCCTGATTCTAATTTTTAGTTCATGCTCCCTAGTCCTAGGGTCCCCAACCAAAGGAAGTAGTTTTTCTCCATCTACCCTATTTGTTCAATATCTTGAAGAATTTGATCAAATCACTCCTTAACCTTCTAAACTCCAAGGAACACAACCCTAGTTTGTGCAATTCCTCCTCATAATTTAACTCCGTTCTAATATTTTAGGTCCAAAATGGATGATGTCGCGTTTGCCTGCACTGAAAACCATTTGCTACAATTTTGCCCATTCACTAAATCTATTAATATCTCTTTGTAACTTTATGCTTCCAACTACACTGCTTACAGTGCTATCTATCTTTGTGTCACCGGCAAACTTGGATATGCCATCCTTTTTCCCATCATCTATGCCATCAATAAATGTGAATTGTTGAGGACCCGGCACAGATCTTTCCAGACATCACGTTCTGCCGGTTAGAGTGCCCATTATCCCTATTCCCTGTTTCCTTCCGCTAAGTCATTCTGCTAACCAAGTCAATCATTTGCCTTCAATTCTAAGAGCTTCAGCTTTAGCTTGCAGTCTCTTATGAGGGATCTAATCAAATGCCTCCTGGAAGCCCATATATATAAAACATCCATAGACATTCCCTGTCCACTATTTAAAAAATTCAATCAGATTCATGAGCTACCCTTTATGACTCCATGCTGGCTCCCTGAAAATAATCAAACTGTACAATTGTTCTATCCTTAAATATAGACTCCAGTAATTTCCCGACTAAAGATGTTTGAGGACTCTGGGTCTATACTCGATGGAGTTTAGAAGGATGAGGGGGGATCTGATTGAAACTTACAGAATACTGAAAGGCCTGGATAGAGTGGACGTTGGGAAGATCTTTCCATTAGTAGGAGAGACTAGGACCCGAGGGCACAGCCTCAGAGTAAAGGGAAGACCTTTTAGAACAGAGAGGAAGAGAAACTTCTTTAGCCAGAGAGTGGTGAATATATGGAATCCATTGCCACAGAAGGCTGTGGAGGCCAGATCATTGAGTGTATTTAAGACTGAGATAGATAGGTTCTTGATTGGTAAGGGGATCAAAGGTTATGGGGAGAAGGTGGGAGAATGGGGTTGCGAAACTTATCAGTCATGACTGAATGGTGGAGCAGACTCGATGGGCCAAATGGCCTAATTTCTGCTCCTATGTCTTATTGTCTTTTGGTTGGACTAACTGGTCTATAAATCTCTAGTTTCCCTCTCAGTTCTCTATTAGGTAGCAGAGTGACATGCCAGATTTTCCAATCTAAAGGAATGATTCCAGAATCAAGAGAACTTTGGAAGGTTATAGTTAGGGCATCTGTCATGTTCTCACCTGCTTCCTTTAAAACCTAGGAATGGAAACCATCTGGTGCTGGGAATTTGTCACTTTTTAGTGCCATTATTTTCTTTGTTGATGTTATTTTGCTTAAGTTAACTTTGAAGAGTCTCTGTCCCTCATTCTATTTTGGTTTCCTTGGGACGGAGAGGGAAGATCGCTCCCAACTGAGTCATGGCTGAAACCACAGCGTAAATTTCACTTAATTACACCATTATGTAGCCAGGTCTTATAGGGCATTACGGTCCCAGACAGGATCACTGGACTGTGCTGTGCTGCCTGTAGGAGGTGCTGACACAGGCTTCTTTGGGTTATGTAGGGCAAAATTACCAGGTGTTGCACTTCTGAACACCATCGAGGGACATCTCCTGGGAGTGGGTGTGCACAGACACTGAGTGGACAAGGAGAGGCTTGGCTGTCATGCTCCCTACAGATGGATTGGTCAAGACAACATGGGGTCATTCAGCCCCTCAGGCCTGGTCTGCCATTCAGTTAGAACCATCACTGATCTGTACTTCAACACCAGTTTAGCTCCATGTCCCTTGAAATCCTGGCCTAATAAAAACCTATCCAATTGCCTCCCAGCATCCACAACCTTCTGTGGGAGGGTGTTCCAAATTTCAACTCCCCTTTACCTGGAGGAAATGTTCCTTGATTTCTGTACCTCATGGCCAAGCTCTTATTTTAAAATTATGCTGGCTTGTTCAGGAACTACTTGCGAGAAGAAATAGATTCTCTTTGCTACCCTATCCAATCTTTTTATTGTTTTATACACCTTGATTTCATCACTCCACAATCTCCCATGTTTAGGATCGCAATCCAAATAGGAGGCAAATGCAAGGCAGGGCTGGAGGTCCATCCGCTTCTGTGCTCACTGGCCCCACCAATGGGTGGGCTGGAGAAATCACAAGTCAATCCAATGCTAAACGCCTTGACCTCACTGGTCATGTTCACACTTAATGATGGACTATTGCGTATTGGCGAGCAGGATATCTGTCCAACAGGAATCTATATGGCAGGGAGAAAGTTAGGAAAGTGGAGGGTGTAGGGGTATTGTGAGCACGGGGAGCATCCTTGCTTTTAAACCAAAGCCTTTTGCAGAGAACAATCAAAAGACCTTTCTTTGGCTAGTGTGTCCTCCAGTGACATCTCCCTGTCTACAAAGCACAGAGAATAATTGTTTTCTTTATTGCAGAGTTGGAGTGCTATTAAAGAAAAGTCATGGTTTAGGCACAAGATTTAATGCACAAACACAATTACAGAGGCTTTTCTTGAAGGTGACTGTGGGATGTTGAGGGAAAAATTGTCCATCCCAACTTTACAGCTAATGGAAAAATTGTTACAATTCTGAGCTTTTAAAGGCCATTATGTGTTAGGATGGTATCTTTTGGTTTATGAATTTGGGACTGTGGCTTTAAATGTAGGGTAGGTGAATGGGGTCATGTGACCCAAGCTGGAGTCTGCTTGACAGTAAGGCCAGGGTGGTTTACTTGTTAGAGACCTGAAGAAGACTCAGATTGTTTTATCGAGAGGGTGGTGCAAGGTGTTTGTGCTTGGAGAGAGGATGCCAGCAGGTTCTCCGTGTACCACGAATAGTCCCTAAGGTCCAGATGTTCGCCAAGATGGAGAGACTTTCTGTCGTGGCGGAAATGGCGGGAGAGGTCCGAGTCCAGAAATCCCACCCCCGATCATGGCACCTACCATTTTCGTGTGGGATGGGAAAGGGCCCAGGTCGGGATTTGCGCATGTGTGTTTTGTGGAGGCAGCTGCCCATAGAAATCAGCAGCTGCCACCCCACCCACCCCCCTCGTGTGATTTTTGGCTTGAGACGTGTCTGAAATCTGACATGCGGATTAGACCTGGTAGGAGCAGGTCTGAACTTTTGTGGATTCATTTGGATAGTCAGCGTGCCCTTTTGGAGGGGTAAGATATGGTCCCAGGACACTTTTGGGGGCAGTCAGGTACCTTTTGATAGAGGTCAATCGCCCTTTAGAATTGCTAAAAATAAGCATGGATCTGCCTAAAGCTCATTGGCTCACTGCCAGGAGCAAATGTCATAAGTGTCAAGATGAACTTCCAAAAGAAGCTGTCAAGTTGTCAAAGCATTTAAAACTCCTGCCCTTTAACTCTTTGAAAAAATGTCTGGAGTATTTTAAAAAAAATATTGCTTGCTATTTCACTCTGTTGACATAAGCCTGAGGGTTGCAATTACTGGATTAGAGCTGCATGACTGATTTCACAACAGTCCATTATCACAGTCTGATACCTGCTATTTCAGTTTGATTGACAGCTCCAAGTGGTTATGGACTCTTTGCAGTGGGACTATAAATTCCAATGCTTGTTTTTATAAGGGGTTATGCAATTAAATGAAATATTTTTTATAGTAAGGGATAATATATTTGAAGGAATGTAAATATAGCAATTGGGTTTTTATGGACCAGAGTTTCTTTTCAACTAAAGTCTGCAATAGAAAAAAAAGCTCTTGTCCATAAAAACCCTTTACTACATTTACATTCCTTCAACTGCATTATCTGCAATAGACACTTGGAATTTTATTTTGGAACTTTATTAGACATCAAATTAAGAAGCAGAACCTCAAAAGTAATAATCTCTGGATCCTATGTGCCAACTGACATCAGACAAATAAGATTAGAGAGATGAATGCATGACCTAAAGACTGGTGTGGGTGAAGTGGGTTCTGGTTTGTGAGGCACTGGCACCAGCACTGGGGCAAGTGAGGCCTGTACCTTTGGGATGGTCTACACCTGAACCATGCTAGGACTGGTGCTCTTGCAAGCCACATAACTAGGGAAGTAGAGAGGGTTTTAACCTAAATAGTGGGGGCAAGGGATCAAATTTTGGAAGATGTGGTAAATGGAAGAGTAGAGATAAAGCAACAGAGGAAGATATTAATGTGGAAAATAATAAACAGACCATAACGAGAAGGGGCAAAGAATACAAATCTCAGACTAAATCAGCAGATAAAGCTAGAGGTTACAAAAATAATAAAAGGACAAAACCAAAGGGTCTGTATCTGTAGCATTCGAAACAAAACGGATGAACTGATGGTGCAAATTGAGTTAAATAAATAAGATCTAATAGCCATTACAGAGACATGGCTGCAGGAAGACATAAACTGGGATCTGAATGTTGAAGGGTATGTGACAATTAGGAAGGACAGGAAGCTAGAAAAAGGTGAAGCGTTGGCTCTGTTAATTAAAGACAATATTAACACGATAGAGAGGGATGATCTAAGTTCAGGAAACCAGGATGTAGAAGCAGTTTGGATAGAGATGAGGAATGATGAAGGCAAGAATTGGGAGCGTTGTACGGGCCACCTAACAGTAACTACATGGTAGGACAGGGTATCAAAATAAGAAATAATGGGAGCTTGTCAGAGGGTACGGTGATTATCATGGGGGATTTTAATCTATGTATAGACTGGAAAAATCAGATGAGCAAAGATAACATAGATGATGAATTCATAGAATTGTTTTTATGATAGTTTCTTAGAGCAGCATGTTCTAGAGCCAACCAGGAGCAGCCTATTCTAGACCTGGTATTGACCAACAAGACCTCATAGTGAAGGTACCCCTAGGTAACAGTGATCATAATATGATTGAATTTTACATTCAGTTTGGAGGAGAGAAGAGTGGACCTAGGGCTAATACTTTAAACTTAAATAAGGGCAATTATGAGGGCATGAAAGTAGAGATAGTGAAAGTGAACTGCAATTTAGGTTAAGGAATATGTCAATAGAGATGCAGAGGCAGGCATTTAAGGAGACATTTCAGAATACACAGAATAGGTGCAGTCCAACAAGAAAGAAAAATTCCAACATGAGGACCCACTATCTGTGGTTAACTAAAAAAGTTACAGATAGTATCAAACTTAAAAAAAAGCATGTAATTGTACAAAAATGGATGGAAAGCCAGAAGATTGGACAGAAGTTCAATAAAAAAGCACAGAATGTCAAAAAGACTAATAAGGAGGCAAAAATTAGAGTAGGGGAGAAAGCTAGCTAGAAATATAATGACAGATAGTAAGAGTTTCTGCAGATTTTAAAAAAAAGTTAACAAAGTGAGCGTTGGTCTTGTAGGACGTGAGTCTGGGGAATTAATAATGGAAAATAAGGAGATGGAAGATGAATTGAATTGGTATGTTGCATCGGCCTTCATTATAAAAGATGCAAAAAACATCCCAGAAATAGCTCTAAATCAGGAAATGGAAGGGAGGGGTGAAGTCAAGAAAATTACAATCACCGGGGAAGTGGTATTTAGCAAATTGTTGGAATGTGTGTTGGCAAGTCCCTGGGTCCTGATGGGCTTCATTCTAGGGTCTTAAAAGAGGTGGCTAGTGAGATAGTTGAGGTGTTGATTTAATTTTACAAAATTCACTAGATTCAGGGAAGGTTCCACTGGATTGGAAAATAGCTAATGTAACTCCTTTATTCGAAAGGGAGGGAGACAAAAAGCAAGAAACTATAGGCCAGCTAGGGGAACCAGTGGATGTACTATATTTAGATTTTCAGAAAGCGTTTGATAAGGTGCCACATCAAAGGTTAGAGCAGAACATAAAAGCTTATTGTGTAGGGGTAACATATTGGCATAGATAGATGATTGGCTAGCTAACAGGAAACAGAGAGTAGGCATAAATGGGTCATTTTCTGATTGGCAGGATTTAATGAGTGGTGTGCCACAGGGATCAGTGCTGAGGCTTCAACCTTTTACAGTTTATATAAATGATTTGGAAGAAGGGACTGAAGGTATGGTTGTTAACTTTGCTGATGACACAAAGATAAGTGGGAAAGTAAGTTATGAGGAGGACATCAGGAGGCTACAGAAAGATATAGATTGGTTATGTGAGTGGGCAAAAATCTGACAAATGGAGTATAATGTGAGAAAATGTGAAATTGTCCATTTTGGCAGGAAGAATAAAAAGAAGCATATTATCTAAATGGTGAGAGATTGTAGAGCTCTGAGATTCAGAGGGATCTGGGTGTCCTAGTCCATGAATCAAAAAAGGTTAGTATGCAGGTACAGCAAGTAATTAAGAAAGCAAATAGAATGCTAAAGTTTATTGCGAGGGGAACTGAATGTCAGAGTATTCTTCAGTTATACAGAGCATTGGTGAGACCATACATGGAGTACAGTGCACAGTATTAATCCCCTTATTTTAGGAAGGATGTAAATGCATTGGAAGGTTTACTAGATTAATACATGAATGGGCTGGCTGTCTTATGAGGAAAGGTTGGATGATTAGAATTGTGTCTGCTGGAGTTTAGAAGATTAAGAGGCAACTTGATTGAAACATATAAGATCCTGAGGGGTCTTGACAGGGTGGATGTGGAGAGGGTGTTTCCTCTTGTGGGAAGAATCTAGAATTAGGAGGTCGCTGTTTAAAAATAAGGGCTCACTCATTTTAGACAGAGACAAGGAGAAATTATTTCTGAGGGCTGTGAGTTTTTTGGAACTCTCTTCCTCAAAAGGCAATGGAGGCAGAATCTTTGAATATTTTTAACGCAGAGATAGATTCTTGATAAGCAAGGAGATGAAAGGGGTAGTCAGGAATGTGGAGTTGAGTTTAAAAGCAGATCAGCGATGATCTTTTTGAATAATGGATCATGCTCGAAGGGCTGAGTGGCCTACTCCTTCCCCTAATTCGTATGCTCATATTTTATTTAATCTCAGCATCAGTCCTAAGATCTGCCCATGGTGGATACTTGGTAAGTTGGCATGGTAGATGTAAGCGCAAAGGGTGGTGGTGGAGGGCGCTGATGAGAAGTGACTGAAGCATTCTGGGAAACATCACCGCAGTCACCGCGACTCAGGAGGGAATCAAGGAGAAGGACTCTTGCACTCAACAGGCGGAATAGCATCCAACAGAGGGCACTGGTGAGAAGTGACTGAAGCATTCTGGGAGAAGTCAACACAGACACCATGACTCAGGAGGGAATTGAGGAGGACCAACTGTCAAAGAATGGAATAGCCCCAAACATTACATTGCTGTAATGTTTCTATCCCTCCCTCCGCCTCAAACCTAAAAAAAAAGAGAGGAAGAGGCAGTGCCTTCAGGAGTGCACCAGACCTGCGAGGGACACTCTTCTGAAAGTGGATTTTAAAGAAAAAGCAGCTGATTGGTGAGTAAATCCTGGGAGCAGACTCGGAGGGAGGAGAACCGGAGCGGTGAGCATAAATCGAGCTTACCTCAGAGATTTGCAGTCTTGTCTCTAGGGAGCAGACTCAGAGGGAGGAGCACTGGAGTGGCAACCTCGGGGCACAGAGTAACTGAAGCCAAAACTGAAAAAGTGACATTACAGAAAAACTGTGACCTGATTGCTTGGTAGGAAATCTGCACCAAATTTGAAAAAAAAAAACACTACAAAGCTAATTAGTAAATTAATTATCTAAGTAGAGATGGCTGGGCAGGTGATGTGCTGTAGTTGTATGATGTGGGAGCTGGCTGATCCCATTGCGAGCCGCAGTGACCACATCTGCAGCAAGTGTTGGTTGCTGGAGAAACTCCGGTTCAGAATTGATGAGCTGGAGTCCGAGCTCCGGATGCTGTGGCACGTCCAGGAGGGGGAGAGTTACCTGGACGCTTTGTATCGGGAGGAGGTCACACCCGGTAGATTAAATACCTCAAGATCGGTCAGTGGTCAGGGTCAGCAGGGTGTGACTGCAAGTGAGGCAGGTAGAGGGATCCTGTGTTCAGGAACAGAGGAGCCTCAGCTCTTGACCTTGTCCAACAGGTACGAGGTACTTGCTCCCTGTGTGGATGAGGAACAGAGCTGTAGGGAGGATGAGCCAGTTGACTGTGGCACAGGAGGCCATTCAAGAAGGGGGAGCAAAAAGACATGTAGTAGTTGTAGGGGATTCTACAATTAGGGGAATTGATAGCATCCTTTGTAAACCAGATCGAGAGTCCCGCATGGTATGTTGCCTGCCCAGTGCCAGGGTGAGGGACATCTCTGACCGGCTTGAAAGGATATTGGAGAGGGAAGGGGAGGATCCAGTTGTTGTGGTCCACGTCAGGACAAATAACATAGGTAAGACTAAGAAAGAGGACCTGTTTGGGGATTATCAGAAACTAGGAACTAAATTAAAGAACAGGTCCTCAAGGGTTATAATCTCCAGATTACTACCCGAGCCATGTGCAAATTGGCATAGGGACGCGAGAATAAGGGAAGTAAACATGTGGCTAAAGGAGTGGTGTGGGAAAGAGGGGTTCCATTTCGTGGGGCACTGACATCAGTATTGGAACAGGAGGGCTCTGTACCGTTGGGATGGTCTCCACCTGAACCGATCTGGGACAAATGTTCTAGCGAAAAGGGTAAATAGAGTGGTCAACAGGACTTTATACTAGAAAGTGGTGGTGGGGGGTGGGGAGAGGGGAGGGAAGGGTAAAACTCCAAGAAGTATGACTAATGGGAAACAAAGCAGCAGGTTAGCGTTTGGGGTGGGGGGGTGGGGTGGTGAATTCAACTTCATGGAAAATTATGAAAAAACTGAAAAGAAAAGAGAGCCCAGGAGAGGCTATTAAAGTCCCCAGAACACAAAATAGGACAGAGTGTTTGGAAAGGGCTAGGAATCTAACTTCAAGCACATCAGATAAAGGGACGACAATGAGAAAGGGGATGGGAAATACAGGGCTGAAGGTGTTGTATCTGAATGCACACAGTATACAAAATAAGGTAAATGAGCTTGTGGGGCAGATTGAAATTGGCAGGTATGATGTGGAGGGCATCACGGAGACATGGCTGCAAGGGGATCAGGACTGGGAGCTAAATATCCAAGGATATACATCCTATCGAAAAGATAGGCAGGTTGGCAGAGGGGGTGGGGTTGCTTTGTTAGTAAGAAATGGAATTAAATTGATAGCAAGAAATGACGTAGGGTCAGATGATGTAGAATCTGTGTGGGTAGAGTTGAGGAACCACAAAGGTAAAAAAAAACATAATGGGAGTTATGTACAGGCCTCCGAACAGTAGTCAGGATGTGGGGCACAAGATACACCAGGAGATAGAAAAGGCATGTAAGAAAGGCAAGGTTACAGTGATCATGGGGGATTTCAATATGCAGATAGACTGGGAAAATCAGGTTGGTAGTGGATCCCAAGAAAAGGAATTTGTGGAATGTCTACGAGATGGCTTTTTGGAACAGCTTGTGGTGGAGCCCACTAGGGAACAGGCAATTCTAGATTTAGTGATGTGTAATGAGGCAGATTTGATAAGGGAGTTTAAGATGAAGGAACCCTTAGGAGGAAGTGACCATAATATGATAGAATTTACCCTGCAATTTGAGAGGAAAAAGCTGGAATCAGATGTAACGGTATTACAGTTGAATAAAGGCAACTACAAAGGCATGAGGGAGGAGCTGGCCAGAATTGACTGGGAGATGAGCCTAGCAGGAAAGAAAGTGGAACAGCAATGGCAGGAGTTTCTGGGAATAATTTGGGAGACACAGCAAAAATTCATCCCTAGGAAGAAGACACATACTAAAAGGAGGACGAGGCAACCATGGCTGACAAGGGAAGTCAGGGACAGCATAAAAGCTAAAGAGAAAGCATACAATGCGGCAAAGAGCAGTGGGAAACCAGGGGATTGGGAAGCCTACAAAGACCAACAGAGGACAACTAAAAAAGAAATAAGGAGGGAGAAGATTAAATATGAGGGTAAACTAGCCAGTAATATAAAAGAAGATTGCAAGTGTTTTTTTTTAGATATATAAAGGTTAAGAGAGAGGCAAAAGTGGACATTGGGCCGCTGGAAAATGATGCTGGAGAAGTAGTAGTGGGGAACAAAGAAATGGCGGAGGAACTGAATAGGTACTTTGCGTCAGTCTTCATAGTGGAAGACAAGAGTAACATCCCCAAATTTCAAGAGAGTCGGGGGGGCAGAGGTGAGTATGTGGCCATTACCAAGGAGAAGGTGCTAGGAAAACTGAAAGGTCTGAAGGTGGATAAATCACGTGGACCAGATGGATTACACCCCAGAGTTCTGAAGGAGATAGCTGAAGAGATAGTGGAGGCGTTAGTGGTGATCTTTCAGGAATCACTGGAGTCAGGGAGGGTCCCAGAGGACTGGAAAATCGCTAATGTAATCCCCCTGTTTAAGAAGGGAGTGAGGCAAAAGACAGGAAATTACAGGCTGATTAGCCTGACCTCGGTCATTGGTAAGATTTTAGAGTCCATTATGAAGGATGAGATTTCAGAATATTTGGAAGTGCATGGTAAAATAGGGCAAGGTCAGCATGGTTTCACAAAGGGGAGGTCATGCCTGACAAATCTGTTAGAATTCTTTGAGGAGTTAACGAGTAGGTCAGACAAAGGAGAGCCAATGGATGTTATCTACTTGGACTTCCAGAAGGCCTTTGACAAGGTGCCGCACAGGAGGCTGCTCAGTAAGTTAAGAGCCCATGGTGTTAGAGGCAAGGTACTAGCATGGATACAAGATTGACTTTCTGGCAGGAGGCAGAGAGTGGGGATAATGGGGTCCTTCTCATGGTGGCAGCCAGTGACTAGTGGAGTTCCGCAGGGGTCAATGTTGGGACCACAACTTTTCACTTTATACGTTAATGATCTAGATGAAGGAACTGAGGGCATCCTGGCTAAGTTTGCAGATGATACAAAGATAGGTGGAGGGACAAGTAGTATTGAGGAGGTGGGGAGGCTGCAGAAGGATTTGGACTGGTTAGGAGAATGGGCAAAGAAGTGGCAGATGGAATACAACATGGGGAAGTGTGAGGTCATGCACTTTGGTAGGAAGAATAGAGGCATAGACTATTTTCTAAATGGGGAGAGAATTTAGAAATCTGGAGTGCAAAGGGACTTGGGAGTCCTAGGCCAGGATTCTCTTAAGGTTAACTTGCAGGTTGAGCCGGTAGTTAGGAAGGCAAATGCAATGTTGGCATTTATTTCCAGAGGACTAGAATATAAAAGCAGGGATGTGCTGCTGAGGCTTTATAAGGCTCTGGTCAGACCACATTTAGAATATTGTGAGCAATTTTGGGCTGCGTATCTCAGGAAGGATGTTCTGGCCCTGGAGAGGGTCCAGAGGAGGTTCACGAGAACGATCCCAGGAATGAAAGGCTTCACATATGAGGAACGTTTGAGGACTCTGGGTCTATACTCGATGGAGTTTAGAAGGATGAGGGGGGATCTGATTGAAACTTACCGAATACTGAAAGACCTGGATAGAGTGGACGTGGGGAAGATGTTTTCATTAGTAGGAGAGACTAGGACCCGAGGGCACAGCCTCAGAGTAAAGGGAATACCTTTTAGAACAGAGATGAGGAGAAACTTCTTTAGCCAGAGAGTGGTGAATCTATGGAATTCATTGCCACAGAAGGCTGTGGAGGCCAGGTCATTGAGTGTATTTAAGATGGAGATAGATAGGTTCTTGTTTGGTATGGGGATCAAAGGTTACGGGGAGAAGGCGGGAGAAGGGGTTGAGAAACTTATCGGACATGATTGAATGGAAGAGCAGACTCGATGGGCCGAATGGCCTAATTTCTGCTTCTATGTCTTATGGTCTTATGGTCTTATGGAGGAATTGGCATTGGGTGTAAAAAGGTCCATGAGTGGGTGGAGAGACATAGGCTGGCATGAAGGATATGAGAGGCCATGGGGGTTGGCAGAGGGGCATATGTTGGCATGGAGGTTATGAGGGGCCATGCGATGGGGGCATGAGGTGGCATGGAAGGGGAGTGTGTGGGAGGGTGAGGAGGTGTGAGAGGTGAGGGCTGGAGGGCTGCTTTATGCTTTTCAGCTTTTTATTTTAACTTGAACACAGTGCCGCATTGCCAAGGCAGGCCTTTCACCCCGTCCTCCTTCACACCCAGCTTCCTCTGCACTCATTCTGAGGTCGCTTGGCTCCAATCCCAGAGAACTTCACCACCCTGGAACAAAAATCTGACCTTCTGGGTCACTTTCTCCTTGGTCAGGTTTGTGGAGCTGGGGAATGCCCTGACTATCCAGGCCTAAATCTCCCAAATTTCTAAAATGTTACAGCTTTTAATTTATAAACAGTTGTGTGCTAAACCTATCCTTAACTTCTAAAATGAAATGAAAGTTACGATCAGAGATACCCGATTAGCATTTCTACTTCGCTGCAATGCTAATGTGCTTTGCATTGCTATGGGGCAAGGGTAGAGGATGCCATTTTGAGATCAAGTTACAGGCTTCCCTATAAATCCATGAATTTACTAGACAGGCTGGGTTCCTTTTTTGTGTTATGTGGCCTGTAGACAACCGAGAAATAGAGAGCAAGAAATAGAATCGGCTGATTTTATCATTCGCCACACAGAATGCAGGTGGGAGCTCACTCTCAGATTGAAGACCGAGTTCATGAGGAGTTAAAGGAGGCTGGAACATTTGCCTTGCTTGAGGAAGGGAGCTACAGCATAACGCCCACAGTGAAATGCAGTTCCGAGATTAAGAGCTACCTGGCTGGGAAAGTGAAAAGAAAGCAACCCATTGGAAGCTGGGAGCAATTGTGCCCTGTTTGTTATAAGAACTGTATTTCTGTGGAGAGGGATAGGTGACAAAGGACCATTTATTTCCACAGTTTAAAGGTAAGTTGCCTACAAAAGAAAAAGGCATTTAGTCAATTGTATTTTTTGTCATTTGTTACAGAACTCTGAGCTATCAGTATGGTATTACCGTCACTGAATCCCCCAATATCAACATCCTGGGGGTTACCTTTGACCAGAAACTGAACTGAACCAGCCATATAAATATTGTGGCTACAAGAGCAGGTCAGAGGCTAGGAATCCTGCAGAGAGTAACTCACCCCCTAACTCCCCAATGTCTGCCCACCATCTACAAGGCACAGGTCAGGAGTGTGGTGAAAAACCCTCCACTTGCCTGGATGACTGCAGCTCCCACAACACACATGAAGCTTGACACCATCTAGAGCAGCCCGCTTGATTCGTACCCCTTCCACAAAAATTCACTCCCTCCACCACCGACCAACAGTAGCAGCAGTATGTACCATCCACAAGATGCATTGCAGGAACTCACCAAGCCTCCTTAGGGCAGCACCTTCCAAACCCATGACCACTACGAGCTAGAAGGACAAGGGCAGCAGACACATGGGAACACCACCACCTGGAAGTTCCCCTCCAAGCCTCTCACCATCCTGACTTGGAAATATATCGCTGTTCCTTCACTGTCACTGAGTCAAAATCCTGGTACTCCCCCCCACTAACAGCACTGTGGGTGTACCTACACACAGGGACTGCAGCAGTTCAAGAAGGCAGCTCACCACCACCTTCTCAAGGGCAATTGTTGATGGGCAATAAATGCTGGCCTAGCCAGCAATGCGCACATCCTGTAAATTAATAAAAAAACAGAAGTTTTTAAAAATGTGAAATCTTGACGTGTCATTCTTTCAGTTAATAACTGTATGTTCGAATTTCTCTTTAAAAGTTATAGGTCTCCAAGGCAATTGTAAAACACCATTGAAGTTTCAACCCTGTTGTAATGCAGGAAACACCTCAAACATAATTTGTCGGTTGTCGATGATCAATGGATCAATGGATTCCGACTTACTTTCTGGAAACCTTTCTTCAACTTTGCTTTGCTAAGATTCACGCTGACATATTCTTAATTGAAAGTTGGATCCATTAACTCGTTGCCTGTTCAAGTTAGTCTCGAACTTGTACAGGAACTCATCCCCAAACCAAAACTCTGAGCTCTCAAGATGGTTGGAGTTTCAATTTGTGTGATATGGAGTACACAATCCCCCCTCCTGGAGATCCACACACACTTCTTACCCAATTGTGGAAATGTTATTCCCGGAGAGTGAATGAACAAAAAGAAGATCCCCAAGATGTCCAAAACATCTTGACAGGCAGTGATTTACTTGTGAGGTGTAGCCATTTCTGTAATACAGAGTGATGACAGCCATTTTGTGCCCAGCAAGGAACCACAAGCAACCATGAACTGAACAACTGGATCATCTGTTTTTCTTTGTCTCTGATGATAGTGGACAGATAAATATTGACCAAGATAATAGCAAAAAATTCTTCGAACAGTGCAACACTCCCTCAGTACTGCACTAACAGTTCAATGTCAGTCCGAGTCCAGGAATGGGGCTTCAACTGACTCATAGACAAGATTGTTAACCATTGAGCCAAGGCTAAGACAACTCAGCAGCAGTCATGACTTAGGCCATCCAGTCCATCCCATTTCCAGGATGAAAAGGGGTGGTGCTGGTATTTAACCACCCGAATCCATGTAGCTAACTAGCCTGGAGCACTGGTAACTTCCCATTGCTTGTTCAACCAGGACCATCCTACTTGGACAAGATATGACTAATTTGGCATAGCTTGATGTGAGACGTTAGAGGAGGAGGCTGAAGACACAGCTCAAGGTAAGTTTTGAGGAGGCCTCTTGAAGGAAGAATAGCTGTTGAAAGGGTAGGGTTTAACAAGAGAATCTCAGGGTGTGGAGGCTGAGGGAAGTGACTGATGATTCAATGGAGAGTGAAGGGTTGACAGGAGATTGTAAATAATCCACACTTTTCTGGAATGGACATTGTGTCTGCAGATAGAACATCATCAGGCCAAAATAATTAGTTCAGTAGCTTTGACAATGTGTGCAGTTTTGTCATTGTGAAAAAGAGAACCATGATCTGACATGTTTGATCCATCAGGGAGGGTATGTGTTGTCTCAAAATTAACATTATCTAAATGGCCAATTTGTTTGAGGAAGGGGCCGTTCTTCAAAGGAAATCAAGATAACATCTTGATTTCTATCTACAAGAACTGCATTTCAAGTTGCAGATCAGACAGAATCCCCTTGAGCACATTCAATGAGTCTGTTTGAAGATTCTGGAAAGAGATTCTGAGTAGCAGAATACATTGACATTTTTGAGTTGAAGAACATGTTGTAAATATGTTGAATAATCTATTTTCACTTTGCTTCCATGTGAATTTCATTTTTGCAATAAATTGGTCTTACAGTTTTAGCCTCGGGTACGTAGACTGGCAGCAAGACTTTTTTCTTTCTATTGAATGGATCAGGAGAATAAGGCAGATATCCATTGGATTAGAAGCAGGGTGAATTGAATGATGTGCTCCCCTAGCATTCAGGGTTTGGCATCCTATTTGGACAGCTGGGGGGATGGTGAGGTGCTGGAGGAGATTGTGAGTTCAGGCTCTGCCCTGGGACTCGAGTGTAAAAATGAGTGTGACACTCTTGTGCGGCACAGCGAGCTGCATGGTTTGAGGCACTGTTCTTCATGTGAGAAGTTGATCTGAGATTCTATTTACCTGTTGAACCCCTGGCAATGTTTAAAGATTTCTCCTGGTGGCCTGATCAGCTAATCATTGGCTAAAGAAGAGATTAAACAATTGTTCATCTGTCTACTGGCTGAGATTGGCTCAGTCTACTCAGGAGGCACTCTGAAACATGTCCACAACCTTAGTAAGATATTGCAAATAAACCTGTTCCTAGCATTTGGTCCCCAGTATCCAAATCTTTCAATGTGCATTGATGACTCTGGAGATAATTATATCTTTTGCAGCTTGGACTGGCAGTAAAGCAAGAAGGAACTGGCATTTATATAGCACCTTTGACGACCTCAAGACATCCCCAAGTGCTTTTCAGCCAATGACGCACTTATGAATTGGGGTCAGTGTTGCAATGTAGAAAATGCGGCAACCAATTCATGGGGCTAAATTTTGCCGTCGGCGAGGGGTGGGGGCGGGGCCTGCTCGCCAATGCGTTAAATGAAGTGGGATGACATCGGGCGGACATCATCCCGCCCCAATTAAATTTTCAGGAAGGCGGGGACGCAGCAAAATCAGCTGCGGGCCCGCCGACCTGTCACTAGCCAATCGAGGCCATTGACAGGATCATTGAAACAATTAAAGGACCCGCCCGTCCAACCTTAAGGTTGGCATCCAGGCCAGGAGCCCCGGCGGGCAATAGAAAAAACATGAAACCTCATCCACCGGCGGGATGAGGTTTCATGTAAGGTTTTAAAAAGTTTAATAAAGTTTTAGTGTAGTTAATGAACATGTCCCGTCTCGTGTGACATTGTGACACGAGGGGGACATGTTAAGGATTTTTTTTCTATTTTTAACCTTTTTAAAAGTGTCGGCGATCTCCCTGAGGCTGCATTTAGCCTCAGGGAGATGTGGGTTCTTTTGTGCCCATGCGCGATAGAGCGCACTCTCGCTTTTGGGGAATCCCACTCCCCCCCACCCCGCACAGGGAGCGCATAGCGCTTCCCGCTGGATGTCAAGCTGGGCGGGCCTTAATTGGCCCACCCATGTAAAATGGCGGCAGGGCCCGCTTCTCCGGCAGGGATCAGCTCCCCGTCTGTCCGATAGGCAGGAAATTCTGTCCGTGCACAGCAAGCTCCCACAGTGTGAAAGTCAGTTTTTTTTTGAAGTGATGTTGATTGAGGGGTAAATATTTGGCCAGGAAGCTGAGGAAAAATCCTGATTATTGTCACCTGATCAGATAAAATTAGGGGCTAGTTGACCTTGCGTTGGGAGATTTGACCTGCCTTCTGTAATGTGGTGAAATGGGGAAAGCATATTGTTCCTCTTGTGTTTGGACAATAAAGGGTTATATTTGGTTCAGGAGTTCTAAATAATAGAATGGGGAATGATTTTCTGCTTGGTTGAGATTAGTGCCCGAAGCTAGCATACATTTAACTTGAGTCTGCCGTATTGTGATGAACACAAGATGTTAATCTAAATGAGGCCATAAAATTTCAAGCGCTCCAGCTATAATCTGTTTGGATTAGAGCTTGTCTAAGAGCGCGCACACACACACACACACACACACACACACACAGTCACAAAAAGAAAATAATACAATGTCCATAGAATCGGTTGAGGAGATATTTCTTTGGAAATTGTTTGACTGCTTTACGTAATAAAATAAATAAATGTCATTATCCAGTTTGCGGACACAATAGACCCCTGGCAGATGTGACCCACAAAACCTTTCCCTGGTGTTGAATGGTGCACAGCTCCAGTCCAGATGGACAGAAGGAGGCAGTAAGACTCCCTCACTGTCCTGAATGGAGGTGTAAAGAGGCATGGAGTTTTCCTGTCAATTCCCAGCAGTGGTGAGACCTATTCGCTGCTTTAGCAGATGGGGAAGGTGTTCTTTGACCACTCTTGGTTCTTCTTCACTCAGCCCATCAGCAGGACCGGATGAGTGATGGAATGTCTACATTTTACATCAGTGTGGAAAGGTTCTGAATATTCCTAGTGGAGCAGCCTTGTTCCCAATGTCCAGAACACTTCTTTTTGTCTGAGTGCTGCATTGTGCTTATCTTTTACCTTGCCATCAATTGACATTGTGACCCCACGATGCAGTGTCGAGGGAGTGTACAGGAGATACCACCTTTCAGTTGAGATGTCAAAGTGAGGCAGCCCCTGCCCTCTACCTGTCCTCCTGGCTCAGGTGGATGTAGGAGATCGCCTGGCACTATTTTGATGAAGAGAAACTTGGATTTCTCTTACAGTCACGGGAGACAATGTTTCTCTCCCAGACTACACCATCAAAAACAGCGAGTTCACCTTGTTGTTTCTGGGCCTTTGCTGGGAGGCAAACTGATTGCAGCGTCGACAACAATCGAACTTCAGAGCAATTGATCGTATATGAAGCGCTTTGAAATATTTTTTGAAAGCCTTGATCAGGTATGAAACTGAAGCGAGTCTTGCTGGAACACATATGAAAGGAACAGTTGCTTCAGTTGTTTAAAGCCTTTCACAATACAGACCATCTGCTGCACTGCATTCAGATGTGGCCAACAAAGCTGAGGAAGGCTTTGAGGCTTGGTTTACTAGAATGATGTGGTGCTAAGAGCGTTACACTTGAAAGACACGTTGCCTGGACTAACCTTGTATTTCCTTGAGCATAGAAGATTGAGAGGCAATTGGGCTGAGATGTCTAACAGGATACAGAGAAATGGTATGCTCTGGCGAAGGAAATCGAGACCAATTAATGGAACACGAACATAAAATGAGAGCTGGGCCATCGTGGAGTGAGATTCGGAAATACCTTTTCACACAAAGGGCAGTAGAAATCCAGAACTGTTTCCCCAGAAGGCTGCGATTGAGCTTTTGGAAAAGGTGACTGTAGTATTGGACAGGGGCAAATCTGTGCATGTGATTTATTTATTTATATTATTTATACTATTTATATGTAAGTTCAGAGGGCATTTAATAAAGTCCCTAATCAGAGATGGTTAGGTAAAGCTTAAACTCTTGGAATAGAAGGAAAATGATTGACATGGTTTGTAGATTGACTGTGCAACAGGAGGCACAGAATAGGAAAAAGAAGCAGCAATCCAATTGGAGGATGTGACCAGCAGTGCCCTGCAAAGGCTTGTGTTGGGGCCTCGACTGTCCACTGTATTTATTAACAACTTAGACAATGGGGTGAATGGACAGATGCCCAAATTTGCAGATAAGACAGAGGTGGGTGACGTCAGTGCTACAGGCCTGATGAGAGGTGATTGACCCGAAACATTGGCCGGAATTTACCAACGTTCCTGCGGCAGGGCTGGCGAGCCATTGAAATCTCCGCCCACACCGGGGGGGGGGGGGCGGTGACCAGAAGATCCCGCCAGCGGGAGGGGCTGTAAAATTCTGGCCGGTAATTCTGTTTCTCTCTCCGCAGATGCTGCCTGACACATATTTCCAGCATTTCCATTTTTTTATTTCAGTCTTCCGACATTGGGAACATTTGACTTTATATTAGAAGTTACTTTTTAATCCCCCCTTTATTCTCCTTGGGATGTGGGCATCATTGGCAAGGCCAGCATTTGGTGCCCATCCCTAACTGCCCTTGGCTTGCTTGGCCATTTCAGAGGAGTTAAGAGCCAACCACATTGCTGTGGGTCTGGAGTCACATGTAGGTCGGACTGGGTAAGGAAAGCAAGTTCCCTTCCCTAAAGGAAGGAACCAGATGGGTTTTTATGACAATTGATGATAGTTCCATGGTCACCATTACTGAGAGCAGCTTTATATTCCCAATTTTATTAATTGATTTTAAATTCCACCAGCTGCTGTGGTGGGATTTGAACTCATAGTCACCTGAACATTAGCCTGGGCCTATTGGATTACTAGCCCAGTGGCATTACCACTGTGCTGCCATCTTCCCCATTAAGTTTCAGGAAACTCTGGGTCAGCTTCAACGTGAGTATTGCCCCCCCCCCCCATTCTGGGCACACTTATGAAAGGATGAGAAGGCTTTCAAGAAGGTTAGAGAGCAGAAAAGATGTACAAGAATGGTTCCAGGGAAGAGGGTCTTCAGTCGCGTGGATAGATTGGAAAAGCTGGGCTTATTTTCCTCAGAGAATGTTGAGAGGAGATTTGACAGGGGTGTTCAAAGTCATGAGTGGTCAGAAAGAGTAGACAGAGGAAAACTGCTCCTGTTGGGGGATGGATTGAGAAACAGGACAAACCAGTTTAAGGTGAATAGCAGAAGAGCCAAAGGCAACATGAGCAGAAACATTTTCTATGCAGCGAGTATTTAGTGTCTGGAAATACTGGAGTCTCTGGAGATGTCTGAGTGTGTTGGAGGCAGATTCAGCTGTGGCTTTCAAAAGAGAATTGGATCATTATCTGAAGAGAAAAAAAATGACAGGAGCAAAGCAAGAGGAGTGGGACTACCTGAGCAGAAAGCCAACAAGAACACAAAGAGCCAAATGACCTCCTTCTATGCTCTAACCATTATGTGATTTTATGATATTTACGGGAAAGGATAAGATGAGAGAGAAAGTATTTCCACCAGTTGGGGAGTTCAGAGTGAGGGGACAACCGGAAAAGTTTAGAACTCACTTCCGCAAAAGGCAGCTTTTTAAAAAAATCATTCTCAGGATGTGGGCTTTCTGGCTGGGTCAGCATTTATTGTCCATCCCTAGTGGCCCTTGAGAAGGTGGTGGTGAGCTGCCTTCTTGAACCGCTGAAGTCCATGTGGTGTAGGTATACCCACAGTGCTGTTACGGAGGGAGTTCCAGGATTTTGACCCAGCGACAGTGAAGGGACGGTGATATATTTCCAAGTCAGAATGGTGAGTGAATTGGAGGCGAACTTTCAGGTGATGGTGTTCCCATCTATCTGCTGCCCTTGTCCTTCTAGATGGCAATGGTTCTGGGTTTGGAATGTGCTGTTGAAGGAGGCTTGGTGAGTTCCTGCAGTGCATCTTGTGGATGGTAAACACTGCTGCTACTGTGCATTGGTGATGGAGGGAGCGAATGTTTGTGGATGTGAGGCCAATCAAGCGGGCTGCGTTGTCCTTGGTAGTGCACACAACATGATGGAGGGTATCCTCAATGTGAAGGCAGGTCTTCGTCTCCACAACGACTGTGCAATGGTCACTCCTATTGACATTGTCATGGACAGATGCACCTGCAGCAGGCAGGTTGGTGAGGATGAGGTCAAATATGTTTTTCCCTCTTGTTAGTTCCCTCCCCACTGCAGACCTAGACTAGCAGCCATGTCCTTTAGGACTCGGCCAGCTCAGTCAGTAGTGGTGCTACCGAGCCACTCTTGGTGATGGACATTGCAGTTCCCCACACAGAGCACATTCTGCACCCTTTCCACCATCAATGCTCCCTCCAAGTGATGTTCAACATGGAGGAGCACTGATTCATCAGTTAAGGGCGGTAAATGATAATCAGCAGGAGGTTTCCTTACCCATATTTGACCTGATGCCATGAGACTTATTGAGGTCCAGAGTCGATGTTGAGGACGCCCAGGGCAACTCCCTCCCGACTGTATACCATTGTGCTGCCATCTCTGCTGGTCTGTCCTGCTGGTGGACATACCCAGGGATGGTGATAGTGTCTGGGACATTATCTGTAAGAGATGATTCCGTGAGGATGACTGTGTCAGGCTGCTGCTTGAACAGTCTATGAGACAGCTCTCCCAATTTCCCAGATGTTAGTAATTAGGACTTTGCAGGGTCAACAGTTATCGTCTCCAGTGCCTTTGTCGATGCCGGGTTTTCTGTCCGATTTCATCCCTTTTTTGTGACTTTGTAGTGGTTTGATACAACTGAGTGTTTTGCTAGGCCATTTCGGAGGACAGCTAAGAGTCAATCACGTTGCTGTGGGTCTGGAGTCACATGTAGGCCACACCAGGTAAGGATAGCAGATTTCCTTCCCTAAAGGGCATTAGTGAACTATATAAAAATCAACAATGGCTTCATGGACATCATTAGACCTTTAATTGAACTCACACCTTCTGTCCTGGTGGGGTTTGAACTCAGGTCCCCAGAGCATCACCCTGGATCTTTAGATTATTAGCTCAGTGACTATACAATGATGCCATCACCTCCCCATCTCACTATTGCTGGATCAATTGCTAATTTTAAACCTGAGATTGATAGACTTTTGTTAGACAAAGATTTTAAGAGATGTGAGGCAAAGACAGATATATAGAGCAGAATGTAATGTTGACGAGGGAGCTCGCAACCACTTGCTGGACAACTGGCAGGAGACCCGCATCGCTTGCATTGGGGAAGGCCCACTGGAATTAAGTGCTCATCATACACTTAACTGGCCAACGTTGGGCCTTTCCTGGGATTTGGGATCCCTGGGCCATCAGTTCTCCATTGTCCGTCACGCCACCGGGACCGGTGGTTGCTGCCGGTAATGCACCTGCCAGGGGCCTATCAACAAGGGACCCAGGCCACAGCTGAGTGAGGGGAGAATGGGGGTCGCAGGTTGGAGGTCACTGGCTGGTGGGTGAGGGCGGGGTGGGGTGGGGGGGGGGGTGGTGGTGTGGGGAGCGGGGTGTGGTGGCGGAAGAAAGGGTGAATGGGCCGCTCTCAGCGGGCCCACCCTTCCCAATGCTGAGTCCCTCGATCGAGCATGGAGGTGCCTTTGAACGAAGCCTGCAAGCTTCTCTGGTTTCCTACGTGGCAATTAGCCCGCCTCCCGCTGGAACTCCCTCCCTAACAGCGCCGTGGGTGTACCCACAGCACAGACCACAGAGGCTGCAACGGTTCAAAACATGGCTCTCTCCACCACCACCACCACCACCACCTCAAGGCCATCGCATGAAAGAACAAAAGTAAAATCTCCCTATGGAGCTCAGCAGCAAGTTTTATCTGATGAGGTTGCTGTGAATCTCCTTGAAACATTTTACTATTTTTTTAAAAAATGCTATATAAATGCAAATTATTGTTGTTGTAGGACATGATGCAGCCAGTTGGGCTACTATAGATATCTAGCAGCTTTCATGGTCGTTTTTTCACTTGAGTGCCAGCCAACTGTGTGAACATGGGAAAGGACAGGAGAGACACTGATACATAGGCCAGGGTTTGACCGACCCGCCCGTGGTGTGTCTCCCCCCTGCGGGTGCAGTGAGCCATTTAAATCTCCATTCAGTTCGGCGGGACCATAATATCCAGCCCAGGGGCCATAAAATCCTGACCATAGACACTGCCTCATACAACCATGGCCCAATTCAACTCCCTGAACTTGCAGAAACAATGATGCTGTTTTAAAGCATTTGTTTTTTCTACACAGCACCGACGAAGGCTTGTGTTACTCGTTTAGCTCAGAACAATGTTTGTTTTCATTTAGAGGCTTGGCAATATAATTGGCCAGTGATACATCCTTAGTGCAGGCTTTGGGTTCGATAAGATCAGCACTTGTCCTATTTTATATTACATTCTCTACAGGGAGGCCTCTGGTCGTGTGAAAGCTGTACCTATGATCACTTGAGAAGCTGAACGAAATAAAGCTTTTGTCATCGGCACGATCAGAGTTTCCATGGCAACAGCCAGGTTGTCAGGACACCAATATTGGTTCCGTACCACTCCAATTGAATGTCTTCCCCCTCTGCCCCTCCTACCTGGGATAATTGACTCTGAAGAGCCCTCCCAAATCCCACTATTGCCAGGGGTGAGGAGATGTCTGTCATTACATAGCAACGCGGTTTATTGAGCCACCATTGTGCTGCTTTTAATGTTGGATGGCGTGGAGGAAGAATAGACATTAAATGGAGATCCCGTGTCCTACATTCTACGTGGTGTACTACAGCTCCTTTACATGAAGTAGAATTGACTATTCCAACGCTCTCCAGGCCAACCTCTCATCTTCTAACCATGAGTTCATCCAAAGCTCCCCTGCCCACATCCTCACTCGCAAAAGCCCCATTCACCCATCAACCCTGTGCTCACTTGACCTTCATTGGCTCCTGACCTGGAAATGCCTCAATTTTAAAATGGTTTTCAAATTCCTCCATGGTCTTGTCTCTCCCTATCTCCGTAACCTCCCCCAGCTCCGTGACCCTTCAAAGTGCCTGCGCTACGCTGAATTCTGACCTCTTGAGCATCCCTGACTTTAATCACTCCACCATTAGTGACCGTGCCTTCAGCTACCAAGGCCCTAAGCTCTGGAATTCTCTCCCTAAACATCTCTGCCTCCCTCTCTCTCCTTTAAAGCACTCCTTATAACCAATTGCTTCAACCACACTATTAAGCCATCTGTCTGAATACCTCCTTATGTGGCTCGGTGTCAAATTTTGTTTCATGAAACACATTGAGAAGTTTTACAACCTTTAAAAGAAAAGCTGATATTTGTTCTGACTACAGCCAGTGTTCATTGTTGCATAAACCAAGTCCCAAAGGGAAACTTGGCTTACGGGCCCCAACCTGTATTTTATTTTGATAACAAGATGAAGACATACCGATCTCAGCAGTAGGAGGCCCAGTAACAATTCTGGCTTTTTTTAAAAAACTAAAAGTAAAAGTTTTATTAACAAAAAATAAAAGAAAACTTAAGCATACAAGATTACAGTTGCACAATTACAGTTAGTCTTACAAAATATTCCCCCAAAAACTCTCGACCTGGTCAAACCCACAAGTAACCACTTTCTAGGCAACACTCCCTTATAGATGTTTTAAATATGAAATCCAGTAATATTGCACGAGGCAAACTGCTGAGGCTTCAGCAAATGTGGACCACATAAACGTTACTACCCTCTGTGGTACTACTACTCAGTGGTGGAATTCACCTCAGAACAAAACTGCTTGCTGCAGCCCAAGACTTTTCTGGCTTGACTAGATGGTTGATTCTCATCCAGTGAGAATCCTGCATCCTCATCCAGCCCAGCACTCCAGCTGTCTTAACAGTTCAAACAGCTCCAGCTACCTCCAGCCATCTCGAACTCTCTCCACAGTCTAACAAATGTACACAACTCTAATATACCTTTGTTCCCTTTTATTTCAGTTCCATTGTTCGCACACTATTCTTTGAAACTCAACCCTCTACAAATAAACGATCTTTCATGTTTCCATCTTGTCTTTGCTTTTGGGTCAATAAAATATCACATCTGTACTACTGGTTTACCTATGAACTCCTACAAGATGCAAACATTTTCCGTGGTACCTCTGATTCCCCTTTGATGTTCAAACAAACTCTCAACTTATCTAAAAATGCAAATGTTAGATCTAACTTATTTACTTGTCCCTCAACTTAACACCTCTATCCTTTTCATGTTTCCAAACCCCCTAGATAACCTGACTCCTGTCAAACTCTTGCCCGGCTTAATTAAATCATAGACACACATACACCTACACAGACCTCACACACACACACACACACACACACACACACACACACACACAGGTACAGACACATACACCCAGTCTTCTTTACAGAATAACACAATATCCCCCAAAATACTTTAAAAAACACCCATTCTCACAACATTCCAGTGCAATATTGAGAGAGTGCCGCACCTTTGGAGGTAAGCCTTTTGGGTAAGACATTAAACCAAGGCCCTCCCAGATGAGTGTAAAATATCCTTTGGCACTATTTTGAAGAACAGAGGAGGTATTCCTGGTGCCCTTGCTAATATTTATCCCTCAGTCAACGCTACTTAAAAAAAATAAACTATCTGGCCATTATCACATTGCTAATTGTGGGAGCTTGTGGTGTGCAAATTGGTTACTGTGGTTCCCAAAGTGACGACACTTTAAAAGCACTTCATTTGCTGGAAAGCGCTTTGGGACATCCTAAGATTATGAAAGGTGCTATATAAATGCAAGTCTTACTTTTAAAGGAGTGTCAATGTACAAGATGTTAAGAGGTATGTGTTTTTAGTGATTGGTCCCCAAAAGAAGTTTTACATAACAAATAAGCCATTGGAATCCAATTTTTATCATGGTATGATAGAGTAGCGCAGTAAGAGGACATTCAGCCCATCAAGTATCTTGAAGAACTATCCAGTTAGTTCCATATTCCCATGCTCTTTCCCCATGTACCAACAACTTTTTTTCTCTCTCAATTTTCATCCAATTCTGTTTTGAAGGCTACTACTGAATCTGTGTCCACCAACCTATCAGACAGTGCATTCCAAATCTTAACCACTGACTGCATAAAGAATTCTACCCTCATGCCAGCCCTGGTCCTTTTGCCAATCGGCTGGTTATCAATTCTTCAGCTACTTATCGATTTACTTCATATACTCTATCGATATCCTTCCTGATTTTAAACACTCCATCAGATCTCCTCAGCCTTCCCAACCCCAGCTTCTCCAATCGACCCCCTCAGCAGAAGTCCCTCATCCCCGGAACCACGCGAGTAAATCTCTTCTGTACCTTCTCTAAAACTTTCATGCCTTTCCTAAAGTGTGGTGCAGTTAGACGCAATGCTCTGGCTGGAGTCCAGTTAATGTTTTATACAGCCTTAGCTTAACTTCCTGCTTTTTGCGTTCAGTTCTCCTGTTTTTAAAACCCAGGATCTCGTTGAGTGGCAGAGATCATGAAATGAGATGGGCCGAAAGGCCTACTTCTGCTCCTACCTCTTATGGTCTTATGGCCTAAGGATCTTGTTTGCTTTGTTAACAGTTTTGTTAATCTGTCCTGCCCTCTTCAAAGATTTCATGCACCAAAACCCCAAGATCTCTCTTTTTTTTCTATTTAACATGTATTGCCTCTCGATCTTCCCATCGAAATGGGATCAATTCACACTTCTCTGTGTTCAATTTTATCCATCATGTATCTGCCCATTCCTCCAGCCTGTCTTGATTTTGAAGCCTATTATTATTGCCCTCACTGTGTAGTACACCTTTTACAAGTTATTCTTTCATGGGGTGTGGACATTGCTGGCAATTTGCTACCCATCCCAAGTTGCCTGAGTGGTTTGCAAGACCATTTCAGACTTAGCCACAGATCCAGACAGGATCACATGTCACATGTAGGCCCAGAGCAGGTAAGGATGGTAGATTTCCTTCCCTAAAGGGCATTAGGGAACCAGATGTGTTTTAATGACAATTGCTGGTCACCATCACTGAGATTATTTCATTCCAGGTTTTTTATTAATTGAATTTAAATTCCTTCAGCTCCCATGGCTGGATTTGAACCTGCGTCTTTCAGAGAATTAGCCTGGGCCTCTGGGATATTAGACTAGTGACGTTACCACTATTCCTCCATCTCCCTACAAGTGTCACAACACTGGTAAATCTCAGAATTGTGCTCTGTGACCCGAAGTCCAATCTGTTAATGAATGCCATAAAAAGAAGATTGAAAATAGGTTAAAAGTTGGGGATAAAACAATGAATAAAAATGAAAATAAATAAAAATAAATGGATTAAAAAAATAAAAAATAAAGATGAATATTTAAAAAAGGGGATAAAAAAGGTGAGTATAGAGGAGACAGTTCATGATCTGAAGTTATTAAACTCAATGATAAGTCCGGAAGGCTGTAAAGTGCCTAATCGGAAGATGAGGTGCTGTTCCTCCAGTTTGCGTTGAGCTTCACTGGAACATTGCAGCAGGCCAAGGACGGACATGTGGGCATGAGAGCGGGGTGGAGTGTTGAAATGACAAGCGACAGGGAGGTCTGGGTCATGCTTGTGGACAGACCGAAGGTGTTCCACAAAGCGGTCACCCAGTCTGCGTTTGGTCTCTCCAGTGTAGAGGAAACCGCATTGGGATCAATGAATGCAGTAGACTAAATTGAAGGATGTGCAAGTGAAGCGCTGCTTTACCTGAAAGGTGTGTTTGGGCCCTTGAACGATGAGGAGGGAGGAGGTAAAGGGGCAGGTGTTGCACCTTCTGCGATTGCATGGGAAGGTGCCGTTGGAAGGGGATGAGGTGTTGGCTAAGTCCAGAGCTCTGCATTATGCAGGTGGGCAAGTGGGGACTAGTGTAGGGCAGATGTCACACCACATGTGTGCAGTCCATGGCACCCTGTACCTGTGGGAAATGGAGATCATTGCAAATCCCACTGATCTGACAGCCTGGCTGACATTCAGAGAGAACTGGACATAACTGTGCGCCTTGCTAAATAGGGCATCGGTAAACTCTTGGGTGCATTTTTGAGCAGATGCTTGGGATATGCCACAGAGGCCCCCAAGGGAGCCCTGGAACGAGCCACTTGCAAAAACATTGAGTGTGGTGGTCACCTATAGAGCCACTGGCAATGGACCACCTTCCAGTCCCTATGGCGTCAGCTCCTCTCGAAGAATGTGACAGATGTGAGTCACCATGTGCTTTAAGAAGCAAGAAGAAAGGTCAAGCCTTTCATTCCTGGGATCCTGGGTTCCTTTGGGCGCACTCCAAATGTTCCCGGCCTGTCCGCCGGAAAATCCCGCCCCGTACCTTCCTCCGGTCCGGAGATGAAGCTGCTTGCCGCAGCGCTGGGTTTTCTCAATCCCTTAGCCAGTTTTCTAGCCATGTCGTGGCTGCGCCCCTTTTTATCCCAGAGGCATCAATTTTGCTAACGGGCTGAACGTGAGGCACTTCATCAAACGCCTTGTGAAAGCCCGCGCGGCCTTAAACAAAACCATTTTCAAGGAGCTTTCTCGCGTGCCGAGTTATTGTTTCACGTGAAGGTTTATTTTCTTTCGAAGATTGTTTGCCGCCATTTCTTTTTTTGGAGCTAAGGAAACTTGCTGCTCCTCGATGTAACGGAATGAAACGTCTTCACTCAGGTATTCCTGTCACTGAACCTGCACAGTTGCCGAGGTGGAGAAAGAAAAGAGAGAGCGAGCTGGTGAACGCCAGG
Organism: Carcharodon carcharias; assembly: GCF_017639515.1. Classification (NCBI taxonomy): domain Eukaryota; kingdom Metazoa; phylum Chordata; class Chondrichthyes; order Lamniformes; family Lamnidae; genus Carcharodon; species Carcharodon carcharias. The sequence goes on from NC_054473.1 coordinate 11,491,403, forward strand.
GTTTTTAACTCGTTTATTTTAATTGGGAAATAAAGGAAGACTCGTGTTGATTTACCCCTTTTCGCAGCCTCTCAATTCCCCAAAGCGCTTCCCAGCCAATGAAATGATGGGATGGTAACAGATGGTTATGTTACTTGACTGGTAATCCAGGGACCTGGACTAATGACCCAGGGAAGTGAGTTCAAATGTCACCACAGCGACCGGGGGTTGGGGGGGAGGGTGAGTTCCGATGAAAGTTCATGGGGCAGAACCGTTAACGTTTTTTCTTTCTACCGACGCGGCCTGACCTGCTGAGTATTTTCACCTGTTTTTATTTCAGATTTCCGGAATCTGCGGTATTTTGGACCTGAATTCTAACCCCCCCCCCCCCCACCCCCCCCCCGACCCGGTGTGCCCGAAGTCGGCGCCGCCGGAAGCGGACGTAAAACCCGCTCCCGGCCGAGATGGCGCTGCGCGTGCAACGTTACCCTGGGTGGCCCGCCCAGTGTGAAACACGACTGCCGGTTGGTGCGGGTGTTTTCCATGTGCGGGCTGGGAGCACACCGGGTGCCAGGTCCAATGGGGAGCCGGGGGGGAGGGTATTCAAAATCGGAAGAGGCAGCCCGGTGTCAGCTGCCAGGAGTTGAATGGGAGGCTGAGGGAGCTGCCTGGAAACAATCCAACAAATGCCCTGCTGTGCAGTCATGGCCTCAGCGCCTGGTGGTCAGGGAAGGCGGGAGGGCAAGGCAGGTGGGCACTCTGCCCCCGCCCCCCCCCCCCCCCCCCCCCCCCACCATTTCTCAGATGAGTGCCTGGTCGAGAAGTTCAGTGCCAGGCGGCGTATCCTAATGCCCAGGGTCAGGAAGAGAAGGCCGCTCCACCTGACCAAGAAGGTCTGCACAGAGGTCGTTGCACGGGTCAGTGGGCACGATGTGGTGCACCTGAAGTAGCTTCAGTGACACAAAAGGTTCAATGATCTTCTGCAGTAAGTAGGGATAAGTGTAGAGATGGCATAGACCTGTGTGGAGAACTTTAGTTGGGCGCCCATTGCTCAGAACGTTCAGGGGTCTAAGAGCGTGTATATAGAGGCTTTTTTATTTTTCCCTGTCAGGAGAAGAGCAGTCATAACGCTGCAGAGCGCCGCAGTAGAGGAGTAGATGACAGATGCGTGTGCGGTGGGTACTGGAAACATAACGGGCTCCTCGCATCAGGAACTGGATTGTCGTAGCCAGAGAGCCCATTGAAGCTCCAGTGCAGTTGGCACCATGCAGCAGGTCTACACTGTCTCCTCAGCCCGCCCACCATGCACAGTGACTATGGGGATTGAATGTACTGATCTTTTGCCTTCCTCCCACAGATACACCATCCACAGAAGCTGCCAGAGACCCCGAAAACCCCCCATTGAGCTCCGAGGAAGACATCGCACCTGCACCAGTGTCACACTGTCTCTCTGGACCAGGCACCAGTGCAGATACTCACACGTCGGTGGGCATTAGTTATTTGGCCCCACGGGTAATGCACAGCGGTGAGGGCACATCACACTCACATGAGGAGCAGGCAGAGGCAGAGAGGTCCCAGGGAGCTGACAGTGGGAGCACAGCTGGAGACCAGGACCATGCTGTGCCTGAGGCAGGTCTGCATCTGCGTCTGACAAGAGGAGATGTCCTCAGGCAGCAGATGCTGGACGTCCAGTAGGATGCGTGGGGAGAACTGGTGGAGATCCATGAGGGTCTGCGTGTCATGGTCACCATCATGGAGGAGTCCGTGCAGAGCATGGGTTCTGCGTTGACCCTTAACACCAAGCACACAGCCTCCTCCATGGAGAGAGTGGCGATTCTCATGGAGAAGCAGCTTCAGGAGCAGACTCAGGGGTTCCTGGGGTTTGTGCTTGGAGCTGCAAGTCCTCACACAGGCAACCTCAGGAGGTCACTGAGAGTGTGAGAGACAGATTGAGGCATCAAGTCTCTCTACTAGGTCCCTGTCCAACAATGGTGCAAACACACCTCATGCTGGCGGACCAGCTGCCTGTCACCTATATGAGCTTCTCTCAGGGCACTCTGGGTGAGGGCACCAGCTCCTCCACCCCTCTGCCAGTGGCCACTGTACCTGATGATGCCACAATGACTGAGGAGTGCCCAGGCATGGGACTGGATGCACCCTCCCAGGCAGAGCCTGCGCGGGCTCCAGCGGCCAGAGGACAATCGCCAAAGTCATCGGGGTCACCAGGACAGCAGGGTCAACAGCTGCCTCCAACACCACTGCCAGCAAAGGGGTCGGGGGGTGGGGTGGGGGGGGGTGGGCGGGCATCAAGATGCAGCACCTGCAGAAGTTGAAGGCACCTTGAGCACAACAGGGGTGTGTCACAGGTGACATTATTTGCATTAATTATTTTGAAGCTTGTGTTAGGGATGGACTTTTTGTTTGTTGCTTGTTTGTTCATGTGAAGTAACAAACATTTATTTGACTTAAATGGACTGATTTGTCTGGATGGTACGTGGAGCTTTGACTCCTGTTGTATCTCTCCTCGGCCTCAGTTCTTGGGTGATGGAGTGGGATCATCAGTCACCTCTTCAAGGGATATCCCTTGTCACCCAGGAGCCATCCATCCACTCATGCGGGAGCCAGGAACAGCCTTGGTACCTGTGAGTGCCACAAGATGTCAGCATCGTGTGAGTTCCCAGGGTAACAGGCACAAACTTGGAGAATCTGTGTCCTGTGGTCACAGACGATCTGATTCATTGAGGGGAACCCCTTTCAGTTTACGAATGCTTCAGGCTCACCTGCTGGTGCCTCGATGGCCATGTGAGTGTAATCTATTACACCCTGGATACAGGGGAACCCAGGCATCACAGTGAAGCCTTGTGCTCTCTCTGTCTGGCTCAACTCATCTGTCCAGAAGTGGATGAACGTGCGGGTGTGTCTAAAGATAGCATCAGTCACGAGCTTTTGGCCCGACTGTGTGCAGCTGATTGAGAAATGCTGCACAGATCCCCCACTGAGCCCTGACAGGAACTGGAGGTATAGAAGTTGGGGGCCCCTGTGACCTTCAAAGCCACCGGCATGGGGTGTCCACCCACGCAGTTGGAGGCGATTTCCTGACCTATCATGTGGCATATTGCTGTCACTGTGTCCCTGGAGAGGGGGAGTCTCCTGCTGCACTGGACCTCGGACATCTGGAGGTACTTGGAGTGCTGCCTGAACAGTCTAGACGCTGGGCAGTGGCATCTTCAGCCTGCCCTCCTGCCTTGACCTCCCTGCTGGCCCTGCACCAACTGAGCCCCTGCCTCTCCTCTTAAAGGCCTGTCCCTGGGACACTACCTGTGCCCACCTGACCTCCTCTCCCTCCTGCCCCTCTCTTCCTCTTCAGAGGAGGTTCCCCCAGTGAAACACACTGTCCCTATTAGATGGGATGCAGAGGAGCAGTGTCTTGAAAATGAAGGATCACCGTGCTGCAATACAAGATGAGGATCTGAGATTCTGAAAGACAGGATTGACAATTGGACCAGATGCCAAGGAACTCTGGGACAACGCTGAACTCACACAGCGACGAACAGGCGATGACAGAGAAAGTGCCGCTGCTCCGGGAGCCTTTTACCCCACCCGTGGATGAGGAAGTGATTAAAACATGATTTCTGCCCACCCGTCTTGCCCTGGCGATGGGCTAAAATTCACCCGGACAATGTAAAATCGCGGTCAGTAGGCTTCGTAGTGACATTAATTGGCCCTTTAGTCGGAGTTGGAATCGCGCTCTCTGTCTTCAGTATTGCGTGTGCGCTAGATGATGTTGGGATTCACGCCCGATGCCATTTTCTGTACGTTCATGACACCGACTTCAGAACGCGAGAGTCAGGCCTTGTTTTTGTCGCACGTCAGTGAACCCCTGTTATGACTGTCTAAAGCCTCAATGGCTGGAGCACAAGTACTGTACATAACCAACTTTGGCACCAGAAGTGCGAAGGGCAGGGTACTTGGTGCAATATTGGGCCCCACACCACAGCATGAATGTTGAGACATGAGAGTGGGCACAATACAGAAAGATTAAATATGAAAATAAATTTAGTTTCGGACTTGTTCAAACTTTATTAGTACCCATAGCTCTTCATCTGAATTTGTTTCCTTTCGTTAGGTGAAGCATCAGTTGTCTATTAATGATCACTGTAAGAACCTGATTTCCCTGGAGGTGATTCAGCGCCTGCATATCTGATTTAGATAGCTCTCTTCTACAAAGAAGTGCTGGGAAGTTCGGCTTAACTACTATTTCATATCCCAAAAGGTTCCCTGCGTAGTTTAAATTAGTTTCTCAATTCTTTCTTTTCATTTGATGAGAAGTCTCTGCCTCTATCAGAAGAAGTGTCCAAAAATCGAAGGTTTATTAGAAAATGCCTCTAGAATTAATCATAGTAATGGTTCTATATGGAATATGTGTATTGACTGTTCTGGCCCCATTTGGCTTTGAGTGAACTGAAATATTCTACATGCTGTGCTGACCTTAATGAGGCTGATATCAAGCCCCTTTAAAACAGAACCCAAATTCACTGGAAAGAATTGGGATGATTCATATAATTCACAAGTGGACTTTGTGAAATTAGAACATATTGATTCTTCCATTGCTCTGCTATTTTGCCTCAGCTATTTCCTTGTTACAAAGGTGGCATAAGCTTGGCAAGGGAAAAAGTCATATAACCCATCACTACAGATTTTACCCCAGGCGACCTATGAGCCTAAAAGCAAAATACTGCAGACACTGGAGATCTGAAGTGAAGGCAGAAAATGCTGAAGAAACTCAACATGTCTGGCAGCATCCAGGGAGAGAGAAACAGTGTTAACGTCCTGAGTCGACTATGACTCCCTCTGACTGCACACGTTGTACAATCTCCTCGCTAAAGCTGGCCATGGAGCAGTCACTGGTGGAGCTGCTCACAGCCCCTTAGCAATGTCATCATCCCGGTTTGGACCAGTCTCCCCCATGGTTCAAGCTAACAGTGCAGCCTTTGCAGTGCGGGTTAGGAGAATGTCTGTGTCTGAGCTGAGGGCACAGCCTGCAGTCCAATGGGCAAAGCTGCTGCCAATCGGTCGGGTGGGGTAGGGTGGAGGTGGGTGGGGTTTCGGGCAGCCAATCAGTGCACTAATCTCTGGCCATCCAAGTGGTGTCCAGCACCCTCCGGGAAGTGTTAAGGGGACTTCACACTTAACCAATGGAGGTTCTTAGTATACCCATGCTAACCCTCGCGTCTCTCCCTTTCATCCTGCAGAAGAAGTACATCGCGATCATGGACCTGGTGAACTAACTGTGTGCCTCGTGGCATACAGAGAGCGGAGACGATGGAGAGGAGAGTGACTGAGGTTCCTGGCTGTGCAGAGGGAGGAGCAGCACTCTCTGGAAGAAGGGATGACTGGGGCTCCTGCACACGCTGCTGAAGAGCCACAGTGAGCGGTCACCGGTCAGCGCCGAGCTAGGCACAGGGTCAAAGGATGCTGCCTATCATTCCTGCAGACGACCAAGAACCAGTGTCGCCAAAGACTGAGCATGTCTAGGGATCAGGTCAGTCAGATCTGTCACCTGCTGCAGGATTTGGTGCGATGTGGACATGGAGGGCACCAGGAGCCAGTGGCCATGAGAGTGACCACAGTGCTCAATTTCTACACCAGCAGCTCCTTTCAGGGCTCTACAGGTGATCTCTATGGGATCTTACACACCTCCACCCATAAATGCATCCATGAGGTCATGGATGCCATCTTCAACTTGGTGCATTTCACCTGGGACCAGGACAGCCAGGATGCAAGAGCAGGATGCAGGATTTGCCCAGACCTCGGGTTTCCCACAGGAGCAGGTTGCCAGCGACTATACTCACGGAGCGCTCAGATCCTGCAGGTGTGCGCACAGTTTCCAGGGAGTGTGCATGACTTCTACATTCTCAGTCAGTCACCGATCCCTGGAGTCTTCCAGGGTCCACAGAGGCTTCAGGGTTGGATTCTCGGGGACAAGGGCTACCCGCAGAGGCCGTGGCTGATGACACCCATGTGGTGGCCTCAGACTGCAGCAGAGAGACACTATAATTAGGCTCACGCTGCAACGCGCAACTTGGTGGAGCAGACCATCGGGTGCTGAAGATGCGGTCCCGGTGACTGAACCGGTCTGGTGGAACCCTGCAACGCAGTCCACAGAGGGGGTCACGCATCATCACCGTCTGCTGCGCCCTTTACAACCTGGCGCTACCATGGAGAGAGAAGCTGGCTGGGGAGGAGTTGAAGGAGCTGGAGGTCTCAAAGACGGCGATGATGGTGATGAGGTCCTCACATTGGCCAGACAAGGCAGGCACGCTCGGGAGGCCCTCGTAGCTGCTAGATGTGTGGAGGATGATGATGGCATGCAGTGAGGAGACACCATAGATCCTCACATTGCATCTGTGAATGTTTGACTCCAGTCTGGCTTATGGCAATGCAAATACCCTCTCTGAGAATGCTCCTGTCATGGAGACGCAGTGGAGGCCCTAACAGTCACTCGATTGCAGGAGGATGGTGATGACATGTAGAAAAGACGTTCCTTAGATCTTCACACAGCCTCTGAGAATGTCTGACTCCTGTCTGGCCCGAGGGCAGCTCGCTTGCTTTCCGTGATCAGGGTCATATCATAGAGACACAGCCATGAAACTTTAGAAGTTTCTGATCCTTTGTCCGCCTTCAGCACCTGAGCCCTTCAGGAGCTGGAACACAGCGTCACTGGTTACAGATGCTGACGAGATGGGGGCCAGCCCCACCTTAAAGGTGCTGAGAGCACATCGAGAGTATGAGGGAACTCTGTGGCTCCTGCCCATTACCTTCTGGCAGTAGTGACAAACACCACCGAGGTGTAGGTATCACTAATATGTCCAGGGAGTGTGAGGCCGAACCATCACTGTGGTCTGAAGGCTGCACAGAGCACAGGGCAGAGGCCCTGGACTGAGACACCTGCCTTTATCTTGTTCATAAAGGTTTCACATCTGAGTGACACAGACACTGCTCATCAGAACAAGGAGCCATAGGCAGGGAGACATTCTTGGGAGCTTATTGACAATAGTGAGCAGTATGTACGAGTGATTAACACCCGTGCCCGGCTGTACAACTGTATCTTCTTAACCTTCCTAACCCTGCCGCTATGTCTTTGGCACTCCCTGGATCCTGAGCAGAGGTGGAGGCAGCCTGACTGTGACACCCTGTCCGTGATGACCTTGGCGAGCGTCCTCTGGAGGGTCGGAGACCTGGAGGGCCCTGGCCTGCTTTTGGGGTCCTGCTGTGTGGCAGTGACACCCTCCTCGGCCTGTGGAGCTGGAGCTGCTGAGGGAAGAGGGGAGTCGGATGGGCTGGACACTCGCGGAATCACGTGGATGGACTTGTACCTGCAGATCCTCCTCCCTATGAGCGCCCAAGGGGCCCCTGACTGACTCTTTGAGGAGAAGGGAAGCTGGAATGAGATTGACTTTACCTGCACCCTTCTTGCACGCACACTGTTGGAGACAACTATGGCATCAGTGATGGCGTTCAGACCACGCAGCAGTGCAGGAGCAAAGCCCTGCAGCAAGGTCCCAATGGCGACCACCATCCTACCAGTGTTGACCTGGGTGTGTTGGTATACCAGCGCTATCACCTCAGCCTGAAGACAGGCAGACTCCTCCATCATGCCTTTCCATCTGAGGAGTGCAACGGACATCCCAAAGTTGTCTTTGCAGCTCCAGCAACGGTGACATGACCAAATCCAGAGGCTCTTCATCTGACTTGGACTCAGATAAATTTCTAGCCTCCAGCAGTCCTCTGAGTGCTGAACACCTGGGGAGTCCCTGCCGCTGCTGGCTGTGGATCAGATAGTGTGATGTGCTCACCTGATTGTGATCCTGAGGCCACTCTAAAGCTAGGTCCCACCGAGGCTTGTGTGTCTCTGCACCGGTGGAGGGTGTGGGTGAGAGCTGTGACGGGACTTCAGAGAGGGTGCCTCCAGATTCCTCTTCAGAGGTTTCTTCAGAGCTTGATTGGAGGCCCTAGGTCATGGACTCTGGCAGCTGTTTCCCAGATGTGCCTGTGGAAGCAAGGGGAGATAATTAGTGCCTGGCAGTGGCCTGTGAAAGAGGACACATCACTCACAGCATAGTTGTCTGATGGATGTTGCGCTGCTGGATCCTCACTTGGTAGAGCAGTGTCAACCTCACCGTCAGCACAGGACTGGTCCAGATCCTCGCCAGCCAGCTGGATGGCTCTGTTTTCAAAGTCCGGGAGGACATTGATTTCAGGCATCCCTCCACCGGTCTGCGACCTCTCCCTGTTGTTGTGTGCCAGCTTGTCCTGCATGAATAGGGATAGAGAGAGTGTAAGCAGGACACCTGCCAGGCCAGGTGATAAATATGTCCGGCCTGAGTGGGTGGCGAGTGGTCCCACAGATGGGATGAGGACAATGAAGGTGTGTGTGAGAGAGAGAATGGTGATGTCTCTTGAACCGGCAGCGAGTGAGGACCCTGTGGATGTGTGATGGGTTTGTGAGTGTGTGAGTTGAGAGCGATGAGAAGAGTGAGTTACCCTGGCGGAACGGAGGAGATCATTCATCCTCTTGCGGCACTGGGTGACTGTCCTCTTTTGAAGGGCGTTGGCGCTGGAAGCACTGAGAGGTGTGCGCAAAACCACACTTTAAATATGGGCGCGCGGCGTGATGAAGCGGTGAGATGATATCGTGGTGAGCGAATGAGAGCCTGCCAGCCGTGGAAACAGCCTGTTTTCCGGGAATACATAATTAACGCGGCGGGTTTGGGATGATACGGAGTGAGAAATCGCCACCGCGGCTGGCGGGTGAAACACCGTTCACCCCAGCCGATACCACACTTGGTGCAATTCTGGGACGATTCCACCTCTTGTCTTTTTCCTCGTCTTGTCGAGACCTCTTGAACGGCAAGTTGGAGAAAATCGGATGAGCTCACATTTGCGAAGCTGAGGTTGGAACACAAGTGTTTTATAAAGCAGGTCTGGGGTTTGTGTAGCGGTGGGTTTGGAAGATGCAGTGGGAGGTTACAAAGCTCTGAAACAAATGTTAAAGTCAAAATTAACCCTCATCACACCAAGTCAAAGAAGGTAAGCCTGGGCATTGTGTAAAGGATTGATAGCCAAAAGCTTGTCCAAAGGAGATAGTTTTAAGGAGCATTTTAAAGGATAAGGGGGAGGTATTCCCGAGTTTAAGGTGCAAGCAGCTGAATGTATTGACACCAATGGTGGGGTGAAAGAAGGAGGTTGATGTGCAAGAGGCCAGCCTTGGAGGAACGCAGGGAGCGCTGAGGCTTGTGGGCCTTCAGCTGGTTATAGAGGTAGGGGAAGGGTCGAGGCCAATGAGTGATTTGGCCATTAGGACTAGAATTAAAGGGAGCTGAAGCATCTGACAAAATTGCATGAAATCACTTTACCTGCTATTGTAGCAAGGGAGCTAACCCATCTGAATTGAACAGAAGCACCATTATAATAGTGGAACAGGAGCTCGCTGCAAATATATTGAGAGCGGGTCATATCAAGCAGCGTCAGTTCTAGGCTTATGTGCTTCAATGAGTTTGTACAAAGGACAAATTGTTGGAGGAGTGCTCTGGCTTGTTCTGTTGCAAAGAGCCTTAAGCTTTGCTTTAAGGAGTGCAAGAGATGGATGTAATGGGGCTGGTGGCAAAGTTTTTGACTTCGTATATTTTTTTTTTAAAATTTAAAACTCTGTGAAACAGCTCAGGGAGATCTAATTTCTGTTGCAAGAAATGGTTTTCTTTATCAGTCTTTTGCAGCAACAATACTGAGGCATGATGTTTAATGTAGGCGCTCACGGCCAGATTGTAGAATGTGCAGCAGTAATCGTGAGGAATACTACGCTTGGAATATTCACTGGACCACTCTCCCCATAGGAGGCTGCAGGGTCTTTTACCGAACGGAAACTCTTTAATTTGGTGGCAAGTTGAGTTCGCTTGCAGTCGTCCCCTCCTGCAGTGGGTCCTGTCAGCCACTGACTGCAATCCCAGAGTCCCACCTATGATCGTTCACGCCAGTGAGAAGGACGAGGCTGATGGGTTTGAGCCGAGCGCCTCTGATGCTCTCAAAAGCACAAAGGGCTGCTGAGGGACATCCCACGTGGGTGACCACGCTGAGATGCCGAGTCTTATTCCGGCTCGTGAGGAAGGTGTCCCTGATGTATGAAGTGTTTCCACGGCAGTGTGAAAGCAGTCCATGAGGCGGTGGAGCAGAAGTAGGCCATTCGGCCCAACGAGCCTGCTCTGCCAGTCAATGAGATCGAGGTGTCTCGTGTCCAGTGGGCTGAATTTTACGTGGGGCAGGAGAGGAGGGGTGGTGTAACAGTAAGGGGCAAGCCCCGCCTGCACTTGGCCGGCTTGCCCCGCAGCCACTTAAAGCTGTCAGGCCTGAACTGGTTTGAAGTTGGAGAGGAAGTTCCAACTCCGACAGCTGCTGGCCAATCAAGCGGCTGACAGCTCCCTTCCTCCAGCAGCACCACCAGGAGCAGTGGCCACTCCTGGGACGACAGAGAGTCGCCTGCCGAAGAGGAGCCAGGAACCCAGACCAAGGCGGGTCCGGGGTCTCGCTGGAGCCAGGCCGGCTGGCCGTGATGACAGGGCTGGGAGCGGGGCTGGACACGGCGGGGAGCTGGGGGAGCAATGCAGGGGAACATGGGAGGGGCCTCTGATGGGTACAGGGTGTCTAAACAGGAGGCAGATTGGCCACTAGGCCGCCAGCTGGTACTAGCAGCCTGGACGCTTGGCGTGGGCCTCCCCCTGCAGAGGAAGAAATCCCAGGGGTGGCAGAAGGCGGCCCTTAAGTGGCCATCAATTGGCTGCTTAAGGGCCTCAATTCACCCACAGGTGAGTGGGCAGCCTGTGCCTCCCACGACATGGGCAAACACCTTCAGAGGCAGATAGACAATGGGCAAGGTGCCACTGTCATGGGACTCATCTATATGGCCCCTCCACCAACCTGGTCATCCTGCTCTGGAGGGTGTTAATGCATCCTTTACTCATGCTGAAGGGAGCATTTATTTTGTTGGAACTCTTTCTTTTATCAGGTGTTGAAGGTATTTATGTTTAAGGTTTCATTTTTCTTATACACTCTCAGGATATAGGTGCTGCTGGAAAGGCCAATATTTATTGTCCATCCCTAGTTGCCCATGAGAAGGTGGTGAGCTTCCTTCTTGGCTTTTTAGGCCACCTGAGTGGGGCCATCTTGGTGTGGGAGTGGAGTCACAGGATTTACTCTCCAAAAGGACATTAGTGAACACGTTTTGTCTTTGCAACAATCCTACCGCAAATTGCAATTGGACCTGCTGCTACCACCCATTAAAGGCAGAGAGAAACTGTTTCTGTTTATTGGGGAGTCTAGGCCTAGGGGAAAATAGTGTAAAATTTAGGACCGAATCTTTCAGGAGTGAAGTTAGGAAGCATTTCTATGCACAAAGTGTGACCGGCCATTTTGGAACACTCTTCCTCAAGTGGCAGCTCTTGCAAGAACAGGTGTTTTAAATCTGTGATTGATGGTGTTGGATCCTGGTCAGTAGCTCAGTTGGACTAATAGATCCATATTGCACGCTTGTTTCAGGATAACCAAGTTGGTACTATAGACAGAACAGATCAGCAGACAGTTCTTATGTAGAACACATTCTATTTATTTACAAAGGAACTCAGCAGTTACACTTGTGTGCTTGCAACTAAAACCCTGTTTCTACATTACAGACACTAACTCTAGACTACTAACCACTAAGGTAGCCTGTGCTACTCTGTCATTGGACAATAAGATCATGTGATCTTCTATTATAACATTCTTCAGATTACCACATTCCTCCCCCTTTACTCAGAAATATATTTTACAATTATAATTAGAATTCTTCTCAAAATATCAAATTATTTACGCAGATAAGTAATGTACAAATTCAGTCTTTCTGGGGGTTTCTTTGTGCCTGTAGAACATCTCAGCTCTACAGCTTCAGATGTTTTGTCAGGAACCTGCTTTTCGGATGTTATCCAAACATCAAGTTCTTTGCTGGGCACCTGCAAATCTGTTTCCTCAACTCTCACATGTACAGCTGATCCTTCAGGCACATCTGTACTCAGTTGAATTCTTTCAACAGGAGATGTTGACACAGTTGAGAACACTGGAGGAATCATTTCCTGATACTTTGCTTCTCTCCCCTTTATACGACCTATATGTTTCTGTATGATTCGGTCTTCTACTTTCGCATGATAAGAAAGAGGTCCCATGACTGCACTTATTTCACCTGATAACCCCTTTGGTAATTACACCAAAATTTTTCACATATACCATCTCTCCTACGGTAAACTTTCTGTCACGACTATGCCAGTCATGTACGATTTTCTGACTTCCCTGATGCCTTTCCACCTTCACCCCCCCCCCCCCGCTAAAGTTGATGTTACTAAGCTCAACCTCGTTCTGAGATGACGATTCATCAACAATTCTGCAGGTGTGACTGTTGGGAAGTGAATCAATGGTGCGAGGGGTGGCTCTATAATGGAAAAGAAAACATGTTAACTTTGCCGCTATTGACTCTCCAGTTAATTTCTTCATGCCATTTTTGAAGGTTTGAACTGCTCGCTCAGCCAGTCCATTTGAAGAAGGTGGAATGGTGAAGTTTTTATATGAGTGACACCGTTGAGGCTGATAAACCATTGAAACCCAGCACGTGTAAATACTGTGCTATTACCTGATACGATCACTTCTGGTAGTCCGTTGATTGCGAAACTTTGATGTAGTTTGTCAATTGTAGCAGAAGATGTAGGTGACTTCACCTCATATAGGTCCATCCATTTTGAATGAGCATCGACAATAAGGAGAAACATTGTTCCCATAAAAGGTCCCACATAGTCAATATGCAATCGCACCCATGGCCTTCCTGGCCACTCCCATGGGTGTAACTGAGCTGTTGGAGGTAACCTTTGCACTTGCTGACACTGCATACAATTTTTCACTATGCTCTCTATTTCTTCATCCATTCCAGGCCACCATAGATAGCTGCGTGCTATGGTCTTCATTCAGAATATTCCTGGATATGCCCGATATAATTCAGTTGACAATGGCTTTCGTCATTTTGGAGGAACAACCAGTCTAGCTCCCCACAATAAGATACCATCCTGGCTGGTTATCTCATAGTTTCTGTGAAAATACAGTTTCATTTTGTCAGATTCCTGTTCTTGTGACCAACCGTGAAGAACCTGTTCTAATACTTTGGATAAGACTGGGTTTCGACTTATCCAATCTCTGATCTGTCTAGCACACACTGGTGATGAATCTAAGAAGTTCAATAATAAAACGAGTTCTTGAGGAACTGGAACATCCTCATCGTTTTCCTTCAAAGGCAAATGACTGAGTGTGTCAGTGTTTGCAATCTGTTTCCCAGGCCTGTGGATGAAAGTATACTCATACACTGCCAGGATCAATGCCCATCTCTGTATTCTTGCTGAGGCTATGGGTGGTATAGCCTTGTCCTCGCTGAACAACACTAACAAAGGCTTGTGGCCCAAAACCACAGTAAAATGATGACTGTACACACACTGGTGAAATTTCTTGACACCAAAGATGATTGACAAGCCACCTTTTTCTACGTGTGAGTATCCCTTTTCCACTGTGTTGGGCGTTCTTAATACATGTCCAATAGGTCATTCTGAGCCATCATCCATTCGATGGGAGAGCACTGCTCCCACTCCATAAGGAGATGCATCACATGTCAGGACTAACTCTTTTCTTTGGTCAAAAGGTACTATAGGGTAGATCAGTGTAACAACTGTTTCACATTTGTGAAAGCTTCTTTTTGTGGTATTCGCTAAGACCAACGTTGGTTTTTCTTGAGTTGGTAATACAGGGGTGCCAGTTCTGTTGTCAAATTAGACAGAAAGCGCCCATTGTAATTGATCATTCTCAGGAGTGATTTGAGCTCAGGGGTGTTCTTTGATGCTGATGCCTCTCTAATGGCTCCCTCTTTTTCTTCAACCAGGTGGAGGCCCCGTGAATCTACCCCCATGACCTAAAGAAACTACCTCTTTCGCTTGGAACGTGAGCTTCTCTTTTTTTAACTGCACTCCTGCCTCGGAGAAACATTTAAAAACTTCTTCCAAGTTTGTCAAACTCTCCTTTTCAGTGAATCCTGTCACTAGAACATCATCCAAATAAACTACAAAATGAGGAAATTCCTGCAGTAAATTTCCATCATCCTCTGGAATATGATGCATGTAGAGGATACACCAAAAGGCAAATGGGTATATTGGTACAGCCCTTTGTGTATATTAACTGTGACGAACATCTGGGAGGCCTTCTCTAACTCCAATTGTAGCTTTGTGTAGGTGGCTCTATCTGCCAACTTAGCATACAAGTCTTCAATTTTTGGTATAGGGTGTCTGCTCAACTTAGCAACTTTATTGACAGTCAGTATGTAATCTCCACTAATTCAAACATTTTGGTTGGGCTCAAGTTATGGGGGCTATTGGTACTGTCCATTCCGAGAACTGCACAGGTTGCATCACCCCCAGTTTCTCTAATCTATCCAATTCGGCATCTACCTTTTCCCGCAATGCATAAGGTACTGGTTTTGCCTTCATAAATCGGTGGGTAGAGTCTGGATCAACATGAATTTTGCTTTCAGCCCTTGGATCTTCCTGAGTTGGTCTTGGAAAATTGAGGGGTATTTTTCTAGTAGCTCAGGTAACCCAGTGGCTCTCAGTTGGAAGATCTCAGTCCAATCCAATTTAATTTCTTTTAGCCAGTTTCATCCAAGTAGACTTGGCCTCTTGCCTGTTACCACCATCAAGGGTAAGCTCACTGATTGACTTCCATACTGTACAATAACCCTGCTTATGCCTTTGATTTTGACGTCTTCTCCCGTGTAAATTTTCAATTTGGCATCTGTTCCTTCTAAATTTAATTTACATTCCCCATCATATTTAAAAGTATGCTCACCTATCACCGTAGTGGAAGACCCTGTATCCACCTCTATTCTGATGGGCCTATTATTTGGCCTATTATTCACCCTCAATATTACATAGATTGGTTCTGTTCTTCCTACCTTTAAATTATACAATGAATAAATATCTGAATCTGTTACTTCAGGCTCTTCTGTGTTATGAATGTCACAGGGTTTTTTGTTTTGATTGGAAGTTTACCTGATTCTAACATTGCAATGTCTCATGAAGTGCCTGTTTCGATGACAGTAAAAACAATCGATTTTTTCAAACTTTGATTCATTACAAGGTTGTCTGCCTCCACCTCTGTTGGCATTTTTCCATCTTTTTGCGGCTAAGTCATTTTTTTTTATTTGTCTGAAAGTGGTGGCTGCTTCCCCCTTTGCATCAGAAACAAAAACAGAATTACCTGGAAAAACTCAGCAGGACTGGCAGCATCGGTGGAGAAGAAAAGAGTTGACGTTTCGAGTCCTCATGACCCTTCAACAGAACTGAGTGAATATTGGGAGAGGGGTGAAATATAAGCTGGTTTAAAGTTTGTGGGGGGTGGGGGGAGAGAAGTGGGGGGGTGGGGTGCGGTGTGGTTGTAGGGACAAGCAAGCAGTGATAGGAGCAGATAATCAAAAGATGTCACATACAAAAGAACACAGAGGTGTTGAAGGTGGTGATATTATCTAAACGAATGTACTAATTAAGAATGGATGGCAGGGCACTCAAGGTACAGCTCTAATGGGGGTGAGGTGGAAAGAACAGCAGGGCATAAAAGATTTAAAAATAATGGAAATAGGTGGGAAAAGAAAAATCTATATAAATTATTGGAAAAAACAAAAGGAAGGGGGAAGAAACAGAAAGGGGGTGGGGATGGAGGAGGGAGTTCAAGATCTAAAGTTGTTGAATTCAATATTCAGTCCAGAAGGTTGTAAAGTGCCTAGTCGGAAGATGAGGTGCTGTTCCTCCAGTTTGCGTTGGGCTTCACTGGAACAATGCAGCATGCCAAGGACAGACATGTGGGCAAGAGAGCAGGGTGGAGTGTTAAAATGGCAAACGACCGGGAGGTTTGGGTCATTCTTGCGGACAGACCGCAGGTGTTCTGCAAAGCGGTCGCCCAGTTTACGTTTGGTCTCTCCAATGTAGAGGAGACCACATTGGGAGCAACGAATGCAGTAGACTAAGCTGGGGGAAATGCAAGTGAAATGCTGCTTCACTTGAAAGGAGTGTTTGGGCCCTTGGACGGTGAGGAGAGAGGAAGTGAAGGGGCAGGTGTTGCATCTTTTGCTTGGGCATGGGGTGGTGCCATAGGTGGGGGTTGAGGAGTAGGGGGTGATGGAGGAGTGGACCAGGGTGTCCCAGAGGGAACGATCCCTACAGAATGCCCCTGGGGGAGGGGGGGTGAAGGTTTCCTCCCTATCGGTATTCCGTAGGGGTCGTTCCCTCCAGGACACCCTGATCTACTCCTCCATCACCCCCTACTCCTCAACCCCCACCTATGGCACCACCCCATGCCCACGCAAAAGATGCAACATCTGGCCCTTCACTTCCTCTCTCCTCATCGTCCAAGGGCCCAAACACTCCTTTCAAGTGAAGCAGCATTTCACTTGCATTTCCCCCAACTTAGTCTACTGTATTCGTTGCTCCCAATGTGGTCTCCTCTACATTGGAGAGACCAAACGTAAACTGGGCGACCGCTTTGCAGAACACCTGCGGTCTGTCCGCAAGAATGACCCAAACCTCCCTGTCGTTTGCCATTTTAACACTCAACCCTGCTCTCTTGCCCACATGTCTGTCCTTGGCTTGCTGAATTGTTCCAGTGAAGCCCAACGCAAACTGGAGGAACAACACCTCATCTTCCGACTAGGCACTTTACAACCTTCCGGACTGAATATTGAATTCAACAACTTTAGATCTTGAACTCCCTCCTCCATCCCCACCCCCTTTCTGTTTCTTCCCCCTTCTTTTTGTTTTTTCCAATAATTTATATAGATTTTTCTTTTCCCACCTATTTCCATTATTTTTAAATCTTTTATGCTCTGCTAGTCTTTCCCCCCACCCCCACTAGAGCTGTACCTTGAGTGCCCTACCATCCATTCTTAATTAGCACATTTGTTTAGATATCACCACCTTCAACACCTCTGTTTTTTTGTTCTTTTGTCTGTGACATCTTTTGATTATCTGCTCCTATCACTGCTTGCTTGTCCCTACAACCATACCACCAACCCCCACTTCTCTCCCCCTACCCCACCCCCCCCCACCTTAAACCAGCTTATATTTCACCCCTCTCCGTATATTCACTCAGTTCTGTTGAAGGGTCATGAGGACTCGAAACATCAACTCTTTTCTTCTCCGCCGATGCTGCCAGACCTGCTGAGTTTTTCCAGGTAATTTTGTTTTTGTTTTGGATTTCCAGTTTTTTGTTTTTATCTCTGTACATTTTTGTGCCCTTTTTGGCTGGAGCTCCCTGCCCTGTGTGGAGGATGGTGCCATTTTGCACTCCCTGTGTAGCTTTCGAGTCCCTCACTGCACCTCCCATAGCCAAAGCTAATTCCTGTGCCTTCTGAAAATCCTGATTTGTTTCAGACAGTAATCTCTTCTGAACTGAATCTTCATTTATACTGCACACCAAATGATCTCTAAGCATTTAATTCACAGATGTACCAAACTCGCAATAATCTGTTAATTGTTTCAGACTTGCCACATAACAAGCAACTGCCTGCCCTGGGGCACTGGTCCTTGAATGAAATTTGAACTGTTGCATCACTATCGAGGGCTTGGGCTGGTAAGGATTCTTCACAAGGTTCGCTAAATCATAACTTTTTGAAGCCGGGGCACTGGGTGCTGTTAAAGTTCAGATCAATCCATAAGTCTTATTCCTACACGTAGATAAGAGGAATGCTCGCCTCTTCTCCTCCCCCGCAATATCATTAGCTTGGAAAAAGAACGCAAGACGTTCAGCATAATGAGACCAATCGTCCACCATTGGGCCGAAATTGTTCCGAACTGCGGCACGTTTCGAGGGGACTGCTTCGACGAATAGGATGGAAATTCCACTTACAATTACCGTGCGAGGTATTTCGGTTCACCTGATTTCCTCCCTCGCTTCTTGCTTTTTCTTCATCCTCCCTTGCTTTTTCTTGCTTTTTCACCTCGTCGCCAGTTTGTTGGATCCTGGTCGCTAGTTTAGTTGGACTAATGGATCCGGATTGCACACTTTATTCGGGATGACCGAGTTGGTACCATGGACAGGGCAGATCAGCAGACGGTTCTTATGTAGAACACATTCTATTTATTTACAAAGGAACTCAGCAGTTACACTTGTCTGTTTACAGCTCAAAGCCTTCCTCTACATGACAGATTCTTACTCTAGACTACTAACTATTGACTATTAAGGCAGCCTGAGCTACTCTGTCATTGGATAATAAGATCACGTGATCTTCTATCGTAACATTCTTTTTCAAGGTATATTACACATTTTTGTTAATCAAATATATTGAAGGATCTGGGAAAAAACATGTACACAAAGCTAGGTCACAGATCAGCCATGATCTCATTGAATGGCAGTACAGGCTCGAGGGGTTAAATGACCTCCTCCTGTTCCTACACCTGGGCAACATTCCAACATTCCATTCTTGCATTTTTTTCATCTTCAGTCCTATTGCCCTTCCCCCTCGCTCCACCCTGGTAGTCACCACCGAACAAACATCTAACAAAGATTTATTCATATGGAGAAATGATGTTCCTGTCAATCAGCAAATCCAGTTTACACCCAGAGCCAGATCCTATGGAGCTCAGTTCAGGAATTTGCACAGTACGGGCTGTGGAGAAGGAGGAGTCATTCCTGGACCTGGTCTTACGGAGATGCTGCTGAGATTAAAATAGAATCTGTGGGATTGGACAAAACATTAGAAAGCCAGTGAAGAAAAAAACCTTTACTGCCAGCTGTGATGATGGTGCAGGAATGGTTGCGAAATTAGCCAGGACTTGGTCCGTGATGCTAAGCATACCCACAGAGGAAAGTGAGATGGATAGGACCCTTTTTAAAACAAAAAAAACATCAAATATTGTATCCTTTCTGTAAATAGATGATGTGGGCAGGATTGCTTAGAGAAGGCAATGACATATAATGATGCTGCACAGCATCCCTAGCCTATTTCCATCTCTCCAGCCAAGTGGAGAAATTGCCTGTTACCTGGGGTCGATTTTTCCTGCATGCATCATAAATTGCTTTCTATTGACACACTGTCAGGAATGAATCACCACTTTAACCCAAAGCACTGGGCCGCTTCATTCAGACAGGGATCGACTGCTCCAATCTAGCCCAGCAGGACCATTCCACACCTCTGGTCTGTTAATCAGGGCTGCGAGTACCCATGATTAAAACATTAGTTGCAGCACAGTGTTTCTGAAGCATTTTATTCATCGTTTTAAAAATATTGTTCCATTCTTATTCTTCCAGTCCGTTTAAGATGTTAATCATCTTGTTTTTAATTTTTGTACCCCATCATAATTTATACTGGAAAGAGCAATAAATAAAGAAAGATTTGCATTTGTATGTCGCCTTTCATGACTTACAGCCAATGAAGCACTTTTGAAGAGTAAGCCCTGTTATAATGTAGGAAACGCAGCAGTCAATTTGCACACAGCAAGCTCTCCCAAACAGCGATGAGATAATGAACAGACCATCTGTTTAGAGGTGTTGAAGGATAAATATTGGCCACCTTCTCCTGCTCTCCCTCGAATTGTGCCATGGGATCTTTTGCATCCACCTGAGAGGATTGATGGTTCTTTGGTGTAATGCTTCATCCAAAACACGGCACCTCTGAGAGTGTAGCACCCTCTCGGTACTGTTCTGGAGTAAAAACGAAAAAAACTGGAAAAACTCAGCAGGTCTGACGGCATCTGCGGAGAGTTGACGTTTCAAGTCCGTATGACTCTTCATCAGAACTAAGGAAATAGAGAAAAGAGGTGAAATATAAGCTGGTAGAGGGGGTGAGGCAGGTAGAGCTGGATAGGGGGCCAGTGATAGATAGAGGTAAAGAAGATATTGCCAAAGATGTCATAGACAAAAGGACAAAAGGGTATTGATGGTGGTGATATTATCTAAGGAATGTGCTAATGGGGACATTAAGGGTAGAAAGCAGGACAAGCTAGTGGCAGATGGCTCTAGTGGGGGTGGGGTGGGGGGAAGGGATCAAAATGGGCTAAAAGGTGGAGATATAACAATAGATCAAAATACATTTAAAAATAGGTGGGAAAAGAAAAATATATTTGTAAAAAAAGTATAAATTATTGCAAAAAGGGGGATCCGAACAGGGGTGGGGATGGAGGAGAGAGGTCATGATCTAAAATTGTTGGACTCAATATTCAGTCCGGAAGGCTGTGAAGTGCCTAGTCGGAAGATGAGGTGCTGTTCCTCTAGTTTGTGTTGAGCTTCACTGGAACATTGCAGCAGGCCAAGGACAGACATGTGGGCATGTGAGCAGGGTGGTGTGTTGAAATGGCAAATGACAGAGAGGTCTGGGTCATGCTCGCGGACAGACCAAAGGTGTTCCGCAAAGCGGTCACCCAGTCTGCGTTTGTTCTCTCCAATGTAGAGGAAACCGAAGGGAGCAGCGAATGCAGTAGACTAAATTGAGGGAAGTGCAAGTGAAATGCTGCTTCACTTGAAAGGAGTGTTTGGGCCCCTAGACGGTGAGGAGAGGGGAAGTAAAGGGGCAGGTGTTGCACCTTCTGCGGTTGTATGGGAAGGTGCTATGGGAGGGGGTTGAGGTGTAGGGTGTGATGGAGGAGTGGACCAGGGTGTCAAGGAGGGAACAATCCCTGCGGAATGTCACCAGGAGGGGTGAAGTGAAGATGTGTTTGGTGGTGGCATCATGCTGGAGTTGGCGGAAATGGCAGAAGATGATCCTTTGAATGCGGAGGCTGGTGGGGTGATAAGTGAGGACAAGGGGGACCCTATCGTGGTTCAAGGAGGGAGAGGAAGGTGTGAGGCCGGATGCGCAGGAGATGGGCCGGACACAGTTGAGGGCCCTGTCAACCACCATGGGTGGAAAACCTCGTGTCAGCCTAGATTGTGGGTGTTGAGATGTACATAAATCTTTAAGGGAACATATCTTAAACTGCTGTCCATCACTATTGCCATGAGACAGGATGTGATGCACAATCCCATGACTCTGCAGGTAGAACACAGCAGCAGTCCGACAGGTCAGACATGTCTACATGGCCTCCCAGTGACCATTATCTTACCTTCAAATAAAGATCCCACGTTATTGTTAAACCAATCCATGTATGGTTGGTACATTTGCGCTGAGCAGGAGAATACAACAGCGGGCTCGAAATGTTGGAGTAGGACTTGAATCCTTGGCCTCTTGGCTCGGGTTTTGAGAGTACCAGCCATTGAGCCATGGCTGATGGAAATGTACACTGATGTTTTTCAATGTCATAGTCTCCTGTTTCAGGTAAATTTTGTGTTCTGATTGTGTTCAATTCAGTCCAATGCGCTTTGCTGGGACTTTGAATGGATTCCGAAGCAATGAGAGGGATGTGGTGCTGGGCCAGGACGGGAGAAGATATACTTCTAAATGGAGCTCCCACCACCCTCATTGCAAACACATACCTTTCCGCTCCGAGAGACTTGCTGTTCCACTAACTCCCTGATGTCACATAAGGATGTTACCAGCGAGTTTGAATCGATGAGCCTCCGGGATGGTAGGAAATCCATTTTCTGCTCCAGCTGAATAAGCTTCGGATTTTACAGGAGTGACCCTGTTGAGACCTTTTACCAATACAAGAGGCAGTGTTACCATTTGAGGTATTGTGTCAGCGTTGGCGAGACTGGGCTTAAGTCTAACTTCAGGACTTGAAGTGAGTCAAGTCTGCACTCTCCACCCTCGGTACAGAGAAACTAAATAGGAATTATGTATTGAAAGAGATGAGAACAGATTTGGATTGTTGTCTTTAATCAGTCTATCTTGAGGTGACACTGAGTTACGTTGAGTGACAAGAAGCATGTATCCAGGGCAAAGCAGCCAACTTGATTGGCACCCCATCCGCTACCTTAAACATTCACTCCCTCCACCAATGACGCAGGGGCAGCAGCGTGTGTACCATATACAAGATGCACTGCAGCAACTCACCAAGGCTCCTTCTAAAGCAGTTTCTAAACTTGTGACCTCTACCATCTAGAAGGACAAGGGCAGCACACACATGGGAACACCACCACCTGCAAGTTCCCCTCCAAACTACTCACCATCCTGACTTGGAACTTTATCACCGTTCCTTCACTGTCGCTGGGTCAAAATCCTGGAACTCCCTCCCTTAACAGCATTGTGCGTACCTATGCTATACAGACTGCAGCATTTCAAGAAGGTAAAAGGGGAACTAGGGACGGGCAATGAAGGCTGGCCTAGCCATGAATGATTTTTTTTAAAAATTGAATTATTTTTGGAAGCTAGGAAATGGATTGGCAAGATGTTATTGAGAGCCTGGAATAAAATTAAGACTGGCCTCAAATCTGAGTGAGTGAGTTCCCACAGTCACTTCATTCCACAAGACTGTGCCAGATTTTGACCACAGAAGGTGCATCTTGCTATCTGTGGGCATTTAAAAGAAAACATGCAGGGCCTTGTCACTTGGCCTTGTTTAAAAATAGCATTTTGTCAATTAAAGTTGTTGCACTCAGGAAATTGTGTGATTATTATAGTGATGTCCTAGTCTGGTAGCTTAATAGTTGTTACAAATGGACGTGGTATTGTCGCTAATTTAAATTTTGCACCTATGGAGAAAGTAAACTGTTACTGTGATGAGATAAACATTGGAACCAATGCTTGAAAGGGGCAGAGAGCCAAAGTTAGCTGGTAATGATTTGCTATTGTGTAGAAAACACAAGCCATTAAGGACCATTTGAAGCAAGATTTAAAAGCTCCTCTCAGTAAGTGTTTAATTAGTAATGTTCTATATATATTCTACAATGTTTGCAAGTGCCATCCTTTTTCAAGAACCACTGGAATTCAATATCATTGACTAGGCTGCAATCACAGAGGAGTTTCATAAGATGGAGGCAATCAGTGATTCGTTTTAACTGGCTAAAGCCGTCAAATATAATCATTTATTTAAGATGGGTTCAGGTCCTACTCCACAGAGACTTGAGGGCAGAATGTAGGCTGGCAGTTCCCAGTGCACTGCTGAGGGAGTGCTGCACTGCCAGAGGTACCCTCTTTCAGATAAGGTGTTAAACCCCATCTGCCATCTCAGGTGGGCATAAAAGATCACTTCTTGTAGAAGAGCAGGCGAGTTCTCCCCAGTGGTCCTGGGCCACAATTTATCCCTCAACCAACATAAATAAAAGAAACTATCTGGTCATTTATTTCAGTGCTGGTTGTTGGAGATTGCTGTGAGAAAACTGGCTGCTGCATTTCTTACTACGTAGAATCATCGAAGCATAGGGCAGGATCTTCCCCCCCCCATCTGAGGGGGGTGGGGGGGAGCTGTGCGGGAGCGGGTGGGTTCCCAATGGGCACCCCGGGTTGGGGGCGTCCTGCCATTTTACATGGGCAGGGCCAATTAAGGCCCACCCAGCGTGACGTGCGCCTGGAAGCGCTATGCGCTCCCTGTGCTGGGGTGGGTGGGGGGGGGTGGGGGAGGTGGTGAGGGGGGTGTAGTTGAGGAACTCCCTGAGCCGGGAGTGCGCCCTTTTGCACGTGCGCGTGAAACAGCGCAAAGATCTCCTTGAGGCACAGTGCTGCCTCAGGGAGATCGGCTCAAGATTCAAACATTGAATAAAGATGAGAAAAAAAAATCATTGACATGTCCCCTCATGCGACACTGCCACACGAGCTGGGACATGTCAATTTCTTTTATTTAGACATTTCATACAAATTTTAATACCCTCATGAAACCTCATCCCGCCCATGGATGAGGTTTCATGTCTTTTCTGAAGGCCGCCTGGGGCTCTTCGCCTGCCCATCAACCTTAAGGTTGGACGGGCAGGTCCATTAACCAGTTTGATTACTTTTTTAATGGCCTTAATAAGCCCTTGACAATTCGGCTGCCTGCCCGCCGAACTGAAAATCTAAATGACGCGGGGTGACGTCGGGGCATATGCCTGAGGTCACCCCGGGTCATTTTATGCATCGGCCAATGGGTCCAGACCCCCCTGCTCGCCGACCGGAAGATTCAGCCCATGGAATATCACAGCACAGAAAGAGGCCGTTCAGCCTGTTTTGTCTTGGGTTCGGGGTCTAGAAGGGGTTCCTTTAGGGATTGAGTAAGAGCTTTACTATGGACCATTATTCGTAAAAACTATTCTTGTTTATTTACAGGTCAATAAACAACTCAGGACTCTATACGAGGTGGTACTTCTGGCTTCCCACCAGCTCCCAGTCTCTTCGTCATGTGACATTGCATCAAAGTTACATCGGTAGTTACATCAGTATCAGGTTCTCTGGATGTTAACCTTTTACACAGGCTATCGTGACTGTGCCAGCCAATAAAAACCAATTTAGCCTAATCCCACTTTCCAGCTCTTGATCTGTAGCCATATAGGTCATGGTACGCCAAGTGTATATCCAAGTATTTCCAAAATGTGATAAGGCTTTCCACTTCTACTATCTATTCAGCCAGTGAGTTCATACACCCTCCACCCCCTTGAAGAAAAAATTCCTTCTTTACTCTCCTGTAATCCTTCTGCCAATAACTTCAAGTCTATAGCCCCTTGTTATTGGGTGGGGAGAGGTTGTGTCTACAGCTTCCTCTTGCCGTCGTGCCTTAACTCTTTCAGAAAAATCCAGACTTACAGCTGAACTTGCAGAGTGGGCTGAAAGACTGTGGGCCTAGTGCTGGAAAATGGGATTAGAATAGTTAGGTACCTGTTTGACTGGTGCAGACTTGATGGGCCAAAGGGCCTTTTTCTGTGCTGTAGTCCTCTATGACTCTCTGTTATTTGATGATGTTGCTGTTGTTGCCATTCACACGTCCTCGAGAAACATCATTTATTTAAGATGGGTTCAGGTCCTACTCTACAGAGACTTGAGGGCAGAATGTAGGCTGGCAGTTCCCAGCGCACTGCTGAGGGAGTGCTGCACTGCCAGAGGTACCCTCTTTCAGATAAGGTGTTAAACCCCATCTGCCATCTCAGGTGGGCATAAAAGATCACTTCTTGTAGAAGAGCAGGTGAGTTCTCCCCAGCGGTCCTGGGCCACAATTTATCCCTCAACCAACATAAATAAAAGAAACTATCTGGTCATTTATTTCAGTGCTGGTTGTTGGAGATTGCTGTGAGAAAACTGGCTGCTGCATTTCTTACTACGTAGAATCATCGAAGCATAGGGCAGGATCTTCCCCCCCCATTCTTTTCTTGCTCAATTACCATCTCCTTTTGCCTTGCGCCATCATCCCTTTTGCCATTTAATCTCTCCCGCCCTTCAAAGTATCACAAACCTCCCCTTTTGTTCTTCCTCCCATCATATTTTTATAATGATCTAAAGGCATCAATTGCTCAGAAGAGATTGGGTTCATTTATTAATACGAAGCACGAGAACAGATATGTAAAGAGGAGGCACATCATAAGCAGTAGAGCTCTGTGTGCTGTGCCCCGTTGGAAAAGCAAAAGCAGAATTATACTGGATTGCATGACAAACTTCCTTTCCTGTGATATCATGCTGCAATCCCTTAAAGGCATAACACAACACCTCCCTCCTCCCTTTCTCTGTCTCTTGTACTTGTTTACACCTGTTGTATCTCCAACCTCTTCCAGCTCTGGAGAAAGGTCATCAACCTGAAAAGTTAACTCTGTTTCCCTCCGCACAGATTCTGCCAGCATTTCCTGCTTTTATAACAGGTTACTGAATCTGATCATTCTTATGAACTTAAAGGAAATTATGTGCATAATTGTAGTTCCTGCTCTTTGACCTGAATAACGTTAGCAGCGAGTGTTTCCAATTACCTGTTGTATGACTGGGTTCATCCCAACTTCACTGACAGGCAGCTACGGGGCAGAAATGTTAATGTGTGTGAACAAAGGGGTCAGAGGGAGGATGGGGTGAAAGCGGCAGTGCCAATTCCACCTGATGTTGGCACACTCAGCTTTTTCAAATAAGGTCAAAAGACTTTTCATTTTTACTTACAAAAATTGCTTCCTTAATGAATTGCATCCCAGTGACTTCCCCAACATCTGTGACCAATCACCTTTGTCAAAAGACAAGGGCAAGTGTCACATATGGCAGACAGATTTGATACAGTCTTAATGGGGTGGGGAGGGGGGGGCGCTGTTGGTATTGATGTTGAAATGTCGATCTTGATTTCTGTACTCCAGCCTGGCGAGGAGGAAATGTTAATCAGTGTTCCTGCTCCTTTCCCTGGCCTAGGATCCTCTGCAGTATGAAACTGAGGCGTTTAGACCGGGAAAGTTCTCACTGGACTCCAGATGCCACTGACCACCACCCCCCACCCCCCCACAACCCCTCACCCCACCATCCCAGGGTTCGATATGGCCGATACAGAGTAACTATTTCCTTAGCAGAGGAATCGAGGACAAGAACCACAATCCTTTTAAATTGGAGCTGGGTCATTCAGGGGTAGAACCAGGAAGCGCTTTACAAAGGGTGGTAGAAATTTGGAACTGACTCCCCCCAAAAGGCTATGGATGCTGGGAATCAGCTGGAGCTTTCTAGGCTGACATCCATAGGTTTTTGTTGGGGAAAGAGTGTCAAGGGACATTGACCATAAGAAACAAGCTTATTATCTAAATGGTGAGAGATTGCAGAGCTCTGAGATGCAGAGGGATCTGGGTGTCCTATTGTATGAATCGCAAAAGGTTAGTATGCAGGTACAGCAAGTAACTAGGAAAGCTAATAGAATATTGTGAGGGGAATTGAGTACATAAGTAGGGAGGTTATGCTTCAGTTATACAGGGCATTGGTGAGACCACATCTGGAGCATTGCGTACAGTATTGGTCACCTTATTTAAAGAAGCATGTAAATGCATTGGAAGCAGTTCGGGGAAAGTTTACTAGATTAATACCTGGAATGGTCTTATGAGAAAAGGCTGGACAGGCTAGGCCTGTATCTGCTGGAGTTTGGAAGAGTAAGAGGCCACTTGATTGAAACATATAAGACCCTGAGGGGTCTTGACAGGGTGGGTGTGGAGAGGGCGTTTTTCTCTTGTGGAAGAATCTAGAACTCGGGGTCACTGTGTCAAAATAAAGAATCGCCAATTTGGGGCAGAGATTAGGGAAAAAAAATTCTCTCAAAGGCTTGGGAGATTTTGGAATTTTCTTCCTCAAAGGCGGTTGAGGCAGAGTCCTTGAACATCTTTAGGGCAGACGAGATAGATTCTTGATAAGCAACAAGCTGAAAGGTTATCGGGGGGTAGGCGCGAATGTGGAGTTGAGGTTAAAGTTCGATCAGCCATGGTCTTATTGAATGGTGAAGCAGGATCGAGGGGCTGAGTGGCCTACTCCTGCTCCTAATTCATATGCTTGTAAGAGCAAAGGCAGGTAAATGAAGTTGAGGTAAAGATCAGCCATTATCTAATAGGATGCTGAACAGGTCTGAGGAGAGTGAATGGCCTCCTCTTGTTTCTACGTTCAGATGAAAAGTGAAGCTGAATAAACCATCAAGGCCTGGCATATGGTTTTGAGAAAAGGAGTCCTGTTAGTTGCCAGCCTCTAGGGCGTCTGGTGTCACTGACGGGCCTCGGTAAGGCTGACAAAGAAACTCTGCTCCCATTTGCTGATGGTATAAGGGCTACGGAACACAGAGCTAAGGCTTCAGGCAAGAAATGCAGAGAGAACATGAGACGATCTCTTTTATGGAGCAAGTGGTAATGACCTGGGACTTGCGGCCGACGAGGGTGGTGAGAGCAGAGACGATATCAAAAGGAAATTGGACGGGTGTTTCCAACCTTTTTGTCCGGTACAATATATTTCATTTTTTCTTGTTTAATAAATATTTTATTCTTTGTGTTAAAAGTTCATCAGCACACTCCTGTGAATTTGTTCAGTCACTTTCTTCCACGGTTTCTAAAAAAAAGCTGAAATCTTTCAAGCCATGTTTGGCTCTGGAATCTGACTTGTCCAGAATTAACATCAGCTGGGATTGTAACAATGGGCACTTGAGGGAATAGAGCCGGGAAATGGGACCGAATGGATTGCTCCATAGAGAGGCAGCATGGACTCGGTGGGCTGAATGGCCTCCTTCTGTGCCGTATGAGTCTATGATGATGGTTGCAGCTGATCCAACAAGACATCTTGTTGGGAGCTGTTGAAATCAGCGTCCTACAAAAACCTAATGCAAAGGCAGCTTTAGCAGGTTTCAACCAGGGTTGCAGCTAAGGGTGTAACAATTGGCCCCAGTGCCTTTGTCACACATCTACTCCCAACCTTCCAGCATGAGACTGGAAGGAATGTTGAGGGCAACTTGGAGCCCTTCCTATTACTAAAAGGGCATTTTGATTTTTCAGTTAGGGTGATCAGATTTTCAAATCTCGAAACCGGGATATACAGACCAGCTCCTGGTAATATTGAGTATCACATTAAGGGGATGGGTCAGCCTGTGTGTGATTGTGCCCCAATCCACTGTAGTGCTGAGCTGCTTCACCCCAGCCCCCTTATGGGAGCGTTGTTACCTGGAGCTCCACCACCTGCCACACATTCTCCACCATCAGAGAGCTCATGGTTGCTAAGAGATGCAGTCAACACCTCATCAGGTACAGATCTGACGAGAGCTCCCGGAGTGCAAGCCCAGCTGGGGGTGTCTGCCTGGGATCAACTGTAATCATCCCAGGATGCTCCCCCAAAGCCCTGCTGTACCTGGTTCACATTCCAGTCGCATTAATATTTTCACTGCCTGGTTCCCATTGGTGTCGTTTAAATGTTGACCCAAAAAGGGAAAAGCTGGAAACCAGGACATCTGAATGATTTTAAGGAAATTCTGGGATGTGAATGAAAGTCTGGGATGCTCCTGGCAAACCTGGGATGTCTGGTTACCCTATATATGGTGTGTGACTTGGAGGGGAACTACGAGATTCCCTTGCTCCTGCTGCCCTTGTCCTATGAGGAGTTGTGAGTGGCGGGTTTGATCCAGATTGAGATCATTTTAATGAACACCGAGGAACAGTTGAACTTGAAGCCTTCGTAGGCAGCGCCTTTACCGACATGACTGCTGGAGAAACAATCTTAGCTTGTTCTCTCAGGCAGTAATGCATGGGATGAAAATCCCCCTCTTTCAACTTGATGTTTGAAACATGTTTGCTTTCCGAATGAAATTGCCATTTTACTAGGGCAGGAAAGATGGGATTTTGAATGGAGGTAAGGAAATTTTTCACACAGTGATCGACACATGCATGGACCTCTAGGTAACCATGTCAGATGCAGTTTAGCACCAAGTCCTATTCTCCCATCACCCCCAAAATGCTCGCCAACCTACATTGGCTCCTGTGTGCTGATACCACAATTTTAAAATTCTCATCCTTCATTTTAAGATCCCTGCATGCCTCGGTCCTCCCTATCTCTGGAATCTTCTCCAGCCCTGCACACCTCCGAGTTCTCTGCACTCCTTTAATTCTGGCATCTTGTGCATCCCTGAATATCTTCCTCCGCCACTGTAGACATATCTCCAGCTGCCTGGGCCCTAAGCTCTGAATCTCTGCCTCTCTCTCATCCTTTTAAGATGCTCTTAAAACCTATCTCTTTGACCAAGCTATTGGGTCTCCTTATATGGCTCAATGTCAAATTTTCATAGAATCATAGATAATTATAACACAGAAGGAAGCCATTCAGCTCATCGTGCCTGTACTAGCTCTTTGAAAGAGCAAGCATACCTAGTTCAACAGTTCTGCTTTTTGTTCATAACCTTCTAAGTTCCTTATCCCAAGTACCTGTCCAATCCCCTTTTAAACGTATTTATAGAATTAGTTCCTGGCACATTTTCAAGTGCAGCATTCCAGATCCAGACGACTCTAAAAAATATCTCCTAAAACATATCTCCTCTCCAGATCTTTTGCTAATGATTTGGAATTAATTATCTCCAGTTATTGACTCGCTTGTCAGACTGAATAGTTTTTCTCCATCCACACTATCAAAACTTTCATTGTCTTAAAAACCTCTCATCTTTATCTGTTCCAAGGGGAACAGTCTAACTCATCCCACCACTCATCTAACCAAAGTCCCTCATCCCTGGTATCATCATGGTAAACCTCCTCTATACCCTTTCTAAGGCCTTTATATCTTTTCTGAAGTCTGGTGCCCAAAATTGTCCACAATATTCCCACTGAGGCCTAACCAGTGATTTATAAAAAGCAAGCCTGATTTTAAGTTCTATTTCTCAATTTATAAACCCAAGTAACCCATATACTTTTGTAACCACCTTCTCAACCTTCCGTTACACCTAGAAAGG
Organism: Carcharodon carcharias; assembly: GCF_017639515.1. Lineage (NCBI taxonomy): Eukaryota > Metazoa > Chordata > Chondrichthyes > Lamniformes > Lamnidae > Carcharodon > Carcharodon carcharias. The sequence goes on from NC_054473.1 coordinate 11,521,726, forward strand.
ATTTGGATTTCGGGACATCCAAGGTCTCTCTGTCCATTTACGCTTATCAAACTTGTGTCATTTAGAAGTATACTGAGTTTCCATATTTGTCAGCTTAAAGCACATTTCTTCACACTTCTGTGCAGTGAGACCCATTTGCCAGGAGGCAGTGGTGTAGTGGTATTGTCAATAGTAACTTAGAGACTCAAGGTAATTCTCTGGGGACCCAGGTTCAAATCCCACCAAGGCAGATCGTGAAATTTGAATTCAGTAAAAAAATCTGGATGACCATCTGATTCACGAATTTCCTTACCTGGACTGGCCTGCATGTGACTTCAGACCCACAGCGATGTGGTTGACTCAGTTCTCAAGGCCAATAAATGCTGGCCTTGCCTCTGATGCTGCCAATCCATGAATGAATTAAAAAAACTTCTGCCCATTTCACCATCTTGTCCATGTCACCCTTAAGCCTATAAATATCCTTATCATAATCTACTACAATGCCATGTTTCACACCATCTGAAAACTTTAGAAGGCCAAGTCAAGGCAATTTATAAAAATTGAAAATGAAAAACTGACCCTTGGGGAACACAACTGCAAACCACTAACCAGCCTGAACAAGCATCCATCCATCACCCTTTGCTTCTTGCCATTGAGCCAATCCACCACTTTACCCTTAATTCCATAGGCTTTCATCTTAAGGAACCACTTGTGTGGTATTTAGTTGAATGCCTTCCATCTATTCAACACCTACTGCGCTACCTTGATCAACCTTCTCTGCCACCTCATTAATCAATTTGGTTTGATATAGTTCCTGTGAAACATCTTGGGACATATTGCTTCAGGAAAGGCACTCGATAAATGCAAGTCATTGTTTAATGGACTTGTGAGTCACACAGTTGGACTATCATGAGAGAACAACTATGTGGTGTGATGGGGGGATCTGTAAGGTTTATGTGCAATGGTGAAAGAGGCTTGGACAAGTGGCCTTCATCAGTTCTATCTATCTCACCATCCTTGTCAGATGGGTGGAAGAAAGGCAAGGATTGAACTAAGAACCAACCGCACTTCATTTCAATTCAGTTCCCCTGTTGTCGGGGCTGCTTTGAAAATTGCTTCAACCACGTAACAAGGGATTTTGTCTTCCTACCATATGAAATGACAGCCGCCCTCTCTTTCTATCATTGCTAAAGAGCTGCAGTGAAACGAATTCACATCAGTGCCCTTTCATCAGCTCCTCCTCTGCTAACTCCATCACATCTGGGCAACACCTGTGACATCTCTTGTCTTCTGGCACAGTTTATTCGCGCCAGATGTGGGGTCAAGGGAATATGGTTAGCCACCGAGGTGTAGCAAAATTCTTTTTTCCCTTAGTTGAAGGAAGTGGATCTGAGCCAAATTAAGATGATCCTGATCTCTAAAAACACGCTACACTTCATCCCAGGTCCGTCACGCTGTCAAGTAGACAGAATGAGCTCTAACCTCACCGACTGGAGAATGATTATTGCCACTGGAGCAGCATGAGTTTTCACCATTGAGAAGAATAGACGGAAGGAGAAACTCAGAAGAAACAAGGAATATATTCAACAAGAGAGGCACATGAGAGATATTGTGGGATGTAATATTTCCTGGACACACAGGCTGCCCAGATGAAGAGTTACCATTTTTCCTGGCCCTAGAATTCATTCGTTTTGGACAATGTGTCAGCTTTAGCTTGCTGTGAATCAATTTCATCAGAGTCAGAAGGCTGTGGGTTCAATTTCCACTCCAGCCTCCGGAGCACATAGATGTATAGGCTGGCTCTTCAATGCAGCGCTGAGAGAGTGCTGCACTGTCAGAGGATCTGTCTTTCAGATGAGGTGTTAAACCAAGATCCCAAATGACCTTTCAGATGGGCATAAAAGATGCAATGGCATTACTATGTAGAAGAGCAGGAGGTTTCTCCCCAGTGTCCTAGCCAATATTTATCCCTCAATAAATGTTACTGAAATACATTGTCTAGTCACTGATCACGTTACTGTTTGTGGGACTCTGCAGAGACCAAATTGGCTGCAATGTTTCTGACATTACAACAGTGACAACAATTCAACAATGCTTAATTGGTGCCAAAACACCTTGGGATACTGAGAAAGATGCTCTATAAATTCATTTTATTCTCTCGTTCTTCAGTTTCTCTTTAATTCTGTATTTGTCATTCTCCTTTATTCTTCTCTTATTTTCTTATGTTTTCTCTCCTTTCCAGCTCTTTCTTTCTCTCTCTCTCTTTCCTTTCTCTCTCCCTTTCACCATTACCATCCTTCTTTGGGCCAATCATTGCCCTGTCTCTAGCCTGGATATCGATTTCTCCATGACCTCATTCTTTCCTGTGATTTAACATTTTTAAAATTAATTTATGGGATGTGGGCTTGGCTGACTGGGCCAGCATTTTATGCTGATCCCTAATTGCCCTTGCGAAGGTAGTGGTGAGCTGCCTGCTTGAACCGCTGCAGTCCATGTGGTGTAGGTACACCCACAGTGCTGTTAGGGAGGGAGTTCCAAGGTTATGACCCAGTGACAGTGAAGGAACGGTGATATATTTCCAAGTCAGGATGGTGTGTGGCTTGAAGGGGAACTTGCAGGTGGCGGCATTCCCATTGTCCGCTGCCCTTGTCCATCTAGTTGGTAGCGATTTAGAAGATGCTGTCTAAGGAGCCTTGGTGAGTTTCTGCATCCTAGATATGTTTTATTTCTTTGAAGAATGCTACCATATTGTTAGGTGCATTAAGGAGGCAGAGGTGTGGTGTTAATGACTTCACGGACTTATCCTCGGACTGTGGTGAAGCAGAGTTTTAGCTTGGTGCTTCTGATTTTACAAATGTCAGCCCTGCTGGATTATAGCCATGCCTGCTGGTGATGTTGGTCAGCCAACAGAGATCAGCTCATCTCGTCAACTCAGTGATGAAATCTCACATTGTTTAAAACCATTTCCACATTGCTGGCTTGTGTGAGTCTCACTTTGAAAGGCAGGGAACACATTTTTAAAAATTCATTTGTTCACAGAATGTGGGTGTCACTGGCTGCTCAAGCCTGATTGCCCCTTGGAATTGAACAGCTCGCTAGGCCATTTCAGAGCTAACCACATTACTGTGGGTCTGGAGTCACATGTAGACCAGAGACCAGGTAAGGATGGCAGATTTCCTTCCCTAAAAGGCATTAGTGAGCCATCACATTAGCCTTTAAATTCCAGATTTTTATTGAATTCAAATTTCACTATCTGCTGTGGTGGGATTCAAACCTGGGCCCCCAGAGCATTACCCTGTGTCGCCAGTCCAGTGACGATACCGCTACACCATTGCTCCCCCCATGATAGTCCCATTCACACTGTAAAGAGAACCAACAGGGCCTTGGAAAATTGCTTAATCACCTCCACTGAATGGTGGCCCAGAACATAAATAAAGTGCAATTCTACCTTTTGTATTTTTGATAGAATCCGTGGTTTGAAAGCTTGTATTTTTGAGACAGACCCTAATTAAAAAGGGAAATTAAAAAGGGAAAGTGAGAAAGGAAACTGACCCTCCCGGTTTCTAAGGAAACTATGACTGAAACTGAGATTGGAAACCAAAACTTTCGGGGAGCCTGGAACTGGTTGAAAACATATCAAAGGACACAGAACCATCAGGACTCAGAGGATGATTCCAGTGGTGCAGTACAGGCAGGCTGAGGAAGATGGAGGCTAGATCCAGAAGCTGGGAATAGGCAAATATAGAGTTGCTGCAGTTGATCCAGTTACTTGACATAATATTGGTGCGCCTACACCATCAAGTCCATCATAAACAGAGTTACCGAGGTTCTGCACACCTGTTCCATTTATGGTGAAGACTGTACCCGTGGAACTTGGGTTGCTTGTGCGCTGCTGTCGCTGGGGGGGGGTCACGTTAAATCCTGAAAGAAGAGGAGCTGGAAATCTTTGTGAGGAAGACAGAGTTTTGATGGATTTTGCGACTGAGTTTGATGACCTATATACTGACTTATACACTATATGCTGCCAAGCTAATTTGTAAGGCCTATCTTAGTTGCATCTGTCATTTAATGTGTAATTTATAGTTAATAATGAACTACAAGTTGCTTGTTAATTCATTTTTAACTTATGTTGATTCTGGGTTTTAGAATATAGATGGTTACCCAGTATAGTATTTAGTGTTTGCTTTGATTGACTCTTGTAGAGTAAAAATTCTTTTGATTTAAACTGTGGAATCTTGTGATTTCATTCTTTCAGTAAATAACCAGGATTTCAGATTTATGACTGGTCTCAATCAAAATCTCAACATATTTTTTATCACATTTTCTAAGCCACCCCTTGAGTAGGGGTGGCTTAGGAAATAACAAGGTACTTAAAAAGTTAAATGGATAATTTTGGGGTAAATACAGGGCAGCTATTTCATTTGTGGGAGAATTGAGAGTGAGAGAAAGTAATCTTAAAATTGGAGCTGGACCAGTTCGGAGGTAAAATTTCACACAAAGGTGCCAGAAGTCTCGAACTCCCTTGACCATAAGGCTGCAGTCAACTGCAGCTTTCAAGACTGAGATCGGTAGATGTTTGCTGGTTATGGTATGGGGGGATATGGTTGAAGGGTGGGTAAATTAAGCTGAGGTACAAATTGGATTTAATGGGAGCAGGTTTGGGTGAGGGAAAGATGCTGAATGGCCTCCTCTTGTTTCTATGCTTCATCTAGTCCATTCCTGTCAGGCCATAAAAACAGTTGCCAACACGATCAGCCACATTTGCAAGTCATAAGTATATAGGGAACAACTCCACAACATTCACATAATCTACACTGCTTCAGCCTTTTAAAAAAATTCTTTCATTCTTTCACAGGGTATAGGCATCACTGGCTAGGCCAGCATCTGTGGCCCATCACTAATAGCCTTTCAGCAAGTGATAGTGAGCTGCCACCTGGAGCCGCTGCAGTCTATGTGGTGTAGGCACAGCCACAGTTCTGTTAGGATTTTGACCCAGCGACACTGAAGGAACGGCAATATAGTTTCAAGCCAGCTGGGTGTTTGGCTTGGAGGGGAACTTGCAGATTTGGTGTTCCCATGCATCTGCTGCCCTTGTCCTACTCAGCACTTACCCCTTGCACTCTTGTCAGGTGCCTTTTTCCTCTTGAAGGGCGGCTGTAAAACCTTGACGTGTGGAATATAATTGCAAACTCTTTTTTCGGTGCCCTGCAAACCTTCCTATTCAAGTGCTTGGCACATTGGCACACACTTTCTGCCACTTAATGGTTTTCAGTCAGTTAAAGTGGGTTAGTTATGGAAATTACTGTGCAAGTCATAATGATGATGGAACTTGATGGGAGATGTCCTTGTCATCTCCCTCTCCTGCATCCATTGTCAGCTGTCTCCTTGATCTGCCTTGGGCACTACTGAATGCTCAGGCCATCTGTTGGGTGCATGGATGATGGCCAATGACTAATGTATCTTTTGGCACAGCACTTGATGGCCATTTCTCCTTGCCTCATTGCTTCTAATTCCACTTCGCTTGATCCTTGAATGCACCCACACAGTGAGAAAATCTGGGCTGCCTCCGATGATTCCTAATTTGGGATCATCTGACCGTTTGATCGGTACGTGGCTTGTTTCAGATTCCAAGTCGTTGATGTAAATTGGAAGAAAGTAGTTGTTCCAGCCCACAGCCCAGTATTTTTGCTCTTTAAAAGTTAAACTAGTGAATGTTTGCAATTAGAATATCATGTTTTTAATCAATAACAACTTGTTGATGGCCTATCAAAGCTCAGTAGGCCTTTTTTGCTGAACTAAAACTGGTAAAATAACATTTGACTGTAATATTTATTTGCATATTTGTTTATTGCGTGTTTCAATCTTAAGGACTGAAAGTTCCTCAGTGACAACTACAGCTTAAATTGGTGAAAACGTTGGATCGTTTTGTGTTACCTTGACAACGAGGATCCAAGTGAGAATTGTACATTCTTTCTCCTTGCCCTGTGTGGGCTGCAGTTCAAAACTACCAGAGATGGAAATTCTTTACCTTTGGTGAAATATTCTAGTCTTCTAGAAACATTTCATTATGTTATAGATTCACTTAAAATGCAATGTGTCAATATTAGGTCTATTTGCAGTAATCCTGTCATCTTTCACTAAAACTGATATAATGAAAATTATAAAATAACACCATCTGCTTCAACTTACTATTATCAATTCACCATTCCACATTTTTAATGGAAATTTTATATGTAAACTTGTCACACTAGTTGCTTCATGTCCACCCCTTGCAGGTGCTGTAGCACCGTCCCTGGTGGAAGAGTGTAATTACAATGTGACGAGTTTATGTGGGGAATTCAATTATGAGTTGGACAGAGGGACCTGGATGCACTTGTACATGAATCACAGAATGTTAATACATAGATACTGTAAGCTTCTTGTTCATCCTTCGAGGTAAATATAAGAGTGTTCATCATCTGGGGTGTTTGGTAGAGTTCCACTAGGTAAGTAGGTGACTGCTAAGACCGATCTGTTGTAGAACATGCTAGGCCAGTATTCTAGCATGGAAGGGCTATGGGCTTCTCAGGTTATCTACTTAAAAAATAGTTTATTTACACTATTTACAGTGTGTACATGGTGAGTTACAAAAGAGGCACATCTCCTCTTTGGGCTGCTCCCTGTGGGACCTTGTGCATGACTGTTCTTTGTCAGTGAAACAACATCATGTGCCCCATAGATTAGCATATCCATTCTTTTTTATTATTCATTCATGGGATGTGGGCTTCATTGGCTGGGCCAGCATTTATTGCCCATCCCTAATTGCCCTTGAGAAGGTGGTGGTGAGCTGCCTTCTTGAACCACTACAGTCCATGTGGTGTAGGTACACCCACAGTGCTGTTAGAGAGGGTGTTCCGGGATTTTGACCCAACAACAGTGAAGAAACAGCGATATATTTCCAAGTCAGGATGGTCAGTGACTTGGTGGGTAACTTCCAGATGGTGGTGTTCCCATCCATCTGCTGCCCTTGTCCTTCTAGATGGTAGTGGTCGTGGGTTTGGAAGGTGCCGTCTAAGGAGGCTTGGTGAATTCCTGCAGTGCATCTTGTAGATGGTACACACTGCTGCCACTGTGCATTGGTAATGGAGGGAGTAAAAGTTTGTGAATGGGGTGCCAATCAAGCAGGCTGCTTTGTCCTGGATGGTATCAAGCTTCTTGAGTGTTGTGGGAGCTGCACTCATCCAGGTAAGTGGGGAGTATTCCATTACACTCCTGACTTGTGATGGTGGATAGGATTTGGGGAGTCAGGAGGTGGGTTACTCATCACAGGATTCATAGTCTGTGACCTGCTCTTATAGCTACAGTATTTATATAGCTAGTCTAGTTCATTTTCTGGTCAATGGTAACCCCCAGTGTGTTGATAGTGGGGGATTCAGTGATGGTAATGCCATTGAATGTTAAGGGGGATGGTTAGATTCTCTCTTTTTGGAGATGGTCATTGCTTGGCACTTGTGTGGCACGAATGTTACTTGCCGCTTGTCAGCCCAAGCCTTTGGATATTTCCATTTGGACATGGACTGCTTCAGTATCTAAGGAGTCATGAATGGTGCTGAACATTGTGCAATCATCAGCAAACATCCCCACTTCTGACATTATGATGGAAGGAAGGTCATTGATGAAGCAGCTGAAGATGGTTGGGCCTAGGACACTACCCTGAGGAATTCCTGCAGTGATGCCTTGGAGCTGAGATGACTGACCTCCAACAACCATCTTCCTTTGTGCTAGGTATTACTCCAACCAGCAGAGAGTTTTCCCCCTGATTCCCATTGACTGTAATTTTGCTAGGGCTCCTTGATGCCACACTCGGTCAAATGCAGCCCTAGTGTCAAGAGCAGTTACTCTCACCTTGCCTCAGGAGTTCAGCTCTTTTGTCCATGGTTGGACCAAGGCTGTAATGATGTCAGGAGCTGGGTGGCCCTGGCGGGACACAAACTGGGCACCAGTGAGCAGGTTATTGCTAAGCAAGTGCTGCTTGATAGCATTGTTGATGACCCCTTCCATTACTTTACTGATGATAGAGAGTAGACTGACGGGGCGGTAATTGGCTGGGTTGGATTGTCCTGCTTTTTGTGGACAGGACATACCTGGGCAATTGTCCACATAGCCGGGTAGATGCCAGTGTTGTAGCTGTACTGGAACAGCTTGGCTCAGGGCGTGGCAAGTTCTGGAGCACAAGTCCTCAGTACTATTGCTGGAATATTGTCAGGGCCCATAGCCTTTGCAGTATCCAGTGCCTTCAGCCATCTGACTCCCTTTCGTTACCAGACTGATGGTCAAAGACACTTGCTTTGGAAATTCCTGCATGTGCCTCGTCATCAATACAGGCAGCTCGAGAGGGAGTGCTGCCAAGATAAGAGTGAACTTATCCACTGCTGACAGGTTTTGGTCATGGACTGAAGTCTTGGGCATGAGACAGAGCTTTCCTGGAGCAGGCTGGGACATTCCTTTGGTTTTCCCCATGCTGATCATATGGCCAAAAGTGTCATACACAATGGAGAACAAGTCCATGATATATTGCATGGCCAGCTCTGAACTGGCAGCTAGTGCACAGTCATCAGCAAGCAGGAAGTCACAAAGTATGTCCTTGGAGACTTTGGTCTTTGCCAGGAGCCATCTCAGATTGAACAGCTTTCCATCCATGCGATGTCCAATTTTGATGCCAGGATCACCATCATGGGAGGCATTGGAAAGCATGTCAGAGAGGGCTGGCACTAACACGCAGCCCTGGTAGTGACTGGAAATGGGTCAGAAGACTCACCATCATCCAGGACATTGCGAGCAGGCCATCATGGAACTGTTGAACCATTGCGATAGATTTCTCCATCATCTTTCCAAAGCCCTCATGGCTGGCTATGTCAAAGGCCTTGGTCAGGTCAATAAATATGGTGTCGAGGTCCACGTCCCATTCCTGGTATTTCTCTTGGACCTGTCTAACTGCAAACTTTCTTTCTTAGTTTTATTTTTGAGATTGGCTTACGACTGTGTTGATGGGGTCCCCCGAGCTGTGGCCTGCTGGCCAGGGAAGTGAAGCTGACCATGTTTAAGGAACCTTTTCTATCCCCTTCCACATACTATGGAGGAGAGCAGCATGGTCCTGAACAAGGCTCCTCACTCACTCTGGGGGCTGCCGAACTCCACTACTGCCTGATTCCAGTGAACAACGACCCTACAGCCTGATACGCCTGTGTGCAAGGTTGTGGCTACAGCTTGCAGCGAATCCAGACCTGCTGCTATGTCGCTCATCCATCTCGGCAGTAACGGACAGACGATGGATGATAGAAAGATGATGAACATGACTTTTGTGTGAGTTGGATCGTAGTGAGGGAGCGTTGCTCATCGTCAGCCTCACTCTCTAGTCCTGACCTATCTTGATCCAGTGGCAAGACCAGTCTAGATGGGCTGGAGATAGACCTAGGGCAGAATTATCCTCCCCCACCTGTCGGCGGGGAAGTTCAGGAGCGGGCGCGTGGAGGTATGCTTCCAATCAGGGGCCCACCGCCATTTTATGTGGGTGGGGCCAATTAAGGCCAGCCCAGCATGATGTCTGCACGGAAGTGCTATGCGCTCCCTGTGAGGGTGGGGGGTTGGGGTGGGATTCCCTGAGCCGAGAGTGTGCTGTTCCATGCATGCACATGAAAGAGAGCACTCATCCCCCTGAGGCTAAGTGCAGCCTCAGAGAGATCGGCTCCGCAATAAAAAAATCTTAAAAACAGAGAAAAAAAAATTTCTCTGTACATGTCGCCTCATGTGACACTATCACATGGGTTGGGACATGTCCATCACTTTTAAACACACTCTTAGTCAATTTTTAAAAACGTACATGAAGCCTCGATCTGTCCGTGGATGAGATTTGATGCTTTTTCCAATGCCCCGCCTTAAGGTTAAATACTTTGCCAATGGCCTCAATTGGCCATTGACAGGTCGGCGGGCACACAGCTGAATCGGCTGAGCCCCCGCCTACCTGAAAATTGAAATGAGGCACGGTGACGCCGGGAGTTCCGCCCGATGTCATCTCGAGTCGATTTAGACATCGGCGAGCAGGCCCCATCCCCCCCGCTCGCCGACCGGGAAATCCTGGCCCTGGTTGCAGTGGGTGATCAGGACATCTTCTGTGTCTTGTCGAGCACTACGTGTTCCGCTATACGTTGCTGGTCGCCTTCGAGACTGTTGGACCTTAAGTTGGTGTCATCCACCGAGCTGGCTGGAATCTGTCTTTACACATCAGGGTAGACAAATTCCTGAGTCATCGAGGGTGGGAGACCTGATGACTACCCTCACCTGATTTGGCCCACCCATTGAAGTGGTTTACCAGGGCACGCTAACAGCTGCCTGGAGCCACAGGTGAGAGCTGTGTGAAACTGAGGATGGGTACAGGATGAGCCACTCCAAAGAGTAGAGCACGACACCTGTGAGAGGTGCTCTCCTCCTTTACACTCCCTTACCCTCTCGTACACCCTAGTACAGCAGCAATTAGGAAAACAAGTGATGCTAAAAAGGAATTCAAGTGTAAGAGTAGAGAAGGCTCACTACAATTACTTAAGGATTTGGTGAGACCACATCTGGAATGCTGTACAGATTTGGTCTCCTTATCTAAGGAAGGCTATATATGCCTTAGAGGGAGTGCAATGTACAGGTTTGCTAAACCGATACCTGGGTTGAAGGTTAGCCTATGAAGAGTGATTGAGTAGACTATGTTTACATTCCCTGGTGTTGAGGAGGATGAGAGGTGATTTTATTGGAATGTATAAAATTCTTGGCAGGGGCTTGACAGGGCAGGTTCTGGAACGATGTTTTCCCCTGTTTGAGGAGTATCGAACTTGGTCGCAAGATAATGGGTTGAAACATAGAAAACATAGACATAGAAATATAGAAACTAGGAGCAGGTGTAGGCCATTCAGCCCTTCGAGCCTGGTCTGCCATGCAATATAATCATGGCTGATCCTCCATCTCAACGCTATATTCCCACTTTCTCTCCATACCCTTTGATGACCCTGATATCCAAAAAGTGATCAATTTCTTCGTTGAATATACTCAGTGCCCCGGCCTCCACAGCCTTCTGTGGTAGTGAATACCACAGGTTGACCACTCTCTGATTGAAGAAATTTTCTTCATGGCCTGCCCTGTATCCTGAGACTGTGGCCCTTTGGTTCTAGTCTCCCCAACCAGGGGAAACATTCTCCCTGCATCCAGTCTGTCCAGCCCTGTTAGAATTTTATACGTTTCAATCAGATCCCCTCTCATTCTTCTAAACTCTAGTGCACACAGGCCCAGTCACTTAGGACTGAGATGAGGAGCGATTTCTTCACTCAAAGTGTTGCATACCTTTGGAATTCTCTACCCCAGAGAGCTGTGGATGCTCGGTCATTGAGTATGTTCAAGTCAGATTTTTGGATACTAAGGGAATCGAGGGGTGGGGCAGGAAAGTGAAGATGCAATTCATGGTCAGCCATGATCTTATTAAAGAGTGGAGCAAGCTCGAAGGGCTGTATGGCCTCCTCCTGCTCCTGTTTCTTGAGTTCTAATAGGATTTTTTATAATGGAATGATAAAAGAAAATGAAAGATGTATCACTTTAAAATAGGGACAGGATTATGTCAGCATGCATCAGCCAAGTTACCTCTCACACAGTAGCCATGTTTTAGTCATGGCGCAGTTGGTAACACTTTTGCCCTTGAGTCACTTGGTTGGGGGTTCAAGTCTTGCTCTGGAACCTGAGCACATAATCCAAATTAATGCTCCAGTGCAGTACGGAAAGAGTGCTGCTCTGTTGGGGGTGTTGTCTTTTGGATGAAACATTAAGCTCTGCCTTGCCTTCTCAAGTGGGTGTAAAGAGTCCTGTGGCACTATTCCAAAGACCACGGTGAGTACTGCCTGGTGTCCTGGGATCCCATATAATCATCCCTCAACCAACATCACCAAAAACAAATCATCCGATCGTTATCACATCACTGTTTGTGGGATCTTGCTGTGTGCAAATTGGCTGCCATATTTCTGTCATTACGACAATGGCTACGCTTTAAAAAGCGCTTCCTCTCCTGCAAAGCGCTTTGGAACATCCTGAGGTTGTGAATGGCGCAACCAAAATACAAGCTCTTTCCTCCGCCTGGAGAGCAGCAATGGGCAAAAATACGGCCTGCGTTTCCAGGCCCGGCACCCGCGAGAGGTTTCCCTCCGGCCCTCAAGCTGTAATGCATTGTGGGTGACCACAGGATGTGGTCCATGGTAAACCAATGGGCTGTGGGTGGCTGCTGGCAGGTTTTCTTAACGAGTTGGGAGCGGAGCTGCCGTGTGTGTGAAAGGGAGCACCCACGGAGAAGCACAGAGTGCAGCATGAAGATTGCAGAGGTGAACAACCCTCTGATGTCTCCCGGCTTTGTGTGGGAAACCGAAATGGATCTAACTGAGGTGGTTTAAAGTGCTGTTACAAAAATGGAAAATTTTGGGAAAACCCGGCAGGCCGGACAGTGTCTGTGGAGAGAGAAACAGAGTTAAGGTTTCGACTCCGTATGACTCTTCTTCAGAGACCTGAAGAGAGGTAGAAATGTGATGGGTTTTGTACTGTTGAAGAGTGGGGGTGGAGCAGGGCGAGCAAAATGGAAAGTCAAGGGTCGGTGGGAGCTCAGGATGGATTTGACAAAGACGTCATGAACATGGGACAAAGGGAGTGTTAATGATAGTGTTAAAGACTAAGGCAAGTATTAATAGTAGCATAAAGGTCAGATAACAGAATGTGTTAATAGCAGAACAAGGCTCAGTACTCTCTGAAAGCAAAACATAAGAACAAGGTTGGTTTAATGTGCTGATGAGCTTAATATAGGTAGGTTATTATAATTCCCAGTAATTGTGTCTATCAAATATTTTCATTGATTTGACATTTCTGTGGTTCTGATATCAATAATTTGTTGGTCAATAAATATTTCACCCATATCTGTAAAACACAAACAATATTGAGGAGAGGACTATATATCTGATAGTAAAACAAAAACAGAAACAGAAATACCTGGAAAAACTCAGCAGGTCTGGCAGCATCGGCGGAGGAGAGCACAGTTGACATTTCGAGTCCTCATGACCCTTCAACAGAACTAAGTAAAAATAGGACAGGGGTGAAATATAAACTGGTTTAAGGGGGCGGGGGTGGGGGGTGGCGGGGGTGGGGGGGGGGGGGTGCGGGGGGGGGGGGGGGGGGGCGGAATGGCGTGTGGGGTTTGTTGGGACAAGCAGCCAGTAATAGGTGGAGGTAACCAAAAGATGTCAAAGACAAAAGGACAAAGAGGTGTTGAAGGTGGTGATATTATCTAAAGGAATGTGCTAATTAAGAGTAGAAAGCAGGACAGACAAGGTACAGGTAGCCCTAGTGGGGGTGGGGGAATACTAAAAGGGCTAAAAGGTAGAGATAAATAATGGGTGGAAATACATTTAAAAATAATGGAAATAGATGGGAAAAGAAAAATCTATATAAATTATTGGAAAAAATGAAAAGGAAGGGGAAGAAACGGAAAGAGGGTGGGGATGGAGGAGAGAGGTCATGATCTAAAGTTGTTGAATTCAATATTCAGTCCGGAAGGCTGTAAAGTGCCTAGTCGGAAGATGAGGTGCTGTTCCTCCAGTTTGCGTTGAGCTTCACTGGAACAATGCAGCAAGCCAAGGACAGACATATGGGCAAGAGAGCAGGGTGGTGTGTTGAAATGGCCAGCGACAGGGAGATTTGGATAATGCTTGCGGAATATTTGGCAAAGAATGGACTTTTAAACATTTAATATTTAATATCTAAATAGCTGTTGTTAACACGGTTCATTTTATGTGTGCGGCTCTCAACAGCTCACCAAAACTTGTCAAGTGTCTGTCCAGCTCAAATAATTACTCACCCCTGACCTGAAGGCTACACTTGGACTTTGGCAGGTTGTCTAGAGACTAATCATTAAGAGACCCACCCAAATGCGCTTCAGTGTGGAAGCTGAGCCATCCTGCAGATTGGCTTATAAAATATTCCCTTTCTGCAAGCCCTCCATATGTAACTGATTTAAATTAACTTTTCACATTATAGAATGCGTCTCATGAATCTTAATCATTCACTCTCTCCATTGTTGCACTCGCCTATTTTCTATCCAGCCTAATTTAATTGAGCTTCCCGACAAGTAGCTGTGAGAAGCCTGGAGCCTTAAGATCTTGCAAATGAGCTGAGAGGCGGAACAATAAGAAAATAAAAGGGGAGATGATCTCTGGCAGTCTCTAGCTCGTAATGTCTTCAATGAGCAGATTATAGGCCCTAGCCCCTTACAGTGAGAACAAGGCCTCTGGGTCCAATTCGCTAATCCATATGAAGACGAAATTAGATGAACTAATTGTTATTTCAAAGAGACAGGCCACAGCTTCACTCCCAGTCTTTAAACACTTAAGGAGCTTAAACAGTTAGGTTAAATGATTATATTTGAGATTTACATCATAAATTAAAGCTTCACAGTCAACCATCCTACTTGTAGATGATTTGCAATCCTAGAAAATCTTCTGTGATGGGGAATAAAGTGCACTTTTTAAAAAAAAAAACATTTTTAATTCAAGTAATGAGGCATCTCACTGCCATATTGATTCTACATTGGATCATTGCAATCTTCCAATTCTGGCCTCTGGAGCATGCCTGATTTTAATCACTACACGATTGGTGGCCGTGCCTACAGCTGCCTGGGCCCTAAGATCTGGAATACCCTCACCAAATCTCTTCACTTCTCCACCTCTTTCTCCTCCTTTAAGTCAATCCTTAAAACCTATCTTTTTGACCAAACTTTTGGCCACCTGTCCCTAACATGAGCATACAAACGTACGGACCAGGAGCAGGAGTCGTCCACCTGGCCCTTCAAGCCTGCTTCGCCATTCAATAACATCATGGCTGATCTGATTGTAATCTCCTGCCTACCCCCGATAACCTTTCACCCCCTGTTAATCAAGAATCTATCTAGCTCTGCCTTACTTAAAAGTATTCAAAGACCCTGCTTCCACTGCCTTTTGAGAAAGAGACTTCCAAATACGACCATCTGAGAGAAAAGATTTCTCCTCATGAAAATATTTCTCCCCCATTCCTGTCTAAAATGGGTGACCCCTTATTTTTAAACTGTAACCCATAGTTCCAGGTTCTCCCACAAGAGGAAACATCCTCTCCACATCCACCCTGTCAAGACTCCTCAGGATCTTAAAGGGTTTCAATCAAGTCACCTCTTACTCTTCTAAACTCCAGTGGATACAAGCCTAATCTGTCCAGCCTTTCCTCATAAGACAGCCAGCCCATTCCAGGTATTAGTCTAGTAAACCTTTTCTGAACTGCTTCTAATGCATTTACATCTTTCCATAAATAAGGAGCCCAAAACTGTACACAGTGCTCCAGATGAGGTCTTATCAATGTCCTATACACTGAAGAATAACCTCCCTACTTTTGTAATCAATTCACCTCACAATAAACAATAACATTCTATTAGCTTTCCTAATTACTTGCTATACCTGCACACTAGCCTTTTGCGATTCATGCACTAGGACACCCAGGTCCCTCTGAAGCTCAGAGTTCTGCAATCTCTATCCATTTAGATAATATGCTAATTTTTTATTCTTCCTGCCAAAAATGAACAATTTAACATTTGCCCACATTATACACCATTTGGCAGGTCTTTTCCCACTCACAACATATCTACCTCACTCTGTAGCATCCTTACATCCTCTTCACAACTTACTTTCTCCTACCTATCTTTGTGTCATCAACAAATTTACCAACCATACCCTCTGTCCCTTCATCCTAGTCATTTATATAAATTGTATAGAGTTGGGGCCCCAGCACTGATCCCTGTAGCACACCACTCATCACATCCTGCCAACCAGAAAAAGGCCCAGTTATGGCCACCCTCTGCATCCTGTTAGCCAGCCAATCTTCCGCCCATGTATATATGTTACCCCCTACACCATGAGCTTTTATTTCCTGCACCTTATCAAATGCCTTCTAGAAATCTAATAATATTTTCTCATGTGGCTCAGTGTCAAATTTTGTTTGACAATTTCTCCTGCGAAACACAGGGGATGTTCTGTTATGTTAAAGTCATTATGTAAAATGCTGTTGTGGATGTATATAAGTAGGATTACCATTTAAATTGATTAGGATCGAACGGAGTTTATGTGATATGAATCATAGAATCTTAATGGCATGGAAGGAGGTCATTCGGTCCATCATCCACCGGCTCTCTAAATGAGCATTATGACCAAGTGCCATTGCCCTGCCTTTTCCCCTGCACACTTGCACATTGTTTCTGTTCAGGTAATCATCTAATGCCCTCTTGAATGCCTTGATTGAACCTGCCTCCACCACACTTCCAGGCAGTGCATTCCAGACCCCAACCACTCGTTGTGTGAAAAAACTTTTCTCTCATGTCATATTTGCTTCTTTTGCAAATCACTTTAAATCAGTGCCCTCTTGCTCTTGATCCTTTTATGAGTGGAAAAAGCTTCTCCTTATCTACTCTGTCCAGTCCCCTCATGATTTTGGACATCTCTATCAAATCTCCTCTTAGCCTTCTACTCTCTAAGGAGAACAGTCCTAACCTCTCCAATCTATCCTCATAGCTGAAGTTTCTCATCCCTGGAACCATTCTTGTAAACCTCTACTGCACTGTCTCCAAGGTGTTCACATCCTTCCTATAATATGGTGCCCAGAACTGTACACAATACTCCAACTGAGGCCTAATGAGTGTCCTATATAAATTCAGCATAACCTCCCTGCTCTTGTAATCTATGCCCTTATTAATAAAGCCCAGGATACTATAAGCTTTATTAACTGCTCTCTCCACCTGTCCTGCCACCTTCAATGATCATCTGCGTATACATCCAAGGCTTTCTGCTCCTGCACCCCCTTCAAAATTTCACCCCTTACTTTATATTGTCTGTCCATGTTCTTCCTACCAAAATGCATCACCATGACTTGCAGCCATGGAAAGAGGATAAGTCGGTACAATGTGTGTAGTTGATGAAGATGCGTTGCCAGGATAGAGTGCCCTAGAGATGGGCAGCCATTTTTCTCTCCAAATGTTGCCATGGAAATCAATGACATGAACAAAATGGTCATGAAAGCCTTGGATATCTAATTAAACACAGGCATATCAAAGACCAAGCACCTGAACATAATCTTAAAAACTCATTTCTGTGGCCTTGAAATTAAAAAAAAATGATCATTGGGGTATAATCCCTCAATGTATTTTGGGATATTAAGGGAACAGATTGTTTGTATCAGCCTTATTTTCACAGGTTGTGTGGGTGTGAGGTGTGTGGGTTCCCAACTCTCATTTCCCCCTAAGCGTGGGATTGAGACCCAAAAACAAAAATTCAACCCGGGGCCTGAAGGCAAGTTTGGACCTAAAAGTCTTTAACTTTGATAAGATGCTGCTGTGATGTGGAAACCATAGCATGTTCATTATTATATTATTAACCAAACTTAAGGTGTAGTGATTGAGATAAGTGATTCTGATCATAACATCAAGTTACCTTGTGTCTACAGCACAGAGCCAAGGCATTTGGCCCAGTTGATCTGTGTTTACCATCTACATGAACATTCTCCTACCGCTCGCTCTCTAACCCTATCAGTATATCTTTCTATTCCTTTCTCCCTCATGTATTTACCTGGCTTCTACTTTAATGCATTGTATTGCAACAATGCTATTTGCTTCAACTACTTCATCTGGTAGTGAGTTCCACAGACTTATCGCTGCCTGGGTGAAGGAATTTCTCCTGAATTCCCTATTATTTGTGCCTATCTTATCTTTATGACGGCTAGTTCTACTCTCCCTCATATCTCTATCAAACCTCTTCATTAGCTGAAAGATGAACACTCACCCTTCTCTTTTCTAGCCTGTTCAGCCTATTTCCTGATGAGTATGTCGGACACTTACCCAGACAAGCCAAGTGATGCGAAATAAAGCAACTCAACAATTTCTTTCCAAGATCGAGCCGCTGAAGTATTTGCTCGGTCTGCCTTTGGAGCGATTGATGAAAGTGCTTGCAAAGGACACAGATGTCCAGTATGTGTCACAAGGTGGGGATGCTATTGTTGCACTTCCTAGGACTGACTATTACCAGTAGACTCCAGAATGTGGAAGTCAGCCCCTTCAAACATAACATTTTCAGAACGTTAAATGGCTCTTTTTATTATGCATACAGGGATGTGTGCATCACTGTCAAGACTAGTATTTATTGCCCATCGCTAAGCAGTTTGACACAAATGAATGGCTTGCTAGGCCTCTTCTGAGGGTAGTTAAGAATCAAGGGGCCAAGCACTCATTCATGCCTTTGCTTCCTCTGGGTTTGACTATTCCAGTGCACTCTTGGCCAGCCCTCCCATTTTGCATCATCCATAAACTTAAGTTTATCAAAAAACTCTGCTGCTCATATTCTAATTTGAACGAAATCCCATTCACCTGCCACCCCAGTGCAGCAAAGCCTCGATTTTGAAATTCTTTGCCTATGCATGTTTTCGAATTCCTCTGTGACCTCGGCCTTGCCTATCTCCATAACCTCTTCCAGCCCTACAATCATCCGAAATATCTGAGCTCCTCCAATTCTGGTCTCTGGTGTTTCCTCATTTTAATTTCTCTACCCTTAGCAGCTGTGCCTTCAGCTGTCTAGGTCCTAAGCTCTGGAATTCCCTCCCTCAACCTCTCTGTCTCTCTACCTCTTTTTGTCCCTTTTGAGACACTCCTTGGACCAAGCTTTTGCTCAACTGACGAAATATATCCTTATGTGCTTCAGTGTCAAGATTTATTTCCTCCTGTGAAACACTTTGTAATGTTTTACCACATTAACGGTGCTGTATAATGCAGGTTGTTATAAGAATGGTGGGTTTTCTTCCTTGAAAGACAATCGAGTTTTTACAGAAATCTAACAGTTTCATGGTCACTTTCGCTGAAACCAGATTTTTTTTTCAACCAAAGAAGCTACAAAGACAATAGTAGCGGAAGAATGGAAACAGCACAACCTACAAATCCCCCTCCAAGACAAACCATCCTGACTTGGAACTATATTATCTCACATTTATATATTGTCACTGGGTCAAAATCCTGGAACTCCCCCCCCCCACCCCTCCGCCTAATAGCCCTCTGGGTAGAACCTACACCGCAGCGACTGCATCGGTTCATGAAGACGGCTCACTATCGCCTTGTCGAGGGCAATTTGGGATGGGCAATAAATGCTGGCCAGGGAACGAATAAAAAATAATATCCTCAAACGCTTGTGGTTTGTTTCAAGCTGGATTATTACTTCTGGATTATTTGCTCAATGCCACAGACAAGGTGCTACTGTACCCGTATATAAGTGAGTGATTGATGGCACTAAACATGGGAAGGTGCAACATGAGAAGGTGCAACATGAGAAGGTGCAACGTGAGAAGGTGCAACGAGACTGATACCAACTTAGGGAGGCTTCATGCCTAGTTTCAAATGTTACTTTAAAGAAGCGTGTTGTACATGCAAGGGAACGTATCTTTAAACTGCAGTCCAGCACTGTCCACCAAGAGACGGGAGTGATGCCTAATCCCATGACTCTGTAGACAGAATGATGTCGCAGTCCTACAGGTCAGACATGTCTACAAGGCCTCCTAGTTAACATGGTATATAGCCTTATCTTCAAATAGAGACCCACGTTACCTACATGATTGCTGTGCCAATCCTTGGTGTGTGATTGTTTAGTTTGCACTAGATACAAGAACACAGCAGTGTGCAGCTTGAGAAAGTCCAGAGCAGAGCTCAGTATTCCCCATTGGATATCCAGAAAAGTAAGGAAGACAGCAAGTGAGTCACTGTAACGTCGACACCAGATTCTCCGTCTCCTTAGAGCAAAGGAGATTGAGGGGAGATTTGATAGAGGTGGACAAGATTATGACAGGTTTGATAAGGTAGACAAAGAAAAGGCATTCCCATTAGTTGATGGTCCAGGGACTAGGGCACACAGGCTTAAGGCTTTGGGCAAGAGTTTGAGGGGGGTATGTGAGGAAGAGCTTTTTATGTAGCGAGTGGCAACGACCTGGAACTCGTTTCCTACAAGGGTGATGGAAGTGGAGACAATCAATGATTTCAAGAGGAAATTGGATGGACAGTTGAGGGAAATAAACCTGCAAGGTTACATACAGACATAGAGCAGGAGAAAGGGACTGAGAGACATTTTGAATTCGATGGGCCGAATGGTCTCCTTCTCTGCCATTACGACGCTGACTCTATGAGATTCTCTAATTCACCGTGCGAGACTTCACAGCAGGTGGACAGCTTTGAAAGTGTCGTTGCAGTGTTCTCGGGGAAGAATCAAAAACAGCAAATTGAAGCAGTTTGGTTATCCACCATTATTTCCTGATGTATGAACCTGTTGATGGAGCTGAGTTCATTTGATCTCTGGCAACTTGCCACACTGTGGAATGGTGGAGTCCCAGTATTTTGCCTTCAAGCCATTTGACCTTGCATGCTTTGGTGTCCAACTCGTTCAGCTCTGGTTCAATAATAGCACTTGCCTCTAGGTAAATTCTATGTAACAGGTCCCTCTATTCCTTTCGCCCTCATGTGTTTTACTAGTTTATGTGTTAGCTGTGGTTCAGTGGGTAACCCTTCTTGCTTCCAAGTCAGCAGGTTGTGGGTTTAAGACCCTCTCCAAATGTTCCAGCACAAAATGTAAGCTGACTGACACTGAAACACAATACTGACAGAGTGCTGCACAGTTGAAGGTGCTGTCTATCAGATGAGATACTGATTTATTTATTCTATTTGCTCATGGGATGTGGGCATTTCTGGCCGGGCCAGCATCTATTGCCCATCCCTAACTGCCCTTGAGAAGGTGGTGGTGAGCCGTCTTCTTGAACTGCTGCAGTCCATGTGGTGTAGGTACACCCACAGGGCTGTTAGGGAGGGAGTTCCTGGATTTTGACCCAGCGACAGTGAAGGAATGGCGATATATTTCCAAGTCAGGATGGGGTGAGTGGTTTGGAGGGGAACTTGTAAGTGGTGGCGTTCCCATGCACCTACTGCCCTTGTCCTTCTAGGCGGTAGAGGTCACAGGTTTAGAAGGTGCTGCCTAAGGAGCCTTGATGAGTTTTTGCAGTGCATCTTGCAGATGGTACACACTGCTGCTACTGTGCACTGGTGGCGGAGGGAGTGAATGTTTAGGGTGGTGGATAGGGTGCCAATCAAGAGGTCTGCTTAAACCGAGGAGATTCCATTGCACCTTTCGATGGAGAGCAGCAGAGTTCTCCCCTGTGCCCCAGTTTGAACACTTCACCCTCCATCACTAAAACCGATGACCTGGTCAATTGTCTCATTACTGTATGTATGCAAAACGGCTGCTGCTTTTCCAGAGATTGCAACAGTGACCCCTGTTTCAAACACACCATTCGCTTTGAACCAATTGCTTTTGGGTGTCCTTGAGCAAGTGAAAGGTGTTTTGTACATGCAAGAAAGTCACTCATAAGTGCAATGGGGAGTTCAGGAGAAACTACTTCACCCAGTGAATTACGAGAATGTGGAAATCACCACCACAGGGAGTGGTCGAGGCCAATTGCATTGAGGAGAAAAGGAATGATAAAGAAAATAATACTGAGGGGGTGGGATGTAGGGTGGTGGGGGCTGGGGGGGAGGCTGGTGTGGAGCTTAAACACTGGCACGCACCAATTGGGCTGAATGTTTGTAAAATTTTATGTAAACATTTTTTTAACCTCCTGGTTCAGAATCGAAGCCACCCATTGTAACCGACCAGTCAAAGACTTAAACTGCCAAGGAATGTATTCTGATACTTCCTTCTGTTTTGCTGAATTATTCCCACTGATTGAACTTAACCCATTGAAGACTTGGTTCTGCGCGAGAAAGTAAACAGAATTAAAAAAAAAACATGCAGAACAGACATTCAGGCTTAGTCATGCAATCAACTCAAATATTGACCTCACGAGACTGCTTCACAGGATCAGATTCCATCTCACGCTCGCATTTCCAGTCTCCTAATGCAGTCCTGGGCAGATTCCTTTCTAATGCAGTGGATTTGACAAACAACCTGCTGTTCACTGGCTAGCAATAAAGGTCACGGAGTGAGGCAGAAGGTTATTGGATCAAACCCCAGTTGAGTGTACACCCTAAGCTGATATTCTGGGGTTGTAGGGAGGGAGTGCTGCACTGCAGAGGAGGTCTTGTTCCTTTGATAACGCTTTAAATTGAGCATTCATCTGCCTTTCAGGTAAGCAGACTCCAATACTCATCATCAAGGCTCATGGATGTATCAATGTTAGCAGAAAGGAATGGTCCATGGTGCAACCCAAGGAATCAAGCCTGTAAAAGAGAGAACTCACATTTATGTAACTCTTTTCACATCCTTAGAATGTCCCAAAGGTTATACAGCCAATGAAATATTTGCAAAGTGTAATCACTGCTATCAAGCAGGAAACTCAGCAGCCAATTTGTGCACAGCAAGGGCCCACAAACACCAATGGTGCTGGCAACCCAGATAATCTGTTGCAGTGATAAACAGCGAGGTCTGATCTTCTTTGAAATAGTGGCTGTGAACTCTTTTAGGCCCACCTGGGAGGGCAGGTAGGGAGCTCGGTTTAACATCGCGTTCAAAGGACGGCATCTCCGACAGCGTAGCACTCGCTCAGCGCTTCACCGAAGCGCCAGCCTGGATTATGTACTCAAGTCTCTGGAGTGAAACTTGAACTCGTGGCCTTCTGACTCAGAAGTGAGAGTGCCACCCACTGAGAGCCACATGATTACAAGATATGGGGCGGGGGTGGGGGAAAAAAAATCAAAGAGTTAAGGAACGTGGACTGTTGCAGAGAAGACTGTTGCTGTCTGCAGAGACTTGAGCACAAAAATCTAGGCTGACGTTCTCAGCGGTACAGGGGGAGGGCTGCATTGGCGGAGGTGCCATTTTCAGATGAGGCCTTAAATTGAGACCCTGAATCTATGCTCAGATGAACTGAAAGGTGCCATGGCAAGAATTTGAAGAAAAGCAGAGGGTTACATTTGGTGTCCTGGCCAATATTTATCCCTCCAGTCAACACAATTCCAAAGAACGGATTATCTGGCCATCTCGTTGCCATTTGTGGGATCTTGCTGTGCTCAAAGCGGCTGCCCCCTAACAGTGGATGCACTTTTAAAATCACTCCATTGGCTGTAAAATGTTTTGGGGACATCCAGAGATTGTGAAGGACACTGTACGAGATTTCCCAAATAACCAATCATCCTGTGTGGGGCTATAGGCAGCGCGTGCTGTTAGACTAATCCACCATTCGAGAGCAGGGTGGGAAGTGCAGCTGTCAGGCCTGAGTTGATGTCCAGAACCCGAGTGGGCACTGCAGAATGACCAGAAACAGGACCCTTAGGTCATTTCTGTAAGGCTGAGCTGGGAGGCTGACAGTGATCTTTTATTAAGAAGCTCCACTTCCCAACTTCTTGAGAGGAACGAGGGAAACTCTGGCCCTACCAACGAATCCCGGGAACAAATTAAAAAAATAAAATGCAAAGCAGGTTCTGTATCTGGATCTCGGGGGGGGGGCGGTTTTCTAACTCAGCGCACCACTTAGTTCCCTTAAGAGCTCTTAAGAATGATGTTGGTCAGATCTATGATCCTAACACTTCAGTTACCTGATTACGTTTTGTTAGCTTAACATGTCAATATACAACTTGCAGAGAGCTTATTGAGCTGGCTTGCCAATCATTTTCAATTAGAGAGAGTTTAAGACATGTCAGCGCAGCACTGTGGCTATAGTGCGAGTGATGTGTATATATTGCATTTTGATTTGCAATGTTAGAAGAAGGATTGTACTTTTCATTTATTAATAACGTAAAGAGAGAAACATTGGCAATCCCAGTGGAATACAAGGCTGATTTGAAATTGTGCACAGATTTTCCTATTGCTAAGGCAAGTGCTTGATGATTATGTGGGGCTGCCAAATATTTGATGGTTTTGCTTGTCTTGGAATATGCAGCCACTAGAATTCCAGGCCAAAGGGTGAGTCACACTGATTGAATCATGGGTCTGGAGCACTGAACACTGAGAGAAGGTTGACTAGGCAGCAAATGGACAGTGAAGGGACTGAACTATTGAACTTTGCCGTTTCATTTAGTCGCTTGCCTTGTTTTATTCACCTGGAGTTAGCTTGTGCTGCGGAACTGAACCCTTCCCTGCCAGGGCGGTCCGAGTTCGGATCAGGTCAGACCAAAAGCTCCCCCTTACTCTGCCCCAACAATACGGCTCAACTCTCCCCACCTCAGTGCCAGAATTGTCATGTTCTTCACTTCGCTTTTCTAAGTGTTTGATTTTCAGAGTTCGGAGAATATCAGCAGTGCTAAGCTGCCTTCTTGAGCCACTGTGGTCTGTGTCGTGCAGGTACACCCACAGTGAAGGTACTCAGTACAAAGCTGTCACTGTTGGAAATGCATTGCCCAGTATGGATCGGTTCCAGGAAAGACCAGGGTTGGATGTCCACCCTGTAGCTGTAGTGTAAAGTGTTAATGTAAATAGATGGTCCACATCATCAGTGGTGTAAGATCACATGACAACAGAATGTGCTGAGAGATAGTTCTATGTGAAGCCTTGTGCTAAGCCTTGTTCTGCATATAAGGTGGAATTTTCCATTTTGGAGACTAAGGGCGGAATCATCCCAGATTTGCACTGAGTGCGGTAGTGGGCGGGTATAACAATGTTTTATCTGCCGGCCGCAATGGCGGATTTTCAGGCCGCCACATTAATTATGTATTCCCGGGAAACACCATTTCCATGGTGGGCGGGCTCCTATTCATCTGCCACGCCATCACCTCGCCAGGCACCTTATTTAAAGTACAGCTGCACCCAGAGCTTCCAGCCCAGGACTGCAGCAAAGAAGACATGGCCTCAAAAGGCAAGAAGACTGCAGCTCTTGAGTGCCCTTGGGCACCGTAGAGGCCGCTGTGATGTCCTCTACCCCCTGCTCTGGCCGCAGGAGGGGCAGCAACATTACCACTCTGGCTTGGTAGGCGATGGCAGTGGTGACCAGTGCCAATGTTGCACAGAAGAGGTTGGCCATCCAATGCACAAAGAGGATGAATGATCTCATCCAGGGTAAGGCAACCATCTCATCACTCTAAACTCACCCACTCACAAGCCCATCACACATTCACTGGCATCTCACACACTGACAGATCAAGGGACATCACCACCCATTCTCACACACACACCCTCACATCTCCATCTGACCTCATCTCCTCTGCAGGCTGCCTCCTCAACCCTCACCAACTTGAGGCCATTTGCACAGATCAACATGTGCCCCCACACGCCCTGGGATACCCTCCTTCTCCAGTACAGTTCTCGTCCTGCAGCCTCTTCCCTGGCCTGAGGCCACTTCTCCTCCTTCCTCAATCAAGCCCTAGCCCTGCAGCCATTGAAAAGCTACCCACATATGACTGATCTGGTAGGTAGAGACCTGCTCCTGAGCCCCCCTATGTGGTGCTGTCTGTGAAGACTGGCGCTGATGACAGAGAGTGATGCCTGAAGCAAGGTAGGCAAACAAACCTCGAAGTCCCGAGTGAAGTGCAGCTCACCAGGTACATGCTGCTTATGTGCTGTTGTGAAACACCTTGGCGTGTTTTCCCACCGACCTGGGTGGACGATCCAGCAGGGGGCGGAATTGGTCCAGTGGGCTGGCCTAATATTGACATGCTGATGTGTTACAATGAGGTTCCCGATGTCCGATGGTGGGGAATGCGGCTTACCATCAGTGGGCTGAGCGGACAATCGCAAACTGGTTTCACGCCGACGCGAAACCAATCGCACCATATTGTCCGCTCATGCCACCGAACACGCCTGACGTTGGTGGGCATGGAAAATCCCGGCCTAAGTGTGGAGGTGGACGGGTTTTGCAGCGAGTTTCCCAGTCGGTGGTGGGATGGGAACTTGCGCCTGATTTCATGCTCGGAAGCTAATTAATCACATGGTGGGGCAGACACTGATTGACCTTATGGGGGTCAAAGGTCTGGTGCCATATTTAAACCTGACCTAAGTACACACATTGACTCTGTTCAGCCCAGCTGTGTACAGGAAATGTCTTCGCATGGGCTGCACCCAAGGAAAAATCTGCTCCCAGGCTCGGCAATGACTCCCTTCAGGCCCTCATCCGCGGAGTCCACCGGTACCGGGATGTCCTCTACCTGAGGAATGCCCCCAGGAGGCCCACCAGCCTCACCTTGGCGGCCTGGGATGTGGTTGCGAGGGAGGTCAGCTCGTTGGGCACCCACCCGAGGAATGCCACCTAGTGTGGGAAGGGAATGAAATATCTCACCCGCTCCGCCAGGGTAAGACAACATTCAGCTCGCTCCAATCTCACACTTCTCACGCTGGCATCATGCACTCGAAGGGTTACACGGCTCGGGGGGCCTCACCCAATATTAGCCGGGGAGATATCAGCACTGATTGTCTCACCGACACTTTAACGTCACCATCATCTCATCTATCATGCTGCACAAACTCCACCCTCAGCCCTCACTGGGGAGGTCTCAGCACACACAGCGGGCCACGCATGCTTCCCAAACTCTCCTCCATCTCTTCTCATCACGTTCCATCCATTTGTCTTCATGCAGGCCAAGCTTGCTCACGACAAGAGGGAGAGGTCCCAGGCCGGAGGGCGGACGGCCGACACCCAGGAGCTCTCAAAATTCGAGGAGGGCGCTGCCGGATTGGCAGGGGGAGGACAGAGATCCCTCCTGTGGGGAAGGCGGGATCGGCCTCTCCCAGCGACCCAGCCTGGATGAGTCCTCCATCAGTTGATCACATCCTGACATTCACAGTGGGTGGGAATGCAATGTTGTGTCCAGCCTGTTCATGATCTAAATCTATCTGCTCTTGCTTCCAGCCAGCAGCAGGTCCAGACAGACCAGCACAGACAACATAAGCCCCTGCCCCCGACCACCTCAGAGGAGGATGATGAGGATCCATTTGAAGGACGTCCATCGCTGTGTTTACCCGCACCCTCCACCAGCGCAGAGACACACACACACCCCGGTGGGTCATAGTTCCAGATTGGGCTCGGGTCACTTTCTGGAGAACACCTCACAGGCACATCTCCGCAGCGGCCAGAGGCAGTGAGAGCCCAGGTCTCTGGCACTCGGAGGACTGTTGGAGATCAGGCACTCGCTGAGTCTGAGTCAGATGATGAGCCTCTGCCAGCAGTCGTCTCTAACATGCTGGAGATGCAACGACAGGTGGTGGAAAATCAGGTAGAGTTGCGAGAGGCAGTCAGCAGACGAGAGCAAAGGATGGAGGAGTCCGTCTGCGTTCTGTCTGATGTCGTGGCTCCAACATGTAAGCACATCAAGGTCTCCATGGGAAAGGTGGAGGCCACATTGGAGGTCTTGGTCCAGCGGATCCTGGTGGATTTGCACTCGGAGCTGCACTCCATCGCTATCGGCATGAGTGGGATCCATCAATGGCTAGGCGAGAGGAGGCAGCGGGCACATTGACCTCCCTCCAGGAACCACTTCTCAGGGAGTCAGGCAGGGGCCCTTGGGCACTCACAGGGAAGAGGACCAGTGGCTGGGGACCTCAGGGCCATCCACCCAGGTGACTCCATGGGTGTCTAGCCGATCCCAACCCCCTCTGCCTGTGACCCCATCACAGCCAGCTGTACAGGCTGAGGAGGGTGCACCTGCCCCACAGCAGGAGGCCCAAAGCAGGCCGAGGCCCTCCAGACCCTGGCCCTCTAGAGGGCGCCTGTCAAAGACATCAAAGAGAACAGGGCACAGTGGTCAGCAGGGCTGCCCCCACCTCTGCTCCAGATGTTGGGGATGCACCAAGGCACCACACTAGGGTTAGAAAAATTCAGAAACTTTGACATCACTTTTGGGTCACATGCGATCAATCACTGTATATACCACGCACCTTTGTAAATACATTTACTGTTCATGAGAATGGTGTCCTCATTTGAAAGCCTTTTGCATGTGCATCTAAGTGCCCTGTTATTGTGAGGGTGAGACATGCTCCCTGTCCGTGATCGAGTCCCTTTGCAAGCCTCACGTTCATGTGATGTGTAGCTGAGTCATGATAGTTACTCAACCCGTGTATGTCAGGGAGATATGTCTAACTCCTTACTGCAAGCGTTTGCAAAATGCATTAGTAACTTCTACTCCTTACAAGACAACATGGCGTTAGGTGTGCTCAATGGCCTTGGAGAGTTAGCTGTAACTATCTCTCAAAATGAGATGGTTGTCTTCATTGGCAGTGCCAAAGCACAAGACCTGCAACCACGATGGTCTCTCCAACCATGCGCGCATCTCAGTGTCCGCTAAAAGTTTCTCATTAAGGTGGCAACGATTGCTTCAAGTCCTTTGATGAAGTGTTTGTGCCGACTTTTACTTCCCAGAGCCATGGATGTAGTGTTCACTGCTGACCACTGACCTTTCCAAAGGTGAGGGGCTGGTGAATCATGAGTGTCGAAAGTGCAAGTCCGAATGCTGAACCTGCTCTCAATGTTACTGGATGTACAGGCCATTCAGTGCACAGGCATGGTGCTAAGGGACAGGAGGAATGTGGCCATGTCCCATTGCCTGCTCCTTACTCCACCTGTGGCTATCTTTGTGGCACAGGCACATCTACTGCATTATGTTTCTTCGACGAGGAAGCTGACCCTCATCTGTCTCTTCAGTTTCCTGCCCTTCCTGCTTTTCTTCATCCGAGGATCTCTCAGTCTCCTCCCTGTCTCTCTCTCTGGCAAGGGATCCCCCGCTTGAAACACCAGGTTGTGAAGGGCACAACAGACCACGATTATGTGGGACGCCCTCTGTGGAGAGTATTGCAGAGCCCCACCTGAGTAGTCCAGACATCGGAAGCACATCTTCAGGATGCCAATGGTCTGCTTGATGATGGATCGTGTGGAGCTATGCGTTGCGTTCTATCTCTCCTCCGAGGCACTCCGAGAACGACGCATGGGTGTCATGAGCCATCAGTTGAGCGGGGTGACCGCTTATCCCCAAGCAGCCAGCCCTGTAATCACTGAGGCCCTTTGAATATGTGAGGCACCTGGGAGTGACTCAGGATGTATGAGTCATGGCAACTCCCAGGGTACCTGGCACAAACGTATATGATGTGCTTCTGATGATCACACACCAACTGAACATTCGGGAAGTGGAACCCTTTCCTATTAATGAACATCAGGGGCTGCTGCCAAGGGGTTCTCAAAGCAATTGGCTGCACCCTGTACTCTAGGGAAGTCCGAGATAGCTGCAAACTCCAGAAATCCAGCAGCCTGGCTAGCTTCATCCAGTGTCAATTTCACATAGTGAAGAGTATTACTGTAGGGGGCATCTGTCACCTCCTTGACACATTTATGTGTTGAGGACTGCATAAGTCCCCCTTAGATCCCAGGTAAAAAAATTGAGAATGGCGGTGACCTTCAGGGGGGCACTGGCAATGAATGCCCTCCCAGTCCATGGGGCATTAGATCCACCTGCAGAATGTGGTAGAAATGATCCACCACATCTTTTGACAGGTGCAGACATGCGTGACTTTGTCTTTCGTTCACCTCCAGACAGTAAAGTCTTCTTTAGTAGGCCCTTGGTGGTGTGAGTCGTGTCCGTGGGATGGGTCTAACCTCCTCATCTTCTGGTTCTTGCTGGGGCTTCCCTGGGGCATGGACCTTAGGTGGGGCCTCCTTTTGAAGCTGGGCTAGGTGGTGCCAGACCCTTCTCCTCCTCAATCAGATCACTGCCATCACGAAGGCAGCATTGAGCGCAGGCTCCATTGTACAATCCTCCTTCCCCCTGTGGACTGATAGATGCAACAGATTAATGAATACTGGTCAAATATAATAGACCTCCCACTTGCAAACAGAAAGCCACTGTCATGCCCTGGAGCTACGCCTGCACTACTAGCCTTGTTACTGACACAGATCAAGGTGACCAAGATGTCAACCCTGATACTTGTCATCTCAATCCCACAGAGGTTGGAAGAGGATGGGATGCATTCAAGAAATGTGTCACCTTACCAAAGGCCCTCTTGCAATCCCTGATCTGATATACAGATTAAGGTTAACTTGCACAAGAACAATGACCGGATGCCCTTTGGCCCATTATCCATGCCAATTGGAGAAAACACATTAGAGGCTTTCATGGATGATCTGGCAGATATGCAGTAGCTGTGCTTCCTTTACAGTTGCCTGCACTTTCCATTTTCACATACCTCTCTCTTAATGCTCAAATGGACAAACTGTATTGTGAGGACAATGACTCCTGCAGCCTCTTGTTAAAGTGCAGCAAAAGGCAGTGGCTCCAACTGTGTCTTCTAAAGGAAATCTTCCTCTTTCCTCTCAGCTCTTGACTCTATTTCAATGTTGTGACTCTAAGCTGAGTTTGAGGGTGCCCCCGATAGGGTCCCTTAGTCCAGCCGTGGGCTCCTCCAACACTGCCGCAGACCCCTCCCATAGAGATTCTTTTCCAGTTTCAATTTTAAGCTGCACAGTAACTTTGGTGTTTCAAGATGGTGGTGCTGCATTTTTATTTTGAGACCAGCTTCGACAATCCCCCTGTCAGTGTTCGGGGTCCCTCCAATTATTTTCCTGGAACCTCAGGACGTGCAGGTAAATCTCCCTCTGGTGATTCTCCAGCCACCCCCCCCCCACACCGGTGACCATAGTTTCCATTGTCATGGTGGCGGACATTCCAGCTCTCCCCCCAAACCCATCACTGTGGATGTCCCTAAGCCCCATGTGGCCTCAGCCCTCCTCATCTTGAGGCTGTGTGCATGGTGACGTATAAAGGGATCCCACCCCACCCACCACCCCCCCCCCCTCCCCCCACCACCCAGGAGCCAGGAGAGCTTTCAGTACCCATCCTTAATTATGGTTTTTCCCATTTACAGGCTGCAAATGCCACTCCTGACCATGACTGTCCCATCTGCAGCCCAGTACCAAGCCAGACAAGCCCTTTGTCACCAAAGGTAAGACATTGAACACATCCTGCACACCAAGCTGTGCCTTACCCCAGTTGAGCAAACAGTCCTTGTCCCTCCCTGGGGTGGGATTACAACGTGTGTGCCGTGCATAGGCCCTGTAGCATGGCCCACAAAGCCCCAGGACTGCCTTGGATCTCTCACCCTGACTGTGAGGTCCACAAAGCTCCAGGGACCATGACTGCCTTTCAACGAGCTCTCCCATTCCTTCATGGCTGATCTCTGTCAGCACTGTCTTGCCCCCCACCGCCCCCCACCCCCCCACCCCTCCACGAGTCTCTGTGCAACCCATCCCTCTTGTACCACACTGACGCAACAAACACCCCCTCCTATTGCGGAGCTGGCTTGCATCCTTCCAATTCATACAGTTCGAATCCCATCCACCCCCCTTGCGTGTCTGTGTTCTGGTCTCCCATGTCGGGCTCCAGCCTTGATCAACACCCCCCCTCCCCCCCGCCTAACACCATTCCCTTCACAGCCTCACCATACGCCATTGTCCCCCATGTCTTTTCTCCACACCTCCAACTCCAGCATAGCCCATTGACCCTCGTGTCTTTGTCACCCGTTCCCCCGCCACCCCCCCCCGCACCCCCCACCCCACCCCCCACCACCGGTCGCAATGCTGGTCCCTGTTTCACCCCTGCCTGAGAGCAGCAGCACACACTGACCGTGGCCCTCCAGAATATGGAGGCATCCACCATGAGCAGACCAACCCTACGCCCCCCCCCCCCACCAGTGTGTCATCACTCTGCCGTTGGTGAGAAACTGAAGCAGCGCTGTTGCAGGTTGGCTTTGAATGTTGCACTGACCTCGAAGTCACGAGCGAAGTGAGGGCTGCGCACCACTCATTTCTGAGCGTGATTTAGTCTGGTCTAAATACACATTGGCGTGGCGCGTGATAGGGACGGGAGACATGACTCCGATGAGCAGTGTTTTAAATGAGAATTCCTGACTTAGAAATGCATGAAAATGATGTTCCTGACTTGGATAGTTGGGAAACCAAGCCCGTCATCAGCCCACCATGAAAGTGGTGAGGGGGAAATTCCTGAACTGATTTCCCACCGGCAGAAATCCGATTTTTGGCCTTTCTCCGAATTTTCTGCTCCTGGCCGCCATGAGACCCGTGGCTGGCAGGACCGGAAAATTCCGCCCACAGTTAGAAGAATGTTTAATAAAAGTTGAAGTTCACCAACAGCCTTGGCTCCAGCAGTCTCCATCGACCCTGACCAAGAACAACCTCAGCTAAGGGCCACAACGATGATAACAGAGTATCCAGTCAGTTTTGGATGTTTCTCATTGAGCCAAGGTCTTTGACCAACGCCTCTGACTTAGCGCTTCCAATCTTAACATTTCCATTTCCATTTAGAGTCAGAACATTGGACTTTGCTTGATTTATGTTCAGTCCTAAAGACTCACTGTGTCTTTAAACAAGGCATGCCATAGTCTCTAGTTCTTCCTTTCTTCTGGCTATGAGTGTGGTGTCGTCTGCATCCCTGAGATTCCATATTTTACGACCTCCTGTAACACAGACACATCTCACTGGTTACATCCAATAATGAAATCCAGGTTAAATTAACTACGGCAAGCGGCATGACCAGTGGCTTAAGAAGCCCAAAAGCATCAGCATGAAGCTGAAAACGCCTAGTACAGTCATTAGTGTGGAGTGTTGCGCTCTGTAGGTGCAAGAGTTGGACCCTGAAGAAAGAGGATGAGAGGGGGATAATGGCTTTTGAAATGTGGGCATGGTGGAGGAGGCTCAGAATCAGTTGGACGAGCAGAAAGACAAATGAATGGGTTAGATCAAGACTAGAAGTTCAGGAATCAAAATGGTTGCTAAGGATGTTTAGGGAGAGAATGATAGTCAAGTACAGACATTGGAAACAAAGACCTGGCCAACCTTGCCCAGGCAACAATCGAAAGAGAAATTGAAAGTAAAAACAGACGAGGAAGAAGAAAAATTGGATGGTGGATAACATTGATTTGTGGACTGAGGGGGGCTTGAAGAAAACCAGAGAACTACAAAACCTATGGTGTCAACGTACGAATGAATCCAGTCAGTTAATATCAGTCGCTTGAGTTTCCCTCAATACCCCTGGGTTAGTGAGGGGCTAAATAGGGCAGTTTAGCCATTCTTCATTAGCTGGGAAATGAGCAGGAGGCACAGGCTGAAACATGATCCCCTTGCCTGGTCGAATAGTCTGCCGGTGCAGACCGGCACATTAACAATGGCCACCTTCCCGGGCCTTACCTGGGAGAACTGGTAGTGCCCAAAGAAATCAAAGCCCATTTTGACCTTTTCCCCTGAAATGCCCAGTCTGGCTCTTGTTCTCATGTTTTTGCTTTCAGACAACTCTGACCCTTTCTCTGCTATTTACACTTTCTGCTATTTTGCTTTCAGACAATGCTGACCTTTATTCTGCTATTAACACCTACTCTGGACCAAAGTTTCAGCCTTTAATATTATTGTTATCACTCCCTTTGTCTTGTGTTCCAGGACCTATTTGTCATTTAATCTGTCCTGCCCTCTAATCTATCCCTGACTGTCTATTTTGCTCCACTTGCCTCTCACTTTTTCAACAGCATAGAACTCATCACTTTGTATCTCTCTCCACTTCCAAAGAAGAGTCATATTGGACTCGGAGCATTAACTCAGTTCCGCTCTCTACAGATGGCAAATTGGATCCAGAATTGACTGAGTGGCAGGAAGCAGAGGGTGATGGTAGAGGAGCGTTTTTGTGACTGGATGCCTGTGTCCAGTGAGGTTCCACAGGGATCGGTGTTGGGTCCCTTGCTGTTTGTGGTATATATGAATGATTTAGACTTGGATGTAAGAGGGTTGATCAGTAAGTTCGCGGATGACACGAAAATTGGTGGGGTGGTAAATAGTGAGGAGGATAGCCTTAGGAGGATATAGACGGGCTGGTCACATGGGCTGATCAGTGGCAAATGGAGTTTAATCCAGAAAAGTGTGAGGTGATGCACTTGAGCAAGACAAACAAGGCATGGGAATACACCATGAATGGTAGGACCCTGGGAAGAACCGAGGACGTTGGTGTGCATGTCCACCGGTCCCTTACGGTAGCAGGACAGGTAGATAAGGTGGTTAAGAAGGCATATGGGATACTTGCCTTTATTAGCCGAGGCATAGAATATAAGAGCAGGGAGGTTATGCTGGAACTGTATAAAACGCTGGTTAGGCCACAGCTAGAGTATTGCGTGCAGTTCTGGAATCCGCATTATAGGAAGGATGTGATTGCACTAGAGAGAGTGCAGAGGAGATTTACCAGGATGTTGCCTGGGCTGGAGAGTTTTAGTTATGAGGAGAGATGGATAGACTGGGGTTATTTTCCCTGAAGCAGAGGAAATTGAGGTGTATAAAATGTTGAGGGGCATAGATAAGGTAGATAGGAAGGATCTTTTCCCCTTGGTGGAGGGGTCAATAACCAGGGGGCATTGACTTAAGGTAAGGGGCAGGAGGTTTAAAGACGATATGAGGAGGAATTTTTTCCCCTAGAGGATGGTGGGAATCTGGAACTCACTGCCTGAAAGGGTGGTAGAGGCAGAAACCCTCATAACATTTAAGGAATATTTGGATGTGCACTTGCGATGCCATGACATACAAGGCTGTGGGCCTAGTGCTGGAAAATGGGATTAGAATAGTTAGGTACTTGTTTGACCGGCACTAACTCGATGGGCCAAAGGGTCTTTTTCTGTGCTGTAGACCTCTATGACTCTCTGACTCTATGAGATGCTGTCAGGTCTGCTGAGATTTGTAGCATTTTTTGATTTTATTTCAGATTTCCAGCGTCCACAATGTTTTGCTTTTATTTGAGATCAGATCTTAGCTCTGCAGTCCTGCCACATTGAGTCGGGAATGGTGGTGGGCAATTAAAACAGGAACAGGAGGAGGCTCCATAAATATCCCCTTCCTCAATGCTGGGGGGAGCTCAGCACATCAGTGCAAAAGATAAGGCTGAAATATCTGCATCTATCTTCAGCCAGAGGTGTCGAGTGAATGATCCATCTCGGCCTCCTCCTGAGGTGTCCAGTGTCACAGATACCAGTCTTCGTCCAATTTGATTCACTCCACATAATATCAAGAAATGGCTGAAGGTACTGGATACTGCAAAGGCTATAGGCCCTGACAATATTCTGGCAATAGTACTGAAGACTTGTGATTTGGAACTAGCCGTGCGACTAACCAAGCTGTTCCAGTACAGCTACAAAACTGGCATTGACCTGGCAATGTGGAAAATTCCCAGGCATGTGTTGAACACAAAAAGCAGGACAAATCCAACCCAGCCAATTACCACCCCATCATTCTACTCTCGATCATCAACAAAATGATGGACAATATCGTTGACAGTGCTATCAAGAGGTACTTGCTCAATAGTAACCTGCTCACTGACACTCAATTTGGGTTCTGCCAGGTCCACTCAGCTCCTGAACTCATTGCAGCCTTGATCTAAACATGGACAAAAGAGCTGAACACTGGAGATGAGGTGAAAGTGACTGTACTTGACAGGACATGTTGAAAGCAGTTAATAATTTATATAGTAACTTAGGTTTTATTAATAGGGGCACTGAGTACAAGAGTAAGGCAGTCATGTTGAACTTTTATAAGACACTAGTTAGGCCTCGTCTGGAGTACTGCATCCAGTTCTGGGTCCATACTTGAGGAAGGATGTGAAGGCATTGGAGATAGTTCAGAAGAGATTCACAAGAATGATTCCAGGGATGAAGAAATGTAGCTATGAGGATAGATTGGAGAGGTTGGGACTGTTTCCCTTGGAGGAAAGAAGGCTGAGACGAGACTTGATAGAGGCATTCAAGAACCTGAGGGGTATGGACCGGTTAATAGTGACAAACTGATCCCACTCAAGAAAGCATCAAGAATTAGAAGGCACAGATTCAAAATAATTGCCAAAAGGACTAAATATGATATGAAGAAAATTTTTTCATCCAGAGATCGGTTGGAGGCTGGAACAAACCTCCTGAGAGGGTGGTGGAGGCAGGTTCGATCAAGGTGTTCAAGAGGGAATTGGATGTCTAGCTGAAAAGAAAGAATGTGCAAGGTTATGGGGATAAGGCAGGTGCTTGGGACTAGGTAGAATGCTCTTTCAGAGAGCCAGTGCAGACTAAATGGGCTGAATGGCCTCCTTCTGCACTGTAATTTTCTGTGATTGACATCAAGGCAGCATTTGACTGAGTGTAGCATTGAGGAGCCCTATCAAAACTGCAGTCAATGGGAATCGGGGGAAAACTCTCCACTGGTTGGAATCATACCTAGCGCAAAGGAAGATGGTCGTGGTTGTTGGATGTCAATCATCTCAGCTCCAGGACATCACTGTAGGAGTTCCTTAGGATAGCAACCTAGGCCCAACCATCTTCAGCTGCTTCATCAATCACCTTCCCTTCATCATAAGGTCAGAAGTGGGGATGTTCGCTGATGATTGCACACTGTTCAGCACCATTTGCAACTCCTCAGATACTGAAGCAGTCCATGTCCAAATGCAGCAAGACCTGGACAATATCCAGGTTCAGGCTTTTAAGTGGCAAGTAACATTCGTGCCACACAAGTGCCAGGCAATGACCATCTCCTTCAAGAGAGAATCTAATCATCTCCCCTTGACGTTCAATGGCATTATCAACACTGAATCCCCGCTATCAACATCCTGGGGGTTACCATTAACCAGAAACTGAACTGGACTAGCCACATAAATATTGTGGCTATAAGAGGCTGGGAATCCTGCAGCGAGTAACTCACCTCCTGACTCCCTAAAGCCTGTCCACCATCTACAAGGCACAAGTTAGAAGGCACAAGTCATCTACTTGCCTGGATGAATTCAGCTCAAACAACACTCAAGAAGCTTGACATGGTCCAGGACAAAGCAGCCCATTTGAGACAGCCCAAATCAGCCTCCCATCCACCACCTTAAACATTCACTCCCTCCACCACCAAAGCACAGTAGCAACTGTGTGTAACATCTACAAAATGCATTGCAGCAAGTCACCAAATCTCCTTCGGCAGCACCTTCCAAACATGTGAACTCTATCACATAGAAGCACAAGGGCAGTAGATGCATGGGAACACCATAACCTGCAAGTTCCCCTCCAAGTCACTCACCATCCTGACTTGGAAATATATCGGCCGTTCCTTCACTGTCGCTGGGCCAAAATCCTGGAACTCCGTCTCTAACAGCACTGTGGGTGTACCTACACCAGATGCACTGCAGCGGTTCAAGAAGGCAGCTCACTTACCACCTTCTCAAGGGCGATTAGGGATGGGTAATAAATGTTGGACCAGCCAGTGATGGCCACAACCTGTGAACGAATAAGTAAAAAAAAATTGTATTAAAAAGTCTAGTGAGAAAAGGGAAAATTGAATCGGTTGATCTTTCATGATTACGATTGAAGTACGCACACCAAATGCTGGTGAACTGAGACCAACTTATTGAGAATCTGATTGCTTTGTTGAAAATAGAAACTCCATGAGTAAGAACCTTTGTTGTAAAAATTCTTTTTCCATCACGTCTGAAACAGCAAAGGACACTGCTTTAAATCAAGTAATCATTCAAATCCCAGTTGACTATGGAGTTGATTTGCGACGTGTCACCTGACACATAGGGGAGCTTCCTCTGCGTCTGTAATAGCAAAAGAAAGTAACGCTGCATTCACACGGCAGCATCGTGACCACAGGGGGCATCCCAAAGAAGTTCAGAGGTGATGAAGTACGGTACATTTGAACAGTTATAATGTAGGAAGTGGAGGCGGCAAATCTTTTCCCAGCAAGCCCCCTCAAACACCAATGAGATAACGACCAAATAATCTGTCCTTTTTTTTTAAGTGATTGAAGGATAAATATTGGCCTGGGCACCAGCGAGATCTCCTCTGCTCTTCTTTGAAATAGTGCCATGGGACGTTTCACATCTGAGAGGGCAGTCAAGGTTTCGATTTAATAGAGCGGACTTTACAGGGGGATTGCTTAACCCCTGCTACCCCCACCGCACCCCCCCCCCCCCCTCCCCCCCCAAAACCAAAGTAAAAGTTGGTCGGCGCCTTGCCTACATGAAACCTGGTTGCTCCCCCCCCCCACCCCCAGCGATAATACGCTGGGGCTGGCCTTAATTCGTGCAGAGGCTTAGACAGGAAGCCCCACCCTAGCGAGCTGCCAGCCAATCACTGTTTGACTCTGTAGCGCCACTAGAGAGTAGTGGCCGCAGCTGGGACTGTAAGCAATCCCAAGGCAGAGGTGAAGCTCGATACTGGACTTCAGGTCATTCTGGGCGGGCACCATTTTGGGAGATCCCAGCCAGGGGGGATTGGGGGGGGTGGTCGAGTTAGAGATGCCGAGGAGGATGGACAAAGTGGGAGCTACCATCTTAGGAGGGGTTGCCTCCAATGGGCACAGGAACCTCTGACCCCCAACCCCTCCCAGCCTGCCTGCGTGCTGTAAAAGCTGTAGGGCTGGTTGCCATGCCACACCTTCCCCCAAAGACCTAAAATGTGCAGCGGAGACAGAATGAGGCCCTTGAGTGGCAGTTAGCTGCTCATTTAAGGGCCTGAATAGGCCTAAGAGCAGGAGAGCCTCTTGACGCCTTACCCTGTAATATGGGAGACAGGTGGGGATGGGCAGGAAAGTGGCAGGCTGGCAACCCCGTTTATTCTACGTGTCTGCCAGCCTTCAAATAAGCTGGTTCGGATCCGTACAATTCATCCCAAAGCCTCATCTGTGGCTCCAACTGTGTGGTACACCCCTCAGTACAGCAGAGCGTGTCAGCCCAGTTTAAAGTGTGCAACAGAAGGTGTCATAAAATTGCCTCCACCTTCCAAAACTTGTTTGCCGGGGCACTCGGGCATTGACCTAGGAAGTTCTCCACTATATTCCTAGTGTTTAGAATTTCACTGGCATTTCAAGTGCCCAACGTACAATTAGAGGCTGCATTGTGTGTTAGCTTAGTTGAGTCCTGCATCAGAAGCTCGTGGGTTCGATCTCCTCAGTTAATGGCGTGTGTTCATAATGCAGGCTGATATTCTGGGGTCCGAATGCTGAGGGAGTGTTGGATTGTTTGACGCTGTCATCCAGATGAGGTGTTATCTTGGTATCGCCTGTTCTGGTGCTTCAGGTGGTCATCAAAGATCCCAGGGCACTGGGTAACGTCTCCCAGTGTCCTGGCCCACATCTCTCCTTCAATAAGCGCCGCCACCATAAGCACATGAACTGCGGATTGTGGGATCTTGCTGTGCGCACCATGGCTCCTGCATTGGCTAACATAACAACAATTTGCATTTGTATAGCGGCTTTAACATAGGAAAAAAGCCTTAAGACATTTCACAGGAGCATTAGCAAACAAACAATGTATCAGAGCGGGTAACTAAAATCTTGGCCAAAAAAGTAAGTCTTAAGGAGTGTCATAAAGAGGGAGCAAATAGGGAGGCGGAGAGCTTTAGGAAGAGAATTCGGGCGTTTAGGGCCTGGAAAGCTGAAAGCATGGTTGTCAATCGTGGAAATGATTAAAATCAGTGATGCACAAGAGGCCAGAACTGGAGGAGTGCAGAGATCTCGGAGGGTTGTAAGGCTGGAGGATGTTATAGAGGTAGGGAAGGGGTGGGGTGGGGGAGGTGGGGGGAAGTGGAGGAGGCATGGAGAGATTTGAAAACAAGGATGAGAATTTTAAAATTGAGACGTTGCTGTTCAGCAAACGTAGAGGTGGCAGGTGAAGGGAATTTGGTGTGAGTTAGGATTTGGGCAGCAGAGTTTAAACGCTGTTTAAAAGCTATCTCTTTGATCAAGCTCTGAATCAGGTTGTCCTCATGTCTGCCAACTGAAGGTGCAGCAGAGACAGGTTGAATGTACGAAAATGATGAAAGTGACTGTCACCTTCTTACTACCGCATTTGCAATTAGGGACGCGCAATAAATGCTGCCCTCACCAGTGACGCTCACATCCCATTCAGCCTGCCTCACTGAATCATGGTGTCTGAAGCCTGATGATTGGGCCGCTCCCTTGTTCTTTCCCCCGGGCCTGAATTTTAGTCACGTTGGAGGCGGGCTTGGCGTGGAGACTGTCGGCCAGCATGTTGGATTTCCGGCTTCATCCTGGCCCTGGGCCGTTACCCTGGAGGCAGACTAGGGGTTGGCAGACAGCAAGTTGGCAGGGAGCCAACTCAACCAACGAGAGGCCTATTAAGGCCTACTGTCGGAGGCCAACTGGGATTTTCAAGTCGGCCTCTTGGTTCCTGGAGATGGTGGAGAACAGGCCTTGAGGAAGTACCCGTGCGGCAGACCAGGGTTGAGGGAGGGATTGCCCAGTTGCCTGATCTATTTGTCTACATTTTTAAAAAAAGAGATGGAGAGAGGGCACCTCCACCTGAGCCACCCTCGCCCTCACTTTTACCCTGAAAGGCATCCTGCTTTGGTGCTTCTATCGGCCCTCCAGCTTTGAGAGCCGGCCCACCATGCTTAATTGGACAACGAACCCACTTTCTGACCATGACTGGCCGGTATTGGGAAAATCCCAGGTGAGTGACTGTTCCCCACACAGTGCAAGCACCCGAACCCCATCTAAGCACAGCACTGGGCTCCTGAAACCTGCAGGGAAAATCCTGCTCCATCTCTCTTTAAACTCGTCCTTTGGAGGTATATATCCAATTTCCTCTCGCGGGTTACCAGTGGATCTGTTTCTGCCTTCAGGCTGTGGTTTCAAAATCCCAGCTTGGGGGACACGTGAAAAAAAGAAAATTTCATCTGCCCTAAGAACTGGAGAAATTAGGAAACAAACGCAAGAAAAGAAATGTTAAAACGTTCCGGCTGCATTTTGAGTCCTGTTTTGATAAATTTTGGATTGAGACCCTTTGCTGGTCTGTTTTTGATTTAACAATTCTATAGTCTGGGGCAAAGTCTCCAAGTTTCATTGAAACCATAGGTTAAGCACTCCAATTCCAGTCCTAAACCACCCTCAGTCAGTTAAATTATCAAAATCAACTGAGAAGTAAGTTAAGTATTTTTTTCCCTTTATTCTTTCATTGGATATGGGCATCACTGGCAAGGTCAGCTTTTCCTAGTTTTCCCTTAAACTGAGGGCTTGCCAGGCCAACTCAGAGGGCATATAAGAGTCAACTGCATTTTAAAAATTTGCTTATAGGATGTGGCATCACTGGCTAGGTCAGCATTTGAGAAGGTGGTAGTGAGCTGCCTTCTTGAACAGCTGCAGTTCATCATGTGGTGTAGATACACCCACAGTTAGGGAGGGAGTCTAAGGAATTTGATCCAGTTGGGTGGGATGAGGAAGGGTCTGGATTCACATGTGGGTCAGACCAGGTAAGGGTGGCAGGTTTTGTTCCCTAAAGGACATTAGTGAACCAGATGGGTTTTTATAACAATCAATCATAGTTTTTAATGGTCACTGTTACTAACTTTCAATTCCAGATTTATTAATTGAATCTAAATTCCACCAGGTGCCATGATGGGATTTGAACCTGTGTCCCCAGAGAATTAACCTAGGCTTCTGGATTACTAGTCTGGTGACATTACCACTATGCTACTGTCTCCCCAATGTATTTATGCAAGGCTGTCTTTTTGTACCTGAGATTTGTACTCTGTTGTATATTTCATATCTCAGATCTATGTAAAGATGACACTAGTTTATATGTGTGAAACAGGTTTTATTCATAGTGTTTTAAAATGTCTGCTCCATGCTTTAACTCTAGCTTCCAGCGCTTTCTACAGCTTGTTTTCTTTTCTCTGAGTCCATATCCAGGCTTAACCAATCAAGCACAGTGATATTAATAGCAAACAGACTGTTACGATCACAGCTGACATTAATACTGAACAAATCAGATCCCAGATTGAAACCTGGCTTGATAGATCCTAACATTTTTGTTTGAAACTGTGGAGGAAAGTTACTGAACAAATTCACAGAAGTCTGCTGATGAACTTTTAACACAAAGAAAAAGACATTTATTAAACAAGGAAAATAAACTATATTACACCAGACAAAAAGGTTGGAAAGATCTCGATACACACTCAAGAATATGATTCAAATATTCACTATTCCTTCATACCAGCTATATCTTTTCCGACACAAACAAATTCAGAAAGATAAAATGATTTACAATACCTATCTTATACTCTAATATTCAGGATAAGTATAAGGTTCATGTGATCAGACCTTGTGGTCCTTGTGGTCAGACACAGCACAGTAAATGAGAGGTGTGACCAAAGCAGATTCCATGGATTGCTCAACAACCCACCTAGTCATTCGTCACAGTGTGAGCTAAGCAATTTCACTGAAGTTTTGTTTCCTTCACAAGGGATTCCAATCTCCACACTTGAAGATCCTGCCTTGCAATTTTCTCAGAATGTCACTCCCACTTGGACAGCTTCGACAAGGACTCACCTCTAGGGTTTCAATCTCGTCTTCCGAGATTCCTTTACCCTGGATCTCCGAGTACACTCAAGCTTCACCTTCCAAGCACAATTTTAGATCTTTGGCCGTGCCAAGCAGAACACCACAGCTCCACAAGGCCTGCAGTAAGGAGTCACCAAGCTTTGGCTGCCTCCTTGGATCTTCAGGGCTTCTCTCAAGCCCACCTCACTTCAGGTCTGCTCCTCAAGGCCCTCTCTTTAGCTCGGAGCCTATTGCTCTGCTCCCTTCTTTTAACTTGACCCTGGGGCCTCTTTCTGATCCCTGACTTTTGTCCCTGCATGGGACTATCTCCTGGGGCCTCTTTCTGTCCCACTCCCTAGTTTGGGATCTTTCCCCTGTCGCCCTTCCACGTCCCACTCCCTGGGACACACTCAGCACAACGCCACTCTGGTTCGGGTCACTTGACCCGCTTCTCCGCCCCCCCCCCCCCGCCCGTTTCACCCCTTTGCTTCTTCTCTCCAGGGGCAGGCGCGTGGGGCCGATTCCCGGCCGAACGAGCGTTAAGAAAAAAGTACTAACTGCGCGCGTGCGGCCCCTTTCCCGACGCACAGTAAGAGCTCCGACCTCCGGCTGCCGGTTTAAAAGCGAGGTAAGTATCATGTTTCGTCACAAGACTCACATAATCAAACACAGCACAATGGGACGTTGCATCCTCCAATTCTGTCCAGACAGATGGAATGAAAGTTTCCTGTCCCTGGTGGGTGGGCTTCATAAGATTATCCTTCTGCCGGTGGGACTTGGGTTTCGAGCCAGCCCCGGACAGATGGAATGGAAATCTTCCCTCTCTGATGGAACACCAAAAGATTGTCCTTTCGCCTGTGGGACCTGGGTTTTGATCCAACCCCAGACAGATGGAATGGAAATCTTCCCTCTCTGATGGAACACCAAAAGATTGTCCTTTCGCCTGTGGGACCTGGGTTTTGATCCAACCCCAGACAGATGGAATGGAAATCTTCCCTCTCTGATGGAACACCAAAAGATTGTCCTTTCGCCTGTGGGACCTGGGTTTCGATCCAGCCCCAGACAGATGGAATGGAAATCTTTCCTCTCCACTTTTGTGACTAGCCTGGCTCTGATTTTAACTCTGTGACCGGGTTTGCATACAGGTCTGCGGAATTAAAATCTTAGTGCGTGAATGGAAATGGTTCAAAAGCCTGAGCAAGTTTGTACAGTTCACGTTTGTTTTCTCAGAGCCAAGGAGTGGACAGGACACAGCCCGCCCCACCAGAAATTTCACCCTGTCAATCAGAATTTAACAATAGCTTTGTAGCATCGGGATAGGTAGCAATGCAAATGTAAATGAGCCATTGAACTGATTGCGCCTCAGCGGGCCTGATCCTGTTCTTCCCCCAAAGCAGTAATCCCTTCCCTCGTTAAACACAAACGGATGTTAAAAAGGAACCAAGGAAGGGGCTGCTGCCAGTTTAACCCTTTCCCAGCCACTCGATTTATGAAAATCTCGCACCGTTTGCCCATCACGCCCGGGCTTGCTGACCTGCTTTGGCTCTCCATCAACGCCCTCTTGATTTTGAAAATTCGCACCCTTGCTTTCAAATCGCTCTCGGGGGCCCCTCATCCGTCACTTTCTGTGTAACCTCCTCCAGCCCCGACAGCCATCGCGGAGCTCAGGTTCCTAGGTTATATTGTGATTTTTCCTGTATTTTCACTTCTGTTCCAATGACTGGAAGCCCGGCCAAAAGAAAAAAACGCAACGAGTCACAGTCAACAGCCCTTCAGAAGTGAAGTGTTTGCACGGTGCTGTAATTCAAACCAGATCTTCACACAGGTGAGGCCTCCTCACCTTGCTCAGGACAACACCTTCATTTCTGAGCTGGTTTTGTCACATTTTGAAGTTTTAATACTCTGCTCCGTACTTGACTCCCTGGTATACCTTGCATCAAGCAGATCAATAGGCAGGAGCAAGTCCAAACATTTAAGGGATCCAACAAATCTGGTTCCACCTTCCCCCTTTGACAATCTTTTACCGAGGTAGCGTAGCACTTGTATCACTTGGCTAATAATCCCAAGAATGCGGGTTGAAATCCTGCCAGGCCAGCTGGAGAATTTCAATTCAGTTAAAAAAAAAATCTGGAAATAAAAAAAGTTCATCTCAGTGAACCAGTGGCCATTTAAGCTGCCAGATTGTTTTACAAACCAAAACAGTTCATTCATGTCCATTAAGGAGAGGAATCTGCCAACCTTACCTGTCTTGGCCAAAAGTGACACTTCAACAGCATGC
Organism: Carcharodon carcharias; assembly: GCF_017639515.1. Taxonomy (NCBI): domain Eukaryota; kingdom Metazoa; phylum Chordata; class Chondrichthyes; order Lamniformes; family Lamnidae; genus Carcharodon; species Carcharodon carcharias. The sequence continues at coordinate 11,566,370 of NC_054473.1, forward strand.
ATTTACATAGCGCCCGTAACACAGTAAAACTTTCCACGGTACTTCACAGGGCTGTCATTGAGGTGGGTGGGAGATGTTGGCATAGTGGTAATGTGGCTGGACTAATAATCTAGTTTAGGCCCAGGCTAGGATTATGGGTTCAAATCCCACCATGGCAGCTGGTGGAATTTAAGATCAATGAATAAATCCAGCCTTAGTAATAGTGACCATGAAACAATTGTTGTAAAACCCATCTGGTTCACTAATGCCCCCTTTAGAGAAATGTGGCCTAGGGAGCCACTCAGTTCAAGGACAGTCAGGATGGGCAACAAATGCTGGCCTTGCCAGTGACACTCACACTCACATCCCATGAAAGAATTTAAAAAAATGATTCTTGAGACATAAGGGGATGTTAGGACCAGTGACCAGAAACTTGGGCAATGAGGTTTTAAAGGAGAAGAGAAAGGTGGAGAGGTTTAGGATGGGAATTTCCAGAGCTTGGAGCCCAGGCAGTTGAGTCAGCAATGGTGGAGTAATTCAAATGAATAATTGGAGGAGAGCAGATCTCTTCTAAGGCTGTAGGAGCTTTAATGAAATCAGGAGAGGTAAGGCCACAGTGGGATTTGAAATTAAAGGCAAGAATTTTAAAAATCAAGGCATTGGGTGATTGATTGGGAGCCAGTGTAGGTCTGTGAGCACAGGGACGATAGGCGAGTGGGACTTAGGGAGAGTAAATAATGGGCAGCAGAGTTTTGGATGAGTTCAAGTTTATAGAGTGTGGGAAGTATGAGAAGGTTGGAGTAGTTAACTCCAGAGGTGACAAACGCATGGATGAGGGTTTCAGCAGTGGATCAGCTGAGGCAGGGGCAGAGATAGGCGATGTTTTGGAGAAGTAGGCAGAGTTGGTGATTGGGTGAATATGTGATCGGAGGCTCATCGCGAGGCCAAATAGGACAACAAGGTTGTGATCAATTTGGTTCAGCCTCAGATAGTGACCAGCACAATGGCTGAAGTCAGTGGCCAAGGAATGAAGTTTGTGGCAGGGACCAAGGACAATAGCTTCGGTCTTCCCAATACTTGAAGGCAATTTCTGTTCTTCCAGTACTGGATGTTGGACAAACATTGTGACAAATCAGGGATTGCGAGGGGATTGGGAGAGATGGTGGTGCGGACTTCAGCCTCACACTAACATGGTTGACTCTTACCTGCCCTCGAAAGTGGCTTAGAAAGCCACTCTTTTGCATCACACCATCTCAGTTCAAAAAGGGGACCTGTCACCAGCTTCTCAAAGCAACTCGGTGAAGGATAATGTAAATGATGTATTGAATAGCGTCAGAGACTTGGGGAGAGATGTATTATTAAGGTTTTAAGTTAAATATATAAATAGTCAATTTACATCCTCAGTGATATCAGATCACATGACAACAGAGCATACTGAGAGATAGTTCTATGTGAAGCCTCGCGCTAAGCCTTGTCCTGCATACAGTTAGAAGAATGTTTAACAAAAGTTACAGTTTACCAACAGCCTCGCCTCCAGCAGTCTCATTGATACCTAACCAAGGACAACCAAAGCTAAGACCCACAACGATGATAACAGAATAATTTAAACACATTTTTTGAGAAAGTAACAAGGAGGATTGATGAGGGTGGTGCAGTGGATGTTGTAGACATGGATTTTAGTAAAGGATGGTCAATAAGTCTCAGTCTTGCCAAAGATGCCATATCCCAGCATTAATTCATGAAAACCTCAAGTGCTGTCTACCTCGGTTTGGAATGTCTAGCTGAAGCCTCAGTGTAAAGGTCCCTGTACACATGAAAAGAACCAATGCCACCCGTTCACAGCTTCAAGGTCCTAGTGTAACATAATGAGGGAATTAACAAACAGTTCTTAAATATTCACATGATAAATTAATTCAAGCCTGTTAGATAGTGGAAATAAAGCCCCAATCCCATGATATGGTCGCTAATCCTGTTTAGAGGAATATATTCAAGCAGAAGTGAGAAGGAATGATATTTTGACTAGTCTGAATGACTTAACTGGACCCCTTCCCCCCAAGGGGTGTTTCATATGCATTCACAGCACGATCATGATGAGGATGAAAGCAATGGGTCTAGGGGACATATGCTATCTGCATCTGGGAACTGATTCAAATTTAATTAGAGATGTAAATCGAGAGTTCTTCCTGGGACTTGAGGGAGGAATGAACAGAAAGTGATATGGAAAAAAGTCATATGGGGCCATATGGTCAAGTCAGGAGGATGGCAGTCCAAATATTCTGAAGGGATTCAGAATTTTAATGTGGTTGAAAAAAGGGATAATTCTTTAAAATTAAATCCATGTTCTTTCCAATGTTCAAAGAAGGTTTACTTTATTTCTGATTTTTCCCCTCCTCTTCTTGATGGTTGCTGATTTGTGGCATTTAAGTGCGTTAGTGTGAGGTGCTTTGTCAAAACAGTGCCATTGGGTGAGGCATCAAACACATCAGGAAGTTGTTAGTTCAAACCCTCAGCAACCCTCAAAACATCCTTCTAGGGCTTGATACCACTACCACACAGAAGGACAAGGGCAGCAGATGCATGGGGACACCACCACCTGCAAGTTCCCCTCCAAACCACTCACTGTCCTGACTTGGAAATATATCGGCCGTTCCTCCACTGCAGCTGGGTAAAATCCTGGAACTCCCTCCCTAACAGCACTGTGGGAGTACCTACACCGCATGGACTGCAGCGGTTCAAGAAGGCAGCTCATCACCACCTCCTCAAGGGCAATTTGCGATGGGCAATAAATGCTGGGCCCAGCCAGAGACACCCATATCTCAGGAATGAGTGAAAAAAACAGCATCATTAGGCTGACACTTCAGGGTAGTGCTGAGGTGATGTTCTCCTGCGTAACTGGTATACTTGGACACAGCCTTAGTCTCTTCTGACATGACGGGTTGAATTCCTGCTCTGGGGTTGGGACCTGGGAGCCAGGCGCTTTTCCGTGTCCCGAGCCCACCCCTGTCGCCCAAAGTATTTTTTTTTAACAAGCAGGCCATTCCGGTGCTCGGGGTGCACGCTCGCCAGCCAGTTAAGGGTGGCGGGCAGGGTCTCGAGGCTGGAGAGGTGATAGGAAACCCTCCCACGCAGAGAAATCGGAACCCCCACTGTCAGGGGATTTCAAGATGGCACCTCCCTCTGAAGGTCTTTTATAAGTTTCTAAATTCATAAAATAAGAGCTTGCAGGCCCTCAGCGTGGGGGGGGGGGGGGGGGTACTGCCCCTCGGTGGGGTGGTCAGCGGCCGCAGCTGTGGCCCAACTGCCATGGCAGCTGCTGGGTAGGGTAGAAGCCGGCACCTCCCTCCTACCTGCCTCTGGGAGGCCGTCCCAATTCTTCAGCTGTGTTCCAGCATCAACAGAGGTCAGGGGTCCCGCGTGCTGACCGGAGAATTCCAGTTGACATGTGCTGAGTCTCCTCAATAGGCCCTATAATGGGCCACCTGCCACTTCCAGTGAGCGGCTGTTACCAAACCCCAGCCCCACCCCCCTCTCCTGATCCTGGAACCCTAGAACCATTGAAAAGTTATGGCACAGAAAGAGGCCATTCAGCCCATTGTGTCTGTGCCAGCCGAAAAAGAAAAAAAAACAGCCACCCATTCCATTCCCACCTTCCAGCACCCGGTCTGTAGCCTTGCAGGTTACAGCGCTTTGGGTGCTGATCCAGGTACCGTTTAAGTGAGTTGAGGGTTTCTGCCTCCACCACCAAACCAGGCGGCAAATTCCAAACACCCACCTCCTTCTGGGTGAAGAAGATTTTCCTCCTGTCCCCTCTAATCCTTCTACCAATCGCCATGAACCTTTACCCCTTGGTAATTGTCCTTTCTGCTAAGGAAAGCAGGCCTTTCCTGTCTACTTTATCTAGGCCCCACATTATCTTGTACACCACAATTAAGTCACCTCTTAGCGCCCTCTGTTCTAAGGTTAAAAATTCTTAGCCTAATAATCTTTCCAAATAGCTGCAATTTTCAAGATCTGGCAACATTCCTGTAAACCTCCTCTGTACTCTCTCCAGAGCAATTATGTCCTTGATGTAATGTGGCGACCAGAACGGTACACAAAATTCCAGCTGTGGCCTAACCAGCATTTTATACAATTCCAATATTCCATCCCTCGCACAGTAAAGGAAAGCATCCCATAGGCTTTCCTATCCGCCTTATCCACCTGATCTGCCATATTCAGGGACATGTGGACATGCACTCCAAGATCTCTCACTTCCTCTGCCCCTCTCAATATCTTCCCATTTATTCAGTATTCCCTAGCCTGGTTTGCTCTCCCCAAATGCATTACCTCACACTTTTCTGAGTTGAACTCTATTTGCCAATTTTTCTGCCCACTCAACTACACCATGGGTACCATTCTGGAGTCAGCAACAACCTCTGCTATCAACTACACGGCCAAATTTTGTATCATCTGTAAATTTTCAAATCATGCCTTCCACATTTAAGACCACATCATTAATATATACAACAAACAGCAAGAATCCCGACACTGAGCTCTGTGGAACACCACTGGAAACTGCTTTCGATTTGCAAAAACATCCAAGGACTGTTACCCTTTGTTTCATGTCCAATTTTGGATCCAACTCGTCACCTTCCCGCATATCCCATGGGATCTCACTTTTCTGACCCGTCTGCCATGTGGGTCCTTGTCAAACACCTTAGGAAAATCCATTGTCGACAACATACACTGCACCACCCTCATCAATCCTCCTTGTTAGTCTCTCAAAAAATGCGATTCAATCGCTACGACACAAAGGTAGGTAGGAGTGTAAGTTGTGAAGAGAATGTAAGGAGGCTACAAAGTGACATAAATAGGTTAAGTGAGTGGGCAAAGATCTGGCAGATGGAGTATAATGTGGGCAAATGTGAAATCATTTATTTTCCAGGAAGGATAATAAAGAAGCTCATTACCTAAATGGTGAGAGATTGCAGAGCTCTGAGATTCAGAGGGATCTGGGTGTCCTAGTGCATGAATCACAAAAGGTTAGTATGGAGGTACAGCAGGCTATTAGGAAAGCTAATAGGATGTTATCATTTATTGTGAGGAGAATTGATTATAAGAGTATGGAGGTTATGCTTCAGTTGTACAGGGCACTGGTGAGACCATATCTAGAGTATTGACCATATCTAGGGTATTGTATACGGTATTCGTCTCCTTATTTAAAGAAAGATGTAAATGTGTTGGAAGCAGTTCAGAGAAGGTTTACTAGACTAATACCAGGAATGGGCTGGTTGTCTTATTAGGAAAGGCTGGACAGGTTAATCTTGTATCCGCTGGAATTAGAAGAGTAAGATGTGACTTAATTGAAACCTTTAAGATCCTAAAGGGTCTTGGCAGGATGGATGTAGAGAGGATGTTTCCTCTTGTGGGAGAATCTAGAACTAGGGGTCACTGTTCAAAAATAAAGGGGTCGCTCAGTTCAGACAGAGATGAGGAGAATTTTTTTCTCTCAGAGAGTTGTGAGTCTTTGGAACTCTCTTCCTCAAAAGACAGTGGAAGCAGAGTCTTTGAATATTTTTAAGGCAGAGTTAGATAGATTTTTGATTAACAAGGGGGTGGAATGCTATTGGGGGTAGGCAGGATTTTGAGGTTACATTCAGATCAGCCATGATCTTATTGAATGGTGGAGCAGGCTCGAGGGGCCAAGGGACCTATTCCTGCTCCTAATTCGTATGCTCGTATGTTTGAGACCCCAATCTCCCCCTTTGTGGCCCTCAGGCCTTCCCTTTCCTCCCCTCCATTGGACCCCTTGAACTTACCTGGGCCTCTGCTCCCTGGATTTAGGCTCCGACTCCCTCCTGAAGTTCCTCTTCTGTCCACTGCAGCCCTGTAGCTGCGGGGACTAGAGAGCTGCCCTAAGGCGGGACTTCCTCCCGAGCGAGGGGGCGACAATCCTGCTTGCAAACCAAACTTAATGCTCATCCGAGTGTGAAGTGGCTGTGGGGCACCGGGAGTTGGCAGGCTTGTGTTCCCTGCCGACCCTTCAGAATGCAGGAAGCGAGACCCCGCCATCTGAAAAATTCAGGCCCAAATCCTTTCTTCGAAATGGTTTGCCATGGGGTCTTTTACCTGAGGGGTGCCGCCTCGATTTAACATCACCTCGAACAGTGCAGCTCTCCTCCAGTGCTGCGCTGGTGGTGTCAGCCTTCATTTCATGCTCAACTCTCTGGAGTAGGGCACAAGCCCACAACCCTTTGACTCAGGGACCATGGCGTTACTGGCCGAGTCCCAGCTGATACTTAGCTTTATTCAAAGAGAATGGATCAATATATATCAAAGTTCTTGTCGAATAAACCATTTATGCCTGAATTATGCTGAGGTTGATGTTGAAGAACTAACAACCCTTTGTTGTGACAGTAGACGCGGGGGATATTCACTTTGAGTCACTTTAACTGATACCAGATTTGCTTCTTTTCCAAAATTGAGTTCGCGGGTTCCCACTCTGGGCTGTGTTGGGAGCAGGCTCCCTGAGAATGATTTTGCCTCAATTGGCCAATGGTGGCCAGAGGCTGCGCTCAACGCCCCAGTTAAGGATGGCAGGCGGGTTCCCGAAGCTGGAAGGCCAACAGCGGGCAGTGTAGGGTGGAAGGAGCAGTCAGTCACCGGGAGGCTGACCCCAGGCATCGGCTGCGTTCCCGATTCCTTGGAGGGGGCCCCGATAGTCATCGGCCTTTAAATTATCTTCACCAGCTACCCGCGGCTTGTGGCTGGGTAGCCATTATTCCCCCCACCCCTCCCTCCGCTTTGGCTTCCAGGGGCAGGGTGCTGCTGGCAGCGCTGCATGTCGGTGGAGGGGGTGGCGGGGGGGGGGGTCAAAATTACACACATGCCTCCCTCTGTTTCCTCCCCCATATTGGGGTAAGAATCCCGCCCCAGTTTCTTAAAGGACCACAGCGGCACCCGAACTCAAATTCCCTGGATCATCAGTCCCGGCCACATAACCACTGCCCCAGTACATATGTCAGAAGGTGGATTTGAACGCTCCAAACAAAAGCCTTCGAAGGGAGAGGTCACTTGCACGGGAGCACGGTGCACTTAACACTGCGGCTTCAGGCAGTTTAATGGTTAGTAAATTAAGGAGTAAACTGTAGTTTAAATACAATTTACATTAATATAAGCTCTCATTTTAATGCCATTGTCCCTCCAGTGAGTATGTAATGTCATTTAATAACTGTACAGTGAAAGCATATGTCAGCAGAATGCTGCGACAATTTTTTTTTTCCTGGTTTAATGCTTGCGGGCCATCAGCACTTTAATCATCTACTTATGTGCTCACAGAACCAAGTGTCATTGGTTGTGTGAAGTAATTAATACGCCATTTTCAGGGAGCTGCAGAGCCTAGTAAATAAAACGACGGAACAATTATTAAAAGCATCTCCAGCCTAATTGTCACAAACTCTCTTGAGCATCTCTCATTGGGGATGCTCTATGAATAGAGCTACAAGGCCCAAGGCCAGTTTTATAATGAGCTCCACAGACTCGCTACATTTCAATTGGATTTTCTTTCTCTTTTTTTTTCCCCCACGTAGAAGATTTATCTTACTGCCCATGCTGGCATTCAGGTTATAAATTGAGGCATTTTACTAATATATTGAGGTATTTCAGTCTTGTGCATGTGTTTGTGTTTGAGATTAGAACAGGTCATTCAGTTGAGAACTCAAAGATTTATGTAACAGTGCGTTTTGTATATGGAGACTAATTGCCTTGCTGACAGGTTGCTTTGGGGAGGCCTACTTTCCGAAGCCTATTTGTCAGGTTTCAGCTGCTAGGAATGCTTCCTGCAGAAATGCAGAGCTGAGGTTGGTCAGAGGGTGTGTAGGGGTCAGGTAAGGTGGGTGGCACAGGGAGACGAGGTGCAGTAAAAGGAATAATTACATTTATTTAGCGTCACAGTGTGCTCTCCCACCAATTAAGTTCTTTTGAAGTGCAGTCATTGCTGTCAGGTAGTAAACACGGTTGCCAATTTGCACACAGCAATTTTCTACAAACAGTAATATCCAGGCTTGGGCTGACAAGTGGCAAGTAACATTTACACCACACAAGTGCCAGGCATTGACTATCTCCAACAAGAGAGAAACTAACCATCGCCGATATTGCAACACATCAAGGAGGGGAAAAGTCACCTGGACACTTTGTTCCAGAAGGCAGTCACACCCCTTGATGTTCAATGGCATCACCATCACTGAATCCCCCACAATCAACATCCTGGGGGTTACCATTGACCAGAAACTGAACTGGAAGAACCATATAAACACTGTGGCTACAACAGCAGGTCAGAGGCTAGAAATCCTGCAGCGAGTAACTCACCTCCTGACTCCCCAAAACCTGTTCATCATCTATAAGGCACAAGTCAGGAGTATGATGGAATACTCTCTACTTGCCTGGGTGAGTGCAGCTCTAACAACACTCAAGAAGCTTGACATCCTCCAGGGTAAAGCAGCCCACTTGATTGGCACCCTATCCACAAATATTCACTCCCTCCACAACCGAAGTACAGTAGCAGCAGTGTGTATCATCTACAAGATGCACTGCAGGAACTCACTAAGGCTCCTTAGGCAGCACCTTTCAAACCCACGACCACTACCACCTAGAAGGACAAGGGCAGCAGACACATGGGAACACCACCACTTGGAAGTTCCCCTCCAAGTCACTCACCATCCTGACTTGGAAATATATCGCCGTTCCTTCACTGTCGCTGGGTCAAAATCCTGGAACTCCCTCCCTAACAGCGCTGTGGGTGTACCTACACCACAGGGACTGCAGCGGTTCAAGAAGGCAGCTCACCACCACCTTCTCAAGGGCAATTAAGGATGGGCAATAAATGCTGGGCCCAGCCAGCGAAGCCCACATCCCGTGAATGAATAAATGAAAAAATGTGATATTGGTCAGATTGTGAAGCAAGGAGTTTGGTGAGTGAGGAGACCTTAAGGGTTAATTTCTCTCTAAATTCTGGGTGGAATTTTACAGCTGCTTCTAATGGCTGAAGTCAATGGAATTTTGAATGGCTTGCCGTATCTTCTGGCCCTACCCCCACCACGACAGGGCTGCAAAATTCTGCCCCAATTTTTTGTTTACATTTAGTAACTAACAAAATATTGCCGCTTAAGATAAGAGGTAAATGAAGTTTCTTCCAGTTTTGAACCAAGATATTCAACCTCTCCAAGAGCAGCTGTAACTAGTTAATTAGGCAGCTTGCTTAAACTGGTTTCTGAGCATTAGCAGAGCTGATTCATCATTGTTTTTCAGATTCAATAAAATACGAGGGTCAGAGCACCGCTTGAGTGCGCAGAATGTGAAGCCAGGAGTTTGGTCGATGAGGAATTGGGTGAAGAGGGAAACTATAAATTAATTAAGAAAAATAAATTTAATTGACATAATAAAGGTGACAGGATTGGTGATGCGTCATGGCTGCAGCATGTGGGAGCTCCTGGGTGCCACTGCAATCCATGCCGGCCACATCTGTGGCAACTGTCTGTGCCTTGAGGGGCTTCGATTCAGAGTTTATGACCTGGAGGCTGAGCTGCCAATATTGCGACACATCAAGGAGGGGAAAAGTCACCTGGACACTTTGTTCCAGAAGGCAGTCACACCCCTTAGGTTAACGCTGTCTGATTTGGTCAGTGGTCAGGGACAGGAGGGTGTGACTACAATTCAGGCAAGAAGGTGGGAGTGGAGAAACCTCAGCCCTCGCAATGGAGCAACAAGTTCAAGGTTCTTGCGGCTTGTAGGAACAAGAGCAAAGGCTGTAGAGTGGATGAACAAACTGACCATGGCACCATGGCACAGGAAGCCATTCAAGTGGGAGGAGTTAAAAGGAATATCGCAGCTGTAGGGGCAGTATAGTCAGGAGGATAGATACTGTTCTCTGCAACTGAGAACCAGAATCCAGAAGGCTGTGTTGCCTGCCTGGTGCTGGGGGTCAGGAGATCTGCTTGAGGCTGGAAAGGAACTTGCAGTGGGAAGGGGAGGATCCAGCTGTCATGGTCTATGTAGGTCCTAATGACATAGGTAAGATTAGGAAAGAGGTTCTGCATAGGGAGTATGAGGAGCTCGGCACTAACTTAAAAAATAGAACATCAAAGGTAATAATCTCTGGATTATTAATTGGCATAGGGCAAATAAGATTAGAGAGGTGAATGCGTGGCTCAAAGACTGGTGTGGGAGAAGTTCATTCCAGCCCGTGGGGCACTGGCAGCAGTATTGGGGAAAGTGGGAGCTATACTCATGAGGTGGACTTCAGTTGAACTGTGCTGGGACAAGTATTCTCGAGAGTCATATAACTACGGAGGAAGAGAGGGCTTTGAACTAAGTAGAGGGGGGATGGGATCATGTAGAGGACGGTTGAATAAATAAAAGGGAAATGACAAGGCTTTAGAGCAAGGTAACAATAAAGGTAATGATAATCAGCGTATGGCAGAAAGGGACAGTGATTGCAAACTTAAGAGCGTGCCAGCAGATAGGCCAGAGTTTACAAAAACTGTAAAAAAAAATTAAGGGCTCTGTATCTGAATGCCCACAGCATTTGCAATAAAACAGATGAATTGTCAGCTCACATAGAAAATCATGTAGCCATTACAGAGATGTGGCTAAAAGGAACTGGGACATGAATATCCAAGGATATGTGACATTCAGGAAGGACAGGAAGCTGGCAAAAGATGGTGGGGTGGCTCTGCTAATTAAAGAGGGCATTGGGACTGTAGTGAGAGATGACCTTAGTTCTAAAGGTCAAGACATAGAATCAGTTTAGCTGGAAACAAAATACAGCAAGGGGCAGAAAACATTGGTGCGAGTTATTTATAGGCAACCAAACAGCAGCGGTAATGTAAATCACAGTATGAATCAGGAATTAGAGGTGTGCTTAACAAAGATAATGCAGTAATCATGGAGGATTTCAATCTATACATAGGCTGCATGAACCTAATTAGTACTAATGTTGTGGAGGATGAATTCTTGGAATGTATGCGAGATGGTTTTCTAGAGCAATATTTTGAGGAACCAAATAGGGAAATGGCCATTTTAGTCCTAATATTATGCAATGATTAAAGGGGCTAATTAATAATCTTGTTGTATAGGAGCCTTTAGGAAAGAGTGACCATAATATGATAGGAATTTATATTCAGTTTGAAAATGATGCAGTGCAATCAGAAACTAGGGTCTCAAATCCAAACAAAGGAAACTATGAAGGTCTGAGGGGCAAATTGGCTGTGATGGATTGGGAAGCTACGCTGAATGGTATGATGGTATGAATGGTAATGGATATCGTTTAAAGAACTAATGCATAGGGCAGAATTTTCCCGTTGGCGTGTGGGGGTGAGCCCTGCATGCCCGGGCATAAAATGATGCACAGTGACATCGGGTGAGTATCCCGACATCACCGCGTGCCATCACGTTATTTCATTGGGCGGGTGCGCGATAACCTCCAATGCACGCCCGCCATTAATTAACCGGCCACTTGAGACGCCAATCAATGGTGATTTTTCAGCGCCCGCGTGATCTTCGAGTCGGCTCATGGGCGCAACAGCAGGCGGGTAGGACACATTTGTATAAACCTCACCTACAGGCAGGTTAAGAGGGCTCAGTGGGGTCGCGAGTGTGCTCTGACAAATATCGATGTTTCAAAGTTACTGATACTTGCCTGTGTGATCTACAATACTTCAAAATGCATCCCAGCTGCTCGGTCTGGACTCACAACCTACAGGTCAGCACTCTGCAGTGAGGAATCTTTTTTGGGCCTGCAGGTTTCAGGATACCTTCCCTTAGCCAGGGAATGGGAGCTGAACTCTCCACTGGAGGCACCTCTTCTGAGGAAGAAGGGAGGGCTAGAAGGGGGAGGAGGCCAGGAGTACACATTCAGCCTCCAGGGGAGCCACCTTTGGGAGGACAGATGCAGGCACAAGGGGCGCAGGGCCAAGAGGCTGTCCAAGGCGGAAGGGGCCACAGAAGATGCCACTATCCTGCTGCCAGGATTTACAGGTGGCGAATTAGCTATCTCGATATGTCTGAGGTGCAGTGCTGAAAGAGGTTCCATCTCTCAAGGGAAACAGTCAACTATATCTGTCAGATGATTGGCCCTGAGATCTCCGTGAATTGTGTGGATGGACACCCCATGCCAGTGGCTCTAAAGGTCACAGCTGCCCTCAATGTCTATGCCTCCGGCTCCTTCCAGGAGTCAGTGGGTGATCTTTGTGGTGTCTCCTAACCAGCTGTCCACACTTGTGTCAAGCAGGTTACTGACACTCTGTTCAGACGTGCATTGACCTTCATCCACTACCGTTGGGACCCGGACACAGGGAGCCAGAGGCTTCGTGGCCGTTGCTGGCTTCCCCCGTGTCCAGGGTGCTATCGACTGTACACATGTGGCCATCAAGGCGCCAGCAGGTGAGCCCAGTGCCTTTGTCAACAGGAAGGGCTTCTACTCCATGAACGTGCAGATAGTGTGTGATCACAGGATGCTGATTCTACAAGTCTGTGAGAGGTACCCAGGCAGCTCCCACGACACCTACATCTTCAGACACTCCCAGGTGCCAGAGCTCTTCAGTGCTCCAGCCCGGCTGGATGGATGGCTGCTGGGTGACAAGGGCTATCCCCTCAGAAGGTGACTCATGATACCTTTCCACCATCCAAGAACAGAAGCTGAGCAGCGGTACAATAGGAGCCAGGGCACCACAAGGGCTGTGGTGGAGAGAACCATCGGTCTTCTCAAGATGCCATTCTGATGCCTGCACCACTCAGGGAGCGCACTCCAGTACCCCCCAGATCGTGTGTCGCTGATAGTTGTTGCGTGCTGCGCTCTCCACAATCAGGCGCTGGAAAGGGGGAACGCAGTGGACGATGAGGACGTAGAAGCAGTGGTTGCGGCTGCACAGGATGAGTCCAGCAGTGAGTCCGAGGATGAGCACACACAGGGAAATGCTGAGGGGGTAAACACTGACCCGGGCATACTCCAGGGAGGCAGAGACACCCGGGAGGCTTTAATCTAATGAACCTTCTGCTAGCACACCACATATGGACCTCCAGGACAAGCCTGGGCTGCAGGCTTCATACTCGATACCCAAGTGCCTGGTTAGGAACATTAACTAAGGGTCTTGTTAATAAAGCTGAATGTCCCACAAATCACTGATAACATTTTTGGAAACCATCCACCTGCAGAAGTAAAGAGGCACCTCAGCCATGGTGACATTTCTGAATTTAATATTACAAGCAAAGGAACTTAAGAAGATAAAATGACAAAAGTGTTAAAAATCACACCAACTCATAAAGACCTCATTGTCGGCCAACACAAAAACACCAGTGATAAACCCATGATGTGCCTAAGATGCCTTATGTTTATGTTTCCGGGTGCTACGTCTTGGTGCTGCCCCCTCACTGGGAGTGGCACCTGAGACAGCCTGCTCACTCTGCTGTCCTGTTAGCCTCGATGACCTTGGCAGTTGTCCTCGGGCCTGTGCAGCCTGTGCTGGTCCTGCCTGGGAGGGAGCTGCCAGTTCCACAACTGGCATCTCCCCAGTCTTCGCAGCTTCACCAGATACAACAGTCACTGGCAGGTGGGCAGAGGAGCTGCTGCCCTCATCCAGAGTACCCTGAGAGGAACCAGCAGACACTACAGGCAGCTGCTGCACTGACGTGTGGTCGCTTCAGAACTCTCTGCTCACTGTGGATGGATGGGCACCGAGCTGGGAAACTTGATGCCCAGACCATCTCCCACATTGGCAATGACTAGCTGAGGTCAATGCCAATGTGAGGGCTTGCTGGTCCGAGCGCATCCCCAGGAAGCCCTGACTGGTCTCCTGGAGGAGCCTCTTCATGAGAGTCACCACTCTCTCCATGGAGGACGCATGGCACTTGGCCATGAGGCTCATTGCATCGGCGATGGTCTGCGTAGACTCCTCCACCACGGACACCAAGCCAAGCATAGCCTCATGTATCTCCCCCAGATGCTCCCGCATGGAGACAATGTCAATGTACATCCCTGGTCCCCAGATCATTATGCACTCATCATTCTATAAGCAATGGTCAAGCCATGTTGCAAACTCCAATCACTGAACATTCAGCATTGCCATGGCTGTTGGGAGAACAATGGTGACCTCACTGCTGGGCATACATACCTGCCCGTGGCACCCCAGACTCACCTACACCGGTGGACCTGGGTGCATGGCACCTCTCCAAATCTAGGGCTTCCTGCTCGAAGAGGCAGAGAATCGCCAACTGCCCCTGCCCACCACCAGTCCTCACCCGTGTGGCGGCATTATGTGCATTCTTTTCCTGAAAAGGGGAGAAGAGCTTTGATTAGTGCTACTTGTACCTGGACTCTCTTCGCAGACGGCCCACCCCAACCAGAGTGGGACATTGCAGGGCTCCTGTGTCTTCTCACCCCACTGCTGCAGAAAGCTGCTATGTCTGATCCCCCGCCCACCGGCAACTCTCAGCCAAATGCTGCCCACATCACATTAGGCACCACGTGGTCTTACCTTCCATAGCAAGGAGGCGCAAGCACGTGGAGTGCAGAGGGCAGCAGGTCGATCGGTGCCAACGCCACCTTGAAGATCCCCTCCCAGCATGTCATCACCCTGATTTTTACATGTCCTGGAGTTCCAGCTCTGCGCCTAGGTACAGCTCTTCCAGGCTGCCCCCAAAACAGTCATGTGGGTCTCAGTGTACCACATGCTGTGGGGGCAGAACCCATCTATTCACCACCCTCTCAGGGTGACCTCAGCATGGGCTGTATCTGCTGGCCCACCCAGGGAAGGACACATGCCGTCAATGATGCAATACAGTCACTACACTCAGACTTGGTGGGGGTGGGGAAAGCCTACCTGCTGGGTTAAGTGACCAACGCCAACATGGTACTCACCCTTCCTGAGCGTGACAGGTCATTGAAGTGCTTGGGACCCTGGATCCAGGTGCACCGCGCAAGGTCACAGGGCTCACTACCTCCACCACCTCCTCCCGGGCACGTTTGGTCATGTGGGGGGTCCTCCTTCTCCTGCCCTGGGTTACGAGGACCTCCCGCTGTGCTGCCACCTCCTCGAGGAGGGCAGCAAGGCAATCATCAGAAAAACGAGGGGCACGGTGCCCCCCTGCCCCACCCTCCTGCCTGGCCTGCTCACCAGCAGCGCCCTGGGGAGCCCTTCCACTGGCCACGATTCACATCCTTCGAAAGGCTATGGCAACTTGTTAAAACAGGCCGCGCGGGTCACCATTGGACCCGGTGGTCACTGCAGACACACCGCCACCACCCGCCTACTCCCGCTGTCCTTGGGAGTTGCAATTCACGCTGGGCGGGCCTTAATTGGCCCGCCCGCATAAAATGGCTGCACAGATTGGATTGCGGGTGGCGATTGGGTCCATGCCCCGCCCTTGCCTGTGCCCCGCCCTCACCTGTGCCCCACCCTCGCCTGTGCCCCGCCCCCACCTGCCCGCACCGGTGCCCCGCCCCCACCCACTCCACCGGACAGGCAGAAATTTCTGCCCATAGTTTACAACAAAAGTACATTCCTCTAATGCACAAACACCCAGCGAGGAAAGTGTTCCAAACAAGGCCGACAAAAAGAAATCAAAGATTTTATTAGGATCAAAGGAAGAGGCGTGTAAAGTTCCAAAAGGAGAAAAATGGTAAACCTGAGGATTGGGAGCATTTTAGAATTCTGCAAAGGAGGTCCAAGAAAAAGATTCAGAAAGAGAAAACTGAGTAAGGGTAAAGCAGCGAGAAACATAAAAACGGACTGGAAAAGCTTCTATAGCTGTGGGCTTCACTATTTTACAAGCAGGGGTCAATTGAACAAAAACTCCCGCAGTGTGAGAGCCACATCAGCTATCAAATTATCATTGCTTTACTCCTCCAATAACTCACTTGGGCCAAAAAAATGCACCATACCAATGGTTGAATAATCTGCTCTTTCTGTGTTGGTTGGTATGGTAATATAACTGTATCCATACAACGCACATACTCAGATATAGAGTCATAGAGTCATTGAGGTCCACAGCACAGAAAAGGGCCCTTCGGCCCATCGAGTCTGCGCCGGTCAAACAAGTACCTAACTATTCTAATCCCATTTTCCAGCACTAAGCCCATAGCTTTGTATGCCATGGCATCGCAAGTGCACATCCAATTACTTCTTAAATGTTATGAGGATTTCTGCCTCTACCACCCTTTCAGGCAGTGAGTTCCAGATTCCCACCACCATCTGGGTGAAATAATTCTCCCTCACGTCCCCTCTAAACCTCCTGCCCCTTACCTTAAATCTATGCTCCCTGGTTATTGATCCCTCCATCATGGGGAAAAGTTCCTTCCTGTCTACCCTAACTATGCCCCTCAATTTTATACACCTCAATCATGTCCCCCCTCAATCTCCTCTGTTCCAGGGAAAATAATCCCAATCTATCCAAACTCTCTTCATAACTAAAACCCTCCAGCCCAGGCAACACCCTGGTAAATCTCCTCTGCACCCTCTTTAGTGCAATCACATCCTTCCTATAATGCGGATACCAGAACTGCACGCAATACGCTAGCTGTGGCCTAACCAGCATTTTATACAGGTCTGGCATAACCTCACTGCTCTTATATTCTATGCCTTGGCTAATAAAGGCAAGTATCCCACATGCCTTCTTAACCACCTTATCTACCTGCCTCGCTACCTTAAGGAACCAGTGGACATGCACATCAAGGCCCCTCTGATCCTTGGTACTTCCCGGGGTCCTACCATTTATGGTGTATTCCCATGCCTTGTTTGTCCTGCCCAAGTGCATCACCTCACACTTATTTGGATTAAATTCCATTTGCCACTGATCAGCCCATCTGACCAGCCTGTCTACATCCTCCTGTAATTTAAGGCTCTCCTCCTTGCTATTTAGCACTCCACCAATTTTCATGTCATCCATGAACTTACTAATCAACCCTCCTACATTCAAGTCTAAAGCGTTTATATATACCACAAACAGCAAGGGACCCAACACCGATCCCTGTGGGACCCCACTGGACACAGGCATCCAGTCACAAAAACACCCCTCGACCATCACCCTCTGCTTCCTGCCACTCAGCCAGTTCTGGATCCAATTTGCCAAATTGCCTTGGATCCCATGTGCTCTTACCTTCATTATCAGTCTCCCATGCGGGACTTTATCAAAAGCCTTGCTGAACTCCAAGTAGACTATGTCAAATGCATTGCCCTCATCTACACACCTGGTGACCTCTTTGAAAAAAAATCAATTAAATTGGTCAGACATGACCTCCCCTTAACAAAACCATGCTGACTGTCCTTGATTAATTCCTGCCTCTCCAAGTGTAGATTAATTCAGTCCCTTATAATTGCTTCCAATAGTTTCCCCATCACTGAGGTTAGACTGACTGACCTGTAGTTCACTGGTTTATCCCTTCCTCCCTTCTTGAATAACGGTACCACATTGGCTGTCCTCCAGTCCTCTGGCATCTCTCCTGTGGCCAGAGAGGTATTGAAAATTATTGCCAGTGCCCCAGCTGTCTCCTCCCTTGCTTCACTCAACAGCCTGGGATACATTTCATCCAGGCCTGGAGATTTATCTACTTTTGAGCCTGCCAGACCACTCAGAACCTCCTCCTTTCTATGCTAATCTCTAATTATATCACAGTCCTTCTGCCTGATTTCCATACTCATGTTGTCCCTCTCACTTGTGAACACCGACACAAAGTATTCCTTTAGAACCCTACCTACATCTTGCGGCTCCACACACAAATTACCACTATGGTCCTTAATGCACCCTACTCTTTCCCTAGTTATCCTCTTACTCTTAATGTACTTGTAAAATAACTTTGGATTTTCCTCTATTTTACCTGCCAATTCTTTATCATGCATCCTTTTTGCTCTCCTAATTTCCTTTTTAAGTTCCCCCCTACACATTCTATACTCTTCTAAAGCTTCCGCTGTTTTGAGCCCTCGATATCCACCATAAGCTTTCCTTTTTCTCTTTATCCAATCCTGTACATCCCTCGACATCCAGAGTTCCCTGGGTTTGTTGGTCCCACTCTTTATTTTTACTGGAATATGTTGGTCCTGTACTCTCCCTATTTCCCTCTCGAATGAGTCCCATTTCTCTGATGCAGATTTACCGAAAAGTAGTCCACACTCTGGCCAAATCGTATCTGACCTTATTAAAATCAGACTTCCCCCAATTTCAAACTCTGATTTCTGGCTCATCCTTGTCCTTTTCCATAACAACCTTGAATCTAACAGAGTTATGATCACTATCTGCAAAATGCTCCCCCACTGATACCTCTACCACTTGACCGGCTTTATTTCCTAAAATTAAGTCCAAGACCGGCCCCTCTCTTGTAGGACCTTCTACATACTGGCGTAAAAAGCCCTCCTGGATGCATTTTAAGAATTCTGCTCCCTCTAAACCTATTACACTATAACTAATCCAGTTAATTTTGGGGAAGTTGAAGTCCCCACTATTACTACCCTATTATTTTTACACTTCTCTGAAATTTGCCTACATATCTGCTCTTCTATTTCTCTCTGACTGTTTAGAGGCCTATAGTACGCTCCCAGCAATGTGATTGCCCCTTTTTTGTTTTTAACTTCTACCCATATGGCTTCATTTGAGGAGCCTTCTAAGATGTCATCCCTCCCCACTGCTGTATTGATTCCTTGATCAATATTGTGATACCCCCTCCTCTTTTACCTCCTTCCCTGTCCCACCTGAAGACCTTATATCCTGGAATATTGAGCTGCCAATCCTGCCCCTCTCTCACCCATTTCTCTGTGACAGCAATAATATCATACTTACATGTGTTAATTTGTGCCCTCAACTCATCTGCCTTATTCGTCAGACTCCTTGCATTAAAATGAATACCATGCAACCTTGCCAAACTTCCTTGTGTCTTAACTGGCCTATAATTTCTATGCCTTCCAGGCTCACTTGCTCTCTCTTCTAAATTTGGCTGTGCATCTCCCTCTGCTGAACCTCCTCTCAGGATCCCATCCCCCTGTCAAGTTAGTTTAAACCCTCCCCAACAGCATTAGCAAACCTCCCCCCAAGGATGTTGGTCCCATTTCTGTTCAGGTGCAAACCATCTGCTTTGTACAGGTCCCACCGCCCCCAGAAATGGTCCCAATGTCCCAGAAATCTAAAGCCCTCCCTCCTGCACCAGCTCTGCAGTCACGCTTTCATCTGGACTAACCTCCTATTTCTATACTCACTAGCGCGTGGCACCAGAAATAATCCAGAGATTACTACCTTTGAGGTCCTGTTTTTTAATCTGCTTCCTAGCTCCCTAAATTCTGCTTGCAGGACCTCATCCCTCTTTCTACCTTTACCGTTGGTACCAATATGTACCATGATCTCTGTCCGTTTCCCCTCCCCCTTTAGAATGCTCTGCAGCCGTTCAGTGATATACTTATGAACACACATTGTACCATGTGGTCAATGTGACATGTAAAGAAGGTTGACTTTTGATATGCTCAGTGCAAATCTTTTAATGTTAAAAATAACAACAGCGTATATAAAGAGTGCACTTGGTGAGCTGCACTTCGCTCGGGACTTTGAGGTTTGTTTGCCTACCTTGCTTCGGTCAGCACTCGTTGTCATCAGTGCCAGGCTTCACAGACAGCACCACATCACTTATAGGGGGCTCATGGGCAGGTCTCTACCTACCAGATCAGCCACATGTGGGGGGCTTTTCAATGGCTACAGGGCTAGGGCTTGCTTGAGGAAGGGGGAGAAGTGGCCTCAGGCAAGGGAAGAGGCTGCAGGATGAGGGCTGTACTGAGGAAGGAGGATACCCCAGGGTGTGTGTGTGTGGGGCACATGTTAGTCTGTGCAAGTGGCCTCAAAGGTGGTGAGGGCTGAGGGGGCAGTATCCAGAGAAGATGAGGCCAGATGGACATGAGAGGGTGTGTGTGTAAGAATGGGTGGTGATGTCCCTTGAGCTGGCAGTGAGTGAGATGCCAGTGAATGTGTGATGGGCTTGTGAGTATGTGAGTTTAGAGTGATGAGATGGTTGCCATACCCTGGTAGCACGGGATCATTCACCCTCTATCTGCATTGGATGGCCAACCTCTTCTGTGCAGCGTTGGCACTGACCACCACTGCCATCGCCTACCAAGCTGGAGTGGGTATGTAAGTGCTCCTTCTGCAGCCAGAGCTGGGGTAGAGGACATCACAGGGGCCTTCACGGTGAACAGAAGGTGCTTGAGGGCTGCAGTCTTCTTGCCTTTTGGGACCATGTCTTTACTGCAGTCCTGGGCTGGAAGCAGTGAGAGTGGCTGCATTTTAAGTGTGGTGCCTGGCGTGATGAGGCAGCGAGGTGATAGGTTGGCAGACGAATGAGAGCCCGCCAGCCATGGAAATGGCGCGTGTCCCGGGAATGCCTAAGTAAAGCGGGAAGTTTAGGACAATACGGCATGAAACCCCGCCAGTGCAGCCGGCGGGTACAATGTCATTTTACCTGCTCGCAAATCTGGGACCATTCTGCCATTAGTGTCAATGGGAGCCACCACAGGCTTGAGGGCTTTGCAGTGAAGAACACTGTTCTATTGGTATGCAAATAGGAAAAGATTAACAAAAACAAACGTGGGTCCATTCCAAGCAGAGGCTGAAGAATCGATAATGGGGAAAAAGAAAATGGCAGGGAAACTAAACAAATACTTTCTGTCTGTCCAGATGGAGGAAAATACTAATAACCTCCCAGAAATAATGGAGCATCAAGGGACTAGTGTAAATGTTGAACTGCAAGATATTAATATTAGTAAAAAAGCAGAACTAGTGGAATTAAGTGGACCTAAAGCAGATAAATCCCCTGGACCTGATGATTTACATCCCAGAGTGTTGAAAGAGGTGGCAGGAGAGATAGTAGATGCATTGATGGTCATCTTTCCAATTTCAGTAGGCTCCAGAATGGTTCCTGCAGACTGGAAGGTAACAGTTGTAACCCCAGTGTTTAAGAAAGGAGGGAGAGACAAAACCAGTTGTAGGAAAATGCTGGAATCTATAATAAAGAATGTGATAACAGGATATTTAGAAAATAATAGTAGCATTGGCAGAGTCGATATGTATTTATGAAAGGGAAGTCATGTTTGACCGACCTGTTGGAGTTTTTTGAGGATGTAGCTAACGGAATGGATAAGGGGAATATAGTATATTTAGATTTTCAGAAATCTTTCGATAAGGTTCCACACAAGAGGTTAGTGAACAAGATTGGAGCACATGGGATTAGGGATAATATACTGGCATGGATAGAGAACTTGTTAATGAACAGAACATAGAGAGTTGGAATAAATGGGTCATTTTCAGGTTGGCAGGCTGTGACTAGTGGGGTACCACAAGGATCAGTGCTTGTGCCCCAGCTATTCACAATTTATATCAATGATTTGGATGTGGGGATTAAATGTAATATTTCCACATTTGCTGATGACACAGAACTAGGTGGAATTGGGAATTGTGACGAAGATGCAAAGAAGATTCAAGGGGATTTGGAGAGGCTAAGTGATTGGGCAAAAAATTGGCAGATAAAGTACAATGTGGAGAAATGTGAGGTTATCCACTTTGGTAGGAAGAACAGAAACTCAGAGTATTTCTTAAATGGTGAGAGGCTGGGAAGTGTTGAACTTCAAAGGGACTTGGGTGCCCTTGTTCATGAGTCACGGAAAGTTAATATGCAGGGATAGCAAGCAATTAAGAAGGAAATGGTATGCTGGCCTTTATTACAAGAGGATTTGAGTATAGGAATAAAGATGTCTTGCTGCAATTATATAGATCCTTGGTGAGACCACACCTGGGGTATTGTGTACGGTTTTGGTCTCCTTAACCGAGGAACAATATAATTGCCATAGCGATTTGCAACGAAAGTTCAGCAGATTGATTTCTGGGATGGAGGGATCATCCTATGAGAAATGATTAAATAGACTGGGCCTTGATTCTTTGGAGTTTAGAAGATGTCATTCAAACATACAAAATTCTTACAGGGCTCAATAGGGTAGATGCAGGGAGGATGTTTCCCCTGGTTGGGTGGGCATCTGGAACCAGGGGATACCAAGGAGAATTCCTCTGCCCTTCTTCAAAATAGTGCCATGGGATCTTTTACTTCCACCTGAGAGAGCAGATGGTCATCAGTTTAATTGCATCTCTGACCCTGTAGCCCTCCCTCAGTATTGCACTGGGAGTGTCAGCATACGAACAAACAGAGTTGGAAACTAAGTATCAGAGAATGCTGACAATTTTTAAACTATGGTAGCACACAGGCCTAGAGAGGATCCATATTTGCAAACGGTGAGCTTGTTGCCAAGAGGTCCATATACCTGAAGATCTGTAACATGGGAAAGTAATAGACTTGAGGGCTGCACACAAAGGCATAATTAAGTTAGCACTGTAATAGATTAGTTATAGCTCAATTGGTAGCATGCTCACCTCTGATTCACAAGGTTCTGGTTCAAGTACCACCCCCTGTCCCCCTACCCACACCCCCCCTCCCACCAGGGCTTGAGCACGAAATTCAAAGCTGACACTCAGGTGCGGTATTGAGGGAACGTTGCACAGTTGGAGGTGCCGCCTTTTCAATAAGACATTAAAGCGAGGCCCCACCTGCATGCATGGGTGGAGGTAAAAGTGGAATTCTCCCTGGTGTCCTGGCCAATGTTTATCCCTCAATCAGCATCACAAAAAAACAGATTATCTTGTCATTGTCACACTGCTGTTTGTGGGAGCTTGCTGCGCACAAATTAGCTGCCACATTTTCTACATTAGGACAGTGATGACACTTCAGATACTTCAATGTCTGCAATGCGCTTTGAGACATCCGATGGTCATGAAAAGCACTCTATATCGGTGTAGGGGTTTGGTTAGCTCAGTTGGATGGATGGCTAGTTTGTAAAGCAGAGTGATGCTAACAGCATGGGTTCAACTTCTGTACTGGCTGAGGTCACCTATGAAGGCCTTACCTTCTTGCCCTTCACTTGAGGTGCAGTGACTCTCAGGTTAAACTCACCACCAATTGTCCTTCTGTAACAAGAGAGCAGCCTATGGTCATCTGGGACTGCAGTGACCTTCTTATAAGGGCAAGTCTTTCCTTTTCTGAATAACTCACTCATGTGCATTCCTTAGAAGGACTTGCCATTTCTTTAGCCAAGGAAAGAGGTGAGGTATGGTAACAGATGGCACAGCCCATCCCGAAGCGAGTTAATCCAGACTCAGCGTGGGAGTGGGTTGTTTTATGACCAGGAGGTAAGAACAGAGATGTGTACATGCAGCCCAAGGTTAGCTAAAGAGCAGAGGCTCAAGCATCTGGAGTGGGATTTTGTACCCACAGCCTTCTAACTCGGAGAGACTCAGTCTCTGTTATGTGTTTCACAATAAGTTCCCTCTCCTTCCGATATAGAAATGACACCCCGAAACATGACGTGCATCCTGAAAGGGTTGCCCTCTCTTTCTTCAGTCACCCTTTCCCCCCTGGTAATGGCGTGTGCCAGCACGGGGCTCAGTTCCCAGGGGCAGAATTTAGCCCTTGTTGGGGCGGGCTCGATGGAGGGGGGGGTGGGGGGTGTGGGGGGGGTGCGGTGGGAGAGGATGGTGGGTGGGGCGAGTGTGAACTTCACACACGTGCACGAGTGTGAGCTGGAGGAATCTCCCTGAGGCACACAGGGTTTTAAAAAATAAATAATAAAGATTAGAAAAATGTTATAGAACATGTCCCCGCTCATGTAAACTCTGTCACACGAGCAGAGACATGTTATAAGTGAAATCTGAAAAAAATTTATTTCATTTTTATTTGATGTCGGACACCTCACCTCACCAAAAGTGGTAAATGCGGGCTCACTCTTAAGTTTTAAGAATAAACTGGAGGGATACATGGATGGGAGAGGTCTGGAGGGTTATGGACTGGGTGCAGGTCAATGGGACTAGCGGAATAATATTTCAGCACAGACTAGAAGGGCCGAATGGCCGGTTTTTCTGTGCTGTAGTGTTCTATGGTTCTTCTAGGGTTCTAAAAATGAGCAAAGGCCGCTTGGCCTTTTCACCTCCTTGCCCAACTAGAAGGCTGGACGGGCAGTGAAAAGCTCCACTTCATTGATCCTTAATAGGCCTTTTAGTTGTCAGCGGGCTCACTGCCTGCCAACAATTAAATATCACGCGGCTGCACATTGATGTCGGGACACTTGCCTGACGCCAACGCGCGTCAGTTTACGCTTGTGCTGGTCGGGTGCCCGCCTGCAAAAATTCTGCCCCGGATATATTTAGACAAAGCCGTTCAGTGAGACAGCGGCTGATCTGTGACCTATCCCCACGTACTCACCTTTTGCTGCATATTCTGTTAGCAGCTTTGGATAACATAAATCAATCAGTCGCAGTTTTACAATTAGCAATTGATTGAGCATCAATTGCCATTGAAGAGAGTTCCAAACCTCCACCACCCTTTGTGTGAGGAAGTGTTTCCTAATTTCACCCCCGGGAAGAGACTAATAATTAAACCATGTTGCCTAGTCATGGACTCCCCTACCAGTGGAAATAGTTTCTTTTGTATCCACCTAACTGTTCCCCTTCATATCTTGAAAGCTTCAACCAAATTGCCCCTTAACTTTCTAAATTCCAGGGAATACAACCCCACTTTGTGTAATCTTTCCCTGTATTTTAACGCTGGAGTCCTGATATCATTCTGGTGAATCTACGCTGCACTCTCTCCAGGGCCAGCATATTCCTCCTCTGGTCTGGTGTCCTGGACTGCTCACAGGAACTCTAGGTGTGGTCTAACCAGGGCTCTATGTAGCTGAAGCATGACTTCTCCCCCCTTGTATTCCGACCTTCTAGATCAGCCTTGCCCAACCTGCGGACAGGGGGCCACTATGCAGACCACCAGGCCCCTCTATCCAGCCTGCGAACACCATGTTTAAAATGCTGGTAAGTAAATTAGAAGATTCTGTGAGTTTCTGCTGGTCCAATCACAACTGTTTCTTCCCACATTTGCTATTGATAGGCTCGCTAGTGATCCTATCAGCAGCAAAGTTGGGAGAGAACCAGTCCCTGATTGGAGGAGCAGCTTACTTCAGTCTGAGGCCTGAAAAACAGTGCGATGACAGCAGTGAGTCTTTTGGGGAGGGACAGTGACTACTGAGCAGGGGGAGAGAGTGACTACTGAGCAGGGGGAGAGAGTGACCACTGAGAAGGGGGAGAGAATGTCTACTGAGCAGGGGGAGAGAGTGACTTCAGAGCAGGGGGAAAGAGTGACTACTGAGCAGGGGGAGAGAGTAACTACTGAGCAGGGGGAGAGGGTGAATACTGAGCAGGGGGAGAGAGTCACTACTGAGCAGGGGGAGAGAGTAACTTCAGAGCAGGGGGAGAGAGTGACTACTGAGCAGGGGGAGAGAGTGACTACTGAGCAGGGGGAGAGAGTGACTACTGAGCAGGGGGAGAGAGTGACTACTGAGCAGAGGGAGAGAATGACTACTGAGCAGGGGGAGAGATTGACTACTGAACAGAGGGAGAGAGTGACTACTGAGCAGGGGGAGAGAGTGACTACTGAGCAGGGGGAGAGTGTGACTACTGAGCAGGGGGAGAGAGTGACTACTGAGCAGAGGGGGAGAATGACTACTGAGCAGGGGGAGAGATTGACTACTGAACAGAGGGAGAGAGTGACTACTGAGCAGGGGGAGAGAGTGACCACTGAGCAGGGGGAGAGAGTGACTACTGAGCAGGGGGAGAGAGTGACCACTGAGCAGGGGGAGAGTGACTACTGAGCAGGGGGAGAGAGTCACTACTGAGCAGGGGGAGAGTGTGACTACTGAGCAGGGGGAGAGAGTGACCACTGAGCAGGGGGAGAGAGTGACTACTGAGCTGGGAGAGAGTGACTACTGAGCAGGGGGAGAGAATGACCACTGAGCAGGGGGAGAGAATGACCACTGAGCAGGGGGAGAGAATGACCACTGAGCAGGGGGAGAGAGTGACTACTGAGCTGGGAGAGAGGGCAAGAACAGAGCAGGGGGAGAGAGCAACTACCGAGCGGGGAGACAACGACTACCTAGTAGGGGGAGAGAGTGACTACCGAGCAAGGGGGGAGAGAGTGGGACTGCTGGTGATGTGGGAGGAAGAGTGTTTGCTGCTTGGGGAGATAAGAGTGGCTGCTTGTGGGGTTGGGAGGGGAGTGCCTGGCTGCTGGTGTGAGAGAGAGTGTGACTGCTGGTGGGGGAAGAAAGTGGCTTCAGGTAGCGTGATTGAGGGAGTAAGTGTGTGTGAGAGGGTGAGTGTGAGAGTGTTGGGCTCATTCCCAGTGTCAGGGTTTGCACTCACCGTCACCCCCACACACCAATACATTTTCACCACCTCAAACAGTGGGTGTGGTGAGGGTGAGTGAGTGAGCACCCTGAAACTGGGAATGAGCTGGACAAACACAGTTTGACCCTGTCACACTCAAATGCTCATCTTTATTAATTACTCACTTTTTAAAATGATCAACTTATTGCTCTGATATAGCTTTATTTTTGCTCAGCAAGCTGTTTCTTTTCCCCATCCCTCAACATTTTATTGAAATTCATGTTTAATGGTGCGCCAGGCCTTATCTTTCCAAAATTTTCTCATCGGCCCCTTGAGTGAGAAAAAATTGCAACATGTCCGCCTGCAAACAAAGGTTTTACAAGCCGGCTCCAGATAGAAAGGCCAACATTTCATTCATCTTTCTGATCATTTTCTGTACTTGTCCTTAATATGTTAATGATGGTTCCTCAAGAGTCTTTCCCAGTTCCCTCAGCCTCTTTCCCCATAAGTCTGCATTTTCTTCCCTTTTCAAGTGTTTATCCAATTCCTTTTTGAAAGTTACTATTGAATCTGCTTCCACCGCCCTTTCAGACAGCACCTTCCAGATCACAACAAATCTCTGTTTAGAAAAAAGAATTCTCATCTTTGCTTCTTGCTTCTTTTTTTTGGCCAATTATCATAAATCTGTGTTCAACTGTGACAGATCCTCCGATCACTGGAAACCGTTTTCATTCACTTTATCGGAAACCTCATAACTTTGAACAGCTCCATCTGTCCTTAACCATCTCTTCTCTAAGGAGAACAACCCCAGCTTTTCAAGTCCCTCTTCAGCAACCCAAGTTTCTCATCCTCAAGTACAATTCGAGCAGAGGGGCCCCTGCACCCTCTCCAAGGCCTTGACACCAAGGGCTGGGTTGAATGCGTCCATTCTTGGTGGGGAACATAGCAGCCAGCCCCACTGAATTGTGGGAGAGAACACTCCAGATTCCTGGTGGGGGGAAAACCTCCCGTGATTAATTTGGAGGCAGGAACAGGCCCTTGGAGGAAGCTCGTCCACCCGCTGTGAGCTGTCTCTTAGACTTATTATTGAGCCAACCAACACCGATTGCTTGTGAGCTCACCGGAGATTAGTGGTGGCTCAGGGGTTACAGGTGAGTTCCAGGACTTTCCTCTGTTTCATAAGGCAGCCCAACAAACCCTGTGGGGTTTGTCTGCAGCCTCCGAGGGGGTTCCCCCCTTCAAAGTGTCCAATCGAGGAACCCAGCATCAGATGGGGAGAGGTGGCCATTGAAAGCCAGCCCCCGACCTTGCCATTGACCTCACTCCCTCCTCCACCACCCTTGCCCGCCCCTCCTCCAAACCCCCCGCACCCCCCCCCCCACCCCAGGAACCCTATCCTGGCCTCACTCACCTCTGGCCTGGGCCCCTCAGCGGATCCTCGGCCTCTTCTTCAGTGGATTACCAGCAGCAGCTACCGCGCCTGAGGTGCTGCCTGTACTGGAGAGAGCCGCTGGCCTCTGATTGGCCAGCAGCTCTCGATCGGCAGGCAGGATTTTGTCCCCTCCAGATCCTGAATCCCGGGAAAGACCGGACCCATCAGGCACTTAATCCCACCAGCCCTCCCCCTCAGAAGCAACACTGGTTTCTCACTGGTCCCCCAGCCCGTGGGCTGAAACCGCATCAATTATATTAAATTCCACCCCAAGTGTGCTTCCCAGAATTGAACACAATTTTCCAGCTATTTGAATATATCTTTGGTCACCTTTCATAATTCAACTATTTCACACTTTCTGATGTGTTTTTAAACATTATTCCTCTTTAAAAGTGCTGTATAAATTAAACTAGAGTTGGCTTTGACCTCCATGAGGATCCTAAAATCCCAAACCCATGACCTTTACCACCACCAAAGGCAAGGGCAGCAGACCCATAAAAACACAACTACCTCCAAGTTCCCCCCCGGGACACACACTATCCTGCCTGGGACATTATTCAGCCATTCCTTCACTGTGGCTGGGTGAAAGTCCTGAACTCCCTCTCTAACAACACAGTGCATGTACCTACAGCACACAGGCTGCCACCACCAACTTCTCAAAAGCAATAAATGCTGCAAGAAATAACCAGAGAAGTTTGGAAGGGAATTGAGGCCTCTCACTACTAGTAGAGTTAGAGAGGGAGAGAACGGGGGAGTAGGGAGGCCCCTGGCACTGGATGAGTTAGAGGGACAGAGACCCTGGATTCTGCAGGAGTTAGAGGGAGAGGGATATTTCACCTCTTTTCTATTTTTTCTTAGTTCTGTTGAAGAGTCATATGGACTCGAAACGTTAACTGTGTTCCTCTCCGCAGATGCTGTCAGACCTGCTGAGTTTTTCCAGGTATTTTTGTTCTTGTTGAGAATAAGATCTAGTTGGAGAAGCACATGTTGTGTTAGTGCTTTGTGACTTGTGTTAATAAACAGCGTGTGCTTCATCTTACATTGGCCTCTGCTCCTACAGGATCTTGTTTACCAACTCACTCACCAGTAGATAGGCGTGAAACCATGTTTCACTGAGCAAAGCGACCCGATAGAGAAGAAACATAACAACTGGCGATGAGGCAAAACATGACCATCGATGACACCAAAGAAAGCTGCGAGAATTAAAACAGAAGTGAGTCGGCTGTGCCTTGCAAGGCGATTGCAAGTACAGCCCTCATCATAGTGGACGAAGTTATCTCCCTCCAGTACGCCACAGTCTGGCTGTATCGAACTGTTTGATCAGACCCCCGATGACTGGTCACATTATATTGAAAGCCTCGTGTTCTTCTTTTTGGCCAATGACATAAATGGGGAGGAGAAGAGGCGAGCGATCCTTTTATTCACATGTGGCAGTAAAACATACGGCCTGATTCGCAGTCTAACGGCACCCAATGCCCCAGGTTCCAAGAGCTTTGAGTTGGTAAATCTTGTGAAGAGCCATTTTCAGCCGAAACCCTCAATAACAACGCGGCATTTTTAAATTTAATTCGAGGTGTCGCACCCCTGGAGAGACAGTCGCTTGCTATGAAGCAGCTTTAAAACAACTGGCAAAGCACTGAGAGTTCAGAATGACAATTAGCGACATGTTAAGGGACCGATTAGTATGTGGGATTAATAAAGACGCCGTTCAAAAAAGATTGTTGTCCGAAACTAGCTTAGACTTCAACGAGGCGCTAGAGTTGGCGCTCGCAATGGAAAGTGCAGTCAGGGGTTCAGAGGCAATCAACGGAGCGCAAAAATGGTGCCATCCTTCATGTCAGGAGGAAAGCACTGGTTAGAAATGGCGCAAAAGCGCAGGTCTCCGCAGAAAGGCAGGAAACAGCCACCATTAACAGACCAGCAAAAAACAATCGTTTAACAGAGAGAACCCAGAATAATAACGACAGAAATGGACCCAGACAGCCTGCAAGTGAATGATAATTTAATAGAATCGTGTGTTTCTACTGCCATCATAATGGGCACGTTATGTGATATGCAATTATGCGAAAGGTAGAGATTGTGAAATCCACATAATAGAGGAACCAGAAGAAACGGAGCCAGATAGTTACTCACTACACAATTTAAAAAAGGGTAAAACAGAACCAATCTAGGTGACAATGGAAGTCAATGGGAAACCCATCCGAACGGAGGTGGACACAGGGGCATCCACGTTCAAATATCTGAATGGAGGAGACCACTCATTAAATCTGGAAAATTCCGATGCTAAGTTAAAGACACACACTGGTGAAGACATACGAGTAAGAGGTATATGCAAGGTTCCAGCACAGTATAGAAATCAGTCTGTTAATCTACACCTCATGGTGATATCAGGCAAAGGACCGAGTCTCCTCAGAAGAAACTGGTTAAGAGAGATTAATCTTGAGAGATGACTGAGATCTTGATCAGAAGCAGGAAATGTTACTGCTTAGAAAAAGGAGCAGGTAAAAACTCAACAAAAGGAACTCGTGGAGCTGACGCTTCAGGACAGAGTTCGAGTTGAAGTCAGTAACCTCCAAAAGGAAAAAGAACACCTGCTGAAGGACTTTGCATATTGCAAGATTCCCTCAGATCCCAATACCATGAAAAAGGTATGAGGAAGAACAGGAAGAATTCAGTATATCTCTGGCTGAGACAAAAATTAAATTAGCCAAAAAAAAACACAGCAATACTTAAGTCTCCAGGAAACAACAAACAAATATAAGGAAAGAAGCATAAGAGTTGAAGAGCCAGCTATGTGGAAGTCAAGAAGGTTTAAAAATAGAGACTCCCTGAGTTTTCAAAGGAGCTGACAGGTCAGGAAATGCTGGAAGACTCAACCACCCAGTTCACTCAAGTTGAGCTTACACCTGAGCCTAGACTGGCCAATAGGGAAATTGAAAAGAAAGCCAAGATTAAAGTCAGCATTGCCAAGAAGAAAACCTATCAAAAGAAGACACGTAGGAAGATAAAGCGGAATTACTAACAAAGCCTGGAATTTTTGTTTTCACTCTACAGGAAGCCGATCATGCTGTGTTGAACTTGTCCTTGCCCAACTTCCTGATTTTGAGAACCTTCCTAAAGGTCAACCTTCATCTTGTTGAACGTGGAAGGGAGGGGCAGCAAGGGTGCATGTGATTGGACCCGAAAGAGGGTGAAAACATTCCTGTTGGAGTCTACACCACGTGTGGAAGAAACTCTGTTTGGTTTGGAAGTACCTGTAGGATCCGTTGAGCTTGAGAGAGTCAAAGAAGCAAACATACAGGTTCCTCTGGGAGAGCCTAGTGGACAGATGACTCCTGAGAGGGAGGCCTCGGATAAACCATCCGATGTCGTAGAACTACGATGTTCAACACATTTGAAGAAGCCTCCAGAGAGACTGAATTTGAGAATAGTTTATTTACGTAAATAGTTGATATATTGTAAAGAATGTAAATTGTACTTTTGAATAAAGGGGGAGGGATTTGGTAATCTGAGGCGCAATACACCTTTAAGAGAATGTGAGCAGATTGACCACATGACTGTATCACCCAATTGCTGTGTAGCACGGGCTACGATGTTAATCAGTAGTTTAGAACAGGATCTGGTTGGAGAAGCATACACGTGTTGGTGCTCTGTTACTTGTGTTAATAAACAGCATGTGCTTCATCTTACATTGGTCTCTGCATCTGCAGTATCTTGCTTACTGACCCATTCACCACCAGATAGGCGTGAAACCATGTTCACTGAGCAAAGCGACCCAACAGAAGGAACATAACAAGTGCCAAAGGGACAAATCATTCCATGCCCAGGAGTCAATCCCAGGTACCCAGGAATGCCTGCCTGCTCTTGACTATAGTAGAGGTTTGAGGAAGGAAATTTTGGTTGATCGATGGTATACATTAGGGTTTTATCCCTGAGCATTGCAACACCAAATAGCTCATATATCACTCACTGGCTTATAGCTCCTATTGAACACTCCCATCAGTTTCCATCTTTTCCCACACACATAAAAGAGAGCCAGAAAAATCGATATGCCACCCTTTGAGGAGAATTGCGTGACAAGTCAAAGTCAAGTTAAATACCTTAACATTTTTACAGGAGAACGGACAATAATGGCGTTGATGTCCAGCTGTGTCAGTTGTGGCTCAGTGAACCACTCTCTTCTCCGAGTCAGGAGGTTCTGGGTTCAAGTCCCACTCCAGAGACTTGAGCACAAAATATAGGCCGACACTCCCGGTGCAATACTGAGGGAGTGAAGCACTGTTGGAGGTGCAGTCATTTCAGACCAGATGTTAAACCAAGGGCCTTATCTGGATGTGAAAGATCCCACAGCACTACTTTGAAGAGGAGCATATGGGAGTTCTCCCCCCGTGACCTGGTCAATATTTATTCCTCAATCAAAAATGGATAATCTGGTCAGTACCGCATTATTGTTTGTGGGAGCTTGCTGTGCACATATTGGCGACCTTGTTTCCTACGTTACAACAGTGAACAGGCCATTTATGACGGTGTTCCCAATACAAAGCTGGAGGTCACCAGCTGTTCCTGGAATTCAGGTATCCCAGAAAGCATAGGCATTGCTGTTTGTGGGAGCTTGCTGTGTGCAAATTGGCTGCTGCATTTCCCCCAATCCAATAGTGGCTACACTTAAAAAGGATTTAATCGACTGTAAAGTGCTTTGGAACGTCCTGAGATTGTGAAAGGTGCTATATAAATGCAAATCATTTTTTTTAACTGGAAGGGTAATTTGAGTCGGGGGTGGGGGGTGGTTGCAATGTGCCTCCCCTGGACATACCAACTGGGTACCATAAATTTGAATATGTGCCCATGTATACTGCTGTAATCTTTCATGGAATCATTAAGTGGAATTAAACATCAGGCAGGTTGTCTAACAGGCATCTGATCCAATACCGCCTGTTTTGCGCTATAGTCTGGGACACATTCCTCCTGCACTTGTCCAACACCCGAATCTCATGCCCCTGCCCTGCCCTCATCTCTGGAGGAGCGCCCGCGGCCGCTGGGTGGATCATCGTGGGCGTGGCCCTGCCGCGGACCAGCGCCCGGAAGGTGGAAAGTCACCGTTGATACTCACAACAAATGCTGGTCAAGGGGATGGGAGAGGAAGGACTAGTATTGGGTCAGAGATGAAGAGGTGTCGGGGGGGAGGGCGGGGGGGTGAGGTTGGGAGGGGAGAATGAAGGATGGAGGTATCGAGGGCGGATAAGGTTGGCGGAGGGGAATGAATGTGTCGGGGGGGGAGGTTGGGAGGAGACGAGGCAGGGCAGGGAAGGGCGGTTGAACCCGCATGCCAAAGCATTAGACTGGGCCTACAGGGTTACTTGTCTAGTGATATTACCACTGTATCACCATCTTCTCCTGGAAAAGCTTAAATTCGACCAGCTGCCATGGAAGGATTTGAACCCATGTCCCCAGAGAACTAGCCTGGCTAGTCCAAAGCCATTACTATTATTGTGACCGTCTCCCCGCCTTCAGTAACTTCCTTGGACCCTACCCCTTTGGATCTGTCTGCAGCCACCTCCTTTAACTCTTCTCACACCTTATGGTGTCTGGTTTCGTTTTGGACCCTTTTAGAAGAAGGTAAGCAATAGGATCAGGAGGAGGCCTGCCCAGAGTGCCTTGAGCGTTCTCCCCTATTCGTGGCTGATCTTCTACCACAACTTCACCTTCTGGCGCCATCTCACGTGATTCCGCGTCCGAACGTGTTGGGGCGCGTGTCCGGCCACCGAGCTAAAAGTTCTGCCCTGGAGTAATGGATAAGGCCCCAATGCAATTCTCTATTACTGACCAGGAATCTGTCCCAACCTTACCACCTGCCCATGTGTGTTGGAAGGATTTGTAGATTGACACTCAACCTGTTTGGCTGCATTATGAACACACCTTCCTTGACCATCAAGTCCTGGAGTGGGACTTGAACCCTGAGCTTCTAGCCTAGAGGCTGGGATGCTACCCATTGCATTGGTCCATAGGAACATTGGACTCAAGAGCAAGAGTAGGCCATTCAGCTTTTTGACCCTGCTCCGCCATTCAATAAGATCGTGGCTGACCTGGATATGGTCTCAACTCCACTTTCTTGTCTGCCCCCCGCCCCGTAACCAATGTCAATCAAAAATCTATCGATCTCAGCCTTGAATAAATTCAATGACTCAGCTGCCATTGCCCTTTGAGAGAAAGAATTTCTCCTCATTTCCATCTTAAAAGGGAGACCTCTTATTCTTAAACGGTGTCCCCTAATTCTAGTCTTCCCCACAAGTGGAAGCAACTTCATGGTTTCCACCATATCAAGTCCCCTCAGGACTATATATGTTTCAATAAGATCACTGCGCCACAAGACCTGCTTTAATCAAGTAAAGATGCATTATAAATGCGTTATTGTTGTATAGGGACCACTATCAACATTGGCTGAAACAGCCTGTTTAGGGGCAATGGCAAAGTTGGGGGAGGAGTGGGGGGGCAGGGGGGTCGCAGGGGGGAATTGTGCTCTCTCCAAAGAGATGGCCCCACTCCTCACAGGACAAAAAGATGGATGAAGGAGAGGTTGCATGAAAACTGTGTGCTAGCTCATAACCTCCCTGAGATAAAGCTGTTGTTTACAAGCTAAGGACCATTTTTTTTAATCACAAAAAGCTGCCAAGCAAAAAACAGAACAAAGGTATGGTGATAACTGCAGTGGTGTCAACATGTGAGGCTGCACATTGACAAGGGCAGATTTATTACCCAGGTTTGGTGCAGGCATGCAAGATGGAACAGAGCCAAGGAATTGTAGAAGCAAGTGTACCAGGCATATTCCGCTTGAGAAATGTCATAATAAATAGAATAAATATTATTTATAACTGAGTCGAAGGAAAATGCAGCTCCCTGTGCCGTCTTCCTGATCCCTTCCAACAGTTGTGCCACATCTGGCCTTAGAAAGTTTGGGTAAATGTAGATCTCGTGCCGACATGCAGCGTGATACTTGGAATTTATTGCAGTGCAAATGCCAGGGCCACCAGGGAGGAGTCTGAAAATTTGGTACATGGGTCCAGTCACTAAAACAGGAGGTGATTTGACAGCCAGCAAGGCAGCCGACGTCTCCCCTGCCTGTGAACCCTTGCTGGTAAAACAACCAAAATCCAATGGCAATCACAGGGAGCAACAAGGGCCTGCAGTGCAGGAGGCACCACAGTTGAAAAGAGTGAGAGAGAAGGTGAGGCAATCGGCTCACCACTGCCTTCTCAAGGGCAGTTAGGGATGGGCAATAAATGCTGGCCCAGCCAGCGACGCCCACATCCCATGAATGAATTTTTAAAAATTCATGACAGCGTGGATGGGCTTGCAGATTGTGCAAGGGGTGGTCACTGGAAGTGAATTTCTGGTCTCAGAAAAGAATGGGTTAGGGTTAGAGACAGTGGAATGTGTTTTGATCATAAATTGGAGGGAGCATACTTTTTTAAATTCGTTCTCGTGTCACTGGCTAGGTGAGCATTTATTGCCCATCCCCAACTGCCCTTGAGAAGAGGGCAGTGAGTCACCTTGAAGCACTGCACTCAATGTGGTACACTCGCAGTGCCATTAGAGAGGGAGCTCCAGGATTTTGACCCAGTGACAGTGAAGGAACGGCGATATATGTCCAAGTCAGGATGGTCAGTGACTTGGTGGGTAACTTCCAGGTGGTGTTCCCATCTATCTGCTGCCCTTGTCCTTCTAGATGGTAGTGGTCGTAGGTTTGGAAGGTGTTGTTGAAGGAGGCTTGGCGAGTTACTGATGTGCATCTTGTAGATGGTGCACAATGGGTGCTGGTGGTGGAGGAAGCAGTCTTGGGCCTCAACTCCACTTGCCCACCTTTGACTCTTATGCCATGATATCCTGAGCTGATCAGGAAAAGTCTGTCGATCAGAGTCTTTCAAAGTTTCCTCGAGCACCCACAAGATTTTGGAGGAGCAAATTCCAGTTTTCCTCTGATCCTTACATGAAATAAGCATTTCCCAATTTTACAGCTGACGTTTACAGCTCTAGTTTTAAGATAATGTCCCCTTATTCTAAATTTGTCCCACCAGAGAAATTATTTTCCCTGTATCTGCGCTGTCACAACACTTTCAATCATTTCAAACATCTCCATTAGGGGGAGGTGGTGGCATAGTCACTGGGCTAGTATTCCAGAGACCCAGCGTAATGTTCTGGGGATTTCGAGTTCAAATCTCACCATGCCAGAAGGTGAAATTTGAATCCAATAAAAAATCTGGAATTAGAAGTCTAACGATGGCCATGAAACCATTGCTGATTGTCGTAAAAACCCATCTTGTTTGCTGATGCTCTTTAGGGAGGGAGACCTGCTGGTCTGTGTCCAATGGCTTTGAAATGGCCTAGCAAGTCACTCAGGCCTCTCAGGCAATTAGGGGTGAGCAATAAATGCTGGCCCAGCCAGTGAATAAAAGAAAAAGACCATTTAATTTGCATGTATCAAATTTCCCTCCTTGTGTTTAAACTGACAGTGATTTTTAGGCTTGAAAAGCTTAACCAGGGGAGTGAGAGTCACGGCAGGCACAATACACGCTATTGCAAAGAGCATTTTGGACACGAGTTTCACGTCGGTTTATAT
Source organism: Carcharodon carcharias (assembly GCF_017639515.1). NCBI lineage: Eukaryota > Metazoa > Chordata > Chondrichthyes > Lamniformes > Lamnidae > Carcharodon > Carcharodon carcharias. Next base: position 11,602,648 of record NC_054473.1, read on the forward strand.
AGACTGATCCACGATATGAGTGCCGTTAGAGTTCAATGGGAATTTCCAAGTAGGAATGCAATAGAGTTTAATTATACATGGTGTTCGTGAAATAGCCAATTTAGTTGGAGTCCCTTGGGGCTGTACCATCACACAGTCACAACAGTTGCTCTAGGCAAGTTCAGTTGATTGACAATGATGGGGTGTAGAATGCATTCTAGTGGTCATTTAATGAAAATCCATTGAATATTCGACAAGGCTTACGTTAAAAGATGGTTAATGTACTTTTAAAACTAATGGGCTGTATAGATCGCAAGTACTTAATGCCACAAGTGTGTGTGTCTCGAAAATGGAAGTGGCCTTTCAAAAGCGAAGCAACTGTATTTACTGCATTGGAGGAATGGAATTTATGACAAGGCTGTAAAACAGAACGCTTCACAATATCATTATCATCAGCATCTTTTGGATGAGATGTTAAATTGAGGGTCCCCTCCTGTCTACTCAGCTGGATGTGTGAGACTCTTTAGCAGTTCTCAACGGAGTGAAGGAAAGATATACATTCTTGTTTAGAATTTATTTGCCTCGGGACTTCCCAAAGTGCTTCACAGCCAAACATTGGCCGGCACTCCGGGTAAAATTCCCTTCCCCTTCTTCGAACTAGTGTTGTGGGACTTTTTTTACATGCACCCCCGAGAGGGAAGGTAGGGCCTCAGGCTGATGTCTCGCTTGGAAGGCGGCACTTCCAACAGTGCAGCATTCCCTCAGTCCTGGAGTGTCAGCCTAGAATTTTTCACTCAAATCTCTGGAGTGGGTCGTAAACTCACAACATTTTGACACGGAGGTGAAAAGGGCATGACTGCACGCACCAGGGGCAAAACTTTACCAGCTCCCAACTGGCAGGAACAGAGGCAAGGCCAGGGGGGTGGTTGGGGTGGGGTGGGGGGTGGGGGGGGTGGGGGGTATGGTAGTGGTGGGGGGCGGTGAGGCCAGTAAAATAAAGAAGTGCCATTTCAGGATGGCTCCTCAACACAGCCCCTCCCCCCCCACCCCCCCCAAGCTGGGGAAGTTTCTCCAGGCGGATTGGCTGCCCACTCCAAGGAGGTGGGCACCTGATTTGCATAATTAAAGGCCTTAAGGGTATTCAGGGCCATTCCGCAGGGCCGCTGGCATTTTGTTGATGGCGGGGCAGTCCCCAGCCATATGGAGGCAGCTTCCCTGCAGCAGCCCAAGGGGCAGTCAGGCCTTGTGGTTCCGTGGTCCAAAGAGGGGTCCGTGGGCAAGGATGGCAGCCCTGCAGTGGGTCACCATGAAGGATTTTCCTTCCAACCTCACCATTGTTAAGGGGGGGGGGTGGGGGGGAGACAGTGGTATAGTGGTAATGTCACTGGACTAGTAATACAAAGACCCAGGCTAATGCTCATGGGGCGGAGGTTCCAATCCCACCACTGCTGCTGGTGGAATTTAATTTCAGTTAATAAATCTGGAAATATAAAGTTAGTCTCAGTAACGGAGCCCATGAAACTATCATCGATTGTTGTAAAAATGCATCTGGTTCACTAATGTCCTTTAGGGAAGGAAATCAGCCGTCCTTACCTGGTCTGACCTACGTGTGACTCCAGACCCACAGCACCGTGGTTGACTCTGAAACGGCTGAGCCAACCACTCAGCTCAAGGGGTGATTAGGAATGGGCAACAAAAGAATAAGTTAAGTGAGCATAAGGCCAAAAAATGGCCAATTAGGAGACCAAGGGCAGAAAAATTGCCAAGTCAGTCAGTGCCGCAAGTGTGGGTTCAAGGCCTGCTTTTGGTGCTGAGCCCAAGGCTAAGGCGGTTTTCTCAGTGTCCTAACCAACATTCCACACTCAACCAACGCCACTGAAAAACCCGGAAGAAGGGTCATACAGGTTTGAAACGTCATCTCTGTTTCTCTCCCCTCAGACTCTGCTCAGCCTGCTGAATCTTTCCAGCATTTACTGGTTTTCGTTTCAGATTTTCAGCGTCTGCAGTATTTTGCTTTAGCCATGAGAAACAGATTATCTGACCACTTGCTGGCTTATTCAAAAATAAGCTGCTGTGTTTAGGTGAAAGTAACTCATTGGCTGTGTGGGGCTGTATAAACGAGAAAGGTTTTTTGATTTGAGCAGTGGCAAAACTTACATTTATATAGCGCCTTTAGTAAAACGGCCAGAGGGTTTTCACTGGAGTGTTACAAAACAAAGTATCACACCAAGATAAATAAGGAGGTATTAGGATAGATGACCAAAAGCTTGGTCAAAGAGGTAGTTTTTTTGGGACTGCCTTAAAGAAGGAGAGAGAGAGGCGGAGAGGTATGGGATGGGATTCCAGAGCTTCAGGACCCAACAGCTGAAAGTGCGGCTGCCAATGGTGGAGACATTTAAAATCGGGGATGCACAAGGGGCCAGAACTGGAGGAGCGCAGAGATCTCGAAAGGTTGTTGGGACTAGAGGAGGTTACAGAGATAGGGATGGGGTGAAACCATGGAGGGATTTAAAAACAAGGATGAGGATTTTAAAATTAGAGGCACTGTTGGAGCAGGGGCAATGGGTGGGTGGAAATTGGTGTCTGTTGGATATGGGCAGCAAAGTTTTGGATGAGGGGTTTATTCAGAGATGGTTCACGAGGCTGATTTCTGGGATGAGGGGTTTGTCTTGTGAGGGAAGATTGAGCAGGTTGGGACTATGCTCATTGGAGTTTAGGAGAATGAGAGACGATTTTTTAAAAAATTAATTCATGGGATGTGGGCCAGGCCAGCATTTATTGCCCATCTCTAATTGCCCTTGAGAAGGTGGTGGTGAGCTGCCTTCCTGAACTGCTGCAGCCCATGTGCGATATGTAAACCCACAGTGCTGTTAGGAAGAGAGTTCCAGGATTTTGACCCAACAACGTTAAGACATATAAGATTCTGAGGGGGCTTGATGGGGTAAATGCTGGGATGATGCTACTCCTTGTGAGGGGCACAGTTTCAGAATAAGGGGCCTGTCATTTAAGACTGAGGTGAGAAGGATTTCTACTCTCAGGGAGTTCTTAATCGGAATTCTCTACCACAGACAGCAATGGAGGCTGGGTCATTGACTATATTCAAGGCTGACTGGGACAGATTTTTGATCCAGAAAGGAGTCAAGAGTTATGGGGGTGGGGGGCAGTTAGCAATCTGGAGGCCGTCGATCAAATTAGCCATGATCTTATTGAATGGAGTAGGTTAGAAGCGCCGAATGGCCGGTTTCTTATGTTTTCATGGTTACAGAGTTTGGAATATGGGAGAGCATTAGAATATTCAAGCCTAGAGGGTACAAAGGCATGGATGAGCTGAGGCGGAGTGGAGACAGGCGATGTTACAGCTTGGGATAAAATGATGACAACCTCAATCCCCAGCAGCAGAAACATCTTGCTCTTTACACTTTGATAGTTCTTGCACCTCGATTAGTCTGATATTTTCAGAGTATCTCTCTTTGGAATGATCCGTCCTTGAAAGCAGCTCGCTTCGTGCTTAAACCCCAGTGACATGCTTCAGACAAAACCTCGCAGAGCTCTCGACAGGAAGCCTTTGATTAAATAAGATGCTTAAATTCACTTGCTGCCGTCCCCTTCCCCACAGCCTGACCAAGTTGGCATCTCCAGCCGATGCTCAATACTTGGAATTTAATTAAATGTCATATTCTGCAGATTAACATTCAGCAAGCCTGAACTTTGACATTATTGAAATTATTTTTGGATCTGTTAGATTTAAGACATCACCAAAAGCGTTGTGTTTTCTGGTTCCCCATGTGTTTCAGCTGTACAACAAACCCTTGCACTGATCTAAGTCTGTGAGGTGATTGTCCCACCAAGCACTTTAAATTCGGCAATTCCTTCTGCAGAATCTCCTGCTAGTTTCTTTCATCGCTGGAATTTCTTTCTCGGTTGGCCATTTTTCTCCCCGAACTCCCAACCCCCAATTCCTCTTCCCGAATGCACCGACTCTTGCCTCAGTGAGATTCCACCTGCCTTGAGCCATCCTCCAAGTGGGTCTTCTGCTGGTCGTGAGCTATTAAACCACGCGGTACATTGTGCCTCATATCTCGCATCAGGCGTCACTCAAAAAACAAACACATAGAAACCACAGAAAAGTTACCGTGCAGAAAGAGCCGCTCATTTTAATCCCGCTTTCCAGTGCCTGGTCCTTAGCTTTGCAGGTTAAAGATGCAGATTCAGGTACCATTTAAATGAGTTGAATGTTTCAGCCTCAACCACCAACTTAGGGCAGTGAATTCCAGACACCCACCACCCTCTGGGTGAAAAGTTTTTCCTCATGTCCCCTCTAATCCTTCTACCAATCACCTTAAATCTACGACCCCTGGTAATTGACCCCTCAGCTAGGGGAAACAAACTTTCCTGTCTACCCTATCTAGGCTCCACATCATTTTGACACCTCAATTAAGCCACCCCTAAGCCTCCTCTGCTCTAAGGAAAGCAACCCTAGCTTAGCCAATCTTACCTCATAGCTGCAATTTTCAACATTCTTGTAAATCTCCTCTGCACTCTCTCCAGAGCAATTTTCCTGTAATGCAGTGACCAGAACTGTACGCAAAATTCCAGCTGTGGTCTAACCAGCATTTTGTACAGTTCCATCATTACAACCCTGTTTTTGTATTCTATACCCCACCCAATAAAGGAAAGCATACCATATGCTTTCTTGACCACCTTGCCCACCTGTCCTGCTACATTCAGGGGCCTGTGGACTTGCACTCCAAGGTCTCTCACTTCCTCAACCCCTCTCAATACTTCCCATTTATTGAGTATTCCCCTGCATTGTTTGCCTTCCCCAAATACATTACCTCACACTTATCCGGATTGAATTCCATTTGCCACTTCACCGCCCACTCAACCAAACCATTGATGATATTCTGGAGTCAACAGCTATCCTCTTCACTATTAACTACATGGCCAATTTTTGTGTCATCTACAAATTTCCCAGTCATGCTTCCCACAGTTAAGTCTAAATTATTAATATATACAACAAACAGCAAAGGCCACAACTCTGAGCCCTGTGGAACACCATTGGAAACCGTTCTCCATTCACAAAAACATCCATCGACCATTACCCTTTGTTTCCTGTCACTGAGCCAATTTTGGATCCAACCTGCCACCTTCCCCTGTATCCCATGAGATCTCACTTTCCTGACCAGTCTGCCATGTGGGACCTTGTTAAATGCCTTACTGAAATCCACGTGGACAACATCCACTGCACCACCCTCATCAATCCTCCTTGTTACTTCCTCAAAAAATTCTATTGTTAGTAAGACACTATCTTCCCCTAACAGAACCATGCTGACTATCCCTGGTCAATCTGTGCCTTTCTAAGTGACAGTTTATCCTGTCTCTCAGAGATGTTTCCAATAATTTGCCCACCACCAAAGTCAGACTGACCGGCCTATAATTTTCTGGCCTATCCCTCGCACCCTTTTTGAATAATGGTACAATGCTCACAGACCTCCAACCTAAACTAAGTACTTCACCTATAACTAGTAAGGATTGGAAAATGATCCTCAGAGTATCCGCTATTTCCTCCCCAGCTTCCTTCAACAGCCTGGGATACAATCCATCTGGCCCTGGTGCTTTATCCACCTTCAGGGATGCTAGTCCCTCCAGTACTTCCTCTCTCACTGTGCTTATTGTTTCTAATAGTTCACTCTCCTCCTCTTTAACTAGAATGTCTGCATCATCCCTCACCTTATTGAAGACAGAGACAAAGTACTCATAGAGAACCCTGCCCACATCTTCAGTTTCAACACACAAGTTACCATGTACATCTCTGACAGGCCCTACATTTTCCTTAGTTATTCTCTTGCTCTTAATGTACTAGTGAAACATCTCAGGATCTTCTTTGACTTTACCTGCCAATATTTTTTTGTATCCACTCTTTGCTTTCCTGATTTTCATTTTTATTTCACCTCCGTAGTTTCTATACTCCACAATAGTGCTACCAAACACGCCTGCTGATTTAGGGCAGAATTTTCACAACACCAAGGGGTGAGAATGGAGGCGAGAGGAAGTGGAATTTCATGCAGCCATTTTGGAGAATCCATCCTGCCCCTGGAGGCCATTTTCCTGGAGATGGCATTAGGAGGTGGAAGGGCAGGTAGCCAATTAAGGTAAATTGAAGCACAATGAGGGCCAATTATTCAAGGTCACCTAGAGTTTGCCAGTCAGCCTTTCAGGACTAGGCCAGCTGCCTGGAGATAGCCGACCAGAGGAGGGGAGTCAGTGCGCTCAAGGAAGCCCCCCCCACCCAACACACCAACATGGCCATGGCGGCAGCCGCATGTCGACTTGTGGAGGGAGATTCTCTGCACAACGGTGGCCTGGTAGCTGTGGCCATTTTTGAATTCAGATGTATCATGATACCTGGATGAGAGCAGCTCCAGCAACACACAAGAAGCTCGACACCATCTGGAACAAAACAGTCCGCTTGATTGGCCCCTCATCCACCACCTTCAACATTCACTCCATCCAGCATGGATGCAGAGTAGCGGCAGCATGTACCATCTACAAGATGCACTGCAGCAACTCGCTAAGGCTCTTTCAACAGCACCTTCCAAACCCACGACCTCTACCACCTACAAGGACAAGGGCAGCACATACGGTCCTTGGGACCACCACCACCTCAAGTTCCCCTCCAAGACACACACCATGCTGACAACACTTTCCATCACTTTGCTGATGATCCAGAGTAGACTGACGAGGTGGTTATTGGCCAGGTTGGATTTGTCCTGCTTTTGTGGACAGGAAATGCCTGGGGTGATCTTGCTATCTGTAAAGTTCAAAAGGTTAATGCTGTCACCCAGTGAATGTTGAAGGGGGTGGATGAGGTGCCAATCAAGCGGACTGTTTTGTTCTAGATGTTGTCGAGCTTCTTGTGTGTTGCTGGAGCTGCTCTCATCCAGGTATCATGATACATCTGAATTTAAAAATGGCCACAGCTACCAGGCCACCATTGTGCAGAGAATCTCCCTCCACAAGTCGACATGCGGCTGCCGCGGAAGACATGTTGGTGTGTGGCGGGGGTGGGGGGGGGCTTCCTTGAGCACACTGAAACAGGGCAACATGTACAGCATTGTCATTGATCTCAGTGTGCTAAACAAGCATGTGGGCAAATCACGGGGAGGGTGATGGCATCGTGGTATTGTCATTGGACTGGTATCCCAGAGATCCAGGGTAACGCTCTGGGGACCTGGGTTCAAATTCCATGGCCGATGGCGAAATTTGAATTCAATCAAAATCTGGAATTAAAAGTCTAATGATGACCACAAAACCATTGCCGATTGTCGAAAAAACCCATCTGGTTCACCAATGTCCTTTAGGGAAGGAAATCTGCCGTCCTTACCTGGTCTGACTTAAATGCGACTCCAGACCCACAGCAACGTAGTGGATTCTTAAATGCCCTCTGAACAAGGGCAGTTAGGGATGAGCAATAAACGCTGGCCTGGCCAGTGATGCCTTCATCCCATGAAGGAATGAAAAAAACATTCAGGTTTCCTGTTCCTCATTGCTACCCAGATATGCCTGGTGGATGGTACATGGGATGGGGTATTGGGGCATGGGAGTAACTGTGAAGCCATAATACTGCAACCTGAACTGGGAAATGAGATGAGATAAAAGGTAAGGCTACATGGGATCAAATGAGGCCTGATTTAGCCTAGAGTTTGACTGAATGGGACAGAACGAAAACAGTCCTCTTTCTATTCTCCCACTAAAGTTCTGTCAGGGAAAGCCATTAGAAAGAGCAATCACTGCGAGTGATTATCACCAATAATTCTGTCGCTCATGGGACTTGTCAACAGAGAATGACAGATTATTATCAGCTTCATGTGGAGAGAAACAATGACTGTCGGATCATGATTGAGTGTGAGACTCTTTCGTCCTCGTGTCCTGTGTGTCAGCTGCAGCTCAGTGCTAGTGCTCCTGAGTCAGAAAGTCGTGGATTCAAGCCCCACTCCAGAGACTGGAGCAGGTATTTCATGCTCCCAGTGCAGCACCCGCCAAGTGGTGGGGTGGGTGGGGGAGGAGTTATAGGTGGGGAAGGAGTTCCGGAGGGGAAGGAGTTCCAAAGGGAAAAGGAGTCCAGAGGGGAGATGGACAGGTGAATGTGCAAGGGAGGGCTTTGATGAATCCGTGTCTGCCTCCTGGGGAGTGAACTGAGGGTGGGCGTGGGACTAGGGAAGGGTGAGAATGACTGAGGGCGGGGTGAGGCGGTAGGATGGAGGGTGAGGGTTCAACGGTATCAGTAGAATGGACGGCGAGGGTGGTTGGTGGGGACTTCGAGGCAGACACAGACCCTGGGGGTGGGAAGGAGGAGGTCGGGGAAGTGAATGTGGATGGGAGTGGGATTTTTGGGAAGGAAGGGGACGTGCACGTTCACCTGGACATTCCCAAAAGAAAAGGTCACGGAGAGGGGGCGGCGTCAATGGTGATGGGGGAAAGGAAATGGGTGACTAAGGGAGGGGAAAGGATGGGGCACCAAAAGAAAAACTGTAGCGCTAACATGCTGGCTAAATCGAAAGTGAAACGAGAGTCGCGGTGGGCGAGATCGGGTGCCGCATAGGAGTGTGATCGGTGGGTTGGGTGGAGATGCAGGTCAGCTCAGATGGACAACTGAAAGAGAACACCAGCAGGCAGCATTGAAAATGCTCAGGACATTGAGTTGAATGTGATATGGAAAGCAGCCACTTGCATGGGACAGTGCTTGCACGAAGCTACAAAAGGCCCTCCCACACACACACTTGTAAAGAACATATTTTTACTTTTGGACTGTGCCTTTAAGATTGGATTGTGACTTTTAAGACTACCATAGCTGCAGTTTAAAAGAAATGTTCACTAGAGCAGGGAGAAGAAAATCTACAATGTTGCTATTTCCTGGAACAGTATGTGTCATGTTGGATAGAATGGTGCTGGGAAGGAGACCTGGTATAAGAGGGAACTGCCTCGCAATGGCGGTTTGATTGGCTCCTGACCAAGTGGCCAGGTTCTGTGTGAGGCTAGTGCAGTAGATAAGCTCCTAGCCTGAAAAGAGGAAAGACCTGAAACCTCCTCTGTATTTTGTAAGACTCCAGTGATCCTGCCATAGTTGCTATCTGGCTAAATTAACCTAAATTAAACAGTTAGGTAGAATTCAGCAGATAAAAGCAAAATACTGCGGATGCTGGAAATCTAGAACAAAAACAAAAATACCTGGAAAAACTCAGCAGGTCTGACAGCATCTGCGGAGAGAACAAAGAACAAAGAAAAGTACAGCACAGGAACAGGCCCTTCAGCCCTCCAAGCCTGCGCCGATCATATTGCCTGTCAACTAAAACATTTTGCACTTCCGGGGTCCGTATCCCTCTATTCTCATCCTATTCATGTATTTGTCAAGCTGCCTCTTAAACACCATTATCATACCTGCTTCCACCACCTCCTCTGGCAGCAAATTCCAGACACTCACTACCCTCTGTGTAAAAAACTTGCCCCGCACATCTCCTTTATAGTTTTCTCCTCTCACATTAAATCTATGTCCCCTAGTAATTGACTCTTCCACCCTGGGAAAAAGCTTCTGACTATCTACTCTGTCCATGCCACTCATAATTTTGTAAACTTCTATCAAGTCGCCCCTCAATCTCCGTCGCTCTAGTGAGAACAATCCGAGTTTCTCCAGCCTCTCCTCATAGCTAATAAACTCCAGACCAGGCAGCATCCTGGTAAACCTCCTCTGCACCCTCTCCAACGCCTCCATATCCTTCTGGTAATGCGGTGACCAGAATTGCACGCAATATTCCAAGTGTGGCCTAACCAAGGTTCTATACAGCTGCAGCATGACTTCCCAGCTTTTATACTCAATACCCCTGCCAATGAAGGCAAGCATGCCATTTGCCTTCCTGACTACCTTACCCACCTGTGTTGCCACTTTCAATGACCTGTGAACCTGCACACCCAGATCCCTCTGCTCTGCAATGCACTTAAGTGTTCTGCCATTTACTGTATAATCCCTGCCTCTATTAGACCTTCCAAAATGCATTACATCGCATTTGTCCAGATTAAACTCCATCTGCCATTTCTCCGCCCAAGTCTCCAACCGATCTATATCCCGTTGTATCCTTTGACAATCCTCTTCACTATCCGCAACTCCTCCAACCTTAGTGTCATCTGCAAACTTACTAATTAGCCCAGTTACATTTTCCTCTAAATCATTTATGTATACTACAAACAGCAAAGGTCTCAGCACTGATCCCTGCGGAACTCCACTAGTCACAGCTCTCCATTCAGAAAAGCACCCTTCCACTGCTACCCTCTGTCTTCTATGACCAAGCCAATTCAGTATCCATCTTGCCAGCTCACCTCTGATCCCGTGCTACTTTATCTTCTGCACCAGTCTGCCATGAGGGACCTTGTCAAAGGCCTTACTGAAATCCATGGATATAACATCCACTGCTTGATCAAGTTAGTGAGACATGACCTCCCCTTTACAAAACCATACTGCCTCTCACTAATTCGCCCATTTGCTTCCAAATGGTAGTAAATCCTGTCACGAAGAATCTTCTCCAATAATTTCCCTACCACTGATGTAAAGCTCACCGGCCTGTAATTTCCTGGTTTATCCCTGCTTAAACAATGGAACAACTTTGGCCATTCTCCAGTCCTCTGGGACCTCACCCATAGCCAGTGAGGATACAAAGATTTCTGTCAAGACCCCAGCAATCTCCTCCCTTGCCTCCCTCAGTACTCTGGGGTAGATCCCATCTGGCCCTGGGGACTTATCCACCTTAATATTCTTCAAGACACCTAACACCTCCTCTTTTTTGATCTCAACATGATCCAGGCTATCTACACACTCTTCCCTAGACAAATCGACTGCTAAGTCCTTCTCTTTAGTGAATACTGATGAGAAGTATTCATTTAGTATCTCTCCCATTTCTTCCGGCTCCACACACAGATTCCCACCTCTGTCCCTGAGTGGGCCTACCCTTTCCCTGGCTACCCTCTTGCTTTTTACATATGTATAAAAGGCCTTGAGATTTTCCTTAATCCTGGTTGCTAATGACTTTTCATGACCCCTTTTAGCCCTCCTGCTTAAGTTTCTTCCTACTTTCTTTATATTCTCCACAGGCTTCATTTGTTCCCAGCCTTCTAGCCCTTATGAATGCTTCCCTCTTCTCTTTGACTAATCTCGCAATATCCTTCGTTATCCAAGGTTCCTGAAACTTGCCATGCTTATCCCTCATCCTAGCAGGAACATGCCGCTCCTGAATTCTTATCAACTGACGTTTGAAAGCCCCCCACATGTCAGTTGTTGATTTGCCCTCAAACATCTGCCTCCAGTCTAGATTCCTCAGTTCCTGCCTAATATTGTTATAATTAGCCTTCCCCCAATTAAGCACCTTAACCTGAGGACTCCTGTTATCCTTATCCACCAGTACCTTGAAACTTACTGAATTATGGTCACTTTTCCCGAAATGCTCCCCTATTGAAACTTAGACTACCTGGCCGGGTTCATTCCCTAATACCAGGTCCAGTATTGCCCCTTCCCTGGTTGGACTATCTACATATTGTCTCAGGAAGCCCTCCTGGATGCACCTTATAAATTCTGCACCATCCAAACCCCTAGCACTAAGTGATTCCCAGTCAATATAGGAGAAGTTAAAATCACCCACCACAACAACCCTATTGCTTTTACATCTTGCCAAAATCTGCCCACATAACGGTTCCTCAATCACCCGCTGGCAATTGGGAGGCCTATAGTAAACCCCCAACATTGTGACTGCGCCCTTCCTATTCCGGAGCTCTACCCATAATGCCTCGCTGCATGAGCCCACCGAGGTGTCCTCCTGTCGTACAGCTGTGATATTCCCCTTAACCAGCAGTGCAACTCCCCCACCTCTTCTACGTCCCTCTCTATCCTGCCTAAAACATCTAAATCTTGGAATGTTTATCTGCCAATCCTGTCCATCCTTCAACCAAGTCTCTGTAATAGCAATAACATCATAGTCCCAAGTACTAATCCAAGCTCTAAGCTCATCTGCCTTGCCTGTTATACTTCTCGCATTGAAGCAAATTCATTTCAGACCCCCAGTCCCACTGTGTTCAGTAATTTCTCCCTGCCTGTCCTTCCTCTTAGTCCTGCTGGCCATATTCACTGGTTCCCAGTCATTTATTTCACCTGCTGACCTATTGATCTGGTTCTCACCCCCCCTGCCATACTAGTTTAAACCCTCCTGAGTGACACTAGCAAACCTCGCAGCCAGGATATTGGTGCCCCTCCAGTTTAGATGCGACCCGTCCTTCTTGTACAGGTCCCACCTGCCCCAGAAGAGATCCCAATGATCCAGATATCAGAAACCCTCCCTCCTACACCATCTGTTCAGCCACGTGTTCAGCTGCACTATCTTCCTATATCTAGCCTCACTGGCACGTGGCACAGGGAATAATCCTGAGATTACAATCCTAGAGGTCCTGTTTTTTAACTTTCTGCCTAACTCCCTGAACTCCTGCTGCAGGACCTCGTCACTCTTCCTGCCTGTGTCGCTGGTACCAACGTGTACCAAGACCTCTAGCTATTCTCCCTCCCCACTTCAGAATGTCCCTTACCCGATCAGAGACATCCTGGACCCTGGCACCAGGGAGGCAACAAACCATCCTGGTGTCTCTTTCACGACCACAGAAGCGCCTATCTGAGCCCCTGACTATAGAGTCCCCTATGACAATTGCTCTCCTGTGCTTTGGCCCCCCTGCTGAACAACAGAGCCAGCCGTAGTGCCACTGCTCTGGCTACTGCTGTTGTTTTCCCCTGATAGACCATTCCCCCCAACAGTATCCAGAATGGTATACCTGTTAGAGAGGGGGACAGCCACAGGGGATCTCTGCACTGTCTGCCTGCCCCTTCTAGCGGTCATCCATCTATCTGTCTGTACCTTGGGTGTGACCACATCTGTAAAACTCCTGTCTATGGTGCTTTCCGCCACCTGAATGCTCCTAAGTGCATCCAACTGCTGCTCCAACCGATCCCTGCGGTCTGTGAGGAGCTGCAATTGGGTACACTTCCTGCAGATGTATTTGTCCGGGACACTTGAAGCATCACAGATTTCCCACGTTCCACAGGTAAAGCACTTCACCCCAGCAACTACTATTTCTAGAACTATTTAATAAATTAATTTAAATCTAATAACTGCTTCTTGACTCCTTTTTAACTGTACGTTCCCTAGGGCTGGATTTCTACTATAAATGCCAAATTCTAAGAACAGTAATCCCCTGATTCTGGTCTAGATGCCCTCTACTTATTAAGTGATTAATTTATTTGGTTTAATTATTTTAACAATGTTTTAGTTTCAAATTCAGTGTAATTCAGTTTTCAAAGTCAAATTCAAAGTCTTTCCAACCTCTGTCCTTAGAGGAATACAGTTGACGTTTTAAGTATGACTCTTCATCAGAACTAAGGAAATAGAGAAATGAGGTGAAGTATAAGTTGGTAGAGGGGTTGGGACAGATAGAGCTCAATTGGGGGCCAGTGATAGGTGGAGGCCAAGAAGAGATTGCCAAAGATGTCATAAACAAAAGGGCGTTGACGGTGGTGATATTATCTAAGAAATGTGCTAATGGGGACATTAAGGGTAGCAAGCAGGACAAGCTAGTGACAGATGTCCCTGGTGGGGGTGGGGTGGGGGGAAGGGATCGAAATGGGCTAAAAGGTGGAGGTGAAACAATAGATTGAAATAAATTTAAAAATAGGTGGGAAAAGAAAAATATATTTGTAAAAAAATTATAAATTATTGGGAAAAGGGGGATCGGAAAGGGGTGGGGATGGAGGAGAGTTCATGATCTGAAATTGTTGAACTCAATATTAAATCTGGAACGCTGTAAAGTGCCTGGTTGGAAGATGAGGTGCTGTTCCTCCAGTTTGCGTTGAGCTTCACTGGAACAATGCAGCAGGCCAAGGATGGACATGTGGGCATGAGAGCAGGGTGGTGTGTTGAAATGGCGAGCGACAGGGAGGTCTGGGTCATGCTTGCAGACAGACCGAAGGTGTTCTGCAAAGTGGTCACCCAGTCTGCGTTTGGTCTCTCCAATGTAGAGGAGACCACATTGGGAGCAGCGAATGCAGTAGACTAAATTGAGGGAAGTGCAAGTGAAATGCTGCTACACTTGAAAGGAATGTTTGGGCCCTTGGACGGTGAGGAGGGGGGAAGTAAAGGGGCAGGTGTTGCACCTTCTGCGGTTGCATGGGAAGGTGCAGTGGGAGGGGGTGAGGTGTAAGGGGTGATGAAGGAGTGGAGGTGTCCCGGAGGGAACGATCCCTGCAGAAAGCTGCTGGGTGGTGGAGGGGGTGAAGGGAAGACGTGTTTGGTGGTGGCATCATGCTGGATTTGACTGAAATGGCAGAGGATGGTCCTTTGAATGCGAAGGCTGGTGGGGTGATAAGTGAAGACATGGGGGACCCAACATGGTTCTGGGACGGAGAAGAAGGTGTGAGGGCTGATGTGTGGGAGATGGTCCGGACACGGTTGAGGGCCTTGTCAACCACGGTGGGTGGGAAACCTCAGTTAAGGAAGAAGGAACACATGGCATTCTGGATTCAAATTCGGCAATCTGGTGGTCTGCTTAAACGTCTCACATTTGCCTCGGCTTGGGGAGCAGTGGGGCTCGATAATACAGTGCACTATCCCCAGTGAGTCGTGACACACTCCTCCCTCCAGAATCACTTGCAGGCCAGCTGCGTGCAGCTGAACTGCTAGTGAGGGAGGATGTAGTGGGAGGACGCATTAAAGAAAGACACCATTACATATGATTCAGTGAAAGCGAATATATTTCCAGGTTGTAAAGTGACAAAATGTGTTCAACCAGCTGTGATCAGAATTTCTTAACTTTTGAATGCCTTAGACTTCTAGGTGCTGCCCTGACATCCGCAGCAGGGGTGGAGACAACCTGTGCAATGGTTGGCCCTGTTGCCTCTGATAACTTTGGCGTGGATCCTCTGGGGAGCTGAGGCCTTAGGGGCCCTGGCTTGCTTTGGCTGTCATCCTGTGAGCCAGCTGCTCCCTCAGTAGTGACAGAGGACGAGGTTGAGGGGGTCACAGGCAAAGGGGACTCGGAGGGAGTGGACAGCCTCTGAGGTTTCTGACTGGATAACTCAGGGGTATGCAGCTGCTGCTCCTCCTCTTTTCGGGTGCCTGAGGGTCCCGGCCTGACTCCTTGATGCAAAGGAGTGCCAGGGAGACGTTGAGGTGTCCTGTTTCCCTCTCGCATTGCCACTGCAGGAACTCACCTATGGCTACCGCGATGGAGTGCAGGTCTGCGCTCATCTCCGCGTTCTGCTGGACCAGGGTCTCCGTGGCATCCGCCATCCTCCCCATGGAGACCTCCATACGCATACATGTGGGCACTACTTCATCAGAGAGCAGGCAGACGCACTCCTCTGACTCGTGTGCCACTCTGTTGAGGGCTACCAACAGCTCTTCTCCCCCGCCTTCTGCTGACTCTCCAGGATGAATTGGAAGGCCAAATCCAGAGGTTCATCATCTGACTCAGACCTGACAGATGCCTCATCCCCAGCAGCCCTCTGAGTGCTGAGGAGCTTGGCTGAACCTACCTCCTCCTGCTGCGGACACATGTCCATGCGGTGACTGCCCAATTGTGAACCTGAGCCTGTTCTAGATCTAGGTCCCAACGAGGTGTGTGTCTCTGCACTGGTGGAGGGTGTGGGTAAGCGCTTGATGGGCCTTCCAGGCTGCTTATTTCTAGCTTTTCACTGGAGGAGGTGTCCTCTTGGCTGGAGGTGAGGACATGGATGGTGCTGAGGGATTGGCTGGCTGAGGGTGTCGGTCACTTAGCAGAGCTCCCCGTCAACCATAAGAACATAAGAAATAGGAGCAGGAATAGACCATTTGGCCCCTCGAGCCTGCTCCATCATTCAATAAGATCATGGCTTATCTTTTTGTGTTTTGATTTCCACATTCCCATCTAACCCCGCTAACCTTTGATTCCCTTGCCTAACAAGAATCTATCTATAGAAAATGCTGGAAAAGCTCAGCAGGTCTAGCAGAATCAGTGGAGGGAGAAACAGAGTTAACGTTTTGAGTCAGTATGATCCTTCTTCAGGGCATACAGACTCTGTTTCTCTTTCCACAGATGCTGCTAGACCTGTTGAATTTTTCCAGCATTTCCGGTTTTTGTTTCAGATTTCCAGCATCTTCAGTATTTTACTTTTATCTGAGAATCTATCTACTTCTGGCTTAAAAATATTCAATGGACCCACCTCTACCATCTTCTGAGGCAGAGGGTGACAAAGTTGCACAATTCTCTGAGAGAAAAAAATTTCTCCTCATCTCTGTCCTAAAAGGGCGACCCCTGATTTTAAAACAGTGCCCCCTACTTCTGGACTCACCCACAAGAGGGAACATCCTTTTGACATCCACCTTATCAAGGTTGTTCAGGATCTTGTATACTTCAATCAAATCACCCCTCACTCTTCTAAACTCCAGTGGAAACAAGTCCAGTCTGTCCAACCTTTCATCATAAGACAACCCACTCATTCCAGGTAGCAATCTAGTAAACCTCCTTTGAACCATCTCCAATGCATTTACATCCTTCCTTAAATAAGGAGATTAAAACTGCACACAGTACTTGAGGTGTGGTCTCACCAATGCCCTGTATAACTGAAGCATAACACCCTTCCTTTTATGTTTAATCCCTTTCACGATAAAGGATAGCATTCCATTAGCCTTCTTAATTAATTGCTGTACCTGCATACTAACTTTTTGTGACTCATGTACTAAAACACCTAGATCCCTCTGCACCTCAGAATTATGCAGCCGTTCTCAATTTAAGTGATACTCTGCTTTTATGTTCTTCCTGCTAAAGTGAACAACTTCACATTTTCCCACATTAAACTCCATTTGCCAGATCTTTGCCCACTCACTCAACCTATCTATATCCATCTGCAACCTCCTCGTATCCTCTTCACAGCATACTTTACTAATTATCTTTGTGTTTTCTACCTCTCTTCCTTCTTGAACAGAGGAGTTATATTTGCTAAATTCCGATCTGGTGGAACCTTTCCAGAATCTAGCGAATTTTGGAAAATTAACACCAGTGCATCAACTACCACATTAGCCACCTCTTTTAAGACCATAGAATGTAGTCCATCAGGACCTGGAGACTTGCCAGCCCGCAGCACCATCAATTTGCTCAGTACCATTTCCCTAGTGATTTCAATTTCACCAAGTTCCTTTCTCCCATTCACCTCCTGATTTGTAGTTATTACTGGAATGTTTTTTGTATCCTCTACAGTGAACACAGAAGCATTTCTTCCAACATTTCCTTATTATCTACTATTAACTCCCCATTGTCATTCTCTAGAGGAACAACACTCACTTTACTTACTATTTTCCTTTTTAAGTACCTGTAGAAACTCTTGCTATCCATTTTTACCTTTCTAGCTAGCTTCCTCTCATACTCTAATATCTTTTTCCTGATTAACCTTTTAGTCATTCTCTGCCATTCTTTATATTCTGTCCAATCATCTGTCCTGTCGCTCATCCTTGCGGAGTTGTAAACTTTTTCCTTAAGTTTGATACTTTCCTTAACATCTTTAGTTAACCACGGATGGTGGATCTCCCCTTAGAATTTTTCTTTATAGTAGGAACGTACTTATTCTGAAATATCCCCTTAAATGTCTGCCATTGCTTCTCTATTGATCTATCCTTTAGCCTAGTTTCCCAGTTCACTTCAGCTAGCTCAGCTTTCATCCCCACATAGTTGCCCTTATTTAAGTTTAAGACACTAGTCTTAGACCCACTCTTCTCCCTTTCAAACTGGATGTGAAATTCAAGTACATTATGGTTGCTCCTACCTAGGGGTTCCTTTACTCTGAGGTCATTAATTAATCCTGTCACGTTACACAATACCAAGTCTAATATAACCTGCTCTCTGGCTGGTTCCAGAATGCGCTGCTCTAAGAAACTATCTCAAAAGCATTCTAAGAACACCTCATCCAGGCTGTTACTGCCAATCTGATTTTTCCAGTTTATATGTAGATTAAAATCACCCATGATTATTGCCATCCTTTTATCACAAGTACTCAATATTTTCTCTTGAATAAAAGCAAAAAACTGTGGATGCTGGAAATCCAAAACAAAAATAAAAATACCTGGAAAAACTCAGCAGGTCTGACAGCATCTGCGGAGAGGAACACAGTTAACGTTTTGAGTTCGTATGACTCTTCAACAGAACTAAGTAAAAATAGGAAAGAGGTGAAATATAAGCTGGTTTAAGGTGGGGTGGGACAGGTGGAGCTGGATAGAGGGCCAGTGATAGGTGGAGATAACTAAAAGATGTCATAGACAAAAGGACAAAGAGGTGTTGAAGGTGGTGATATTATCTAAGGAATGTGCTAATTAAGGGTAGAAAGCAGGACAAGCAAGGTACAGATAGCCTTAGTAGGGGTGGAGAGAAGGGATCGAAATAGGCAAAAAGGTAGAGATAAAACAATGGATGGAAATACATTTAAAAATAATGGAAATATGTGGGAAAAGAAAAATCTATATAAATTATTGGGGAAAAAAGGGGAGGGGGGATCAGAAAGAGTGTGGGGATGGAGGAGAGGGTTCATGATCTAAAATTGTTGAGCTCAATGTTCAGTCCGGATACGTTGTCCTACACTGGATACTGTAAGGGAGCCTGTAGACCAATCCCATTAATGAAATCCCCCCCACTATTCCTCATCTCCACCCAAACCAATTCTACCTCCTGACCTCCTGAACCAAGGTCATCTCTAACTATTGCACCAATGCCCTTTTTGATTAACAGTGCTACCCCTCCACCTTTACCTATCTTCCTATTCTTCTTGAATGTCAAGTACCCTTCAATATTAAGGATCCAATCATTGTCGTCCTGCAGCCACATCTAATTGCTATCAGATCGTATTTATTTACTTCAATGTGGGCCATCAATTCATTTACTTTGATATGAATGCTACGTGCTTTCAGATAGAGAGCCTTCAGTTTCATCTTTTAGTTACCTTTGTAACATCTAGTCTTGATTGTTGATGTATTCTTAGCTTTTTTCTCTCTGCCCAACATAGAGATAATTAGAGCATGGTAGCAGAGTCAAAAGCAGGAGAGCGAGCACTCACATTTGCATTGTGTTCGCCACCAACCTTACCATCACCGCAGGCATGGTCCACACTCTCACCAGTCAGCACGATGGCATGCTCCTCAAAGTGAGTGAGGGAGCTAATGTGGGGCCAGCCTGGGACCTCTCCCTGCCGATGTGAGCCAGCTTCCCCTGCATGAAAACAGAAGGAGAGAGTGTGAGCAGGACACAGGGCGCTGCGTGAAATGTTTGTGTGGTGAGATGTGGACGGAATGAGGACCCGAGCTCCAGAGGAAATGAGCCTGATGGAGATGTGAGGGTGTGTGTGAGAGTTAGCGGTGTTGTCCCTTGAGGTGTAAGATCCCTGTGGATGTGCGATGGGTTTGTGTGTGTGTGAGAGTTGAAACTGTTGAGAAAGGGTGGCTTGCCTGGCAGAACAAATGAGACCACCCATCCTTTTGTGGCACTGGGTGGCTGTCCTCTTTTGCAGAGCATTGGCGCTGACCACCACTGCCACCGCCTCCCATGCTGGATTGGTAATACCGCTGCTCCTCCTGCCACCAGAGCAGGGGCAGAGGATGGTGGTCCTCTACTGCGTCCAAAAGGCTCTTGAGCAATGAATCATTAAACAGGGGTCTTCAATCTTCTTGCCTTTTGGGCCATGTCTTCTGTGCAGCAGTCCTGGGCTGGAAGCACTGAGATTTGTGCTTGAGGCTGCATTTTAAATATGGCATCTGGCGTGATGAAGCGGCAAAGTGATGGCGTAGCAGGTGAATGAGAGAGAGAGAGAGCCCCCCCATCATCGAAATGGCGTGTGTCCTGGGAATGCATAATTAATGCAGCAGGATTGGGATGATACAGTGTGAGAAGCCGCCATTGTGGCCATTTCTCCCACTTACTGCTGTACTTGGTGAAGACCTGGGACGATTCCTCCCTGTGTCAGTGATGTGTAGGGTCATTTGCTTGAACGAGGAAATCTGACAAAAGGAGAGCATGATAAACCTCCTGCAATCCAATTTCCTGCGACAAGTCCAAAGTGAACGTCAGGAAGAAAGTGAAAACCAAAAAAGGAAATGCAAGTCTGATGACATTACAGAATCCGCGGGGTGGAGCACAGTGAGTCAGAGTCTTTGATTAAGACAAATCAGTCAACGTTACCGAGCTAACCATTAGGTGGAGTTGGTGGTCAAAGTTCAAGTTTGACACAGTCAGAGACGTTGAGAGGGGAGAGTCAAGCCAATCGAAAGAGAGACCCAGACAAAAAGAGAAAGAAGCCGGCTAGATTAATTGAAGGAATGTAGAAAGGAAGAAATAATTTGTTCTTTTTATTATTTCTTGTCAAGCCATGATATTTTTGTTAAACACACACTGTTGTTAAGGAAAAACATTTTCTTACAACGTGTAAGTTATATCTTATGGTTTGATTACAGCAGAATAAAAATAAACGTCACAACCTGCCAAATTTTCAGCTATTGTTGATGTTGGTTAGTCATATTGTAACCTGGGAAGTTATGTACATGTATAATTTTACATTTTAATGTATGGGTTGTTTTTTTTTAAAGTGAGGAGGGAATGTAGTATATTGCAAGGCCTAAGCATTTTGTTATATTGCCCTCTCTGCTGCCTTCTCTGTTGGGGAGGTGTAAGTAAAGTTAATGTGATCATGGCTGCTGGCAGTGAGTCCACAGGTTAATCTTACTCAATGAAAACCACGACAATCTTTCTTCTCTTTTTGTGCTCTGTGCAAAGATTCTTGGGGAGTGGTTGCAGAGTCACCCAACACGGCTAGTTCCCATAGCAATAGAGACTGTGCACCCACTGCCCCCCCTCCCCCACTGACTCTTGCTGGGTCTTCTGAGCCGGCGCCTGATTAGTTGTTGCCTGGCATCTAGATTGTGCCGTGACTAAATATAAGTGGGAGTTGGGAAATCAGGAGGCTGGAGTTGAACAGAAAATATTCTCTCATCCCATAATTGTACTTTGGGAGTTGATTTAAATATGTTTGCCTTTCCCTTTATTCACTTTTTAACCCACTCCACCCCCGCTGCCTCCCCTTATCCAGACTCCCTCATTCACTCCATCATGGGAAGAATAATATTGATACTACCAAATCTTACAGTGCAGGGGGAGGGCATTCAGCCCATTGTGGCAGTACTGGCTCTTTAAAGGAATTATCCAATTAGTTCCACTCCCTCCTGTTCTTTGCCCATAGCCAGCAAACCTTTTCCCCTTCAAGTATTTATCCAATTCCCTGTTGAAAGTTGTTATTGAATCTGCTTCCACTCCTCTTTCGAGCAGTGAGAAGTACAATCTCCTCATGTTCTCGGCCAATTGCGTGAAACCTGGGTTCTCTGGTTACTGATTTTACTACCAGTGAAAACTGTTTCTCCTCATTGACTCAATCTAACCGTTCATGACTTTGAACACCTCAATTACATCTCTCCTTAACGTCCTCTGCCCTTAGGAGAACAATCTCAGTTTCTCCATCCAGCTAGAGTCCCCCAACCCTGGTGCCTTTGTTCATTGGTTTATTAGTGTCACCTTCTTCACAGAAGGTTGACTTCACCTCTCTGTTCGGTGCTACCCTTACACACTCCACATAAGTCAATTGCATCCAGTCCATTATATCCATCATCCATTTTCTCCTCTGCTTCCCTCTTCTATATTTTCCCTCAATTTTCCTCTCCATTAATTGTCTCTTATCTTCTGCCTACTCTAATGATGTGACCAAAGTATTGCATCTTTCTCTCTTTGATGTTATCTTTTCTCTGCAATTTCCAGCACTTTTTCATTAGTCTTTCTGTCTGTGTAGGATATGCGGAACATCCTCCTATATGTCCACATCTTGAATTAATTCAGCTTATTGTTATGACCACATTAGGAGGGGGGACCTGACTCCTCTTTTAGTTCCACTCCTGAGCTGGTTATAACAGAGATTGAATTTAAAAGGGAGGTGATATTGTGGGTTCAATATATACACATAACTGTGTGTAGTTTGGTGCAAGAAATAAGCCAGCCAGGTTCCTTAGGTTAATAAGTAAAGAGTTTTATTGCTAAAATTCACTCAGGTAAAGATGCAGAAATTATTAACAGTGTTTTAAAATGTATGAATATATCTAACTTCCTACTAATGCAAAAAACACACAACCACCCCCACCCCAACCCCATGCAAGCACAAAAGGAGATACAACTTTACACAGTAACAGATTGTAAAACTCAGACAAGTAAAAAGTAAAGTCAGAAAAAAAAATCACAGATTGTCCAGATACCTGTTTACAGCTGAAAAGTCAATTTCCATGGTAACGGCTGATAGTGGGGTTTCTCATTGGAGCAGTCACTCTGCAGTCATGGTTGGTTAATTCTCTTTTCTCTTGCTGAGAGTGGTGTTGATTTGGAATCTGCCTTTAATACCTCTCGGATTGCAGCAATGAGGTCTTCTGGTGGCTTTTCAAATCACAAACAGCTCAGCTTTGATGAGAGAGCTTTCAGAGAAAGAGGGGGTAAGGCCCCTTCTGTCTCTGTGGCAGTCTCTCACTCTACATTTCTCTCAAGAGATGGGTCACGTGACCTCGCTCTGATTTCAATCTGGGCTTATTTTAGCCACTGTCTCTAAGAGTTCCATAGACTCTGTCTCCAATAAGCAGCTTGTATCCTTCACAAATGTAACATAGTAGCTGCTGTAGGCCAGTGTCCTTTAACAAAAGTGTTCATTTTATAATACAGTTCAGTATAAATATTTAGCTGATGACATTATAAATTAAAATTCCATACAGGTTGAGTTCCTTTATCTGAAACCTTCGGGGCCCACTGCATTTCAGATTTCAGATAATTTCAGTTTTCTGATACCGCATATAAATATAAATGACAATAAGCTAAGCCTAGGCTGGCTGTAGTCTAAAATAAATAAAATGGCTGGAAAAGTAAGATGGATCACTGAATAATAAATACAAGATACCTGTAATAAGTTTCTTTTTGACATGTTCACCACAAAAAATTGCAAGGTAAACAGTGCAGACAAACAGCCAGACTGGCTGCGCTAAAGGTCGATGAGGTTCGAAAAATGTCTCTGCGGCTTTTGGATATGTTCGGTTTCCAGATTTAGGGATAAAGGATGCTCGGTGTGTATAACGCATCTGCGTGACATACCAGTCATCCTTTTGTTTGATGTCCATGGCCTGAATTTTGTGTTCTGAGGTCAGGCGCTCGGCCGACCCGAACGCGAATAAAATTTGCTTGGAAAGGACATCGGGCATGTGTCCTGACATCATGGCACTCGCGTGCAACATTGAGGTTGGTGGTTGTGTGCAGGAGTCAGAGGCACACAAGCCAACAATTAAAGGGCCAATTCAGGCACTAAAAAGCCTATTGATCGAGATTTTACGTTGCCCGTGCGGTTTTTAGCTTGTTGCACGGGCAAAACGGGCTGGCGGAAATCACATTTTAATCATTTCCGCATCCACGGGTGGGGTAAAAGGCTCCCGGAGCAGCGGTGCTTTCTCTGTCATCGCCTGTTCGTTGCTGTGTGAGTCCAGCGTTGTCCCAGAGCTCCTTGGCATCTTGGTTCGATTGTCAAGCCTGTCTTTCAGAATCTCAGATCCTCATCTTGTATTGCAGCACAGTGATCCTTCATTTTCAAGGCACTGCTCCTCTGCATCCCATCTAATGGGGACAGTGTGTTCCGCTGGTGGTGGACCTCCTCTGAAGAGGAAGAGAGGAGCAGGAGGGAGAGGAGGTCAGGTGGGTACGGACAACATCCCAGGGACAGGCCTTTAAGAGGAGAGGCAGGAGCTCAGCTGGTGCAGGGCCAGCAGGGAGGTCAAGGTGGGAGGGCACGCTGAAGATCCGGAAATCGCCTCCAACTGCGTGGGTGGACACCCCATGCCGGTGGCTTTGGAGGTCACAGGGGCCCCCAACTTCTATACCTCCAGTTCCTGTCAGGGCTCAGTGGGGGATCTGTGCAGCGTTTCTCAATCAGCTGCACACAGTCGGGCCAAAAGCTCATGACTGTTGCTATCTTTAGACACACTCGCACGTTCATCCACTTCTGGACAGATGAGGTGAGCCAGACAGAGAGAGCACGAGGCTTCACTGTGATGCCTGGGTTCCCCTGTATCCAGGGTGTAATAGATTACACTCACATGGCCATCGAGGCACCAGCAGGTGAGCCTGAGGCATTCGTAAACAGAAAGGAGTTCCCCTCAATGAATCAGATCGTCTGTGACCACAGGACACAGATTCTCCAAGTTTGCTCCTGTTACCCTGGGACCTCACACGATGCTGACATCTTGTGGCACTCACAGGTACCAAGGCTGTTCCTGGCTCCCTCGTGAGTGGATGGATGGCTCCTGGGTGACAAGGGATATCCCTTGAAGAGGTGACTGATGACCTCATTCCATCACCCAAGAACTGAGGCCGAGGAGAGATACAACAGGAGTCAAAGCTCCACAAGGGCGATGGTGGAGAGGACCATCGGGCTGCTGAAGATGAGCTTCAGATGCCTGGACCGGTCATGGGGAACATTGCTGTATCCTCCAGAAAGTGTCTCCCTCATAGTCGTTGTCTGCTGCGCCCTGCACAACCTGGCTCTGGCAAAGGGGAGGACCCACTGGAGGCTAAGGAAATTGGGGCAGCTCCACAGGCCATGGAGGATGACTCAAGTGATGGGTCAGAGGAAGAGCCTGAAGAGGTGCAGAGTGAGGACCTTGAGTCAGAGGACAGGAACCTTCATGGAGAGAGGGACACCAGAGATGCTTTGATTCAGTGAACCTTCAGCTAGGCATCGAAGGCATCAACGCCCCATCAAGCCAATGGCACCGTCTTCTTCACTAACAATCAATAAATGAGAACCCAACCCAGTACGCCAGCATCACACAACGCCAGACTTTTACAAGCTTGTGCTGTGTCTGCACCTATTGATACCATCCAGACAACTCAGCCCATTTAAATCAAATAAATGTTTGTTACTTCACACGAACAAACAAGGAACAAACAAAAGTCCATCCCTAACACAAGCGTCAAAATAATTAATGCAAATAATGTCACCTGTGACACACCCCTGTTGTGCTCAAGGTGCCTTCAACTTACACCTGTAGGTGCTGTATCTTGTTGCCCCCACCCCCCCCCACCCCCCCCCCACCTTGCTGGCAGTGGCATTGGAAGCAGCTGCTGACCCTGCTGTCCTGGTGACCCTGCTGACCTGCTGACCCTGCTGTCCTGGTGACCCTGCTGTCCTGGTGACCCTGCTGTCCTGCTGACCCTGCTGTCCTGGTGACCTTGCTGACCTGCTGACCCTGCTATCCTGGTGACCCTGCTGTCCTGCTGACCCTGCTGTCCTGGTGACCCTGATGACCTTGGCGATTGTCCTCTGGCCGCTGGAGCCCACGCAGGCTCTGCCTGGGAGGGTGCATCCAGTCCCTTGGCTGGGCACTCCTCAGTCATTGTGGCATCATCAGGTACAGCGGCCACTGGCAGAGGGGTGGAGGAGCTGGTGCCCTCACCCAGAGTGCCCTGAGAGAAGCCCATAGAGGTGACAGGCAGCTGGTCTGCCAGCATGAGGTGTGTTTGCACCTCCCTGCTCACCATTGATGGACAGGGACCTAGCAGAGAGACTTGGTGCCTCAATCTGTCTCTCACACTGTCAGTGACCTCCTGAGGTTGCCTGTGTGAGGACTTGCAGCACCAAGCACAAACCCCAGGAACCCCTGAGTCTGCTCCTGAAGCTGCTTCTCCATGAGAATCGCCACTCTCTCCGTGGAGGAGGCTGTGTGCTTGGTGTTAAGGGTCAACGTAGAACCCATACTCTGCATGGACTCCTCCATGATGGTGACCATGACACGCAGACCCTCATGGATCTCCACCAGTTCTCCCCAAGCATCCCACTGGACGTCCAGCATCTGCTGCCTGAGGACATCTCCAGAGGCTCGTCACCTGCCTCAGGCACAGCATGGTCCTGGTCTCCAGCTGTGCTCCCACTGTCAGCTCCCTGGGACCTCTCTGCCTCTGCCTGCTCCTCATGTGAGTGTGATGTGCCCTCACTGCTGTGCATTACCCGTGGAGCCAAATAACTAATGCCCACCGACGTGTGAGTATCTGCACTGGTGCCTGGTCCAGAGAGACAGTGTGACACTGGTGCAGGTGCGATGTCTTCCTCGGAGCTCAATGGGAGGTTTTCGGTGTCTCTGGCAGCTTCTGTGGATGGTGTATCTGTGGGAGGAAGGCAAAAGATCAGTACATTCAATCCCCATAGTCACTGTGCATGGTGGGCGGGCTGAGGAGACAGTGTAGACCTGCTGCATGGTGCCAACTGCACTGGAGCTTCAATGGGCTCTCTGGCTACGACAATCCAGTTCCTGATGCGAGGAGCCCGTTATGTTTCCAGTACCCACCGCTCACGCATCTGTCACCTGCACTCTTACCTTTATCCGAGACCCCTCCTCACCGCACCCGGAGGAGTGAGCTGCCCATTGACATTCCCGCTCCGGTGCGTCACTTCAGTGCTTCATGAGGATGCACTGATTTGCCTCCTCCAGCTGTTCAGCGGCGCTCTGCAGCGTTATGACTGCTCTTCTCCTGACATTATTGCTCTGTCTCCTTGAAGGTCCTTTCCTGGGTTTACCCTCCTGCCCACCCACCTGGGCATTAGGTGGGCCATCTCACTGTGGCACATCTCACCCTGCAAAGCACTGAGGCCAGTCATGCTGACATCTCAGTCTTGGCAGGGCAGGCTTCAGTGCCAGTTGGCGTACACACCCTTAGACTCCTGAACATTGTGAGCAATGGTCACCCATCTAAAGTTCTCCGCACAGGTCCATGCCATCTCTGCCCTTACCCTTATTGACCACAGAAGGTCATTGAACCTTTTGCGGCACTGAAGCCACATGCGGCGCACCACATCGTGCCCACTGACCCGTGCAACGACCTCTGTCCAGATCTTCTTGGGTCAGGTGGGGCAGCCATCTCTTGCTGTCCCTGGGCATTAGGATACGCCGCCTGGCACTGACCTTCTCCCAGGCACTCACTTGAGAAATGTGGAGGGGGGGGTGTGGCAGAGTGCCCATCTGACTTGCCCTCCCGCCTTCCATGACCAGCTGGCGCTGAGGCCATGACTGTCCACCAGGACATTTCTTGGATTGTTTCCAGGCAGCTCCCTCAGGCTCCCCACAGCTCCTGGCAGCCTTCAGGGAGCTGCCTCTTCTGTTTTTGAACACCCTCCCCTGGGTCCCCACTGGACCTGGCACCCAGCCCGCACATGGAAAACACACCTGGCGGGTGCGTTTCACGCTGAGCGGGGCCTTAATTGGCCACCCAGGGGAAGATCACATGAGCAGCGCGATTTCAGCCGAGAGCTTCCAGCAGTGCCGACTTCAGGAGCATCCCGAGAGTAGAATTCAGGCCCGTGTCTCTGAGGCGTAAGAGATGGATGACAAAACGTATCACCTCAGCATTCTTTGCCTCAGATTCAGGTTCGATTTTTTGGACGTTAGCACATCCTTCATTCTGACAAAGCTGGTCTTGGCTCTTTCAATCCTCCTTCAGATCTCACAATCACATCGCCCATCCTTGGTGTGAACCTTTCTACTTGTTCCAGGACTTGTCCATTTACTTCAGTTTTCACTTCCAGGATCAGGCCTCTGCTTATCGCCATTGTCTTTGTCGCATTTATTATTAATCCATGCTTCTCACTCCTTGCTTTCACTTTATTTAGAATTTCTTGTAGTGTCATTTTGTCATGTCACTTTGGAGGAGATGGTGGTGGTGGTGGTGGTGTACTGGTATTGTTGCTGAACTGGTAATTTGGGGACCTGAGTTCAAATCCCATCACTGCAGATGGTGCAATTTGAGTTCAATAAAAATAAGTCTGTCAGGCTATTGTTGGAAAAACAACCCATCTGGCTCACTCATGCTCCTTTAGGGAAGGAAATTTGCTGTCTTTACCTGGTCTGGCCTACATGTGACTCCTGACCCACTGAAATGATCATCCAAGGCAATGGGCATTAAATGCCTGCCTATCTCAGTGATGCCCACGACCCACTTTGTACCCTCTCCAAGGCCATGATATCTTTCATAAAGTCTGTTACCCAGAATTGGCCTCAGTAGTCTAGCTGAGGCCAAACCAGTGAAGGATGTAATTTAAGGTTCCGCTCCCAGCAATGGGATAATGATCAAATAACCATTGGATTGATAGAGAAACGTTGTCCAGGACACTGAACTCTTCTGTGAGATTGCTTCAGCTTAATGTGCCATCAAAAGGTAGTACTTCACTCAGAGTGGCGGTCTAGAATTTGTGCTCAATTCTCTGGAGTTGAACCCACAACCTTTCTGCTTCAGAGGAGAGGGTGCTTCCCATTGAGCCATGGCTGGCACGTTAAGCTCAGCATGGGTTGAGTTCCCACAGCTTTGCTGCTCAACGCAGTGATCTCAGGGATTTAATGGGTATTTGAAAAGGCCAGCAGTCTGGTCCCACCACCTCCAGTAAATGTTTTAATGAAGCAATTCCCAAATGACATTAGCACCTAAAACGTCACAGGAAGTCAGGTTTTCAAGAATTTAATTATGCTAAGAAATTTCACACACTTACGTTGCGATAATCCCCCCTCTGCTGGACCCAACCAAGATCCAAACAAAAGCACACTTTAAAAGAAAAGAATTCACAGGAATCACTCCATGTCTCTCAGTGTTATTCAGGGCACTCATCGAGAGAAATACCTGCATTTATGAGTGTAGAATTAAGTACAACAAGTTAAAGCCTGAATGTCAGTGGGTGCACAGCAAGATCCCACCAACAGCAGTCAGTAGCGTCACCCTGTTCATTTGGATGAAGGGAGAATTTCCTGCTCGGCTTTGAAAACCGCCAAGGGATCAGCAAAGTTCGCTGTCCCAGGCAGATGGGGCCCTGACTTAACAGCTTATCGAAAGGCCAGCGCCTCCGACAAAGCAGCATGCCCCCACCCCCCCATTGATCAGCTGGGCCATTGTGATTGTGCACCGATAGGCTGCTCCATCTTGCTTTCATAGAATCATAGAATAGGCACAGCACAGAAGGAGGCTGTTTGGCCTGTCATGTTTGTGCTGGAGCGATTGACCTAGTGCCACTCCCCTCCCTTCTCCCCGTAGCCCTGCACATTTTTCTCTCTTCAGATAATCATCCAAACCTCTTTTGAAAGGCCTGATTAACTCTGCCTCCGCCACACTCTCAGGCAGTGCATTCCAGATCCAATAACCACTCGCTGTGTTAAAAGAAGCTTTTCCCCCATGTCTCCATCACTTCTTTTGCCAATCGCCTCTGGTTCTGGACCCTTCCACCAATGGGAACAGTTTCTCCCTATCTGTCCTGTCCAGATGCCTGATGACTTTGATCACCTCTATCAAATTTATCAATTCACTGCACTTCAGAGTAATCCACCGTGTGTGAAGGACTTTGATGTGTTTCTGAGAGAAATGATATAGCCCAGCGTAAAATGTAGCTCTTTCTTTTTAACTCATATGGAATCATAGAATGAAGCAGCAGTGAAGGAGGCCATTTGGTCCATCATGCCTGTGCTAGCTCTTTGGAAGAGCTATCCAACTAGCCCCACTCCCCAAAGCTGTGCAAATGTTTCCTTTGCAAGTATTTATCCAATTCCTCTTGCGTAGTTTTACTGAATCATTTTCCACTGCCCTTTCAGGCAGTGCTTTCTAGATCATAATAAAGCAGTGCATAAAAAAACCACATCTCCCCCTCCCAGTTCTTACACCAAGTAGCTTAAATCTGTGTCCTTTTGGTTACCGACCTTCTTGCCACAGGAATCAATTTCTTCTTGATTAATCTATCAAAACAGTTCAATGTGGAGAAATGTGAGGTGATACACTTTGGTACAAAAAACATGGAGAGACAGTATAAAATTAAGGATATTATTCTAAAGGAGCAGCGAGACCTGGGTGTAAGTGTACATAAGTGATTAAAGGTGGCAGGACAGGTAGAGAGCTGTTTCTAAAGCATACAGTATTCTAGGATTCTGTAATAGGGGCATAGAACACAAGAGCTGGGAGGTTTTGATGAACGTGGTTAGAGCAGGGAGGTTATGATGAACTTACATAAGACACTGGTTAGACCTCAGCTGGAGTGTCATGTACTGTTCTGGGCGCCACACTATAGGAAGGATGTGAATGCACTGGAGAGAGTGCAGAAGAAGTTTATGAGAATGGTTCCAGGGAGGAGAGACTTCAGTTATGAGGAAAGATTGGAGAAGTTGGGACTGTTTTCCTTGGAGAGGAGAAGGCTGAGAGGAGACTTGATGGAAGTTTTCAAAATAATGAGGGGCCTGGACAGAGCGGATAGAGAGAAACAGTTCCCACTTGTGAACAGATCAAGAACCAGAGGGCACAGTCTTAAAGTGTTTTACAAAAGGAGCAAATGTGAAGTGAGAATTTTTTTTTTCACACAGCGAGCAGTTAGGGTTTGGAATGCGCTGCCTGGAAGTGTGGTGGAGGCAGATTCGACTGAAGCAATCAAAAGGGCATTGGATGATTATTTAAATAGAAACAATGTGCAGGGTTTACGGGGAAAGGGCAGGAGATTGACACCAAGTTAACAAGCTCGGAGAGCCGGTGCAGACACGATGGGCCGAATGGCCTCCTTCTACAACGTCACAATTCTGCAATTCTGTGATTCATGGTTATAGACATCCCATACACTGTATTGCCCAGGACATCCCCCAAAAGACTTTGCTACAACTGTGCTAAGCCTCCATTATATTAAATATTAAGAACGTACAGATGATTTTACAAATGGATTCCTGTTTGTACACATATCGGCAAAAGAACCAGAAGGGAGCTGAGGAGAATGTTTTCATACAGCAAGTTGTTGTGATGTGGAACGTGTTGCCTGAAATGTCAGTGGAAGCAGATTCAATAATAACTTTCAAAAGGGAATTGGATAAATACTGAGAAAGGAAAAGCTTACAGGGCTATGGGGAAAGAGCAATGCAGAGGGATTAATTGGATTGCCCTTTGAAAGAGCCAGCACAGGCATGTTAGGCCGAATGGATTGCTTCTGTGCTGTAAGATTGTATATATTCCTCTAAAGGGAGCACAATCTCAAAGTTGGGGCTAGGCCATTCAGGGGTGATGTCAGGAAGCATTCCTTCACATGAAAGGTAGAAATCTGGAATTCTCTCCCTCAAAAAGCCATTGAGGCTGGGGTCAATTGAAAACAAAGATTAAAAGATTTTTCTGAGTTGCATTTTTTTTTACTCACTCACGTAATGTGGGCATTGTTGGATAGGCCGGCATTTATTGCCCATCCCTAATTGCCCTTGAGAAGGTGGTGGTGAGCTGCCTTCTTGAACCGCTGCAGTCCCTGTGGTATAGGTACACCCACAGTGCTGTTAGAGAGGGAGTTCCAGGATTTTGACCCAGCGACAGTGAAGGAACGGCGATATATTTCCAAGTCAGGATGGTGAGTGACTTGGAGGGGAACTTGCAGGTGGTGGTGTTCCCATGTATCTGCTGCCCTTGTCCTTCTAGAAGTAGTGGTAGTGGGTTTGGAAGGTTCTGCCTAAGGAAGCTTGGTGAGTTTCTGCAGTGTATTTTGTAGATGCTGTTACTGTGGGTCGGTGATGGAGGAAGTGAATGCTTAAGGTGGTGAATAGGGTGCCAATCAAGTGGATTGCTTTGTACTGGATCACTTTGAGCTTCTTGAGTGTTGCTGGAGCTGCACTCATCCAGGCAATTGGAGAGACTTCCATCACACTCCTGACTTGTGCCTTGTAGATGGCGGACAGGCTTTGGAGAGTCAGGAGGTGAGTTACTCATGGCAGGGTTCCCAGCCTCTGACCTGCTCTTGTAGCCACAGTATTTATATGGCTGGTCTAGTTCAGTTTCAGGGATTAGTCAAGATTTGACTGAATTCCAGAGCAGCGTCGAGGGGCTGAATGGACCACTTCTGTCACAGTGCTCCTAACTTAGAGGCTCTCCTAGTTTGGCTTTCACTGTGGCAACTTGTGAACTTAAGTTTAATTATTCTGTTAATATAAGGGCTGCCCAGAACCAGAGAGAGAAAAAAAAGATGACAGGAGAATAGAGCCAGATTGTCATTAAAAACCAACTGCTTCACTAATGGCCATCAAGGGAGGGAGTCTGTCAGCCTTTACCTGGTCTAGTTTAACGATCCCTCCAGTCCCTTACTCTGCAGTTGACTCTAACACTTCCTGATGTGTTCTAGCAAACCATTCAGTTGTAAATGTAACTGGTATAAAGTAAGAAGACAGCTCGACACACTTCCTCAGGCAAAGCAAAGGATGGTAAAACACAGTCTTGCCGGCGTTATCCACATCCCAGGAAATTGTTGCTTTTTAAAAAAGCGAAAGGTTAGAGCCTTAGCAGCGATGGTGGTCACATGCTCCAAAATATGTGACATCCGCACCACCATCTCAATGCCCCCGTCCTTCTGTGATTCCCCCCCCTCCACCCCCCATCACCCTCTGCCCACACGATCACCTACATTTGATCCAGGTCCCGCAATGCTTGGATTTGAAAATTTTAGTCACAACACGCCACCACCACCACCCCCCCACCCCCCCACCCCCCAGCTCCCAACAGCCCTGATTTCCGTAGCCTTTTCAGCCCTCAAGCTGCAAACCCAACCCCCATCCTTCGAGATCCTCCACTTCCGCATTCCCCACATCCTCCCCCTCACTCCCAATTTCTTTTTCCAAAAATAATACTTTATCCATCAGGTGTATCAAAATATATCACATGACTATTCAAAGCTGACATTACCGTAAGGTACAAAACCAAATCAGTGTTTTCCTCTACTACATGTTACTCATTATATTTACTAATCACTGTTAGTGTTTAATTATTCATTACATGTCAAACATACAGCCCCAGGGGTTTCCCCCAGTTTCCACCTCCTTGGTGTACGGTGACTGAAAGGCCTTAAACTGTGACCTTTACCCATTGCGCCTCTGCCGCGGCTGCCCTTAGCTTTAGTGCGTCCCTCCACGCAGAGACCTGGAACTTGGAATGGGCCAGTCTGCAACACACGGTGGTCGACAGATCTTTGCACTAGAAGACCAGTAAGTTTCGGGCAGACCGTTGAGCGTCTTTCACTGAGTTGATGGTCCTCCAGCAGCAGTGCATGTGTCTGGGGACAGCCTGCAACCCCCCCTACCTTTGAGTCATGCCTTCAGCTGCCTAGGCCTGAAGCTCTGGAACTCCCTCCCGAAACCTCGCTGACTCCTCGCTCTCCTCCTCTAAGATGCCCTTTAAAACCTACATTGTCCAAGCTATTGGTCGCTTATCCTAATGTCTTTATTCCTTTGGCTCAGTGTCAACACTTTCTTTACACTCCTGTGAAGTGAATCGGGAGGTGTTACTACAGTTAAAGGCCCAATCTAAACGGAAGGTGTTAGGAGTGTTGAGTGTGTGAGTCACATTAAACAAATTGTACACATTCATTGCACTGTGTTCACGTAAGGTAAAGAGCTTTCAACAATTTTGACAGCTGGCCTTTACTTGTCTTTGCCTTTTCAAAGTGTTTCTCCTTAATAGGAGAGAACACAACATGTCACAGGACTGCTGAGAGTTTATTGGCACCTTTAAGAGTCAAG
Organism: Carcharodon carcharias; assembly: GCF_017639515.1. Lineage (NCBI taxonomy): Eukaryota > Metazoa > Chordata > Chondrichthyes > Lamniformes > Lamnidae > Carcharodon > Carcharodon carcharias. The sequence continues at coordinate 11,636,334 of NC_054473.1, forward strand.
AGATTAAACTAGGCTTTCAATGTTGTTGGACGAATGTTCAGGCCCTGTAAGAGAAGGCACTTCTTTGCAATTATGTTAAGTTAAGTTAGTAGATAAGAATTTTGTGGTTCAGGAAAAGGACAAGCTCTGAGGAAGGGTCATATGGACTCGAAACGTTAACTCTGTTTCTCCCTCCACAAAAGCTGCCAGACCTGCTTAGATTTTCCCAGCATTTTCTGTTTTTGTTTCAAAGGTCAACACCTCCTCTTTTTGACACTTCTCACCCTCACCTTATTCCCCCAATTAAATACAAACCTTACATTTCTAAAGTGTCTTTCGCAACCTGGGAAATCTGCCATCCTTACCTGGCCTGGTCTACATGCGACCCCAAATCCACAGCCCTCTGAAATGGCCTAGCAAGTCACTCAGTTCAAGGGCAATTACAGATGGGCAACAAGTGCTGGCCTGGCTGGCAAAGCCCACGTCCCATGAAAGAATAAATGAAAAGAAACCTTAGGATGTTTCAGCCAAAGAAGTACCTCTGAATTGTTCTGTACTGCAGGAGGCTCAAGTGTCTAACGAAACTCCCATCAATCCTCGGAAATGTGCTCATGTTCTAACCAAGATCTTGTATCTGATAAACCATGTTGGGCTGCTCTCTGTAGCTTTGTGAAATAACCTCAGTATTTTGAACTGTTGCACATTAAGCACATAGTCATTTATGGCACAGAAGGAGGCTATTCGGCCCATCGAGTCCTTAGAACTTTGTAAGCAATTTGTAACTGGTGTTTTCAATCTAAAAGACACATTCAAGGTCAATGTTGGGAAGCTTTGCCACGAAGAGTGCATAAATATAAGGGAGTGTAGTGGAGCCAAACCACTAATATTAGTAAAGAAACCATTAGTTCCTATAATCGGAGGAAACTCCAAGGCTGCTTCATAAACTTGTTGACAGAAAAGGCATGTCCTAGGTTATTGACTGCAATCAGAACTTTAAACTGCTCAACTTAACCTGCTCCTGACAGTGGAAGAAACTTGCTTTTACACAGCACGCATTGAGCTGCCAACAGATCTGTTTCTATGTTGGGGAGGGAGGGGATGGCGTTAGTGTGGTTTTGGTGGTGGTGGTCCGTAGCAGTGCCCAGTATTGTGACGTTCTCCCAAAATGGTCCCACCACTAGGTGGTCCCAGTGTTGAAAATACCTGTACAATTTGTCTGGTTTATAGTTACACAGAATGCGCAGAATAAAGACAGACCAACTAGTCCACGTGTTTATGCTTTTCATGAACCTCCTCCCACTCTACTTCATCTCACCCTACCTCAATATCCTTCTGCTCCTTTCTCCCTCCTGGGTTTTTCTAGCTTAAATGCACCTATGCTATTCACTTCAGTGGTTCCAAAGCTCACAAGCTTGGTTTGTATTTCTTGAAAAGCAGAAGGTTAAGGGGTGATTTGTTTAAGGTTTTTAGGATTTTGAAGGGAATTGATAGGTTAATGAAAAGATACTTTCTGCTGATGGGTTGTCTAGGACAAGGGAACATAATCTTAAAATCAGACCCAGGTCATTCGGGGAGGAGTTAGGAAATCCTTCTTCACTCCAAGGGTGGTTGACATCTGGAACCCTCTCCCGCAAGAAGTAAGATGTTAGCCCAGTTAATAATGTTAAATCTGAGGTTGATTGATTTTTGCTGGACAAGGTTATAAAAGGATATGAAACCAAGGCAGGTAGATGGAATTAAGGTACAGATCAGCAATGATCTCATTGAATAGTGGAATAGGCTCGAGGAACTGAATGGACTATTTCCATTCCTTTGATTTAAACATTACTACAGTAATATTTCACTGTTCTTGTCACCTTTGAACATCTTGCCTACAATAATCACTAAATAATCATTGATTAACAACAAATACAGGGAGGACCTCGCCCTGGAACCACTCGTAACAAGTGCCCGAACAAGAGAACAAATAACTAAGCCACAGTTCTGATTTGTCACATGTTTCTTGCAAAGACCTTTCTTTCCTCTAAAAGCGTAGAGGAGTAATGCAATAAAATACCTAAATAAGTATTAAAAGAACAGTTTCTGTGAGTGTCCAACATTTAGATGTGATTCTGCGATTGGACAATATTTGCTAAATAATCCTCAGTGTGCTAAGTAAGACGCTGACAACCAATTTAAGATTGTCATTTGGGCTCACAGCCTGGTGTATTTGCCTGTACTGGAAGCTACATATATTAGTACACAAGGCCCTGTTCCTTGCAGACGGAAAGAACATATACACACAGTGCACCTGTTTCAGCTGAACAAAATAAGCTACAGCCATTCGATAACTCATTCCTCAGGGCAATGCCTTGACCAATTAGGGTCAAGTTGCCTGGCTAAATTTCGAACAATGCTTAGCAGATAACTGTCAATCACCATCAATTGGTGTATTCTCCACACCTGGACCAATCAGAGTCCACTTGCCAGCCAATCAACACTCCCTCCTCATACAGTATAAATACTTGTTTTCCCCTTGTATTAGTATTCTTGTGAAGTGTCCTGATTGCAAAATGAAAAGCCTTGATTTGCCTAATTTTTTCAGCAATAAAACAACTGTATTAAATTTCAGAATAAGAATTATTTAAGAGAAATAAAAGACAAAACACTTAAAGTCTAATATGTTTCACCTTTAGTTTTTCACATAGTTTCTGTGCATATATTTAGATCTCGCTGTGTGGGGATTGTATATGACATTTGTATGAGTAGAGCTGATTACATAATATGAATGGCAAAGTCACAATATAAATTATTTAGAACAATGCAATATATAAATAATAAATATAGATATTGAACTTCAAAAGGGCATAGACGTATTGGTGGGTTGGGCGGACAAGTGGCAGAGAAGTGTGAGGTGATTCATGTTGGCTGGAAGAATATGGAGAGCCAGTATAAAATAAAGGGAGAAACTGTAAAGAAGGTGCAGGAACAGAGGCACTGTGGTGTATATGTACTAAGTTATTTAAGATGGCAGGGCATGTTGAGAGAGCAGTTGATAAAGCATGTAGCATCTCAGGCTTTCTTAATAAGGACATTGAGTACAAGAGTAAGGAGGTCATGTTGAACTTGTACAGGACACTAGTTAGGCCTCATCTGGTTTACTGTGTCTAGTTCTGGACGCCATTCTTGAGGAAGGATGTGAAGGCATTGGAGACAGTACAGAGGAGATTCACAGGAATGATTCCAGGGCTGAAGAGCTGTAGCTATGAGGATAAATTGGAGAGATTGGGACTGTTTTCCTTGGAGAAAAGAAGGCTTTGAAGAGACTTGATAGAGGTATTCAAGATCCTGAGGGGTATGGACAAGGTAAATACTGAGAAAAGGTTCCCACTCAAGGAAGCATCAAGAACTAGAGGGCACAGGTTCAAAATAATTGGCAAAAGGAGTAAAAGTGACGTGAGGAAAGATTTTTTCAAAGGGTGGTTGGAGTCTGGAATGAATTTCCTGAGAGGGTAGTAGAGGCATGTTCAAATCATACCTTGCAGATAATGTCCCAGACACCACCGTCCCCATCCCTGAGTATGTCCTGTCCCACCAGCAGGACAGACCCAGTAGAGGTGGCGGTACAGTGGTATACTGTCGGGAGGGAGTTTCCCTGGGAGTTTTCAACGTTGACTCTGGACCCCATGACGTCTCATGACATCAGGTCAAACATAGGCAAGGAAACCTCCTGCTGATTACCACGTACCACCAAACCCCACACTTCCCCATCCCCACCTTAGCTGATGAATCAGTAATCCCCCATGTTGAACACCGCATGGAGGAAGCACAGAGGGTGGCAGGGGCACAGGATGTACTCTGGGTGGGGCACTTCAATTTCCATCACCAGGAGTGGCTCGGTAGCACCTCTGCTGACCGAGCTGGCCGAGCCCTAAAGGACATAGGTGCTACATTACATCTGCAACAAGAGGGAAAATCACACTTACCCTCATCCTCACCAACCTGCCTGTCACCATGACAGTGTCAGTAGGAGTGACCACCGCACAGTCCTTGTGGAGACGAAGTCCATTCTTCACTTTGAGTATACTCTCCATTGTGTTGTGTGGCACTACCACTGTGCTAAATGGGGTCAGTTTTGAACAGATCTAGCAACACAAAACTAGGTTAGCATGAGGCATTGTGGGTCAACAGCAGCAGCAGAATTGTACTGGAACACAATGTGTAACCGCATGGCCTGGCATAATCCCCACTCTACCATTACCACCGAGCCAGGGAATCAACCCTGGTTCAATGAGGAGTGCAGGAGGTCATGCCAGGAGCAGCACCAGGCATACCTAAAAATGAGGTGTCAACCAGTGGTGTAGTGGCAAATTTTGAGGTGCAGAAGCTCTAAGAAAATATGTTGGCCATATCATTTTTAAATCTACCTTTACGTTGTCTTCCTATGTATTAATTATTTGAGCACCCAAAAGGCCATTTTAAGTGAAATATATTCGTGCCGATAGGCATTTTATTTTGAACCATGTGGTATTTAGAATCATAGTCTAGCTAGAATTTCATTATGCAACTGTTTAATTGCAGAATTACAGAAAACATTACTTACTTTTGACTAGGGGATGGCATATAGAGGGGCCACTGCCTTTCTTGATTTCTATTTTTAACCCCTAGACTGGGTATATAGGGCACAGTTTCAAAATTGCAGACGATGCAAGACTTGGACAAATTGTGAATTGCGAGGAGGATAGTGATAGACTTCAAGAGGACATAGGCTGGCTGGAGGAATGGGCAGACACGTGACAGGTGAAATTTAATGCAGGGAAGTGTGAAGCGATACATTTTGGTCAGAAGCACAAGGAGAGGTGACATAAAAATAAAGGGTAGAATTCTAAAGGGAATGCAGAAGCAGAGGGACCTGGGTGTATATGTGAATAAATCATTGAAGGCGATAGAGCAGGTTGAGAAAGCGGTTTGTAAATTGTACAGAATCCTGGCTTTTATAAATTGTGGCGCAGAGTCTAAAAGCAAATAAATTATGAACCTTCACAAAACATTAGTCCAGCCCCTTTGGAAAAAGGTGAAGGCTTTAGAGAGGCTGCAGAAAAGATTCACCAGAATGGTTCTGAGGTTGACTTTAGCTAAGTGGACATATTGGCGAAGCTGAGTCTGTTCTCCTTGGAGAAGAGAAGGTTGGGAGGAGATTTGAGAGATATGTATGTTCAAAATCACGAGGGGTCTGAATAGAACAAATGGGGAGGAACCGTGCCCAACGGCAGAAGGCCGAGAACCATAGACGGCATGAGGAGACACTTCTTGATGCAACAAGTGGTTTGGATCCGGAATGCACTGCCGGAGTGTGTGGTGGAGACGGATTCAATCATGGTTTTCAAAAGGGAACTGGATAATTATCCGAAAGAGAAGATTTTACAGGACGACATGGAAAAGGGCTGAGGAGTAGGGTGAGCTGAGTTACTGTTGCAGGGAACTGACACAGAGACAATTTGCTGAATGGCCTCTTTCTGTGCTTAACCATTCTATGATTCTACTTTAGATACACTCAAGGAACTTGATAAACACATGAGGAAGAAAGAAGCTGAAGGTTACCCTGATAGTGTGATCAAAAAGGGTGGGAAGATGCTTGTGCAGAACATAAACATCAACATAGATGATGTGAGCCAAATGGCCTGTTTCTGTGCTGTAACTTCTACGTAAAGCTGTGAGCAGTGAATACAGACATTATATTGTCTTTCACACCCTCAGGCCCTCACAGCCAAGGAATTCATGTGAAACACTCTCTCTCCACCAACCCCCCTCCAACATCTCTCTCCCTCTCTCTCTCTTTCTGTCTCCCTCATATTCTCTCTCTCTCCCCCTCACACAATCTCTCTCCCTCTCCCCCCACACACAATCTCCTTCTCCCCCCACACAATCTCTCTCTCTCTTTCTCTCTTCTCTCTCTGTCTCCCTCACACGCTCTCTCTCTCTTCTACACACATTTTGTCTCCCTCTCCCCCCACACACAATCTCCTTCTCCCTCCACACAATCTCTCTCTCCCTTTCTCTCTCTCTCTGTCTCCCTCACACTCTCTCTCTCTCCTCACACATTTTATCTCCCTCTCCCCCCCCCCCAAACTGTCTTTCTCTCTTTCCCCTCCACACTTTCTCCCTCCCTCCCCACATATTCGCTCTGTCTCCCCCACACACTCTCTCTCTCTCCCCCACATATCTCTCTCTCCCCACCTCCTCACGCTTGCGCTCTCCCCCACCTCCTCTCACTTTGACTCCAGTCACTCACTTATTCAGGTGCTGGTGGGCCCCGCTTGGGCTGCCTCGTGTTTCACTCCAGCCAACCTGGACTCCGCTCCAGCTGCCTCGTACTCCAGGCCCCAGAACTCACCTTTCAAGCTTACCTTCTCACTCTTTGCTGCACTAGCAAGCATATCAGGAGCAACTGCAGAGACAAAGCAGCCCCTGTTTGGATGAGTAGCTTTACACCATTTTTCAAATAGAAGTCAGTTAAATGTCCAACACGTTTGGCGGGCCTGCTTGAAGTAGAAGGTGCCGGAGCAGCGATCCGGTGCACTCCAGCAGCACTACACCACTGGCTACAACATAGGACTACTTGTGTGCCAAATAGCATAAGCAGCAAGTGATAGACAGGGCTAAGTAATCCCACAACCAATGGATCAGATCTAAGCTCTGCAGTCCTGCCACATCCAGTCTTGAATGGTGGTGGATAATTAAAAAACTCACTGGAGGAGGGAGTCTCCACAAATATCCCCATCCTCAATGATGGGGGAGCCCAGCACATCAGTGCAAAAGATAAGACAATCTTCAGCCAAAAGTGCCTAGTGGATGATCTATCTCGGCCTCCTCCGGAGGTGACCAACATCACAGATGCCAGTCTTCAGCCAATTCAATTCACTCCACGTGATATCAAGAAACAACTAAAGGCACTGGATACTGCAAGGGCTATGGGGCCTGACAATATTCTGGCAATAGTACTGACTTCTGTGCTCCAGAACTTGCCGTGCCCCTAGCCAAGCTGTTCCAGTACAACTACAACACTGACACCTACCTGGCACTGTGGAAAATTTCCCAAGTATGTCCTGTACGCAAAAAGCAGGACAAATCCAACCTGCCTAATTACAGCTCCATCAGTCTACTCTTGATCATCAGTAGAGATGGAAGGGTTCATCAACAGTGTTCTCAAGTGGCTCTTGCTTAGTAATAACCTGCTCACTAGTGCCTAGTTTGGGCTCCACCAGGGTCACTCAGCTCCTGTCCTCATTACAGCCTTGGCTCAAACATGGACAAAAGATCTGAACTCCCGAGGTGAGGTGAGAGTGACTGCCCTTGACATCAAGGCAGCATTTGACCAAGTGTGGCATCAAGGAGCCCTAGCAAAACTGGAGTCAAAGGGAATCAAGGGGAATACTCTCCATTGGTTGAGCCATACTAGCACAAAGAAAGATGGTTGTGGTTGTTGAAGGTCAATCATCTCAGCTCCAGGGCATCACTGTAGTGGTTCCTCAGGGTAGTGTCCTAGGCCCAACCATCTTCAGCTGCTTCATCAATGACCTTCCTTCCACCATAAGGTCAGAAGTGGGGTTGTTCACTGATGATTGCACAATGTTCAGAACCATTCGCAACTCCTCAGATACTGAAGCAGTCCATGTCCAAATGCAGCACGACCTGGACAATATCCAGGCTTGGGCTGACAAGTGGCAAGTAACATTCATGCCACACAAGTGTCAGGCAATGACCATCTCCAACAAGAGAGAATCCAACCATTGCCCCTTGATGTTCAATGGCATTACCATCACTGAATCCCCCACTATCAACATCCTGGAGGTTACCATTGACCAGAAACTGAACTGGACTAGCCATATCAATACTATGGCTACAAAAGCAGGTCAGAGGCTAGGAATCCTGCAGTGACTAACTCACTTCCTGACTCCCCAAAGCCTCTCCACCATCTACAAGGCACAAGTTAGGAGTGTGATGGAATACTCTCCACTTGCCTGTATGAATGCAGCTCCAATAACACTTAAGGAACTTGACACCATCCAGGACAAAGCAACCCACTTGATTAGCACCACATCCATAAACATTCACTCCCTCCATCACTGACCCAGAGTAGCAGCAGTGTGTACAATCTACAAGATGCACTGCAGGAACTCACCAATGTTCCTTAGACAGCACCTTCCAAACCCATGAAAGCTACCATCTAGAAGGACAAGGGCAGCAGACACTTGGGAACATCACCTCCTAGAAGTTCCCCTCCAAGTCACTCACTATCCTGACTTGGAAATATATCGCCTTCCTTCACTGTTGCTGGGTCAAAACCCTGGAACTTGCTCCCTAACAGCACTGTGGGTGTACCTACACCACATGGACTGCAGTGGTTCAAGAAGGCAGCTCACCACCACCTTCTCAAGGGCAACTAGGGATGGGCAAGAAATGCTGGCCCAGACAGTGTTTCCCAATCCCATTAATGAATAAAAGGAACCTCCATAGAAATTGCCCAGGAACTTTGAACTTCTGATAGGCAATTCCTCTGTTCTACAGGACCCTACAAAAAAGTTGGTGTTAGAGTTAAAGTCTGAGTGAAAGTTGAAGACTTTGGGCAGGGATTGATGGCCATGCTGCTGGTGGGCATTGTCATGGGTGGGATGGGAAAATTTAGAGAGTGATAAAAAGTCAATTGACTTTTGGTCGCTCTCCAAATTTTCCTGTTCCGCTCGCAACGATGCCTGCTGCTGGTGGGACCCGAAAATTCCGACCTTTGGATAGTTTGGACTCATTTACCTGGATAGTTACCCAGAATATCCTACTTTAACTCCTGGGTAGCTACACAACTGACCCCCCAAACACTCAAACTAATTCTCCCCCACCCCCCACCGAATCCCACTCAACCCCTTGACTAACCCTGACCCCTAGACTTCCCAGCCAACTTGATCCGACTACCCCAAAACACCCTGACTCCCCTCCCGACTTGACTACAACCCTAACCAAACCTGACTACCCCTCCAACTTGACCCAAACACACCCTCGACCCAAGCTGACTAGCCCCTTCCACCCGACCACCCCGACCCGACCCAACTATCTCCCTGACCCACTCACCCACCTCACCCACCTGCCACCCTACCCACCTGGCACCCAACTACCCTACTCACCTGCCACCCTTACCAGCTTATGCACCTACCACCTTCACCCAACTGCCACCCTACACAACTACTACCTCGCCCACTTGTCAACCTACATGCTTACCTACTTACCCCAACTTACCATCTACCCAACTTACCACCCTGCCCATTCACACATTCATCCATTGACCCATTCATCCATTCACTGACATTCACACTGGGCATTTAAACTTAGGTTATGGCAGCTACTGCTCTCAAAAAGGGAACATGCCTGGCCTCCCCCTCCCCTGATGTTCCAACACTGTGATGTAGCTTGTCGTGGGACTGCACACTCTGTATTACTGAAGAAACCGGCCTTGGAAGACTCAGCCAGAAATGAGGAGCCCCATTGGGGCACAGGCAAGTCGGAGGGAGGGCAACCTGATGGCGATTGCTGTTTTGCAGAAGATCCTAGCCATTATAAGTGAGCTCAGTGCCCCTGCTTCCCCAACCAAGGGGGGAGACAGTGGTGTAGCGATAATGACACTGGGCTAGTAATCCAGCAGTCCAGACTCATGTGTTGGGAACAAGGGTTCAAATCCCACTGCGGCAGCTGTTGGAGCTTAAAGTTCAATTAATAAAATCTGGAATTAGGGGAAGGGGAAAGAAAAAGCTAGTCTAGGTGATGGTGACCATGAAACCATTGTCAATTATCATAAAAACACCCATCTGGTTCACTAATGCCCCTTTGGCGAAGGAAATCTACCACCCTTAGATGGTCTGATCTACATGTGACTCCAGACCCATAGTAATGTGGCTAATTCTTAATTACCCTCCAAAATGGCCCAACAAGCCACTCAGTTCAAGGGCAAGGACGATTAGGGATGGGCAACAAATGCTGGCCTTGCCAGTGACACCCACATCCCATGAAAGTATTGCTCTGCATTGCTATCCAGTGCCCTCTGCTGGAAAGTAGGTAAGATCACAAGTGGATTCAGGAGGTGTTGGCCTGTTATGCTGGTGTAGTGGTAATCTCACTGGATTAGTGATCCAGGCTAAATGCTCTGGGGACCTCAGTTCAAGTTCCACCACTGCAGCTGGTGGAGTTTAAAGTTCAATTAATACAACCAGGAATTGCAAGCTAGTCTCACCAGTGGTGACCATGAAACCATTGCCAATTGTTGTAAAAACCCATCTGGTTCACTAACATCCTTTAGGGAAGGAAATCTGCCATCCTCACCTGGTCTGACCTATATGTGACTCCAGACCCACAGCAATGCTGACTTTTAACTGCCCCTCTGAAATGGCCAAGCAAGCCATTCCATTCAAGGGCAATCAGAGATGGCACCAAATGCTGGCCTTGTCAGTAACAGCCAATTCCCATGAAAGAAAAATAATTCAAGTAAGCTGTTGCTCAGTGTACACCCTCTTAGCTCTGAGATAGAAGGTGAGGGTTTCAATTCCTAAGCGGAGACTTCAGCACAAAAGGCTGTGCATAACCGAGGGAATGCTGCATTGCTGGCGAATTTGTTAATCATTTATTGCCCATTCCTATCTCCTCTTGAGCTGACTTCTTGAACCACTGCAGATATCTGGTGTAGGTACACCCACAGTGCTATTAGAGAGGAAGTTCCACATTTTGACTCAGCGACAGTGAAGAAATGGCGATATATTTCCAAGTCAGGATGGTGAATGGCTTGGAGGGGAACTTCTAGGTGGTGGTGTTCCCATCTATCTGCTGCCCTTGTCCTTCTAGGTGGTGGAGGTTGCGGTTTTAGGAGGTACTGTGAAAGGAGCCTTGGCGAGCTGCTGCAGTGCATATTGTAGATGGTACACACTGCTGCCACTGTGCGTTGGTGGTGGAGGGCGTGAATGCTAATTGTGGTGGATGGGGTGCCAATCAAGCGGTCTGCTTCGTCCTGGACTTCAAGCTTCTTCAGTGTTCTTGGAGCTGCAGTCATCCAGACAGTTGGAGACTATTCCAGCACACTCCCCACTTATGCCCCGTAGATGGCGGACAGGCTTTGGGGAGTCAGGAGGTGAGTTACTCAGTGCAGAATTCCTAGCCTCTGACCTGCTCTTGTCGTATTTATATGGTTAGTCCAGTTCTGATTCTGATCAATGGTAACCCCTAAGATGTTGATAGTGGGGGATTCAGTGATGGTAATGCCATTGAACGTCAAGGGATGGTGCTTAGATACTCTCTTGTTGGAGATGATCATTGCCTGACATCGATGTAGTGCAACTAGAGGCTCTGTAATTCAGATGAGGTGCTAAACCAAGGTCCTATTCACCCTCTGACGTATATGCAACAGCATCATCTGAGCAAACACAGGGGAATTCTCTTTGATCTCAAGGCCGACACATATCTCTCAATCAACATTACTAAAACAGATGATCTAGTCACATATCTCATTGCTATTTTTAGCTGCCTTGTTTCGTATGATGCAACACTGACATCACTTCAAAAGTACTTCATTAACTGTAAAACACTGAAGTCGGAAAAAAATGAAGTTTATTTTCTTTTTATTGTTTCTCCACCTGTGAAGTTTCCAGAGTCAAGTAGGCTGTTTAACCCTCATTGTTTGTTGCACACATTAAGAATGGCCACAAGGACAACATATTGGAAGATAAAAGCAAAATACTGCGGTCGCTGGAAATCTGAAACCAAAACAAAAAAAGCTGGAAAAACTCAGCAGGTCCGACAGCATCTGTGGAGAGAAAGGCAGAGTTAACTTTTCGAGTCTGTATGACTCTTCTTCAGAGCTGGAACGTATTGGAAGGCTGTTTTTCCACAATCCCAAAACCCCGGCCCTGCTATTCACAGGATTATAGGGCACAGGAAGAGGCCATTCAGCCTATTTCTTTTTCTCTGCTGGTACCTTCAGGAAAGAGTGGGAGAGAATTATGCTGGAGAAAAGACAATTTTGGCACCGTGCTTTAACCATTAAATGATTTTTAAAAAGCATAAAAAATTCAATTAAATCAGCTGTGTAAAAAGCGGAAGATTAATTTTCACAAAAACCTCACTGGTGCAGCACAAGATTCATTCTGACTTTGAACAATGGGAGCTAATGATCTTCAATCTGCACACAGACCTCCAAAAAATATCTCCACTGTCTCTCATTTTCTTCACATGAATAAGCTGATTTGTGTGCATGTGAAAGAGACAGAGAGAGAACCATCCAGGGAAGCTAATTAACTGAATTAACACCATCAGTTCGAATGACATCCCATCAGTAGGAAGCTTGCAATTGGCCTCTGGCTAATGTGGAAGCAATCAATGTTTCTTCAGCCCGAATCCTCCAATGGACCTCTCAGATCTACCCTTTCAGCGACATCAATGGCTTGCCTCCAAAGGTGCAGACTCATCTTTGACATAAATTTAACCTAGTTTGTGCATAAGATTTAAAAAAAAAATCATTCGGACCTCTTTTGAAAGGTTTTCCTATCATCCTACTTGGTGTGTTTGATTCTGTGACATGCACTTGAAGTCATCATTCCTTTTTAAGAAGATTCCACGCTTGCTGATCACAATATGCCCATTTTCTACAGCAGATTGTTCCCTGACCTACCCCTTTCCCTGAACATCCTGCACAATGTTTCTCATGTCTGCTACATCTCACCCATAGTTGCTTATTGCCAATGTTCTTTCTTCCTCTATGGGATGCCCATATGCAGCTAAACACAAAGCGAGACAAAGAAGCTTGTATATATTACAGGAGATAATGGCTTGTGGGGAATGAACGACAGGGTGAGATTGAATCCTTCTGCATTGAGTGACTGGCTCTGAACCAACTTGGGATGGTGTCCGCATTTGCGATTCATGTCTGTAGTTCACCCTTGACCTGTTCTTTCATTCTGCACACATTCAGGCCCATTTTTATGCAATTGCGACATGAGTAAGTGCTTGGAACTGCCCTGACATATGCAAATTGACACACAGTCACTATTTTACTGCTTAATAGTCATTTATGTTGTAACTGTTCAGTCTGGTGCAAATCAATTGGCCAATTCAATCCTATTGTGTTGGATATAGTCAGACGCTGCAGTGACCCTGTGATGTAGAATTCCCTCCCTAATGCTTTTACCTCTCTCTCTCTCTCTCTCTCTTCCCTCCTTTAAGCCATTCCTTAAAACCTACCTTAGACTAAGCTTTTGGTCACCTATCCTGATGTGCCTTTAATATGAAGCTGGACAAACACATGAGGAAGAAAGGGATAGAAGAGTATGCTGATGGCCCAGGATGAGGAGAGTGGGAGGAGTCTTGTCTGGAGCATAAAGGCTAGCATGGGTCCTGTTGGGCTGAGTGGCCTGTTTCTGTGCTGAAAATACAACGTAATATTTCCTATCAATTGATAACGCACCTGTGAAGCAGCTTGGAATATTTTACTACATTAAAGGCGCTGGATAAATGCAAGTTGTTATTGTAATCCAAAGGCCTTTGACTAGTAATCCAAAATTGTATGTTCAAATGGCCGTTTGAGAATTTGAATTCAGTGTTTTTATTTTTAAATCTGGAAATACAAAGTAGATATGAGTAAAAGTGACCTTGAAGATAAAAGCCCAGCTGGTTCAATAATATCCTTTGGAGATGGAAATGTCATCCTTTCCTGGTCTGGGACTGTGGTCTGAATTTTATGTGCTGCCGGTGAGTGTGTTTCCTTGGGGGGTGGCGGGGAGGTGGGAGGGGGAGCGGGGGGTGGGGAGGGTTGCTGTTGGGCTGCTGGGGGGGGAAACGTCACCCAAAATGGGGAGGCTGCCCCATTCCCCATCCCACCACCGGCCCACCCAACCCCCAGCTCTCCCCCCATAACACATGGGGCACCGCAATCGGCAGCCCACCCACCATATTTTAATGAATAATTAAGGGTCAATTAGGCTTATTTTCATGCCAATTGGCCCTGATAATATGCTGCCCACACCATAAAATGTTTGGCACAGGCAGCAGGGTGGGAGCGGGAAGCCTGATTTTTAACCTTAACTGTTTAAGGGGCAGGAAGGAAGGCAAGGTGGGGGGGGGGATGTCACTCTTCAGGGTCTTCCTTTGGCTGATCGCCAGGCGGCACCCCACTTGGGTTGAAACCCCCTCCCTCAATTCCTTCCGCTCCCCCCTTTAAACCCAACCCTAACCCCTACTGCCCCTCTACCTAACCTACCCAAGCCTTCTTAGCCCAAGACCCCAGACTTACCTGCTCCGGGGACCCATGGGCCTTGACCTTCTTTTCCTTCTGCAGTCCCGGCTGCGGCCACCGTCGCTTTCCTGGCGCTGCTGGGGCTTTCGGAGCTGCTGGCCAATTGGATTGGCCGGCTGCTCCAGAGGGCGGGATTTTTGCCCCTGTGAGGGGCGGAAGCCCCTCTCGGCCCTCGTTGGTCCGCGCCACAATGCTTTATGGCTGCGGGCGGGTCAAGCTCCGGAGCTGACGTGGTTTCCAGGGTGGTGGTGTGGGTGCGGCATGCCATTATTCCACCCTCTATGTGGTTACAGTTCCCTCACCAACATGGTTGACTCTAACCCTCTGAAGACGCTCAGCTCAAGCAGAAAGCCCATCATCACCTGAGGGCAACCGGAGAGGGACAATAATGTCAGTCTTGCCAGTGCCGCTCACATCCGGAGAAGACATTTTAACAAACAGAAATGTTTGGACAACAAGTCTGCCTGGCCAACACCACCTGTGTGTCCTCTAGACTGCGGAGGGGATGAGTTGTATTTAATACTTTGACCCTTAGCCTCTTGTGCGACATATGTCACCATATATACAACAGCTACTTACATTTAAACAGTGCTAGTTTTGTGCACTTGTTTGCTCCTCATGTTCAGCCCACACCACTGGCCAGCTGCAATTTGAGAAAGAGGGCCAAATTTGGAAGTCTTTCTCCCTCTCCCTCCCAGTCAGTGCAGAAACTTTAATTTAGTAAAACATCCCTAAGGGGCTCCACAGGAGCAACTATGGAACAAAATTTGACACCGAGCCACATGAAGAGAAAAACACATTGTCCGAGAGAACTGTGATTAAAAGCTTTTATCCAGACCTAGTGCAACTCAAAAGGACAAATAACAACTTCAATCTATCCAGCAGCTTGGATGTTATTATTTCAGTCCAACTTCTGAACCAGAAATCCAAACCAATGCATCCTGATTTACAAGAATGACCTCGATGACTCACAGGAGGCAGCATTTAGGAAACCTCTTAAAGGAAGAGAGAGAAAGAGAGGTGGAAAGGTTTAGGGAGGGAAATCCAGAGCGTAGGGCCTTGAACTGAAGGCACAGCCGCCAATGATGGGGCAAAGAAAACTGAGGGTTCACGAGAGGCCAGAATTGGGGGGACATAGAGATCTCAGAAGTTTGTAGGGCAGGTGGAAATTAGGGAGGGGCAAT
Source organism: Carcharodon carcharias (assembly GCF_017639515.1). Classification (NCBI taxonomy): domain Eukaryota; kingdom Metazoa; phylum Chordata; class Chondrichthyes; order Lamniformes; family Lamnidae; genus Carcharodon; species Carcharodon carcharias. Next base: position 11,651,796 of record NC_054473.1, read on the forward strand.
TGAAGACAAAGATCTGAATTTCAATATAATCGTGGCTGATCTTGGGCTTCAACTCAATGTTCCCGCCTGCTCCCCATATCCCTTAATTCCCTAAGAGACCTAAAATCTATCTACCCTAGCCTGAAGCGATTTTAACAATGGAGCGCCCACAACCCTCTGAGTTAGAGGGTTCAGAAGATTCACAACCCTTGGAGTGAAGTTCTCCTTATCTCAGTCTTAAATGATCAGCCCCTTATCCTGAGACTGTGCCCCTGTGTTTTAGATTCCCCGACCTGCGGAAACAATCTCTCAGCGCCTACCCTATCAAACCTCTTCAGAACCTGGCATGTTTCAACAAAATTGCCTCTTATTCATCTAATAACCAGAGAATTTAGGCCCAATTTACTCAGCCTCTCATCATCGGACAACCCCCTCACCCTAGGGACCAATTCAATGAATCTTCACTTTTCTGCCTCCAGTGCAAGTATATCCTTTCTTAGATATAGAGGCCAAAACTGCACGCAGAATTCCAGATGGGGTCCCACCGAAGCCAATGGAGATTAGCAAGCACAGGGATGACGGGTGAATGGAACTTTAGCATGATTTAGGCACGGGCAGCAGAGTTTTGGATGACCTCAAGTTTACGGAGGGTGGTCATTGGGAATGCCAGTCAGGAGACTCCAAGGTTATCAAAAACCCTGGTACCACGTGTATCGCTCCACAATTAAACATGAATGGATTGAAAAAACATGCTGTATGGGATTAATCACTGAAAGCTCTAAACAACTTTAATCCAGGTCTTTGACGAAATAGGATTTCCTACAAGTGTATGAACTTGTTCATCATTGTGCAGCCACTTAACCAATAAGCGGCCCCAACCAGCAAAGCGACTAGTGTCAAGAAGTGAGAGGTTAAACTACGAGGGCCAGGATTTTCTGCAGCTTGTGCGGGCGTGCCTGACCCAATGGTGCGTGAAATTGCGTGCGAAGATGAGCGGGTGAGCGTCCCGACGTCACTGCGCGCTTGTGTGAAGTTTCACTTGGCGGGCGCGTGCGGCAGTCGGAAGTGTGCCCGCCGACAATTAAGCAGGCAATTAAGCCCACTAAGGAGGCAATTGAAATCAATTTTTCGTGGCCTGTCCACTCCTACGGTTGGCAGATGGGCCGCTTGACCAGACGGCCTTTCAAACCTTCGCTGAATCCTGGATCCAGGGCGGGATGAAATGTCCGGGGTGAAATGTAATTAAAAAAAAGGCACCTGGGGACTGATGCTTTTTGAGTTCTGCTGTCAGGTGCTTGAATGTGCTGCACAGACGCAGTTTGGTGCCTTTTTTTCTTGTCATTTACCTGTCCAGGTCTGCAGCTCCCTGAGCTAGCTCCGCAGCAGCTGTCTGCCTTCAGGGGGCTTGCTAGAAGTGCCCACCCGCGCCCTCAGTTTTGTTGGTGCCCACCCTCTACCCGCTGCTCTCTTCCCTGGCAGCGCTGAGGCTTTCTTAGCGCCCGTTTCATGTATGCTGGCCGTTAATTGGTCAGCCAACGTGAAAAGGCATTCAGGGGCCGATTGCGGGCTGAAGCACATTTCGAGTCCGTCATGAAGCTATTAATGTCTATAATACTCAGGAAAATATTTTTCTTTTAAAATAGAGGTTTAGTCTGTGGGTGTGTCTTAATTGGATTAAAGCCAGCTAGCCTGGGTGCTTTGATTTGTACTAGTTTTGATGTGTAAGAGAGATAGCAGCATTTGCATTTTTTGAATAGAGCATTCAAGGAGTGGGGTGGAAACTTGATGCCTTTCTAACGGATACCAAGCGATATGTTTATATTACTAATAAAACTTGGTACAATGAATGGGGTTTCATTGCTAAAAGGTAAAGTTGAAAGAGATTGGTGAGACAATCAGAATTTGAATTCAGTCAGTGGTGGTAGGTATAACTTCAGTAGTTTTCAGGTGTGCAGGGCAGAGGTAATGTAAGATCAAAAGGCAGCTGCAAGCCTCCAACAGGTTCCACAGTGAAAAGAAGCTCGTTTTGAATTGAAATAAGGTGAAACTGCTTTGCCTGGTGTCTGGTTAAGTCTATGGGTTGCTGTTGCCTTAATGGGGGTTAGTTTGGTAATTTGTTAAAAGTTATGATAGTAGTAGCTTGTAGCCATGTATATATCTATATATATATATATATATATATTTAACCTGTGTAAATTAATAAAATGTTTCCATTAGTTTACTGTAAAACCTCGAGAACTGGTGGTCTGATTCCTGAATTTAGAGTCACACCTCAAACATAACACTTAAAGTTATGAGTTATGACAGTTGTTTAAAATTTCCCTCTGGGGTTTTTAAATAACTCCGCTTTACCAATTGCACTGGTCATAACAGCATCCTCTTCTGGGCCCACAGATCGCATGTGCCCGATGAATGTAAGATTCAGGCCTAGGAATATACTAAGGTTTCTGGAGGCCTAATGATTATATATCACAAGCTGTCAACATACTGAAAATGAGCTGCTTTCTTACCCTGATCAATATTGCTCATCTCTCCCTTGTCCATTGTGGGTTATACCGAAGCTGCCATGGGATAGGTTACTTTCATCAATCCCACAAAATTGTGACTCCAGTGGTGGCATAGGGACCAGGCTGTGGGTTGTGAAGTTGCTATACACTCAGTGCTCTCAGTGTCCTGCACGGTCTCCCTCCCCAACATGTGCTGGCTGCGATGACATCAAGACCAATCAGAGTGCATCCTGCTATGATTCATTCTGAGACAGTTTCCAAAAACCCGTGGAGATATTTACCTAACTGTGATCTTTGTTGCCCCTAATGTCTACTGTCTTTGAAACCCCAAAATTGGCATTAGTTAATTACTCATCTTTTCTACCTATTTATTTGCGACGTTCAGCATCTGTATGTTCCTTCACTGTCGATGGGTCAAAACCCTCCCTCACAACACCTTGGGTGTACAGATACCAGATCCACTGCAGTGGATCAAGAAGGCAGCTCACCAATACCTTCTCAAGGGCAATTATCTTGGGCAACAAATACTGTCCTTGCCATCAGCACTCACGTCCGATGAAAGAATAAAAGAAAATGCTATATGTTTTGTTACTTAATTGTAGGATTCAGATGTGCCTGTTTCTGGGTTAATAAAGCAGGAATGTGTAAAGTTTCTGATTTGTATTAAGGAATGGTCAGTTCCTTATCACCACCAGTATTCATATAACTCGAGTCACGGATAGATATATAATTGGTGTAATTTACATATGCAAATTAAACCATAATTAGAATAATATATTCATATTATCCTTCCATGTTTGAAAGTACAGAAGACAATCAATATTAATTATCATAATTACACATCCACATCAGGTCTTATTCTATTTAATAAATCAATTATATTCCCTGATATTGAACAATATTCTGTCCAGGTAGATAGGTGACTAGGGTTCTTTCTCAAATAATAAGGAAAACTATCCTGTAATTCTGCAAATTCATATTCCACCATTTAGCATAATTCAAGTTACTGTTCTTACAGTATTGATGTACCATTGGATCAGTATTTTCTGAGTTATTTGAAGCCTGTTTAGCAATTCTCAATGTTAATATATGCTAATATAATCTAATTTGCTTAATGTTAATTATTTAATCACTTCCTCATTATTTTTAATAAATACGCTTTGCAGACTTCATGATGGTTCTTTAATTCTGGATAATTTTGGAAATCTATCTATTTTCTTCATTCTCAGGATGTGGAGGGTCACTGTCATTTACTGTCCATCGCTGCTTTCCCTGGGAGAAGGTTACGGTGAAGCTTCTTCTCAATTCATTACAATCCATGTTGTCACAACTCACTGGGAGCAGTGAGCTGCAATATCAAGCCCCACTGCTCCCTGAGCCACGACAAGCATGAAAAAGTTTGAACCACCCACCTAATGGTTTAATTTAACAGGATACGAGCACCAGGTTTGTAAGTTTAATAAGTAAATAACTGTTTATTGAACAATTTGTCTTTAACCAGTGGCAAAAGAAAGAAATATGAACTGCTAACCTCTGACTCTATAGCCTAAAGTCTACCCCCTTCTTAAATCCCTACACGGACGCATACAAGACACGAGACACACAAAAACCAAGGGTTTTAAGGATGGGATAAAACAGTTCAATAGCACCAATCTGGAGCACAGGATTCGATGGGTTGATTTTGATCGATGTCTTCCAAATTCCTTTCAGTTCTTGTTGATGACACAAAGTGGTCTGCCAGCACTTTTAGTCTTTAGTTCACTGGTTGAACACTTGCCTTTCAGTGTCTCTAACAGTGATTTTCCCCTTTGCCACTTGACAGGGATTTTCAGGGCGAGAGAGAGAGAGAGAGAGAGCAGGTTATAGAGATATGAGGAGAAAAAAAACAGCTAGCTATTACTGTGGAATTACTGGAGCCTTACACACACAGGAGCAAGAGGTTGTAGGTCTTTTTCCTTTTGGACTAGGGGCTATTCTGCTGCACTGCCCTCACACAAACGCTGGTCACCTGGTCAGGAGCCAATTAAAACCTTGTTGCTAGGCAGTTCCCCCTTAGGCTGGACTTCTCCTTGGCACCATCCTGTCTTTCATGGCACACTCTGTTCTGGGGCAGCAGCTTTGTATATATCCCTCACACTGTTCCAGTGGACACGGCTTTCAAACTGCAGCCATTGTAATTTTAATCCATAGTCCAATAGAAATGAAAAGATATGTTCTTTACAACATAGTGAAGATTTTCCCAAGTGCTGTTAGTGAGGCGATCCCAGGATTTTGATCCTTTTTACCCTTGTTCTTCTCTCCAACCAATGGTTAATGCAGACAAACATAGGAGCAGGATCAGGCCCACTGAGTTTGTACCCCCATTCATTAAAATCATGATTGATCTACAACCTAACTCCATATACATGCCTTTGCCCCATATCTCTTAATACCTTTGGTTAACAAAACTCTATCAATCTCAGTTTTAAAATTAACAATTGACCTAACATCAATTGCCAATTATGGAACAGGATCACAAACTTGCACCACCCTTTCGGTGGAATTTAATGCCCTCCACTGTGGAGACCCCTCCTGCCCCACCGCATTGGGGCCCTTAAGTGGACAATTAATGCCCACTTTAGGGCCTTATCCCACCACTGCTATTATTCACCCAGCAGCAGGCAGGACCTCACCCTGCAGGAAAGCTGAAAAGTAGACCCCTGCAGGAGTTGCTTCTGGGCTTCCACAGAGGTGCGGCGTGGGGGGTCCATGTGGCTGATCAAGGGACCCGACATCGGAAAGGAGGTGGGCCTCCAGAGACCCACCCCCCTGCTCTTGTTGCCAGCACCCCCCTACCCTCATCCCATGACCGCCATCGCCCAGCCCCTGTGCCATCACTTACCTGTTCCTGGGTCCATTGGCAATCCTGGGCCTTGGGTGGGTGTAATACCGGCAGCAGTCACCTCCTGCCCAGTGGCGCTGTTGAGCAATGAAGAGCTGCCAGCCTCTAACTGGCTGGCAATTCTCAGCAGGTGGGACTTCTGCCCCCTGGGGTCTCTGACCCAGGGAAGGCCCACTACTGCCCACTTAAATGCATGATTGACATTTAATTTGGCCAGCCTTCCCAATAAGGGGCAATGTGGGGTTCTCGCCAGCTCTCCAGCTAACAGGTAAGACCCCACCATCCCCATTAAATACCAATGTATAGTCGTGTTTCCTAACTTCACTCCTGAAAGGTCTGGTTCTACTTTTTAAGACTAACACCCCCTAATCCTAGACTCCCTAACCCGTGGAAATAGATTATCTCTGTTTACCCTATCCTTTCCCCTTGGTACCTTGAAAGCTTCAATCAAATCAGCCCTCAACCTTCTAAGTTCCAGGGGTACAACTGTAGACTGTTTAATCTTGCCCCCTGATTAAGTCCCTGGAGTCCTAGTATCATTGTGGTCAGTCTATGCTGCACTCCCTCCAAGGCCAATATATTGAGGTGTGGTGTCCAACGCTGCTCACGCTGACTCTGGGTGTGATCCAACCAGGTCTTTGTGTAGCAGAAGCATGATTTCTCTCCCCTCTTGTGTTTCAGTCCCCTGGACATAAAGGCCAGCATTCCATTAGCTTTTTTGATTATTTTCTGTTTCTGTCCATGATATCTCACGATCTGCGCACCGGGGCCCCAAGTCTCCATGAATTTCCACTCTTTCTTGCTTTTCAAAGCCTGTGGGCCGAGACTAGGCAATCCTCCCAGAATGGCCATGAGTCTCCTGGAATTGGCATTAATCTCCCGGTGGCCAATGGAAGCCTTCCGGGGGGGGGACTTTAAACCGCAGCATCTGTGGCAAAGGGAGCCGGCGTGCAGACCGGACTTGCCAGGGCAGAGGTTCTCTTCTCTCATTTGTGTTTGTTTGGTCTGCGACATCTTTAACACAGGCAGCCGGGCCAACGCTGTGGGCGTGGGTGTGTGTGGGGCCTGCGGCTGCACCCTCAGCGCTTGTTGAACCCTCAGACGCTCCAGCCGGCCGCTGATTGGACGCGGCCGCTTCCAATTGGAAAGCGCAGCATTGCACAGCAGCGGCTCTGATTGGCTACAGCAGCTCTCCGGCCCTGGGACTCCAAGGGCAGTGGGAGCGGGGAGTTTACAGGTAGGATCCTCCTTCACCCAGGACTGCCCAAAACCAGGGCAAGGGGTTTATCGTCAGGATAATGTGCACTTCTCGCATTAACTTCTTCAGGCAGAGATATTTCAGACACAGGTGATCCCCTGGGAATGTGTTGATGCTTCCAAGTATTCCCAGATCTACTCACGCCATGCCACCAGGATTCTGGGATACCACTTCTACTGACGTCTCCAAGAATATGTCCAGCCAGAGTTGGCAACCCTAGCTGAGACCAGCAGGGCATTAGCTCTTCAAAAGGCCCGACATATTTATCTGTTGTGTAGTTGGCCTTGCACAGTTTGTGGGCAGGCATTACTGTCAGTACAGGCCCTACAATTGATGTCAGTGCCCACTGAGTATGATGAATATGGGTTAATGCCACCCAATGATATCTCACCTCTGGTAGAGAGGCACAGAGTGGGGTATATTAGTTGAGGGTAGCATTGAACTTGTCTGTGATTCCCCTGCAGCTGAATAGCAACACTTTTTCCTAACGATCAGCAATGGTCATCAACAGGGTTTTAATTCCAGATTTTTATTGAATTCAAATTTGACCATCTACCATGGTGGGATTCGAACTCAGGTCCCCAGAGCATTACCCTGGGTCACTGGAATATAAGTCCAGTGACTCAGTCCAGTCCACTATGCCTTTAGTCTGACACTCCAATACCAGCACTGAGAGGGTGCTGCACTCCTGGAGGTGCCATTTATTGAATGAGCCATTGCCCTCTCAAATGGGGGGGGGTAAAAGATCTCACTGCAATATTTGAAGAGCAGATGAACTGCCCTTCCTGTGGTCCTGACCAATATTTATTACTCAATTTTCACCTAAAAGAGATTAAAAGATCATTATCACATTGCTGTTCCTGGGACCTGTGTGAATTGGCTGCCATGTTTCTTACATTACAATAGTGACGATGCTTCGAAAGTACCTTGTTGACTGTAATTTGTACTTTTGGGACATTGTGAAAGGTAATATATAAATGCAAGTCTTTCTCGTCTAAAGAATGGGCACTTGAATTGTGTACCAGAAGATATCTGGTATTCCAGGCATTTGTCTTCAGGACAGGATATACTCCAATACCCAGTATGATATAAGCTAGAAAATTCCAACTTCTGAATGAGCCAAGATCCCACTTGAACTCCAAAATCTAGGTGGACACTCCAGTACAGTACTGAAGGAGTGCTGCACTGTCCGAGGTGCCCCACCTAAAATCTGTTTGGATGGATATAAAAGATCCCATGGCGCTATTTTGAAGAAGATCAGGGGATTTAATCCCCAGTGTCCTGGCCAATATTTATGCCTCAACAAACATCACAAAAATACAGATGATCCGGTCATTATGACATCGCTGTTTGTGGGAGTTTGCTGCGTGTAAACTGGCTGCTCTGTTTCCTAAATTTCAACAGTGACGATGCTTCAAGAGTACTTCATTGGCTGTTTGTGATATCTGGTGGTTGTGAAAAGCGCTCAGTAAATTTAAATCTTTCCTTTTTTCCCCCTTGAGAGGCTCCATAATAAATATAGGAAACAATTCAAAACAAATTATGGCAGCCTAAATAACTTTAAATATTTGCGATTATACAAAGCTACGAAGGAGTGAAAAATACAGTTGACCTGTGATGAAAATCCCATTGTGTGAGTGCTATTTTAATATTTGCTTTCAATGAAATATTTATTGCCACTTTTCCCTCGATCTCCAGCCTTCTCCTCTTGCCCAAGGCATGTATTTGTCTAGTGTCCAGCTGCAGCTCCTAGAAGCTTGGGTTTCTGGGCTGGAATGGCAGCTGGGGACACTGCAGAGCATCTGCGAGTCTAAGAGCATCGTGGATAGCACATTTACAGAGGTGGTCACACTGCAGATGAAGGGACTTGAGGAAGGAAGGGAATGGGTGACCACCAAGAGAAACAGGCAGGTGGTTCAGGAGTCCCCTGGGGTCCCGCTCACAAATCGGTATTCCATTTTGGAGGCTGATGAGGGCACTGGTTCCTCCAGGGAGTGCGGACAGAGCCAAGCTTCTGGCATCACAAGCAGCCTGTCTTTACAGGAGGGGAGGAAGAGAGGAAGAGCAATAGTAACAGGGGATTCTATAGTCAGGGGAACAGATAGGCGCTACTGTGGCTGTCAACATGACTCCAGGATGATGTGTTGCCTCCCCTGGTGCCAGGGTCCAGGATGTCACTGAACGGCTGGAGGGCATCCTGAAGGGGGAGGGTGATAAGGCTGAGGTCATGGTACATGTTGATACCAATGACACAGGTAGAAAAAGGGATGAGGTCTTGCATCAAAAATTCAGGGAGTTAGGCAGTAGAGTAAAAAGCAGGACCTCTTGGGTTGTAATCCCTGGATTACTCCCAGTGTCATGTGCTAGCGAGCTCAGAGATAGGCGAATAGCACAGATGAATACGTGGCTTAAGAGTTGGTGCAGGAGAGAGGGTTTTAGATTCCTGGATCACTGGGACTGTTTCTGGGGAAGGTGCGACCTGTACACCTGAACCAGAGCGGGCCTAACATCCTTGTAGGCTGGTTTGCTAGTGCTGTTGGTAGGAGTTTAAACTAATTCAGCAGAGGGAGAGGACACAGAATGTTAGCAGAATAGGGACACATCATAATACAGTAAAACAATCAAGTCAGAGGGAGTACAGCTGCATTAGGTTTCAAGGGAGTTAAGGCAAGGCTGGATGGCCTCTACTTTAATGCCAGGAGTATTACAGGTAAAACAGAGGAGTTAAGGGTGAGGATTGACACGTGGAATTGTGATATAGTAGCCATCACTGAGACATGGTTGAGGGAGGAGCAGGTTTGGCAGCTCAACATTCCAGGATATAGAATCTTCAGGTGAGACAATGGAGGGGGTAAAAGAGGAGGAGGCATTGCATTATTAGTTAAGGAGTCAGTTACTGCATTAAGGAGAGATGATACCTTGGAGCGGGCATTGAATGAAGCTTTGAGGGTAGAGTTTAGGAATAAAAAAAGGGGCAGCCGCATTGTTAGGTGTTTATTATAGACCCCCAGATAGTCAGCGGGAAATTGAGGAGCAAATATGTGCACAATTTACAGAGGTGTGTAAAAACAATAACAATAGGGTAATTATAATAGGTGATTTCAACTTTCCCAACATTAATTGGGATAGACATAGTGTTAAGGGCTTAGATGGAGTGGATTTCTTGAAATGTGTACAGGAGAACTTTTTAGGTCAATATGTAGAGGGTCCAACAAGGGACGGCACAGTGCTGGACCTAATTCTGGGGAATGAAGCCAGACAGGTAGCTGAGGTGGTGGGGGAGCATTTTAATGATAGCAACCACAACATGGTATAAGTTAATGGACAAAGAAATAGACAAATTGCAAAAAACTGTTTTAGATTGGGGGAGAGCGGATTTTAATAAATTAAGGTAGGATCTGGTCAAGGTAGACTGGGAACAGCTACTTGTGGGAAAATCTACAGAGGAGCAGTGGGGGGTGTTCAGAAAGGAAATTGGGAGGGTACAGGCTCAACATGTTCCCTTTAGGGTGATAGGAAGGAGTAACAAGCCCAGAGAACCATGAATGACCAGAGATATTCAGGATACGATGAGAAGGAAAAGAGAGGCTTTTAGCAGGTACAAGGGAAGCAAATCAGCAGAGGCATTAGTGGAGTACAGGCAGTGCAGGGTGGAGCTTAAGAAAGCAATTAGGAGAGCAAAGAGGGGATATGAAAAGCTCTGGCTAGTAAAAGAAGGGAAAATCCCAAGATATTCTATGTATATCAATGGGAAGAGGACAACCAGGGAAAGAGTAGGGCCCCAAAGGGACAAAGGGGGCAATCTATGGGTGGAGCCAGAGGACATCAGTAGAGTGTTAAATGAATACTTCACATCCATCTTTACCCAAGAGAATGAGGATGAAGGTATCCAGCTCGGGGAGAGAGACTGTGATATGGGGAGTGACAAGGTATTGGAGGTGTTGGGGGGCTTAAAAGTGGACAAATCTCCAGGTTCAGATGATTTGTGTCCCAGACTGCTGAGGGAGGCAAGGGAGGAGATCGCAGGGGCTCTGACCCAAATTTTTAGTTCCTCTTTGGCCACGGGGGAGGTGCCAGAGGACTGGAGAACAGCTAATGTGGTTCTGCTATTTAAGAAGAGTTGTAGTGATAAGCCAGGGAACTACAGGCCAGTGAGTCTCACGTCAGTGGTAAGGATACTATTGGAGAAATTTCTGAAGGAGAGAATCTATTTCCACTTGGAGAGGCAAGGTTTGATCAGGGATAGTCAGCATGGCTTTGTCAGAGGGAGGTCATGCCTAACAAATTTGATTGAATTTTTTGAGGAGGCGACCAGGTGTGTAGTTGAGGGTAGTGTGGTTGATGTAGTTTATATGGATTTTAGCAAAGCCTTTGACAAGGTCCCACATGGGAGACTTATAAAGAAGGCAAATGCACATGGGTTACAGGGTAATTAGATAAGTTGGATTCAAAATTGGCTTAGTTGTAGGAGACAGAGGGTGATGACAGAATGCTGCTTTAGTGACTGGAAGCCAATGTCCAGTGGTGTACCACAAGGAACTGTGCTCGGTCCCCTATTATTTGTTATTTATATAAACGACATAGATGACTATGTGGGTGGTAGGATTATTAAGTTTTTGGATGACACAAAGATTGGCCGGGAGGTTAACAGTGAGGTTGAGTATCTTGGGCTACAGGAAGATATAGACGGGATGGTCAAATGGGCAGATTAGTGACAGATGGAATTTAACCCTGAAAAGTGTGAGGTGATACACTTTGGAAGGAGTAATTTGATAAGGAAGTATTCAATGAACGGCATGACACTAGGAAGTTCTGAGGAACAAAAGGACCTTGGTGTGTGTGTCCATAGATCTCTGAAGGTGGAGGGCATGTCAGTGGTGTGGTGAAAAAGGCATATGGGACACTTGACTTTATCAATCGAGGCTAGATTATAAAAATAGGGAGGTCATGCTGGAGTTGCATAGAATCTTGGTGAGGCCACAGCTGGAGTACTGTATGCAGTTCTGGTTGCCACATTATAGGAAGGATGTGATTGCACTGGAGGGGGTGCAGAGGAGATTCACCAGGATGTTGCCTGGGATGAAACATTTAAGTTATGAAGAGAGGTTGGATAGTCTGGGTTGTTTTTGTTGGAGCAGAGAAGACTGAGGGGCAACCTGATCGAGGTGTACAAGATTATAAGGGGCATGGACAGGATGGATAGGGAGTAAGGGTCAGTCATGAGGGGACATAAGTGTAAAGTGAGGGGCAGGAGGTTTAGGGGAGATGTGAGGGAAATCTGTTTTACCCAGAGGGTGGTGATGGTCTGGAATGCGCTGCCTGGGAGGGTGGTGGAGGCAGGTTGCCTCACATCGTTTAAAAAGTACCTGAATGAGCACTTGGCACATCATAACATTCAAGGCTGTGGGCCAATGCTGGTAAATGGGATTTGGTAGGTAGGTCAGGTGTTTCTCACATGTCGGTGCAGACTCGATGGGCCGAAGGGCCTCTTCTGCACTGTGTGATTCTGTGATTCTGTGATTATTCCTGCCCTTAAATCCCTTTAAATCGGTGCCCTCTGTTTCTCCATCCTTCCACCAGTGGGAACAGTTTCTCTCTATCTGTTCTCTCCCAGCCCCTCATGATTTTGAATACCTCTATCAAATCTTCCCTCAACCTTCTCCAAACCCCAGCTTCTCCAATCTAGATCTATATAATATAATGAAAAGTCTTGTGCAGACCTTGGAGGTATTCTATTACATTTTGCCACACATCAAGTGTCAGATTCCAAGATTTCTCCGGCTCCTCAATGCTCCAAGATCCCAACGTTCCTCAGTTCTGGCCTTTTGCATACCCATGATTTTCTTTGCTTCACTATTGGTGACATTGCCTTTGGCTGCCTTGAGTCTAAGCTCTGGAATTTCCTCCCACTTCTCTCTCCCCCTTTCAGACAGTCCTTGTAACCTACTCCTTTGACCAAGGTTTTGATTATCTGACCTAACAATATATTTGTCAAATTTTGTTTGGCAACACTCCTGTGGGGGACCTTGGGATGCTTTGCTATGCTAAAGGTGCTAAATGAATGCAAATTGTTATTATTGTTGATGTCACACTGCCATATTTATGACTCATGATGAGCAAAACCATGGGAGACTTGCTAGCAGTGGATCAATCCATTTTCCCATTAGCTTACCCGTATCTCATGTTCCTCATACCTTACGCTCTGGGTGTTTTGATTCAGGAATTATTCTCCCATGGAGCAATACCATGAAGATCAGGCTTTTCCAATCAAGCAGCAGAAACAACAGAGAGCCTGGGACTTATTCTCCGGCGTCTCAAGGCTTGGTTGTGGTCTCAGGTCCTCAGACTGGACACCCTGTGCTAGGTTGGTGCAGGGAAAATGGGTACCCTGAAGTGACACTTGTATGTTGCCACTGACCATGGAACTATTGCCCAGATTGAGTCCAGGAGAGGAGGAGAAAGAGAAGAAATGGAAAGGGAGCATCAAAGGCAGGAATATATTACACTCCAGTTATATATCACCACACACCAGCCTGCCTCCAAGTCTCACTGTCCTAAAATCTCTCTCCTCCACTTCTAGACTCTTGTCAATGCCTGATTTTCCTCACTCCACCATTAGCAACTGTGCCTTCAGCTGCCTAGGTGGTTAAACTTCTTCAGCTCTCTCCTCCTTTAAGATGCTCCTTAAAACCTCTTTGACCAAGTTTGTGGCCTCCTCTCTTAATGTGAGATTATGCCTCAAATTTCGTCAAAATGCCTTGGGATATCTTTATTTCATTAAAAGTGTAATATTAGGTGAGATGGTGGCGTAGTGATACTGTCACTGGGCTTGGAAGTGTGAGGCTAATACTCCGGGGACTTGTGTTCAAACACCACCATGGCAGCTGGTTCAATTGGTTAATGAAAACAAGCCAATAATCTAGATCTGAAACTTAGTATCTCATTAATATAGGCCATGAAACTATCATCAATTGTCATAAAATCCCATCAATTTCACTAAGGAAATCTGCTGTCCTTACCTGGTCTGGCCACCATGTGACACTGTTGTCGACTCTTAAATGGCCCAGTAAACCATTCAGACGTAACAATTAGGGATGAGAAACAAATGCCTTGCCAGTGATGCCTACATCCCATGAAAAGAATTTTTAAAAATGATATAAATGGAGTTGGAGCCTCATTGCTGACTGCTCCTTTGGCTATTGTGCCTCTAACTCTGAAATTCAGACTTAATCAAATGGCTGCCTGTCAACCTTCTTCTTATTATTGAACACATTTGTAAAGCCTCTTCCTTTGGCTTTGTTTTCATGCTCTAGTTAAGCTATCTGTTTTGTTCCTGGCGCCTTCTCACTCATTAGTGACCATTGCTGACCACCCCTTAGAGTGCCCTAAATCCCCATCTATCCACGATTAACACCATAGAAGTGCAAATTGTCCAGGAGATCTCCGCCTGAGACCATTAGAATGCCTGGCTAATGTTGGACCATTGTCACGGGTTAAGGGTGCTTTGATCCCAGTGCTCTGCTCTCCACTCTTATTGACCCCCGTCTAACAAGGCTGAGATCTTTTCATTTTTACTTGAAATGAATTTTTCGAATTGAAGGCTGTCTGCATGTTTCCCTCAACAATTAATAATTTGAGGTTGGAAGAAGATAAGAGATTAACCATATGAGTTTAGTCCCTAGGGTTCCATTAGCATCTTGGAGATTAATCAGACCATTAGAGTCGGGTTTTTTACAAACATTAACTCAATAACACATGGAAACTATCGCTGTTGAAATTCTTCATTCATCAGGCTTATAATTAGGAGATGACGCCACCTCAAAAAGCAGGAAAAACTCTTGTGAAGTGAACTTTTTCTTGTTTCATCCTTGTTTTCAAATCCTTCTCACCCGTCCCTTTCGCTGTAACCTCATCCAGCTCTACAATTTTACGTGATATCAAGAAACGGCAGAAGGCACTGGACACAGCAAAGGCTATGGGCCTTGACAACATCCCAGCTGTTGTACTGAAACTTGAGCTCTAGAACTAGCTACACTGCTGGCCAAGCTGTCCAGTACAGCCACTTTGCTGGCATCTCCCTGACAATATGGAGAATTGTCCAGCTATGTTCTGTCCACAAAGAGCAGGACAAATCTAATCCAACCTATTGCCCCTCCAGCAGTCTACACTCAATCAAAAGCAAAGAGATGGAAGGTGTCATTTACAGTGCTATCAAGTGGCAGTTATACAGCAATAATCTGCTTTCTGATGCACAGTTGGGTTCCGCCAAGACCACTGATCTCCAGGTCTAATCACAGCCTTCGCTCAAACACAGGCAAAAGAGCTGAACTCAAGAGTTGAGGTGAGAGGGACTGCCCTTGACATCAAGGCAGCATTTGACCCAGTGTAACATCAAGGAATCCTAACGAAACTGTAGTCAATGGGAATTTCTTCAAGATATTCCTTAAAACCTCTTTGACCAAGTTTTTGGCCTCCTCTCTTTATGTGAGTTTATGTCTCAAATTTTGTCAAAATGCCTTGGAATATCTTTATTTCATTAAAAGTGCAATACTGGATGAGATGGTGGCATAGTGGTACTGTCACTGGGCTTTAACTGTGAGGCTAATATGCAGGGTGCTTGTGTTCAAACCTCACCATGGCAGCTGGTCTAATTTAAATTCAATTGGTTAATGAAAACAAACTGATAACCTATATCTAAAACCTAGTGCCTATGTAATTTTGACCATGAAACTATCATCAATTGTCATAAAATCTCTTCTGTTTCACTGAGGACATCAATGGGAATGGGAGCTCTCCACTGGTTGGAATCATATCTCGCACAAAAGAGAATAGTTTAGGTTGTTGAAGGCCAATCATCTTAGTCCCAGGACATCACTGCGAGAGTTCCTCAGGGTAGTGTCCTAGGCCCAACCATTTTCAGCTGCTTCATCAATGACCCTCCCTCCATCATAAGGTGAGAAGTGGGGATGTTCGCTGATGATTGCACAGTGTTTAGTATATTCACTAAGGGACACAGTTGAAAAGTAAGCATTCTCCTATTTAAGATTGTGATGAGGAGAAGTTTTTCTCTTAGTGGGTTGTGAGTCTTTGGATCTCTTTTGCCTAGAGACTAATCCAGGCAATCATTGAATATTTTTAAGGCAGAGGTAGCTAGACTCTTGACTAACAAGGGAGTCAAAGGATATTAGGGACAGACAGAATGTGGAGTTGAGGAAACAAGCAGATCAGCCAAGATCATATTGAATGGCAGAGCAAGCTCGAGGGGCCAAATGGTCTACTCCTGCTCCTAATTCATATGTTCATATGATCGTATTTGCAAAGCAGCAAATACTGAAGTACTTGTGTCCGTTTGCAGAAAGACCTGGTCAACATTCAGTCTTGGGCTTTTAAGTGGCAAGTAACATTTGCAGCACACAAGTGCCAGGCAATAACTATCTCCAAAAAGAGAGAATCTTATTATCTCCTCTTGACAGTCAATGGTATTCCTATTGCTGAATCCCCCACAATCAACATCCTGGGGATTACCATTGGCCAGGCATATAAATACTGTGGCTACAAGAGCAGGTCAGAGGCTGGGAAGTCCGTAGTCAGTAACTCACCTCCTGATTCCCCAAAGCCAGTCCACCATTTACAGGGTTTAAGTCAGGAGTGTGATGGAATACTCTCCACTTGCCTGGATGAGTGCAGCTCCAACAACACTCAAGAAGCTTGACACCACCCAGGGCAAAGCAGCTTTTTGATCAGCACCCCACACACCACCTTAAACATTCACCCCCTCCTTCACCAATGCGCAGTGGCAGCAGTGTGTACCATCTACAAGATGCATTGCAGCAACTCACCAAGGCTCCTTCAAATGCACTTTCCAAACTCACAATCTCTACCACCTCGAAGGACAAGGGCAGCAGATGCGTGGGAACACCACCACCTGCAAGTTCCCCTCCAAGCCACACAATACCCTGGCTTGGAAATATATCTCCATTCCCTCGCTGTCGCTGGGTCAAAACCCTGGAATTCCCTTAACAGCACTATGGGTGTAACTACACCACGGAGACTGCAGTTCAACTGGCGGCTTGCCACTGCCTTCTCAAAGGCAATTAGAGATGGGCAATATATGCTGGCCTAGCCAGTAATGCCCACGTCCTATGACCAAATAATGGAAGGAGTAAATAAAAGGTCACTGAGACCTCAGCGCTCCTCCTTTTTGCACATCCCAGACTTTTAATTACTCCGCTTCTGAGGACTGTGACTTCAGCTGCAGAGGCTCTAACTTCCAGAGTTCACTCACTGAACTTTTTGATAATTCTACCTTTTGCTCTCCCTTTAACATGCTCCTTGAAACCTACCTCGTTAACAAAGTATTTGGTAGCCTGCCCTATTGTCTGGCTTGATGTCAAATTTTGTTTGATAATGCATCTTGGGACATTTTATCACATTTCTTATGACCTTATGTTAAGGAGGTGACATAAACGCAAGTTTTTGTTGATGTACCACGATGAAAACCCATAGTCTCCAACAGCACCGAGGTTGAAGAAAGGAAGAGGTTCATTGAAAAGTGAAGACGAGATGGCTCCAAGCTGGGGTTTTCCAAGCCTGACAGTTGTGCGGAAAAGTGAATGTACGAGGGAGGTGAGCAGCATTCCCAGTTCTCAAGATCCCAAACAACATGACAGAATTCAGGAGGCGTTGTTGGTGTGTGCTGTTCAGGGTTGGCGGAGTCAGGGCCTGTCCTTGGAAAAAGTTCGGAAGGGGAATCTTTGGGCTTTCCAAGGTTTAGGATGGAGTTTGTGCAGTATGGTGCTTGCTGGAGAGAGAGCAATGGGCATTGGTCAGCCAGTGGTTCTGTCGGTGAAAGAAGTGACAGTCAGAAAGAGGAGATGGCAGGGAATGCCTGGCTGGAGGATATTTCCACAACTTCAAACGTGCTAATCAATTGCTATTGGAGATCATTCGCCCTGCCTGATAGGTGCCCTTGAAGCTGCATGTTTATTATACCGGAGGGGGGGGGGGGGGGAGGACGGGGTGGGTGGGGGGTTTTTGAGTTGTAACCAAGGATGGAAGGGGTCTATGGAGAGTGCTTATAGGTGTTAAGTGTCTACAGAGGGTATCCAAGGTTACGTATGGATTTACAGCCTCTACGGAAGGGACCTTAGGGCATTTATAGGTGTAGAGTGTTAACAGAGAGCACCCAAGGGTGCATATGGCTTTATGGTGTCTGTGGAAGGGACCTGAAATTGCAAAAGATTTAAGGATAATAGCCAAGAGTATGCGAGATACTGGGACACAGGTTCAGGAAAGAGATGCTTCAAGTTGAGAAGCCCAGCACCAAATTTACGAGGTGCTAAATAGTTGCAGGTGGAGGCAGTTGAGGGAGGAGGGGCCAATGACATCCACTTCAGCCTCATTTACACCAATACAATGGGGCCTTGCTCTGGCCCATCCCAGGAACAACATATTGGAGATGGAATTGTGTCAGGGTTATGACCCGGGACAGAAATTCAGGCATACCTGCTCCTGTTCAGCACCCGAGAAAAGGAATTCCGCAGAGGTAGAGTTCAGGAAAAATCAGTCTCGTAATCTCAATCTATATTTTTGTGGCTCTGGGACAGGGCTAGATCTGATGGCGACAAGGACCATTGGGGTGCATGGGCTGTTGGAAGGATAGACTCTTTGGAAAGTAGCAAGCCTCATTGATAAACCCTCATGTCATGTCAGGCCTCAAAGCTACTGACAGTGATTGCTCTTGGGAGATTGGCTCAATAGTGCCTAGTGGGCTAGCAATCAGGGAGGGAAAGAGGGAGGAAGGGAAATTGAGGGAGAAAGATAGAGTGAAAGAAAGAGAGGGAGAAAGAGAGGAACAAGAAAACTTAGAAAGTAAGAATATAATAAGAAGTCTTTCAGGAAAGGCTTTAGGAATGTAGTCACTGTGTGCAGGGGGTCAGGGGGAGGGTGGTGGTGGATGAAGGGCATTGTTAGTAGGGCAGCAATCATCTTCTTCATACAGATGAGGAATAGTGGAATTGTTAATCACGTAGAAATTCACTTTTATATGATACCAATAGATTGTCAAGTGCTTTTGCCTCTAACTTTGATATTATTTGATGTTATTGCCTTGTGCAATCATCCCACAATGACCACAGCCTCCCTAATTACAAGCATTTTTAAATTATCAGTGCGATATCAAATTATCCGGCCCAATTTACTGTGATATAGATTTCAATTTATTCCCATTCTGGAAACAGCCTTAAACAATCAATGTGTTTAATAAATAGCTGTTGATGGTTCCTGACCTCAAGCTTTGACTCCTATTGATGAAGCCATTTATCCAGTGCACTGTGCAACCAGCCAATTAAATGGTAAGACAGAGCGTGGGTGTGTAGTGCTGTAGGGAAACGCTTATTGTTTTTAAGGCACCATGTTTGTTCAGTGAGGCAATCTGTTCACATGCCTTGGCCTCCATCTCCTCTTTCTCCTCCACATTATTTGCTCTATCCTGTCTTTTTATCCCATCCCCCTACTTCTGTGTTGTTGAAATGTATTCTCCTCTGTCAGTGTCCAGAAAATTTCAAGCCCCACCATGTAAGTTGGTGTTTGCCTCAGTTCAGTTGCTGTCCTGGCTGGTCAGTACAATATAATCGACTATGTGGAACTTTGTGAGCACAAAGGGTGACGCCTATAACACCTGTCAGTACCTCTCAGTCCCTTCAAGGCCTCAGTCATTGTAGCACTGAGATATTGCTGTCACTGGTATAGTTCTAAGTGGAACAGCTTGCAAAGTGTCTGAAGCACTAAAACAGGCCATTCAACCCAACAGATCCATACTGGTGTCCATGCCTCACCTGAGCGCGCTATATAAGCTTGCATTCATATAGCGCCCTTATTTCCAAGAAAGCAGTGAGACGGTGTCCTTGTTGTCCTGGTCAACGTTTATCCATCACCCGACACCGCAGAACAGATTATCCACTCAATATCACACTGCTGTTTGTGGGATCTTGCTGTGCTATTGGCTTCCACGTTTCCTACATTGTACACGGTCATTTCACTCGGAAAACAGTACTTTGTTGCTTTGGGACGGTCCTGAGGTTGTGAAAAGCGAAATGGAAATGCAAGTCTTAGGGCAGAGTCCCAGGTTTGCACTAAGTGTGGTAGCGGGCGGGTAAAGCCACAGTTTTAGGCCATATCATCCAAAGCCCACAGCATTAATTGTGTATTCCGTGGAAACATACCATTTCCATGGTGGGCGGGCTCTCATTCGTCCGCCACGCCATCACCTTGCCACCTCAGCAGGCCGGGCACCATCGTGCGCACACCTCTCAGTGTTTCCAGCCCGCGGCTGCTGCGGAGAAGACATGGCCCTGAGAGGCCAAAAGGTCTGCAGCCCCCAGGTTCAGCGACGCGTCCCTCGAGCGCCTTTTGGATGCAGTGGAGGCTCGCCGTGATGTTCCCCACCCCCGCTCTGGCCTCAGGATGGGCAGCAATCTCGCTAATCCAGCTCGGCAGGCGGTGGCAGAGGTGGTCAGCGCCAACGCCCTTCAAAAGAGGACAGCCACCCAGTGCTGCAAGAGGATGAATGATCTCCTCCGTTCCGCCAGGATAAGTCACTCTTCTCATCGCTCTCAACTCACACACTCACAAACCCATCACACATCCACAGGGCCCTCACTCGCTGCCGGTTTAATGGACATCACCATTCTCTCTCTCACACTCACCTTCATTGTCCTCATCCCATCTGTGGGACCACTCAACACCCACACAGGCCAGGAATACTAATCATCTGGCCTGGCAGGTGTCCTGCTTACAGTCCCTCCATCTCTACTCATGCAGGACAAGTTGGCACACAACAACACGGAGAGGTTGCAGACCGGTGGAGGGATGCCTGAAATAAAGGTCCTCACAGATTTTGAAAACAGAGCCATCCAGCGAGGATCTGGACCAGTCCTGTGCTGATGGTGAGTTCGGCGCTGCTCTATCAAGTGAGGATCCAGCAGTGCAACATCCATCAGACAACCATGCTGTGAGTGATGTGTCCTCTTTCACAGGCCACTGCCAGGCACTAATTATCTCCCCTTGCTTCCACAGGCACATCTGGAAAACAGCTCATGGACCCCATGACCCTGGACCTCCAAACAAGCCCCGAAGAAGACTTTGAAGGGAAATCTGGAGGCACCCTCCTTGAAGTCCCGTCACAGCGTTCACCCACACCTTCCACCGGCACAGAGACACACACCTCGGTGGGACCTAGCTTTAGAATAGCTTTGGGATCACAATCTGGTGAGCACATCGCACTGTCTGATCCACTGCAGGCAGAGGCAGGTACTCCCTGGGTCTCTGGCACTCGGAGGACTGCTGGAGGCCAGACATTTGCTGAGTCTGAGTCAGATGATGAGCCTCTGGGCTCAGTCATGTCACCGTTGCTGGAGCTGCAAAGACAAGCTCGGGAACATCAGGAAGGGATGTCCGCTGCACTTCTCAGCTTGCAAGGTACGATGGAGGAGCCTCTGTCTTCAGTCTGATGTGATAGAGCCGGCATTGCAACACACCGAGTTACGATGGCAATTGGCATGGAGACCTTGGTCCTGCACTGCTGCGCGGGTTCAAGTCCATCGATGTGCCATAGTTGGCCTCCAACAGCCTGTATGCGAGGGGGTGTGAGGCAGCTCAATCTCATTTCAGCTGCCCCTTCTCCTCAAGGAGTCAGCCTTGGGCCCTTGGACACCCACAGGGAGGAGGATCAGAAGGAGAATCCCCCAGGGTCATTCACCCATTGATTCCGAGAGTGTTCGGCTCATCAGACTCCCATCTGCCTGTGACCTCAGCAGCTCCAGCTCCACAGGCTGAGGAGGGCGCCACTGCCACACAGCAGGATCCCAAAAGCAGGCCGGGGCCCTGCAGGTCTCGGCCCTCCAGAGGACGCCCGTCAAGATCATCAGAGACAGGGCGTTGCAGTCAGCAGGCTGTCTCCACCTCTGCTGTGGTGTCCAATGAGCACTAAGACGTAGTGGCAGGGTCAGGAAAGTTAAGAAGAATTAGTTGCACAGCCGGGCATGGGTGTTAATCACTTGTACATAATGTTCACTATTGTCAATAAACTCCCAAGAATATCTCCCTGCCTGTGGCTCCTTGTTCTGATGAGCAGTGTTCTTGACACTCAGATATGAAACCTTTCTGCACAAGATAAGGGCAGGTATCTCAGTCCAGGGCCTCTTCCCTGTGCTTTGTGCAGCCTTCAGACCAAAGTAACGGTCCAGCCTCACTCTCCCTGGACACATTACTGATGCCTGAACCTCGACGGTGCTGGTCATTGCTGCCAGAATATAGTGGGCAGGCGTCACAGAGTTCCATCATTGTCTCGATGTGCTCTCAGCACCTTTAAGGTGGGGCTGTCCCCCATCTCAACAGCATCTGTGTTCCAGCTCCTGAAGGGGTCAGCTGCTGAAGGCGGACAAAGGATCGGAGGTTTCTAAAGTTTCATGACTGTGTCTCTATGATATGACCCTGATCACGGAGCGCAAACGAGCTGCCCTCGGCCAGACAGGAGTCAGACGTTCTCAGAGGCTGTGTGAAGATTTATGGAGTGTCCTCACTGCAGGTCATCATCATCCTCCTGCAATCGAGTGACGATCAGGGCCTCCACTGCATCTCCATGACAGGAACATCCTCTCAGGGGGTATGTGTGCTGCCATAAGCCAGACTGGAGTCAAACATTCACAGATGCAATGTGAGGATCTTATGGTGTCTCCTCACTGCATGTCATCATCCTCCACAAATCTAGCAGCTATGAGGGCCTCCCGAGGGTGCCTGCCTCGTCTGGACAGTGTGAGGACCTCATCGTCTTCATCGTCGCCTCCAAGAACCTCCTCACACTCATCCCCGTCAGCATCCTCCCCATCCAAGGAGACCTCCAGCTCCTCCATCTCCTCCTCTGCCAGCTCCTCTCCCCATTGGAGCACCAGGTTGTAAAGGACGCAGCAGACAACGATGATGCGTGACCCCCTCTGCGGACGGTATTGCACCACCAGACCGGTCCAGGCACCCAAACCTTATTTACAACATCCCGATGGTCTGCTCCACCAAGTTGCGCGTTGCAGCATGAGCCTCATTATAGCGTCGCTCTGCTGCAGTCTGAGGCCACCACACGGGTGTCATCAGCCACTGCCTCTGTGTGTAGCCCATGTCCCTGAGGAACCATCCCTGCTGCCTCTGTGGACCCTGGAAGACTTCAAGAATTAGTTACCAACTAAGGATGTAGGAGCCGTGCACACTCCCTGGAAACCATGCGCACACCTACAGGATGCATTTGTGGTGGTTGCACAGCAGCTGCACATTCAGTGAGTGGAATCCCTTGTGGTTGATGTAGTCCACCATGTGTAGCGACGGAAACCTGAGTGCCACATGAGCGCAGTCAATCGCACCCCTGCACCTGAGGGAATCCTGAGATCTGGGCAAAGCCAATCGCTCTTGAATCCTGGCTGTCCTGGTCCTGGGCGAAATGCACAAAGTTGTGTGCCCTCGTGAAGATGGCATCTGTGGCCTCAGGGATGCATTTGTGGGTGGAGGTGTGTGGTATCCCACAGAGGTCACGTGTAGAGACCTTAAAGGAGCCACTGGTGTAGAAATTGAGCACTGTGGTCACTTTTATGGCCACTGGCAGTGGATGCCCTCCATGTCCCCATGGCACCAAATCCTGCAGTAGCTGGCAGATGTGACCGACCAGTTCCCCAGATGTGCAGTCTTTGATGGCACTGGGTCTTGCTCATCTGCAGGAATGAAAGGCAGCGTCTATAGACCCTGGGTCTAGCTAGGCGCCAGCCAGTGACAGCTCACTGTGGCTCTCCGGTGGTGCCCCTTCTTCCAGAGGATATTTCTCCTCGACACAGCCAGGCACATCAGTCAGTCTCTTCTCAGTTGTTTTCGCTCTCTGTACACCACGAGGCATACATCTAGGTCACCAGGCTCCATGACCCTGATGTGCTCCTCCTACAGAATAAAACCAAGAGATGCGTGGGTTAGCATGGTTGTACTAAGAACCTGTCCTGGTTAAGTCTGGAGGCCCCTTAACGCTTCCTGGAGAGTGCTGGCCACCACTTGGATGGCCAGAGATTAATGCGCTGCATGGCTGCCTGAAAACCCACCCACATCCACCCCACCCCACCCGACCGATTGGCAGCAGCTTTGCCCATTGGACTGCAGGCTGTGCTCTCAGCTCAGACACAGACATTCTCCTAACCCGCACTGCAAGGCTGCCCTGTTAGCTTGAACCATGGGGGAGACTGGTCCAAACCAGGATGATGACATTGCAAGGGGCTGTGAGCATCTCCACCAGTGACTGCTCCATGGCCAGCTTTAGCAAGGAGATTGTACAACGTGCCCAGTCGTCCAACAGTTCTGCAGTTCACTAAAATGCTCATTATTTTGCAGCCTGTGCCCAAGGGGTGAAAAGGTCTGGAGCACTTGGTGACACTGCATTGCTTGAGCGGACAAATAAGCTAAAGCCCGACTCTAATCATATCAATGTGGCTGCTCCTGAACTGTCTCAGCTGCAGAGGAAATGGTCACTTTATACAATTTTCCCTAATGCGAGGCCACTTCCCTCACCCACCCCTCTCTTTCCACCCACAAGTGCTTGTGCACTACCTTCAACCACAGGCAGCTCTTGCACTCCCACCCCCACTCCCCCACCCCCCCCCGACCCAACATCAAACGCGCATCAACCTTCAAGTCCAACAGGTGACCCGGGCGAGTGCTCCGCAACATTCCTGTGCACTTACCTCCGAGTTCCCCTCAAAGAGCAGCCCACCAAGCGCACGCCTTTTATATGCTGTCGTGAAACATGTTGACGTGCAATCATGGCGGTGGGGGGAAGGGCCATTTTGGCGGGCTGGACTTATAATGATATCCTGATGTATTACAATGAGGTTCCCGATGTCCAATGGCGGGACATGTCCCCCCCCACCCCCCAACAACCCCCCCCCCCCCCCCCACCCCCCACCCAATTAGCGGGCTGAGCGGACAATGGCAAACGGGTTTCAGGGCATCGTGAAGCCAATTTTTGGCCTCCTTGCCGTATTGTCTGCTCACGCCACCCTACACACCCAATGCCAGTTGGCACAGATGATTCCGCCCTTTCTTTCCTACACACCCCTACAAATTCAAATGCTTAGGCCACAAAACTTGGCTCCCTAGGTGCCAGTCTAGAAGCAAAATCACGTCTGTGCCACCTCTGCCCACTTCCTGTGCTGCTCGGACTGAACGCCATGTTGGTAAGGACATACATATGCATCAGGAGAATATGGAAACGGCACACTTTGAGGTATGATTGACACCAGCGCTGCCAGTTTGGACCTCTCCGCTCTCATTAATGCCCTCTCTTAAACACATACAAATGAACCTGCATTCGGCAGCAGGAAGAACTCCCTCATCAGTACTATTTAAAGAAATCATTAACTTGCTGGTTAGTCACTGCTTACACCCTACTGGGTCTGTTTGAGTGTATAGAAGTGCTCGGTATTTGGAGGAGTTAGTTACAGTTGGTTAAGCCTATAGGGAATAGTAGTATTAGGGTGTTTGGATCTGTAAGGGTTAATGTGGGACTGGGGAAACAGTACCACTCCCATTATGATGCACAGAGTCACATGGGAGTAGCAGAGTGTTGTGGTGAGTCTGGTAGAAGTCAGCAAGAAGTTACCATCTAGTCAGGACTGTATCCTATATATATGTAAACAGTTATGCATTATTAATAAGTAGTTATTGTTCAACCATAGAAGCCTCTAGACCGCTTCATGAGACAACACACAACCATACAACATGGTGGCAGCGGCTGAAGGATCCAATAATCCCTAAGAATGAAAAAGTAAAGAATTTGTAGTCTGACTTGAGAGAAATGGAATACCTTGAATACGCAGCTGGAGATTGTCTAGGAAGCTCCATTACAGGCGTGGAGGCTGAAGAACAGAAGAAAGATACACTGTGCGGCGTAAGAGGACTCCGCAAGAGCCCATGGAGGCCTGTGGCGAGATCCGATTGAAAGCAGAGTCAAAGAACCAGATGGATTGTAAAAGGATGAGCAACTCCAAAAAAAAAAAGGCTGAAATAAGCTTTTAAATTTGGCTCAATAATCAGGCAGCACCGGCACACCGATTGTTTCATGAGTATGTCTTGAAGAGCACCACAGCCCAGATCCAGAGTTGGCGACATAACACCTGGCAACTGCATGCAAATGAATAAAAAAAACTTAAAGAGAGGTCAGAGCAAAAAACTGGCTTCAAAAATGAATAAAAAAACTTAAAGGGAAAAAAAATTGGCTTCAATTTAATTCTCCAAGCTCAGGCAGGCAACTAGTTGGCCAAAATTATTAGTTCAAAAGGTTTTCTGCAGAATCGCTGAAGTTTGAAACTGCTCTGTAACCATGACAGGGGCCCGCCAAATCCTGACAACCAGCAGAGGAGGGAACAAAAGATGACTGTGACATCATTTTTAAAAACTTAAAGCTGTATCCCGCTGTGCTGAAAACAACGATGGATGGTAAATCAACACTGACGGATCAATTAAGGCAGATGGAAGGGCCAGACCAGATTCAAACTTGGGCATTATGGAGAAGAATATTTTTAAGATCTATGATAGCATCAGGCTTCAATAAGAAAACAAAGGCTGAGAAAGTGAATACATTATTATATTCAATGGGTCCAATAGCTGATGACATAATTGCCAGTCAAGAAATAAGTGAATCTTACGATAACTTTGAAAATGTCATGAAATACTTTGACACCTACTTTAACCTAAGAAGCAATAAAAATTTGGAGAAAGCAAAATTTAACACGAGAATCTAAAAGCCTGGGGAACCCATAGACTCTTTCAAAAATGAGTTATGCAGATTGGCAGCAGGCTGTGACTATGGTGACATTAAGTTTCTGTGCATAAGAGACCGAATAGTAGTGGGAGGGTGACCGATGATACTCTTTAAGATGTACTTCAATCCAAAGAAGTTTTGACTTTGGGACAATCCATCCAAATTGTCACACAATCAGAAGCCTGCCAGCAAAATCGATCCATTTTGCCTGGTAAAGTTGAACCATCCCAACAGTCCAGATCATAAAGCAACAAAAGGGAAAGGAAACTCAAGGCAAGGAAAGCAATAGAAAGCAAAACACAAGATGGTGGCACACCATGGCAGCACTGTGCCAAAAGACTTCACAGGCACGAGCAGTGTCCCGAAATCACTGTCCGGTGTCTTCATTGCAACTGCCTGGGATACTTCGGAAAAATGTGTATGTCCAAAACCTTAAGACATCTGGAGGATCCCAAACGAGTCCATGAGATAGATGAGTCACACCAAGAAGAAGTCCAACAAATGCTTCTTGACACCACTACTGCTGGTGAAATCCAGGAAGCTTGGAGAAATTAAGGATCTCAGGTCCACATTTTGGAATGGTGCATACCTGGAAGTGGTCACCTCACAAATTTCAAATTAGACACAGGAGCCAGTGTGACAGTTCTGTCTGATCAGGAACCGTGGCTAGCAAAGCAACATCTGAAGCCACCTACAACACAATCATATTGACCAGGAGGCATCAAGCCCCAGATCAAAGGTACTTTGCAAACAGCGTTTGAATATAAAAACAAACAAACTGGGAGATATTATATGTACTCCACAAACAAGAGTTTTCTCTCCTTAGCCCAAAAGCCTGTGTCAACCTAAATCTCATCCAAGAGATCGACGAGATTAACCAACAAGGATCTGGTTCTGATTTTAAAAAGGATTTTCCAGAACTTTCCACTGGGCTGGGGTGACTGAAGACTGTATACAGCACAACGCTGAGAAATGATGCCAAACCCTTGTGCTTGTTTACCCCACAGAAAATACCGTACCCAGTTATGAGGCAAGTACAACAGCAACCTGATGAGATGACCAAGGTGGGGATCATCTCCCCCATCACTCAGCTGACAGAATGGTGTTCCGCGAGTCCCAGTTCTGAAGCCAAACGGATCCATTCACATCTGTGTCAACCTGGCACAACTCAGCAAGGCAGTGGCGAGGGAAATCCACCCAGCGTCCTCAGTGAACGACAGTTTAACCAGTCTCTCCAAGACCTCAGTGTTCTCGAAACTTGCTGCCAACAGCGACTTCTGGCAGGTTCTGTTAGACGAGAAATCTGAACCGCTGACAACTGTTATCGCCCCATTCAGCAGGTTTTTCTTCAACATTTGCCCCTTCGGCGCTACCTTGGCACCCGAGATTTCTCAGCGCACTATGTCAGCCATCTTACAAGGCCCGAAAGGCGTGATCAGCTGTACGGATGATGTCCTCGTCCATGGTGTGACTGTCAAGGAACACGAAAGTAGACTCACAATTGTCTTGAAATGCTTGCAGGAAGCAGGATTGACGCTGGATGATAAGTGTGAGCTCTCGAGGACCTCCATTCGATTCAGAAGGCCATACTGTGAGCAGCAAAGGCATTGCGGCGCACCCACGCACAACGAAGGCACATTAGTGCATTTCCAAACCCGTCACGCATTCCAAACCTCCAAACGTTTCTGGGTATGGTGAACCAGTTGGCGAAATTTCTGCCTAGCCTGGCACAGGTCACAGAGCCTCTCAAAAAGGGGCCATGCATGGTGTTGGGATGCATGCCAAGAGCTGGCATTCCATCAGCTCAAAGCCATGCTGCTCTCACCACATATCTTGGCTCACTATGACCCACCCCTGCCAACTACAATAGCAGCGGATGCCCCATCAGTAGGATTAGGGGCAGTTCTGTTCCGACAGCAGCTGGGTGGATGCTGCCCAGCATTGAATTATGCATTGAAGGGGCTGTAAGACACAGAGATGCGGCGTGCAGTGATTGGAAAGGAAGCCCTTGCAGTAACGGGCTTGTGAGAAGTTCCCCTGACTATGTTGCTGGGCTGAAACTGATCATCGAGACAGATCACAAACCGTTGGTCTCACTGTTGGACTGAGAAAGAAGTCGCCAGGAGTCCCCTCAGAATTCAGAGGTTCCGCTTGCATCTCATGCGCTTGGCATACAAGACAGCGTACGTCCAGGGGGAAGCAGCAGCCAACTGTGGACACGCTGTCGAGGGCCACAGTCGACCACCCCCTGTGATACATGACTGTGGGGATCTCCCGGCCCCGTCGAAGTCAACGGGCGTTTGGTTGGCTCGGTGTGGCTGGACCAGCCGCGGGCAGGCCAGGGAACCTGGGCCCATGTCAATCTGGTTGACCAGCTCAACCATATTCCCACTTCATGAAGACGCTCCTGCTGGAAAACTCCGACAAGCTTCAACAGGAGCAGACGCCGCGAGAGGAAGAGTGCGTCGGCGTCCCTCAGTCCCGCTTACGTGCTTGGCCACTGCCACGTCCAGGTGACAATGTGATGAAAACTTACTCCGAGCGGCATAAACACTTCACTGCAATCGACGATCCGCTAACACATGATGAGCAGTTGGTCATTCCCGGCCGGAGATTCTACGATTCCACCAAGGACGCTTGGGCATCACAAAGTGCAGAGCAGGAGTCCGGGCCGGGAATGTCAAGAGCAATTGGAAAGGCGATTTTAAACTCCCAGGTGTGCAGGCTGCACAAACCAATCCGGAAGGAATCCCTCATCCCCCCACCCCCCACCACAGTTCCCGAACAGACCATGGGAATGTATGGGAATGCATTTATTCATATACTACAGCAAGCCCTTCCCCACCATTGTTGACTATTTCTCTCGGTGGATCAGAGTAAAGTCTTTACACACAATGACCACAGAGTCGGTCATTAGGTTGTTGAAAGAAATCTTTATGATCCATGGCGTCCCGGACCAGGTAGTATCCGACAACGGGCTGCAAATTGTGAATGAATACTTCACTCATTTTGTCAGGGGTTACAGATTTCAACACCCCACCAGCTCCCCAAGGTACCCATAACCTAACAGCGAGGCAGAAAGGGGTGTGCGCACTATTAAAACCCTCTTGAAGAAAAATGACGACTTTCCAACGTCGCTTTTGATATATCGATCCACCCCACTGCGATGTGGATTCGCCCCGTCAGAGCTGCTGATGGACAGAAAACCTCACACTCAACTTGCCATGCTGCTGAAGGAATTAATCCCAGGGTTGGTAGTCAGGGGCTATTAGAGGGTTCCGGACCGAGAACAGTCCTACAGACAGCGACAAGTTTCCACTTACAATAGGAGGTACTGGACCAGAAACCTGCTCAGGCTAAACAGGAATGACAGGGACATTGACAGAGAAGGCGCCATTGCCCTGAGGGGTGAAGATCAATGACGGTCTCACTTTGTACATACCAGAAGGCACAATCAGACAGAACAGGAGGAGCGTCCTCCTCATTCTTTGTGTTGAACCTTCTCGCGCACTTTTGATTGAACCAAATGTTGACATCCGGTTATTTGAAACAACAATGTCTACAACTTCAACTCCAGACTAACAAAGTCAGCCTGAAGCAGATGAGACTAGCACTGGTCCAGACTTGAAAATAACAAAACCTGGAAGAATTGTAAAGCCTCTGGACTGTTGGAATCTCTAAAGTCAGGGACTTTTCGGGGAGAAGGGGTAGCATGTAAATATTACAGAAAATACATTTGGGTAAAGCCATGGGGGGAGGTGTAGAATTGGGGTGTTCGGGACTGTAAGGGTTAATGTGGGACTGGGGAAACAGTACCACTCACATTATGATGTAGAGTCATATATAAGTAGGAGAATATAGAGTGAATCTAGTAGAAGTCAGCAAGAAGATAGGACCTAGTCAGGACTGTATTCCATGTATATGTTTATAGCTATGTGTTATTAATAAGCAGTTATTGTTCAACCATACAAGTCTCTAGGTCTCTTCATGAGACCTTACAACAGGCGTGGTGCTGCCGGTGGAGAAGGCATTGGTGGTGACTGAAAAGGGCTCTAAGACAACCACTTTCTCCAAGCTATGGGTGTCATAGTAGCAGTCACCCTTGGGTGGCAGCATGAGATGGAGATGGAGCAGAGTCAGCAAGAAGGAACTTGCAGAGGGAGCAAGAGGAAGTGGAGAAGGGCTCTCAGCAGGAGGCTTTGACCATCTAGCATCTTCAGGGAGCATTTCTCTTACCTCCACCTACGCCAGCATCAAAGCCTCAAGTGTGGAATCTAAGAGCTTTGGAGCAGATTCCCTGCCCTGTTGTGCTATTTCTGTAGATTTTTTGCCAGTCTTCAACTCTTCTGTAATCATTTCCAGCCCCTGCTGCAGCCAGAGTGCACCTCGCCTTTAAGAGAAGTGGTCTGCCTTTAAGCTAACCTCACACAAATTTGGTTTAGCAGCTGAGCCATGCAGCCACTCAGTAGAATATTGCCCACTGGGCTGGATGCCACAATCACTATATGCTAAAAATAGAAACATGCTGTTGAAGATTTTCGTCTTGCACTCACCAGGACAGATGCAAGAATACCAAATTTCAAAAAGAGCAACAATTTATACTCCATGAAAAAATAGTGCTGATTGGCCCAATCAGAGCCAACTTGCCAACCAATCAGCACCATTTTTTCATGCAGTATAAATTGTTGCTCCCTTTGAAATTTGGTATTCTTGCATTAGTCCTGGTGAGTGAAAGATGAAAATCATCAACAGCACGTTTCTATTTTTAACAACA
Organism: Carcharodon carcharias; assembly: GCF_017639515.1. NCBI lineage: Eukaryota > Metazoa > Chordata > Chondrichthyes > Lamniformes > Lamnidae > Carcharodon > Carcharodon carcharias. The sequence goes on from NC_054473.1 coordinate 11,683,038, forward strand.
CTTAAATTCTGTGCTAGCAATAATTATAATTAGCATTCAGTAATGTGAAATTTGCATGTTACCTGCATCAGTGTGAACGGGAGTGGGTTAATTGCGCATCATGATCCCTGTGCCCCATTTCGGGATCTATCGAATTGAGCCCCCTTAGCCTCTCTCAGTTTTTCCCCCTTGCTGTAGCCCATAGCCTTTTGAAACCCCAGCTGGGCATCAGCTAATCATTGTGTCCCTTGTGTTCTTTTTTACAATATCAGTCTTAACCACATACCTCGACCCTTCACTTGGATTTACTCAAGTGCCTGTAAAAAAGTCAACTCTTTCATCAAACTGACTCAAGTATCCAACCCAACAACAAAAGCTTGCATTTATATAGCACCCTTAATGTAGCAAAAGATCCCAAATCACTTTACAAGAGTGATTATCAGACAAAATGTGAGACACTGAGCCACATAGAGACATTAGGGCAAATGACTAAAAGATTGGTCAATGAGATAGCTTTTAAGGACCACCTTAAGATTGCAGAGAGGTAGAGAGGCAGAGAGTTTAAGGAGGGAATTCCAGAGCTTAGGACTATGGCAGCTGAAAGCACCGCATATTAAAAGGGGCCTATTGTCTGACAAAGGGGGTTTCTCTGTACACCGGGAACAGCAGCCTCCTTTTCCAAATAGAGTTGGTCACATCACCTCATACTGAGGCTATCATTGTCCTGTTGACATCAGTCAGAATTGACCCTGGTGAATTACATTTCAGAGTGCAGTGACTGTGGTTATGTAGCTAAAAGAATTGGTCCCATGAACTGTACCTGCTGATCTCACTGCTGTCAGTCTATGAGGAATGAAATTGGAAAGGAGAGGCATATGGTTATTATTTTAACACAATGCCATAGAAATGGTCCCTGGAGCAGGTCTAAGAGCAGAATCCTTCTTCCACCAGTCAACATTAATTGAGAGACTTTATGTAGCTATAAAGGTCCCATTAATCTTTATTTAACAGACGGTCATTATTGCAAAAGGGCGAAATAATAAAGGCTCCTTTTCAGACTTCAGCCATCCAGTGATCTATTACTTTCTTGCTTTCTTTGTAGTCTCATTACTTTAGTACGGTGCAGACTCGATCGCTGTGTTAAATAGGGCCTGCATGGGAACATCTTTACGCTCAAATTTAAGTCTGTTATAACTGCTCTCATTTCTATTTTGGTCCTTACAGAGGTTTGCCTTCAATCTTATGCTGTCGATTTTGATCTTAACAGCAGAGTTAGGAAACATTTCTTCACACACATTGTGGCTGTGGATGTTGAGCTAATCGAAATTTCCAAAGCTGAAATTGAAAGATTTTTTTTCGGGCAAAGGTACCCCGGACAAAGATTAAAGGTGCGGGGGTGGGTGGGGTGTGGTTAGTGGAGTTGAGTTACAGATTAACCATCATCCAATTAAATGGCAAAGCAGTGTTGAGGGGCTGAATTGCCTTCTCTGTTCCTATATTTAGGACTGATTGCCCAGAAGGGACTCACGGGATGTAGCGCTTACACAACGCATTCAGCAACTCACCCAGTCTTCCAACAGCACCTCCCAAGCTCGAACCTCGATCACTAATCATCACACATGGGAACACCACGACCTGGGAGTTCTCCTCCAAGCCATTCAACATCCTGACTTGGAAGCACATCACCGTTCCTTCACTGTCGCTGGGTCAAAATCCTGGAACTCCCTCCCTAACAGCCCTGTGGGTGTACCTACACAACATGGACTGCAGCGGCTCAAGAAGGCAGCTCACCACCATCACCTTCCCAGGGGAAATTATGGATGAGCAACAAATGCAGATCTTGCCAGTGACGCTCACACCCTCAGAATTAATAAATATTATTAAAAAATCTCTGGGTCAAAGTAACTGTGGACTTGACCTCCACACCAAGATTGGCATTGCTCCCTACACCATCACACTGTTGATGCTCATCAGGTGTTGTTGGTGCAAAATGGCTGCCATGTTTGCAATGGGAACATCAAAAGTAATTTGCGATATGAGGATTAAGCCCCTTCAACCTGGTCCATTGTTCAGCAAAAACATGTTTGGAAACCCCTGTATCAGGTCTGTACCTCAACTCCATTTACCTGCCTTTGATCCATATGTCTTTTGTTTACTTATTCAATCACAGGACGTGGCATGGCCAAATGGCACAGTGTTGTTTGTGGGATCTTGCTGTGCACAAAAAGAAAAGGCGTTCACCAATATAGCAGCTTCAAAGTGCCACATCAGATTGTTCTGAGAGAAGCACTAGATAAGCACAATCTGTTCCTCATAGTGGTTACATAATCTATAATTAATAACTGGAATGTTCAAGAATTTTTATACAGGGTTTTAAGATCTTTTCACTCCTGCGTTATTTCAAACACACAGATTTTATAGTATTATCACCTTTACAAGGGTCTTACTAACCCCATCAGAGAGAAAACCTTGGAATGTAGGATGTGGAGTGTAAGATGTCATTTTAATGGCTTTATGTCAGCCTTGCAAAGCCTGTACCCAAGGGAGTGTAGTGCGTAATGTAACATGGTGAATTTAAAAATAACTTAATGCTGTAAAATTATTTGTGTCATCTCTGTTGCAATCTAAAAAGGGAAAATTGGCTGTTGTTACCAAACCAACAATCTCCCACAATTCCCAGTGCAGTCAATCAAGCTCAGCGCCATCTTTCCGGAGACTTGTACCGGAATTTTCTTCACATCTGGTTCCAACCCAGCGCACTGTCTTCATTCCTCACTTGAACCTGCTGGTGCATGTAACTCAAGGTCTGATTTGATCTCTCCACTGAATGTAAAAGATCCCCCAGCCCTATTTTGAAGAACAGGGCAATTCTCCATGGTGCTCTGGCCAATATTTATCTCTCAATCAACATCACAAAAACAGATCATATAGTCATTATTGCATTGACTTTTCTGGGAGCTTGCTGTACACAATTCAAAAGCACTTAATTGATTATAAAATGCTTTAGAGGGTCAGTGGACCCCAGGCCCTCAGCTTAATGTCTTATCTGAAAGGTGGCACCTTCAACAGTGTAGCAGACCCTCAGTACTGCAATCCAGGAGGGAAGGGTGGGGGTGGGGGGCAAACTTGGAAAGTGGGTGGCACTCAGCTATGATCGGGGAGGATAATGAACGGGATCGGGAAGGTGCCAACAATTGGGGGGTTCGGGGTGGGGGTAAAGGTGGGACAGGCAAAGTGTTTGGCAGCAGCCAAGGTTGCTTTAATGTAGAACGAGGGTATCTAACACTTACCCTGTTGGTTGTGGCTTGTCCCTTTATGAACCACCTGTTAGCCACTTGTAGTATCAACCTTGGCTCAGCTATTTGCACTTATGCCTCTGTGTCAGAAGGTGGTGGGTTCAGGTCTCACTCCAGGACATGAGCATAATAATTTAAGCTGACATCTCAGTGTGGTACTGAGTCCCACACTGTAGGAGGTGCCTTCATTTGGATGAAGCGTTGAAGCTGCAACCCTGTCTGCCCTCACAGGTGGGTGTAAAACATAAAAAAAAGCCACTATTTCAAAGAAGAGCAGGGGTGTTATGCTTGCCTTCCTGCCCAATATTTATCCCTCAACTGACATCCCAAAAAACAGATTGTCTGGTCAGTTTCACATTGTTGTTTGTGGGAGCTTGCTGTGCACAAATTGGGTTGCTGTATTTCCTATATTACAGCAGTGACTGTGCTTGAAGAAACGCCTCATTGACTGTAAACTGCTTTGGGGTGCCCAGTTGTTGTGAAAGTCTCTATATAAATGCCGGCCTTTTCTTAGAAATTGCTTGCCTGAGTGACACCGACAAAAAGAATTGAGATTGTGTTAGAGTAAGTGGGATTCGCTTTGATTTTTACTCGATATGTTCACTTTGCTGTCTGTAAGAAATGAATTGAAACCCAGTTCAGATTGCAAGGACACCCCCAACCCTTGTACCTTGCCCATTATGCTGATTAGCTGTTAGGGAGCAGGGCGCACTCCGGAACATAAGATACTCAGACCACTTACAGGAGTGACTGGCACCTCAACACTGAGAGAATATATAAAACCAGGCCCTTGACTCCAAGCATTTGTTTTGCATTCTATCCTTATTGAGAATAAGGAAGCGGAGAAACCGTTTCCTGTGACAGGAGGACCCAGATTTAAGGTGATTGGGGAAAAAACCCAGAAGGCAGGTTCCGAGAATTTTGTTTTATGTGGCGATTTGTTATGAATACACTTGGTAAAAGATTGATGAAAACAGGTTTAATAGTTACTTTCAGAAGGAAATTGGATAAATACTTCAAGGGGGAGGTTTGCAGGCCTTTAGGAACACAAGGGCCAATTCCACCCCTCAAGCCTACTCAATATGGTCATGCTGAACTTTGACATAAGCTCCACATTCCACACTATCCCCATATCCCTTGATTCCCTGGGCGAAACAATCAGGAAGGAGCCCGGCCTGCAGCTGTAAGAAGCTGGTGACAGGCTAAACTATCTGAGGGTAGGACCTCAGCCCCTCAGTGAGAGGAAGACCCACCGACAAGAGCAGCCCGGTCAATCTGATTGGCCAGCAGCTCCAGCAGTCCCAGGATTCAGTAGTGGGCGGTGCTGGGACTGCAAGAGGGAGCACGCAGGAGATGGATGACAGCCGGAGAAAGGTAATTCCTGGGCTTTTGGTGTCGGGAGGGACCTGAGTGGAGCAGGGTTTGGGGGGGTTGGTGGGGGGGGCGGGTGGTGGCTAGTGTAGGGTGGTGGAGAGTTGGGTGGTGCAGAGGGGCCTCATGTTTTCGAAGGCAGGTGGCGAGGAAGGTAGGTGGGGGGACATCTTGAGGGCTCACCTCTAAGTGAGGCGCTTCTCGCCTCCTTCCCGCCAATTCTCATCCAGGTTACAAAAGAGAGACCTGTCCACTCCTGCCCGGCTGCCTACACCAGCCAGATAATGGCGTGGGCAGCACATTATCCCAGTCAATAGTCTTGCTAACAACTCTACTTGACCTATAATTATTCACTGATGTATGGCATGCAGGGTGCCGATTTCTGCAATTTCGTTATTAAGGGGGTCAGCTCAGGGGCGGGCAGGAACCTGGTGGGCTAGGCATTACTGCAGACACACCCTGGGAAGTGGGTGGGTGGGTGGGGGGGGGGGTATTAAAATCCAGCCTCTTTATGTGGGAAGAGCGGACGAGGGGGGAGGAGTGGGGGGCTAATTCAACAGCTTCTTGAAAGTGCTGGCACAGGCAATTTGTGCTGAATGGCCTCCTTCTGTGCAATATCAGTCCATGAAAGCGCCTCGAGATGTGCGAGGGGCGCTGAACAAAGCACAGAATTTGCAGGCCAGATTCCGAGGGCTGATATAGGTGGTCTTTACTTACGGGTCCTGATAATACTCGGTTCTGTTCCTATTACCCAGTCACCATTCGCATTAACACATGATGGGGGGTGCTGAAGCATACTGTGTGAGGGAGACTGCAGGCTGCACCCAGCTGAGTATATTCCAGGGAAGGCGAATTGCGAGAGGCAAAGAAATATAAAAAATAATGATTCCAATAAAACACAATGGCTTTTAATGACATGCTTTTTTCTTTATTTGTTGCCAGAACCTGCTGCAGAAACTAAATGTTCCTTCCCAATACAGTCTTTATTCTAATTTTGATAACGGTCATTAAAATCATGAAGCTGTTCGTAGAGAATAGGCGGTAATGTTTTTTTTTTAACCAGGTTTTACTGTTACCAGATCCTGAACGCACCCCTGGGGTGGTGGGGTGGGGGAGGGGGGTGCGGTTGTTGGGGGTTGGAGGGCGTGGCGTTGGTCAGGGGAACAGTCACTCATTGGGGTTTTTAACCTCCTTAACTGGTGTGGAGACAGGACCCCCATCCGATTAAGGGCAGGAGGTGGGCTTTCAAGAGGCAGAGGTCCAGTCAGAGGTCTTCCTGCTTGGGAGGTGTACTTGGCTGCAGTAAGGGGTAAGTGGCTGGGTGGGGTGGGGGTGATGGGGGCGCTGGTGCTTCAACATGAAGGTGCCCCCTCAGCTACCTCTTAAAAAAATGTCATTAATCAGGAGAAAATGCAGCCAGGCCACCAGGTTAGGGGTGGGGGCCAGTGAGGAGGGGGCAAAACATCCCTCTACAGGACAGCTTCTGGCAGTCTCCACCCCCAGGGAGGGCCCATGTAGATCGGCCTGAAATGCTGACTGCACCCACCACCCCCCTCCACAACCCACATCCTCCCCACCCAATCTGCCCCCCACCCACTCCCCCCCACCACCCACACCCCCCACCCACTCCGCATCCCCCCCACCCACACAACCCCCCACCCACCCGACCCCCACCCACTCCCCCCCACCACCCACACCCCACCCCACCCAATCTGCCCCCCACCCACTCCCCCCCACCACCCACACCCCCCACCCACTCCGCCCCACTCCACCCACTCCCCCCCACCACCCACTCTGCCCCCTCCACCCACTCCCCCCCACCACCCACACCCCCCACCCACTCCGCCCCACTCCACCCACAACCCCCCACCCACCCGACCCCCACCCACTCCCCCCCACCACCCACACCCCACCCCACCCACTCTGCCCCCCACCCACTCCCCCCCACCACCCACACCCCCCACCCACTCCGCCCCACTCCACCCACTCCCCCCCACCACCCACACACCCCCCCACCCACTCCGCATGCCCCCTACTCATTCCCCCCACACCACCCACACACCCCCCCACCCATTCCACATGCTCCCCACTCATTCCCCACCACAACCCACATCCCCCCCACCCACAACCCCCACCACCCACACCCCCCCCCACTCACTCCGCATCCCCCCCACTCATTCCCCCCCCACCACCCACACACCCCCCCACCCACTCCGCATGCCCCCCACTCATTCCCCCCTACAATCCACATCCCCCCACTCATTCCCCCCCACCACCCACAACCCCCCACCCACTCTGCCCCACTCCACCCACTCCCCCCACACCACCCATAGCCCCCAACCCACTCTGCCCCCACCACCCACACCCCCCCACCACCCACACCCCCCACCCACTCCGCCCCACTCCACCCACAACCCCCCACCCACCCGACCCCCACCCACTCCCCCCCACCACCCACACCCCACCCCACCCACTCTGCCCCCCACCCACTCCCCCCCACCACCCACACCCCCCACCCACTCCACCCACTCCCCCCCACCACCCACTCTGCCCCCTCCACCCACTCCCCCCACACCACCCATACCCCACCACCCACTCTGCCCCCACCACCCACACCCCCCCCACCCACTACCCCCACCACCCTCTCCGCCCCCCTCCACCCACTCCCCCCCACCACCCATAGCCCACCACCACCACCACCCCCCACCCACTCCACCCCACTCCACCCACTCACTCTGCCCCCACCACCCACACCCCCCCACCCACTCTGCACCCCCCACCCACTTCCCCCACCACCCACACCACCCCCACCCACTCTGTCCCCTCCACCCAATCCCCCTACACCACCCATACCCCACCACCCTCTCTGCCCCCACCACCCACACCCCCCCACCCACTACCCCCACCACCCACACCACCCCCCACACCACACCCAACTCTGCCCCCCACCCACTCCCCCCACCTACTCCGCCTCACTCCACCCATTCCCCCCCATCACCCACTCTGCCCCCTCCACCCACTCCCCCCACACCACCCATACTCCCCCACCCACTCTGCCCCCACCACCCACACCCCCTCCACCCACTCCCACCACCACCCACTCCGCCCCCACCACCCACACCCCCCACCCACTCCACCCCACTCCACCCACTCCCCCCACCACCCACTCTGCCCCCTCAACCCACTCCCCCCACACCACCCACACCCCCCCCACCCACTCCCCCCCACCACCCACATCCCCCACCCACTCTGCCCCACTCCACCCACAACCCCCACCCACTCTGCACCCCCCACCCACACCACCCCCCACTCTGCCCCCCACCCATTCCCCCCACCCACTCCGCCCCACTCCACCCACTCCCCCCCACCACCCACTCTACCCCCTCCACCCACTCCCCCCACACCACCCATACTCCCCCACCCACTCTGCCCCCACCACCCACACCCCCTCCACCCACTCCCACCACCACCCACTCCGCCCCCACCACCCACACCCCCTCCACCCACTCCCACCACCCACTCCACCCCACTCCACCCACACCCCCCACCACCCACTCTGCCCCCTCAACCCACTCCCCCCACACCACCCACACACCCCCACCCACTCCACACCCCCCACCCACTCCGCCCTCTCCACCCACTCCCCCCACACCACCCATACCCCCCACCCACTCTGCCCCCACCACCCACACCCCCCCACCCACTCCGCCCCACTCCACCCACTCCCCCCCACCACCCACTCCGCCCCCACCCCCCACTCCCCCCCACCACCCACACCCCCCCCAACTTTGCCCCACTCCACCCATTCCCCCCCACCACCCACTCCGCATCCCTCACCCACTCCCCCCCACCACCCACAACCCCCACCCACTCCCCCCCACCCACACCACCCCCACCCACTCTGCCCCCCACCACCCACTCCCTCCATCCACTCTGCCCCCCTCCACCCACTCCCCCCCACTACCCCCTCACCCACTCCACCCCCCTCCACCCACTCCCCCCCACCACCTACACGCCCCCACCCACTCCGCACCCCCCTCCACCCACTACCCCCCCCCACCCACTCCACCCATCTTGGCCTGCCCCTGAGTACCCACCTGCAGGCATTTAAACTGCACCCCCCACCAACCCCCTTTTTCACCAGAAACATAGAGGACGATTGCAAAATTCCAGCCGGCTTCCTTGAATTGCCCTCAACGAGGTTCTTAACGAGCTTAACTGGCTGCCCGCCTCGCTGGGGCGTGGACGACCGAACCCACCCCCCCCACCCCCCCACCTTTGTTGGCAAAAGTGGCTGGCGCCGGGAATGAGGCGGAGACGTTGGCACACCAGCTGATGTCGGGTATTTTTGGCTGCCGTCTGCCTCCCTTCATGGCTGGCGAGTCCCTAAAATCCTGCCAATGTTTTCGCCGGTTTGGGGAATGGTGGGTGTGGTGGTAGTGTCACTGGAGCAGTAATCCAGGAGCTCCAGGCTGTTGACCTGGGGACATGGGTTCAAATCCCACAAGCAGCAGCTGGTGAGTTTAAATTCAGCTAATAAAATCTGGAATATGAAGCTAGTCCCAGTAATGATGAGTGTGAAATTATCATTGCTTTTTCGTCAAAACCCGTCTGGTTCACTAATGCCCTTTAGGGAAGGAAATCTGCTATCCTTACCTGATCTGGCCTACATGTGACTCCAGACCCACAGTAATGTGGTCGACTCTTAACTGGCCTCTGAAATGGCCCAGCAAGCCACTCAGTTCAAGGGCAATTAGGGATGGATGTCATGAAGCTATTAATGTACATAATATTATTGGAAAATATTTTTCTTTTAAAAAAGAGGTTTAGCCTGTGGGTGTGTCTTGATTGGATTAAAGCCAGCTAGTCTGGGTGCTTTGTTGTGCACTAGTTTTGAGATGTAAGAGAGGTAGAGTACATTTGTGAATAGAGCATTCAAGAAATGTGGTGAAATCTGGCACCTAGCTAGCAGAGACCAAGCAATGTGTTTACATTACTAATAAAATTGGCACTATGAAAGGGGTTTTATTGTTAGAAGAGGTGGGGTTCAAAGAGACTGGTGATACAATGAGAATTTACATTCAGTGAGCCGGGGTAGGTATAATTTCAGAGTGCAGAAACAATGTAAAATCAAAGCAGCTGTAAGCCTACAACTGTCTCCACAGGAGCCAAAGTGAGAGGAGCCTCATTTGGAATTTGAAAGTGAAAAAGCTTTGCCTGGTATCTGGTTAAGTGTATGGGCACTGTTGCATTAATGGAGATTAGTTTAGGAATTTGCTAAAAGTTATGGTAATAGTAATTTGTAGCCATGTATATGTGTTTAATGTGTTGTAACTTAATAAAATGTATCATTTAGTCTGATATAAAACCACTCGAGAGCTGGCGGTCTGATTCCTGAATTTAGAGCTGCATCTCAAACATAACCACTTAAAAATATAAGTTATGACAGTTGTTTAAAGTTTCCCTCTGGGATTTTTAAATAACTCAGCTTTACCAACTCCTGCATCATAACAATAGGCAACAGACACTGGCCTTGCCAGCGAGGTCCACATCCCATAAAAGAATAAAGAAAGAAACCTTATGGGCGAGAGTGTTGAGGTAGACCTTTAAGACGAATGGCTACATTTTTAACATACAGAAGTCACACGCTGTGTTACAGCAAATCCCGTACACTGCTGTACATTGGAAATTTAACCACACACCTTAAAGGTGTACCACCTTTGTGTACATGCAGAGCCATTCTTGAATAAAAGATCCATGTTGTTGTGTTACTGATCCTGCCCGGAGAGGTCAGTGCCTTGTACACAGCACAGAGATGAAGGCAGAAAAAAACAACAGAGACCAAAACTAACAGCCACAAATGTAAAATAGTCTCTAATAATCTCATTAAGGAAGAGTGATTGGAATGTTGAGCTTACTACCACAGGGAGTGGTTGAAGTGAGGAACATAAATGCGTTTTAAGTGAAAGCTGGATAAACACCTGAGGGAGAAAGGAATAAGAGATATACTGACGTCTCCTATGCCAACCATGCCTCGGTGGATAGCGTTCTCACCTCCGAGTAACAAGGTGCCGGGTTAAAGTGCAACTCCAGAGACTTGAGCCCAAAAATCTAGGCTGACGCTCAAATCCAGTACTGAAGGAGTGCTGCACTGTCAGAGGTGACGTCTTTCAGATGAGGCATTAAATTGAGGCCCCTTCATCCTCCTCAGGTAGATGTAAAAAAAGAGAAGGTGGTGGGGGGTGTGGGGGGGTGGTGATGGGGAGTGGGGGGGCGCGGTGGGGTTCTTCCTGGTGTCCTGGCCAATATTTATCCCTCATCCAATATCACTAAAATCGATAATCTGATCATCAGCACATGCTTTTTATGAGATCTTGCTGTGTGCAGATTGGCTGCCACATTTCCTACATTACAGCGGTGACTACACTTCTAAGAGTACTTCATTAGTTGTAAAGCACTTTTTGAGACATCCTGAGGTGCTATATAAATACACATCTTTCTTCTTGGTGAGATTAGAGATGAAGGAGGGTGGAAGGAGCCATGTGTGTATTATAACAACATTGGCATAAACCTGTTGGGCCGAATGACCTGTTTGTTGAACTACGCCACATTTCTGCAGCACGCAGAACTGTTTCCCGGAGTTGTGTAGATCCAGCTCTTGGATTATTATTTACAATATTTTAGCTCCCCGCGGAGCAGGTTTTTATTAAGTGAGCATCACACTGTGAGGGTATTAATTTTGGATTGTCACGCTCTTTATGTGGAATGCTAATAAAGCTGAGTGATTGTAAAGGCCTCAGTGATAGAGGCTATGTTTACTCTCAGAGTCCAATTTCACTGAAAATTAACTATTATAGCTAAAACCTGGGAGCTCCCGAGGCTAAATCAGGGAAGGACAATAAAAATTTCACCTCACTCACCGTATATCAGCCTGCTCGATGACTGCCAATGCATCGGCACAGTTTGAAAACTAGTGCTACTGGGATTGAGCACTATGGGTTTGTGGAGGGGCTGCAGTGTGGGGTCCTTTTTATTAATTGACAGATGCATCCAATGAGTTGGAATGGCAATCAGCCTCTTTGGCAATAATTCAGATCGCGTGATTTAGACTTGAAAATTGCCGGACTACCCTAGACACAGAGTCACTGGCATTGGGACACATCCAGAATGTGAGCCAGTTCTTCATGAGTGATGTGCCCAGGTTACACATTTGTGCCAGAGACAAGGCTAAAAACAGTGAGCTGCTTCAACCAAATAGCTGCCAAGCCACAGTAATATATCTCACACTCCAGTTTCTTAACCTGTTTGCACTCTCCTTTCTTTCTCTCTCTGACTTTCTCTATCCCTTTTAATTCTCCCCCACCGTGTGTTTTGTTCTGAGATTTGTAAATATTTCCCCTCACAGGGAAACAGGAGTTAGCAAGAGGCAGTTTGTGGCGGGAGGACTATCCCAGAATTCATAACAATACTGAAGTCTCTCTATTGGGCTTTGGGCTCTGAGTAGACATCTCAATTATTGTCAAGCGTGGGGCTGAGGGTGCATGGGTCAGGAGTCTCTGGGGAGCACAGAACTCGCACTGTTGGAGCTGCTGTCTATTGGATAAGGTGTTAAACCAAGAATCCCTCTGCCCTCTCAGGTGGACATAGAAGATCCCACAGCCTCTATTTCGCAGGAGAGCAGAGGCATTCTCCCCAGTGCTCTGGTCAATATCCATCCCTCAGACAACATCACAGAAACAGAATATCTGCCCATGATCACATTGCTGATTGTGGGAGCTTGCTGTGCGCAAATTGGCTGCTGCGTTTATTACATTACAACAGCGACACTTCAGGAGTATTTCATTGGTTGTAAAGTGCTTTGCGAGGCTCTGAAAGGCTCCATACGAATTTGTATTATTTTGTCTAATCATCTCGGATAATCATCTCTATATTTCATTCATTCTCAGGACTAGGGATGGCTGGTGTTTATTACCCAACTCTGGCTGGCAATTTATCCAAATACTCAGAAGGAAAAAACAGTTCGGACCAGTGTTCTTATTTCCCAGTATTTAACTGGTGTTCCATTTTAAGTTATACAAGACCACTTCAGACCGGTATTCTTATTTCCCAGTGTTTAACTGGTGTTCCATTTTAAGGTACACAAGACCAGTTCAGACCAGTGTTCTTATTTCCCAGTGTTTAACTGGTGTTCCATTTTAATGTGTACAAGACCAGTTCAGACCAGTATTCTTATTTCCCAGTGTTTAACTGGTGTTCCATTTTAAGGTACACAAGACCAGTTCGGACCAGTATTCTTATTTCCCAGTGTTTAACTGGTGTTCCATTTTAATGTGTACAAGACCAGTTCGGACCAGTATTATTTCCCAGTGTTTAACTGGTGTTCCATTTTAATGTGTACAAGACCAGTTCGGACCAGTATTATTTCCCAGTATTTAACTGGTGTTCCATTTTAATGTGTACAAGACCAGTTCGGACCAGTATTATTTCCCAGTGTTTAACTGGTGTTCCATTTTAATGTGTACAAGACCAGTTCAGACCAGTATTCTTATTTCCCAGTGTTTAACTGGTGTTCCATTTTAAGGTACACAAGACCAGTTCGGACCAGTATTCTTATTTCCCAGTGTTTAACTGGTGTTCCATTTTAATGTGTACAAGACCAGTTCGGACCAGTATTATTTCCCAGTGTTTAACTGGTGTTCCATTTTAAGGCACACAAGACCAGTTCAGACCAGTATTCTTATTTCCCAGTGTTTAACTGGTGTTCCATTTTAATGTGTACAAGACCAGTTCGGACCAGTATTCTTATTTCCCAGTGTTTAACTGGTGTTCCATTTTAATGTGTACAAGACCAGTTCGGACCAGTATTCTTATTTCCCAGTGTTTAACTGGTGTTCCATTTTAAGGTACACAAGACCAGTTTGAACCAGTGTTCTTATTTCCCAGTGTTTAACTGGTGTTCCATTTTAAGGTACACAAGACCAGTTTGAACCAGTGTTCTTATTTCCCAGTTTTTACCGTTTTTTTCTTTCTGGGTGGTGTGCCAAGCAACTTCCAAGGGCAGTTAAGAGGCAACCACCTTCATTTGGAACTGTACTGACATATAGGCCCAGAGTGGGTAAGTGTGGGTAGGTTTCCCCCCTCTGAAGGGGGTCAGTGAGCCAGGTGAATTTTTACAACAATCCACCAGCCTCCTGGTCACTTTCCCGACTGCCAGCTTTTTATTTCTGGATAGATGATTGATAGATAGGTGATAGATAATAAATAGGTAATAGATAGATGATTGATAGAGAGATAGGTGATTGATAGATAGGTGATAGATAATAAATAGATAATAGATAGATAATTGATAGAGAGATAGGTGATTGATAGATAGGGAGATAGATCGATCCTATTGCTGCTTGATGCTGCGAAACACTAACTGGTAAACACTGTCCTCGCTAAAAGCAAGTAAAAGAACAGGCTTTTGTGAAGAGACCGTGAAATGAAGCAATTTCAGCGTTAATTGCTTTTCTCTCCAGTGCCAGTAGAGCTCTGTGTCTTTGTGTTTTTTCGATTTGGAATCAATGGTGAGGTGGGGGAGGTGATGAAGCAACAGCATTGCGAGCAGGCACTTTTTCTCAATTACACTATGTTAGCAGGTCAGCTTATTGAACAAGGCTCAATTGGACCTGAGCACTGACCGTGGGCAAGTGTTTTAAGGATCTGTGTGATGTTGTAGATGAACTGCTGTTTCTCCCAGCTCAGTGGTTTAAAACCCTGCGCTTACAGTTTCACTTAATCTCGATATACGGTAGCACGCTATAGTAACTTAATAGTTTATATATAGGAACCAGCTAGGCATTTTAGAGTGAATTCATGGATCACTTTTTCACTCTTTTGGGTCTCTCTCATTTCGGTCTCCGCTTATTAATGCAATCCCTCCAAAACTCACTAAAGAAGATCAACTTTCGCAAAGACCATTCCTGATCAATCACCGACTGGTACTTCTTAATCAATGAATTATTTTGGCAAAAAGAAGACTTGCATTTATATAGCACCTTTCACAACTGTCAGAAGTCCCAAAGCACTTTACAAACAATGAACTATTTTTGAGGTGTAGCCACTGTTGTAATGTAGGAAACGTGACAGCCAATTTGCCCACAGAGAGCTCCTAAACAATAATGCAATAACAGAAGCAAAATACTGCAGATGCTGGAAATCTGAAAAAGATACAAAAGATACAAAATGGAGAACAGAATTCATAGTCTGAAGTTGGTGAACTCATTGATGAGCCCAGAAAGCCTAATCAAACGATGAGGTGCTGTTCCTCCAGCTTGCATTGGGCATCACTGAAACATTACAGCGGGCCGAGGTCAGAGATGTGAGTGTGAGAGCAAGATGGTGATTTAAAATGGCAAGCAACTGGAAAGTTGGGGTCATGCTTGTGGACTGACTGAAAGTATTCTGCAAAGTGGTCACCCAGTCTACGTTTGGTCTCTGCAATGTAGAGAAAAGCACGTTGTGAGCAGCAATACAGTATGCTAAATTGAATGAAGTGCATGTAAATCATTGCTTCACCTGGAAGCAGTATTTGGGTCCTTGGACAATGAGGAGGGAGGAGGTAAATGGACAGGTGTTATGGCTCCTGTGGTTGCATGAGAAGGTGCTGTGGAAGGGGACGAGGTTTTAGGAGTGAAAGAGGAGTGGACCAGGGTATTATGGAGGGAACATTCCCTATGGAATGCTGACAGGAGAGGGGAGGACAAGATGCGTTTGGTGGTGGCATCATGCTGGAGTTGGCGGAAATGGCAGAGGATGATCCTTTGAATGCGGAGGCTGGTGGGGTGATAAGTGAGGACAAGTGGGACCCTATCATGGTTCTGGGAGGGGTGGTAGGAGGTGAGGGCAGAAGTACAAGAAATGAGTCAGACATGGCTGAGGGCCATGTCAGTGCGGGGGCAACACTCGGATGAGGAAAAAGGAAGGCATGTTGGAGGCACCATTATAGAAGGTAGCATCATCACAGCAGATGCGATGGAGAGGGAGAAGCTGGGAGAATGGAATGGAATCCTTACAGGAAGCAGGGGGATGTGAGGGGGTGTAGTCGAGGTAGTTGTGGCAGTTGGTGGGCTTGTAATGAACATTAATACAAAGTCTATCCCCAGAAATAGAGACAGAGAAGTCAAGGAAGAGAGGGGAGTGTTGCAGATGGACCATTAGAAAGTGGGAGAAGGTTGGATATTGGAAGCAAGATTGATTAATTTTCCCATTTCTGGACAAGAGCAGGAAGCATCACCAATATAGTCATCAATGTACTGGAAAAAGAATTGGGGGAGGAGACTTGAGCAGGACTAGAACAAGGAATTTTGCACATATCCCACAAAGAGACAAGCAAAACTAGGGCCCATGCAGGTACCCACAGCCACCTCTTTTATTTGGAAGAAGTGAGACAAGTTAAAAGAGAAACTGTTCAGTGAGGGGACAAGTTCAGCCAGACGGAGGAGAGTGGTGGTGGATGGGGATTGTTCAGGCCTCTGTTCGAGGGAGAAGCGGAGAGTCCTAAGACCATTCCGGTGTTTAAATGACATGGGCCATCAGGAGAACCAGGAATGTTAGTGGGAAGAGACTGGACAAAGGAGAAAAAGTAATGTCAAGGTAGGAAGAAATAATTTCAGTGGGGCATGAGCAGGCTGAAATGATGAGTCTACCAGGACAGCCCTGTTTGTGGATTTTGGGACGGAGGTAGACATGATCTGTACGGGGCTGGGAGACTATGAGGCTGGAAGCTGTGGAGGGAAGATCGCCAGAGGAGATGAGGTCAGTGGTAGTCCTGGAATCAATGGCTTGATGTTCAGTGGTGGGGTTATGGTCCAGGGGGAGGTAGGAGGAAGTGCCTGAGAGTTGACGCTCAGCCTCTGCAAAGTAGAGGTCAGTACGCCAGACAACAACAGCATCACCCTTGTCAGCAGGGTTGATAACAACGTCAGGGTTGGACTTGAGAGAACAGAGTGATGCAAGTTCAGAAGAAATGGGTGAGACGAGCAGAGAAATTAAGCTGAAGTCACGTCAATAGTTCTCAATGAAAAGAGCAAGGGCAGGTCAGAGGCCAGAGGGAGGGGTCCAGGTGGAGGGAGAGTTTTGGAAGCAAGTGAAAGGGTCCTTTGAACAGGGGGAGAACTCCTGCCCAAAGAAGTGAGCATGGAGGTGAAGGCAAAAGAAGAAGAGTTCAGTGTCGTGCCGAGCCCAAAATTCATTGAGGTGAGGGCACAAGGGGATAAAACTGAGTCCTTTGCTAAGCACATAATGTTCAGCATCAGCAAGGGGAAACGTTTCTTGTTAAGGTTTCGGGTGAGATAAAGAATGAAACGAAACTGGAGACAAGCACATCTTTGCGATAGGGGGAGCCGGTGCTGCTGGAGGGAGAGGTTGAGTGTGTTTATATGGTGACGCATGGCACCGAGTGTGGATCTTAGGATGTGGCGAGAACAGCAGTCTGAGGAACGTTATATGTCTCAGAAATACCTGTAATCCTGGGTGGATTTGAAACATAAGGGATGGAATTTCAGTTGGAATCCACATGGGGCCAGAGACGGAGACAGTCACTGAGGAAGGAGAGGTTGCTGTGAAAGCGAGTTTTGATAAACACTTTATCAAACACCAGGAGGGAAATGGAAAGTAATGAAGGCCAACATAGTGAAAGAGACAAATGGAAACCCCATCAGAGAGAAGAGCAGAACTTCTTCAAGGTAGATATTCCTGGAAGACAAATGCAGTGAACTAAACACTAAAGTGAAAGCAAAATACAGCAGATGTTGGAGATCTGAACTGAAAACGATGCGATAATAACCAGATAATCTGATTTTTCTGATGTTGATTGAGGGAGAAATGTAGGCCAGGATGCCAGTCCTTCAAAATAGTGCTGCAGCATCTTTTACATCTACCTGAGAGGGCCGTTGGGGCTTCAGCTTGATGTCCCATTCAAAAGATAGCACCTCTGACAGTGCAGCATTCCCTCAGTACTGCATTTGAGCATCAGCCTTTATTTTTGTGCTGAAGTCCCTGGGACTGGGACTTGAACCCCCAACCTTCTAACACAGAGACAAATGTGCCACCAACTGATTCATAGCTGACACTGGCAAAAATAGGTTAGGCTTGTATTCTCTTGAGTATAGAAGATTAAATGGTGATCTGAATGAGGTGTTTAAGATGACCAAAGGATTATATGGGGTAGATAGAGAGACACTAGTTTCATTGCTGCAGGAGTCCAAGGAAGCTTAAAATTTGAGCCAGGACATTCAGAGGTGATGTCAGGAAGCATTTCTTCACACAAGCAGCTATTGAGTTTGGGGGTTATGGAAAATTTCATGACCCAATTAAATCAGGGAACAGGTTCAAAGGGCTGAATGGGCTTGTTCTGAAAGGCCCAGCCTCATCTTGGATTATAGCTTCAGTCTTAACTGGACTAGCCACATAAGTACTGTGGCCACATGAGCAGGCCAGCGTCTGGGAATCCTGCAGTAAGTAACTTACCTCCTGACACCCCAAAGCCTGTCCACCATCTACAAGGCTCAAGTCAAGAGTGTGATGGAATACTCTCCACTTGCCTGGATGAGTGCAGCTCCAGCAACACTCAAGAAACTTGACACCATCCAGGACAATGCAGCCCACTTGATTGGCATCCCATCCACCACATTAAACATTCACTCCCTCCACCACCAACACAGGGCAGCAGCAGACTGTAACATCTACACAATGTAATAACTCACCAGGGATCTCTCAAACCCGCAACCTCTAACACTAGAAAGGCAAGAGCAGCAGATGCAAGTTCCTGTCCAAGCCACTCACCATCCTGATTTGGAAATATATCACCGTTCCTTCACTGTTGCTGGGTCAAAATCCTGGAACTCCCTCCCTAACAGCACTGTGAATGTACCTACACCATATGGACTGCAGGGGTTCAAGAAGGCAGCTCACCACCACCTTCTCAAGGGCAATTAGGGATGGGCAACCAATGCTGGCCTAGCCAGTGATGCCCATATCCTGGGAAAGTATGAAGAAACCAAGGCCAAAGGCCAGTGGAAACTGGCCCATGAACCAACTCTTCAGCAAGTTGCAGCATCATGAACTGTAAAGTGGCAGCCTTATGTCGACCAACCCCATCTTGTTTCACTCTCGTGCTGACATCAGCACATTTGATTTATTTAGCACGCGTCATTGAATGGTTACGGCTAATTTCTTTGCCCAATTTCCTGTTTGAAGTTACTCAACAGCAGGGAGAAGTAGAGGTAAAAGCAGATTATTTCTCCACCCCTTCATCCAGTGCCACCTGGCCAATTCTCAAATCCTTCTTGCAGCTCTGGCAGAGGTCAGCTGCATCAACGCAGTGCACGGATCAAACACACACCCCCTCTCGGTCACCGTGTGCTGCTGAGCAGATCATCTATGTTCAGAGCCGTACGCTGGGAATGCTGCATTG
The DNA here is from genome assembly GCF_017639515.1 of Carcharodon carcharias. Taxonomy (NCBI): domain Eukaryota; kingdom Metazoa; phylum Chordata; class Chondrichthyes; order Lamniformes; family Lamnidae; genus Carcharodon; species Carcharodon carcharias. Next base: position 11,702,139 of record NC_054473.1, read on the forward strand.
CCAGAGCTGCCGACTTTCAAATGTTCAGGCGGATGTGCAAAATCCCATGCTCCTGTCTGAGGAAGCGCAAACTTCTCCCATGTTCTGGGTGGAGTCGCCAACTCTCTGGGATTGTCCTGGAGTCTCCAGGGTTTAAAGATTAATCTTCTGAATGCTGCTGTGAACAAATCCAGGAGACAAATTATAGAGGCATTTCTAAAAAAATGTATTTTTTAACACTTTCTTTAAGCACATTCATTAAATAGTTATAAAATCAATGCAGATAGGATTTGTGGGGAAAGGTTCATTGATTGAAGACAGGAAGGACAATTGGAAGCAGGAAGACATCTGATGGAATCTCCAAGAATACGTTCAACCTGCACTGGCAACACTAGTTCCAGAAAACATTCCCTCCGCTAGCAACTCCATAAACACATTGACTCTTTCTTTCACTTGCCATTTGTGGGATCTTGCCATGCGCATAAATTAATTGCAGTATTTGCCTACAACGTAAGAGTGACTACACCTTTGAAGAGATTCAATGGATTTGAATCACTTTGGGACTTCTCGAGGACAGGGCGGAGTCGTCCAGTTCCCCGTTGGCATCGGGAGTCATGGTGAGCAGGGCGGGGGGGTTGGGGGGGAAAATTCGGCGCGAGGGTCAGGAATCAGTTTCACACTAGTGTGAAAGCACAGCGGGACCATCCGATGGTGTCCGCCATGGCGGAACGTGAATCCCGCTGGAGGTCGGCGTGATCCCCATTTGGATCTGTATCCCAGTAACGGGGCGCATGGAGTCATCCCCCCCATGCCCTCGCACACCAGATTTTCTGTCACACCGGCAGGAAAACACGCCGGCCCAGAACACGTCTTGACGAGTGTGACTTGCGGAAGCCGGGACTTAACTGTCCGGGCCTGGCTCAGGCCGCAGACATCCGAGGAGCAGAAGATGCTGGGGCCGGACAGCTACCGGACCCTGGAGGAGCATCACATGCTGGGTGGATTATCATGGAGGTGGCTCCGCGGCAAAGCAGCTCACGGAAGGTGGAAGGTCCCCGTTGATGTCTCGGGCCGAATTCGGAACATCGCGGCCTTTGAACTTGGGCTGCTACAGATGATCGTTGAGGGAGGGGTAGAGGAAGGTCCAGCCGTGACTGGGTGAGGAAGGTGTACCAGGTCATTGGGGGTGGGTGTGTTGGTGGGAGAGGAAGGTCTAGGTTTGACTGGGAGAGGGAGGTGTACCGGGGTGGGGGGGCGGTGGGGGGGGCGGGGTGCAGGGCAGAGTGCGGGTGGAGAAAGGGGTGAGGTTATGGTGGGGGGGGGGGGGGTGGGGCAGTGGGTGAAGGTGTCGGGGAGGTGAGTTGGGAGGAGGAGGAGGGTGTAATGTGGGTGAATGTGGTAAATGGGAAGATAGGTGCAAGGGGGAGGAAAATGTAGGGGATGGAGTTCGGGGGGGAGGAGTTTGGAGAGGGGAAGGAGTTCAGAGAGGGGAAGGTGTCCAAGGGGAGAAGAGAGTTTGGAGGGGTGAAGGTGTCCGGGGGAGGAGGGTGTCCAGGGGGAGGAGGGTGTCCAGGGGGAGGAGGGAGTAAGGGGGGAGGAGGAAATAAGGGGGGGTTGTCCAAGTGAATGTGCAAGGGAGGGGTCTGTGGAGTCAACGACTACCTCCTGAGGAGTGAACTGAGGGTGGGTATGTTGGGAGGGAATAGTGAGTATGAGAGGGGTAGAGGAAGCCGGTGGGGTGGGAGGGTGAGGGTGCGTTGGTCATGGTAGAAGGGGACTGCAAGAGTGGTTGGCAGGGACTTTGAGGCAGACACGGACCCCGGGGATGGGAAGGAGGAGTTTGTGGAGGTCAATGTTGGCCGGGGGGGTGGGGGATAGATTCTCAGGAAGGTAGGGAATGTGCATGTACACCTGTACATCCTGGAAAGAAAAAGGTTCGGGTTGGTAGGTGATGGTGGGGAGGCGGAAGATGATGCCAGAGGGGTCGACTGTGGTGGGGGGAAAGGACATGGGTGACCGTGGGAGGGGAAAGGATGGGGGAGCTGGCAGTATGCTTCACTACCATCACGGTTGCCAAAGTCGAAAATGAGCAGAGTCTCATGTTGGACGGGCCCAGGTGCTGCCTGGGAGTGAGATCAGTGGGTGGGCGGAGATGCAGGTCAGCTCAGATGGACAACTGAAAGTGAACCCCAGCAGGGACAGTGAAATGAGTATGATGGATGAAGACTCTGCGTGTGTGTGTGTGGCAGAGTGCTCGCACTCCGAAAGGCTCTGAAAAGCCCTATCTCACAAAGATCTCTCCCTCCAGAATCACTCGTGGTCGGGCTTTGTGCAGCTGAACTACTAGTGAGGGGGAAGCAGGGGGAAGACTCACAAAACCTGTCAATGAAGCTGAACGACAACATTACACATTATTCAGTGAAAGTGAATATATTTTCAGATTATAAAGTGACAAAATGTGTTCACCTGTGCTCTGAATTTCTTAACTTTTCTAGCCTTTCCACTTCCTCCAAGTGCTACCCTGACATCCGCAGCAGGGGTGGAGACAGCCTGTGCAATGGTTGGCCCTGTTGCCTCAGATGACTTTGGCATGCGTCCTCTGGAGAGCTGAGGGCTTGAGGGCCCTGGCCTGCTTTAGTTGTCCACCTGTGGGTCAGCCACTCCCTCCACGGTGTCAGAGGACAAGGTTGAGGGGGTCACAGGCAAAGGGGATTCAGAGGGAGTGGACAGTTCCTGAGATTCCTGAGTAGATGACCCAGGGGTGTCCAGCTGCCACTCCTTCTCAGGGTGCCTGAGGGCCCCAGCTTGACTCGTTGAGGGGAAGGAGCATCTGGAGGGATGTCGAGGTGCCCTGTTTCCCTCTCGCGTTGCCACTGCAGGAACTGACCCATGGCTACCACGATGGAGTGCAGATCTGCATGCATCTCTGCGTTTTGCTGGGCCAGGGTCTCCGTGGTGCCTGTTATCCTTCCCATGGAAACCTCCATTCGCGCACAAATGGATATCACTTCCTCAGAGAGCAGGCGGATTCACTCCTCCATTCATGTGCCACTCTGTTGAGGGCTTCCAACAGCTCTACAAGATGTTCCTCTGCCTTCTGCATACACGATGAGTATGAAGGCCGATTCCAGAGGCTTATCATCTGACTCGGACCTCACAGATGCCTCTTCCCCAGCAGTCCTCCGAGTGCCGGGGAGATCGGCTGAACCCGCCTCCTCCTGCTGCAGACACGTATCCGTGCAGTGACCACCAGATTGTGAACCCGAGCCTGCTTTAGATCTAGGTCCCACAGAGCTGTGTGTCTCTGTGCTGGTGGAGGGTATGGGTAAGCGCTGTGACAGGTCTTCCAGACTGATTATTTCCAGCTCTTCAATGGACGAGGTGTCCTCTTGGCTGGAGTTGAGGATCTGGATGGAGCTGAAACACTGGCTGGCTGAGGGTGTTGGTCACTTGGCAGAGCTCCCTATGAACCAAAGTAAAGATAATTAGTGCCTGGCAGCAGAGTCAAAAGCAGGAGAGAGAGCTTCACATTTGCGTTGAGAGAGGGATGATGTAGTGCAGGATCCTCAGGTGGTTGTTCACCACCAACCTCACCGTCAACACAGGCACGGCCCATATCCTGATCAGTCAGCATGATGGCACTCTCCTCAAAGTGAGTGAGGGGCCTGATGTGGGCCACTCCACCCCCCCCGGTCTGGGTCCTCTCCCTGCTGATGTGAGCCAGCTTCTCCTGCATGAAAACAGATGGAGAGAGTGTGAGCAGGACACATGGCACCGCGTGGAGTGTTTGTGTGGTGAGTGGAGCCATGGACATAATGAGGGCACGAGCTGCAAAGGGTATGAGCCTGATGGAGATGCGAGGGTGTGTGTGAGAGTTGGTGGTGTTGTCCCTTGAGGTGTGAGACCCCTGTGGATGTGTGATGGGTTTGTGAGTGTGTGAGTTGTGAGTGATGAGGTGGTTGACTCACTCTGGCGGAACAGATGAGACCATTCATCCTCATCCTGCACTGGATGGCTGACCTCCTCTGTGCTCTGGTGGGGCTGTCCTCCTCTGCCATCGCCTCCCAGGCCAGATTGGTGGCTCTGGTGGACCTCCTGTGGCCAGAGTGTGGATGGAGGACACCGCAGCAGCCTTCCCCTGTGTCCAGCAGGCGCTCCACAGAGGCGTCACTAGAGTTGGGGGCTGGTGTCTTCTTTGCTTTTGAGGCCCCATTTGTCACCGGGAACAGTCCTGATCTGTGGAGAAGACGTAGGCTGAGCTCTAGTGCGCTGTAAATATGGCGCTCGGATCAAGGAAGTGCTGAGGTCACAGCGTGGTGGGCAAATCCAAGCCCACTCGCCAGCGATCCAGAGTCTTTCCCATGAATTGACTTTTATCACGCCCATTACTGCCCTTAGCACAAACCTGGGACAATTCCACCCACAATATAAATGTAAACTCCTTGCCCATGGTAAAAAGCAAGGTGACATCAAGCCGACAAAGTTCTCAGGACCCTTAAACACTGTAGCAACTCACCAAGCCGCCTTCAACAGCATCTTCTAAACCTGCGACTGCTACCACCTAGAAGCACAAGCCATGCAGATGCATTCGAATACCACCGCCTGCAGGTTCCCCCCAATCCACTCACCATCCTGACTTGGAAATATATCAGCCGTTCCTTCACTGTCGATGGGTCACAATCCTGGAACTCACTCCCTAACAGCGCTGTGGGTGTACCTACACCACATGGACTGCAGCGGTTCAAGAAGGCAGCTCACCACCACCTTCTCAAGGGCAATTAGGGATGGGCAATAAATGCTGGCACAGCCAATGATGCCCACATCCTGTTAGCGAATAACTAAAATGTAAATAAAAATGAGTTTTGTTACAATGCAGGTGGGAGAGATGGGTTTGAGGAAAGAGTTTTCTTTAATGTATGTTTGTTTTTCACGCACCAGCACTTTCCTCTTAACATAACTAGCCTGGCATGTGTGCAGAATGCCTTGAAAACTCTATCAATTGCCTCCATGCTTAAAGTGTTGACAAACAACTTGTATCTCGCTCTTACCCATGCCCTTCATGTAACCTTAACACAATAGACTATCCACCATCAAGTGTAATTACGAAATGATTTATTTGAACAAATCTCTGCATTAAAAGGAGCATAGAGTGTGTTGCACCCAGGTACTAATGCTCCATGATATTCCAACTCACCATGGAAACTGTTGGACATGGAGACAAGCCCAGTGGTAGTCATCTGTCAAGTGAAATGACCCAAGAGGTCTCGTTGAAAATGAACCAGCCTCTTCAAACACGTACTTAGCAAAATAATTGCCGGTGTGAAGAGACTGAGTGCGCGTAATTTGCCTAATTTTTTTTTTGTTACCCATTGAAGTGGGAGTGAGCACGGATCTCGAATGAGAGGCCAGACCCTTTCCTCCCTGAAACGTGTGATTTGCTGACAGTTCTGTCATTGGAGGGGCTGCTGGTGATGTGCAAGTAATCTGCAATTGTAATTAAACTGAGAGCAGAAAGAGGCACAGGGCAGCCTCACAGCTTCAGAATTTACTTTTTAAAAAATGGAATATAATAGGGAAGCAATGAGCTGTCAGCCAATGGAAACGCTGATAGTCACAACCTTTCACCTGCGTCTGGTACCACTTGACAGGCAGTTAATTTTAATTTGTTATGAATCACTGAAAGCAGTGCAATTTGTGTTGAATTTGCTCACATAATTGAGCTTTGTTGTGGGAGTATAAAATATTCTTTCGAAGAAGAGAAAATGCTGGATTCATTCTTCAAAGCAGCTTTTTTTTTAAAAAAAAGTATAATTTTTGTGTCTGTTGCTTTTGAGTGGAGCTGCTTTCCTTACATAAATAGGAAAGGGGCTGGAAGGAGCTGGAGAGAATCCTAATATTCGCTGCTTCAAGCGTGGTGGGTTGTCTGAAAAGTCGGTCAAGTCTGACAGCTTAAAAGATGAGATTCTCAGATTTTCTTATCCTGTTCTATTTTGTTTTTGTAGCGGAAATTTAAACCAAAGAGAGACAAAACCCAAATCAGCTCGGTCCAGGGCTGCTTAGGAATGTCAGGAGAGCAGCAGAACAAGAACTTGTGGGCTTCCAGCACCTTTGACATAGAAAACAGCCCAAGATTCTTCACAGGAGCTTTCCTCATCCAAATCTGACACTGAGTCACGATGGAGGATGTTAGGAGAGGTAACCCGGTGGAGAGTGGGGTTTGAGGCTGTGGGGTTGGGTAGGTAGGCACGTGGGCCGGCAGTGGGGAGGTGTTGTCACTGGACTGGTAATCCAGAGACCCCGGGTAATGCCATGGGAACCCAGGTTCGAATCCAATTAAAATCTGGAATCAAAAGTCAAATGGTGACCATGAAACGATTGTCATAAAAACCCATTTGGTTCATGGACGTCCTTTAGGGAAGGGAATCTGTTATCCTTCCCCAATTGGCCTACACGTGACTCCAGACCCACAGCAATGTCGTTGACTCTTAACTTCCCTCTGCATCAAACTGCTAAAAAGCCAATAAAAAGGAGGGAAACTGCACTGGCCACCTAGCATTGTCCCATGGGAGCTGGGACTGATAAGAGCAAAACCAGCCCTGTCAACCCTGCAAAGTCCTACTCACTAACACCTGGGGGTACATACCAAAATTGGGCGAGCTGTCTCACAGATTAGTCATACTTACAGGACCATAACTTACAGATCCTGTCCCAGACACCACCATCACTACCAGCAGGCCAGGCCCAGCAGAGGGGGTGGCACAGTGATAAACAGTCGGGAGGGATTGCCCTGGGAATCCTCAACATCAATCAACTCCAGGCCCCATGAAGTCTCATGGCACCAGGTCAAACATGGGCAAGGAAACCTCCTGCTGATTACCATGTGCCGTGCACACACACCCCCACCCCCCCACCCCTACCCCACACAACTGATGAATCTGTGCTCCTCCATGTTGAACACCACCTGGAGGAAGAACTGAGGGTGGCAGGGGTGCAGAATGTACTCTGTGCGGGGGGACTGTAGCACCATTACAGACCGAGCTGGCTGAGCTCTAAATGACATTGCTGCTAGATTGGGTCTGCGGTGAGGGAACCAGCAAGAGGGAAAACCGCACTTGACCTCATCCTCACCAAGCTGCCTGCCACAGATGCATCTGTCCATGACAGTATCAGTAGGAGTGACCACCGCACAGTCACAGTGGAGACAAAGTCCCATCTTCACATTGAGGATACCCTCCATAGTGTTGTATGGTACTACCACTGTGCAAAATGGGAGAGATTTCGAACAGGTCTAGCAACTCAAGACTGGGCATCCATGAGGCGCTGTAGGCCATCAGCAGAGCTATACTCAGCCACAATCTGTAATCTCAAGGCCAGGCACATTCGCCAATCCACCATTCATCAGCGGCAGCGGTCCCTCGGAATCAAAGAAAATATCCGTCAGGCTTGGTGAGACTTCAGATGACTGAGGAGCCCAATTTTGGATCCACACATTCGTCCGCAGTGAGGACACATTGTGCAGGGCAGTGGAAATCGCAGCCCGATTTGGCTTCCCTCCCCTTCCTGTTCCACCTCACTGTCGAGTCACTGAACCTCGAAGGGGCTTGTGCCTGGATGGACCAGGTGTTGCCGTGCCGAGCGATCAGCAGCATTCTCCTCCCAGTCAGTGGTGTTAATGCCTCCATCCTTTAGGGTGACCTTGAGCGTATCCTTATACCTTTTCCTTTGGCCACCCTTTGAGCATTGACCATCGGAGAGCTGTGAGAAGAGGACCTGCTGAGGGAGGGGGTTTTCAGGCATCCGGACACAATGGCTCATCCATCGGAGTTGGTTCCACAGGAGTAGGTCCTGCCCGTTGATGGACGCAGCTTCATGGAGGACGCGTTAGTCTGGTGATCCTTCCATTTGATTCCCAGGATTTGATGCAAGCATTGCTGATGGAATCTCTCAAGGATCTTAATGTGGCGTCGGTGGATAGTCTATGTTTCGCTGCAATAGAGGAAGGTGGTCAACAAAACAGCCTTATAAACCAGAACTTTTGTTGGCTTCCAAAGGTCCCTGTTGTCAAAGACACATTGGCACAGCTTGAAGAAGGCAGCATTGGCACAGTGGACTCGGTGTTGCACTTCCTCATCTATGGTAGTCCCTTGGGAGAGGTGGCTGCTGAGATAAGGGAAGTGCTGCACATACTCCAGAGCCACCATTCATCTACGTGGATGGCACAGGGGATGCTCAACCGGCCCGGGGAAGGTTGGTGAAGGACCTTCATCTTGGTGATTTTTAAGGACAGGCCAAGCCTCTTATACGTGGTGTTGAAGAGGTCAAGCATTCTTTACATGTCCTGTACAGAGTGAGCCATCATGCAGCAGTCATCTGCAAACTGAAGGTTTGGTGGTGAGTTTTGTTTTTGCCTGGAAGCGACCAAGGTTGAAGAGCTTCCCATCCAGACGATACTGAACGCTAACACCAGGCGGTAGCTCACCTCAGATGAGGTGGATGAAGACGATCAGGTAAATGGTGAACAAGGTGGGGATGATCACACAGCCATGTTTGACCCTGGTCTGGATGTGAAAGTTGTCAGTGTCAGATCCTCCACTCAGGATGGTGGCGGCCATGTTGTTGTGCAGGAGTCTCAGGACAGTGACAAACTTCAACAGTTGACCAAAGAGTTGGAGGATGATCCACAGAGCTTCATGATTTAAAAAATCAAACGCCTTGGTCAGGCCAATGAAGGCAAGGAACATTTCCTGATTTTGCTCCCGATATTTTTTCTGGATCTATCTAGCCACAAAGACCATGTTCTCAGTACCTGGGATGATCGGAAACCACGCTGCGTTTGTGGGGAGGCATAATCCGATTTGTCCCCTTTCTTGTGGATAGTAATGATGGCCACATTCCTGAGATCCCGGGGGATGTCCTCATCATTCCAGAGGTGGAAGATGCACTGGTGGAGAGGTGATGTGAGCTGACAGCTGCCAGTAGTAGACCTCTGCTGGCATATCATCTGGCCCACAAGCTTTGTTGGTTTTCATCCCTTGGACGGCCTGCTTAAGCTCATTGATGGTTGGAGGATCACCGAGGGAATCCTCCACAGGGTGTTGTGGGAAGGCTTGGTGGGTCTCTTCCGATACGTTGGAGTCCCGATTAAGGAGCAGTTCAAAGTACTCCTTCCAAGGCTGACAGATGATGTCGTTGTCTTTGAGGAGCCGGGAGCCGTCCTCTGATCAGAGAGGGTTTAGTCCGATCAAGTGGGGTCCACAGATAGTCCTGGTAACCTGGAAGAAGTTGTGCCTGATGTGCTGGTCGGCATAGGCCTGAATCTCAAGCACCTTCTCCATGTACCAAATGCCCTTCATCTATTGAATGCATCGCTGGACCTCAGTCTTCAGTTGGTGGTACTAGGAGATCGCGTATCGCAATGTCATTGGTGTCAAACCAGTCCTGGCTCCATTGTGGCACGAACATGATAATCTCTGCGCAGGTGTCTAGGACAGTGAATTTGAGTTGCTCCCAGTATGCCTGGATAGAAATGGCCTCAGTGGTGAGCACTTACTCCAGTGCACTGTGCAACTGGGTCTGGAACTCTTCCTGCAGTCCAGAATCCTTCAATGCTGCAACATTCAGCTTTGTCTGGGTGGCTTTTTGGGTCCTCTGGTGTCTTGGCGCCAGGCAGATTGTCATCACTGACCACACAAGTCAATGGTCCATCCAGAAATATTCAGAACTCTCATGGCCCTCGTGACAAGCACGTCCCTCAGGTCTCTGCCTAGGACAATAATGTATTCCAGGAGGCGCCAATGCCCCAACTGTGGGCACCTCCATGTGGTCTTGAACTGGTTCTTCTGATGGAAGACAGTATTCATCATGATCAGACCGTATTGGGTGCACTTGGTCCAGAGTAGGGTACTGTTGGCATTGGTCTTCCCGACGCCATTCTTGACAATGGTTCCACTCCAGATTTTGTGGTCACGTCCAATTCAAGCATTAAAGCCACCTAGGAGGATGACCTTGTCATTCCTGGGGATGGAAGCAAGGACGCCATTGAGATCGGAGTAGAGCCTCTCCTGACTTCATGGTCTGATTCTAAAGTCTGCCCAATGGCAGTGGCACATCGGTTATGGCTGAGATGCAGGCATAGGGTCATCAGCATCTCATTGACCCCCCAGTGGGAGCTCAGAGAGGACGGCAGCTATCCTGTTCCTCATGGTGAAACTGACTCCGCGGATGGGGGGGGCCGCGGTCTGACTTTCCTCTGGAGGAGAAGGTCTGCCCTCCGCTGGCCTCCCTCAGCTGCCCCTCCCCAGTGAGCCGGTTGTCACCAAGGGCAGCGATGTTGACGTTGTGCCCCGCTAGCTCCCAAACCACGGTGGCAGTTTGCTTTTCCGGGCGATCACTCTTTGGGTTGCCAACAAGCGGGCTCACATTCCAGGTCCCGAAGATTAGCTTTTTCTTGTTCCAACCACGGAGATGCTGATCCCGCTAGATGTGGTTCCCCAGCCAGGAGAAATGGGGCAGCCTATTTTTGGGTCACCTTTTCCAGTCCCCTCCCCGTTCGGGATGAGCAGAGGGTATCCCGAGGAGGACTGCTCAGTCACAGATGCAGCTGTCGAAAGGGACCCTGTCCGGACACAGGTGCCTGAGGACCCCCTACACATCTGCTGCCTGTGTGCGGAACCTTGGCTGGGAGCCTCCAGCTATCAGAGCCCTGCACCTGTTGCCAATCCTCCATCGCCACAGGGCTTTTCGCCTGGCGGAGGACTGTGCATGGCGTAGTTTAGCGTGGGGATTCCGGTGCACAGCCGGGATCCACACGGTTTGGTGGTTGGTGGCCGGGTTCAGTGGCCTGGTGGGCCATGATGACTGGGGCCACTTCATCGTTGCAGCCGTCTTCTGCCTTCACAGCCGTTGGTACCACAGCCCCCCACTGCCTGCTCTGCTGTTGAGGATTACTTGGATCGTTCCTTGTCTGGAACCTCCCCCTCAACCTTACCGCCATAGAAGACTCTACCAGGGCCGTGAGCTCCAGACAGCATTGCTCTCAGGCTCATTGGACACGCAAGCCCCTCCACCACAGCAAGGTGATGATCCTTGGAAAGGACCCCACCATTACCACCAGGCCAGGAGGATCAATCCTGGGTCACTGAAGAGTGCAGGAGGGCATGCCAGGAGCAGCACCAGGCATACCTAAAAATGAGGTGCCAACCTGGTGAAGCTATAACACAGGACTACTTGTGTACTAAGCAGCATAAGCAGCAAGTGATAGATAGAGTTAAGTGATTCCACAGTCAAAGGATCAGTTCTAAGTTCTGCAGTCTTGCCACATCCAGTCGTGAATAGTGGTGGACAATTAACCAGCTCACTGGAGGAGGAGGCTCCACAAATATCCCCATCCTCAATGATGGAGGAGCCCAGCACATCAGGGCAAAAAATAAGGCGGAAGCATTTGCAACAATCTTCAGCCAGAAGTGCCAAGTGGATGATCCATCTCGACCTCCTCCAGCAGTCCCCAGCATCACAGATGCCAGTTTTCAGCCAATTCAATTCACTTCACGTGATATCAAGAAACAGTTGAAGGCACTGGATAGTGCAAAGGCTATGGGCCCTGACAATATTCCAGTAATAGTGCTGAAGAATTGTGCTCCAAAACTTGCCACGCCCCTAGCCAAGCTGTTCCAGCACAGCTACGACACTGGCATCTACCCAGCTATGTGGAAAATTGCCCAGGTATGTCCTGTACACAAAAAGCAGGACAATCCAATCAATGACTATCCCATCAGTCTATGCTCGATCCTCAGTAAGGTGATGGAGGGGGTCAACGACAGTGCTATCAAGACGAACTTGCTTCGCAATAACCTGCTCATTGACACTCTGTTTGGGTTCCACCTGGGCCACTCAGTGTCATGAAGCTATTAATGTATATATTATTGGAAATTATTTTTCTTTTAAAAATAGAGGTTTGTCTTAATTGGATTAAAGCCAGCTAGGCTGGGTGCTTTGATGTGTATTAGTTTTGAGATGTAAGATAGGTAGAGTGCATTTGCATTTTTTGAATAGAGCACTTAAGAAGGGGAGTGAAATCTGGCATCTAGCTAACAGAGACCAAGCAAAATGTTTATATTACTAATAAAATTGGTACTATGAAAGGGGTTTTATTGTTAGAAGAGGTGGAGTTCAAAGGGGCTGGTGATATAATATGCATCTGTTGGTTATAATAGACAGCAGTTTTGCGTGTGCAGGATAGAGACGATGTAAGATCAAAGTAGCTGTAAGCCTACAACTGTCTCCAAAGGAACCTCACTTTGAATTTGTGAGATGAAGATGCTTTCCCTGGTGTCTGCTGAAAGTCTATTTGTTGCTATTGTCTTAATGGAGATTAGATTTGAGCTGTATCTCAAACATACAAAAGTAAAAATATAGGTAATGACAGTAGTTTAAAGCTTCCCTCTGGGATTTTTAAATAACTCAGCTTTACCAACTGCTGGGTCATAACACTCAGCTTCTGACTTTATTACAGCCTCGGTTCAAACATGGACAAAAGAGCTGAACACCAAAGGTGAGGTTAGGGCTACTGCCCTTGACATCAAGGCAGCATCTGACAGAGCGTAGCATCAAGGAGCTCTAGCAAAACTGGAGTCAATGAGAATCAGGGGAAAACTCTCCGCTGGTTGGAGTCATACCTAGCACAAAGGAGGGTGGTTGTGATTGTTGGAGGTCAATCATCTCAGTTCCAGGACAGGAACCCATGACTGAAATTCTCCAGCCCCTCATGCCGGTGTGATCTTCCGTTCCTGCTGATGTGCATGGGGATTTCAACGGAACCCACAGCGGAGGTGGGGGTGGGGGGTACGACTGGAAAATTCCAGCCTATGTGTCCAGAGCATTAACCTGGACCTCTGGATTACCAGCTGAGTGACATTACCACTTTGCCACCATTTTCCCAGTGCCAGAGATGTTGTTTTATGGTAATTAAGACATATCACCCTGCTAAGAATGCCCATACACCTGAATTCACCGGCCCTAACCTTTTCTAGCACGTTTCTAACATCTACCTACAGGGTAGATGCAGGTAAGGTGTTTCCCCTGGTTGGGGAGTCTAGAATGAGGGGACACAATTTCAGAATAAGGGGGAAGCCACTTAGGACCGAGATGAGGAGAAATTCTTTTACTCAGAGGGTTATGAGTCTTTAGAATTCTCTACCTCACTGGGCTCAGTCATTGAGCATGTTTAAAGCAGAGATTGACAGATTTCAAAATATCAGTGACACAGAGATATGGGGATAATGTGGGGAAAAGGCATTGAAGTGGATGATCAGCTATGATTGCATTGAATGGTGGAGCAGGCTTGATGGGCTGAATAGCCTACTCCAGCTCCTATGTTCCTACGTTCAGGGGTAACTAATGTGTAATTATTACCAACCTCTTGGCTTTACACGTACTTCAATGTTGAGTCTGCAGTGAGATACTTGTAGATGCAACTTGTAGATGTGCAGGGCAAATTAGATAGCAACTTCCTGATTTCCCCACTTAACTGAACATTTGCAGGCTCCAGACGTTGCTGCCTGAGTTATTCACCATAACTGTGAGCACTGATAGTCTCACTGCAAAACCCAGGCCTATGTGAAGTTATTTTCCAATTAATCTAGTTGTTGCCCATTTTACTCCTCAGTGCCATATTTTGTTTCTTTTTAATTTTTTTAGGGATGTGGGTGTCGCTGGCAAGGCCAACATTTGTTGCCCATCTACTAATCACCCCTTGAACTGAGTGACTAGCTGGGCCATTTCCGAAGGCAGTTAAGAGTCAACCACATTGCTGTGTGGGTCTGGAGTCAGGCCAGGTTTCCTTCCCCTAAAGGACATTAATGAAACCAGATGGGTTTTTACAACAAGCTGTCATGGTCACCATCACTGAGACTACCTTTCAATTCCAGATTTATTAATCGAATTCAAATTCCTCCAGCTGACATGGTGGGATTTGAACCCAGGCCCCTAGGGGATTAGCCTGGGTCCCTGGATTGCTAGTCCAATGACAGTACCACCAGAGACCCAGGGTAATGCTCTGGGGACCTGAGCTCGAATCCCGCCACAGCACTTGGTGGAATTCGAATTCAATAAACATCCGGAATTACAAGATGACCATGAAACCATTGTCAATTGTTGTAAAAACCCCCTCTGGTTCACTCACTAATGTCCTTTAGGGAAGGAAATCTGCCATCCTTACCTAGTCTGGCCTACATGTGACTCCAGACCCACAGCAATGTGGTTGCCTCTTAAATGCCCTCTGAGCAAGGGCAATTAAGGATGGGCAATAAATGCTGGCCTAGCCAGTGATACCCAATCCCGTGAAGGAATAAAATCATTGCCACTGTCTTCCCTATAAATGCTTGTGTGAAACGTCTTGGAACATTTTACTACACTAATGTTGCTTGCTTGGAAATATATCACCATTTTGTCACTATCACTGGGTCAAAATCCTGGAACACCCTTCCTAACAGCACTGTGGGCGTAGTTGCACCATAGGGACTGCAGCGGTTCAAGAAAGCAGCTCACCACCACCTTCTCAAGGGCAGTTAGGGATGGACAATAAATGCTGGCCCAGCCAGCGACACTGACATGCCAAGAATGGATTTTAAAAAATGTGAATTTTAGGATCTCTAAACGTAACTGAACAAATCAGATCTTAGTTGGAGCAAATAAAAGAGGCATTTTCTCTTGCCCTGATCCAGAAGGTGAGAGAGAGAGCCTCTCTACACCTTCATATCACAGTGTTATCCATCTTTTTTGGACCGTACCTGAACAGAGTTAAATATTCAGGAGGGATAGAAGCTTTGCTGCACCCCAGTGTTTGCATCTGACTCAGGTTAATTAGTAATGATCAGTAGTCCCATCAATCAGAATGTCACTGGTGACCCATTAAGATGCTGGTTTCTTGTCTGAATAGAAACTGTGTTTTCCATAATTTTTGCTGTTAGTCAATTAACATCTACTCTGCCTTTTTCGTCTTCTGTGTCACATCCCAGCCTCAAGGTCAGTGGGTGAATGACATTTGCCCTGGCCTGTAATCTGTTACTGAGGATCCTCCTCCACTCCTCCTGTCCCTCCAATCACTCTTCACCACCTACCACCCCACCACGCACTCCCCTACTTTCCCTGTATCCCCCCAAAACACATGCACTCACACAGACACACACACACACACACACACACACACGTAGACAGACGCACACATATTGTCACCTTTCTCTTTAAAAAATATTGGACAAAGCCAAAACTGAATTGTACCAATTGAACGGATGGGTGTTTAATGAACTGATGCCTCTAGGTGCAAACAATACATGATTCTTCCTCAGTTATTTTAAAAAAATGTCAATCATTGACTTGTGAAGACAAAGCCCTGTTAAATCACAGTATTGGGAATATATTGGGATATCCTGAGGTTGTGGAAGGCACTACTTAAATTAAATAAGTCTTTCTTTTCATGGATGCAGGCATCACCAGCATTTATTGCCCATAAACTGAGCAGCTTGCTAGGACATTCCAGAGGGAAGTTAATAATCAGCTGCATTGCTATAAGTCAGCAAGGATGGCAAATATCTTTCCCAAAAGGACATTTATAAGCCAAGCAGGCTTTTATGGCAATGAACCACAGCCAAATGGTCACTGAGACTAGATGCAATGGTGGGATTTGAACCCATGTCCCTAGACCATTAGCTCGGGCTTACTGGATTACTAATGTAATGACATTGGCACTACAACCCCATCTCCTCTTCTCTTATGGCCTACTTCTGTCTACTATGTGCCTCATAAAGGTCATGGCAACAGGAGTCCATATAGGATATCCTTTACTTAAGCCATGTTTTTTTCCTGTGGCCTAGTCTATTACCTATTGTACTGACTTTTTGAAGCACAGTGCAGGGCAGAGTCCAGCCGGAGAAATAGAGAGAGAAAAGGATGAAGCTTTAATTTAGAGGCTCAAGTGACTTTTCAGAATACCACAGAGTGAAAAGCAAAGGATACTGCATATTAGTTTATTTATGTGTATCTGCGTGTTTATATATTTTATTTATGTGTGTGTGTGTGCGTGTATAAATGGAACCTTTTTTACTCTTTCATGTACTCAGCCAGCCCCTGCCCTACACCATGGTCCCAAAGATAGGAAGTAGACTAGACTATAGGAAGGAAGTTTCTTGAGCGAAGGTGACTTGGATGTCACATATTAGTTGCTGTTACAGGCTATGACCTGTATGAAACACATTACAGACAGAAGTAGCCAAAAAAGAGAAAGATAAAAGCAAAATACTGTGGATGCTGGAAATCAGAAAAGAGAAGGACTTGCATTTATATATCACCTTCACTACCTCATTCTCAGGATGTCCCAAAAACAAAAGTTTATTAAAACTGCTCCCAGCGGTTCAAGAAGAGGGCCCACCACCATCGACATCTTCTCAGGGCAATGAGGGATAGGCAGCAAATGCCAACCTTGCCAGCAGTGCCCCATGGAGTGTTGCCCAGTCACATGGCAGGAAACTTCACTTCCATCAGGCTGCCATGGATCATGCAGTGAACAAAGGCAGCGCCACATGGCCAGGGCATCCTTACAGGGTTAAAGTTCACACCTACGGGGGAGAAGAACGTTCAACACCATAAGTTCCCAGGTCACCCAAATCTGGCCCACTTAATATGTCAACAAATGGAATCCTACCCATTTAAATTCTGCGCTTCTGTACAAAGACAAATCCTCTTCAGACTCCATTAGTTTGTCTGCACAAAACTTATACACCCTTGTCTGGTTATATTTTCACAGACATGAATTCTAATGTTCTAAGTCTGACCTAGCTGACACCTCCTGGTGCCTCCTGCTGCTGCATTCTCTTCAGTTATTAGAAAACTCATTATTATACAAAACGATACCTTGATTGTCAGTGTACAGACACGTGTTCCTCTTGCAGTCTTCCAGGAAGGGAGAAGGGAGATTAAAAATATGTCCTAGCTTCCACCCGCCAACCCCCACCATATGGACGTTCTAAACTCCTCTTTGTTTCTGTTTAATCACGCGCTGGTTTTCCAATTTGGAGCAGGAAGCTTCACCAATGGGGTGCCATGGCAACCATTTACTCTCATTTAAAGTCACAGGTATCATTATTCTGAAGTTCAGAGTGGGTGAAAGTACTTGCAATTTAGGGAGCTCCTATTAGCCGACCTTCATTATATCCATGTTTCCTCTGAAGCTCTCTTAACAGAGGGTTCAAAATAGTTATCTGGAGAGAATATTGATGGAACCAATGGTGATTTTCATGCTGCTCTATTTTAATTATAGGACAACTCAACAGGGGATAATTCAGCCTTCCACAGGCAGAAGAGTCGTGTGTTTTTCTGTTCCCCTATACCCAGCAACATTATTTAAGAGGATACTGCTGCACTGACCCATTCGGTGGTCTTGGATGTGATGCTTTTAATCATAGAGCAGGCTGAAGCTTTGTGCCTTGGAAACAGCAACTCGGATATATCACCGATCTTTCGGGTAATAAAAAGAAGCATCGGGGCAAAGGATCATTTTATTTACAGCTCATAAATGATGATGAAAGTCCTCTTTGTGGACGAGATGCTATTAATGTCCCGTTGGGCTTTAACTCCGTGCTTTGATGCATTGTCGCTGGTCTCACTGAGGCCTTAAACATTAATTGGAAAGTGAAATGACTGAACTGCATTTAATGAGGCAGCCTGTTGTAATTTCCAAAGTTACACATTATTTACAGTGATTCTGCTAATGGCTCCATCCATCACCCACGAGCTGATCCAGGGACTGTAAGGTTGGCGGGTATGGTTTATAGACTGGCTCTCCAAGATCTGCTGTATAAGTAATAAATTTGATAGAATTTAAGCAGAATATATAAACTGTACAGGTCTCCAGAGAGCTTGCTTCCACTCCAGTCACAGGTAAGATCAGCAAAAGATAAGGCTGAGATTAAACGATACTCTGATAAACAAACACAGGGGTTAATGAACTGTGTCTTCTGGATTTGGAATGTTAGTATAAATGGCACGAAATGCAATTGATTCACTCAAGCTTATCCAGACTAAGGAGGCAATTTTCCCCAGATGCTGTACTTTGGGTAACTGTGAGGTGGCCAAGATGAGATCTTAAGCTGCAAAAACTGGACTGGGCTTAGCATAAATTGCCAGCTTTGGTAAAGATTTGAAGCCAGCACAAGCAGCAGCCACCCACAGCCTTATTAAGAGGCTGATTCTCATTTAAAAAGCCAGGTAGTACTCATTAGAAACACTGCGTGCCATTTTGGTGGCTGGTACTATAATGCTCTCTCCTAACAGTGGCCAGCTGGGAGTAAATATACGATTGATGTAGAGTTCAAGCGCTGCTTAAAGGGATACTCACCATTTCATGTTCATTTGCTGCTGTTGCTGACCTCATAAATACCTCAGGAGACTTTCTGGGACACTTCCTTAATACTTTACTAACGCTTGAGCATCATTTGTTCTGAAATTCTCTGAGGACTTCACCTAAAAAAAAAAGTGAGCACTAAGCAACTTTTCCTTGTAGGAGTCACCAAAGGGAGCATTTGGTCACGGGCATCTTGCTGGGGTTCCCCCTCGGCCCGGATGTGGAATGGGAGGAGGGCATGAGGCCAGGCAGAGCAGCACCAGCTGCTGCAGCAGAGGGTGACAGGGGGGTGAAACGGACCCCTTCCTCCTCTGCATGTACATCGCAGCCCTGCCTCTTCTGGACCTTCTCCACCAAGACCTCCTGCGCCATGTCCGAGAATCTGTGCACCCTCTCTGTTGATCCCTGACCCATCCTGAAAAGGTGTCAGTGTGTCAGCCACTCCACTCCAGACCTTCAGTGGAAGTGGATGTGAGGCTGTGGGGGTGATTGTGGCACAATGGCAATGTCACTAGACTAGTAATCCAGTGGCCGAGGCTAATGGCCTGGGGATGTGGTGGGGTTTAAATTCAGTTAATTAGAAAAATTAGTAATTTTGACAATCATTGATTGTTGTAGAAAAACCATCTGGTTCACTAATGTTGTTCTTCGCCAGCCTGGCCCGGCCAATATGTGGTGCTTTTGACTTTTAATTGCCCCTGAAATGACTGAGCAAGACATTCAGTTCAAGGGGCAATTAAGGATGGGCAGCCAATGCCGGCCCTGCAAGAGACACCCCCATCTGCTCAAAGGATCAATTTTAAATAGCTTGTAGGTGATTTAAAAAGGGGGCTCACACATACTGTTCCACCAGTGTGAAACGTGCAGATGTCTGGTTTAGCACCTCAAGGGGAAGTTCAAATTATGGTATCGACTTCATGGTAACAGTCATTAAAATAATTGCGTGTTAAATCCAGGCTTTCAAACAGTCTATCCTAGCCAGTTAGCACCTGCTTTCAACCCTTGGCCAAAATACCCCTCTAAGGGCAGGATTTTCTGTCCTGGCCGTTGCTGAGATTGCCTGGCTCCACTGAAAGCCAATGGACTTTTGGCTTGCTCACCGAATCTCCTGCAGTGTGTCCCACCAGGACGATGCTGGCACATCCCTGCCTAAGTCTCCTCTGTAGGCTTTACAGGGTCGAGATCTCAGCCGTGATTCCGTGAGTAATGCCCGTGCCTCATAAAATTGGGGGTTCAAGTATCAACCCGCAGAGTTGAGCACAAAACCTATGGTCCAGTGCAGTACTAAGGGACTGTCACACTGCCTGAGATGCTGCCTTTCAGATGAGATGTTACACCGAGATCCTGGCCTGTGCTCTCGGGATCCCGTAGAACTACTTTCAAAGACCTGCAAGAGAGTTATCCCTGGTGTTCTGGCCAATGTTCATCATACAACTACTATCCCTCAAAACATGGTCACACTGCTGACTGTAGGAGCTTGCTGTTCACCAGATGGTTATCACATTTTCTACACTACAATAGCGACCATACTTCATAATTGCTTCTTTGGCTGTGACCACCATTCTTTTACCTCAGCTAACCACTGCTCAATTCTCTTGATTGTTGGTTCCTGTACAATTTCCCTTCACTCACACCGAAGCTTTCAAGATTCTTTCAGTTACTCCAACGGGCAAAGTTGGTTGGTGCTCAGGAAGATAAATTCCACCTTCCGTCCCTGGTGTAGTAAATAACAACAATTTGCATTTATATAGCACCTTCAATACAGTAAAGCATTCCAAGGCGCTTCACAGGAATGTGATCAAACAAAATTTGACGCATGAGATGCCAACATGGGTGAAAAAAGCTTGCCTTTGTAGTCAGGTCTTAAAGGATGATAGAGAGAGCTAACAAGACAGAGAAGTTTTGAGAGGAAATTCCAGAGCTTAGGGTCAAGACAGACCAACTTGGAGCGACTGTCCTCAGATGCACAAGCCCCAGAATTGGAGGACCATGCAGATTTCAGAGGGTGACAGGGCTGCAGGAGGTTACAGAGGTAGAAAGAGGCGAGGCCATGAAGGGTGAGAATTTTAAAATTGAGACTTTTCCGGAATGGAAGCCAATGTTGGTCCAGCAAACACGACGATAGGTGAACAGGGCTTGGCACCAGGTCGGATAGGGGCAGCAGAGTTTTGGATGAAGTCAAGTGTATGGAGCGTAGAACATGAGAGGCCGGCCGAGAGTGCATTAGAATAGTCAAGACGTGAGTAACACATGAATAATAGTTTCAGCAGCAGATGAGCAGAGGCAGGGTCAGAGACGGACGGTGTCATGGAGAAGGAAGTAGGTTGCCTTGGTGATGGAGCAGGTATGTAGTCAGAAGTGGAGGATGGTGTGTTCAACTGTGGCAAAGGCTGCAGACAGCGCAATCAAAGACTTTGAAGAGGAAAGAGAGGTTGGAGATGGGCTGGTTCATTGTAAGGATGGGGGGGAGGGTGTTGTGAAGGGTGGGTTTTCTAAGGAGTGGGCTGATAACAGCAGATTTGAAGGGGAGGGAGCAACATCTGAAGGGAAGGAACCATAAACAATATTGACTGACATGGGAGTCAGGCAGAGGAGGGGTCAGCAGTTTATTGGGAATTTGTTTTTTTTTGTTTTTATGGGATGAGGGCATCACTGGCTAGGCCAGTATATATTGCCCATCCCTTATTGCCCTTGAGAAGGTGGTGGTTTGCTGCTTCTTGAGACCCTGCAGTCCATGTGGTGTAGGTTAGGGATTGCTGTTAGGGAGGGAGTTCCAGGATTTTGACCCAGTGACAGTGAAGGAACGGTGTTATATTTCCAAGTCAGGATGATAAGTGACTTGGAGGGGAACTTCCAGGTGGTGGTGTTCCCATGTATCTGCTGCCCTTGTCCTTCTAGGTGGTAGTGGTCATGGGTTTGGAAGATGATGTCGAAGGAGCCTTGGCAAGTTGCTGCAATACGCTTATATGGTACAGAACACGGCCACTGTGTGGCAGTGGTGGAGGAAGTAAATGTTTATGGTAGTGGATGGGGTGCCAGTCAAGTGAGTTGCTTTGTCCTGGATAGTGAAAAGCTTCTTGAGTGTTGTAGGAGCTGCACTGATCCAGGCAAATGGAGAGTATTCCATTACAGTCCTGACTTGCAGCTTGCAGATGATGAGAAGTCAGGAAATGAGTTACTTTCTGCATAATTCGCAGCCTCTGATCTACTGTTGTAGCCACAGTATTTATATCGCTAGTCCAGTTAGTTTTCTGATCAGTGGTGAACTCCTGGATGTTGATATTGGGGGATTCAACGATGGTAATGCCATTGAATGTCAAGGGGAGCTGGTTAGATTCTCGCCTGGTGGAGATGGTCATTGCCTGGCACTTGTGTGGCATGAATGTTGGGAACAGGAGGTGGGTCGCATGGGCAAGGTGAGTTTCATGATATAGTATCAGGATCATCATGACACACAGAGTGACATAGGAAATGTGGTAAGTGTACTTTGCTTGGGCGGATCAAGTGAGTCCATGGGTCCAAAACATGCATTTTCCTCGCCTCATGTTTGCTTGATGGAGATTTACTGCTAACTTTATTCAGACTCCATTAATGCTGTGACGACCAGCAGAAGGAAAACACACTAAAACTTGGAAATGATTGGCACTCGTCCAAACTGGAGTTCCATTTTAAGGTGCACCAGATCAGTTCAGACCGGTGCCACTCATTTCCCAAGTTTTACTGGGTTTTCCCTCTGGGAAATGGGAAGATGGACGTTGGGGCAGAATTTCGTCCCTCGGAGGGGGCGGATGGGGGGCGGGGGGGGGGGGGGGGGGGGGGGGTGCGGAGGGGGGGGTTGCGATCGGGAAGCCGGCCGCCACCCAGGATCAGGGCCGGACCGCGATCTCACGCTGGGCCGGCCAATGAAGGCTTGTCCGGTGTGAAACACGATCGGCCGCGCTCGTGATGCGGGGGAGGGGGAGGGGGTGGGGGAGGGGGATGGGGAGGGGGAGGGAGAGGGGGAGGGGGTGGGGGAGGGGGAGGGTGTGGAGAGGAGGGGGAGGGGGAGGGGGAGGGGGGTGGGGGAGGGGGAGGGGGATGGTGAGGGGGATGGGGAGGGTGAGTGGGGGATGGGGGGGGCTGGGCATTGGAGGGGAGGGGGACGGGGGATGGGGAGAAGGGGGAGGGGGAGGGGGATGGGAGATGGGATGGGTGAGGGGGAGGGGGAGGGACGGGGGAGGGGGAGGGGGAGGGGGAAGGGAGGGGGAGGGGGTTGGGGGGAGCGCGAGCTTCACGCATGCGCGCGGGCGCGAGCTTGACAATTTCCCTGACGCACAGAGCTGCCTCGGGGAGATGAACAGTTTTCAAAATTTAAAAAAATAAAGACGTAAAAAATGTGATAAAACACGTTATTCATTAAATTGTAAAGTTTTTTTTATTTTTTACTTTTATTTGCCTGTTGGGACCCTCATCCTGCTCGTGGATGAGGTTTCCAAAAAAAATGCAAAGGCCGCTTGGCCTTTTCGCCTGCCTTGGAAAATGTCGTTCAATTAGATATTTAATGGTCTTAATGGGGCCTATTAATTGTCGGTGCGTGCGTACCCGCCGACCGAAATATCGGGCGAGTGCGCGATGATGTCAGGGCGCTTGCCCGGTGTCATCGCGCATCATTTTACACTCGGTCGGTCGGGGAGTGTGCCCGCTGGACCAGCTAAAAATTCAGCCCTTGGTCTTTTTCATTTAAGTCACCCGTTGTCCCTTCAAATTAAAACTACAGTCCTCAGCTGAAGCGTTATTAA
Organism: Carcharodon carcharias; assembly: GCF_017639515.1. Lineage (NCBI taxonomy): Eukaryota > Metazoa > Chordata > Chondrichthyes > Lamniformes > Lamnidae > Carcharodon > Carcharodon carcharias. Next base: position 11,725,290 of record NC_054473.1, read on the forward strand.
AAGCCGGGTGATAGTTGTATCTGAGCATGGAGATATAATCCAGCCCCCATTTTACTAACATTACGCTCTATCCTCATTCAGATATTTCCATTATAAATACGGAGATGGCAGATTGCCATTAAAACGTTCCTATGCAAAGTTGTCACGCTGCAACGGTACCCTCCCACCAGAAGTGGCACTGCAGAATCTTCACTGGGAAGGCGTTGTGAATATAGCATGACATGATTACATAGGAGTTTACATTATCAATATTGAGATCGGAGCTTTTAATGGAAAAAGTTGACAAGTTCACACAGACATAATATTTTTGAATACATTTAGTTAATACGTGCTGAGAATTTTCTTCTCAGGTGTTGTAAAGAGACATTAGTTTGATTTCTTACTAGACAGGGCATCAAGTCTTTCAACCAATGTAAAATGCATACACAATTTGTCAGTTATGGAAGCTTGTAGAGCAGTCTACACAATCCTGGATGCATTTTGAATACTTGAGAGATCAGATATGTCTAGGTAATAAATTGTCTTCATATAGGATTAAGGAGGGCTGTGTGACAGTGTAGTTTAAATTTCAGAGAGCCACAAAAGGAGGCCATTCATTCCATCATGCTAATTGCATCAATTGCGGTTAAGTGCATGCAGGTGGAGAGCATTGATTGGATGGTAACTTGAGCACGTATAAAGAGACAAGCCTTTCTGCAGCATTGAGGAGTCTGGGCTTTATGTGTATATAGATTTTGTGAGGGTGCAGTTCTCTTTTTTTTTTGATTATTTGAAGGGGCAGATCCTCAAATTTTGGCTTCATCAGCTCCGGGAACGAGAGTTTAATTTAATTTGTTAAGTTTCCTTTAAAATGTTGGGTTTTTTTTGTCACTGTGCCCCTTTAAGGGAATGTCAATTTGTTTAATTTGTTAGTTAGTTTATTTTTTGGTTTTAAAAGAGCATAAGAGACATGCTCTGTTTTTTTTTGTTTCCTTCATTAACTGGCTATCAGGGTACATCATACCTGTGCTGGACCTTTGAAAGAGATATTTCGCTGTTCCTTCACTGTCACTGGGTCAAGATCTTGGAACTCCATTCCTAACAGCGCTGTGGGTGATGCACTAAGTGCGGTAGTGGGCCGGAACATGATGTTCTACCCGCCGGCCGCAATGGTGGCTTCTTGTGCCGTTTCGTCCCAAACCCATCGCATTAATTATGCGTTCCTGGGAAACAGGCTGTTTCTACGGTGGGCGGGCTCTCATTCACCCACCACGCCATCACCTCACCCGCCTCATCATGCCAGGTGCCATATTTAAAGAGCAGCCAGGGCACACCTCTCAATGCTTCCAGCCCAGGACTGCTGCACAGAAGACAGAATGGCCCTGAAAGGTAAAAAGACTACAGACCACCCCCCCACCCCCTCTCCCCCCCTGCCTCGGTTTCGTGACATGTCCCTCAAGTGCCTTTTGGGCACTGTGGAGGCTTGTCGTGATGTCATCCACCCCCTGCTCTGGCCACAGGAGGGGCAGCTACATACCCACTCCGGCTTGGGAGGCGACGGCAGTGGTGGTCAGTTTCAATGCTGCACAGAAGAGGTTGGCCATCCAGTGCAGATAGAGGATGAATGATCTCATCCATGCTGCCAGGATATGGAAACCATCTCAACACTCTAAACTCACACACTCACAAGCCCATCACACATTCACTGGCATCTCACTCACTGCCAGCTCAAGGGACATCACCACTCACTCCCTCACACACACACCCTCACATCTCCATCTGGCCTCATCTCCTCTGGAGGTTGCCTCCTCAGCCCTCACCATCTTGAGGCCACTTGCACAGACTAACATGTGCCCCACACACACACACCCTGGGATACCCTCCTTCCCCAGCACAGCCCTCATCCTGCAGCTTCTTCCCTGGCCTGAGGCCACTTCTCCCCCTTCCCCAAGCAAGCCCTAGCCCTGCAGCCATTGAAAAGCCAGCCACATACGGCCGATCTGGTAGGTAGAGACCTGCCTGTGAGCCCCCTGTAAAAGTGATGCGATGCTGTCTGTGAAGTCTGGAGCTGATGACTGTGTGTGCTGACCGAAACAAGGTAGGTAAACAAACCTCAAAGTCCCGAGCAAAGTGCAGCTCACCCGGCGCATGTTGCTTATGTGCTGTTGTGAAACGTGTCTGGGTGATCCAGTGTGGGGGGTGGGGGGAGGGGGGATGAGTCTGGTGGGCTAACCTTATAATGATAACACAGATGTATTACAATGAGGTTCCCAACGTCCGATGGGAAACAGGCTCCACCATCGACAGGCTGAGCAGAGGATCGCGAGCTGGTTCCACAACCCTCGTCAAACCGATTTTTTTTGGCCTTCTTGCCATGTTGCCCACTCACACTGCCGGACACGCCGGCGCCAGTGGGCCCGGAACATTCCGCCCACGGACTTCAGCAACTCAAGAAGGCGGCCCACCACCGCCTTCTCAAGGGGCAATTTAGGGATGGGCAAAAGATGCTGGGCCCCGGCCAGCGGTGGCCACAACACGTGAACGATTAAATATTTTAAAAGTCCAATTGGCCCCGTTACCACAGGCTTTACTTCTCAAAAATTTCCCGAACTCCCTTTTGAAAGTTACTATTGAATCTGCTTCCGCCATTCTGTTGCATAAAGCATTAGATCATGATAATGGGCTACATTAAAAAAAAAACCTCCTCATCTCTCTTCTGGTTCGTTTACCAATTATCTCAATTCAGCATCTTCTAGTTACTGGCCCTTTGCCAGCTGAAGCAGTTTCTCCCTAGCTACTCTTTCAGAACTCCTCATTGTTTTTGATACCTTAATTAATTCTTCATTTACTCATCTCTGCTTCTAAGGGAAACAAGCCCAAATTCTCCAGCCACCGAAGTCCCACAGTCCTGGTGCCATTTCCGGGCGATCTTCTCTGAACCCTCTCCAAGGCCTTCTTCATACCCTTCCTAAAGTGTGGTGTCCAGAATTCGGACCCAGTTGAAATCAATAGCTCCAGCTGAAAGGCTGGGAGCACAATACCGCAACAAAGCTGAACGGGACGCAGAAGACAAGGGAAAGCAGCAAGCAATGAAGCTGAGCTTGTGTTCAGAAAGCCTGAGACTGTAGAACAGAGGAAATACAGCCTTACAGCAAGGAGAACAAATCCCAGTTCCTCTCATCCCTACACAGAACTGACGCCCATCATTCTTATCTCTATTTAAAAGTAATTATGTCAACCTTCTCCATTAAAAATGGGGAGGACATTTTGCATGCGCCTTTAGGGTCTGCCTCCCGAAACCAGCCTCACCACTATGGCACGCACCACTTTCTAACTGACTGTTACTAAAATATTAACAAGCTGTCAAAATTTGTCTCAGGAAGAAGGGCTTTTTGCACCACAGGGAGTGTTATGTATTGCTCCTACTATATATAACACGTGTTATTTCCAGGCCACTGCTCATTAAAAAGTGACAAACCCAGACCATGTTAAAGCACATTAAGGTTCTGTGTCAGATTGTCAAACAGGCACCAGAGTGACAACATTTGAGAGGACAAGGAGGAATCACATAGTAATGAACTAAGTGGTTGTCCTCATCAGAAATACAAAAATCAGTTAGCACGTTCTCGGTCTTCCCATCTTTTTGAAGGTGGTGTACATCTTAACACCAGGAGTGTGAGGAAAACCATCTCCATCAGCCCTCAGCTCTAGGTTGTTCAACTACTTTGATTGAAAAAAAATCCCCACCTACCGTTTGTTAGAAGACTTCTCTCTATTCCAGTTGACTGTTTGAGGTGTTGGAGTTGTCCTTTTTTTTTTGAGGGTCTCGTCTTTCTGTTTTGCATTTGTTCCTTCAGAATTTACTGCCCTCCAAATTTGCTAATTATTGAGCAGAGCTTTTGCCCGACGTAAGTTTGATTGCACCAAAGGAGGAGCAGGGGTGGGATGCAGAACAGTTCGTTTTTCCTCCCATCCACCCTTTGCCCCTGAGCTCATTGATCTACTTTGACCTGTCCAGCAGCGTCCCCATTTTAAAACTTCCACTCTTGTGTTTGTAGTATAAGGGCGCTCGGGCAGAGCAAGGGTTAATGTGGGACTGGGGAAACAGTATCGCCCACGATATGATGTCGAGAGTTACAGGATGGTAGCCTGTGTGTAGAAGAGTCTGGAAGGAGCCAACATGGAGGCAACCCCATGCAGGACCATTGCTTGGAGACTTATGCGGCCGTGACCTGTCAATAAACGGTTTATGTGCAACCATACGTTCCTCTAGGCCTCTTGGTGAGACACCAAACAACATTACAACATGGTGGCAGTGAAGGGTGGGATCCCGAAATCCCAGAGAAGCTGGAGAAGGAACCCAGAATCTCAAAGCATGAAAAATGAAAGAAACCGCAGCCTGACCTGTGAGGAGTGAGCCTAAGTTGAAGACACCGAAGATGGAGATCGCCGAAATTTTTCTTAAAAATCTCCATTTCAGACATGGAGGCTGAAGGACTCCACCAGGGCATGTGGAGGTCCATTGCCGGACCCAATCGAAAGCAGATTCAAGTGACCGAGCCAGATCACAAACCGGGCGAGCAAAGTACAGGGACGAAGCTGAAGATTAGCCTTTACAATCGGAAGAAATCAGGATCCTCACGGACATGGTGGAGTGCAGCTGCTCGAGAAAGCTGCAACGACTGGCCCGCAGAACAGCACCGTAACATGTGGCGGCCGAGAGCGACCGAACGAAAAGAAAGTTTTTAAACTGAAGGCGGAGCCCCCCTGCCAAGTACATTTTCAACAATTTAAAAAACCACACAGTGGCCCCGGGGCTTCTTCCGAAGGTTTTCAGCAGAGACAACCAGTTTTTTTTTAAAAAAAAGGCCCGGCCGGAGCAACAGGAGCCTGCTGAAACCCAACAAGCGTGGGAAGCACTAGTGGAAGGAAAAAAAGAGGCAACTGCCAAGCCATTTTGAAGAAGGAGAAAAAAAAAAACAGATTTGAAGAGGTACTTTGCCTGCTATGAAAAACGGCCATGGGTAGCAAATTAAATCCACCAGAAACAATTTCGGCTAAGGCAAGAGCGAAACCAAGATCCAAAATTGGGCGTTTCGGAGAGGAACATTTTCAGATAACAGGATTACTGAAGGATTAAGCACAAAATCAGAAAAAAAATGCAAGTTTTTATGGGCCTGAATTTTATAGCTCGGCGATCGGCAGGTCCCGGAGCGGTCAGGAAATGGACCGCTGACCGCTACTGGCCTCTGACCACGATTTCACTCTGGCTGGCCAATGACAAGAAGCGTGAAATGGGCGCCAAAACGCTCAGCACTGCCGGGGTGGGAGGGGAGGGGTGCGGGAAGAGGGTGGGTGATGATGTTCCCGAGGGTACGGGCGTGGGCGAGGGCCAAGACAGAGCTCTCCAAAGGCTGGGAGCTGCCTCCTGGAGCCGCAGACCCAAAAACCATGGAATAAAGTTTTGAAAATCAGGAAAAAAATTGTCCAAGCTTCACAATCAGGCACCTGAACATATTGATGATAAAAGTGCAGTCCATAGATTTTTATTTTTATTTTATTTAATAACAGAAACATCATCTTGGATGATGTTTCATGAAAAATGCAAAGTCCTCCTGGCCGATTCGACTGTCCACTAAGTGTAAGGTTGGATGGACCACGAAAAATCGGTGTCAATTGCTCCATTAATGGGTTCAGTTGCCCTCTAAAATGTTGGCGGGGGCGCTTCTGACTTTTGCGTGCGCCCGCTGCCCAAAATATCACGCAAGCACGGGATGACGGTGGGAGACGCTTGCCCAAGGTGAGATTTCACATCCGATCGGTTCCATCAGCGTAAACTTCTGCTTATACTTTTTGGTGTATTTGCGGAGGAAGTAATCCTAAAACAAGGTCTAGATGAATCCTCAATCACATTTGATGAGATATTAAAAGCCTTTGACAAATATTTTAAACTCCAAGTTGTGGAGAGCGCAGGCCTTAAAGAGGTCTCAAACACTGCAATGAGCCACCTAAGGGGCAAGGAGGCAACCAGGGGTGAGGGAGAGAGGAGACCCCAGGCCCAGGGAGACAGCACCTGAACGAACCACAAGATGTGCGCAGACCATGTCGGCACGATGAAGTGCACAACCCGAAGAGTTTAGCACAGAGGAAAGGCTGAGAAGCAGTCGAAAGGCTTAAACACAGAACTTTTTGAAAATGCCGACCCATCCCAGCGGTGGGCGTGGCCAAACAAATCCCTGCCAGAATGTGCTCGATACCACGAAATTACCGAAAGGGACCGGGGTGGCTTTCGGAATATTCAATACAGTGCTCCAAACTGGCTGTGCTCCGAAAGAAAACTTCATCCTTGGGATGTGGGAGTACGGGCCAGACCAATCGTTTATTGCCTAACTCTAGCTGCCCTCTAGAAGGTTGGTGGCGAACTGCCACCTTGAACTACAGCAATTCTGCGTGGCAAAGGTGTATCGTGAGATCCAGGGTTTTGACTGAACAGCAATGAAGGAATGGCGAATATAATTCCCTGTCGGGTTAGTGTGTGACCTGGAGGAGAACGTGCAGGTAGCAGAATTCTCATCCACCTACTAACCTTGTCCTTCTAGGTATTGGAGGTCACGAGTTTGCAGGGTGCTGCTCACTCCCTACCTTCTTCCATGGAGGTGAGTCTCTGCAAAAAGTTGAGGCAAGTATCCAATGCCACAAAACAAGGCATACGACAGCTTTAACTTCTGATCTCCATGGCCTACTAAGAGAAGGAGGTCTTCGAGTACCAACCCTGGGGAGATAGCTTTACCCACCCAGGAGCCAATACTGAGAGTAAAAATGTAACAAAGGTAGAAGGCGTGCTAGCCACAAACAACTACCACAGGAGAGTTTGTGAAGCCATGGTGCTATTTTTTAAATTGCTTTTCATAGATCTTAATGATAGAAGCACTGCTCCAGGACTTGGGTTGAAATTGGCAGTTAAAGAAGTGGCAAAATAAAGTTTTCTCTTTGATGGAGATCAGGGACAATCCTCCTCATCTCCTGACCAACATTGATTCCCCAACCAACACTTAAAAAAAAGGATGATCTGGTCCTTGCCGTTTGAGGAAGCTTGCTCTGTGCAAATTGACAATGAAGTACATAAGAAAGACAAGCAGTAGCAGGCTATTTCCATCCTTCAAGCCTGCTCCACCATTCAGTAAGACCATGGCTGATCTTCCACTGCAAATCCGTCTTCCTGCACTACCCCCATACGCCTTAATTCTTGTTGCCTGGCATTTTGATCACCAGTCCTAATGTTTCTTTTGTGTCATTCAGTTTCAAATTTAGCTTGTTCATTTGCAGCACTATGGGGTATTTTTACAACATTAGAAATATAAATGCAAGCTGTTGTTGTTCTTCAAGACCCTATGTCACTATTTCAAAGAAGGACAGGGAGCTCTCCCTGGTATCCTGACGAATATTAATCTCTCAATAAACATCATTATAAAAACACCCAGGTGTTCTTGACATTTGTCACATAGGCAGAGGTGCATCTAACATGTGCTGCAACTGACTTCAAATCATAAGATGGGACAATGTAGCTTTACTTAGAATCCAACCTTCCCGGGGAGTGTTTGATGGGGACAGTGTAGAGGGAGCTTTACTCTGTATCTAACCCTGTGCTGTCCCTGTCCTGGGAGTGTTTGATGGGGACGGTGTAGAGGGAGATTTACTCTGTATCTAACCCTGTGCTGTACCTGTCCTGGGAGTGTTTGATGGGGACAGTGTAGAGGGAGCTTTACTCTGTATCTAACCTCGTGCTGTACCTGTCCTGGGAGTGTTTGATGGGGACAGTGTAGAGGGAGCTTTACTCTGTATCTAACCCCGTGCTGTACCTGTCCTGGGAGTGTTTGATGAGGACAGTGTAGAGGGAGATTTACTCTGTATCTAACCCTGTGCTGTACCTGTCCTGGGAGTGTTTGATGGGGACAGTGTAGAGGGAGATTTACTCTGTATCTAACCCCGTGCTGTACCTGCCCTGGGAGTGTTTGATGGGGACAGCATAGAGGGAGATTTACTCTGTATCTAACCCCGTGCTGTACCTGTCCTGGGAGTGTTTGATGGGGACGGTGTAGAGGGATCTTTACTCTGTATCTAACCCCATGCTGTACCTGTCCTGGGAGTGTTTGATGGGGACAGTGTAGAGGGAGCTTTACTCTGTATCTAACCCTGTGCTGTCCCTGTCCTGGGAGTGTTTGATGGGGACGGTGTAGAGGGAGATTTACTCTGTATCTAACCCTGTGCTGTACCTGTCCTGGGAGTGTTTGATGGGGACAGTGTAGAGGGAGTTTTACTCTGTATCTAACCCCGTGCTGTACCTGTCCTGGGAGTGTTTGATGGGGACAGTGTAGAGGGAGTTTTACTCTGTATCTAACCCCGTGCTGTACCTGTCCTGGGAGTGTTTGATGGGGACAGTGTAGAGGGATCTTTACTCTGTATCTAACCCTGTGCTGTACCTGTCCTGGGAGTGTTTGATGGGGACGGTGTAGAGGGAGATTTACTCTGTATCTAACCCCGTGCTGTACCTGTCCTGGGAGTGTTTGATGGGGACAGTGTAGAGGGAGCTTTACTCTGTATCTAACCCTGTGCTGTACCTGTCCTGGGAATGTTTTATGGCAACAGTGTAGAGGGAGCTTTACTCTAACTAATCCCGTATTTGTTTCTCCAACATCAATATGTTTCATTTTGACAAACAGAAGAATTTTACAAATGTATTGGCAATTTCTTTAATTTATTTGATTTAAAATGAGCAGTGAATAAATTATTATTTCTTTAAAAACCAATAAAGGGAAAATGTATGAGATATCCTCTGGCCTGGTAGTAATATATTGACAACTTCGATATTTCAGATTCACTCTATTTCACCTTTGAAAGCAATCAGCGGGATCAGTGGCCAATGTCCCTCTCATCAGCACCATCACTGCCGCCCACGCACTTGTGCCTCGCTTCAGATTGGTTAACTCTGTACTGACCCAGGATTCGGTTTGTTTTGCATATCTTCACACTTTCTTTTTTCCCTCTGGGAAAATGGTGCGGGGTGTTGAAAGGATTTTTCAGGCTGATTAACAACTTGCTCTGAGTCACGTGAACACTCCTTCTGTGGTCAACAGGTCCTCTGTAGTGGGACTTGAACTCAGGGCCTTCCAGCTCAGAGGTGGGAGCATAAGCCTCTCAGTGCTCCAACCCAGCATTAAAACTTGAGACTTTCTTTGACTTCATGATGCAACAGTTCCCTGCCTTAACTACTTGAGGCGTTAGACTTAGAAGTCTCCAGCATCCATTGACACAAGAAGCTGACAAAGCATGTGCTTATGTCTGTTTCTGTAGCTAGCTTTGCCCTGCAAAAGTTTTCCAACCTGATGCCAGAGGTTATAGCTTGAGGGGTGTCACTCCAGATCAAACATGGCTGACCAGGAATCTTTCCTGCTCTTACCGCCTGCCCCAGTGTATTGAGAGGATTTGCAGGTTGATAATGGCCTGTTTGATCGTACTTTAAATGCGCTTTACATGGCCATCGGGTCCCAAGGTGGGGTTTGAACCCAGAGCTTCCAGAGGCAGGGACGCTACCCATTGTACCACATGACCTCCATCAGGCACTAGAAGTGGCCAACGACTTTTTAAAAATATTTATTAATTCCAATTTTTCTTATTGGCCTGTATCAGCCACAGGAGAGAGAGCAGGTGACTGTCATATAACCAGGACTCAACTGACGCCACTATTTATCAGTGATTCCAGAATGGCTCGGATGTCCCTCCTTGGCCCCACCTTCCCTCCTTGGCCCCACCTTCCCTCCTTGGTCCCTCTCATCCCTCCTTGGCCCCACCTTCCCTCCTTGGTCCCTCTCGTCCCTCCTTGGCCACATCTTCCCTCCTTGGTCCCTCTCATCCCTCCTTGGCCTCACCTTCCCTCCTTGGCCCCACCTTCCTTCCTTGGCCCCACCTTCCCTCCTTGGCCCCACCTTCCCTCCTTGGCCCCACCTTCCCTCCTTGGTCCCTCTCGTCCCTCCTTGGCCCCACCTTCCCTCCTTGGCCCCAACTTCCCTCCTTGGCCTCACCTTCCTTCCTTGGCCCCACCTTCCCTCCTTGGCTCTACATTCCCTCCTTGGCCCCACCTTCCCTCCTTGGTCCCTCTCATCCCTCCTTTGTCCCAGCTTCCCTCCTTGGCCCCACCTTCCCTCCTTGGTCCCTCTCGTCCCTCCTTGGCTCTACATTCCCTCCTTGGCCCCACCTTCCCTCCTTGGCCCCACCTTTCCTTCTTGGTCCCTCTCGTCCCTCCTTGGCCCCACCTTCCCTCCTAGGCCCCACCTTCCCTCCTTGGTCCCTCTCGTCCCTCCTTGGCTCTACATTCCCTCCTTGGCCCCACCTTCCCTCCTTGGCCCCACCTTCCCTTCTTGGCCCCACCTTCCCTCCTTGGCCCCACCTTCCCTCCTTGGCCCCACCTTCCCTCCTTGGCCCCACCTTCCCTCCTTGGACCCTCTCATCCCTCCTTGGCCTCACCTTCCTTCCTTGGCCCCACCTTCCCTCCTTGGCTCTACATTCCCTCCTTGGCCCCACCTTCCCTCCTTGGTCCCTCGTCCCTCCTTGGCCCCACCTTCCCTCCTTGGCCCCACCTTCCCTCCTTGGCCCCACCTTCCCTTCTTGGCCCCACCTTCCCTTCTTGGCCCCACCTTCCCTCCTTGGCCACATCTTCCCTCCTTGGTCCCTCTCGTCCCTCCTTGGCCCCACCTTCCCTCCTTGGCCCCACCTTCCCTCCTTGGCCCCACCTTCCCTCCTTGGTCCCACCTTCCCTCCTTGGTCCCTCTCGTCCCTCCTTGGCCCCACCTTCCCTCCTTGGCCCCACTTTCCCTCCTTGGCCCCACCTTCCCTCCTTGGTCCCACCTTCCCTCCTTGGTCCCTCTCGTCCCTCCTTGGCCCCACCTTCCCTCTTTGGTCCCTCTCGTCCCTCCTTGGCTCCACTCTTCCTTCCATAACCATGGCCTTACCCTTTGTACTTCACCTGTCCATCTTGGCTCTGTATGTTCCTCCCTAGGTTACCCTTCTACACTTCCACCCTGCTCATGGCTTGCTTAAGTGCACAATCACAGAATCACAGAATCTCACAGTGCAGAAGAGGCCCTTTGGCCCATCGAGTCTGCACCGACACGTGAGAAACACCTGACCTACCTACCTAATCCCATTTACCAGCACTTGGCCTTGAATGTTATGACGTGCCAAGTGCTCATCCAGGTACTTTTTAAAGGATGTGAGGCAACCTGCCTCCACCACCCTCCCAGGCAGCTCATTCCAGACCCTCACCACCCTCTGGGTAAAAGGTTTTGCCTCACATCCCCCCTAAACCTCCTGCCCCTCACCTTGAACTTATGTCCCTTTGTGACTGACCCTCCCTGTCCATGCCCCTCATAATCGTGTACATCTTGATCAGGTCGCCCCTCAGTCTTCTCTGCTCCAACGAAAACAATCCAAGTCTATCCAACCTCTCTTCATAACTTAAATGTTTCATCCCAGGCAACATCCTGGTGAATCTCCTCTGCACCCCCTCCAGTGCAATCACATCCTTCCTATAATGTAGTGACCAGAACTGCACACAGTACTCCAGCTGTGGCCTCACCAAGGTTCTATACAACTCCAACATGACCTCCCTACTTTTGTAATCTATGCCTCGATTGATAAAGGCAAGTGTCCCATATGCCTTTTTCACTCCCCCACTAACATGCCCCTCTGCATTCAGAGATCTATGGATACAGACACCAAGGTCCCTTGGATCCTCAGAACTTCCTTGTGTCATGCCGTTCATTGAATACTACCTTGTCAAATTACTCCTTCCAACGTGTATCACCTCACACTTTTCAGGGTTAAATTCCATCTGCCACTTATCTGCCCATTTGACCATCCCGTCTATATCTTCCTGCAGCCCAAGACACTCAACCTCACTGTTAACCACCCGGTCAATCTTTGTGTCATCTGCAAACTTACTAATCCTACTCCCCACATAGTCATCTATATCATTTATATAAATGACAAATAATAGGGAACTGAGCACAAATCCCTGTGGTATGCCACCGGACACTGGTTTCCAATCACTAAAGCATCCTTCTGTCATCACCCTCTGTCTCCTACAGGTAAGCCAATTTTGAATCCACCTCATCCAATTACCCTGTATCCCATCTGCATTTGCGTTGTTTATAAGTCTCCCATGTGGGACCTTTTCAAAGACTTTGCTGAAATCCATATAAACTACATCAACTGCACCACCCTCATCTACACACCTGTATGTTTTCAATTCTGACAACTTCCGCAGAATTCATGTTAAGCTGAGAAGTCTGGAGTATTACAAATATGACACCCTCCTTTAAAAAAGGGCAGAGGGTTAAACGCAGCAACCAGCAGTCAGTCTAATAACAGTGCTTAGAAAACGGTCAAAGACAATAATCCAAGAGAAAAGGAATTGGCGTTTGGAAAAATATGGAAAAATTCATGAAAGTCAGCATGGAATTGTTGAAGACAAATTGAGTTTGACTTAACTTTATTGAATTCTTTGATGAAATAATGGAGAGGGTTGATGAGGGTATTGCGGTGGATGTTTTTTATATGGACTTTCAATTGGTTAGCAAAATTAAAACCCATGGGATTAAGGGGACAATAGCAGTATGGACACAAAACTGGGTAAGGGACAAAAAGCAGAGAGTCATAGTGAACAGCTGTTTGTCAGAAGTTTACAGTGATGTTTACTAAGTGCCAGTATCAGGACTACTGCTCTTCTAGATTATTGACCCAGACTTGGATGTACAGGGCATCATTTCACAATCTGCACAAGGCACAAAGCTCAGAAAAGTAGTCAGCAGTGAGGGGCATAGTAATAAACTTCAGGGGAACATGGACAGACTGGTGAGAAATAATGTTGAGATGCAGATGGAATTCGACACAGGGAAGTGTGAAGTGATACATTTTGGTGGGAAGAATGAGGAGAGGCAATATAAAATAAATGGTACAATTTTAAAAGGGGCTACAGGAGTCCAGAGACCCAGAGGAGAATGTAGACAAATCTTTGAAGGTGGTAGGACAGTTGAGGAGGTTGTTAAAAAGGCATTTCTAATCCTTTGGCTTTATTAATAAAGGCATAAATTACAAAAGCAAGCAAGTTATGTTAAGACTTCATACATCACTGGTTAGGCTTCAGCTAATGTACTGTGTTCAATTCTCAGAACCACAGTTTTGTCAGAATGTTATCAGGAATGGGGGAATGTCAGTTATGGAGAGAGACTGGAGGAGCTGAGGTTGTTTGCCTTAGAGCAGAGAATGTTAAGAGGAGATTTGATAGAGGTGTTCAAAACAATGAAAGGCTTTGATAGAGTAAGTAAGGGCTAACTGTTTCCAGTGGTAGAATTTAATCACCAGAAGACACAGATTTAAGGTGATTAGCAAAAGAACCAAAGGTGTCATGGGGAAACATTTTTTTTTTTGAAAAGCGAGTTGTTATGATCTGGAATGCACGACTTGAAAAAGCCATGAAAGCAGATTCCACAGTAACTTTCCAGAGGGAATTAGAGAGATACCTGAAGGAAAGGAATTGACAGGGCTACAGGGAAAGAGCAGGAGAGTGGGACTGACTGGATAGTTTCTTCAAAGAGCCAGCACCGGGAGCCATGCAGGCTGTTTAAAAGGCCCACCACATTGCAGTGGAACCTGGTCCCAGTTGTAGTGAAAAATGTAAGGCCCTCTAGCCCTCACCCCTCATATCCCTTCACTCCCATACACTCCTCATGCCCCATCCATGCCACCTCATGCCCCTCACCCATGCCCCATGGCCCCTCATACCCTGATGCTAAGCTATTCCCCCCCACCCAGCCCCTATAGCACCCCAATGCCAAACTATGGCACTTCCATGCCATTCACCCACTATACACTGTATAGAACCATTTAACCTTATAGTAACAGTAGGGTGTGTTAAAAAAAAGCTTTAAAAAACAATCATTCATTGATAACTTACCACTTACTTGAAAACGCCCTTTTTACTACAGCCCAATAAAAGTGCCAATCACCCAGACCCTTTAAAGTGTCAATAACTGAAACTGTAAGCACTTGAAACCTCTTTATCTTTTGTCAATAAACATTGTGCAATTGACATCTTAGATCAGAGAGCCAGAGCTGTCAATCAAGCAATGTTTTCCCTAGGGCTTAGGTATTTCATGTATATATGTAATGGATGCCTAGGTTCTGAGCCAAGGAATGCATAATGAGGCTTGAGGAACATAATAACAGGAGGGGGCCTTTCAGCATCTTTGGCCTGTTCACTCATTAGATCATGGTTGCTCCATCTCTACTCCATTTACCCATCTTGGTCATACATCAGTTGCCTAACAAAATTCTATCAATCTCAGTTTTGAAATTGTCAATTGGCCCTGAGCCCTGATAACTTTTTGTGGGGAGAGTGTTCCAGATTTAACTGCAGAGAATGATGCAACTGAGCTTCAGTGTGTTTAGCATGCAGATGTACACTTCATCAGGGTAATGATCAGGAATGGGAAGGCTGTTCAATTTCTCTCCTTCCTTCACCCACACCCCCATTCCATGTCCAAATGCAGCAAGACCTGGACAATATCCAGTCTTGGGCTGACAAGTGGCAAGTAACATTCACACCACACAAGTGCCAGGCAATACACATTTCCAACAAGCCATAATCTAACCATCACCCCTTGGCATTCAATGGCGTTACCATCATTGAATCCCCCACTATCAACATCATGGGGTTTACCATTGACCAGAAACTGAACTGGACTAGCCATATAAATACTGTGGCTACAAGAGCAGGTCAGAGGCTGGGAATCTTGTGGTGAGTAACTCACCTCCTGGCTCCCCAAAGCCTGATCATCATCTGCAAGGCATGAGTCAGGAGTGTGATAGAATACTCACCACTTGCCTCAATGAGTGCAACTCCAAAAACACTCAAGAAGCTTGATACCACCCAGGACAAAGCAGCCCGCTTGATTGGCAAACCATCCACAAATGTTCACTCCCTCCACCACCGATGCACAGTGGCAGCAGTGTGTACCATCTATAAGATGCACTGCAGGAATTCACCAAGGCTTGTTAGCACCTTCCAAACCCACAACCACTACTATCTAGAAGGACAAGGGCAGCAGGCATATGGGAACACCACTGCCTGCAAGTTCCCCTCCAAGACACTCACCATCCTAACTTGGAAATATATCACTGTTCCTTCACTGTCGCTGGGTCAAAGCCCTGGAACTCCCTCCCTAACAGCACTGTGGGTGTACCTACACCACATGGACTGCAGCGGTTTAAGAAGGCAGCTCATCACCACCTTCTCAAGAGCAATTAGGGATGGGCAATAAATACTGGCTGAGCCAGCGATGCCCACATCCTATGAATGAATTAAAAAAAATTCAATCAAACATTGGGATGACTCAAAGGGCCTTTATTATATCCCACTCTTTACTCCTGGAACTTAGTGAGATGCTTCCTAAAAGTAGATATTAATGTGAGGAAACAAAATGCTTCCAGAAGCAACGATTTCTAATTCTGCAAGCATGTAGACAATGTTGGGAGATGCAATTCACCTACTGACATAGTGTGAGACAAAGCAAACTATTAAATCCATTGCAGCTGAGGAGCAGGCAATTGTGACTGGGCTATATGGAGCCATGGATGCATGTGCCGGTAACCTGTAATAGATTGTGCAAGTTAAAACAAAACCATCAGTCAGCGCTTGGGATTCTGGTCATTTAAAAACTGGTGGTGGAAAGGGTTTAAAGCAAGTGAATTGAAGGATCCAATTACGGCTAAGACACTGAATCTAAGCAAATGTTAGTTCCACATCAGCACCCTATAAACTGTGTTTGACCTTTGCTGTACCTGGATACTTACACAGCAGGAATGGTAATGGATGCCAGCCATCGGGCGTGACATGTGATGCCCCACTCTTGGGTCCTACCTCAGCTTGTGGCTCCTGTGGGTGAGCAGGTCAGCCACCTCTCTTCTGAGTGTGTGAGTGTGTGTGTGTGTGTGTGTGAGAGAGGGATAGATGGGGAGGGGTGCAAGGTCGGGTTGGAGGGTATTCTTGTGAATTTGTATGTGACAGAGAGAGAAAGAGAAGAAGCATCTTGAACGAGGAGTAAGAAGTTAAAGGATGAAAGTCCAGAGCTTTGAGTCTAGATAGCTGAAGGCACAGCTGCCAATGGTGGTCCAAGGAAATTGGGGATGCACAAGTTTGCACAGGGTACAAGGTGGGAGGCTAGCTTGGTGAGCACTGGAACAGTCATGTGCGGAGCTAACAAAATATTAATGAGGGTTTCAGCAGCCGATGGCTCAGGCCTACTCTCATCCTTTATACTGGTACATTACACCCTGTGTTATGAAGAGCAGCTGGTACTGTCACCTGCAGTTAGAATATGTCCTCTCGGGTAATGCCTATACAGCAAAGAGTTATCTTTAACACTACCCTAACAATAGCTACTGAGTGTGTGCATAAGAACAAGGGCAGCAGGCACATGGGAACACCACTACCTGGATGTTCCCCTCCAAGCCACCCATAATCCTGATTGCGAAATATATCGCTGTTCCTCCACTGTCGCTGGGGCAAAGCCCTGGAGCTCCCTCCCTAACAGCACTGTGGGTGTACCTACACCACAGGGACTGCAGCAGTTCAAGAAGACAGCTCACCACCACCTTCTCAAGAGCAATTAGGGATGGACAATAAATACTGGCCGAGCCAGTGATGTCACACAGAAGAGAATGAGGAGAATCTGGGAGAGGAGCAGTGGCCCTGTCCGAGTGCTTTGTAATCCTGTCCATAGTTAAGCGTGTAAATAAAGATTACTGTGAAAAAAGATCTTTGCCCCCAGCCACGTCTCTTGCTAAGAGAAAGACATCTAACATCTTCCAAGATGACCCAACAATAACAGAGTGAGCGCAAAGCTTACCACCCCATTGGTAGTTTGAGATGACGAGGAAAACCATAGGTAGCATAGGGGGATTAAATGTATTCCTGGAGGTTTCATCACATGACTTGCTCCCGCACTCCAGCCATTAGTCGGCCAACACATCCATCCTTGTGATGTAGTGCCTTCCTATGTCAATTACAAAGCAAAATTGGATAATGCTTGACTGTCAGCCAAACAGCCTTTATTCCCATTTTCAATATTTTTATACCCAGTAAAGAGAAAAATTCAAGGAAAATGACAAAAAAAAACACAATCTTTTTTGAACGTCCTGATGATTTTTCTCCAGGGTTGCACACAGCAACGCCCTGGAGATGGATCTTCAATTCCTGGGGACTCCAGGTCAATCCTGGAGGGTTGGCAATCCTAAAATGATACCTTGCTTAAAGTGTAGAATATTTAGCTACAAGTGGGACAGAGGGTGGGGAAGTATGTGAGGTAGAAACCATTGCATCTATTATGGAAAGAGTGTACCAGAATACCCCGTTTTAAGTAATAGATATTTTCCTGAAAAATTACTTAAATCAAAACTTCTTATATCGAACCAGCTTTTCCTATTTAAACGTAATGGGAAATTGCATTTAACTTGTAACAAGAATATCAGGTGATGTTTCCCCAATCCAAGATTTTCAGCTTCAATATGCTACGTAAACAAGAAATAAACAAAACAGAATGTAAATAAATCTTCTATATTTCCAATCATGTGGCAATTAACCAATGATAACAGGTCTTGTTTTTCCTGATTTCTGTAAAATGAAGTGACAAAATACTTGGCCAATTTATGGTCGGCATATTTTTGCAAGATCGATTTCCCCTGTACTTTTAAAAAAAATTCATTCATGGGATGTGGGATTCGCTGGCTGGGCCAGCATTTATTGCCCATCCCTAATTGCCCTTGAGAAGTTGGTGGTGAGCTAACCTCTTGAACCGCTACAGTCCGTTTGGTGTAGGTACACCCACAGTGCCGCAAGGAAGGGAGTTCCAGGATTTTGACCCAGCGACAGTGAAGGAACGGCGATATATTTCCAAGTCAGGATGGTGAGTGACTTGGAGGAGAACTTCCTGGTGGTGATGTTCCCATCTATCTGCTGCCCTTGTCCTTCTAGGTGGTAGAGGTCGTGGGTTTGGAAGGTGCTGTCTAAGGAGGCTCGGTGAGTTCCTGCAGTGCTTCTTGTAGGTGGTTCACACACTCATGTTAATTTGTTTCACCCCTTAAAATGACCATGTTGCCGATGCTAATTCTCCTCCTGGTCCCATTGCTGGGAATCTTCATGACCTTCGCCCTCTTCTTCCTGCAGAGCTGGTGACTGCTCTTTGAGTGGCGGGGGCGCTGGTCAGCTCCACGTTCCTCACGACGCTCTGCTTGGCCACCGTGCTCGATGCCACCGGGTGCTTCGGAGGGCTCCTGGCCAACCTCCTGGGGCGATTGAGAGCGCAAGCAGCCATGGTGCCACTCCTCCGCTGGCTCCATTGTTGCCATGGGGCATGTAGAGCCCTTGGCGTGGACCCGGAAGTACATGTTCCTTGTCGTCGGCAAGAGGAGAATGTCACATGCCGGGGCTGGTGGGGAGGGTGAAACCAAAACCTAAGCTGAACAGGTTAGTGAATGAGTAAAGAGCCCTTTCATTGATTCACCCAGTTGGTACAGACAGGTACAAAAAAAACTCTTGCACTGGTTCCCAGCTACTTTACAAAGAGGTAGGTAGTACTTACTATAGAGTAGTGAGTAAAAGTGTAAAGAAAGGACTGAGCATAAATTGTAAGAAAACAAAATGTCCAGTGGTGTCCAAAAAGTAAATCAAATCAAAATGTAAGGTCACAGTGAAGAATGAAAAGTCACACAGAGAGACAAGTTTTGTTACCTAGGAAGTTTGTTAACATCGGGCAGGAAGTGCCACCAAGAAGTAAGTTGAAGGATTGGAATGACCAAAGGTGCATTTCAAAAAATGGAAAAGGTTATGACCAACTCAAAATTAGCCATGTGAATCCTGGAATGCTACCTCACACCAATTTTGACAACCGGAGTGAGTGTTGGATGATGAGCGAAGCAAAGTGGAGAAGAATCGAGGCTGCAGAGATGTGGTTTTTTTGTGGTGAATTATGAAGGTACCTTGGACAAGATACGCTGCCAATGAAGAGGTGCGAGTGAAATCTGAGACCAAAGGAACTCTGCTGACCAAGATCAGGGAGAGACAGTTGGAATTTCTTGGGCACATAAGAAAAGATGATGGGCAGAATCTTCTGTTTGGCGTGCAGGGGCAGGTTCCACAAGCTGACACATAAAACGACACCTCACCTCACGCCAAGCTTCAGTTCGGCAGCTCCTCACCGAAGTCGGCTGCGTGCCCGCCGAACTGTCAAAGGCCTGTTAAGGCCATTAATGAACTAATTGAAGTAATTGTCAGGGTTGCCACCCCCCAACCTTAAGGTTGACGGGGGGAGGGGGCAGGCGAAGAGCTCAGGCGGCCTTCGCTTTTCTCATGAAACCTCATCCACGGGCGGGACGGGGTTTCATGAAGGGTTTAGTATTGAAATAATTTTTTTTTAATCAGAATTCATAAACATGTCCCAGCTCATGCGACACTGCCTCATGAGGGGACATGCCTGAATCATTTTTAAAATTTTTTTTTCAATATTTCACGATAAGATTAATCTCCCTGAGGCGGCTCCGTGCCTCAGGGAGATCTCTGCGATCTTCCATGCACATGCGCGCAAGAGCGCAGGCCCCGACTCTCCCTCCTCCACCACCCCCCACCGCCACCCCCCCCCACCACCCCCACGTCCGCACAGGTAGCGCCGAGCACTTCCGGGTGCGCGTCACGTTGGGTGGGCCTTAATTGGCCCGCCCACATAAAATGGTGGCGCCAAGCCCGCGCCTGCTACCAAATGGCCCACCCAACGGGGAGAAATTTCTCCCCCATGTTTCGAAAGTCTGATGCTGAGGGAAAGATCAATGGTTAAAAGAAAATCGAGGTATTCGGAGAGCGATCTTTCTTAAAGAGCCTCGCAAACTGGACGAATGTATCGCCGACAAAGATGATCCACACCTGCAGAGCAAGACTCACATGGAAGTCCATGGTCACTAATACCCTCTCAGGGCATAGTACCTGAAGAGAGAGGTAATACTTAAAACAAATAGGTAGTCATTTTTTTAAATCGCTGATTAACAAAACTACTCTATTAGGGAGTCCTTAAAGTGCGATATAGTTGCATGAACCATTGAAGGAGAGGAAGTAGCAGCACGAGGGGGGCAGGAGCAGGGGAGCGGAATGATTTTTGGATTGCTCATGTAAAGGGCAGTCATGAAAGACCCAATAGGCCTTGCTCAGTGCCATCATTCTGCATTCTCATCCAAAAAAGTATCAGATCATTTTACATGCTCCAAAACAGCAGGCATTGACAATAAAACTGAATGGAACTTCAATACATGTTTGATAGCCAGTGATTAATAATGCAATTTACGGTAGTTGGTAACAGGATAAATCACTGCATTTATAAATGAGTTAGCACTGGTGTGGCGACAGGATTATTAAAAGACTAATTACCTATGATAATATAACTGCCTTTTTAAATTAAACACAAGATTATTAAACTGCATATCTTTCATCTTTGGGAGTTATGTGTTTGCTCAGTATTGAACAACATGCCACAGTAAAATCTACATGGACAATTTCTCGGCAAACAACAGCAAGGTATTTTTCCAGTAGCATGGCATTTATGTAGCACCTTTCAACAGTTCTTCATAGCTAATGTCATAGTTTTAAACTGTAGCCACTGCTTTAACGTAGGAAACACTGCAGCTAGTTTGCACACAGCAAGCTCCCACAAGTGAAGTAAATGGCCGGATCACCTACTTCAATTGTGTTGTCCAAAACATCAGGGAGAACTCTCCTGTTCTTCTACGAATAGCGACCAACAGACCTTTTGCTTCCACCTGAGAGGGTGCATGGGGCTAGCGCTCCCCATATAAACATTGGTGGAATATGGATACTAGTCTGTCATGCCAACCCAACTAAAGCAGAAAGTGAAACTCCATTTACCTGCCTTTGATCTGTTGCTCATGGTACCTCGACGTAACAACAATGCATCAATTTTGTTCTTGAAAGCTTCAGTTGACTCTCAGCACACACAGAGCTATAGGGGAGTAATTTCCAGAAGGGTAGATGGTGGAATAGTGGTGTTATCACTGGACTAGCTTTCCAGAGGCCCAGGGTAGTGCTCCAGGGAGCTGGGTTTGAATCCCACCATGGCAGATGGTGAAATTTGAATTCAAGAAAAATTGGGAACTAAAAGTCTGGCGATAACCAAAAAGCCATTGACGATTGTTAGGGAAGGAGATCCGCTGCCCTTACCTGGTCTGGCCTATATGTGCCTCCAGACCCACAGCAACATGATTCACTCTTAAATGTCCTCTTATGAGGGCAATTAGGGATGGGCAATAAATGCTGGCCAAGCCAGTGGCACCCACATCCCATGAACAAATTAAAAAAAAATACTGATCTGAGGTGATTGGCAAAAGAAGCAATGATGACTTGAGGGGAAAAACCTTTTAAGCAACGAGTGGTTAGGATCTACGGTGCACTGCCTGAGAGTGTGGTGGAGGCAGTTTTTTTTAATGCATTCACAGGATGTGGGTTCCCTGGCTGGGCCAGTATTTATTGCCTATACCTAGTTGCCCTTGAGAAGGTGGTGGTGAGCTGCCTTCTTGAACCGCTGCATTCCGTGTGGTGTAGGTACACCCACAGTGCTGTTAGGGAGGGAGTTCCAGGATTTTGACCCAGCGACAGTGAAGGAACGGCGATGTATTTCCAAGTCAGGATGGTGAGTGATTTGGAGGAGAAATTCTAGGTGGTGGTGTTCCTGTGCGTCTTCTGCCCTTATCCTTCTAGATGGTAGTGGTCGTGGGTTTGGAAGGTATTGTCGAAGGAACCTTGGCGAATGCTTGTAGTGCATCTTGTGATGGTACACACTGCTGCTACAGTGCATTGGTGGTTGAAGGAGTAAATGTTTGTGGATGGGGTGTCAATCAAGCAGGCTGCTTTGTCCTGGATGGTGTTGAGCTTCTTGAGTGTTTTGGGAGCTGCACTCATCCAGGCAAGTGGAGAGTATTCCATCACACTCCTGGCTTGTGCCTTGTAGATGGTGGACAGATTTTGGGGAGTCAGGAGGTGGGTTACTCATTGCACGATTCCTAGCCTCTGACCTGCTCTTGCAGCCAGAGTATTTATATGGTTAGCCCAGTTCAGTTTCTGGTCAATGGTAATCCTCAGGATGTTGATAGTGGGGGATTCAGTGATGGTAATGCCATTGAATATCAAGAAGTGATGGTTAGATTCTCTCTTGTTGGTGATAGTCATTGCCTGACACTTGTGCCATGTGAATGTTACTTGCCACTTGTCAGCCCAAGCCTGAATATTGTCCAGGTCTTGCTGCATTTGGACATGGACTGCTTCAGTATCTGAGGAGTCGTGATTGGTGCTGAACATTGTGCAATCATCAGCGAACATCCCCACTTCTGACCTTATGATGGAATGAAGGTCATTGATGAAGCAGCTGAAGATGGTTGGGCCGAGGACACAACCCTGATGAACTCCTGCAGTAATGTCCTGGAGCTGAGATGACTGACCTCCAACAATCATAACCATCTTCCTTTGTGCTAGGTATGGCTCCAACCAGCAGCGAGTTTTCCCCCTGATTCCCATTGACTCCAGTTTTGCTAGGGCTCCTTGATGCCACACTTTGTTGAATGCTGTCAGGAGTTGAGTAGCCCTGGCGGAACCCAAACTGGGCCTCAGTGAGCTGGTTAATGCTAAGCAAGTGTCACTTGATAGCACTATTGATGACCACTTCCACTACTTTACTGATGAATTAGAGTAGACTGATGGGGAGATAATTGACCAGGTTGGATTTGTCCTGCTTTTTGTGTACAGGATGTACCTGGGCAATTTTCCACATAGTCGGGTAGATGCCAGTGTTGTAGCTGTACTGGAACAGCTTGGCTAGGGCATGGCAAGCTCTGGAGCACAAGTCTTCAGTACTATTGCCGCAATATTATCAGGGCCCACAGCCTTTGTAGTATCCAATGCCTTCAGCTGTTTCTTGATATCAAGTGGAGGGAATCAAATTGGCTAAAGACTGGCATCCATGATGCTGGGGACCTCCGGAGGAGGCCAAGTTGGATCATCCACTCGGCACTTTTGGCAAGTTTGTAGCAACTGCTTCAGCCTTATCTTTTGCACTGATGTGCTGGGCTCCTCCATCATTGAGGGTGGGGATATTTATAGAGCCTCATCCTCCAGTGAGCTGTTTAATTGTCCACCACCATTCACGACTGGATGTGGCAGGACTGCTAAGCTTAGATCTGACCCATTGGTTGTGGAATGGCTTAGCTCTGTCTACCACTTGCTGCTTATGCTGTTTGGCACGCAAATAGTCCTGTGTTGTAGCTTCACCAGGTTGGCACCTCATTTTTAGGTGTGCCTGGTGCTGCTCCTGACATGCCCTCCTGCACTCTTCATTGAACCAGGGCTGATCCCCTCGCTTGATGGTAATGGTAGATATGCCGGGTCATGAAGTTACAGATTGTGTTCAAGCCTTTCAAAGGGAATTGGGTGATTATCTGAAACAAAAAAAAATGCAGGGCTACAGGGAGAAGGCAGGAGAGTGGAACTAGTTGAATAGTTCTTACAGAGAGCCAGCAGGGACATAATGGGCTGAAAGGCCTCCTTCTCTGCTGCAACCATGATTTCAAGTGCTTCATGATTGGGTGTGGTGTCAACCTGGTGAAGCTACAGCACCAGGTTATTGTCATACCAAGCAGCGGAAGCAGCAACCAATAGACAGAGCTAAGCGATCCCACATGCAATGGATCAGATCTAAGCTCTGCAGTCCGCCCATATCTAGTTGTGAATGGTGGTGGACAATTAAACAACTAACAGGGAGAGTAGGAGTCTCAGCAAACAGCCCATCTTCAATGATGGGGAGCCCAGCGCATCAGTGCAAAAGACATCTTCGGCATCCTTGCATCAACAATAGATGATGGACACGGAGGAAACAAATCCATTACAGGTGGGGTGTCTTCAAATGGTGCACCTTTGCTGAACAGCCCAGTCCTTGAGAGGCAGGTTCGGCCACAGGTGGTCGCACCTGAAGCTACTGAGTGTCACTGTGAGCTGTTGTTTTTGTGTGTTGGAGTCTGTTGCTGAGTTGCTGCAGCCTCTGGTCCTCGTGGTGGAGCCATGCCAACCCACTGGATGTGTCGTCAATTTGCTCTGTCGTCGACTCGTGGCTCCCAGGTGCGATAATCGATGCTTAGGGCTTTTAGGTCCCGGTTACAAGCATCCTTGAAGCGGAGTTTGGATGTTGCACTGGTCATCTGACTCTAGCTCCCTTACCGTACAGAAATGTCTTGGATATGCAACTGCCTTCCAATCTACAGAGTCGACTCTGGTTGATGAGTGCTAACTTGGGTAGTCTGTGTTTGAGAGGACTGCCACATGTGTGGTTCGGTCCTGCCCGCATATACCCACAATGCCCCACGGACAGCGAAGGTGGACATTTTTGAGCTTCTTTTCTTGCTAGCTGGAAGTGATACACGTTTCACAGCCACACAGCAAGGTGCTGCCAACACAGGCCACATAAACCCATCAGCTTGCTCCTCAGAGTCAACTTGATGTAGTTCCATGCATGTTTTGTCACTTGGTCAAAGGCGATAGCTGCTTTCCCTATGCACGTATCACGTTCTGCATCAAGGGACAGATTGTCTGTCACCGTGGATCCGAGGCAGCAGAATTTGCTAAACGCCTCCAGCGAGGCGTTATTTAGTGTGATCGAGGCTGTGATGCAACATCTTGTCTCAGTTTTTGTGATGTTAAGAGTCAGGGAGAACGAGTTACAGGCATTGGGGGGGTGGGGGGGTGGGTGGTGGGGGGAGCCCGTGATCCTTTGTAGCTGAGTTTGCGAGTGAGTGACTAGCACAGCATCGTCAGTGTGGAGGAGCTCTCTGATCAGGAAGTGATGTGTTTTTGTCTTTGCTTTCAATATGGATGGATTGTTGAGCTTGCTGTCTGACCCTGGTGCGCAGGTATCCGTGTCGTCAGGGGAGGCAAAGGTCAGGAGGCATGGAGAAGAAGATGCCAAACAAAGTGGGGGTGAGGACCCAGCCCTGTTTCACTCCATCCTTCGCTCTGAAACTGTAAAAGTCAAGCCATCAAGCTATCCAATACAATGCCATGTTGTGACTTGGAAGGTGCGGAGGAGACTGAGGAGATTTGGTGGACAGCCAATTATCCCCCAAATCCTCGAGAGTGCCACTCTGCTGCCGATGTTGAGTGCCTTACTGAGCTCCACGATCTACCCTTGTTTTGTAACTGGCACATGGAGATGTTTATGTATACAGTGCATCTGCTGACACAGGAAAGCACTGGGCTTCCGGCTACAAGCAGTCTGCAAGTTGATGGAGTCCGTACGCCCATAGTAAAGACCTTTCCCATGACACTAAGCAGGAAGACTCCCCTGTAGCTGTTGCAATTACCTCGGTCACCTTTGTTTTTGTATGGTGTGGTGGTTTTTGCATCATGCATGTCCTATGGAGCCTCCCATCCAGCAGAGAAGGGGAAGGTCATAAAGGCGTGGCATTAGATGGGACTTTCTGTGCTTGAGCAAGTTGGTTGGGATTCAATCCTTGCTGGGTGCCTTGTTTGCCAAGCAGCCAATTGCCTTCTCAAGCGTAAGTGATGAGAGTTTTTCATCCAACTCATCCATGACAGGAAACTGCGGGAAAGCATCAAACGTGGTAACTGGGAGAAGCCCGCCTTGCAGGAGGACAATTCATAGGAGTGTTCAGCACAGTGCTTACTTCTGTCAGTCAGCATTCCACCATCTACAGACTTCAGTGGGGGCAGGAACAAGTGGCCTCTTGGTCCCATCATACACAGCTCATAGATTTCCATTGTCATAGGTAGTTTGGGTTTCTTGATATAAGTTGAACCAGTGTTTGCTTGCAGAGTATCTCCCTACCCTTCGCACAGCTGTCTTGGCTACTTTCGGGTCATGCAAGGTTTTTTGTTGTAGCTTTCGCTTTGTGCATCAATGACAGCTATCGCCTCAGCTGATTGAGTCTCAAACCAGTCTTTGTTGTGGACTCTACCTTTACCAAATAATGCATCTGCTGCCTAAGAGAGATGAAAAGGCTGAAGCATTTGCAACAAAGTGGACGATCCATCTCGGCCTCCTCCAGAGGTCCCCAGGATCAGTCATGCCAGTGTTCGGCCAATTCAATTCACCCCAGGGGATATCAAGAAATGGCTGAAGGCACTGGATACTACAAAGGCTATGGGCTCTGACAATATTCCAGTAATAGTGCTGAAGAATTGTGCTCCAGAACTTGCTGCACCCCTAGCCAAGCTGTTCCAGTACAGCTACAACACTGGAATCCACCCAGCTATGTAGAAAATTACCCAGGTATGTCCTGTACACAAAAAGCAGCACAAATCCAACCCAGCCAATTACCGCCCCATCAGTCGACTCTCCATCATCAGCAAAGTAATGGAAGATGCCATTGACAGTGCTATCAAGCAGCACTTACACAGCAACAACCTGATTACTGGCACTCAGTTTGGTCACTCATAATGGTCATAATGGTCACAATGTTCACTCAGCTCCTGATCTCACTACAGCCTAGGTCCAAATATAGACCTCAAGAACTCAAGAGCAGGATTTTCCCATCCCACAAGCAGCAGGTCCAGGAAATACTGGCTCAAGAGGGGACTTGAGAGTAACTACCCTTGAAATAAAGGCAGCACCTGAGTGTGGCATAGAGTCATAGAGTCATTGAGGTCTACAGCACAGAAAAAGGCCCTTCGGCCCATCGAGTCTGCGCCGGTCGAACAAGTACCTAGCTATTCTAATCCCATTTTCCAGCACTAGGCCCATAGCCTTGTATGTCATGGCATCACAAGTGCACATCCAAATACTTCTTAAAAGTTATGAGGGTTTCTGCCTCTACCACCCTTTCAGGCAGTGAGTTCCAGATTCCCACTACCCTCTGGTGGGGAAAAAAATTCCCCCTCACATCCGCTCTAAACCTCCTGCCCCTTAGCTGAAATCTACGCCCCCTGGTTATTGATCCCTCCACCAAGGAGAAAAGTTCCTTCCTGTCTACCCTATCTATGCCCCTCATAATTTTATACACCTCAATCATGTCCCCCCTTAATCTCCTCTGCTCCAGGGAAAATAACCCCAGTCTACCCAATCTCTCCTCATAACTAAAACTCTCCAGTCCAGGCAACATCCTGGTAAATCTCCTCTGCACCCTCTCCAGTGCAATCACATCCTTCCTATAATGTGGATTCCAGAACTGTATGCAATACTCTAGGTGTGGTCTAACCAGTATTTCATACAGTTCCAGCATAACCTCCCTGCTCTTATATTCTCTGCCTCATTAATAAAGGCAAGTATCCTGTATGCCTTCTTAACCACCCTATCTACCTGTCCCGCTACCTTAAGGGACCTAAAGAGCCCTGGCAAAATTGAAGTCAGTGAGAATCAGGGGGAAAACTCTCCACTGTTTTGAGTCATACCAAGCACAAAGAAAGATGGCTGTGTTTGTTGGAGGCCAATCATCTCAGTCGCAACACATTGCTGCAGGAGTTCCTCAGGGTATTGTCCTCAGCCCAACCATCTTCAGCTGCTTCATCAATGACTTTCCTTCCATCATAACATCAGAAATGGGGATGTTTGTTGATGATTGCACAATGTTCAGCACCATTCGCAACTCCTCAGATGCTGATGCTGTCTGTGCCAATAGGCAGTAAGACCTGGACAACATTCAGGCTTGGGCTGAGAAGTGGCAAGTGGCATTTATACCACACTTGTGCCCAGCAATGACCATCATCAACAAAAGAGAATCTAACCATCTCCCCTTGACATTCAATGGCATTACAATTGCTGAATCCCCCACTATCAACATTCTGGGGGTTACCATTGACCTGAAACTGAACTGGACCAGCCATATAAATACTATGGTTACAAGAGCAGGTTAGAGGCTGTGGATTCTGTGGCAAGTAACTCATCTCCTGACTCCCCAAACCCTGTCAACCATCTACAAGGTACAAGTCAGGAGCGTGATGAAATATTCTCCACTTGCCTGGATGAGTGCAGCACCAACAAAACTCAAGAAGCTCAGCACCATCCAGTCAGATGCAACCCACTTGATTGTCACTCCATTCACCACCGTTAACATTCACTCCCTCCACCGTCGACACACAGTAGCAGTAGTGTGCACCGTCTACAACATGTACTGCAGAAACTCACCAAAGCTCCTTAAACAGCACCTTCCAAACCCATGACCTCTACCATCTAGAAGGACAAAGGCAGCAGATACACGAGAACACCACCACCTGCAAGTTCCCCTCCAAGCCACACACCATCCTGACTTGGAAATATATCACCGTTCCTTCACTGTCACTGGGTCAAAATCCTGGAACTCCCTCCCTAACAGCACTGGCGATGTACCTACACCAGATTGCCTGCAGCAGTTAAAGTAGGCAACATACCACCATCTTCACAAAGACAATTAGGCATGGACAAAAAATGTTGGCTTAGCCAGTGATGTCCACATAACATGAAATTTTTTTTTAATTTTCTGCTTAGTAGCATGGCTCTGAGTTTGAATATTCATCCAACTTGTTCTGTATTTGCCCCAAGAGGGGAAATAGCCTTACTGTATTCTATTGAATATATTTATCATTTTAAACGCTTTGATCTGATTAGATCTCAATCTCTTAACTCAAGGGAATACAAGCCAAGTTTACATGACCTGTCCTCATGACTTTACATCAGAACCATCTGTAATATATAACAAAACAGAGACAATTGCTCCCTCTCATACAGGAGTAAATGAGTAATCGAATAACTTCTGATACATTCATTGAAGAAAGCAGTATAAATTTCTAGAAGTGAATAAAGTTTTTTTTAAGATTCTCAAATACTGTTTGTCCTCTTTCTGCTTGATGGATGAAGGGTGCTGTTCAGCAATTCTAAAATTAGTGGAAAGTACCTTGTGGGAGGTGACTCTAGCTGAATAATCAGCCGTAAAGACCATTGGCATTCTCAAGTTTGGCTTGAAGCCATAAATTGTCATTAGTTTTAAGAGGACAACCTCATGCAACATTGTTGAGTAAAGAAAGCCGATCAGAATTAGCATCGGTGGAGCCGCAATTCATTTTAACTCTTTGTTATCTGTATTTCTTCCTTCCTATCCAGGAGTTGCTGACTGTTACTGTCACTGAGGGAATGCGTAGGACTCTTTCTTTCTCTAGCGGTCCCTTGAAACAAGGAGGGTTTTTGTCATGGACCTTGGAGCAAGAGCTTGCTTGTGGAGCTGTTTTAACAAGGCGAGGCTGTTATGTTGCAGCCACTGCACAGTTCTGGCTGACCAGAAACTCTCCCATTCTTACCACCTGCCATAAGCCTATTGGAAAGATTTATGGGTCGGCAGTCAAGCTGCTTGGTCACACCACAGACACACCTTCTGTGGCCGTCAAGTCGTGGAGTGATGGACTCGAACCCAGAGCTGACCTAGAGGTAGTGATGCTACCCACTGTGCCACAAGATCTCCACACAGGACTGGAAGAGGCTATGCTCCATTGGAAGCAGATTCAAAAATAACTGTTGTAAGGAAACTGTATATATATTTCATAAGGAGAAATTTGCAGGGGAAAGATCCAGTGAGTGGGGTTAATTGGATAGCTCTTTCAGAGAGCCAGTACAGGCAAGATGGACCAAATGGCCTCCTTCTGTGCAGTAAGGTTCTATAATACTGATCTGGGAATGAACTGTTACTCTTTAGCAGGAACTGGAAAACTTCAGGAATCCACCCAACCAGGGTTTGTAACCCTAACGGTTGCAAGGTGTTGGGTGCAGTTCAGTAGGTCTTATTAAAGTACTTGTAGTCTTAGGTAGTTCAACAGTAAGTATTTATTAACTACTAGAAACTATGTACATAGGCACAGTAAAAGTCCAAGCTAAGTTAGCCCTCATGTTTAAACATTATGCTTCAACCAGGTGTCTCCCTAATGATTTTTCCACTTGGTCCTCCTTTCACTGAAACATTAACCCTAACCCTAATGTTAGTCGGCTGTTTGACTGCTCTTTCAAAGAACCAGCACAGGCCCGACCAGCCGAATGGCCTCCTCCA
Source organism: Carcharodon carcharias (assembly GCF_017639515.1). Classification (NCBI taxonomy): domain Eukaryota; kingdom Metazoa; phylum Chordata; class Chondrichthyes; order Lamniformes; family Lamnidae; genus Carcharodon; species Carcharodon carcharias. Next base: position 11,755,449 of record NC_054473.1, read on the forward strand.
GTGCTGCACGTTTCTCTAATTCTAGAAATGTGTGAAGGCATCAGGATCCTGACCTTGTAGGAACATAAGTGTTGAGAGAGAGAGAGAGAGAGAGCATGATTTGAGAAAGCAAGGCTGAAGAAGATGGTGTGACGAACGCAGGCAAAATATACTCCAACATGTCCTCCCCTGGGGGCCAGGGGGTCCTACTATTTTGTTATTAAAGATTAATTTTCTTCTGTGAAAGGTCAAGTGGAAGCTCAATGGTAAATGAAAAGTTCAATTAGGTAACCTGAAAAGCTCCTATTTGGAAAGCCGTGATTGAATCTCCCAACCGATCGCCTCTGTTCAATAGATTCGCTTGGTTAAAAACAGGGCTTGTTACTTGTTATGTGTTGGCATTTAAAAGATTTACTAGAATGGCACCAGGGATGAGGGGCCTTCGGACTGGAGAAGCTGCGATTGTTTTCCTTAGAGCATAGAGGGTTAAGGGGAGATTTAATAAAGGTGTTTAAAATCATGAAAGGCTCGGATAGAAGAGAAGAAAGAGATAAGAAGAAACCTTTCCCAGATGCAGGGAGGCCCGGTAATCAGAGGAGACAGGTTTTAGATAATTGGAAAAAAAGCAAAAAGGGGAGATGAGGACATTTTTTTTTTCTTTGTGAAATGTAATGATCTGGAAGGTGCTGCCTGAAAGAATAGTGGAAGCAGGTTCAATAATGACTGTTGTAAGGAAACTGTATATGTATTTCATAAGGAGAAATTTGAAGGAGAATGATCCAGTGAGTGGGGTTAATTGGATAGCTCTTTCAGAGAGCCAGTACAGGCAAGGTGGACCAAACGGCCTCCTTCTGTGCAGTAAGGTTCTATAATACTGATCTGGGAATGAACTGTTACTCTTTAGCAGGATCTGGAAAACTTCAGGAATCCACCCAACCAGGGTTTGTAACCTTAACGGTTGCAAGGTGTTGGGTGCAGTTCAGTAGGTCTTATTAAAGTACTTGTAGTCTTAGGTAGTTCAACAGTAAGTATTTATTAACTGCTAGAAACTATGTACATAGGCACAGTAAAAGTCCAAGCTAGGAGCTGTCTCCATGCTTGCTTCTACACATGTCTCTCCAACACCACACTGACCCCGAGGTATGGGTCATGTGTTCTCTTACATCACTCTGTGGGTGGTGCTGTACTCAGGCCCATGTTAACCCTTTATATATCAGACCTTTATACCGCTAAACAGAGGACACAACTGTCCTGAAATGGGCTGAATTCACTTTACAAGAATAAAGCACTAGTGTTAGTTTTCACTTATCCCAGAATGTTGAGACTCATGACCTCACTGGGTGCCCAGCTTTTGGCCAGAATTCTCTGTACCATACACTTTTCATGGAGTTTAAGTAGCTTCCAGGCTTTTGCCTTGTTTCAGTGGGTAGCGTTCTCACCTGATCCAGGAAGTTCCAATCCCACTCTAGAGGCTAAGAGTACGTAATCTAAGCTAGCATTCCTAGCGCTGTACTGAAGCTGAGCCACACTGTCAGTAGATAACATCATACAGATGAGGTTAGCCTAAGACACTTTATGCCCTCAAAAGTGGATGCACGTGACACCAATTTAAAGATGAGCAGCAGAGTTGTTCCTGGTGTCCTGCCCAATTTTTATCCCCCAACCCATATCGCCAAATAAAACAGATTATTGGGTCATTATTTCATTTCTGTTTGTTGGAACTTGGCATTACGACGGCTTCAAAAGTATTTCATAGGCTGTAAAGCACTGGGATGCCACAAAAGGCACCATATTGACACAAGTCTTTTTTTTAAATATTTGCTCTGCATGCCTAACAGTGCAATTGCCTGAGAGACACACACGCAAATTGGGCACAAATTTATTGTGTGTGGAAGTTTAGGAGTAGGTGAGTTATACTCACAATTATGTTATGTCTTCTGGATTCAAAATAATCACACTTTTAGTCTCAAAATGCTGGAGCTTCATCAAGTATATTTCTTGCAGTTTTCCATGTGACAGATGGACTGATACATCGTTGCTCAGCGCATGACTCCAGTGCAGCAGTAAAATGGACACCCCGGATATACATTCTCATAACAACCAGTTCCTATCTTTCTTACAAATAACTTAACGATATAATAAGTATCGCTCAAATTGATTGCCCATTGATCCCTCGGCCCGAACACATCTTTGTAGAAAATAATGGCCCTCATCCCTGAGGTCTAGAGCCTAAAACATGAGTTCCCTTCTGCGGCTTAGAAGCTCTCTTCAAATTAATAGAAGATTTTTTTCAAGTCCAGTGGGGAGTTGTAGTAACTGAAGCTTTAGCCTCGCCTGTTGTCTATCAGGATTCACGTGATGTTCTTGGAGGCTCTGACCAATGAGCCTTAAGCGCAGGCAATCCGGGGAGAAGGGGGGGTGGGGATTCCTGTCAAGAGTCCTGATCGAATATGTGGCATTGAAAAGCTCTCTGTAATAAAGTTTATCTGTTTCTTGCTGAAATCTGTCCGCTCCGTCAAGTCATTACAGAAGTGAAGATATTTGTCTGATGTCTTCTAGAATTTTGTCGAACTTTTTTTCAAAGTTCGCCCTTACTGAGCTCTGCTGTGCATTTTCTGTTCGCTTTATCATTATATTCTTGTGGCATCAATATAACTCGCATTAAAAATTGAAAAGATTCCCCTATTGCCGTTTGAGAAATATTCCGTGTTGAAACTTAAATCTTCCTCAGGAAGAGAAACATATGGGGGCGGAACTTTTCCATGCTCCCCGCAGTGGGTTTAATGGTGGGTGGGGTGGAGGGGAACAAACACGGCGGGAGCTCTGGAAATCGGTTTCACGCTGTCAGAAAATGGCATCCGGATCGTCCGCTCCCACCCGCCACAGCGGATAGTAATTCCCACCAGAGGCTGGTGTGAAACCGGTTTGCATCCCGCTAACGGGATACAGATGTAGGCCCCACCGTAATCACCCTCCCCACGCCCGATCATCCTCTCTACCAGCGGGAAATCACACCGGTCCAGAACACAGCTGGACCAACGTGGCATGTACATATTGGCGCTTTACTGAAGAAAGCCTGGGGCAGCCCCTAGAGTGATCGTGGGCCCTGGAACACGCAGCAGTGGGGTGAGGGGAAGCATCCATCAGGTGGATCTTCCAGCTTCAGTATCTTCGAGGAGGTCCAGCTTCTTTCTTGTCTATTCAAGACGAGAGCAAGGCAGAAAACTGGAAACTATAGGCCAGTTAGCTTGGCGTCTGTCATGAGGAAGTTGTTGGAATCGATCATTAAGGAGGTTATAGTTGGGCACTTAGAAAAACTCAAGGTAATCGAGAAGAGTCAGCGTGGTTTTATGAAAGGGAAATTGATTGGAGTTTTTTGGAGGAGTGACATGCAGTGTGGATAACAGGGAAGTCTGTAGATGTACAGTGCTTGGATTTCCAGAAGTCATTTGATAAGGTGCCACATCAAAGGTTTTTACAGAAAATAAAAGCTCAAGGTGTAGGGGGCAACATAATAGCATAGATAGAAGATTGTCTGGCAAAAAAACAGGGAGTTTGCATAAATGGGTCTTTTTTTGATTGTCAGGATGTGATACATGGAGTCCCGCAGAGTTTTGTGCTGGACCCTCAACTTTTTACAATTTATATTAATGACTTAGGTGAGGGGAGTGAAGACATGGTAACTAAATTTGCAGATGACACAAAGATAGGTTGGAAAGTATGTTGTGTAGAGGACATGAGGAGGTTGCAGATGGATACAGATAGGTTGAGTGAGTGGGCAAAGATCTGGCAAATGGAGTTTAATGTGGGAAAATGTAAAGTTGTTCACTTTGGCAGGAAGAATAAAAAAGCAGAGTATTACTTAAATGGAGAATGGCTGCGTAATCCTGAGGTGAGAGAGATCTACATGTTCTAGTACATGAGTCACAAAAAGTTAGCATGAAGGTAGAGCAAGTAATTAAGAGGAATAATGGAATGTTATCCTTTAGTACAAAAGGAATTGAACATAAAAGTAAGGATGTTACGCTTTAGTTATACAGGGCATTAGTGAGACTGTATCTCGAATACTGTGCACAGTTTTGGTTTCCTTATTTCAGGAAGGATGTAAATACATTGGAGGCGGTTCAAACGAGGTTTACTAGATTGATACCTGGAATGAACAGGTTGTCTTATGAGGAAAGGTTGGACAGACTGGGCTTGTTTCCACTGGAGTGTAAAAGAGTGAGGGGTGATTTGATTGAACTGTACAAGATTCTGAACGGCCTTGACAAGGTGGATGTGGAAAGGATGTTTCCTCTTGTGGGTGAGTCCAGAACTAGGGGGCACTGTTTTAAAATTAGGAGTCACCCTTTTAGGACAGAGATGAGGAGAATTTTTTTCTTTCAGAGGGTTATGCGACTTTGGAATTCTCTGCCTCAGAAGGTGGTGGAGGGGGGGGTCACTGAATATTTTTAAGGCAGAGGTAGATAGATTCTTGTTAGGCAAGGGGATCAAAGGTAGATGGGGTAGATGGGGATGTGGAATTCGAAACACAAGCAGATCAACCGTGATCTTATTGAGTGGTGGAGCAAGCTCGAGGAGTTGAATGGCCTACTCCTGTTCCTATTTTTTATGTTCTTATGTTGTTGGAGGTCCATCTTCTTTCTTCAACGGTGGGTCAGTTACATCTAGCCGCCTTTTCAAAGTGGCACCCAGAAACGATGGCAGGGCACAAGCCATCGAGTCCGCCGTACCACGTGAAGCATCACAAACCCCACCCCCCCGCCCCCACAAAGCATTTAATGGGGCTGGGGTTGCATGAAATAGCGTGAATTCCCAGCGGCCTCCGCAGTGGAAAACACTCTCCATCCCCACCCCTACCACAGGGAGGGAAAATTCCCCCCATCATGCGAGTTCTACATGACCCTTGGGGCCCTGATGGTTTGCATTGCTTTACACCCACATTTTACATTTGACTGTGTTCTAATGTGTTTCACTGGAAATTTGTGGGGAAAGGTGTGCCCATCTGGAGATTGGGCACGGGTAGGATTGCACCCTTGGCTCTAACTCCTGGGTTGGACCCACAGAGGAAGCTCAAGGTGTATTGAGGCAGAGTTACACAATTCAATCACACAAACCCCTTGCACAATAGACTTGCAGTACATCAGGGTGGATGGTGGCTTAGTGGTAGTGTCAGTGACCCAGGCAAATGGACTTGGGGTGTGGGTTTAAATCACCCCCATGGCAGCTGGTGGAATTTAAAATCAGCCAATAAAAAATCTGGAATTGAAAGCTAAGCTTTAGTGATGGTAAACCATGAAGCAACCATCTGGTTCATTGATGCCCCTTTGGGGGAGGAAGTCTGCTGTATTTACCTGGCCTGGCCTACATGTGACTCCAGACCGAAACAATGTAGTTGATGCTAAACTGGTTGAGCAAACCTTTCAGTTCAAGGGCACTTAAGGATGGGCAACAAATGCTGGCCTTACCAGCAACACCCACATCCGTTCAAAGGACTGAAGAATCAGATATTAGAGCTTGCATCGTAAAGGATTATGGAGGAATTTTTTCCCCCTTTCTATATAATTTGTGGAGATTCTCTAATAATAGTAATTATGTGGAATAGTTGAGGAAACTTAAGAAATCTTGTTTTTAAAATGAGTTATTTTGAAATTTGATCTTTTTATTTTTATTAAGCTCTTCGTTAGTACGTTACTAAGTATAGCACAGATGCCTGATTGTCTCTTGACGTGCAGGCTATGAGTGGCACCATCAGGCAATTGCCAGGCATCTAATGCAGTTTCAGATCTCAATACTTCAAAGTCTCAACTAGTTCCCTCTGTGGAATGAGGCTCTACACTGAAAACGTCAGCTTCAGATATGGAAACTTCAAAGTTCTCCTTCGATTCCTCAGTGGACTTGACATGGTAGAAGGAAAAAGATGAAAAGCTGTTGGATTTACTATGCAATGTTTTAAATTAACGTTTGGAGTTCACAATTTGGTATTTAAACTTACCGACTCTGGTGTGTGCGCTTGTTAGATGAGGAAAGAATGTTGGTCTGTCTTCTCTACACTTAACTCATTGAGGGCAGACATCTCTCTAATTTGATCTCCCTCTCAAGCCCTAGTCCATTCATGACTTGAATCCTGGCCCCTGAATTTCGGCAGAGATCTTTCGCCATCTCAATCCAACACAGGATATTGGAGAAAGGTCAAGGATGATTCATGAACCCTCTCTCACCTTTAACCTTTTTAATGGCTAGAGCTTTTCTGACTTCTCCCCATATGTTCCTCCTAAATTCAACCCATTCCAGCCCACACATTCTGCCCCCTCCGTCTGTCCTCATTGTTTTCCAAACAAGGCACCTTATGCCACCCCTCACTCCAAATCATTCTCCCGCAGGGCCTCATAATTATGGAACCCTTCAGTTCTCTTTGACCACCCCACCCCCACCCCCACTCCTCACCCCCAATTCTCCTACTGTCCGCAACCTATCGAAATCCGAGCTTGTTCCAGTTCTGGAAACTGTCTTCATCCCAACGAGCTGGAGCAGGCCGAAATAAATCGCAGAATTGTACAGCTCTGAAGGAGTCCATTCAGCCCATCATGTGTGCCAACTCTTTGAAAGGGCTATCCAATTAGTCCTGCCCTTTCCCCATAACATTGTGGTTATTCTCCATTCCCAGTAGTTATTCAATTTCCCTTTGACTATGGAATCTGCTTCTACCACCATTTTAGGAAGCACATTTCAGATCATAATAACTTCCAGTGTAACTAATATTCTTCATATTCCCCCCCCCTTCCCATTCTTTTGTGAATTATCTTAAATCTGTGTCTTGTGGTTACTGACCCGCCTGCCAGTTTTTCCTTCTCTACAGTACAACCCATTCGCGATTTTGAACGTCTCTGTAAACCCCCTTCATCACCTCAGCTCTAAGGAGAATAATCCCAGCTTCTCCGGTCTCCCCACCTAACTGAAGTCCCTCACCTCTGGCACCATTCTTAGTAGATCTGCTCTGCACCCTCTCCAGGACTGAGAAACTGGTCTCAAACCGGAGAGACGGAGTTGAATGTCTCCGCTGAATTCCTAACCTTGTGAAGTGAAGCCTCGCCCTGCCCCAAATGGAAACGGCACCGTGACACAAGTCAGCTTTCCAACTTCCGACTGGTTTCAGCACCTTCCATTGAGCTACACCTGAAGCACAACATTGCCACTTAGGTAATTCCTTGATACTTTGTACCCCCACCCCAAACATCTCCTTATGCACTTCATACCCCCCCCTCAGACACCTCCCTAGGCATTTTATACCCCCATTCTCAGCTCCTCCCCACTTTACAGTGCCCTGTGCATGTCCTCACCCCAGGATAACTCCCTAGGCACTTCCTGTTCCCTTCCCCTCCCCCCACCCCACCCCCTGACCCTCCCCAGATGACTCCCTACAAGGGGAGACCACCAGATTGAGGGGGCATCAATATGGCATACTCACAAACAAATCCAATCAGGAATTTAGGAGAATCTTCTACCCAGAAAGTGGTGAGAATGTGGGACTCACCACCACATGGAGTAGTTGAGGTAAATGGCTAGATAAACACATAAAGAGGAAAGGAATAGAAGGTTATGTTGATGAGGTTAATGGGAGATGCTTCCTGGGAGCATAAACATGGACATGGATTAGTTGGGCCGAATGGCCTATTTCTGTGCTGCAACTGCTGTTATTTCCTTGATCTGTTTTGTTGTTTATCTGTAGTCTTGTGCTATTGGCCAGGATTTTCCATGCCTGCCAGCATTGGGCATGTTCGGTGGCACAAGCGGACAATATGGCACAATCGGTTTCACGATGGCATGAAACCAGTTTGCAATTGTCCGCTCAGCCCACCAACGACAGACCCCATTTCCCACCATCGGACGTCAGGATACAGCAGCAAGTCAATATAAGGTAGGCCCACTGGACTCATCCCCATCCCCCTGCCCTCTGGATCGTCCGCCCATGTCGCTGGGAAAACAAGCCGACGTTTCACAACAGCACATAAGCAATTGCATCTGGTAGACTGCACTTCGCTCAGGACTTTGAGGTTTGTTTACCTACCTTGCTTCGGTCAGCACTCGCAGTCATCAGCGCCAGGCTTCACAGGCAGCACCGCGTCACTTATAAGGGGGCTCACAGGCAGGTCTCTACCTACCAGACCCAGCCATATGCGGGCGTCTTTGCAATGGCTGCAGGGCTAGGGCTTGCTTGGGGAAGGGGGCGAAGTGACTTCAGGCCAGGGAAGAGGCTGCAGGACGAGAGCTGTACTGGGGAAGGGGGGTGGGGAAGGGGGGTATCCTAGGGCATGTGTGGGGGCACATGTTGATCTGTGCAAGTGGCCTCAAGATGGTGAGGACTGAGGAGGCAGCCTCCAGAGGAGGTGAGGTCAGATGGACATGTGAGGGTGTGTGTGTGTGTGAGAATGGGTGGTGATGTCCCTTGAGCTGGCAGTGAGTGAGATGACAGTGAACGTGTGATGGGTTTGAGTGTGTGGGTTTAGAGTGATGAGGTGGTTGCCTTACCCTGGCTGTACAGATAAGATCATTCATCCTCTATCTGCACTGGATGGCCAACCTCTTCTGCAACATTGGCACTGACCACCACTGCCACTGCCTGCCATGCTGGATGGTGATACCGCTGCCCATCCTGTGGCCAGAGCAGGGGTAGAGGACATCATGGTGGGCCTCCAGAACGTCCAAACGGCCTTCCAGTGACTGGGGGGGCTGCAGTCTTTTTGACTTTCGTGAACATCTTCCCTGCAGTAGTTGTGGGGTGGGAGCGCTGAGATGTGTGCACGAGGCTGGACTTTTGATATGGCGTCCGGGCATGATGAAGAGGCAAGGTGATGGCGGGCGGATGAATGAGAGCCCGCCCACCATGGAAACAGCGTGTTTCCCGTGACCGCATAAATAATGTGGCGGGATTGGGGGGGGTGGGGGGGGGGCGGGGGGGGCGACACGGCGTGAAAACCCACCATTGCGGCCGTGCGCAAACCTGGGACGATTGCGCCCGCCGTCAAGCAAAGTAATTATCTGATGGCCAATGAACTCCGCCAAGACAGGAAGTCAACAGGAGCCGCATTGTGTTGGGAAAGACCTCCGTTGAGTACTAAATGTGCTGAAATCTCTCATTTGAAATTTATTTGGATTTCAGATTTTCTTTTAAAAAAAAAATGCTTTTCAGAACAAGTAGTGGCTCGTCTGAGGTACCACAATTGATGTGCTTTCTTTGTATCTTCTGCTATCAGGAAATTTGACAGACAACAAAGATCAGAAATGCAGCAGGTCCTCAGGAAATGAATTAAGTGTGCAGGGACAGAAGAAAAGACCTGAGAAGCTGATTATATGCAGCGTATTGATTTGAGAGAATCACAGCATAAAAATTGAAATGGCTTTTGCATGTACAGGGCCATAAGAAGCACTTTCCTTCTGACTAAAAGACCTAGTTGCCATAGCGACGAGGAGGCCTTGAATCTGAGAGTACAAGGTTTGATCGGGAGGCTGCAACAATTTTATTTCTTTGGCTGCCTTTTCCATTTAAACCCCTCCCTTATCTATCTTTCCCTTTCTTGTTTCGCTCTCTGCCGAGCTTTTTGCCTTTCATTTGCTGCCTCAGCCTCACACCGAGGGAGGTGCAAGCTCCACCATCTTGAGCCATGGCAACAGGATGCGGTGAGGCAGGAGACGCTGCTGTAGTCTCCTTCCAATATGACTGGAGAAATAGTGCCATTCACAACCTCCTGGTATCACAAAGAGATTCACAATCCAATTATCTTGAAGTGTTGTAATGCAAGAAAGGTGGGTGGTCAATTTGCACACAGCAATCTCCCATCAACAGCAATGAGATATATGACCACATAATCTGTTTTTTTTTAGTGAAGTTGATTGAGTGGTAAATATTGACCAAGACACCAGCCCTTCTTTGAACAAATACCACAGGGTCTTTCTCTGTCCCATCTGAGACAGACATGGCTTGGCTTTAACACCTCATCTGGAAGGCCGCACTTTCAGCAGTGCGGCACTCACTCAGTACTGCACTGGGAGTGCCAGCCTAGATTTTTGTTGTCAAGTCTTTGGAGGGGGCTTGAACCCACAACCTTTTAACGTCAGAAGTAGGAGTGCTACTCACTGAGCTGCTGCTGCTGATATTGATGTAGGAAAGGGGGCATGGGTTTGGCAGGGGGAGGGTACACACAAGAGTGCATAGTGCTCAGAATTATGTGTGAATAAGAGAGTAAAGTTCAGGTGAGCAATGACTATTATGGTATCAGTAATATGGAATGAGCTAAGAAAGTAGTGCAAGAAGAGAGGTACAAGGTGAGAAGAGGTTTCACCAATCCCATTTCACCAATGTGTCAGCCAGGGCTCAGTGGGAAGCAGCCTCATCTCTGAGTTAAGTTGCAGAGTTCATAGTCCCCCTCCAGAGACATGGGCACAAAATCAAGGCTGGAGGCTGAACACATCAGTGCCATACTAAGGGAGTGCTACACTGTTGGAGGTGCTGCCTTTCAGGTGAGACCAAGGCTTTCTCTGCTGTCTTAGGGAATGCATAAGATCTTATGGCATAATTTCTTAGAAGATTAGGGGAGTTCTCCCCTGTGTCCCAGTTAATATTTCACGCACACCCCTAAAACAGGTTACCTGGTAATTTATCACATTGCTGTTTGTGGGATCTTGCTATGTGAAAATTGGTTGCCGTATTTCCCGCCATCACAGCAGTGACTACACCTCTAGAGAGTGCTTCAGTGGCTGTGATAAGCTTTTTTTTATGTCTTGAGTATATGAGTTCACTAGTCATGTAAACTCGAATTGCGGGCCTTCATTGTACACTTGTTAGTTGATGCTCACTGTCATTAAAGGAGAGAGACCGACATAAAAACAAACTGTGATTAGTTTATTGCAACACAAGGCAGATCACTAAATCCTCGGGTGTTCCCACAACCACCTCCAGCTCTAGACTTAGTTAACCAATAGCCGGCGCTGTACGGCGATTGGTCAATACTGTCACATGGTTAGTGCACTTACAGTCTCTTAGAGGTACATGGTACTCCACTTTACCACATCCCTCCCCTTTTACTTAGAGAATACAGTTGACAAACTTAATAACGTGAACTATTTATGCTAATAACTATTTACAAATCGAGTCTCTCAGGAGGCTGTCTTGGACGTGTTGAGCATCGCAGTTCAACAACCTCAGCTGGTTTCTCTGAGACTTCCTTTTCAGGGGCCAGTTGATGATTTCACCACCATCCAGGTGCAGTCACGTTCACTCCTGCTGCCTTTCCCCTCCATAGAGGGCAACAAGCACAAAGCATTTGTGCACAGAGAATTTTTTTGTTTTGTTTTGTTTTTCTTTTCGAGGATTGTCAATAATTCCTCTCTTTCTCTCTGCATGCCATCTTCTTGGTAGCACTGATCTGTATCTCAGTCTTCTCTTTACTTCCGCTATTGGCTGGATTAGACTCAGGCATGAGATGAATGTGAGTGAGCTCAGTAGCTGGGTTTTCCGACAGCTCTTCTGAGAACTCAGGGCCTTGTAGTTTCAAAGCTTCAGGGCTTTTACGCAGCTGCTGCTCCAGCTCTTTCAATCCTCTCCTATTCTCATTAATAGTTTCCTGTAGAATCTCATGTCATTGCCCCTTCTCAACTAATTTGTTCCTTAACTTGGCCAGAGGGAGGTTTAACTATTTCTTTTCTTCATATCTTTTCAGTGGCACAAATTGGGAGCTGACTGAATTTTGTAGCGCACTAAAGTCCTTTAATAGGTTTTCCTTTTCCTGTCAAAGGATGCTGACTTCAACTTGAACTCTGTTCCAGTGCAACACTTCGATGGGCTTCTCCCATTGGGTCTTCATATATTCATTTTTTCATGCAGCAACACTCCTAGTTTCTACTGTGGCTACAAGAGCAAGTCAGAGGCTAGGAATCCTGCGACGAGTAACTCACCTCCTGACTAAGGCACAAGTCAGGAGTGAGATGGAATACTCCCCACTTGCCTGGATGAGTGCAGCTCCCACAATACTGAAGAAGCGGTACACCATCCAGGACAAAGCAGCCCGCTTGACTGGCACCACATTCACAAATATTCACTCCCTCTACCATCGACACAGAGTAGCAGCAGTGTGTACCATCTACAAAAGGCACTGCAGGAATTCACCAAGGATCCTTCAATAGCACCTTCCAAACCCAAGACCACTACCATCTAGAAGGACAAGGGCAGTAGATAGATGGGAACACCACCAACTGGAGGTTCCCCTCCAAGTAACTCATCATCCTGGCTTGGAAATATATCGCCGTTCCTTCACTGTTGCTGGCTTAAAATCCTGGAACTCCCTCCCTAACAGCACTGTGGGTGTACTTACACCACATGGACTGCAGCAGTTCAGGAAGGCAGCTCACCCCCACCTTCTCAAGGGCAACTAGGGATAGACAATAAGATGCTGGTCTAGCCAGCAAAGCCCACATCCCATAATGAATGTGAAAAAATACTGCACCTTAACCTGACATATCCCTTTAGGTCTAATTTCTTCACCTGTTTGCAGCTTAGTGTCCGAAACTTCCAATCTTAAAGGATGGGTTCCTTTATTCAAGTATCTGAATGTCTGTCCTCCAATGACGGACATCGACACTCTAGCATCAACTTCCATCTTAACGGATTGTCCATTGACTATAATGACTACTTGGGTTGGCTCAGTTCTGCTCACTTTCAGATTACATAATGAATGGATGTCTGATTCTGGTTCTTCTGGTTCTTCCATTGAGACACATGTCACAATTTCTCCCTTTGCCTTTAAAATGCTACCTCAGCCTATCTCTGCGGCACCACCTTAGGTGAACATAGCTCTGGCAGAAAAAGCATTGGGCTTGTTTGAATTGTCGATCGCCCACTGGGATGTCTGGATGCATTCCTGTCTTTCATTTTGTAGGTTTTCACTGTGGTACTGCTGTTTTTTACTGATCTGTACATTGGGGGTGTTTCCCATGTTTCTCGAGGGTCCAATATTTTTGCACCTGTCTTGCCCTATCATATGGACGGTGCAAATTTTGCGCATCTCTTATAGCTTCCGAATTTGTAACAGCACTCTCCATGGCTGTGGCTAATTTTAATGCCCCACTGAATTCTGGACTAGCTTCGGCTAGCAAACACCTTTGAACAGGATCATCTCCAATCCCACACGTCAGTCAGTCTCTCAACGTATCACCAATGGACGTTCCGAATTCGTAATGTTCAGTCAATGCCTTTAAAATGGCCATATCGTCAGCTATTGTCTCCCCTGGCAGCCTATTCCTTGAATTTTGGGACCTTTGGGATATTTCACTATGGATAAGGTGCAATATAAATGCAAGTTATTGTTGTTGAGTTTGAAACAAACTCCTATAGAAGAAGCAGCCAAGGCGATTGATCAGTCAACTTTTATCAACAAAGGGTCTTGATTAAGACCTGGTCACAAGCAGGATTAGCGATTCTAGCCTAACAGTTAGATGTGATAATGAAACATAATTTCACCAGGCTGGGGCCAGGAACAGGAGGAAGATTGGAAATGAAAGCTACCTTGAATAGTGGGTATAGATTAATATTCTCAGATGCACATAATACATCTCCAGTTTAATTGCCAATTTGCTTCTTAGACTCCAGCATCTCTACGTCTTCTCAAGTAACATTGCAGCCTTATTCTGCTGTGTCAGGCTTGGCTCAGTGGGTGGGACTCTCACCTCTTGGGTTAATTGGTTCAAATCCGCATCTCGCATTTGACCATCTAATGTAGGTTAACACTCATGCTGCTGCTGAGGCCGTGAAAAAGGCACAAGCATTCATTTAAGAAGACCAACCTTTGTCTGTAGAGACCCATGCCTTCAATATGATGTGATCTTTCTCTCCAGGCAAGAGCTGATCCAGCTCCCTCCAGAAGGTGTGAAAAGAGTCAACTACCATCGCACCAGCTGGAAACATTCCAGAGGCTCAGTGCTCTCTGGGGAATATTCCAGCCCCAGCATCCAGTCTCTCCTATACATACACTATGTAAGCTCATGTCCAGAATCTGTTGAATTGAAATAATCAATAACCGATAAGGACTCTATCCGGCCCTTTCATAATTTTACAGACAATCCATCAAGTCACCTCCAAGTCTATGTTGCTCTAACGCAAATATACCCAGGACCTTGAGTGCCTCTGGGTGGCTGAGGTTCTTTAGGCTAGAAATTGTCCTTGTAGCTCTCCTCTGGGCCTTTCCCAAGGTCATGATACCACCCAGCATACAGGGAACCAAAACTGAGCACAGTATAGAGGCCTGACCGGCGACCTCTATAATTACAGAGTGATGTCCTAGATAGAGGGCTCTCCGCTTCTTCCTCGAACAGAGGACCGAACAATTCTTATCCACCACTACTCTCCTCCGTCTGGCTGAACTTGTTTTCTCAATGAACAATTTCTCCTTAAACTCCTTTCACTTCCTCCAAATAAAAGGTGCTGCTATGGGTACCTGCATAGGCCCCAGTTATGCCTGTCTCTTTATGGGGTTTGTGGAACATTCCTTGTTCCTGTCCTACTCCTGCCCCCTCCTACAACTCTTTCTCCAGTACATCGCTGACTGTTTCGGTGCCACTTCATGCTCTCGTCTGGACCTATTAATTTTGCTTCCAATTTCCACCCCTCCATCATTTTCACATGGTTCATCTCTGACACTTCCCTTCTCTTCCTTGACTTTTCTGTCTCAATTTCTGGTGATAGACTGTCCACCAATATCCATTACAAGCCTACCAACTCCCACAGCTACCTCGACTACAGCTCCTCACACCCCGCTTCCTGTAAGGACTCCATCCCATTCTCTCAGTTCCTTCGCCTCTGTCGCATCTGTTCTGATGATGCCGCTTTCAAAAACAGTTCCTCTGACATGTCTTCCTTCTTCCTTTACCGAGGTTTTCCACCCACGGTCGTTGACAGGGCCCTCAACCGTGTCCGGCTCATCTCCCGCACATTCGCCCTCACGCCTTCTCCTCTCTCCCAGAAACATAATAGGGTCCCCCTTGTCCTCATTATCACCCCACCAGCCTCCACATTCAAAGGATCATCCTCCGCCATTTCTGCCAACTCCAGCATGATGCCACAATCAAACACAACTTCCCTTCACCACCCCCCCCGGCGGCATTCTGCAGGGACCATTCCCTCCGGGACACCCTGGTCCACTCCTCCATCACCCCCTACACCTCAACCCTCCCACTGCACTTTCTCATGCAACCGCAGAAGGTGCAACATCTGCCCCTTGACTTCCCCCTCTTCACTGTCCAAGGACCCAAACACTCCTTTCAAGTGAAGCAGCATTTCACTTGCACTTCCCTCAATTTAGTCTACTGCATTCGCTGCTCCCAATGCAAACCTCTACATTGGGGAGACCAAACACAGACTGGGTGACCACTTTGCGGAACACCTTCGGTCTGTCCGCAAGCATGACCCAGACCTCCCTGTCGCTTGCCATTTCAACACACCACCCTGCTCTCATGCCCACATATCCGCCCTGGGCCTGCTGCATTGTTCCAGTGAAGCTCAACGCAAACTGGAGGAACAGAACCTCATCTTCCGACTAGGCACTTTACAGCCTTCCGGACTGAATATTGAGTTCAACGACTTTAGATCATGAACTCTCCCCTCCATCCCCTTTCCAATCCCCCTTTTTCCAATAATTTATATATATTTTTCTTTTCCCACCTATTTCCATTACTTTTAAATGTATTTCCATCCATTGTTTTATCTCTACCTTTTAGCCTATTTCAATCCCTTCACCCCACCCCACACCCACTAGGGCTATCTGTGCCTTGCTCCTCCTGCTTTCTACCCTTAATGTCACCTATTAGCACATTCCTTAGATAATATCACCACCGTCAACGCCTCTTTGTCCTTTTGTCTATGACATCTTTTGGCAATCTCCACCTATCACTGGCCCTCTATCCAGCTCTAGCTGTCCCATCCCCCCTTAGACCAACTTATATTTCACCTCTTTTCTATTTTTCCTTAGTTCTGTTGAAGAGTCACACGGACTCGGAACGTTAACTGTGTTCCTCTCCGCAGATGCTGTCAGACCTGCTGAGTTTTTCCAGGTATTTTTGTTTTTGTTTTGGATTTCCAGCATCCACAGTTTTTTGCTTTTATCCTAGATTTATACTCAGTGGTTCCACTAATACAACCCAATACCCTGTCCATTTCAGTGACAGTTTCTCCTCGTTGGTCATGAACCTTCAATGATAGGTGCCACATAATACAGGGGGATCTTTTTGTCTCTCAGTACCGTTCCCTCCAAATGTTGCATTCATTCTGTCCTGACCTGACCAACATGCTCGAAACTACATTTGTTTAAATTAAACACCAACATGTTTCCCATTTGCCAATGTGTGTCTCGCTCCTAGGGCACATCTGAACTGTTTTGGATGTGATTGCATTCCTCCACCATTTTAACCCTTGTACAAAGTTTGGTGTCACCTGCGATACTGACTATATTCCCAACACTACTCTCCAGTCTCTAGGTCATTAATACCAGGCCTAGGACCGATTCCAAGGGGGTTGTCGAGTGGCCTGGGCTGGGGTTGGTGTGCTGTTGCACTGTCAGATCAGTCCAGTATCCAGGCTAACATTCGTCCCTCAATCAATCGCATAAAGATTAACAGGTCATCTACCACATTTGTCGTTGATAGGATCTTGATGTCACATCTGCCTAAAACACAAAAGTAACTGCACTTAAGAAGTCATTCAAAGGCACTATATAAATGTATCTTTCTTTATTTCCTACTTTACTTCCATCCTGCCTGGCACTGAAATTATTTCACTTGTTAGAGAGAGGGACAATAAAGAGTTAGGACTGTCAGCAAAAGCTGACTATGGCTGGAATTTTCTGGCCCTGTTGGCATCGGGCAGATTGGCGGGCGAGGGGAAACAATATGCTGAGAAGGCCAAAAATTGTGAAACCCAGTTTGCGATTGTCCACTCTACCGGTCAATGGTGGGCCGCATATCCTGCTGCCACACTTCGGGAATCTAATTTCAATACTTTAGCTTCTCATTATAAGCCCTGCTCGCCGGAATCATCCCTCCCCACCCCCCCCACCCCCCCAACGCTGGATCATCCGGGCACATTGGCATGATGGCATGCTGGCGTGTTTCATAACTGTACATGAGCGACGTGCACCTGGTAAGCTGCACTTCACTCAGGACTTTGAGGTTTGTTTGCCTACTTTCCTTCAGGCAACACTTGCAGCCATCAGCGCCAGGCTTCGCAGGCAGTACCACATCACTTTTAGGGGCATTCATGGGCAGGTCTCTACCTACCAGACCAGCTGAGGAACGCGGGTGGCTTTTCAATGACTGCAGGGCTGGGGCTTGCTTGGGGAAGGGGGGGAAGTGGCCTCAGGCCAGGGGAGAAGCTGCAGGGCTGGGGCATTATTGGGTAAGGGGGAGTATCCCTGGGTGTGTGTGTGGGGGGCACACGTTGATCTGTGCAAGTGGTTTCAAAGAAGGTGAGGGCTGAGAAGGCAGCCTCCAGAGGAGTTGAGGCCAGATGGAGATGTGAGGGTGTGTGTGAGAGAGTGGGCGGTGATGTCCCTTGAGCTGGCAGTGAGTGAGATGCCAGTGAATGTGTGATGGGCTTTTGTGTGAGTTTAGAGTGACGAGATGGTTGCCTTACCCTAGCTACACGGATGAGATCTTTCATCTGAATTTTGGATGGCCGACCTCTTGTGTGCAGCATTGACACTGACCACCTCTGCCACCGCCTCCCAAGCTGGAGTGGTGAGACTGATGGGCGTCCTGCGGCCAGAGCAGGGGGTAGAGGACATCGTGAAGGGCCTCCACGGTACCCAGAAGGTTCCCCGGGGATTCCTCACTGAATTGGGGGGGGTTCCCCTTTTCTTGGCTTTTGGCGCTATGTCTTCACCGGTAGCCTCCTGGGCTGCAAGGATTGAGAAGTGTGAGCGTGGTGCCTTGCCTGGGGGAGAGGGGAGGTAATAGCATAGCAGACGAATCAGAGACCACACGCCAGAGTGTTTCCTGTGGCTGAATAATTATTGAGGAGATACGGTGTAAAAACCCGCCATTGCTGATCACTTTCCCACCTGCTACCACACTTAGTGCAAATTTGGGACGATTTTGTCCTCCAAGTCGGATTGATTCTCTTTTTCATGGACTACTTTTACCCCCTTGTAAAGTCTGACAGACATGCAACGCGTCCCATCTGCTTCAAGTGCACAGGCATATCATTTTTTTCCGGTATAGACAGTGAGCTTCTACTTTGAGCACAAACCTTGGCTTTCCCTTTCAGTTGTTCAGCAGAGGGAGGGGGTGCAGAGAATAGATCCTGTCACTAAACTAATAACTGAACGAGAGAGAGAATGGCAGCACACATGGAGAAGAAGCATCAGCTATAGCAGCACGAGGAGTTAATCAATAACAGACACACGGGCAGAGTCTGGCAGTGAATGGAATGAGAAGTGAGAACCTTAATAACCAAACACACTCATTAGATTCAAATGAATATTTTACTTTCCACATTGCAGCCAATTACAGGGCAGTAATAGAAGCTGCAGCCTTGATCCGGATGATGGGATGCAGAGCTTTAGTTTATTCTGATGTAGAATTCCAATTTGTGTGCACTGGAACACAGAGGATCTGGAATATGAACCATTTTGCGGCACCAGAGTGGCTACAGATGAGATGGCGTTTACATCATCCTGAACGATTCAGTTTTTCTTCCACTTAAAAATAACAGGGGGAGTTTGATCTTTTTCTTCAAACTCCCCTACCCCCAATCCCCCTATCAAGCTCCCTCTGACTCTGGAGGTCCATTCAGATCCTTTCTGAGGAATCTTGTCTCGAGCTTCTGTCGTGATCGCCATAACAGAAAGCAGATGTCGAGACACTGGAGTAGGAGCAAAACTGGTTGACAGGGCAGAAGCCAGAACTGAAAGGAATGATCGGGGCCTCTTTTCACTAGGCAAGAGAAGACTGAGAGGTGACCTGATAGAGATCTTTAAGATTATGACAGGGTTTGACATGGTGAAGATATTTCCATTTATGGGAAGGCCAGAACTGGAGACCACAAATAAAAGACCATCAGTAATAAAACTCAACAGGGAATTCAAGAGGAACTTCTTTACCCAGAAAGTGGTGAGAATGTGGAACTCACTACCACATGGAGTAGTTGAGGTAAATAATGTAGACGCATTTAATGGGAAGCTAGATAAACACATGAAAGAGAGATGAACAGAACATTATGCTAACTGGGTGAGATAATGAGGGGTGGGAGGAGATTCAGATGGAGCACAAACACCAGCATGGACCAGTTGGGCCAAATGGCCTGTCTCTGTACTTTCCATCTTTGTAATGACCCTAAACAGACTGTGAAGCATTTGGTATCACCTGACAGTACCCTGACCTCCAGCTTTCAGTCTACCCCCTTTACAAACCTTTGACATTTTTCTACTTTGCCCCTTTGAACTTTGCCTTCTCATTCCTCCGATGTTTGTGCTCTACACAACCTCCATCCTCATTGTGTTAAAATTAAGACTCATTACTCCATCACCTACTCTAACTCATTCCCTCCCAAGACTTGGAAACTCCTCACAACTTTCATCGTTTTCAATCTGTGACTGATCCTTGATTGCCCCCTCCTGTCATCCTCTTTTCTGGTGTGCCAGTCATGGCTCAGTTGGTAGCACACTTGCCTCTGAACCTCAAGGTTCTGGATTCAGGCTGAATCTCCAGTGCAGTACCGAGGGAGTGCTACTCTGTCAGAGATGTGTATTTCTGATGAGATTTTAATCTGAGGCCCCACCCTTCTCGCTTGGGTGGATATAAAAGATCCCATTTTGAAGTAGAGGAGGGGAGAGTTGTTCCTGATGTCCTGATCAATGTTTATCCCTCAATCAACATCACAAAAAACAGATTGGTCATTATCACATTGCTGTTTGTGTAAGTTTCCTCTGTGAAAATTGGCTGCTGCATTTCCTACATGGTAACAGTGATAACACTTCAGAAAGCACTTCATTGGCTGCAAAAGCATTTTGAGATAGCTGGTTGTGAAAAGTGCTACATAAGTGCAATTCTCTTTTTTCAACCTTGGTTACATTCAGCACAGTGGATCTCCAGCCCTTCACCAGGGCTCCTCATCTGCTTCTGGCAGAGTTTGGTGTAGAGTTTACTTTGAGAATTATTCCAGCATCATGTTGCCTCTGTATAGAAATCAGTGCGGCAGCCAGACCCAGCATCACAGCCCATTTCGTCGGTGAGTAACTTCCAACCCGAGTTTCCTGGGTGCGATAAGTTTCCTGATGTTAACCGGTCCGCAGCAACAACAGCAACGTGCATTTATACGGCGCCTTTAATGGGCGGTGGGGCACAGAAGGATCTGAAAACAAGAATGGGAATTTTAAAATGGAAGCCAGTGCAGGTAGGCTAGGAATGCATCACAAAGAAGGCAGATACTGACCGTTTTCACCAATCGCCTTTTCAATCTTGTAGCCTGGTGCAGGCAGATCTAAATCAATGGTTGGGAGAAAGTCACCTGAGGGGACAGGAGTTAAAAAAAACAACTCAGGAGACAAAAATAAAACAAGAAGTGAAAACTCTCATAAACCACCAATTACAGAGATGTCACCTAGTGGTTCATAAGTTGCACATTTGTTTTTATCAGTTTCCATTTTACAGTTTCTTCTTCCTCTCCCTGAGAAGTGTTGGACTGCCCTCCCCTGTAGCTCACCCACAGACAGTTGTCGGTGGGCAATTTGACTCAAGAAGTTATCACAGCTGAACACAATCCTGTCTTTCCTCCACTCTCAGCCCTGAGGCTTCCTGGTGGGGATCAGTGGATAGCGATCAGGAGAAGCAGCTTTGTCATCTATTATTTACCCTACACTCCAGCCTGGGAAAAATAGTGTAACAAGGTCACAAATCAATGTGGCTCCATGACTCTAATTCACCACCGGGTGCAATATTGAGCCATAAAGAGCAGCAACATTCCAGATTTGACCCCCTGATTGACTGATCTCGGTTGGGGGTGGCCATTGGGGTTAGGAGCAGGGAGAAAAGAAATCAGTCAGGCGTCCCACCCCTGATTGTGATCCAGTGGACATGGATTGAAAAGTACACCATGGCCAGAATCTTATGTTGATCAGGCAGGAGCATGCCCAGCCCGAGTGCACGTGAGTTTCCGTGAAATGGCGTCAGGCGTGTGTCCCGATGTCACCCCGCACGCGAGCGATACTGAGGTCAGCAGGCAAGCGCAGGAGTCGGGGCCACGCCCACCGACTAATTAAAAGGCCAGTTAAGACCATTAAAAACCCCATTGCCCACGATTTTACGTTGCCCAGGCGATTTTGCGCATGTTTTTAAAAGAAACCCCATCCAAGGGCGGGGTGAAATGTCCAGGGTGAAATGTAATAAAAAGATAAAAACAAAAAAAACTGCGGATGCTGGAAATCCAAAGACCTGCTGAGTTCTTCCAGGTAATTCTGTTTTTGTTTTGTAATAAAAAGATGATATCTGGGGATTGATGTTTTTTGAGTGTCGCTGTGAGGTGCTTGAACATGCCTCACAGGCACAGTTTGCTACATTATTTTCTTGTCATTTTAATCTGTCCAGGTCTGTAGTTCCCCGAGGCAGCTCCGCAGCAGCTGTCTGCCCTCAGGCAGCTCGCTAGAGGCGCCCACCCCGCACCCTCACTTCGGTCGGCCCCTACCCTCGTCCCCCGTCACTCCCACCCCCCCACCCCCCCACCCCTTAGGCAACGCTGAGGCTTTCACAGGGCTGATCGCAGGTGGAAGCACATTTCACACCAAGCGTGAAATTCAGGCCCCATGTGTGCGTTGACGCCACGTGAGATGAAATCCGGCTCAGCTTTGATGCGCCTCCCCACAGTTGAATAGCCTTCTCACAGGGCTGCCAGCATGGAGGCGGCTGAATAGGGGAAGATATTGAAGGCCAGCCAACGTACTTTTTCACAAGAGGATGGGGAATAAAGTGGGAGGTGTGCTGGCGGAGGACTTAAGGTGAACCAGCGAAGGAACTGAATTCAGCTTATTACCCGCAGCAGTTCCACACTGACAGCTCAATGGTAATAATTGCACTGAGGTGTAGGGCAACCCATCACCAAACTCACCATTTATCTCCTGGTCAAAGGTGAGAGTACCCAGTAATCTATCTTCTATTACATTTGATGCTAATTGCACTTATCTTGATAGAAGAGCGATGTTTATGCAGCTAACCTCCTAGGATGATAACTCTTGGTTCTCAGAAACAAGCTGACCTCTGTCAATCACGCAAGAATAGGAAGTGGTTTTTAAGCTCTAATGTATCATAATAAAACAACACAGTTAGTGAAAGAAGAGCCCTCACAGAGGACAGGAATTAAATATCATTTTGCCAGCGAAAAAAATTTCATGCACCAATGAAACATAACAACATCGAAAGGCATGTGATGAAATAAAATATTAATGCTTGATTTACCTGCCACATTTGAGGGGAAGAAGATCCAAACATTGAAATAAAAATTCACTCGCATTTACATAGCACCTTTAAGGACCTTGGACTGTCCCAAAGCCCTTTATAGCCAATTCATTACTTTATGAGATGCAGACATTATCGTAATGTCGGATACACAGCAATCAGTTTGCACAGAGAAAGCTCCCATAAACAGCAATAAGATGTCCAGATAATTTGATTTTGTGATGTTGGTTGAGAGAAAAATATTGGCCCTGGACAGCGAGGCGAACTCGACCTGCTCTTATGAACATACAAACATATGAACTTATGAATTAGTAGCAGGATTAGACCATTCGGCCCCTTGATCAGCTCCATCATTCAATAGGATCATGGCTGATCTGATTGTGGCCTCAACGCTACATTCCTGCCTACCCCCAATACCCTTTGATTCCCTTGCTAATCAAGAATCTATCTCTGCCTTAAAAATATTCAATGGCCCTGTCTCTACCGCTCTCTGGGGAACAGAGTCCCAAAGTCTCACAACCCTCAGAGAGAGAAAAAAATTCCCCTCATCTCCATCTTAATTGGGAGGCCCCTTATTTTTAAACTGTGTCCCCTAGTTCTGGTCTCTCCCACAAGGGGAAACAACTTTTCAGCACCCACCCCCATCAAGTCCCCACAGGATCTTACACGTTTCAGTACGATAGCCTTTCAATCTTCTATACTCCAATGGATACAGGTCCAATCCCATCCAACCTTTCCTTGTAAAACAATCCCCTCGTCCCAGGAATAAGTTGAGTGAATCTTCTCCGAGCCGCTTTCTTATGGTGTCATGGTATCATTCACATCTGCTTCGGGGCCATGGTTTAATGTCTCATTGGAAAAACTACCCCTTTGATAGTGCACCTTGAGTGTCAGCCATTGTGTGCTCAAAGCATGCTGGGAACTCAGTGTACGACCAGTCAGGGAAAACCAAAGACAAGCAGGTGCTGACAAACCTGCTGAGTATTTCCACCATTTTTTTGTTTTTAATCAAGAGGCAAAAAAAAGTTGTCTTGTTCCTAAATGGCCGAATCATTTGGACATCCTTTTACATGATGCGTAGGCAGCAGCTGAACTTCTGAGTCAGAGGTTTGGAGGGTACAAGTCTAATTTCAGTCTTGGAAAGGTTTGATAGGCCAGGGTTGTTCTCTTTGGACCACAGGAGGCTGAGGGGAGATTTAATTGAGGTGTATAAAATTCTGAGGGGCCCAGAGAGAGTGGATGGGAAAGAGATATTTCCCTCAACAGCGAGGTCAATAACCAGGGGCATGGATCTAAAGTAATCGGGGGAAAGAGTAGAGGGGAGTTGAGGAGAACATTTTCATCCAGAGGGTGTTGGGGATCTGGGCCTCGTTGTCTGAAAGGGGCAGAAACCCTCATCCCCTTTAAAAAGTACTTAGCTCCTCACTTTAATGCCGTAAATTGCAGGGGTACAAACCAAGAGCTGGAAAATGGGATTAAGGTGGATTGCTCTTTGTTAGCTGCCAAAGACATGATGGGCCAAATGGCCTCCTTCTTTTTGGTGCATTTTTCTGATCCATCCAATTTAGTTTTGAGGGAGTGCCGCAGTGACAGACGTATTATCATTCAGCTCAGAGGTCAAATCACAGGGTTGGCTGCCTACTGTTGCTCAGGGCACAATTTCAAATACAACAGGGCACAAGATTAAAGACATCTCCTGGCAATTTGGCCAACATTTCTCCCTCGACTAACAATACTGGACAATGGCATCTGATAGAAAATAAAAAACAGAAAACACCGAGCAGGTCAGGCCACATCTGTGGAGAGAGAAACAGAGTTAACGTTTCAGATCTATGACCATTTATCAGTACTGAAAAGTTAACACTGTTCCACAGATGCTGCCGGACATGCTGAATTTTTCCAATATCTTCTGTATTTATTTCAGATTTCCAGCTTCTGCTCTATTTTGCACAGATAGTTGGTTGTTCATCTCCTTGGCTTTTGCTTTGCCTAATGGCTATATTTCCTTTGACACACCAAAGTAATTATGTGTGCATGAAATACTTTGTGATCCTTCTACAAGATACAGTTACCCAGTCCAAGGCTTTCCACCCCCCCCCCCAACACTTTCTTGGGTTCCAAGCTTGGTTCCTCCTCCAGGCACCACACACCAAGCGGGTGTTATCAACTTTCCATTGGATGGGTCCATGATCATGCTTGGCCAAGTACTGCAGTGGCTTACCAATACCTTCTATAGTTTGACTGACCAGGAAATTTCCCCACTTTTGCCACCTCAGAAGGGTTTATAGGTCATTAATCAGCCGGCTTGGCCACATTATGAACACACCTTCCATGACTACTAACTCTTGAAGTGGGACTTGAACCCAGAGCATCTAGCCCAGAAGGGGTGATGCTACCCATTGTGCCACAAGACTTCCTTTCTAGCTTGGTTACAATTGCCTTTAGCTGACTGCCTCTTGTCAACCAAAATCACAGGATAGCCCAAGTTAGTTAAAATAAAAATATGCGCTCAAGATATGGGCAATGAGATGCAAATCCATATGTGTCGGCCATCCCTGGTTACCCTGAGATGATTGTCCTGGGGCTTTCCAATGGACTGTCACAACACTTGTAGTAATGATGCTCCCATGATGGTGTTAGGTAGCAACAGGTCGTTGACCCCGTGATGATGAAGGGTTTGGCTTCCAGGTTATAGAACGGGTCCGTACAGCTGCTGTAAAAGAAACAACTTGCACTCATATAGTGCCTTTTACCTCAGGATATCACAAACCATTTTACAGCCAATTAAATACCTTCAAAGTGTAGTCACGGTTAAATCAGAGGAAACACAGCAAGCTCCCACAACAGCAATGTACTAACGGCCAGGTAATTTGCTTTATTGTTGTTGGTTGAGGGATAAATATTGGCCAGGACCCCAGCGAGAACTCACCTGTTTTTCTTCAAAATAAGGGCCACAGGGTCTTTTACATCCACTCGGGGACAGATGGGGCCTTGGTTTAACATCTCATCTAAAAGGCAGGATTACAAGTCTAAACGTTACACTCACATCATTGGAGTGGGACTGGAACCCACAACCTTCTGATTTTAAGGTGAGTAGCTTCCCATTGTACCACAGCTGATAAGCCACTACAGTGTGAGGGAAAATACTATGGGTAAGGAAAGCAATGAAAACAGTCTTGCAACTAAACTCCTGTATGAATGGGAAAGTAACAGGACTGCCAGTATAAAAAGCAATGAACAAATCTGATATTCATGACCATTTAGTTAATCTTGGAAAGTTAATAGCATCTTTTTGCCAAGGCCATCGAGGAAACCAACATCAATAGCGTGCAAGGGTATCACTGAAAGAAAGACTTATTACAGTAACAAGACCAAGGCTAAACATGCCTGACAAGGTTAATAGCTACAACACTGTCCCCATCGACCATACTGATGGAAAATCTAGTTTCATTTTATTTACACCCCCCTCCCCCAAAAGTAGAAAAGAAATAAATTCAGTATGAATGGAAATATTCTCAATAATGCTCAGAGAGAGCTCTAGCCTTGTTCTGATCATGGTTCCTCCATGACTGTACTGTAAAACTATTCAACACATGTCTCACAGCTCTGTTCTAATAGCGTCTCTGATGATTTCCAGCCTGTCAGCAAAGTAAAGCCTTCCATCTGCCACTGCAACCTAGAACCCACATGGGTTTATGAGAATGTTTCCAGGGATGGGAGACTTCAGTTACGTGGGTAGATTGGTGAACTGGGGCTGTTCTCCTTAGAGAAGGGAAGGTTTGAGAAGAGATTTGATAGAGACGTTCAAAATCATAAGGGGTCTGAACAGATTAGATAGAGAGAAACAGTTGCCATAGGTGGAAGGGTCGAGATCTGGAGAACACCAACTTAAGGTGATTGGCTAAAGAAGCAATGGCGACAAGAGGAAACACCTTGTTGCACAGTGAGCGATGAGGGTCTGGAGTGCACTGCCTGAGAATGTGGTGGATGCAGATTCAATCTATCTCCTCAGTGGGTAGCCCTAAGACTAGTCTGGCTGTCGGGGGATTCAAGATGGGTTCAGTCTGAGCCATAGGAAGTGGCCCAATATTTTGAGGTGTTTCTCAGTCTCAAGCATATTATTTACTTTGACTGCCAGATGTTCCACATGTGTTTACACCAGATGTTTACTGTAGGGACTGCTGGATCATGCCATAGCCAAGGATGGCTCATGCTGCCAGGAAAAAGATTTTTGAAGATTGGTGAAAGGTAGGGGCTTTCCCTGATCTACCAGGTCTAGTATACCTGAACTCAGGTCAATATGGTTGGTTAGGGTCTGCTTCACTTCAAAAGTCTTCAGCACCTTGGACAGAAACATTTCATACTGTGTTGGCATCTTTATTAGAAAGAAAGAACTTGCTCTTATATAGTGCCTTTCATGCCTCAGGAAAGTGCTTTGCAGACAATGACACACTTACCCAAAGTGTAGCCACTGTACTGCATTGGGAGTACCAACCTACTATATGAGCTCAAGTCTCGGGCGTGAAAATTGACCCTGCAATTTCTGACCCAGTCAAGCACAGCTGGCATTAATGTTGCCCTCTTGATTTTGCCCTTTGGAGAGTCCTGACAATCCAAAAGGATTTGCTCATTCCACACTTACTTATATTCTGTTCTAAACTATTAGCCACCAGTACACCATTGATTTTCGCCACGAATATTCCCAATTTCCAGTGTCTTCCCAACAAATGACATACACCAGGGATCAGCTTGCTGAAACCACTGTGAGGAGTGAGGTAACGTGCTGAACGGATTGCCTTAAGGGCACTGAGAGGTGAAGGATTATCTTGGAGAGTGAGACACAGAGTTTGGCTAACATGTAAAACTGAAAGAAACTGGCCGCAGAAGTAATGTGGTTTGCTAATGATTCTTGAAAGAGATGATAGAAAAATCTAGAAGTGCTTTCTAAGATTAGAACCTTAGCTTTTCAGACTGTAAGATTGTTATACCAACTTGTCCTTGTTGTGCAACAGGACATAGCCATGGTTAGTGAACTGGGAAATTGACATTTTTCACCGTGTCTGTATGGGACATATACAGTGATCAGTTGACTTTTCAAAATAACACAATTGGATCACAAACACACAGCTGATTTGGTCTAAATTGTTAACTTGGATTGTGGGAACATTGGACAGTACAGGGCTAGAAACACAGTAGTCCAACTGGCTGGTCAGGTGAACATGTGCACCTACACATTTACCAGGATGTTGCCTGGGCTGGAGGGCTTTAGTTATAAGGAGAGATTGTATAGACTGGGGTTATTTTCCCTGGAGCAGAGGAGGTTGAGAGGGGGACATGATTGAGGTGTATAAAATTATGAGGGGCACAGATAGGGTAGACAGGAAGGAACTTTTCCCCTTGGTGGAGGGATCAATAACCAGGGGGCATAGATTTAAGGTAAGGAGCAGGAGGTTTAGAGGGGATGTGAGGAAGAGTTTTTTCACCCAGAGGGTGGTAGAAATCTGGAACTCACTGCCTGAAAGGGTGGTAGAGGCAGAAACCCTCATAACATTTAAGAAGTATTTGGATGTACACTTGTGATGCCATGGCATACAAGACTATGGACCTAGTGCTGGAAAATGGGATTACAATAGTTAGGTATTTGTTTGACTGGCACAAACTCGATGGGCCAAAGGGCCTTTTTCTGTGCTGAAGACCTCTATGACTCTATGACTTGTACACATGACACTCAACTCACACAACACACCTACAATGCTAAGAAAATGCATATAAATATATTTACACAAAAGCTCATACATACAAAACAGCAGTCATTCTGTCCATGGAACTCAAACCTGAGGAGCTCCTCTCAGCCTTTTCGTCTTCCTCTAATCTTACAGACTTTTAAAATCTGAGTGTGGTGTCACCGACCAGTTCTTCACAACCTTGCCTTGTCTCCAATACTACTTTTATCAACCCTGGTGATGACCTATCTCTCCCTGTCCTTCACTTTTATGTTGGTCATAAATACTTGGCCTCACGTCTGATGTACATGGATATAAAAACATGCACTGTCCATTATACAAGAAGGCTCTGTCAGCACCAGGCCCTGCAGGTTTCGAACCATCTTATCTTCCAGCAGATGCCCCAAAGGGGTGGCCGAATGTTCTCTCAACTTCCAGGTTCTGGAGCTTCCGTTCATGATTCTTGCAGGTGTCTGATTGTCAGATTTGGTGAAGAGTCCATAAACTCAAACTCATCCAAAACCCTGCTGCTCATATATTAACTTGCAATGTCCCGCTCACCCATCGCCCCTCTTCTCGCTGATCTGTATTGGCACCCACTCGGGCAACGGGTTGATTTTATGATTCTCATCCTCGTGTTCAAATCTCTCAATAACCTCAGCCCATACTAAATCTGTAATTTCCTCCAACTCTGTAACCCTGTGAGATTACTGTGTTCCTACAACCTGTGTCTTGCACAGTGTCCACTATCGTCTCACCAGCTGTGCCATCAGCTGCCAATGCCCTCATCTCTGGAATTCCCCCTATAAACCTCTCCCATCTCCACTCTGACAGAATGGTCGGGAAAGAACTGATACCCTTGTACCCTTTCCCTTACTATCCATAACTGGTGTGTTTTTGAAAAGGAAGGTGGGTATGTTTTTCATCCCCTGAAAGTGTGGGCAACTCTTATATCATCAGCAGCAAGCTTTTAGGGGTTTAAATCAAGGTGATTATTTACTCATGCATTCACTCCAAAAGCTTAGAAACTCCATCACACACTCACACATATATATTTGAGAAAGATACAGTGCAAGAGAATAGTGCATGTTTACAAGTTGGAAACAAAAGAATAGTTCATTGTTTTTCCTACAAGAAGCCAAACACATGAACAATGTCATGGTGGGCCCTTTGAAGATGGAATTTTCACTCTAAAAGGGTAGGGTAGGTGAGTTTGATAGCTGGAGTCATAAATCAGGATTATTGCATGATTCCCTCAGAAATCTGGATGTTCAGCAGGTCAAATAGTTAGTCACTACCTCTTTTGTCAGGTGGTCAAGTTTCTTTACAGGTAGGCTTATATTAGGAATCAGATTGGGAGACTTTTAGATGTAGGTTTAAAAAAGCACAGGTGTTGCTGCTTTGTTCTGCAGTGGGTATTCTTTGCAGGCTGCCCAGATTTTCTCTGGTTCTTGGGGTAATAAATTTGTTATCTGCAGCTGGTTTCAGTCACATGATAGCAAGTTTCAGTGCCTCCCATTGTCCACATAATGGGTTAGAGCCAGGGTTATTGATACAGAAAGGGAGAATGATTGATAACCCATCAACATACCAATTACAATTCGCTCACTGGAAGACATTATCAAAACTTAGAATTTTTGGCCCTCTGCCCTACTATCTCCTTTTTGGCTTGGTATCAAATTTTTAATATATATGCTCCTATGAAGTGCACTGGGCCATTTGATGACATTAAAAGTGCTATATAAATGCCAATTGTTCTGGTGAAGGATAGAAGTACACAGTTAATTTAGTTCACAGCATTTCTTATGAATTATCTCTTTGCTATCCCACCCACCTTCCCCCCCCCGCTTCATCAGCTCCAAAATATACGCTCTGAACGACCCAGAATTATCTATATGTTCTAAGGACCTGTTTAACCAGGCAGATAATGCAACAGTTTGATTTCTTTCTGGACTAGTTGTTGCCTTGACAACCACACCAGACGCTTCTGACCTTACCCTTCATTAGCCAAGTATTGCATAAGCTTTGAACACAAACAGAAACATGAGCATTGATCTGTTTCTGGAGGCAGTGGGGAATGGTTTCTGTCATTTCCAAGTCTGCAAATAATTAAAAGTATCTTCAGTTCAAAAATTGATACTCCCCACTGGGGCCCTGTTGCGTGCTGGTGTGTTTTGGTCTTGTGGCATTCACCTCAGGAATGTGGGTTTTGAATTCAACTCAGACTGGCAGAGAGTGAGGTTTCTCCTCTTACCGCCAGCTATAATATTGCAATGTGGAGCAAAGCCTAGGACTTAACAACAGAAAAGTAAGGTATTTGGTCTTTTGAAAGAGAGTTCCATTTTGTCCACTCCCCCTGTCCCTTTCCTGTACTCTTTCCTTCCTCTACAAACACCCCTATCCCTGTTGTTTTGGTTGCAATATTTAAACACAGAGTCTATCACAACCTCAGGACATGCCAAAGTGCTTTACAGCCAATGGAGTACTTTGGAAGGGTTGGCACTCTTGTAATGTAGGGGTCGTGGCAGCCAACCTGCACGCAGTAAGTTCCCATGAACAGCGAACGTGATAAATGAATGCTATCTGGTTACCAAACAATCTGAAGTAATTAGCATTAAATAGCCAACCTTGCTCGGGTCAGCAAGATTAAGATGTGGAAGTATTAGGCACCATATTTTGTCTTCTGACCTTTATACTCTAGTCATTTCAGTTTTAGGTTACTGTCATGGGTGAGTCTTATCCCTGGAGCCTCTTCACTGGCTCTGATACCTAGCCACATTTTTAAGGAAATGTTTCAACTGGCTTCTTTAGCCACTGGATACAATCTGCGCTTCTGCATGATTCTCCTGGTTTTTGAAAGAAATGGTTTGCAATCTTGCAGCATAAAAAGAGTCCATTCAGCGCAAAAGGTCCATGCTGGTTTCTGTCCCTAAAGGGCTTACCAATCACCCCCCAACCTTCTTCATCCCATCCTATCAGCATACCCCTTCTGTCCCTTTCTCCCTCACATGTTTATCTAGCTTCCTTTTAAATGCATCTTTGCTATTCACCTCAACTAATGCCAGCGAGATTATACAAAAGCCAAAGGAAATTTATCATATTTTTAAAAAATTCTTTCATGGGATTTGGGTATAGCTGACATTTTGTCCCTCCCCAATTGATCTTGAAATGAGTAGCTTGCTCGGCCATCTCAGAAGGCAGTTAAGCGTCAACCATATCACTGCGGGTCTGGAGTCACATGTAGGCCGGACTGGGTAAGGGTGGCAGATTTCCTTCCGAAAAGGCATTAATGAACTGGATGGGTTTTCATGACAACCAATGCCAAATATCATGGTCACCATTACTGAGATTGGCTTTATATTCCAGACATATTCATTGAAATTAAATTCCACCAGCTGGTAATTTGAACCCAGGTCCCCAGATTATGAGTCCAGCAACATTACCACCACACTACAGCACCATCTCAGAATGTTTTCTCTCAGAGGGTAGTGAGTCTTTGGAACTCTCTTCCTCAAAAGGCGGTGGAAGCAGAGTCTTTGAACATTTTTAAGGCAGAGCCAGGCAGATTCTTGATTAACAAGGGGGTGAAAGGTTATTGGGGGTAGGCAGGGATGTGGGGTTAAGGGTACAATCAGATCAGCCAAGACCTTTTTGAATGGCGGAGCAGGCTCGAGGGGCCGAGTGGCCTACTCCTGCTCCTAATTTGCACATTTGCATATTTGTATGTATCTCCCCCACAAACACAGGACAGAAATATCCTCCCTGTCACAGGGGCAGGTGTCCCCGATCGGGGCCGTGCCGCCATTTTAGGTGGGCGGTCCAATTAAGGCCTGCCCAGCGTGACGCACTTCCGGAGGTGCTCAGCGGTGCTCGCTGTGCAGGTGGAGGGGGGGTGGTGGGGGATGGTATTCCCTGAGTCGGGGCCTGTGCCCTTTCATGCAGGCGCATGCAAGAGCACAGAAATCTCCCTGAGGCACCTCTGTGCCTCAGGGTGATTAGTTTAAGTTATGAAACATTGAAGAAAGGTCAAAAAAAGAAAAATTTGAGGACATGTCCCCTCATATGAAACTGTCACATGAGCTGAGACATGTCCATTAATTTTTTCCGAAAAATTTTACTTAATTAATAAACCCTTCATGAAACCTCATCCCTCCCCCATGGATGAGGCTTTATGAAAACTGTGAAGGCCGCCTGGGCTCTTCTCCGGACGCCACCCCCCCACCCCAACCCCCAACCTTAAGGTTGGACGCGCAGCATTCTTAGCAACTTTAATTACTTTCTTAATGGCCCTAATAGACCTTTGACAGTGTTGGCTGGGCACCCGCCAAACTGACTATCTAAGTGACCCGCGGTGACATCGGGGTGCGCGTCACTTTACTTGTCGGCGAGTGGGCCCTGTCCCCGCTCGCCAACCCGAAAACCCTTCCCTGGTGTGATTTCCTGTTAGACTTCCTGCGCCTTTGTTAGATCTGGCTGGGGTAATCCAGTGTCACCTTGATGGTTCAATGCTTCCTGTAACGGAAGAGTGGGTAACCAGGAGACAGGGATTGGATGTGATTGGCAAAAGGACTATAGGCAACATAAGGAAACATGTTTTTACACAGCAAATTGCTGTTATTCTGGAAAGGCAGCGGAATCAGACTCAATAGTACTTTCAAAAGGAAATTGGATGAGCACCTAAGGGAAAGTAATCAGAGCAATGGGGAAAGAAGCAGGGAGTTGGATAACTCCCTCAAAGTGACAGCCCAGGCGTGATGGGCAAACATGCTCTCCTCATGAAAAGGAGTGAAGGTAGGGATGAAATCATGGGTTCGAAACAAAGCAAATTAGGTGATGGCAGCAAGAACCTCCTCACAGAAACCACCCAGGGTGGGGCACTGGGTGTGGAGATGGCGGTGGAAGCCATAAGGGTGGAATTTTACGCCGGGCGGGATTTTACGGTCCCGCTGAAGTCAGCTTTTGTGCGGCTCGCTGCATCTTGTGGCGTAAAGTTCCACTCTGTCAGCAGCTGTGAGAGGCAAGGGGAGGTTTTAATGGCTGAAAGTGGCGCAATATCCTTTTCCATCTGGGGCCGAATTGACAATAATCACAGCGGTGCATTAGGTCCCGTTCATTTCGATGTTAAGTGGGCGTTGCTGGCAAGGCCGGCATTTATTGCCCAGCCCGAGTCACTTCAACGAAGTGACTTGCCGAGCCACTTCAGAGGGCAGTGCAGAGCCAGCTTACGTTGGTTTGGGGCTGGAGCCTGGTCCTTTTGCTCCAAAAATGTGTAACTTCTTGGATTGCCTCTGGATTCTGCGCTCGTCCCTGTTAATTTATAGACAGTGTGCTGTTTCAGCATAGAGCACAGAACTGTTTCCAGGGTGGGAGTGTGGGCTGGTACAGTGGCTTAGCCAACTGCATATGAATGAGTCTTCGGTTGACAGAATGGCCTCTCCAGACCAAGATGCGTTGTTTAACTGAAATTATTTCTAAACACTTCAGAAAGACAGGACCTTATGTGAGGAAAAGGGTCAGATCGGGGCCTTGTTATGTTGATCATACGGCATTCAGAGCAATTTCCTGTGACAGACGCGATTATGGGATGTGCCCTTTATAATTATATCCACTCCTGTCAAGAGCCTTATAACCACAGCAGCTTGGATATTGTTTTTCAATAAACTCCCTGCCTTTTTTACCCCTTAAGGGGGAATGGATACCTCTGCAGAGCAAAAATAAAGGCTTGCACTTATATTAGAAATGTAGCAGCCAATTTGCACACTGAGAGGTCCCACACAAAGCGGTGCAATAGTGACCAAATCGTCCTTTTTATTGGTGTTGCTTGAGGGATAAATATTAACCAGGAAACCAGGTAGAATCTCCCTGCTTTTCTTCAAAATTGGGATCATTTACAACCACCTGAGGCGGCAAGCCTTGATTTAACATTTCATCCGAAATGTGGCACCTCCAACAGTGTAGCACTCCCTCAGTATTGCCGAAAAGAGAGACATGCTGTTGAAGCTTTTCACCTTGCACTCACCATGACAAACACAAGAATGCCAAATTTAAAAGGGCATGATGTTTGAAATCCTTTTGAAATTTGATATTCTTGCATCTGTCCTGCTGGGTGAAAGACAAAAAATTTCAACGGCATGTCTGCTTTTTCAACAACACTCAAGTCCTGCACTACCAAGTCACCCCCTCAGTATCGCACCGAATGTCAGCCTTGGTTTTTGTGCTCCAGATGCTGGATTCGAATTTGAACACACCACCTTGGAACTCAGAAGAGAGATGGCACTGAGCCAAGCTGACATTGAGCAAAGGTCTGCAAACTTGAAAACACACATGTGGGCACTCCCTTATTCGTGGCTCTGTGGCCTCATTCATTACTACCAAGCATGGGCCTGACATTTTTAAAAGAAAGGCGCACACCAAAGAATAATCGGCTCGCCCAATTGGCTCACTTGTTGACTAAGATGCCCCCTAGTGGTCTCAAATAAACTGGGGGAGTGACTAGTTGGTATCCTGGGTTGTGCTGATTGAATTGATTGCAGCCTGGTTGGCATTTGAGATGCTTTGCCAATTAGTTGAGAATCTGTATCCTCTGGTTGCCATAGTAGGAAACAGTTTCCCTGTCTTCCCTGCACAGGGCCTTGGTGAGACCATACCTGGAGCATTGTGTGCAGCTTTGGTCTCCTTATCTAAGAAAGGATATACTTGCCATACAGGGAGTGCAGCAAAGGTTCACCAGCCTGGGTCCCCAGAGCATTACCCTGGGTCTCTGGATTACCAGTCCTGTGACAATACCACAATGCCACCGCCTCTGCTAGAACAAGGGTGTCAAAGTCTCAGGGTACAGTGTAGGCCATTTAGGACTGAGATGAAGAGAAACTTCTTCACTTGGAGGGTGTTGAACCTGTGGAATTCTCTGCCAAAGAGGCTGTGGAGGCCAAATCACTGAATGTATTTAGGAAGGAAATAGATAAATTTCTAGGCTCTAAAGGCATCAAGGGGTATGGGGAGCGAGCAGGAATACGGTGTTAAGATAGAGGATCAGCCTTGATTATATTGAATGGCGGTGCAGGCTCGAGGGGCTGAATGACCTACTCCTGCTCTTATTTTCTATGATTCTATTTTTAGAAGACTAAGGTCCATCAGAAAATGGGCAGGCTTTGTTGGCCCAATGGTCCTTTCCTCTTCCTGACACTTAACAATAGCACAGATCGTCATGGCTCAGAGCAGTACAGCTTAGTCAAGATCCTCTTACAGTAAGCAACTCGAGTTCTCCATGACAGAGCACACCATTTAATGTCCTCAGAGAGAGTTGGGAAGCTGCCCATTGATCCATTGCAGCAGTACAAGATTGGCTTATGCTAACACTTGGTCTTCATTTATAACCATCAAAAGAAATCCACTGAGGAAAGCAATACTTAAGCTTTGACACATAATTTCTTGTGCCACTCTCACGCTGCCCCAGAGCATGTTGTTGCCTGGATCTCATCTCCCTTGTTTATGAAAGTTCAAACACAGTGTTAACTATCACCGCTGAACCAGAGGTGCTAGAATGTGAGACCTCTGACTTACTCAATGCAATTTAACCAAAGGGGTTTTATTGATTTGGCAAGGAGAAATTGTTTCCACTGGCAGGAGGGCCTGTAATTGGAGGACACAGATCGAGAAAAGAACCAGAAAGATGAGTTGTTTTTGTGCAGCAAGTTGTAATGATCTGGAATGAAAGGGTGATGGGAGCAGATTCAACAGTGACTTCCAAAATATGTACTTGAAAAGGAAATTTACAAGGCTATAGGTAAAGAACAAGACAGTGGGGCTAATTCGATAGCACTTTAAGAACCAGCACCGGCTTGATGGGCTGAATGGGCTCCTTCCCTGATATAAAATTTGAAATGTTTCCATGTTTCCAGAAACCATCAGGAGCAATCCATCATAGTTTAACAAGAACTGCCTGACAGTGGCAGTTATCTGGCAATCAATTGGAAGTGGACGCCTGAAGAGATTTTAATTATTATAGAAGGACGCTGACTTAGCAGCCACAACTTGGGTGTGAGTCACCAGCTCTCTATAAAAGCAGACAGGTTTTGTGACTGCACAGAGTGAGAGCACAGAGTGGAGACAATGAGGACTGAGAGCTACAAGGAATGAGTGGGGTTTTGGTTCAGGTGGGAATTTGTTGCAGATGGGGAAGCAGGTGCTGCCATTCGTATCTTTCTTTCCAACTGTGAGTGTTCAAAGCCATTAATTAGGTGAGCAGGTAGATGATTGGTTGGTAAACAAAGATTTTATCTCTCTAAACTGAAGCAGTATTTTAAATCAGTACTGAGGAGATACAAGTATTGAATTAAATTTATACCTTAATTAGTTAAACTACTTAATATTACTACCGATGCAATTGAGTTATATTTCTAAACCTAAAGCCTAATTATTTTAAGTAAAGCATAATAAAGATGGCAGGGCAGGTGAGATGTAGTATGTGGGGGGCTAGTGGGCACCAGTGTGATTCACGGCAACCACATCTGCAGATCGAGGAATTTCAGCACTGAGCTGATGAGCTAGAGTCTGAGCTTTGGAGATTACAGTGTATCAGGGAGTTACCTGGACACTTTGTTCCAGGAGGCAGCCACACCCCTTATGCTAGAGAATTCTAATTTGGTCAGTGATCAAGGTCAGAAGCATATGACTGTCAGTGAGGCAGTTATGTGGATCCACAAGGTAGCTTCTTCTCCTTATTGTGTCCACGGACAGTCTATACATGGCCCAGCCAGAACTGGACACATTTTT
The DNA here is from genome assembly GCF_017639515.1 of Carcharodon carcharias. Taxonomy (NCBI): domain Eukaryota; kingdom Metazoa; phylum Chordata; class Chondrichthyes; order Lamniformes; family Lamnidae; genus Carcharodon; species Carcharodon carcharias. Next base: position 11,792,414 of record NC_054473.1, read on the forward strand.
GCACCTTGTTATTGAATTCGGCAAGATCTGCAACAGTGCAGGGTTCCTCTAGCGATAGGCATTGCAGGAGATGTTGCATAGTCTGTGGCTCAGTTCCACATTCACAAGTTGTCGGGCTGGTTGTATGTCCCCATTTGCTAAGTGACACCTTTGAATGACCTACACCAGTCCTAAGTCTGTTAAGGCACTTCCAGATTGTCCAGTTGCAATTAGCTCCCAGGGGAAGGCTTTTATGTGGTAGAATTTCCATCGCTGGGGGTTGTTTGAGACTGGCAAGCCGGTCCTTCCACAAGGCGATGCGAGCTTCAGATGGGGTTGATGGAGCAGGTAGCAATGGAGGAGCTTCAGCCCTTGCAAGTATCTAACAGGTTGGATGTTCCTGCAGCTTGTGTGGCTGAGAGCAGGGACTGCAGGGGGGATGAGTAAATTGACCATGGCACCATGTTGCAGGGAGCCATTCAAGTGGGGGTGTAAAGGAATGTAGTTGTGGTAGAAGATGGTATAGTTAGGGGGTGCGGTAAATAATGTTCTCTGTAGCCAAGAGCATGAGTCCCGAAGGCAGTGTTGGCTGCCCAATGTCAATGGGTGGGACATCACCCTGGGGCCGGACAAGAACTTGATGTGGAAGGAGAAGGACCCAGTTGTCATGGGCCACATGGATACCAACTGCATAGGTAGGACTAAGAAAGAGGCTCTGCTGAGGTAGCATGGCCAAGTAGGGGCTAAATTTAAAAAAAAACAGGACCACAAAGGTAACAGTCACTGGATTAGAACAAAGAACAAAGAAAAGTACAGCACAGGAACAGGCCCTTCGGCCCTCCAAGCCTGCGCCGATCATATTGCCCGTCAACTAAAACATTTTGCACTTCCGGAGTCCGTATCCCTTTATTCCCATCCTATTCATGTATTTGTCAAGCTGCCTCTTAAACACCACTATCGTACCCGCTTCCACCACCTCCTCTGGCAGTGAATTCCAGACACTCACTACCCTCTGCGTAAAAAACTTGCCCTGCACATCTCCTCTATAGCTTTCTCCTCTCACCTTAAATCTTTGTCCCCTAGTAATTGACTCTTCCACCCTGGGAGAAAGCAAAGTTTTTTTTTCCCTTTTTTTTCGTTCTTCTCTTCCTCTCTCATTCCTTCCCTCCCTCCCGCTTTCACTTTCATTCATTCCTTCCCCCTCTTTCATTTCCTCCTTCCCTTCCTCTTTGATTTTATTCCTTCCTTCCCACCCCTCCCTCTCTCCCTTCTTTCCTCCCCTCTTTCATTTCAATCCCCTCTCTCCCGCAACCCCCCCCTCCCTCTCTCCCCTTCCCTCTTTCTCTCCCCTCTCTCTCTCCTCCCTCTCCCCCTCTGCCCACTCCCTCCCTCCCTCTGCCCACTCCCTCCTCCCTCTGCCCAATCCCTCCTCCCTCTGCCCACTCACTCTCCCCCTCTGCCCACTCACTCTCCCCCTCTGCCCAATCCCTCCTCCCTCTGCCCAATCCCTCCTCCCTCTGCCCAATCCCTCCTCCCTCTGCCCACTCACTCTCCCCCTCTGCCCACTCACTCTCCCCCTCTGCCCACTCCCTCCCCACCTCTGCCCACTCCCTCCCCACCTCTGCCCAATCCCTCCTCCCTCTGCCCAATCCCTCCTCCCTCTGCCCACTCACTCTCCCCCTCTGCCCACTCACTCTCCCCCTCTGCCCACTCACTCTCCACCTCTGCCCACTCCCTCCCCCCTGCCTACTCCCTCCCCACCTCTGCCCACTCCCTCCCTCCCTCTGCCCACTCCCTCCCCACCTCTGCCCACTCCCTCCCCCCCCACCTACTCCCTCCCCACCTCTGCCCACTCCCTCCCTCCCTCTGCCCACTCCCTCCTCCCTCTGCTCACTCCCTCCTCCCTCTGCCCACTCCCTCCCCACCTCTGCCCACTCCCTCCTCCCTCTGCCCAATCCCTCCTCCCTCTGCCCACTCACTCTCCCCCTCTGCCCACTCACTCTCCCCCTCTGCCCACTCACTCTCCCGCTCTGCCCAATCCCTCCTCCCTCTGCCCACTCACTCTCCCCCTCTGCCCACTCACTCTCCCCCTCTGCCCACTCCCTCCTCCCTCTGCCCACTCCCTCCTCCCTCTGCCCATTCCCTCCCCACCTCTGCCCACTCCCTCCTCCCTCTGCCCACTCCCTCCTCCCTCTGCCCACTCCCTCCCCACCTCTGCCCACTCCCTCCCCACCTCTGCCCACTCCCTCCTCCCTCTGCCCACTCCCTCCCCCCCTGCCTACTCCCTCCCCACCTCTGCCCACTCCCTCCTCCCTCTGCCCACTCCCTCCTCCCTCTGCCCACTCCCTCCCCCCCTGCCTACTCCCTCCCCACCTCTGCCCACTCCCTCCCCCCCTGCCTACTCCCTCCCCACCTCTGCCCACTCCCTCCCCACCTCTGCCCACTCCCTCCCCCCCTGCCCACTCCCTCCTCCCTCTGCCCACTCCCTCCCTCCCTCTGCCCACTCCCTCCTCCCTCTGCCCACTCCCTCCCTCCCTCTGCCCACTCCCTCCTCCCTCTGCCCACTCCCTCCCTCCCTCTGCCCACTCCCTCCTCCCTCTGCCCACTCCCTCCCTCCCTCTGCCTACTCCCTCCCCACCTCTGCCCACTCCCTCCTCCCTCTGCCCACTCCCTCCTCCCTCTGCCCACTCCCTCCTCCCTCTGCCCACTCCCTCCCTCCCTCTGCCCACTCCCTCCTCCCTCTGCCCACTCCCTCCCCACCTCTGCCCACTCCCTCCCTCTGCCCACTCCCTCCCTCCCTCTGCCCACTCCCTCCCCCCTCTGCCCACTCCCTCCCTCCCTCTGCCCACTCCCTCCCCCCCTGCCTACTCCCTCCCCACCTCTGCCCACTCCCTCCCCCCCTGCCTACTCCCTCCCCACCTCTGCCCACTCCCTCCCTCCCTCTGCCCACTCCCTCCCCACCTCTGCCCACTCCCTCCCCACCTCTGCCCACTCCCTCCCCACCTCTGCCCACTCCCTCCCCCCCGCCTACTCCCTCCCCACCTCTGCCCACTCCCTCCCTCCCTCTGCCCACTCCCTCCCCACCTCTGCCCACTCCCTCCCCCCCACTGTCCACTCCCTCTCCACCTCTGCCCACTCCCTCCTCCCTCTGCCCACTCCCTCCTCCCTCTGCTCACTCCCTCCTCCCTCTGCCCACTCCCTCCCCCCTCTGCCCACTCCCTCCTCCCTCTGCCCACTCCCTCCTCCCTCTGCCCACTCCCTCCCTCCCTCTGCCCACTCCCTCCTCCCTCTGCTCACTCCCTCCTCCCTCTGCTCACTCCCTCCTCCCTCTGCCCACTCCCTCCCCCCCACTGTCCACTCCCTCTCCACCTCTGCCAACTCCCTCCCCACCTCTGCCCACTCCCTCCTCCCTCTGCCCACTCCCTCCTCCCTCTGCCCACTCCCTCCTCCCTCTGCTCACTCCCTCCTCCCTCTGCCCACTCCCTCCTCCCTCTGCCCACTCCCTCCCTCCCTCTGCTCACTCCCTCCTCCCTCTGCCCACTCCCTCCCTCCCTCTGCCCACTCCCTCCCCCCCACTGTCCACTCCCTCTCCACCTCTGCCAACTCCCTCCCCACCTCTGCCCATGCCCTCCCTCTCCCTCTCCCCCTCTGCCTTCCCTCTCCCTCTCCCTCTCCTCTCTGCCCTTTCCCTCCCCCCCAACACCCCACCCCCAACACCCCCTCCCTCAACACCCGCTCCATCATCCTCCCAGCCCGTCTCCAGCCTAGAGGAGTCAGGTCAGAGGCCAGACTGGTATCGAACCCACGGCCACCACTGGCATCGGCTTCGGTGGTGGGGGATGGGGTGGGTGGGGGCGCTGTCTGGCGGGACTTGGCAGTGTGTGGCCGCTCTCCTCCATCATCACCATCATCATCTTCGTCTCCTTGCGGCAGGAGGGTGAGGCAAGCCTAGGGGGCACTCGAACTCCAAGCCCCGGACCATGTTGCTCACCAATGCCACCAAGTCCCAGAGGTTCCCGGCGGAGACAGGTAGGTGCGAGCTGGGAATCTCATCCTTAAGTCCATGGACACTCATCAATGTCGTGGCTGTTCATCCACTCACTCAGGCTGCAGGGCATACTGTGGAGTGTATTAGAATATTCTAGGAGAGGGAGTGCTCACTTTAAAAAAAAATATATATTAATATTAATTCTAGGTGTACCATTACTACCTGAGCCATGAGCAAATTGGTATAGGGTAAAGATTAGAGAGCTGAATGTGTGGTTCAAGGGTTGGTGTGGGAGAAATGGGTTTTATTTCATAGGGCACTGACACTAGAACTGGGGAGAAAGGGAACTCTACCATTGGAATGGCCTTCACCTGAACCATACTGGGACCAGTGTCCTAGCAAGTTGTATAACTAGGAGAGGGCTTTCAACTAAGTTGTGTGGCAGGCTGGGGCAGAGTTCACATGAGGGGAGATTTGGAAAGTTAAAGAGAAAGGACAGGGCTATAGTGCAGGGTAGTGATATGGGCAATGGCAACCAGGGAGTGACAGCAAGGGACATAGTGTACAAACACTAGAGTGCTGCAGCAAATGTGGTCAGAGTAGGGAATGATGGCTTTAATCTAACAGAGGGGAAGGGTTGGGATGAAGGGAGATTTAGGAACCCAAAGATAAAAGTTGAGGCATTAGGAAAGTATATCAATGTGGGCGAAGACAAGCTGAATGGGCCAGGAAGGAACATCGTACCTAAGGGAGTAAGGTCCAAGCAGGGAATAGTGGTTAAAAAATAGAAAATTGAAGTCACTTTATTTGTATGTGCGGAGCATCCATAATAAGATAGATGAACTAATGGCACAGATAGAGCCAAATGGTTTAGATATAATCACTGTCACGGAGATGTGGTCACTTTAGGAAATGGTTATTGCAGGGTACATAACATTTCAAAAGGACAGGTGGAATGGAAAAGGAGGAGGATGATCCTAAAGGATGACAGAAGGACATTAACGAGAAAGGACCTTGTCTTAAAAATCCAGGAGGCAGGATCAGTATGAGCAGGGATTAGGAACAGCAAGAGGAACAAAACAACTGGTGGCAGTTGCTTATAGGTCCCATAACAGTAGCTATACCATTGGGAAGAGCATGAAACAAAAAATTGCTGGAGCTTCTAACATAGGCAATGCAATAGTTGTGGGGGACCAATCAATTCGGCAAAGGTCATCTGGAAAATGAGTTTGTAGAATGCTTTGTGGCATAGTGGTATTGTCACTAGGACTAGTATTCCAGGAGACCCAGGGTAATGCCCTGGGGACCTGGGTTTGAATCCCACTATGGCAGATGGTGAGATTTGAATGTAAAAAAGAAATCTGAAATTAAAGGTCTGATAATCATGAAACCATTACTGATTGTTGTAAGAACCCATCTGGTTCACTAATGCCCTTGAGGAAAAGTAACCTTTATCCAATCTGGCGTTTTTAGTGACTCCAGCCCCACATCAATGTGGTTGACTCTTAAATGTCCACTGAATAAGGCCAATAAATGTTGGCTTAGCCAGCGATGCCGACATCTCATATATGAATTTTTTTTTAAAAGTTGTGGAACCAACTAGGGATAAAGTTATTTTAGATCTAGTATTGTGCAATGAGACACAGTTAATTAGTAATATTGTTGCAAAAGATCCAGTGGGAAACAGTGTTCATAATACAATCGAACTCCAAAATTAAGTTTGAAAATGACACACTCCAATCACAAACAAGAATCTTAAACTTAAACAGAGCCAATTACATAGGAATGAGGGCAGAGCTGGCTTTATTTGGGTAAATAGGCTCAAATGTATGGCGCTAAATCTCCCTCTTTAGATGCCATGCCCTGAAAGAGCATTTATTTTATTCATTATGAGATGTGGGTGTCACTGGTTGGCAAGCATTGATTGCCCATTCCTATGTGCCCTTGAGAGGGTGAATGTTGAGCTGCCTTCTTGAACCGCTGCAGTCCATCTGCTGTAGTTACACCCACAGTGCTGTTAGGGAGGGATTTCCAGGATTTTGACCCAGTGACAGTGAAGGAATGGCAATATATTTCAAAGTCAGGGTGGTGAGTGACTTGGAGGGGAACTTCCAGCTAGTGGTGTTCCCATGTGTCTGCTGCCCTTGTCCTTCTAGATGGTGGTGGTCGTGGGTTTGGAAGGAGCTGTCTAAGGAGCCTTGGTGAGTTCCAGAAGTGCACCTTGTAGATGGTACACACTGCTGCCACTGTTCATAGGTGGTGGAGGAATTGAATGTTTGTGGATGGGGTGCCAATCAAGTGGGCTGCTTTGTCCTGGAGGGTGAAAAGCTTCTTGAGTGTTGTTGGAGCTGCACTCATCCAGGCAAGTGGGGAGTATTCCATCACACTCCTGACTTGTGCCTTGTAGATGGTGGACAGGCTTTGGGGAGTCAGGAGATGAGTTACTCATGGCAGGATTCCTAGCCTCTGACCTGCTCTTGTAGCCACAGTATTTCTATGGCTGGTCCAGTTCAGTTTCTGGTCAATGGTAACCCCCAGGATGTTGATAGTGGGGGATTCAGTGATGGTAATGCCATTGAACATCAGGGGACGATGGTTGGATTCTCTCTTGTTGGAGATGGTCATTGCCTGGCACTTGCGAGGTGTGAATGTTACTTGCCACTTGTCAGCCCAAGCCTGGATGTTGTCCAGCTTTTGCTGGATTTGGCCATGGACTGCTTCAGTTTCTGAGGAGTCACGAATGGTGCTGAACATTGTGCAATCATCAGCAAACATCCCCACTTCTGACCTTATGGTGGAAGGAAGGTCATTGATGAAGCAGCTGAAAATAGTTGGGTAAAGACACTACCCTGAGGAACTCCTGCAAGTGATGTCCTGGAGCTGAGATGATTAGCAGCCATGGACCTCTGTATTGGTCCATGATTATGCTTGGCAAGGTGGTTTGCTGTTGCCTTCTGCAGATGGCTGACTAGGAATTTCTTCTGCTCTTACATGGCAGTAAATAAACAATGAGAAACAGTTAAAGAAACAATTCAAAATGTTCAACAAAAATACATTCCATTGGAAAACAAAGACTCAGTGAAAAGTACCTCCCTGTGGCTTACTAAGCAGGTTAAGGATGTTATTAGGTTAAAAGAAGAGTCTTATAAGGTTGCAAAGAGTAATAGTAAGTCTGAGGAGTGGGAACATTTTTAAAACTAGTAAAAGGAAGTGAAAATGTTGATAAAAAGGGAAAAAATAAACCGAGAGTAAACCAGCCAGGAATATAAAAATAGATTGTAAGAGCTTTTACAAATATATAAAAAAGGAAGACAGTAACTAAGGCAAACACTGTCCCCTTAGAAGCAGAGACAGGAGAAATTATCATGGGGAATGAGGAAATGGCAAAAGCATTGAACAAGTTCCGCCCAAGGTCATCCCGCGTCAGAGTGCGGGTCTCACCACAACCCCCCCCCACACTGCAACCAGGAAATCCTGCCCCTGGTTTAACAAATTTATTAGGGCTTTTTGAAGATATAACTAGTAGAGTGAATAAAGGGGAATCAGTGGATCTGGTACACCTGATTTCCAAAAGGCATTTGGTAAGGTGCCAGACAAAAGGTTAATGGTCAAAATAAGGGCCAGTGGAGCTGGGGCGACATATTAGCATTGAAAGAGGATTGGTTAATGGACAGGGAGCAGAGAATAGGGATATATAGAGCATTTCAAGTTGACAGGCTGTGACTAGTGGAGCGCTGCAAGGACGAGTGCTGGGGCCTCAGCTATTTACAAACTATATTAATGACTTAGATGAAGAGGCAGAGAGTAATTTATCTAAGTGTGTTGATGATACAAAGTTAAGAGGGAATGCAAACTGTGAGGACACAAAAAGGCTGCAAAGAGATATAGACATGTTTCTTGAGTGAGCAACAAGGTGGCAGATGAATATAATTTGGGGAAGTGTGAGGCTGTTCTTTGATCGTAAGAATAGAAAGGCAGAATGTTTTTAAAGGCTTAAAACTCATAAATATTGATGTTGAGAGAGGCTTGGGTGCACTCATACAAGGTACAGTAAGCAAATAGTGAAGCAAATTACACATTGGCCTTTATTGCAGTTGGAGTATAAGAAAAAAGAAGTCTTGCTACAATTGTACAGGGCTTTGGTGAGACCACACCTGGATTACTGTGCAGTTTTGGTCTCCATACTTCAGAAAGGATATACTTGCATTGGAGACGGTACAGCAAAGGCTCACTAGATTGGCCCTAGGGATGAGAAGGTTGTCCTATGCAAAGAGGCTGAGCCAATTGGGCCTATATAATCAGGGGTTTCGAAGAATGAGAGCCGATCTCATTGAAGCATGCAAGATTATGAAGAGGCTTGACAGGGTAGATACTAAGACTGTTGCCCCTGCTAGGGCATCTAAAACATAGGGGAACAGTATCAGGAAAAGGGGTCGATCATTTAGGACTGAGATGAGGACAACTTTCTTCACTCAAAGGATTGTGAATCTTTGGGATTCTTGTGGATGCGCCATCATTGAGTATATTTAAGACTGAGACAGACAGATGTTTGGTTTCGCTGGACATTGAGAGATATGGGGAGTGGGCAGGAAGGTGGAGTTGAAGCCCAAGATCAGCCATGATCATACTGAATGGTGAAGTAGGCTTGGCAGACCTTATGATCTACTCCTGCTCCTATTCCTTATGTGTTTATGTGTTTATTCTTCAGATGAGATGTTGAACTTGATAATGGAAAGACAAAAGGCTCTCATTTGGTAATTTTACTGAGGGTGAGACTGTCCACTCTTCATTTCTCTGCTTTTACTTGCCTGGGTCCTAATCTCTCCTCCATTAAGACACTTCATACAACTTACCTCTTTAACCAAGATTTTGATTGCCTGTCCTAACATCTCTTTTTGCTTGGTAGCTTGGTGTCAAATTCTGTTTGATAATCACCCTTGCTAAAGATTGTATAGGGTAGGGTTGTTTTCCTTAGAACAGAGGGGGCTGAGGGATGCCTTAATTAATATGTACAAGATTATGAGGGGCCTGGATAGAGTAGATAGGAAAGGACAGCTTCCCCTAGCTGAGGGGTCAATTACCAGACGGTACAGATTTAAGGTGATTGGTGGAAGGATTAGAGGGGACAGGAGGAAAAGCTTCTTCACCCAGAGGGAGTTGAGTGTCTGGAATTCGCTGCCTGGTTTGGTGGTGGAGACAGAAACCCTCAGCTCTCTTAAACAGTACCTGGATCAGCACCTGAAGTGCTGTAACCCGCAAGGCTGTGGACCAGGTGCTGGAAGAATGGGCGGCTAGTTTTTTATTTTTTATTTTTCGGCTGGCAGGGACACAAATGGGCCGAATGGCCTCTCTCTGTGCTGTGACTTTTCTATGGGCAGAACTTTTATGCTGGCCGGCGGGCCTGATCGGTGGGTCTGGGATCAGCTGGGGAACGGATATCGAGGTGGCTGCATCGCTGCCTGTAAACACTGGCAGCAGGATAGTGGCCCCTTCCGCCTTGGACTACCTGCTGGCCCTGTGCCCCCTTGTTCCTGCACCTCTCACCCCGCAGGCCGCTCCCCTGGAAGTTGCACTGGGACACCCCGGCCTCCTCACCCTTCTGCCCCTCTCTTCCTCCTCAGGGGAGGTCCTACCCGCGGAGACCACAACCCCTGTTAGCAGGGTAAGGGAAGACGGTGTGATTCCTGGAAGGGGTCCACACGCTCTGAGTCCTCAGGGGGCCTTGGAGACACCGACGAGTCCTGAAACGAAACCGGGAAATGCTAAGAATGAAACTCGGAACGCAGATGAAGATGTCAGGTTCAAACAAACAGCCAGCAGCAAACCACCTCCGAAACTCCTCACCACTCACACTGGCAATGCCGCTGGTCCTTTTCAATCCCGCCCTTTTATGAGGCTCCGCAAAATGTGGTCTGCCCGCCTGCCCGTTTTGCCCCAGCGATCATCGGGAAACCGCAGGGGAAGGGTAAATTACGGGTCAGTTGGCTTTTCAACGGCCTTAAATGGCCCTTTAATTGATGGCGGGCACGGCGACCCAGAGACTGAGCGCGTGCGCCGGATGAATGTCGGGACTCTCGCCCGCTGTCTTCTCGCGCCGCTTTACCCCCTCCCCGATGGGGCTGGGCCCGCGAGGCGGTGGGGTAGAGACTGAGACCGGCTTTCAATGCCAAGTTTCGTATCGGCGAGCTTTCTCAGTTCCGCCAGCTGCTGTGGCAGCGGTGTTGGTGGTTGTGGTGGTGGTGGGGTTGGGGCTAGGGCGAGCCATTGCATCACCGGGGTGGGGTGCGGTGGTTGGGTGGGGGGGGGTGGGGGGGGTGCTGGGGCGGTGAGCGCCGCCGGACAGCTCCCTGAAAGCTGCAGACGGCTGCCTGAGGGAAGCCGCGGGCCTGAGAATGCCAAAGTGGAGGTTTCAAAAGCCGAGAAAGGAGTGTCGGCACGTCGCTATCCATCACCCGAAAATACAGCTGCTGGAGTGGGGGGTGGGGGGGGGGGTTGTGGGTGGGGACACTCGTCCTTTTCTCACGCGTTTTTATGCCTGATCAGGTCGGGCACCTGCAGGATGTAATATTCGCCCGCCCCCCCGCCGCCCCATGCGCCCGGAGGGTTAGACCGGGCCTCTGGGTTACCAGTCCAGTGTCGTTACCCACTGCACCACCCTCTTCCCAAACGAGGATGCCTGACCCTCAGCCTTTTTATGCCCCCTCCAATATTTTTACTAACCAGCAAAAAGGGAGAGGCTTGCATTCGTATCGTATTTTTCATGACCGCTGCTGTAAAGCAGGAAATGCGACAGCCAGCTCCCGCGCAGCAAACACCAACAGCCATGTGATCATGGCCAGATCATTTGTTTTTATGATGTTGATCGAGGGATAACGATTGACCCATGCACCAGGGATATCTCCCCTGCTCGTCTTCAAAATAGTGCCATGAGATCATTTAAACTCACTCCGGTGTTAAAAAAAAAACAGGCAGTTTCATGTCCTATCTGAACCAGGGCACCTCCGACAGTGCAGCACTCCCTCGGTGCTGCACCGCTGCACCTGCGGGGGTTTTGTGCTCAAGCCTTAAAGCGAGACTAACCCAGAACCTGGTGACTGAGGCGAGAGTCCTACCACCTGGGCAGCGGCATGACACTGTGGCCAGGTTTTGGCCCTCGTTGGGCGGGCTCGGTGGGTGGGGGAGGGGGGGGGCGGTGGTGCGAGCGAGAGAGGTCAGGAAGCCGACCACCGCCTGTGATCTGGCAGTGACCACGATTTCACGCCAGGGAGGGGGCCAGTTAAGGCCTGCCCAGCGTGAAACGCGTGCGGGTGGGGTGTGGTGGGGTGGGGTGGGGATGAGGGTGGGTGCCGCAAGTTCGCGCACGCGGGCAGGAAGATTTCCCTGAGGCACGGAGCTGCCTCAGGGAGGTGGAGACTTTTGGAGAATTAAAAATAAAGAATTTTGAAACGTTAAAGAACGTGCCCCCTCCTGTGATTCTGTCACCCAAGCAGGGACATATGACTAATGAAGTGAAAACATTTTTATTTTGTTTTTAATTGCTGTGGATGAGATTTCCTAAAAAAAACAAACCCAAAGGCCGCTTGGCCTTTTCGCCTGTCCGCCAGCCTTAAGGTTGAACGGGCAGAGAAAAATTACACTGAAGGCTTACTTTAGTGACCTGAATAGGCCTTTTAATTGTCGGCAGGTCCGCTGCCAACTCCGGCGCCGGCTCGCCAACCGACATGTCACATGAGTGCCGGATGATGTCAAGACGCAGGCCCAGCATCATCGCGCTGGTCAAGCAAGTGCCTGCCTGACAAGCGACAAAAATTCTGGCCTCTATGAACGAATGAAAGTATCCACAGAAAATAAGAGAAAAATCACCGCTGTTGGCTGCTAATGGCTTTATGATTTTCACTCCCACGTAGGGAGATTAATCTTCAATTCGCAGGCACTACCGGACAATCTTCGAGGGTTGGCAACCCTCATTGTGATCTGCAAAAAATGTTTGTACACTGCCAGTAATTCATATCGTTCTTTTGTCATTTCTCCACAGAGAGATTGTCCAAAAGTCAGCAACTGTCTTAGGAATCAGCGTGTGAAAAACTGGATGAATGCTTTTTTAAACAAAAAGGCTTTTCCTGGGGTTTTATTGTGGGGTGGCGTGGGAGGAGAGTGGGAAGGGGACACAGAGGGTACAGGTAGAAGGTTAGAGGGATACATGTGGAGTTAAAATTGCCATCATGCAAACATATAAATTGGGAGCAAGAGCAGGCCATTTGACCCCTCGAGCCTGCTCCATTGTTCAATAAGATCATGGCTGATCAGTTTGTGTCCTCAACTCCTCATTCCCATCTTCCCCCCAATAACTCTCCGGCTTTGAATCAGCCAGTACACTATCGACTGATGGGGTGGTAGCTCTGCGAGACACAACCCCCTCCCCCACCCCTCCGCCGACCCTCCCCCGCCCCATTGTGTAAGTGTGTGTGTGTGTGGGCGGGCACCCTGTGTGTGTGTTGGTGGAGGGCACACACACACACACACACACACACATACACACGATGCCCACACACACACGATGCCCACACACACACAGAGTCCCCACAGACACCCAGGGTGCCCAAACACACATATGCTGTCCTCTGTTACCGCGAGAGTAGAATGCACAATCCAGTGTTGATTTTCTGAGTATGTACTCTTCAATAAAGTATCATTATCGGCCTGCAAATACATTTCTGGCCACACAGGGCCCAATCCCTGTGCCATGCATGTAGCTGTGGACAATCGCAATAAACTGCTTGTTGGCACAGCAGTTATTTGGTTCCTTTTTGTCAGCTTTTTGTCAGCTGTTTGGTCAATGAGTTTCCTCATTGAAACATCCATCTAGGTTGCCGCACTCATAAGGTCATAAGAAATAGGGTAGGCCATTCAGCCCTTCAAGCCTGCTCCACCATTCAATAAGACCATGGTTGATCTGGTTGTGGTCTCAACTCCACTTTCCTGGCTGTGCCCCCCATAACCCTTGAATCCCTTGTCAATTAAAAATCTGCCTAACTCAGTCTTGAATATATTCAATGACCCAGCCTCCTCTGCTCTCTGGGGATGAAAATTCTAAAGGCTAACGACCATCTGAGAGAAAAAAATCCCCATCTCCATCTTAAATGGAAACCTTTTATCTTTAAACTGTGTCCCCTGGTTCTATATTTCCCCACAAGAGGAAATGTCCTCTCAGCTTCGACCCAGAATCCCCTCAGAATCTTATGTTTCAAAAAGATGGAGCCTTGTTCTTCTAATCTCCGATGTGTATTGGCCCAGCCAATACTGGGGGAGATGGCGGTACAGTGGTAATGTCACTGGACTAGTGATTCAGAGGCTAATGTTCTGGAGACATGACTTCAAATCCCACCAAGGCAGTTGGTGGAATTTAATCTGGAATTAAACACTAGTCTAATGGTGGCCACGAAAACCATTGTTGTAAAAAGACCTACCTGGTTCACTAATGTCCGTTAGGAAAGGAAATCTGCAATCCTAACCTGCTCTGGCCTACATGTGACTCCAGACCCATAGCAAAGTGTCCTTCTAACTGCCCTCTGAAATGGATTGCAGCTGTATGAAGTCAAAAAGGAATGAAACCGGACAGACCACCTGGCATCGACATAGGCACCAGAAACAACAATGGCAATCTCAGCCCTTTCGACCCTGCAAAGTCCTCCTTACTAACATGTGGGGGCTCGTGCCAAAATTGGGAGAGCTGACTCACAGACTAGTCAAGCAACGACCTGACATAGTCATACTCTCAGAATCATATCTTAAAATATCCCAAATGCCACCATCCCTGAGTATGCCCTGTACCACTGACAGGACAGACCTAGCAGAGGCAGTAGCACAGTGGTATAAAGTTGGGAGAGAGTTGCCCTGGGAGTCCTCAACATTGACTCTGGATCCATTAAAGTCTCATGGCATCAGGTCAGATATGGGCAAGGAAACCTCCTGCTGGTTACCACCTACTGTCCCCCCCTCAACTGATGAATCAGTGCTCCTCCATGTTGAACACCAATTGGGGGAAGCACTAAGGGTAGCAAGGGCACAGAATGTACTCTGAGTGGGGGACTTCAATGTCCATCACCAAGAGTGGCTCCTTACTGATGCTCCTACCATCTGAATTGAGTTGGTGGATCCATTCATGTTTTACAATTGGGTATTTGCTTGAATTGAAGTATTAGCTGATGAATCTCCACTCACCCTTTGCCTTACAGAGGTGTGACACTCTGAGTAGCGGCGCCCTTTAGTGCGACACTTTCAGATTGGAAAGGCGTTGTGCGGTTGAAATAGGCTCCATGCAAAACTTGTAAATACCTAATTAGACCACAGAGTCACTAACATAAAAACATAGGGGGTCTCTAGGGTTGTGTCAGCTTGCAGCTTAATTATTTCTTCCATATAAACATTGCATTTATATCCAGTTCCAATGCATTCCTCAGAACAATATGCAATATCACATGATCTAGGTAGGCTTCTTGTACATCTTGCTCCGCACAGAAGTGTACAGGAGAAGCCTTCACATACATCAGTTTACTTTTCATAACTGTGTTAAATGAAAATTCTGTCAGACACTTAAAAATAAAGATTTGAGATGCGTTGCATAAATTGAGCCATTTCATTGGTGTTTCTCATTCACTGGCCCCTTTGACTTTGGTCTATTTTGGAGTCATAGGGCGGAATTTACTCCAGGTGATGGAGGTTTCACCTGTCTGCTGGAGAGCTGGTGAGAGTCCTCAGTCACCTCCTTTGGGGAAGACCCGCCATACTAAGTCCCACTCAGACACTTAAGTGGGTTGTGACGGGACTTCCCTGGGATCAAGGTCCATAGGGCAGGAAACCCCCCCCACCCCCCACCCCGCCCCACCCGAGTGTTGCCAGCCCATCGGAGGTCAGCGGCTCTCCATCACAGGCAGTTCCACCGGGTAGAGCAGTGGTAGCACTCACCAGAGGCCCAGGATCAGCGAGAGACCCCCAGGCCACAGGTAAGTGAAGGTGGGATGGGAATTGTGGGGAGAGACGTGGGAAGGGGCACTGGCTGTATGGAGGGGGGTTGGATGAAAGGACAGGCGATGGTTATCCAGTGGCAAGGTTTTCTTTTCGGGCTCCCTACAGGGTGACTGCTCCGCCCGCTGCTGGTTGAATACCACTCTTGAGTGGGCATTAATTGACATTGAGACAGGAAGGCCATCCACAGGCCTCTCCCACCCCAGGCTCAATCAGGCAGAGGTAGGAAGTCAATGTGGTCCCCACTCACCACCCTCCCACCTGATTAAATGCTCCACCACCAAACATGCCTCAGGGAAGGGCATCATATTCTGCCCATTGAGTCAGAATCCTTATGGCATGGAAGGAGGCCATTCAATCCATCAAGCCCATACTGGCTCTCAGTAGAGCAGTTCGGTCAGTCCCCTTCTGCCAGTCTATCCCCATTGCCTTAGAAGTTTATTTCCCTCAAGTGTCCATCTAATTTCCTTTCAAAACCATTGACTGTTTCCATTTCCACCACCCTCATGGGCAGTGAGTTCCAGGACATTACCACTCACTGTGTAAAATAGCTTTTACTCATACCCCCACCCCCCTTCCCCTGTATCTCTTGCCCAAATCCTTACATCTGTGTCTTCCTAGTCCTTGGGCCATTATATAACCGGAGCAGCTTTTTTTTTTGTCTACCTGTCATAAACTTGCACCCCTCTATCAAATCTCCCCTCAATCTCCTTCGCTCCAAGGGGAACAACCCCAGCTTCTCCAACCGAGCCTTGTAGCTAAAACCCCTCGTCCCCAGAACCATTCTGGTAAACCTCCCATGGGCCACATCTTCCCTAAAGTGTGGTGACTGCACACGATACTCTATGTCTGCTGGGTGAGAGGTGCAAGTCTGCCCAGCAGGACTGACCCGAGGTTCGACCAGTTTTGGTGACCAGTCTCATCTCCTTATCGTCGATGAGTTACTTGTGCGCTTTGAGCGACTCACTGCACGGTGGGAGGCCTATAAAAAGGTAATCAAAAGAAATTTAGGGTTGACGGGCAGGCGAAAAGGCCAAGCGGCCTTTGCATTTCTTTCGGAAACCTCATCCACGGGCGGGATGAGGTTTCTGACGGCAATTAAAAATCAAATAAAAATGTTCAAATTTTAATTAATAACATGTCCCTGTACATGTGACAGAGTCACAGGAAGGGGGGGTGGGGGGGACATGTTTTATAACATTTTGAGCACTTTTATTTTTGATTTTGAAAACTCTTCATCACCCTGAGGCAGCCACGTGCCTCAGGGAGCTTCTCCAGCGCTCACCCGCGTGCGCACCCTCTCCTCCACCCCCCCCCTCTGCCCCCCCCCCCCCCCCCCCCACACCCCCACCCCCGATCGCTGGCGGCCGTCGGCTTCCCATCCACCCCTGTCCTCCCCGGCAGAGCCCACCCGACAAGGGCAAAATCCTGCCCTATGTTAAAGAGATTGGGGAGAACCTCGTCGGGGGGTGGGGGGGGGGGGGGGGTGCGGCTGGGTGGGTGCGGGTGGGGGTGGTGGGTGAATGCACAGGGTAAAGGCACCGTGGGCATCAATTTTTTTGTGTCGCCAGATTAGCTTGAAACCTCTTCCACCTGAATGCGGACGACGTACAGGATATCTCGGATCCACCTTGTGGATGAACCTTCACTGCACTGGGCTGCAGTGATTCTTTAAAACCCACCACCGACCTTCTCAGGACAAGGAGAGCAATGTTGGCCGTGATCTTTTTTTTTAAGAAGGCTTTCCTCTTCATGCTACAGTGAAATAAAATCATCAACAGTTCGATTTCTGGATATCTTGCAGTAATTTCTTTACCCTGATTTCATTTTTGAGTTGACGACAAACTGCACTCTTTCATCCTTCAGTTGGAGTGTCTTCCTCCTGGACAGTTGTACAGCTTCTACTTGTTTCTTTTTCCTTGTCTCCATCCGGATCTACATAGAACGCCCAAGATTCCATTGGTTCCTTCCCAGTGATATCAATGCTCTTCGGAGAATGTGCAACCAGCTACCAGAATACATAACTGAGGTGATTAGGATAGATGCACTAAGAGGAAGGTAGATACACACATAAGAGAGAAAGGAATAGAAGGATATAGTGATAGTGTTAGTTGGGAGAAGGTGTGTGCGAGCAATAAGCACCGATATGAACGCCTTGGGTCAAAGGTCCTGTTTCTGACCTGTATATTGTATATAATTCTATGTAAATTGGACGGTGTTAAATATTTGAACAGGCTCTTCAAGTGACACCAAGACATTAAAACCCATCTGACCTTAACGATTTAGATTGTCCTTCCAGTTGTCAATCGCTTATTTTTATGTTTCTGACAAACTTCAATCCCTGTTCCCCCAAACGCATTATACTCCTCAGGAAAAATCAGATGACCTTTTGAGGAGTTAATTGGCAGGAGGTAAAAGTGTGCCATGATCGAACAATCTTTGGCCGCTCCGGCAAAGGTCAAGCATGCCCAACGGAATGGCACAGGCACTGGGAGGTTGGCAGACGAATGCTAGCAACATGTGCCTCGCAGGATGGTACAGCAGATTGAACCATGAGCTTACAGGATTTTCAAATTTTGTTTCATATAAATGAAGAAGTTACATGGAAAATGGAACTTCAGCTTGTTTTAAACAGGCGTTCCTTTTCAAATGGTTACAGGCTTCTCACCGAGCTTGTGGCAGTTACCACAAAAAATAAGCCACTCAGGTGGACCCTTTAAGCACTTAACTATTCTGGGGGGGGTGCTCTTGTTTAGATGCGGCACCCTTGTCCTCTATTCACCTCTTTAGTGTTTGTGGGATCTTGCTGTGTGTGCAACTGACTGCCACATTTCTTTTCTTAACAGCGACTACATTTCAAAAGTTACTAATTGGCTGTCAAGCACTTTTGGGGCATTCTGGGAGCGTGATAGGTTCTCCATAATTGCAAGTTCTTAATTCGAACAAACATGTCCTTCCGCTCAATGTGTTGAGGCCAAGACGCATTTTGCTGTTTCCTGCACTAATTTATTCTTTATCAGCAACCCAAAGCTGGCAAACTCCCCCAGTCCTTCCATAGAAAGCACAGGAACAGGAGGAGGTCATTCAGCCCCTTGAGACTGTCCCATCATTCAATGAGATCGTGTCTGATATGTGACCTAACTCCATATGCCCACCGTTGTCTAATATCCCCTAATACTTTTGGTTAATGATCATCTATCAATCTCAGTTTCTTTTTAAGTTCATTCATGGAATGTGTGCATCGCTGGTAAAGCTGCTCCCAATGCGGTCTCCTTGGAGAGACCAAACCCAGACTGGGTAACCGCTTTGCGGAACACTTCAGTCTCTCCGCAAGCATGACCCGGACTTCCCTGTCACTTTGTCATTTCAACACTCCACGCTGCTCCCATACCCACATGTCCGTCCTTGGCCTGCTGTAATGTTCCAGTGAAGCTCAACGCACATTGGAGGAACAGCACCTCATCTTCCAATTGGGCACTTTACAGCCTTCCGGACTGAATATTGAGTTCAATAACATCAGATCATGAGCTCTCTCCTCCATCCTCACCCCTCTTTGATCCCCTTTTTTCAAATATTTACTTTTTAATTTTTATATATATTTTTCCCACCTATTTCTATTATTATTATTTTTTAAATTTATTTCCATTCATTGTTTTATCCCCACCTCTTAGTCTATTTCAACCTTTTCTCCCATACCGTCCCCTCCCCTCACCCCAGCCCCACTAGGGCCTCTGTCACTTGCTCATCCTGCTTTCTACTCTTAATGTCACCATTAGCACCTCCTTTAGCCAGTATCACCACTGTCAACGGCCCTTCGACCTTTTGTTCATGACATCTTTTGCAATCTCTTCTTTGCCTCCACCTATCACTGGCCCTCTACCCAGCTTCACCTGTCCCACCCTCCTTAAACAGCTTATATTTCACCTCATTTCTATTTTTCCCCAGTTCTGATAAAGAGTTGTACGGACTCGAAACGTCAACTGTGTTCCTCTCCGCAGCTGCTGTCAGACTGGCTGAGATTTTCCAGGTATTTTTATTTTTGGCAGGAACTTGCCTACTTGATTGACCATCCCAAAAATCTTAATTCTGTGATGACTTTGGGCTGTGGGAACTCTCTAATGACATTGGTTTTCTGTGGCTCAGCTGTAATTCCTGAAACTTGGACGATATGGCCTAAGAGTTTCATCATAGGCTTTGCAAATTCATATTTGTCGTTTAACGTCAAACCTGTTTCCTGTAGAACTTTGAGGATTGTTCTTAAATGAAGGCCATGTTCTTTCTTTGGTGAACCATGCACCAGACTGTCATCCATATGGGCATATTACTCCTTCCATGC
This sequence comes from Carcharodon carcharias, assembly GCF_017639515.1. NCBI lineage: Eukaryota > Metazoa > Chordata > Chondrichthyes > Lamniformes > Lamnidae > Carcharodon > Carcharodon carcharias. The sequence continues at coordinate 11,811,742 of NC_054473.1, forward strand.
CCTCCAGGATCTGAGACATTGTCCTTTGGAACATCTCAGGTATAGAAGCAACTCCGAATGGTAACCTATTAAAACAATCATGACCAAATGGGGTGATAAAAGCAGTTAATAATCTGGACTCTTTGTCCTGAGGCACTGCCAAAAGCCACTGTTAGCATCTAATTTTGTGAAGAGGGTGCTTTTTGCTAATTTGGTGAGACTTGCATCCGCTGATGCTGTCAGGTGGATCTCGCACTCTTCTGACCTGTTTGATTGATTCATGTCTGCACAGATTCTAATTAATCCATTCGGCTTTGGTATTCTGACCATTTCAGAGCACCACTTCATTGGTGTGGTTACTGGAGAGGGGACCCCTTGTTGCAACATGTGCTCAACCTCACTCTTGACATTGTCTAAGAGTGGGTAAGGGATCTTCTTCACTGTGTAGAGGCATATAGGCTTAGCATCTGCCCTAAGGGGTACATGATATTCTGTCTTCAGCCTTCCTAAACCTGAAAATAGGGGATGACAGTTCATTCTGAATACCTCACTAGACTGCTTGTCAGCAATTTCATATATCTTGTAAATGATCAAACATGCTTTTCTGCTCAATAATGATGACTCTTGGTTCTGTATAACAGACAGGGGTTCAATAATTTCTTCATCCTTGTATCTTAATCTTGCCAAGCGTTGGCCTATTACCTTCAGCGTAGTTCCTCTTGGATTTTGCACTAGATGGAGGTTGGCTGTGACGTGGTATTTTTAAGCCATTTTGCTTCATAGGACAAGACTGATGCATTTGGATCTGTATCTAGCTTGAATTCTGTGGGGTGACCATCAACATCTCATTTAGTATTCCAATAATTATTTTCTGTTCCTTTAACTTCTCCTAAGAAGGTTATTTGTTTTTTTTTCTGTGGCTCTTCCACTTCTTGGATTTTACTTGGTTTTGTTGTTATCTCTTTCCTCCTGCAAGAACTTTGGATCTGCAGACTATTTAAAAATGTCGCAACTTCCCACAGCTGTGGTGCTCAGCTCCCCCTGCTGGGCATTATTCCTGCTTGTGTAGAGTTTCTCCACCACACCAAGAGCACCTCAATATGGTGGTTGGCGCACTTTTTCTCAATTTCACCGCGCTTTCTCTTTTTTTGTCCGACATGTTGAATGGCTTCAAACAAGGGACATCCCCTGCCCCATGAACAACTGTTCTGTTTATCCTGTCTCAGTCTGTCATGCTATTTGTACTGCCCTCGTGAGAGTTGAACCTACCCTCATTAGCAAAAGATCTAATAGGGTTTCATCCAAGACCCCAACAGCTATATGATCACATATTAATTCATCTCTGAGGATCCCATAGTTGCAATTCTCCACAAGCCTGTACAAGTCATTTATAAATGAGGCCGTAGATTTGCCTGACTTTTGCCTCTCGTTAAATTTTGCTCGCTCAATGAGCACATTTTTTTGAATACTGAAGTACAAATCAAATGGCTGCAGGACTTCCTCATATGAGATTCAAACCTCATTGACCACCCCTGTCTTGCAATGGCATTGTCTGCTATGGCCCCTATTGCATAGAATAAAGTACTGACCTGATCCTTCTTATACAAACCTGTAGCAGTTCTGCACCTAGAGAATCTCTTCCTCCAGTTGTCCCAGTTTTGAGCCTGTTGTGAGCCTTCAGTGCTTCAGTTCTTGGAGTGGCCATGTAGGCTCGATGCTTATGATAAGCTCTAGATCTGTTGCTGCTTCAGTGATTTGACTTGTAGATTCTGATCTGTACTTACATCTGTCTGGACTTCACGTCTGTGAGTCTGCTTGCATTTGCAGCACCCGTGATGCTCCATTCTCAGGTGAGAATTCAGTCTTTTTTTCTTCATGTCATTTTTCCAAGGATTCAGAGTTTTTCAGGTCTGTGGCCTTCTCTTGGAATTTTTCTGGGTCTTTATGCTCTGCCCACTGCCACCATGTTTTGGATCATACACGTGAAATGTTGACAGAGGCCACCAGCTGCCACATTGTTTTGCCTTGGGTTCAGGGTCTAGCAGGGGTTTCTTTAGGGTTTGCCTATTACCCTAAGAATGCTACCGTAGATTGTTCTTTGTAAAAAAAAAATTCTTGTTTATTTACAGATCTATGCACAACTCAGTACTCTATACAATTTGTACTGCTCTCCACCAGATCATGGTCTCTTAGTCATGTGACATTGCATCATAGTTACATCAGTGTCAGGTTCTCCTGATGTTATCCCTTTACTCCACACTGCAATTCTGCCCTCTTGTGAATCATGACATCTCTCACCCATTCACTAACGCCTTTGCCTTCAGCTTTCTAGGCCCTAAGCCCAGAAGCCTTAAACCTCTCAGATGCAGTCTTCTCCTTTAAGACATTTGTTGAAAGTCTTTGACCAAGCTTTTGGTCAGCTCCCCTAATGTTTCCTTCATTTGTTTGGTGTCAAAGTTTTTGTCTTATCCCAATCCTGTGAAGCACCTTGGGATGTTTTATTTTGCTAAAGACACGACGCTTGTTGTTATTGCTGTCACCTCCCCTCCTCTCCCATATTCTTCAACCTTGATGGTGTCTTGGAGATTAGACCTTGACTCATCATCTAGCATCCCAATTACAAAGAAATTGGGTGAAAGCTGAGGAAGGTGAAAGGAGTAAGTTCCAAGGAGCATCTTAAAAGAGGTGGAGGGAGGGAGAGGGAATTCCAGGGATAGGGCCCAGGGAGCTGAAAGCACAGCCACCAATGGCAGAGCGATGAAACTCGGAGATTCTCGAGAGGCCAGAACCGGAGAAGCAACGAGCTCTCAGAGGGCTGAAGGACTGCAGAAGATGGAGAGGTGGTGAGGCTGTGGAGGGATTTCAAAACAAGGGTGAGAATTTTAAAATGAAGAATTTACTAGAGTAGGAACTGATGTAGATCAAAGGACCCAGGGGTAAGAGAGTGATCGGGACTTGGTTTTTAAAAATTCATTTACAAGATGCAGGCTTCGTTGGCAGGCCCAGCATTTATTGCCCATCCCTAGTTGCCCTTCAGAAGGTGGTGGTGAGCTGCCTTCTTGAACCGCTGCAGTCCATGAGGTTTAGGAACACCCACAGTGCTGTTAGGAAGGGAGTTCCAGCATTTTGACCCAGCGACATCATACCTAACTTGGTTAGGATGAGCTCAAGTTTCTAAAGAGTACAAGATGAGAGGCCCTTGGAGAGCATTGGAACTGTCAGGTCTAGAGGTAACAAAGGCATGGATGAGCTGAGACAGGCGGAGACAGGCGATGTTACAGAGATGGAAATACTAGGTGGGAGAAGGATCAGTGGTTATGGAACAGAGTTTGCAGCAGGGACAAAAGACAGTGGTTCCAGTCTTCCCAATATTTAATTGGAGGAACTTTCTGCTCATTTAATACTGGGTATCAGACAAGCAGCGTGACAAACCAGTGGAGAGTGGAGAGGTTGACAGAGAGAGGCATTGCTGAAAAAAGAGACATGTCAAAGCTTTTCATCTTGCACTCATCAGACACTCACAAGAATACCAATTTAAGGGGAAAAACAACAATTTAAGATTGTCAATTGGGCTCACAGTGAGATGTATTTCCCTGTACTGGTAGCTACATATATTAATACGCAGGGCCCTGTTCTTTGCAGATAGAAAGGACATGTACACATATTGTTATAAAAGCAAAATACTGCGGATGCTGGAAATCTGAAACAAAAACGAAAATTGCTGGAAAAACTCAGTAGGTCTGACAGCATCTGTGGAGAGAAAGGCAGAGTTAATGTTTCGAGTTTGTATGACCCTTCTTCAGAACTAAAGAGAAGTGAAAATGTGGTGAAATATGTACTGTTTAAGGGTGCTTCACTTGCACTTCCCTCAATTTAGTCCATTGCATTCATTGCTCCCAATGCGGTTTCCTCTATATTGGAGAGACCAAATGCAGACTGGGTGATCGCTTTGCAGAACACCTTCGGTCTGTCCGCAAGCATGACCCAGACCTCCCTGTCGCTTGCTATTTCAACACTCCACCCTGGTCTCATGCCCACATGTCTGTCCTTGGCCTGCTGCAATTTTCCAGTGAAGCTCAACACAAACTGGAGGAACAGCACCTCATCTTCCGACTAGGCACTTTACAGCCTTCCGGACTGAATATTGAGTCCAACAACTTCAGATCATGAACTCTCTCCTCCAATCTCACCCTTCTTTGATCCCCTCTTTTCAAATATTTACTTTTTAATTTTTATATATATTTTTCCCACCTATTTCTATTATTATTATTTTTTAAATTTATTTCCATTCATTGTTTTATCCCCACCTTTTAGCCTATTTCAACCTATTCTCCCACACCATCCCCTCCCCCCACCCCACCCCCACTGGGGCCATCTGTCACTTGCTCATCCTGCTTTATACTCTTAATGTCACCATTAGCACCTCCTTTAGCCAGTATCACCACCAGCAAAACCCCTTCGTCCTTTTGTTTATGACATCTTTTGCAATCTCTTTGCCTCCACCTATCACTGGCCTTCTACCCAGCTTCACCTGACTCACCCCCCCTTAAACAGTATATATTTCACCATATTTTTACTTCTCTCTAGTTCTGAATAAGAGTCATACGGACTCGAAACGCTAACTCCATCTTTCTCTCCACAGATGCTGTCAGACCTGCTGAGTTTTTCCAGCAATTTTTGTTTTTGTACACACATTGCACCTGTTTCAACTGAACAAAATAAGTGACAGCCATTCACTGGCTCATTCCTCAGCACAATATTTTGACCAATCAGGTCATGCTGCCTGGTTTAAATTTCACTTAAAGCATGGCAGTTAACTGTCAGTCACCATCACTGGCGCATTCTCCACTGGAATGCCTCTATCAATCAGAGTCCACCTGCCAACCAATCAACACTCTCTTTGCACAGTATAAATTGTTGTTTTCCCTTTTTGTTGGTGTTCTTGTGAAGTGTCCTGATGAGTAAAAGATGGAAAGCTCCGACATGTCTCTTTCTCAGCAGTGCTCAGGTTCCGTACTACTAAACAGCTATTAGAGGTGTCCAACAACAACTGGGAATTATACATTAGTTCTAACAACCCCCACTTATGAGAAGGGCTATTTTAGTGTTGTTCATATCTTTGGTGATACAGTTTTAGTCAGCTTTATGCATATACAAAGGCAGAAAATGCAGAGGAGCACAGGGAGCAGTATTTTATAGTTAACTTGTAAGAAGAACTAGATCAGAGATAAATCATCATGAATAATGCAGGCCAACACTGTCTCACATAGATAAAGGTTAAAAGAGAATGGAGGAAGAAAGACAGCCTTACATTTATATATGGCACCCTAACACAGCTCTCAGAAAGGTCTTAGAGCCTTTCACAAGCAGTGAGTTACTTTGATGTACAGTGTCTGATTTTATGTGGGAGACTGAGGCAGCCATTGTGTGCATATCAAGATCCCACAAACAACCGGAAAATTAGCAAGCTCTTCTGTTTATGATGCAATGGAAAATTCCCTCCTATTCTTCAAATATGTGCTCCTTAACGGTCACCTAAGCTTCCAGAGTTTTGTTGCGGTTTAATGTTACATCTGGAGGGTGTACACCCTCAGATTAGAAAGGACTTGCATTTCTATAGCACCTTACATGACCCCAGGATGTCCCAAAGCAGCTTGATGGCAATGAAGTGCTTTTGAAGTGTAGCTGTTATAATGTAGGAAACAGCAGCCAGCAGCAAGCACAGCAAGATCCCACAAACAGCAAGAAATAAATAACAACCATTCTATTTTAGATGTTGATTGAGAGATCTATGTTGACCAGAATTCAGGTAAATTCCCCTGTTTTCACCTTTGTCAAATCTCTTGTGAGCTCCCACTGATCCCTGACCTTCCATTCTGCTCCGTCACCACCCCCCCACCATCCTTTTCAAAAGATATAAAACCCATCACGTTTCTACCTCTCTTCAGCTCTGAAGAAGAGTCATATGGACTCGAGATGTTGACTCTCTTTCTCTCTCCACAGACGCTGCCAGGCCTGCTGAGTTTTTCCAGCATTTTCTCTTTTTTGTTTCAGATTTCCAGAATCCGCAGTATTTTGCTTTTATCTCAGTGATTGAACCTCTGCACTCCTCCCTGGGGCAGAGAATTCCAGGGTTGAAGGGTTGGCAGGGCTGGAGGAGGTTACAGAGATAGAGAGGGGTGAAACCATGGAGGGATTTGAAAACAAGGATGAGAACTTTAAAATTGATTTGTTGCTTAAGCGGGAGCCGAAGTAAGCCAGCGAATACGGGGGTGATTCATGAGCAGGCCATGGTTCAAACAAGCATGGCTAGCAAGGCTTTGGATGACCGCAGGTTTATAGAGGAGAGAACGTGAGAAGCCAGCCAGAAACATGTTGGAATAGTCAAGCCTGGAGTTGCCTAAGCAGAACTTCCAAGGGTGCAACGTTGCTGTGGTGCCAGCCTGGGCAACATCAGCCTTGACTTTGTGTTCAGTCTCTGGAGTGGAGCTTGAAGCCACAACCTGCTAACCCAGAGGGCAGACTGCTACCCGCTGAGTCCACAACGAATATCGAATGAGCAGGGTGGAGCTTAGAGTTGCATGCCCTTTGAGTATGCATTGAGTTGCCCTGAGATATTCAGCACCAGACAAAGGCAGCCTTTTCAACCAACTGTGCTCCCTGAAACCTCTTAAAACATGAAGGTGGGTGATGCTCAGGGGATTTGCCTACCCCCTCAGAGAAAATTGCACTCTTTGAAAGCTGAAGAGGTAATCTATAATTGGAATTTCTAATTGATTGAGTTGAGTCCTTTCATCTCAGAGAGCGGTAATTACAATTGGTGAAGTTCATACACGAACACTTAATATGCTCTTAATACATTCCTGCACACTTCTTTTTGTGTTGATGTTAACCCATTCATCACAGGAACTTTCACAAAATGTAATCACGGAATTCCTTGGCCCGGGTTCAGGCACTGAGGTCCCAATACTGAGGGGGGCAAGTCTTCAAATCCCAAGCATTGAATGCTCTGCCAGCACCTTGTTCAGAAACAGCACTGGCAACTTCCATTTGTACAGCAGTATTAACAATCGCAGCCATAGCTCAGTTGGTAGCAGTCTCACCTTTGACACCATGTGGATTTAAGTTCCAATCCAGGGATTTTAGCACAATATTTAGGCCAACATTCACTGAGATGTTAAACTGTTTGTCCTGTCAGCTGTAGGTACTATTTCAAGAGGAGCAGGAGAGTGCTTCCAGTGTACTGAACACCATTGATTCAACGGCACTGAAACAAGTGACCTGGTCATGATCACACTGGTACTTCTGGGCTCTTGCTGTGCACAAACTGCCTGCAATTTTAACCGTGTTATGTATATGCACTTGTATAAATGCAAGGCACTGCACAGAAGCTTAGAAGACAGCAAACAATGGGCGGGATTTTCCATGCCCACCCTCCACCAGGATCGTCCAGTCCCACCACAAGTCTGGCTGGGGCATCACCCTGCCCACGGCGGGTCCCACCTGTGATGGGACCAGAAAATCCTAGCCCATGAGTGGCCTCCTGTACCTGTCCAACATCCACAAGGCACAAGTCAGGAATGTAACGGAATACCCTCCACTTGCCTCGATGAGCGCAACTCCAACAACACCCAAGAACTTTGACACCATCCAGCCCCCTTGATCAGCACCCCATCCACGAACATTCACTCCCTCCAGCACCAATGCACAGTAGCAGCAGTGTGTGTACCACCCACAAGACACACTGCAGCAACTCACCAAGGCTCCTCCCATAGCACCTTCCAAACCTGTGACCCCCATCACCTAGTAGGACAAGGGCAGCAGACCCATGGGGAACACCACCGCCTGCAAGTTCCCCTCCAAGCCACGCACCATCCTGACTTGGAAATATATCACCGTTCCTTCACCGTCGCTGGGTCAAAACCCTGGAACTCCCCCCCCCCCTCTAATTACACGACACCACATGGTCTTCAGCAGTTCAAGAAGGTAGCTCAGCACCACCTTCTTGAAGACAATTAAGGACGGGCAATTAGTATTAGCCTTGCCAGTGCTGCTGAGAACCCACAGATGAATTTAAAAAATAGCTTTGGTCAAAGGTTTTAAGGAAGGTAGGGAGGGGGAGTGATGAACCTTCTGTTTCTAGTGCTGTTGAATTGAATACGAGTCGACACACAATGATAAGCAGAGACAGCAGAAGGGAGGACAGCAGTTAAGACGACCCAGTGTTGCCTTCACCCTGGTGTGAAAACCATCCTCACTTCCTGTGCCAAGTTGCAAGCAAACACCAGTGACTGTAATATGTCCCAGTGGGTAATCTATTAATCAAGATATGCAAAGCTGCTACAATTGGAAGCACGATTCTCATCCCACCTTATTTAGTCTCAATTTCCTTCTCGCTGTAACAAATATTTTGTGATATTTCTAGATGATATTTTGTTCCAGCCTGTTTTTGCACGCTAATGACGGATTTGGAAAAAAATAAATCTCATTTGAAATGCAAGGTCTGTAAAACCTGGCTGGATTTTTTTGTCTTTTCCTGATGAGAGACAAAGCAAGCATACTAATGAGCATCACTGCAGCAACGAACAATGTCACAATATTCCAGTGTGAATCTGTTACGCCTGCCTTAGTTATAGCTTGAGAGGGTAAAGAATCTTTAGGATGAGGGAAAAAAACCATTAGGCCCAACAAACCCCCTTCCCTTTTCTCACCAATCTCTCCAACCTACCATCTTCACAAAACATCTCTTCATTTTTTTTTTCCCTCTGAAAGCACATCTAATTGCCTTTATTCTTTACATACACAGGTTTACTGTGGAAAAAAGGTTGAGGGTGATCTGAAAAGAGGCCTTTAAGGCCATGAGAGTTTTTTTTATTTGTTCATGGGATGTGAACAAGCATCACTGGCTAGGCCAACATTGGCTTGGATTGGCATTATTGCCCATCCCTAATTGCCCTTGAGAAGGTGGTGGTGAGCTGCCTTCTTGAACCACTGCAGTCCCTGTGGTGTAGGTACACCCACAGTGCTGTTAGGGAGGGGGTTTCAGGGTTTTGACCCAGCAGCAGTGAAGGAACGGTGATATATTTCCAAGTCAGGATGGTATGTGGCTTGGAGGGGAACTTCCAGCTGGTGATGTTCCCATCTATCTGTAGCCCTTGTTTATCTAGATGATAATGGTCGCGGGTTTGGAGGGCACTGTCAAAGGAGTCTTGGTGAGTTCATGCAGTGCATCTTGTAGATGGTACATACTGCTGCTACTGTCGGCGGTGGAGGGAGTGAATATTTGTGGATTGGGTACCAATCAAGTGGGCTGCTTTTTTTTGGATGGTGTCAAGCTTCTTGAGTGTTGTGGGAGCTGCACTCATCCAGGCAATTGCGGAGTATTTCATCACACTCCTGACTTATACCTTGTGAACAAGCTTTGGGGAATCAGGAAGTGAGTTACTTGTCGCAGGATTCCTAGCCTCTGACCTACTCTTGTAGCCACAGTATTTATATGGCTAGTCCAGTTCAGTTTCTGATTAATGGCAACCCCCAGAATGATAGTGGGGGATTCAGTGATGGTAATGCCATTGAATGTCAAGGGGTGATGGTTAGACTCTCTCTTGTTGGAGGTGATCATTGCCTGGCACTTGTGTGGCGTGAATGCTATTTGCCACTTGTCAGCCCAAGCCTAGATATTGTCCAAGTCTTGCTGCATTTGGACATGGACTGCTTCAGTATCTGAGGAGTCGCGAATGGTGCTGAACATTGTGCAATCATCAGCGAACCTCTCCACTTCTGACCTTATGATGGAAGAAAGGTCATTGATGAAGCAGCTGGAGATGGTTGGATTGAGGACACTACCCTGAGGAACACCTGCAGTCATGTCCTAGAACTGAGATGATTGACCTCCAACAGCTACAACCATCTTCCTTTGTGCTACGTACAACTCCAACCAGCAGAGAATTTTCCCCCTGATTCTCATTGACTCCAGTTTTGTTCGCGCTCTTTGATGCCACACTTGGTCAAATGCTGCCTTGATGTCAAGGGCAGTCACTCTCACCTCACCTCGGGAATTCAGCTCTTTTGTCCATATTTGAACCAAGTCTATAATGAGTTCAGGAGTTGAGTGGCCCTGATGGAACCCAAACTGGGCATCAGTGAGCAGGTTATTGCTAAGCAAGTGCCACTTGATAGCACTATTGATGACCTCTTCCATTACTTTACTAATGATCAAGAGTAGACTGATGGGGCAGTAATTGACAGGGTTGGATTTATCCTCCTTTTTGTGTACAGGACAGACCAGGGCTATTTCCCACATTACCCGGTAGATGCCAGTGTTGTAGCTGTACTGGAACAACTTGGCTAGAGGTGCTGCTAGTACTGGAGCACAAGTCTTCAATACTATTGATGAAATATTGTCAGGGTCCATAGACTTTGCAGTAGCCAGTTTCTTCAAAAATATCTTGATATCACGTGCAGTGAATCGAAGATTGTTGCAAATGCTTCAGCCTTATCTTTTACACTGATGTGCTGGGCTCCCCCATCCTTGAGGTTGGGGATGTTTATAGAGCCTCCTTTTCCAGTGAATTGTATAATTGTCCACCACCATTCATGACTGGATGTAAAATAGGTTTTTTAATTCATTATGGGCCGCGGGCGTCGCTGGCTATTGCCCATCCCTAACTGCCATTGAAGGTGGTGAGCTGCCTTCTTGAACTGCTGCAGTCCCTGTGGTGTAAATATGGCCACAGTACTGTTAGGGTGGGAATTACAGGATTTTGACCCAGTGACAGTGAAAGAACGGCGATATATTTCCAAGTCAGGGTGGTAAGTGGCTTGGAGGGGAACTTACAGGTGGTGCTGTTCCCTGTTCCTGCTGCCCTTGTCCTTCTAGATGGTAGTAGTCGTGGGTTTGGAAGATGCTGTCTAAGGAGCCTTGGTGAGTTCCTGCAGTGCATCTTGTAGATGGTGCACACTGCTGCTTCTGTGGGTCGATGGTGGAGGGAGTGAATGTTTGTGGGGCTGCTTTGTCCTGGATGGCATCAAGCTTCTTGAATGTTGTTGGAGCTGCACTCATCCAGGCAAGTGGAGAGAATTCCATCACATTCCTGACTTGTGCCTTGTAGATAGTGGACAGACTTTGGGGAGTCAGGAGGTGAGTTACTCACTGCATGATTCCATGGCTCTGACTTGCTCTTGTAGCCATAATATTTATATGGCTTGTCCAGTTCTGTTTCTGGTCAATGGTAACCCCCAGGATGTCGATAGTTGCGAATTCAGTGTTGGTAATGCCATTGAACGTTAAGGGGAGATGGTTAGACTCTCTCTTGTTGGAGGTGATCATTGCCTGGCACTTGCGTGGCGTGAATGTTACTTGCCACTTGTCAGCCCAAGCCTGGATATTGACCAGGTCTTGCTGCATTTGAACATGGACTGCTTCATGATGTGGAGATGTTTCTCCTTGTGTGGAGGAATCCAAAACTATGGGCCAAAAATGTAAGACAGTCAGCAATAAATCCAATAAAGTATTCAGGAGAAACCTCTTTGCCCAGAAATTTTTAGAATGGAATGGTTGAGGCAAGTTTCATAGATACATTTAAGGGGAAACTAGTCGAGTACTTGAGGGTCAAAGGAACAGTTGTGATGAAGTTGGGCGGGAAGAGACTTGTGTGACACATAAATGCCAGTGGAGACAAATACAAAAGCAAAATACTGAGAACCTGAAACAACAGAAAATTCAGAAAATACTCAGTCGCTCTGGCAACATCTGTGCAGACGAAAACATATTAATGTTTTTGGTCTGAGATCTTTTATCAGAACTGGGAAAAGGTTTCAAGCAAGTGAAAGGGTGGGGAGGGAAAGACAAACAAAAGGGAAGCCCTGAGAAAGGTTGGAGCGATGGAGTGATTGAATGACAAAAGATTTCATGTTGCAAGGCCAAACGGAGTGGTAATGGGATAAGTAAAGAAACAAAAGATGTGTCCAGAGGGGGCTGAATGGCAATATATCTGCCATCTGAATGCAAAGTAAAGGAAATAAGAGAGAAATGAGAGGAAAATCAAACCATTGAGAGTTGGGCCACAAATGCTAGCCTTGCCAGCAACGCTCACATCCCATGAACTACGATGGAAAAGACAGTCACAAGTAAGTTTAATATGGAATTCAGGGGGAACCTCTTCACCTAGGGAGTGTTGAGAATGTGGAAAGCGCTACTACAAGGATTTGTTGAGGCAAATACCATAGATACACTTATGAAGAAGCTAGACAAACAAGAGAAGGTGAAAGGAATAGAGGGATATGTTGATAGTGTGGGAGGAGCCTTGTGTGGAGCATCAACACCAACATGGATCAGTTGGGCTGAATGGCCCAAGCTGTGTAACTCAACCTAATAGTTTCGCTAATGCTCAGGTGAGCCAAGGTTCCGTGGATCCAAGTTACAGGCGTTCCCTCCATTTGCTGGTTTGGTCGGCTTATAGGCTTCCATCTGCAAGCCAGTCGAAATGCCCGGCATTATTTCCCCTCTGCAGGCTTCGCACAATCGTTGAGAAGATGCATGAAATGTTGGAAGAGCTGTCAGCCCAAATCCTCTGAAGACACCCCTGATTATGCGGCATTGGTGGGAGCCGATAGACACTTCACCGAGCCAGTGATACATGCATTACTTATTTAAACATTTTCTGTCCTCGGAGTCTGTCCACAGGGTAAGTTTTGCAACAGCTATTCTGTTTCAAGTGCATGTAATACATTACTACTTTAATGAAATATTTATAGCCATCTCTGGTGTTGTGAAGATTATTTTTTCCATATCATCGAAACAACGCCTGATCCCACTTGAATATTTTAAAATAAATCCATTAAAGCAAACCTTGCAGGTACCTGTAGTCATCAATACAGAGCAACTATCTCTACGCAGGTAGGAGATTTGGGGCCTAGCCAAGATCCTACAGAGGATTTTCAAAGTACCATCCATCATGCATCTCTCACCTTTGAGGTACAAAAGCCCAACGGCTGACATGTGCAATTTGTAGAGAAGAAGCTGGAATTGGAAAGAGTTTGCATTTCTGTTGCACCTTCCACCAGCTTAGGCCATCCCAAAGCACTTTCCAGCCAATGAAGTATTTTTCAAATGTAGTCACTGTCGTAAGATGGAAAACATGGCAACCAATCTGCACACAGCAAGCTCCTACACACAGAGAGATTGGGCCAACTAAGTTTGCGTTCACTGGAGTTTAGAAGAATGAGAGGAAATCTCACTGAAACATATAAAATTTTGACAGGGATGGGCAGACTGGATGCAGGGGCAATGTTTCCTCTGGCTGGGGAGGTCTAGAACAAGGGGTCATAGTCTCAGGGTACAGGGTAGACCATTTAGGACTGAGATGAGGAGAAACTTCTTCGCTCAGAGGGTGGTGAACCTGTGGAATTCTCTACCACAGAAGGCTGTAGAGACCAACTGACTGAACATATTTAAGAAGGAAATAGATAGATTTCTAGACTCAAAAGGTGTCAAGGGGTATGGGGAGAGAGCGGGAGTACGGTGTTGAGATAGAAGATCGGCTGTGATCATATTGAATGGCAGAACAGACTTGGAAGGCTAAATGACCCACTCCTGCTCCTATTTTCGGTGTTTCTATATGATAATCAGGTAACCTGTTTTAGTGATGTTGATGGGTGGATAAATATTGGTTCAGGACACTGAAGAGAATTCCTCGGAGAGTAGTTTGAGAACCTTCGGGTCCACCTGTGAGGGCAGATGGGGCTTCAGTTTAAAGTTTTGTTAAGGTGTGTCAGCTGGTGGCCCAGTTGTTAGCACTCCTGCCTTCCAATCCCACTCTAGGACCTGAGCATAAAAATCAAGGCCGGACTCCATTGCAGTACTGAGGGAGTGCTGCACTGTCTGAGAAGCTATCTTTCAGATAAGACATTAAACCAAGGTCTCATCTGTCTGTTTGGATGGGTGTGAAACATCCCATGGCACTATTCTGAAGAAGCGCAGGGGAGTTTTCGCTGGTGTCCTGGCTGATATTTATCCCTCAATGACCATCACCAAAGCAGATTAACTCATCATTATCACATTGCTGTGAGTGGGAACTTGCTGTGGACAAATTAGTTGTCTTATTTCCTACATTACAACGGTGACGACATTTCAAAGAAAAGTACTTAATCATTTTGAGACGTTGCTGGTCATGAAAAGTGATATATAAATGTAAGTCTTTCTTTTGTTCCTTTTGAAAAATGGCACCTCTCCCTCAGGATTCCTTCTTAGCGACCCTCAGAAATGGCTGAATCACAGAATCACAGAAGCATTACAGCTCAGAAGGTGGCCATTCAGCCCATCATGTCTGCACCGGCTCTCTGAACAAGCAACTCACCAATTGACACTCACATCTCCTCCCCACAGCTCTGCACATTCTTCATTTTCAGATTAAAGTCTAATTCCCTTTTGAATGTTTCGATTGAACCTGCCTCCACTACACTCTGAGACAGTACATTCCCGGCCTTAAACACCCGCTGCGTGAAAAAGTTTTCCCTCCTGTCTCTTTTGCCAGATTTCAGATTTATAACCTCACCACTAAATATGTAAATATCTAGTCCACAGCAGTGACATAAGATCACATGACAACAGAGGATGGAGAGAGATAGTTCTATGTAAAGCCTCATATTGTATGTAGTTAACTGAGCTGCAAGAATTGTGAGCTGTACTGCTTCAAGATGAAGGCCCACCATCTCTTTCCCAGGACAACAAATGGGCAAGGGCAATAGATGCCGTCTTTACTAGTAACAGGGGATGCCATTTCAAATTAAGGACTCCCCCATTTAAGACTGAGATGAGGAGGAATTTCTTCCCTTGGGGGGCCATGAGTCTTTGGAATTCACTACCCCACAGGGCAGTGGAGGCTGGGTTATATTCAATGCTGAGATAGACAGATTTTTGATCATCACTTGATCCAAAGGTTATAAGGGGCAGTCAGGAAAGTTGGATTAAGGCCACAATCAGATCAGCCACGATCTTATTAAATGGCGGAGCAGGCTTGAAGGGCCGAATGGCCTATTCCTGCTCCTATTTTATATGTGCCTCTCTAAATGGTGGTTAGCGCTACCCCTCAGAACTTTTTCCAACAATTTTCCAATGTTGTGGCCCTTCAGCCTTCTGACATGACTTGCTCCACAGTGGGTTGTGGACATTTTATCACTGAGTATATTTAAGCCAGAGATAGACAGGTATTGCATCTCTCAAGGAATCAAGGATTATGTGGAGCATACAAGACTGTAGAGTTAAGGCCATAATCAGATCAGTCATGATCTTATTGAATAGCGGAGCAAGCTCGCTGGGCCAAATGGTCTGCTCCTGTTCCTATTTCTTGGTTCTTATGTTCTTGTGACATTCATTTTTAAAATTATTTCACGGAGATGTGGGCATTGCTGGCAAGGCTAGCATTTTATTGCCCATCCATAACTGCCCTTGAGAAGGTGGTGGTGAGCTGCCTTCTTGAACCGCGGCAGTCCATGTGGTGTAGGTACACCCACAGAGCTGATAAGGAGAGGGATCTAGGATTTTGACCCAGTGACAGTGAAGGAACGGTGATATATTTCCAAGTCAGGATGGTGAGTGACTTGGAGGAGAATTTGCAGGTAGTGATGTTCCCATCCATCTGCTGCCCTTGTCCTTCTAGGTTATAGAGGTGGCAGGTTTGGAAGGTATGGTTGAAGGAACCTTGGTGAGTTTTTGCAGTGCATCTTGTAGATGGTACAGACGGCTGCTACTGTGCGTCAGCAGTGGAGTGTATGTTGAAGGTGGCGGTTGGGGTGCCAATCAACTGGGCTACTTTGTCCTGGATGGTGTCAAGCTTCTGGAGTGTTATTGGAGCTGCACTCATCCGGGCAAGTGGAGAGTATTCCATCACACTCCTGACTTGTACTTAGTAGATGGTGGACAGACTTTGGGGAGTCAGGAGGTGAGTTACTTACCACATAATTTTTAACCTCTGACCTGCTCTTGTAGCCACAGTATTTATATGGCTAGTCCAGTTCAGTTTCAGGTCAATGGTAACCCACAAGATGTTGATAGTCAGGGATTCAGCATTGCTAATGCCATTGAATGTCAAGGGGAGATGGCTGGATTCTCTCTTGTTAGTGATGGTCATTGCCTGGCACTTGTGTGGTGTGAATGTTATTTGCCACTTATCAGCCCAAGCCTGAAGGTTGTCCAGGTCTTGCTGCATGCAGGCACGGACTGCTTCAGTATCTGAGGAGTCTTGAATGGTGCTGAACATTGTGCAATCATCAGCAAACATCCCCACTTCTAATCTTATGATGAAGGAAGGTTATTGGTGAAGCTGCTGAAGGTGGTTGGGCCGAGCTACACTGCCCTGAGGAACTCTGGCAGTGATGTCCTGGAACTGAGATGATTGACCTCCAACAACCACAACTATCTTCCTTTGTGCTAGGTACAACTCCAACCAATGGAGAACTTTCCCCCTGATTCCCATTAAGTCCAGTTTTGCTAGGGCTCCTTGATGCCACACTCAGTCAAACATGGCCTTGATGTCAAGGGCAGTCACTCTCACCTCACTTCTTGAGTTCAGCTCTTTTGCCCATCTTTGAACCAAGGCTGTAATGAGGTCAGGAGCTGTGTGGCCCTGGCGGAACCCAAACTGAGCATCAGTGAGCAGGTTATTGCTGAGTAAGCGCTGCTTCAAAGCACTGTTATCTTCACTGATGATGGAGAGCAGACTGTTGTGGCTGTAACTGACCAGGTTGGATTTGTCTTACTTTTTGTTGCCAGGGCATACCTTGGCAGTTTTCTGGGTAGATGCCAGTGTTGTAGAAGTCTACATCCTGAGAATATATTTTGTTAAAAGTTCCAGTATTAATTTTCTCAGTTTTGTGAGACTCCAAGATAGTAGACAAAAATAATTATTTAAAGTGGCCTCATTAACTTGGCATCTCATTAATTTATTGGTAGATCTCATTGATTCCTTAATCTTGATTGATTCTTTCTGTTTATATTTAATAGTTGTTCACCACTTGCCTGCGTGTGATTTGTATGGTGCCTTCTTCGCTAGGGGATTATTGCACTTTTGTGAATATGAAATGTTAAAATAGATGAAAATTGTCCACTTTGGCAGGAAGAGTGGCAAAGCAGCATATTATTTGAGAGATTGCAGAACTCGGTGGCACTGACGAATCCGGGTACGTGAAACCCGAGAAGTTGTTATGCAGGTACAGCGAGTGATTAGGAAGGTAATGGAATGTTGGCATTTATTGCAAAGGGAATTGAAAATAAAAGTAGGGAAGTTTTAATGTATTTATACCGGGCCTTGGTGAGACCACATCTGGAGTCCTGTGCACAGTTTTGGTCTCCTTACTTAAGAAAACATATAATTGCATTAGAAACAGTTCAGAGAAGGTTCACACAAGTGATCCCTGCAATGAGTGGCTTACCTGACGAGGAGAGGCTGAGCAGGTTGGGCCCATATCCATTGGATCTTAGAAGAATGAGAGGTGATCTTATTGAAACATTTAAGATTCTGAGGGGACTTGACAGGGTGGATGCTGAAAGGATGCTTCCCCTCGTGGGGAACTCTAGAACTGGGGAACACGGCCTAAACATTAGGGGTCTCCCATTTTGGACTGAGGTGAGGGGAAATGTTTTCTCTCGGAGGGTAGTTAGCCTGTGTAATTCTCTCCGGCAGCAGGAGATCCTGGGCCATTGAATATATTCAAGGCTGAGTTAGGTTTTTGATTGATAAGGGAGTCAAGGGTTATGGGATGCAGGTAGGAAAGTGGAGCTGAGGCCATAATCAGATCGGCCATGATTTAAGCAAATGTTAAAGCAGGCCCGAGGGGTCAAATGGCCTACTCCTGCTCATAATTCCTGTGTCCTTGTGTTTAAAGAGCAGGCCCAATTGTTAACAATTTAGGTATTCAGAAACATACATAAAACCTGGCGGCTTCCCTCCAAGCTGAGGTGGGGGGTTGGTGGGTGTGCCTCCTGATCGGGCACTCTGTGGCCCAGGGAGGGTCTCCATTCCCCCACTCAGTGACACGGGCTGCCTCCATGGCAAGACGCTACCCTACCCTCGCAGGCAACTCACCACCCCCTCGCGGGGGCCTGCCTGATTGGCCCCGGGTGAGACCCTACCTGCCCCCGCCCCCCCCCCACCCCCCCCCTCCATTGCCACCACACCTGCACTGCTCCATCATGGCTGCCCCAAGGACTGCTGTAGTCCCAGCAGGCGTCAACTGCTCCCAGAGGCGCTGCTGGGACTGCAAAGCTGCCAGCCCTCCGATTGGCCGGCAACCCTTGGGGACAGGACATCCTGCCTCAGGAGGGCAGAAGTCGCAACATCAGGCAACTAACTGCCTGAAGCACGTAAAATAGAATCATGCCTCCTCGGGCCATCGGAGGCAGACTGCGCCCCCTACCTTCCAGTTAGTGTTCGGCGCCACCATCTCCATGATTCTGACTTCCTGATCAATGTCCTGCTCATGAACCTGTTAATCATCAATTATCTAATTATCAGCTAACTAACTCGGATCCGAAGGACCATGTTCCTTCTATCAGTGTTATCAATCCTGCCTTATAGATGCTGCTTCGTAGTTTGTGGCCACGTTTTTTGCTTTAAAAGAAATGATTTAACTCACAAAGATACTGGCCTTGAAAGCCATTCCTCCCTTTTAGATTTTAACACGTACTTTCAGCTATGTAGCCTGTACACCATAATCATTAGAAGGTCCTCTTAATTGGATCTGGCACTTCATAGAGAGACATCTGATTCATATCATGTCTGTAAAATGTGTGTACTTTTGTGCATGCTTGTGGTTTTTCTTTCAATTTTCAGTCACTGAATTATATAGGTTTAAAATGATCAGGTCAGTATAACTGTAACCATCCGATGTAAGGAGGGGAAACCCTACTCGGGGGTTTAAAGCATGTTTTGGGGGGGCTGAATAGAGGGAACCTAACCCTGTGACCTGCGAAGCACTCATTAATGTCATAGAAAGACCAGTGCAGGAGGACTGATACCCCTTTACCTTGCTGGGCGCTAGTTTCACCAGCAATTAGAGAGAAAAAAAATATTTTTAACAAATCAAAGCATATATATATCATTAATAAAACTTGTGAGTGTATTATTAGATTCCAGTATGAGTTTAAGATTTTAATTTCAGTTCGAGCTATTGCGGGCGCAGAGATTTCTCTAATTACACCGCTTGAACCATCATTCAGATGCCCAAGATTCCGATTGAAGTGGACAAGAAAGGAAATCTGGGCGGAGTGTGTAAAACAAGCTGCCCACTCACGTGCTGTGCCCTTCTGGCGATTACTGATTTCACCGCCCCAGTTTGGTTCCCTGGTATAACCGGCACCGGTTAAAATCGCTGAGGGGTGGACAGGAAGACCAAAGGGCTGGCATGTCAAAATATAATCTAAGGTCCAGCCTTCTCAGCCTCAATCAAAGTCACAAAGGTGGAGAATGTGCAAGGTTACAGGGATAAGGCAGGGGAATGGGATTAGGTGCAATGCTCTTTCAGACAGCCAGTGCAGACTCAATGGGTTGAATGGCCTCCTTCTGCACTGTAAAGATACTGTGATGCTGTGAATCTGGCCAATATCACTTTGCTATTTGTGGGATCTTGCTGTGCACAAGCTGGCTGCCGGGTTTCTTACATTACAATGGTGACTACATTTCCAGAAGTGCTTCATTGGTTTTAAAGAGTTTTAGACATCCAGTGGTCATGAAAAGAGCTATATAAATGCAAAACTTTCTTTCCTTCCCATGGTTCTTTCTTTGGCCCCTCCTATTTTTCATCTACATTCTGCCCCTCAGTGACATCATCCAAAAGCACAGCATGAGGTTTACATGTACACTGATGACACCCAGCGCTACCTCACCATCACCTCCGTCAACTTCTCCACTGTTGCTAAATTATCATACTGCTTCGCCGACATCCAGTATTGGGTGAACAGATATTTCATCCAATTAGCTACTGGGAAGACCAAAGCCATTGTTTTCGGACCCTGCTCCAAATTCCATTCTTGTAAACCTCTTCTGCGCTCTCTCCAAGGTGTTCACATCCTTTCTCTAGTGCGGTGCCCAGAACTATACACAATACTCCAGCTGAGGTCTAACGAGTGTCTTATATAAATTCAGCATAACCTCCTTGCTCTTGTCCGCTATGTCCCTATTAATAAAGCCCAGGATACTATAAGCTTTATTAATTGCTCTCCTCACCTATCCTGTCACCTTCATTGATCTATGCACATATACACCAAAGTCCCTCTGCTCCTGCATCCCCTTCAAAATTTCACCCATTATTTTATATTGTCTGTCCATGTTCTTCCTAACAAAATGCATCACCTCACACTTCTCCACATTGAACTTCATCTGCCACCTATCTGCCCACTCCACCAACCTGTTTATGTCCTTTGAAGTTCCACACCATCTTCCTCGTAGTTCACAGCAATCCCAAGTTTTGTATCATCCGCTTACTTTGAAATTGTCCCCTGCACACCAAGATCTAGATCATTAATATATATCAGGAAAAGCAAGGGTCCCAATACCAACCCCTGGGGAGCTCCACTACAAACTTTCCTCCAGCCTGAAAAATATCCATTGACCATTACTTTCTGCTTCCTATTTTTTAGCCAATTTTGTATCCAAGTTGCTACTGTCCCTTTTATTCCATGAGCAATAACTTTCGTCACAAGCCTGTATGTGGCACTGTATCAAATGCCTTTTGAAAGTCTATGTACACCACATCAACAGCATTACCCTCATCGACCTTTTCTGTTACCTCTTCAAAAAAATTCCAGCAAGTTAGTGAGACACGATTTCCCCTTTAGAAATCCATGCTGGCTCTTCCTTATTAACCCATATTTTTCCTTGTGACTACTAATTCTATCCCGAATAATTGTTTCTAGAATCTTGCCCATCACTGAGGTTAAACTGACTGGTCTGTAATTGCTGGGCTTATCCTTACAACCTCTTTTGAGCAAGGGTTTAATGTTTGCAATTCTCCAGACCTCTGGGACCACCCTGAGTCTACGGAAGACTGAAGGATTATGGCCAGTGCCCCTGCAATTTCTACTCTCACTTCCTTCAATATCCTTGGATGCATCTCATCCATTGCCTTGTCTACTTTAATTACTGACAGTCTATTCAACACTTTCTCCTTATCAATTTTGAACCCTCCTAGTGACAGAGTTTTCTTGTCTGTCACCATGGCCAGGGCAACATCTACCTGCTTGGTAAAGATGGATGCAAAATATTCATTTAATATCTCAGCCATGGCCCCTCCATCTATGTGTAAATTCCTTTTTAGGTCCCTAATTGGCCCTACTCCTCCTTTTACCACCCTTTTACTATTTATCTGCCTATAGAAAACTTTGGGATTCCCCTTTATGTTGGCTGCCAGTCTTTTCTCATAATCCCTCTTCTAATGCACTTTTTCACCTCCCCTCTGAACCTTCTGTATTCCTCTTGGTTCTCAATTGTATTTTCTATCTGACACCTGTCATAAGCACACTTTTTCTTCTTAATCTTAATTTTTAACTCCTTTTTCATCCAGGGAGCTCTGGATTTGTTTGGCCTACCTTACCCTTTTGATGGAATATACCTTGGCTGTGCCCAAACCAATTCTTTTTTGAGGGTAGCCCATTGTTCAGCTACAGTTTTTCCTGCCAATCTTTCGTTCCAGTGTACCTGGCCCAGCACCGTTCTTGCCCCATTGAAGTCGGCTCTTGTCCAGTTAATTATCCTGACTATGGATTGCCTATCTTCCTCCCTGATGTATCACAATGTCTATAGCTGAGCCTACAGCTCAATGCCTCTTGCCAAAGTTCCGCCAACAAACACTAACTGCAGACATGGAGGTCCTGGTTAACACTGAGGTCCCAGAGCACACTGATTCTGCCATTGCAACACATCACCTGCCCTGCCATCCTTAATGAGTTTTGATTAACTAATTAACTAATTATTTAAATTTGTGAACTCATTTATTTTCCTTTTACGTTTTATTTCATGCCTCTCCTACCAGCTAACTGTACTAATCTAAATCAAAATAATCAGAGCATGAGCATATAAAATCAAATTAAAATGGCCTTTTTTTTCTAAATTCCAACTATTTAGACACACTCCCAAAGATCCAGCACTCCTCTCACTGTTTTAAACACTGAAACTCCTGGCTCTCCTCTCTCTGTTTTAAACTCTGAAGCGCCCGGCTCTCCTCTCGCTGTTTTAAATACTGAAACTCCCAGCTCTCCTCTCTCTGTTTTAAACACTGAAATGCGCAGCTCACCTCTCTCTGTTTTAAACACTGAAATGCGTGGCTCTCCTCTCTCTGTTTTAAACACTGAAGCTCCTGTCTCACCTCCCCCAGTTTTAATCACTGAAATTCCCGGCTCTCCTCTCTCTTGTTTTAAACACTGAAACTCCCGGCTCTCCTTTCCCTGTTTTAAACACTGAAACTCCCAGCTTCCCTCTCCCTGTTTTAAACACTGAAACTCCCAGCTTCCCTCTCTCTGTTTTAAACACTGACACTCCCAGCTCTCCTCTCTTTGTTTTAAACACTGAACCTCCCGGCTCTCCTCTCTCTGTTTTAAACACTGAAACTGCTGGCTCTCCTCTCTTTGTTTTAAACACTGAAACTGCCGGCTCTCCTCTCCCTGTTTTAAAAACAGAAACTCCCAGCTCACCTCTCACTGTTTTGCGCACTCCACATTCCTACCAGCACTAAGACAGCCTATATCCACCTCATCGTCCGACTTCAAACCTGCCTCAGCCCCAGACCCTTATTCTTGCCTTTGTTGCATCTAGTCTTGATTGTTCTAAAGCATTCTGTCTGGTCTCTTTCAGTCTTCCCTCTCTAATCCCAAATCTGTTGCCGGTGCCCTTATTTGCGCCAAGTACTTTGCCCCTATCACCCCCTGTGCTCGCTGACCTACACTGCCTCCTGGTCAAGCAATGATTTTAAAATTCTCATAATTGTTTTCAAATCCCTCCAAAACCCCTCTATACCTGTAATCACCTGCAGCCTCACAAGCCTCTGGGATATGATCACTCCTCTAATTCTGGCCTCCTGAGCATTCCTGATTTTAATTGCAAAACCATTGTTGACCTGCTTACAGTTGCCTCGGCCCCAAGCTCCTCTCCTTTTCTCTACCTTGTTTTCTTTAAAACACTCCCTAAAACCTGCCTCTTTGACCGGGCTTTTCATCGCCTGGTCTAATATCTCCTTATATGTCTCGAATCATATTTTGTTTTATAATGGACCTGTCAAGCGCCTTCATCCTTCTACTGCATTAAAAGCGCTATATGAATGCAAGCTGTTGTAGTTGTTTCTTTCTTTTTCACACACCTCATGTGACAGAACACCCTGGGCCCACGCACGACCACCTCATTCATGAACTATCATCGGGACGTTGCTGTTCAACGCAGTTGTACCTGCTTGTAGACTGGTGAGCAGTGACATCTGGCAGTGACCTGGGCCAATCGAGGATGCAACAACTGGAAGCAAGAGCAAGGTACCGTAACCTTAAAATCAGAGCCAGGCCCATTTAGGGTTGAGGTCAGGGAACACTTCTCCACACAAAGGCTGGTAGAAATCTGGAACGCTTGGTGAGGTTTTCTGTCCCTGCCCTCCACAGGGCCAGAAACCCTCGCCTGAAGTCAAAGGACCTTTTGTTGGTTCGTCAAATTTTCCATCCCGTCAGTGATTCCCGTGGCGAGAGGGGCCAGAAAATTTAGGCCTCTCTCCCCGAAATAAGCTGCTGAGGCCACGGTCAACAAACCTCAAAACCGTGATTTTTGTTCAGCAAGGGAATCGAGGGATATGGAATTTAGACACAGATCAGGCACAATCTAGTTGAACGGCAGAACAGGTTCAAAGACCTGAATGGCTTCCTCCTCATCCTATTGTTCCTAAAAGCAGGGCGTTCGCCCTCTGCCCCTGGTCAAGATTTCTCCTTTAGGCCACACCACCTTCGACAAAGTCACCAATTATTCATCCAATTTGCCATTTGTGAACGTTGCACATGCTGGCTGCTGAGCCAACTTGCCAGCAAAATAATTAACCACACTTCAGAGATAATCTAATGCCTGTAAAACTCCGTGGGCTGTCTCAAAGACTTGATAAGGTGCTCCAAAAATGCAAGTTCTTTGTGAGCTCCCAGTGCTACGAGCGTATGACTTGTCTTCCATATCTCTCTTAGCTGACAGCTGGTGGAATTTAAATTCAATTGATTGATAAATTCAATGAATTAATAAATCTGGAATTGAAAGCTTGTCTCAGTCATGGTGACCATGAAACCATCGTCAATTGTTGTAAAAACCTATCAGGTTCACTAATGTCCTTTAGGGAAGGAAATCTGCTGTCCTTACCCGGTCTGGCCTACATGTAACTCGGGACCCACAGCAATGTGGTTGACTCTTAACTTCCCTCTGAAATGGACCAGCAAGCCATCTGACCATTACAGAAAAGTCAAAAGGACTACTGTGGCTCAAGAAGGTGACTCACCACCACCTCCTCAAGGGTAATTAGGGATGGGCACCGAATGCTGGCCTTTCCAGCGCTGCCCACATCCCATGAACAAGATACTTCCCTAAGACCCCTGCTCTCTCAGTTCTGTCTCATCCCTAACCAGGGGACAGAAGCTGCTGTAACTGGTTCAGTATTTGATCATTTTCTTGATTTCCTGATTTTCTGACAGGCATCGCCCATCACTAGGGCGTGACTGGCTACAGGGTCAGGTTCGTAATTACGGTCAGATTTGGTGAGACTATGCAAAAAGTCTTAACTCTGCACAGTTAAGGTGCAGAGTGATGGCGCGGTACCCACTAAGGAAACTTCATTTGACAGATGTCAAACGGAATGAGAGAACCTGAAAGTTGAAAGGAGTCTTTTAGTACTCAAAGACTGCAGGATATTTCATATGCAAAACCCTGATTAGAGGAACGTATCCTGTTGGTGCTGTTTTAATTACTGAAATTAACCAATTATCAGTTATCTGCAAGACTGATTCACGCCTTAAAGGATCAAGTATTTGAAGGAGTCACGACAAGATGAGAGCAGAAGAAAATATAATTAATAATTATAAGCACAGCAGGAATCCAGTAGAGATGAAGATGGAACAGGAAAGATTGGATTAAAGCTCTTTAAACATATGCACAAGCGGCAAAGTATAAATTTAATAGAAGTGCTGAAAAAAGAATGAAGGCACTAACAGATCTCCGAGCAAATTGCAATTAAGTTCGGAGCATGTTAAAGATGTTTAACTATTAGCCTGACGTGTGCATTGAAGGTCATTCTCCTAAATAGGCAAATTCCGACAGTAACAACTTATGTCCATTGTCATGACAGCAGATCATAGCCCCCGTATTACTTATGGGCATATTGAACTGTTGGAGGCAGCCGTGTTTTTTTTTTAAAATGACATACAAGCAAAAGCTGGCTGAGACTGTAAAGTAACCACTTTTTGGGAAATTCCTGTGAATTGTATTTATCAACTAGTCCAGAGACTAGCCCTGGAATGTTTCACCTAAAAAGGTATCGAGGTCCTCTTCAGGCAGAGACACTTGAAAGGGAGAAGTGCAATGCAAAAAGGCTGAACTGTAATCTCCTGTGGCTACAGCGACAATGGAGACTGATTGTAACATCTCAGCAGAAACCATCTCCTGTTGAGTTATGTCTCAGAATGTGGAAATGATCTGAGTTGAAAGAAAACAGATTTGGGCGAAAGACATGTTTGTTTTTTTTTTCCCCCCTTCCAGGAATATGCAAGGGAATGGGTTTAAAAAGACAGTACCAAACCTGATCTGTGCACTCTAGTATTCAAGTTCTGGCATCCTAATGTGCGCTGTGAAGGTCACAGCAGAAGAACAGCAATTAGGTATCCCTGTAGCTTGCAGGTAAAAGTCTTTCCCTGGCTGGAGGTAAGTCAGCAAAGCCACAGACAAAAAGGAAACAGGACAACTCCTTCGGCTAACCTGCAGAACTAAGTGTCTCCAAACCCACTGCTCAATCGCCAAAGTCAGCTCTACCGGAATTACCCAACTTAACAGCCGCAATATTTCACCATCTACTCCACACAGACAAGCCAAAGACCGATTTGTATATCTTTTTTAACTTTTAGTTTTGGACTCAATTTCTCATTTTCTAATCTGTGTGCATGTGAGTTGCATTTTTATTATTTTTCCTTGAGTTTTAGTAACTAATAAATTTACTCTTTTTTAACTCAAGAAAGCCTGTTTAAATTGGCTCCTTCTAGAACATAAATATATTTGGACTGGGAAAAGGTATCCATGAGGGAAGGGGTCCTTTTTAAATTAACTTTGTTGCGACCAATCGAGGAAGTTGAATAAAGCAGGGGAGCCAGTTCATCCCTCCTCACCCAGGAGCAGAACTGTAGTGGTTACAGTTTTGGGAAACGTAGGACTGTAGCTTTAAGAATAATCCTGTGTTTTAGGATCACATGATAGGTGTAAACCAATGTGTTAGCAGCACGGGGAACCTTGATTAGGGAGAGTTCCTCCTTATTTATGAAGTTTGATGCACATGTGTAGTTGCTGCTGCTGTCTTGTAAATATAGTTAAATGTTTCCATTGAGAAAAGTTGTCTGACGATCAACTCTATAACAATAACAAAATTGGGGTCCAGTTCGGGAAGTTAATAATTTGGGGTATCTTGTCTGAGATCGTAGCAAATTGAGGACCTCACCCGGAGACCGTTTGAAAAAAATCATATAGTCCTTTAAGCAACTAAAATGTCTCCTTCTAAGGAGTGCGTATCTGACAGAAATTTGACACTAAGATGAGAACATATTAGGACAAAAACATAAATAAAAACAAAAAACTGCAGATGCTGGAAATCCAAAACAAAAACAAAATTACCTGGAAAAACTCAACAGGTCTGGCAGCATCGGCGGAGAATAAAAGAGTTGACGTTTCGAGTCCTCATGACCCTTCGACAGTTCTGTCGAAGGATCATGAGGACTCGAAACGTCAACTCTTTTATTCTCTGCCAATGTTGCCAGACCTGCTGAGCTTTTCCAGGTAACTTTGTTTTTGTGTAACATATTAGGACAGGTGCCCAAAAGCTTGAGGTAGGTTTTGAGATATGTCCCTGCACCGTAAGGGGCCAGCAGAGGCAAAGAGGGTTAGGGAGGGTATTCCAGAGCTTGGGGGCCCAGGCAGCTGAATGCATAGCTGCCAATGGTGGAGAGATTAACATTGGGGATGCATGGAATTGGGGAAGCACAGATATTTCAGAGGCTTTTAGGACTTGAGGAGGTTACAGAGTTAGGGAGAGATGAGGAATCTGGACTGGTTGCCACTTAAGGACAGCAGAGTTTTGAATGAGCTCATATTGAGGTTGGGTGGAAAATTCTGGGGAGCCGTATAAACTCGTGATTCTAGTGGATGGGTTTCAGCCATGGCTCAGTGTGTAGCAGTCTGGCCTTCCGAGTCTGCTGTGAGTTGTGGCTTCAAGTCCCACTCTAGACCCTTGAGCACCAAATCCAGGCTGATGGTCCCCATGCTGCACTATTGAAAGTGCTACTGAGAAATGACACTGAAGCCCTGGCAACCATCTCAGGTGGGTGTAAAACATCCCATGTCACTATTCAAAAGAAGAGTAGAGGAGGTCTTCTCAGTATCTCGATTTATCCCTCAACCAGATTGTCTGGTTGTTTTATCCCAATGCTATTTGCAGGACCTTACTGTGTGCAGATTGGCTGCTGTGTTTCCTACATTCACTCCAAAAGTACTTCATTGTCTGTAAGCCACTCTGGGACATCCTGAGGTTGTGAAAGGTACAACATAAATACAAGTCTTTCTTTATTATTAGGGAGGAATTTGAGATGGGGGGTTGGGGGGAAGGCAATCGAAGGTGACTGTGGCATAGAGGAATTTGTAACAAGTAACATTGGAGACAAAAACAGAATTACCTGGAAAAACTCAGCAGGTCTGGCAGCATCGGCGGAGAAGAAAAGAGTTGACGTTTCGAGTCCTCATGACCCTTCGACAGAACTTGAGTTCTGTCGAAGGGTCATGAGGACTCGAAACGTCAACTCTTTTCTTCTCCGCCGATGCTGCCAGACCTGCTGAGTTTTTCCAGGTAATTCTGTTTTTGTTTTGGATTTCCAGCATCCGCAGTTTTTTTGTTTTTATATAAGTAACATTGGAGTTCTTCCAGCAAGAGGTGGAAAAGGGAGAATAATGAGAAGAGGTGAGAGGGAGGGAAGGAGAGCAGAAGGGGAAAGAGGTGAGCAGAGAGAGAAAGAACAAAATGGAAGAGGGAAACAGAAGGAGAAAAGGAAAAGAAAGAGGCACGAGACGATAAGAAACTAGAAGAAGAAAAGATAGAGAGATGAGAGAGGGAAAAGAGGGAAAATGGTAAAGGAGTAATCTTTTTTATTCTTTCATGGGATGTGGGCATTGTTGGCTGGGTCAACATTTATTACCCATCCCTAATTGCCCTTGAGAAGGTGGTGGTGAGCTGCCTTCTTGAACCGCTGCAGTACATGTAGTGTAGATACACCCACAGCGCTGTTAGGAAGAGAGTTCCAGGATTTTAACCCAGCGACAGTGAAGGAACAGCGATATATTTCCAAGTCAGGATGGTGAGTGGATTGGAGGGGAACTTGCAGGGGGTGGTGTTCCCATCTATCTGCTGCTCTTGTCCTTCTAGTCGTGATATCCCGGGTTTGGAAGGAACGAGAGGGGATGAATAATAACAGCAACTTGAGTTGAGGGTAGCGGGGAGGGCAGCTATTGGACTGGAGGGGACTGCACTAGTCGTCGGTGTCCCAAAAAGTGGGGTGGCAGATAGGAGTTAGTGGATAGGAATTGTTTCAAGAAAATGGTCATTTTAACTAGTATACAATTAAATTAGGAAAGAGATAGGGAAGGCAAGGGGTAGATGCACCAGATGTGGATGGGACCAGCAGCCAATGAGTGAGCAACCCAATAGTTACACTGTGATCCAAATATGACCAGATTGGCTATGAACTGTGAAAGGTCAAAGGTGCACTGGGGCTGGGAGATGGGGGAGGAGGCCTCACTATAACTAATGGAATTAAGGAAGCTGGCCAACATTGGAGCATTCCTTTTAAAAATCACAGAAAACCAAAGCCACAGGAATGGCTGTTTCCAATGGCGGGATAGGGCCCAGTGATCAATGGCGTGGCACGCTGTGTACCTGGGGTGAGAGCGAGTGCCTGGTCAGGACCCTCTGGGACCATCAACAGGCCATGCAGCGTTCAGCACGGGTGGGGCGTATGAGAGGGGGAAGGGCAAAAAATGTCAGCTGAGGCCCATGAGGAAACATGGGGGAAATACTAGCAACGGATGAGACAATTTGGAAAGACGGGCATAAACAAAAAGGAGGAAAATCTTTAGGAGCGAGACAATCCAATACTAATTAATGAGCTGCTCTGGTGTGTCAGCCCTTCCAGAAGAGTGTTCAATGCCACATACTTCACAAACAATCCTTAGAGAGAGAGAGGAGACACACGCTGTTGAAGGTCCAGGTTGTATTTGCACCCAAGCTTCAGAAGATAAACCTGGGCCAAGTCCTCTTTCTCCATTACTAAGGGCAGACTTGGTTAATTTCGTTCAAAACGTGAAATATAAACAGAAAATGCTGGAAATACTCAGCAGGTCTGGCATTATCTGCGGACAGAGAAACAAAGTTAATGGCTGGGATTTTTCCATGTCTGCCGGTGTCAGGCGTGTTCAGTGGCGTGAGCGGGCAATGTGGAGCGATTGGTTTCATGATGGCGTGAAACCAGTTTGCGATCGTCCACTTAGCCCATCAATGGCGGGTCACCTATCCCACCATCGGATGTCTGGAATCTCATTATAATACATCAGCATATCATTATTAGTCCAGCCCGCCAGACTCATCCACTCCCCACTCTCGCTCAATCGTCCGCCCAGGTCAGTGGGAAAACACGCCAACATGTCTCAAAACAGCATTGAATCAACATGTAGCTGGTGGGCTGCACTTCCCTAGGGATTGCAATGTTTGTTTGACTACCTTGCTTCGGTCAGCACACACAGTCATCAGCGCCCGGCTTCACAGACAGCACCGCGTCACTTTTAGGGGGCCTCATGGTTAGGTCTCTACCTATCAGGTCAACCACATGTAGGCGGCTTTTCAATGGCTGCAGGGCTAGGGCTTGTTTGGGGAAGGGGGAGAAGTGGCATCAGGTAAGGGAAGAGGCAGCAGGACGAGGGCTGTACTGGGGAAAGAGGGTAACACAGGGTGTGTGTGGGGGTACATGTTGATCTGTACAAGTGGCCTCAAGATGGTGAGGGCTGAGGAGGCAGCCTCCAGAGGAGATGAGGCCAGATGGAGATGTGAGGGTTTGTGTGAGAGAGTGAGTGGTGATGTCCCTTGAGCTGGCAGTGAGTGAGTTGCCAGTGAATGTGTGATGGGCTTGAGTGTGTGAGTTTAGAGTGATGAGATGGTTACCTTACCCTGGCAGCACGGATAAGATCATTCATCCTCTATCTGCACTGGATGGCCATGCTGGATTGGCGATGCCGTTGCCTGTCCTACGGCCAGAGCGGGGGTAGAGGACATCACCTTAATGCCACTATCAGCACCTTTCTTCGCATTAACCACTACCATTAACAGTCCCTTTGTCCTTTGGTTCATGACATCTTTGTCAATCTCTCCTTTGTCCTCCACCTATCGCTGGCCTTCTATCCAGCTCCACCCGCCCCACCCCCCGCCCCTCAAACAGTATAAATTTCATCACATTTCCACTTCTCTTCAGCTCTGAAGAAGGGTCAAAAGGACTCAAAAGGTTAACTCTGCTTCTCTCTCCACAGATGCTGTCAGACCTGTTGAGCTTTTCCACCATTTTATGTTTTTGTTTCAGATTTCCAGCATCCGCAGTATTTTGCTTTTGCCCTGATCTGCTCCTGTCCAATTCCTTGGGATGTTTTACCGGGGTAACAGTGCTACTTTAATGCAAATTGTCGTTTTTAGGCGCTCATTAGATTCTCTATTATTGAAGATGGTCATCATTTGGCAGTTGTGCAGCACAAGTGTTACTTGCCGTTTATCAATGTAAGCCTCGATGTCG
The DNA here is from genome assembly GCF_017639515.1 of Carcharodon carcharias. Lineage (NCBI taxonomy): Eukaryota > Metazoa > Chordata > Chondrichthyes > Lamniformes > Lamnidae > Carcharodon > Carcharodon carcharias. The sequence continues at coordinate 11,842,802 of NC_054473.1, forward strand.
TCCAGTCCTTGCCGCAGGCTTTACCATCGGGTTTAAATTAGGAGATGGAAAGGTTTGATGGGGGAATCTACAGGGCTGTGCAGTTACTGGCACGTTCTCCCCCACCACAAATCGCCTCCAAATCTGCTCCACCCTGAATCCCTGACCACTTAATGTTGGGCACTGTTACCTCAGATCTCTGCCAGGAGACTGCAGCCAATTAAAATCCTGTCCCCCCTGCCTTACCAACTTCCTTACCCATCTGAGACTGTAGCTTGGTTGACAGCACTCTCACCACTGAGTGACAAAGGTTTGGATTCGAGTCCCACTTCAAGCCTTGAGTACAAAGATCTGAAGGCCCTCCCACAAGGCACTGAGGGAATGCTGCAGTGTTGAAGGTGCTTGTCTTTTGGATGAGATATTAAACTGAGCCCATCATCCTGTTTGGAAGGATGTAAAACATCTGCTTGCACTCGTTCCAAAAGAGCAAAAGAGTTCTCCCTGGTGCCCTGGCCAATGTTTATTCCTCAATTAACACAAATGAAGATCATCTGGTCATTATCATATTGTTGTTTATGGGAACAAATCAGCAAATCAGCTGCCATGTTTCTTATATTACAACAGTGACAAGACCTCAAAAACACTTAATTGGCTAATAAATGTTTTGAGACACCTGATGGTTGTGAAAAGAGCTATATAAGTGCAAAGCAAAAAAACTGTGGATGCTGCAAATCCAAAACAAAAATAAAAATACCGGGAAAAACTCAGCAGGTCTGGCAGCATCTGCTGAGTTTTTCCCGGTACTTTTATTTTTGTTTTATATAAGTGCAAATCTTTCTTTCTTCATCCTTCAGGTGAGAATCTGACCTGGGACATTGAAAAGAGGCCTGGAGTTAATGGAGGAGACTTTGCATTTTGCTGTTTACCTCAGTGTCCTGCTTACCACACTCATGCCCTGCGGTAAGTTAGGTCTATTATTTCTCAGAACCTTAAAAATTAGGATCTCCTTACCTCCATCAATCTCCCCTTATTGGAGAGTATAACCAACCGTATTGGTTAGTTTGGCCTTGCAGACTATAGGAACGTATGAATTTGGATCAGGAGTAGGCCATTCGGTCCTTCAAGCCTCCTCCACCGTTCAATAAGATCATGGTTGATCAGGTTGTGGTCTCAGATCCATTTCCCTGTCTGGCCCCCATAACCCTTGACTCTCTTGTCTCTCAAAAATCTGTCTAACCCAGCCTTGAATAAATTCAATGACCCAGCCTCCATTGCTTCCCGGGGAAGAGAATTCTACAGACTAACAAAACCCTGAGAGGAAAAAAAATTCTCCTTGTAAATTCTAAGCCATCCTTTTCCTGCTACCAAGCATTTAAAAGCAAGCTTAGCAACATATTCCCTAACTTACCTCAATGTCTTTTCTCAAACTTGGCTTTGTTCTGCGATTGAATCCCTGATTTAATGACAGCCATCACCTCTTTACAAACAAGCTAAACCATTTTTACAAGATTTAACAGCCAAATAGTACCGCCCCTTTAAGTCAAAGAGTTGAATAAACATGTGGCTTTCAAGCTTAACCCAAGTTTCAGAGCTGACTGGCAAAAAATGGGCAATAATTGATCGAGTGCTGATCAATTCATACTGCGGCCTATTAGATCCATGGCCACTTTAAGGAGATGTGATACAGTTACAATGCTCCTGCCTTCCCTATTTTCATTTAGAGCTCTCGTGTTAGTAATTCTATTAGGATGTGCTTCAGCAAGAGCCACAGGAGTGTCAGCCAGAGAGAGATTCAGTGCGCAGTTCAAGATCAGTAGAGCATGAAGGAGGAGCAGAAATCACAGTGGGTCAAGTGGACAGAAAAGGATTGGATTGTTAATTCTTTGTGGTGAAGAAATGAATTCGGTATCAGGTTACTTTCTTATTTTCACAAGGTCTTCTAAAACGTGCTTTCAGTCTGACCCCTGCCTGTTTGCCCATCGCTGGCGTCTGCTGTTTTCAGAATTCTCCGCGATCTTGCCTCCCCAATCCCGCCCCCCCCTTCCTCCAGCCTCCATCGCCCTCCGAGATCCCTGTCCTTGTCCAGTATTCTGGCCTGTTGTATGTCCTCAATTTTTATCGGATGTTTTTTAGTCGATTTTGGAGTTTTACTTGGGGCTGGTGCACTTGGTCACTGCCTTTGTCCAAGTGTGCTTGGCCAGTTCCCCGGGCAACAGCAGGAGCACGGTGGTCTGGATCTCCCAGGAGCTGACAGTGCTGGGCTTGTTGTAATGGGCCTCACCCATGATACACTCGAACATTTCATTCCCAAACAAGTTCATGATGGTCTCAGTGGAAATGCCAGTGTCGGCATGAACCGGCTTCAGCACTTTGCAGATGAGTGGGTGAAAAAGTGGCAAATAGAATTCAGTCCTGATATGAGTGAGGTAATGCATTTGGGGAGGGCAAACAAAGCAAGGGAATACCCAATAAACAGGAGGATATTGAGAGGAGTTGGGGAGGTGTGAGTCCTTGGAGTGCATGTCCACAAGGTCCCTGAAGGTGGTAGGACAAGTGGATAGGGTGGTAAAGAAGGCATATGGAATGCTTTCCTTTACTGGACAAGGTATAGAATACTAAAGCAGGGATGTAATGATAGAACTGTATAAAACACTGGTTAGGCCACAGCTGGAACTTTGTGTACAGTTCTGATCACCACATCACAGGAAGGACATAATAGCTCTGGAGAGAGTATAGAGGAGATTTACAAGAATGTTGCCAGGGCTTGAAAATTGCAGTTATGAGGAAAGATTGGATAGGCTGGGTTTGTTTTCCTTAGGAGGTTGAGGGGTGATTTCATTAATGTGTACAAGTTTATGAGGGGCCTAGATAGAATAAACTAACCCTAATCTTAACCCTAATCCTAATCCTAACCCTAACCCTAAACCTAACCCTAACAATTGCAATGCCATGGCATACAGGGCTATGGGCCTAATACTGGAAAATGGGATTAGAATAGTTAGGGACTTGTTTGACTGGTGCAGACTAGATGGGCTGAAGGGCCTTTTTCTGTGCTGTTGATCTCTACGACTCTATGACTGTATGATAGACACGAGAAACCTGTTTCCCCCAGCAAAGAGATCAATTAGCATGGGGGCACAGATTTAAGGTGATTGGTAGAAGGATTAGAGGGGACATGAGGAAAATCTTCTTCACCCAGAGGATGATGGGTGTCTGGGATTCACTGCCTGGTTTGGTGGTGGGGGCAGAAACCCTTAGCTCATTTAAAAGGCAAAAGCAAAATTAAGAGGTACCTGGAGCTGCGCCTAAAGGCGACTGGTTTTTTTAATGTTTTCTTTTTCGGCCGGTACAGACACAATGGGCCGAATGGCCTCTTTCTGTGCCATAACTTTTCAATGGTTCTATGTAGATGGAATAACCCTCCTTCCTTGACTTTCTCCTCTTGTTACCGCCCTTTGCTGCTGCTTACTCACATCTATCTTGGGGCACCCTTCTTAGCAGCTACCTTTCTTTTCTTCAACCATCTCCAGTCTCAATTTCGGACACAGAAACATAATCCCCGGTTTTCATTGCTCCGCCACCAGCGGCCGTGCCTTCAGCTCTGGAATTCCCTCGCTAAACCTCTCCGCCCAGCTCCCTCCCTCTCCTTCCCTCATAAGTCGCTGCCCAAAACCTGCCTCTCTGAGCCAGTTTTTGTCCGTTCATTCTGATATCCCCCTTATGTGGCTTGGTAACAAATCTAATCTAACGCTCCTGTCAAGTGCATCTGGTTATTTTATTAGGATAAAGGTGCTACAGAAAAGCAACTTGTTTGTTGTAGGGTTGGTTAACTGACAAATTTGGTGGGAAAACAGCATTGTTCTGGCCAACCCAGGTGGAGGTCCTAGGTTTCTGCTAGAGGCTACACTACCAGGACTGAGTGATGGAGAAGAGCAGAGAAGGAGCCTCAAGCCTGCCCTGCCATTCAGTTCGCTGATGACTGATCCGTATATTAACTCCATTTACTCCTCCTTTGCCCCATACCCCTCGATGACACCACCTAATGAAAATCAATCAATCTCAGCTTGAAAGCTCCAGTTGTCCCCCAACAGCCACAATCCGTTGTGTGGAGAGAGTTCCAGGTTTCTGCTGCACGAGGGAGAAAGCAAGAGTGGTTGGGACCGCATGAAGTGGAGTGGGAGGGGGCTTGTGTGGAGCATTAACACCAGCATGGAGCAGATGGGCTGAATGGCCTGTTTCTGTGCTGTAAAGTCTGTGCCGCTCTATGTAATATTAATCACCTTGATCAGATCATCCCCCTCAATCTCCTATACACAGGCCAAAGTAGTAAGTCATAAGCCAGTGTGGGAGGGGCAGAGGTGCGTGGCCAGAGGAATTAATTGAGGTAGTCACAGCAAGATGCTGTGACATTAAAGGGAAGGCAAGAGCCTTAAAATTAATTTGTATGATGGGGTGTGGTCAGTGAAGCTTTGAAGACCAGTGTGAAGTCTCCTGAATCAATCATTCTGCCTGTTTAATGTACAGGTCAGGATGAAGGATTTAATTTAAATCAATGTTTACTTGCCTTCTCTGATATCTTCTTAACACATTAGTAATTCTGAGTTTGTTTTTCAGACTGTTTGCTTTTGTTTTTCTCACACCATTGGCAGTTGATAATTTGGAACGTTCTTTAAATGATATTTCTGTGTTCTGCCCTTTCACGCTGACTCTATTCGGAATCTGAAGTTCATTCTTCACACGAAATATCTCCACCATGAAGTAATGAGTACTGGGAAGCTGGGTCATCCGTTTCACTCAAGCATGCCTTAATTTGAGCTGATGCCCTTCCATCTCCATGCTCTTGTCAGTGGCTTAATTGCCATGAACAGAATTTATTTTACCTCAGCATGTTACCTGCTGCTAGTCAGAAGTCTTGCTTTTCAGTGGATATTTTCAGCTCGCTGTTTTAATTCCTTTCAACGAATGTGGGCGTCACTTCCAAGGCCGGCACTTATTGCCCATCCCTAAATGCCCTTGAACCAAGAGGCTTGCTAGGCCACTTCAGGGGGAAATTAAGAGTCAACCACATGGCCTGTGGGTCTGGAGTCACATGTATGGATGGTAGATTTCCTTCCCCATTCGTAAGCCAGATAGGTTTTTACAACAATCAATGATAGTTTCATGGTCACCATTACTGAGACTAGCTTCATGTTCCAAATTTATTCATTGAATTTAAATTCCACCAGCTGCCATGGTGGGATTTGAACCCGTGCCCCCTGTGCATTAGCCTAGGCCTCGGAATGCCTGGTCCAGTAATGTTACTACTACGCCACCATTGCATGGCACAGCGTAACTAGCTCATCTCCCAGCCCGCTGTTCGTGAATAATCTTAGTCAGTTCTGAAGTTTAGCTGCCAACCTGGCCTGTGCCTTTAAGGACACTGCTTAGATATAATCACAGAATCACACAGTGCAGAAGAGGCCCTTCGGCCCATCAAGTCTGCACTGACACGTGAGAAACACCTGACCGATCTACCTAATCCCATTGACCAGCACTTGGCCCATAGCCTTGAATGTTATGATGTGCCAAGTGCTCATCCAGGTACTTTTTAAAGGATGTGATGCAACCCGCCTCCACCACCCTCCCAGGCAGCGCATTCCAGACCCTCACCACCCTCTGGGTAAAAAAGCTTTTCCTCACATCCCCCCTAAATCTCCTGCCCCTCACCTTAAACTTGTGCCCCCTCGTGACTGACCCTTCAACTAAGGGGAACAGCTGCTCCCTATCCACCCTGTCCATGCCCCTCATAATCTTGTACACCTCAATCAGGTCGCCCCTCAGTCTTCTCTGCTCCAACGAAAACAACCCAAGTCTATACAACCTCTCTTCATAACTTAAATGTTTCATCCCAGGCAACATCCTGGTGAATCTCCTCTGCACCCCCTCCAGTGCAATCACATCCTTCCTATAATGTGTCGACCAGAACTGCACACAGTACTCCAGCTGTGGCCTCACCAAGGTTCTATACAACTCCAACACGATCTCTCTACTTTTATAATCTATGCCTCGATTGATAAAGGCAAGTGTCCCATATGCTTTTTCACCACCCCACTGACATGCCCCTCTGCATTCAGAGATCTATGGATACAGACACCAAGGTCCCTTTGTTCCTCAGAACTTCCTAGTGTCATGCCGTTCATTGAATACTTCCTTGTCAAATTACTCCTTCCAAAGTGTATCACCTCACACTTTTCAGGGTTAAATTCCATCTGCCACCTATCTGCCCATTTGACCATCCCGTCTGTATCTTCCTGTAGCCCAAGACACTCAACCTCACTGTTAACCACCCGGCCAATCTTTGTGTCATCCGCAAACTTACTAATCCTACCACCCACATAGTCATCTATGTCATTTATATAAATGACAAATAATAGGGGGCTGAGCACAGATCCCTGTGGTACGCCACTGGACACTGGCTTCCAGTCACTAAAGCATCCTTCTGTCATCACCCTCTGTCTCCTACAACTAAGCCAATTTTGAATCCACCTTATCAAATTACCCTGTATCCCATGTGCATTTGCCTTCTTTATAAGTCCCCCATGTGGGACCTTGTCAAAGGCTTTGCTGAAATCCATATAAACTACATCAACTACACTACCCTCATCTACACACCTGGTCACCTCCTCAAAACCTTCAATCAAATTTGTTAGGCATGACCTCTCTCTGACAAAGCCATGCTGACTATTCCTGATCAAACCTTGCCTCTCCAAGTGGAGATAGATACTCTCCTTCAGAATTTTCTCCAATAGTTTCCCTACCACTGATGTGAGACTCACTGGCCTTTAGTTCCCTGGCTTATCTCTACAACCCTTCTTAAATAGCGGAACCACATTAGCTGTTCTCCAGTCCTCTGGCACCTCCCCCGTGGCCAGAGAGGAATTAAAAATTTGGGTCAGAGCCCCTGCGATCTCTTCCCTTGCCTCCCTCAGCAGTCTGGGACACAAATCATCTGGACCTGAAGATTTGTCCACTTTTAAGCCTGCCAACATCTCCAATACCTTGTCACTCCTTAAATCAATTTTCTCAAGAACCTCGCAGGCTCTCTCCCCGAGTTCGATACCTTCATCCTCATTCTCTTGAGTGAAGACAGATGTGAAGTATTCATTCAACGCTCTAGCGATGTCCTCTGGCTCCACCCATAGATTGCCCCCTTGGTCCCTAATGGGCCCTAATCTTTCCCTGGTTATCCTCTTCCCATTGATATTCTTATAGAATACCTTGGGATTTTCCCTACTTTTACCAGTCAGAGCTTTCTCATTTACCCTCTTTGCTCTCCTAATTGCTTTCTTAAGCAACACCCTGCACTTTCTGTGTTCCACTAATGCCCCTGCTGATTTGCTTCCCTTGTACCTGCCAAAAGCCTCTCTTTCCCTTAATGGGGGTAAGATAGCAGGAAATATTCATTCCTGAGGTCAAAACAGGAAATGCAGGGAATACTCAGCAGGTCTGGTAGCATTAGTAAAGAAAGAAACAGAGTTAACTTTTTGGGTCAATGATCTCACATCCTACCCAGTATTGGCCAGTATTGACGTCAATAGAGAGTAAAATCAGGCCGGTTATAAAGCCAGCATAGCACTAAATCAACTGTGGTTGATCCTGAGGTCATTCGGAGATTAATTGCTGCACGACATTTAAAGCCTGCAGATTGTAAATTCCTGGCTGCAGATGAAGGAGGAAACCAGCAGTATAACTTTCTTTATCTGTTTTAATGCTTTGGAATCTGATATCTGAAATGGGATGGCCACACTCAAAACTTTTGTATAAATAGATTGCGAAAGCTTGAAATTAATCTCAAATGTCACTTTGATTTTTAGGATAATTAATTTCCTCCTTCATCAGCTGAAGACACTAGAGCTTGTTTCCATTTGGGTCAGCATCTTCCAGGGCCATTTTTCATGTGCCAAAGCTGCTTAGAAAAGAACAGATTATCAGGCCATGATCACATTGCTGTTGAAGCTTGCTGTGTACAAATTAGCTGCTGCATTTCCTACATTACCACAGTGACTATTACTTTAATGAAACTCACTGAGTTCGAAACCTACAGAATCAGGTGAACTAGGGGTTTCACATCCTACCCAGTATTGGCCAGTATTGACGTCAATAGAGAGTAAAATCAGGCCGGTTATAAAGCCAGCATAGCACTAAATCCGGTCATGCTCCCAACTGGTGGGTTGGATTAAAATTTCCCGCATCTCAAATACACTTCATTGGCTGTAAAATCTTCTAAGGTTGTGAAAGGCGCTATATAAATGTAATTTTTTTTTCTCTTTCGCATATGCAATGCTAGGCACTGATGCTCAACAGGCTATGCACAAAATAGGCAGGAAGACATTCTGAGGTCCTTTGCAGTGGTGTTATTAAACAAAATTTCACACCGAGCCACAGAAGGAAATATTAAGACAGACTTGGCCAGAGCGGTAGGATTTAAGGAGCATCTTTAAGAAGCGAAGAGAGGCAGAGAGGTTTTGCAAGGGAATTCCAGAGCTTAGGGCCCAGGCATGGCCTCCAATAGTGGGGCAAGGCCATGGAGGGATTTGGAAACAGGGGTGAGAACTTTAAAGTCGTGTCTATATCAGACCAGCATATGTCAGGGGAGATGGGTGGACAAAACTTCTTGCAAATTTGGATACGGCAGCAGTTTTGGATGGGCTCAAATTTAAAGAAAGTGGACAATGTGAGGATGCATTGGAATAAGTGTAAAGGTAACAAAGGTATGGATGAGGGTTTCAACAGCAGATCTGCTGAGGCAGGAGCAGAGATGGGCAATGTTACGTGGAAGGAAGTAGGTGGTCTTGGTGATGGAGAGTACATGGGGCCAGAAGCTAAGTTCAGAGTCAAACAGGGCAGAAACTTTCGAATAGCCTAACTCAGCCTTGACAGTGGCCAAAGAAAAGAATGGATTCAATGCCTAGGGAACAGAGCTTGAGGCAGGGACCAAGACAACAGCTTCAGCCAATAGTCAGCTAGAGGAAATATCTGCCCTCCCAATACCGGATGATGGACAAGCAACATGGCAAATCGTAGGACTTCTAGATAACAATGAGGAAGCAGGAATGCCATCCAACCCATCTTCGTCCCATCACTCCGCCCCCTCTATAAACCATGGTAGCAAGGATATAAAGGATGATGTGAAATATCCCATAGCACATTCTGAAGAAGATCAGGGGGGTTCTGTTGGTCTCTGTGGAAATTCTCTGCCATGCTCCTCTAGATTGCAAAAGAACAAGGAGGTTGTAGTGAACCTTTATAAAACACAGGATTGGCCTCAACTGTATTTTTTTAATCCTTTCATGGGATGTAGCAAGGCTAGCATCTGTTGCCCATCTCTAACTGCCCTTGAGAGGGTGGTGATGAGTTGCCTTCTCGAACCCCTAATGTCCTGGTGGTTATGATGCCAGCTGATGTTACTACTGGACAAGGCAAATCCCAGGGCGGAACCTGATTTAACATTATCCTAACTTTTATTTTTTGTTTATATATGTGGAGTGTGGCTACTGAACAGAGTCACAGGAGTCCGCTGATGAACTTTTAACAAAAGAACAAAACATTTATTAAACAAGAAAATATAAACCATATTACAACACTCCTTCACCCACAACTATACATTTACAGCTATATACAGATTTGTAAAGATAACACAAGTTACAAAAGCTCTATATATACTCTAATGTTCACAGTAAGTACACAATCCATGTAAAACAATAGGTGACCTGCCAGACACACCACGCTCTGAAACCAAGTGACAGATGCCACCCCAAACTGATGCTATGGATCTCTCACCAACTTTCCCCAAGATGCTTCCCACACCATCAGTCAATCGGTCAGACTGAACTCCGCCTTTCACACGAGGGTTTTCAAACTCCAATCTCCAAGAACTCAATGTGGAGTCTTCTCCCAAAACGACACTTTCTTTCAGACCTTCCAAAAGGGTCCACCTCCAAGGTTTCAAACTCTCCTTCCATGTTCCTCTCCCCTGGATCACCATGTGCATTGAAGCTTTCTTCCATGCACTCTCGCTCACTGACTCAGCGGTCATCAGGACACCACTGTTTCACATACACATAGCAAAGAGTTACAGATCTTCAGCTGTCTCCTTGGATTTCTGGTTTCTTGCAAGCCTCTTTTGCTTTAAATCTGCTTCCTGCAGTTTTCTCCCTTTAAGCTTGGAGCCTTCCTCTCTCTGCTCCTTAATGTTACTTCCGCAGAACTGGACCTTTTCCATACTCTTGTTCTTCCTTTGACTAGAAGCCCCCTTGGGACCCCTCCTTTCTATCTTACTCCTTGGCCTTGGGACCTTTAGGTGCTTTTGGGAAATCTACTCTCTCTGCAGTTCCCTCTCCCAGTAGACAACTGACAACTTGGTATCTCCCTTGAGATCCAGAACTCATTCGACATTCACTGTTACCTTGACTTCAGAGCAAACTATCTAAGATTCTTAAACTTATTTCCCTCAGCAGTCTGCCAGTTTGTCAGCTAGAGAGAGGCTTAAACTTCTCCCTTCAACTTACAGCATTATGACCAAATTTTCTGTGCGAGTGTGTATGTGTGTGTGTGGCCTCCCTCTCTGTATCCCTGTTACTAGGCAACAGCACAGTTTTTTCTACTCTTATTTGCCTTAACTCTCATTCAAGAGTCATCAAAATCTCATTAGAAATGCAAGCATACAAACTGAACTTTAGACCTGCTGTCTCCACTTGGAAATGAAACTAGATCCCAGGTTTCACCTTTAAACCCACAAAATAGAAAAAATATAAATTGAACTTAAACTTAAAGATATACCTTATTCTGAACACACCCAAATACACACATGACTTACTTAAACTATCTCTATTTCCTAACAATGTGGTATAGGTGCAAGAGCTTTCAGGTGGTGGTGTTCCCATGCATCTGCTGCCCTTTTCCTTCTAGGTGGTAGAGGTAGTGGGTATGGTAGGTGTTGTCTAAGGAGCCTTGGTGAGTTGCTGCAGTGTATCTTGTAGACGTTACACACTGCTGCTATTGTACATCAGTGGCGGTAGAGTGAATGATTAAGTTGACAGATGGGGTGCCAATCAAGCGGCCTGCTTGGTTCTGGATGGTGTCGAGATTCTTGAGTGTTGTGGGAGCTGCACTCATCCAGGCAAGTGGAAAGTGTTCCGTCGCACTCCTGACTTGTGCCTTGTAGATAGCGGACAGGATTTGGGGAGTCGAGAGGTGCCGCAAAATTCCCAGCATCTGACCTGCTCTTGTAGTCACAGTATTTATATGGCTAGTCCAGTTCAGTTTCTGGTCAATGGTAACCTCCAGGGTGTTGCTAGAGAGGGATTCAGTGATGGTAATGCCATTGAATGTCAGGTGGAGATGGTTAGATTCTCTCTTGCTGGTGATGATCATTGCCTGGCGCTTGTGTGGCACAAATATTACTTGTTGCTTATCAGCCCAATCCTGAAGGTTGTCTGGGTCTTGCTGCATGTGGACTTGGACTGCTTCAGTATCTAAAGAACTGGGAATGATGCTGAAGATGACAAGATTTGATAGAGGTGTTCAAAATCATGATAGGATCTGGAGAATGTAGGTAGGGAAAATGTTCCCATTTTTGGAAGAGTCGAGAAACAGAGGGCAATGATTTAAGATTAATGAGAGTAGAACCAAAGGGGACGGGAGGAAATACTTTTATACGCAGCATGTGGTTAGCATCTGGACTCTGCTGCATGGGAGTGAGTTGGGGGCAGGTGCGGGCAGGTTCAATCGTGGCTTTGAAAATGGAATTGGATAATTACCTGAAGAGAAAAAACATGCAGGACTATGGGAAAAGGTGGGGGAATGGGACTAGCTGAATCAATCTTGCAGAGAGCTGGCACAGACATGACAGGCTGAATGATTTCCTTCTGTACTGTAACCATTCTATGGCCGGAATTTCCCAGCCCCTCATGCCGGTGGGGTCTTCCAGTCCAGCCGATGTGAACGGAGATTTCAATGGCTCACTGGTCCCGATGTGGGGGAACCCGCCGCTGGCCAGGAAAATTCCTGCCAATGATTCTGCAAGAAATTGGAGTCATTAATAAACTGGTATTTTCTACATAGTATAGAGTTTTTATGAGATTAGCTAAACAGCATTGATTCTCTCTCTGGAAAGGCAATTTCTAAACCCTCCAACGTCTAAACAATCCCTAGAAATGGCAAGGTCACTTGGTTCAGGCAGCCATGTTGACATTCCTAAGTTTTTAGGATGGCAACTTATGCACCCTCTCATCTAGGCAAGTGTTGAGAAAGGGCCAGGAACTGACCCTCAGCATGATGTAAACTAAAAGGCTGACCTCGAGCAGGGTGACAAACAGGGCAGGAAGCGATCACCCTGACATTTTGGGTACCTGTCCTGTATTCATTGTTCAGAAGGGTTTGAGTAGGTGGTTGACACTGGGTAAGCTACCAGCTCCCAGAAAATGGGTACATTAACAAGTGCTTAGGGACAGGGGTGGGGGGGGTGGGGGGGGGGGCGAGGTGCTGGTGAGGTGGCAATGCTTATCAGGCAGCTGCCTTCTCCAGATGGGAGAGGAAGAAGAGGGAGAGGAGGAAGATCAAGGGAAAATTTCCCTGACACTCGGACTAAAGAGCAGAATGCTGCCATCACAAACTACCCCGAATCCAAAAATCTTACAATTCTAATGGTGGCAGTAACTCATTGAGGGTAAGGTGCTTTGGGACACTGTGAAAGGTGCTAGGCGAATGCCGATATGTTCTATTTCCCCGCTGCGTAGCTAACATTTCCCACCTCTCTCCCAGTCATACTTAGATTTCCCAATGGAACAGAGGTTTTCGTCAATCTTCCTGGATTATAGGAAATCTGTCCAATGCAAAATGGAGTTAACATTCCAGGTCAGTCACCTATCATCAGAACTGGGAAATGTTCATGATGTAACAGGATTTAAGCAAGTGAAATTGGCTGGGGAGGTTGTGGGGGTTTGTGGAGGTTGGAAAAAAAAAATCTGTGATAAAGTGAAGGTCAGGAAAGATTAGACATCAAAAGAGTTGATGGTGCAAGGCAAAAGAGAGTGATATTGGGACAAGTAAAGTACGAAAAGATGTGTCTAGAGGAGGCGTGAGTGGCAGAATCATGAACACACCCCCCCCCCCACCAACCACCCAAAAGATGAAAGCAAAATACTGCAGATGCTGGAAATCTGAAATAAAAACAAAAATGTTTGAAAAGTTCAGCAGGTCTGGCAGCATCTGTGCAGAGAGAAACAGAGTTAATGTTTCGAGTCCGTATGACTCTCCGTCAGAGCTGAAGGGAGGTAGACATGTGATGGATTTTATACTGTTTAACAGGGTGCAGCAGGTGGAGCAAGACAGAAGGTCAGGGGTAGGTGGCAGCTAGGGAGAGGTTGACAAAGATGTCATGGATACAAGGCAAAGAGAGTGTTAATGGCAGTGGCAAAGACTAAAGGAGGTGCTGATAGTGGCATAAAAGTAAGAGCAGAATGTGTTAATAGCAGAACAAGACATAACATAGAAACCAGTGACGGATGGTCCTGTCGGGTGGAAGTTGGGGGGAAAAGGATAAAAAAAGAAACAGAAGATATATCTAAAGGAGGTGTGAATGGCAGAATCATGAATGCCAACCCCCAACCACCCCCCCTCCCCCCCCACCGCCCAAAAGTAAGCAAAATAGAAAAGAGAAGGAAACGAGAAAAAGTGAAATAAAACCAGCAAAGAGAAAAGAAACACAACGGGGGCAGAGGTTACGACTTAAAATTCTGGGCACTGTGATTTCTATTCTATACTAAGGCTGACACCACTTGCACTCACTGTATAGAATAGCAATAGAGCCAGGCTGATTCTATTCTGTCCCGCTGCACAGAATTCCAATTGACCAAAGTTGATCTTGCTCAATCCCACCAATTACAAATGAAAATGGAACAAACCCTTTTCCTATTCATTCCCATTGTTGGAAATATCAGCTTCTTAAACATTGCTGCAGTGTAAAAATTTTTGACTTGGATTTTGAAATGTGGCCCAATGATGTGATTTCAGTGCCCAGCTCGATAAATAAAATCAGTCTGCCGCCTAATTATACCCACAGATAAGAACATACATTACAAGCCAAGTCGATTTTGTACAAAATAGCATTTTCTCTTCAATATTTCCTGTTGTGTGTGTCCAGATGGAGCAGCTGATTGAATGACTCATTGGGCTATAGGACAAAGATTTGCAAATTGCTTATCTTTGTCTCAGTTCTATAGAAATTCCAACCTACGCACAAAGCTACTTGACAAAGCAGCGGTGTGTTTAGCAGTATTCAAGCTTATTTGTGACTTGATTAGCTTGAAGCAGGGTTCAGTGAGCATGGCAGTGCATGGTCCCTGACTGTTTCTGCAAGGATAATGCTTTAAAATCTCATCAACTTTACCGAGGTGAGGAGAATTGTCAACTTCCTCTTCGTTATAACTCTCCTCTGTGTCACCACAGGGCATATTATTCTTTTCATGCCTGATCTTCTTGACATCGCCCAGTCCCTTTAGGATTGTGAAGCGAGGCTGAGTAAAGGATGAAAGGTAGAACTTGCATTCATGTGGCACCTGTGAAAGTGCTTTCACAGTGATGCTAAATTGGCATTTTGACCCAGTGTTGATGAAGGAACAAATGAACGACGACTGTCTTATTTTTTCTTTATTCTTTCATGGGATGTGGGGTGTCACTGGCAAGGCCAGCAGTTGTTGCCCATCCCTAATTGCTCTTGAAATGTCTGGCTTATCATTTCAAAAGGCAGTTAAGAGTCAAGCACATTGCTGTGGGGCTGAAGTCACCCACACCACACGGACTGGGACGGTTCAAGAAGGCGGCTCACCACCACCTTTTCAAGGACAATTAGGGATGGGCAATATAAATGATGGCCTAGCCAGTGATGCCCACCATCCCATGAAAGAATTTTTAAAAAGCTGGACCAGGTAAGGATGGCAGATTTTCTTCATTGGTGAACGCGAGGGGGGTTTAACAACAATTGATGATAGTTGTCATGGTCACCATCACCGAGACTAGCTTTACATTCCAAGTTCATCAGTTGAATTCCAATTCCACCAGCTGCCATGGTGGGATTTGAGCCCATGCCCCAAGGCCGTTAGCCTGGGTCTCTGGATTAATAGCTCAGTGACATTACCGCTACATCTCTCACTCCCAACTGGGACTAATTGGTCCATCCAGCTTGTCTCGCACAATTGTGACACCTTGGCACAAAATATACAGTCCTGCCTATCCCATTAAAAAACAGGAAGAACAGTATGGCCCCGATTTCATAGAATCATAAATAGTTACAGCAGAAAAGGAGGCCATTGGGTCCATCATGTCTGTGCTGGCTCTCTGCAAGAACAATACGCTTAGTCCCACTCCCCCACCTTTTCCCCATAGCCCTGCTGTTTTTCATCTTCAGATACATATCCAATCCTCTTTTGAAAGCCACAACTAAAACTGCCTCCACCACACTCTCAGGCAGTGCATTCCAGATCCAAAGCACTCACTGTGTAAAAAGAAAATTCCTTATGTTGTCATTGCTTCTTTTGCCAATCACCTTTTAAAATGTATGAAACTTGAAAATGTTGATATTCACAGAAACTTGGGTGTGCTCATACAAGCAAGGCAGGGAATTACTGTGTAGGTACAGCAAGCAATTAGGAAGGCAAATGGCATTGTGCCTTTTTTGCAAGGGGCTTGGAGTACAAGAAAGAATGAAGACTTGCTACAGTTGTACAGAGCTTTGGTGTGACCACATCTGCAATACTGTGTGCAGTTTTGGTCTCCGCATTTAAGAAAGGATATACTTGCATTAGAGGTGGTACAGCCAAGGTTCACTAGATTAGTCCCTGGGATGGGAGGATTGTCCTAGGTTGAGAGGCTGAGTAAATTAGACCTATATTCTCTGGAGTTTAGAAGAACGAAAGGCAATCTCATTAAAACCTACAAAATTCTGATGGGATTTGATGGGGCGGAGGCTGAGAAATTGTTTCCACTAGTTGGGGAATCTAAAACATGGGGGCACAGTCTCAGGATAAAGGGACAATCATTTAGGACTGAGATGAGAAATTTCTTCACTCAAAGGGTTGTGAATGCTTCATCATTGAATACATGAAGGACTGGGATAGACGGATTTTTCATCTCTCAGGGAATCAAGGGATATGGGAAGCAGGTGGGAAAATAATGTTGAAGCCCAGGATCAGCAATGATTGTACTGAATGGTGGAGCAGGCTCGATGGGCCATGTGGTCCACTCTTGCTCCTGTTTGTTGTAGTCATGTGTCCTCTGATTCTCGATCCTTCTACCAATGGGAACACTTTCTCTCTATCTGCTTGGTCCATGACCCTCATGATTTTGAACACCTCTATCAAATCTCCCCTTGACCTTATCTTCCCCAAGAAAAACAACCCCAACTTCCCCAATCTATCTACATTACTGAAGTCCCTCATCCTTTTGACCGTTCTCATGAATCTTTTCTGTGCTCTCTCTAATGCCCTCACACCCTTCCTAAAGTGTGGTGCCCAGAAGTGGACCCAATAGTCCAGCTGAGGCTGAACCAGTCTTTTACAGAATTTCATCATCACTTCTTTGCTTTTTTACTCTACGCCCCTATTTATAAAGCCCAGGATACCTTATTAACCACTTTCTCACCCTGCCCTGTCACCTTCGAGGATTCGTGTACAAATACTCCCAGGGTCTCTTTGCTCCTGCACCCTCTTTAAAAATGTACCCCTTATTGTACCTCTTCTTCTTCCTTACCAAGTGAATCACTTCACGCTGCTTTGTATCAAGCCATTGTCCATGATCAGGTAGGAATGAAAATGAAGCTGATGGGACATCACCTCAGCTCCTGTCTACATTCTTCCCTCAACCAACCCAACCATAGGTCATTCGTCTCATTTGCAATTTGCGTGCTCTTGCTGTGTGAAAATTGGATACTTGCATTTGCCTAGGTAACAGCAGAGTGGGGATGGATACGACCATGGGGAAGGGGCTGGAGAGCTTAGAAAATCTTCCTCCAGTAACAAGTTCTACTAATTCTGCTGCCAGCGCCATTAATTATTGGGTTACTTCAGGTCTCATTCTGATCTCTAAAATACTGTGAACATCCAGTAGCAGCTTGTGACAGACAATTTCAGTGGTAATGAATTAAAAAGAAGAATTCTGTTACATCACTCTGTTTTACTGAGTTCTGATCAGTAGCATCTGCTAATCTAAAAGAAACTGATGCTCAGAGATGCAAATCTGAGTGGTTCTGGTGCCTTGTTAACAATGCAATGCAATCTGCGGATAATGACAAACTGCAGTGTTTGCACCATTTTTCTCTAACTACTTGTGGCAAAGGGAATGTTATTAATAGGGAATAATCAGGTACGAGGTGAAAGGGGATTAACTGAATTGTAATTGAAAATATATTCATGCTGGAATAAATAACACTGTGTAATTACAAGCTATTGTACAGTGAGGGACACACGGAGGCTGTGTAGGTTTATTAAATGCACCTTGTTGCTGTGAGTGGGCTTACAGTATCCATTGTAATGACCAAGCACAGCCTGACCTACAAGAAATACTTCAACATTAGCCTGACACTTGCTTCTATACTAGAACTGAGACAATCCAGGTTTGTGTTCCAAAAATGAATCCTCACTTTACAACATTTTATTTTGGAGATGGGAGCTTTTCAGAGAAACACCCCAAAGGACTTCATAGTCAGTGATTTACTTCCAAAGCATAGCTCTTGGTGTTCTGTAGGTAAACCCAATTCATGCACAATAAGATCCCACGAAAAACAAATACATCAGCTGAAATATTGGCGTTCTTTGAGGGACCAGGATACCAGGAGAGCACCATGAGTCTTTTAATGTCCAAGTGAACAGGCTTTATTTCCAATGTAAAATCACGGCCGCTGGCAATACTGCACTTCCTCTGTACTGTGCTGAAGTGTCAGCCTAGATTTTGTGTTCAAGTCTCAAGAGTGGGAATTGAACCCAGAGTTCTCAGACAAGAGTGCTACCCAGTGAGCCAAACAGATGCTACTTTGCATGGTAGTGGGTGTTGCTTCATAGGCAACCATTGTGTGCACAGCAAGATTCCACTAACAGCAAGAAGAGTTCCTCATTGCTGAAATAATGCTATGAGGTCTTTCAACATTCACCTACAGGATCCATACAGGATCTTAATTCAACATCT
Organism: Carcharodon carcharias; assembly: GCF_017639515.1. Taxonomy (NCBI): domain Eukaryota; kingdom Metazoa; phylum Chordata; class Chondrichthyes; order Lamniformes; family Lamnidae; genus Carcharodon; species Carcharodon carcharias. The sequence goes on from NC_054473.1 coordinate 11,860,997, forward strand.
CATCTGTACTGTTCTTGAGTGGGAATTGAGTTGAGACCACTAAAACTGGTTTATGATCTTTATAATTAACTCAAGCTCATTGACTCATGGCTGGACTTCTGTCTTATAAGTTAAAAACCAAAATGCCATCTCACCCACCCTGCCAAATCCCCCATTCAACCTATCAGGTCATTCCCCCTCCCCATATTCTGTGTATAACTTACCCTCTTGTCAACTCTCCTTCACACATTGAACCTCATGCAATGGACAACCAACTCAAGGGAAGCCTTGTGAAACTTCTCCGCTGACTGTATTGGGAATAAAGCAACAATGTAGATTATTAATCTACCCAGCAGACCACATTTAGCACTCATGGTCCCAAATGCACAGGAATCTTCTTGTTCCATAGGGTTTGAATATCTGTGTCTCTCAGATCAGACTCCGTGAAGTCTTTTTGATCAATTGGGTCAACTAGAGTTTTCCAGAAAAAAAGCTTTAATAAGCTTCCATCGGTGTGCTAATGAAACCTCAACCTCTGATTTGCCACTGGCTTATGCAATTTGTCAAGTTTTCTCTGGGATTGCATTGCTCAGGTGTTTTAATAAATGGATGTCTAGGCTCTCAGTCAAGAATATATAATGAGGCTTAGCTGAGAGCCCAGAAACCCATTAGCCTGTTGAAACCCCTGAGTCCAGAGAAAACATTCCTTGATTGACAGCTCTGGCTCTCTGTTCTATCCTGTCAATTTCACAGTGTTTATTTATACAACACAAAGAGGTTTCAAGAGCTTGCATATTCTGTCATAGATACATTAAAAGGCCTGGCTAATTGACACATTTATTGATTTGTAGTAAAAAGGAGTTTTTTTTAAAGGAAGTGGAAAGTTGTCAATGAATAAATTATTTTATTGAAAGCCTTTTTTACACATTGCACTGTCACTATAGGGCTCATTGGTTCTGTATATCGTATAGTGGGTGAATGGGCGTTGAAGTGCCACAGCTTGAAATGGGGGAATGGGGGGTGGGGGGGTCATAGGGGATGGGTGGAAGACAAGAGGTGGCATAGATGGGTATTCTACCATTGGCAGGGCAACCCCCACCATGCAGGGAGACTGCCAGCTAAACAGAGGCAGCCTTCTTGTGGCAGCTCAGCCCCCTTTGGAGCCAAAGGCTCAATAGGTCAAGGAAGAATTTGAGGGCAGGGAAATAATTCCTCACAACCCCAATGAGCTCTTGTGGGGGGGGGGGGCGGGGGGTGGTGGGGGTGGATTTCCCTTCTGAACTTCAGCCCCTTGAATTTTTTAATATGCTTTTCAAACTTACCTGGCCCAAGGTTTCCTGCCTTTCTCAATATTGACCACCTCTCCCTGTACCCAGCTCTCCCAGTGACACTGTTGAGGTTTCACAGCTGCCAGCTCTCAGATTGAGTTGGTAGCATCAGGACCCTGCCCGGCATCCTTAATTGGGCAGTGGGCCCACAGGTACCAGTTAGGACACTACAAGCTGGTCCTGTTGACACTGACAGTGGTCTCAGGACCCACTTTTTGTTGCAATGTCAAGGCCCCAAAGACCATATCGAAATTCAGACTCATAGACATTTACAGCACAGAAGGAGGCCAATCGGCCCATTGTGTCTGCGCTGGTCAACAATGATCTGACTGCACTAATCCCATTTTCCAGTGCTTGGCCCACAGCCCTGGAGGCTATGGCGATGCAAGTGAATATCTAAATACTTCTTAAATGTTATGAGAGTTTCTGACTCAAATACCTTTTCAGGCAGTGAGTTCCAGCCTCCCACCACCCTCTGGGTGAAAAACCTTCTCCTCAGCTCCCCTCTTAGCCTTCTACCCCTTACCTTAAATCTACGCCCCCTGGTTATTGACCCCTCTACTAATGGAAAAAGTGTCTTCCTATCCACCCTATCTCTACCCCTCATAATCTTATACACCTCTATCAGGTCCCCTCCCTCAACCTTCGCTGCTCCAAGGAAAACAACCCCAGCCTATCCATGCTTTCCTCATAGCTCAGACCCTCCAGTCCAGGCAGCATCCTGGTCAATCTCCTCTGCACCCTCTCCAGTGCAATCACATCCTTCCTATAATGTGGTGACCAGAACTGCACACAGTACACCAGTTGTGGCTTAACAAGCATTTTATACATTTCCAGCATAACCTCCCTGCTCTTGTATTCTATGTCTCTGCTAATAAAGGCAAGTATCCCATATGCCTGCTTAACCACCTTATCTACCTGTCCTGCTACCTTCAGGGATCTGTGGATATGCACACCACGGTTCCTCTGATCCTCAGTACTTTCCAGTATCTTACCGTTCATAGTGTGATCCCTTGCTCAATCTATCTCTCTCTCCCTCTTATACATTGCCAATCTCTCTTTATCATCTCCTTTATATATTTCTGTCTTTCTCCATTTCTCCCTCTTTTACCTCTCTACCGATACTAGCGCTTCCCATGCTTTGTCTCTCTATCTCCTTCTCCTTCTATCATGCATTCTTCCCGTGTTTTTCTTTATTTCTGTCTCAAGCTTTGTACTTGTTCTTCTATCTTTCTGCTTGTCTCTGTGGCTTTTGTGCTTCCTTTTGTTCTCTCTCTCTCTCTCTATATATATATATATAATTCTTTGTATCTGTATCTCTCACGTGCTCTCTCTTAATTTATCCCAATCTTTCTCCTATTGATGCGTGTGCAGATTACCAGCTGTCTTTCATGTACAACCTACATTAAAGTGCTAAGTAATTTCCATTAGTATTGCAGTCCCAGCACTGTAGAGCTAATAATGATGAAAACAAAAAAAACTGCGGATGCTGGAAACCCAAAACAAAAACAGAATTACCTGGAGACCTGCTGAGTTTTTCCAGGTAATTCTGTTTTTGTTTCTAATAATGATGAAGCCCCCCTGAAATATATGAAAATTACTTTCTTGGTTAACAGGTGTTAGACATTTTCTGAAACCCAATGACGTTCAGTCCCTTCCAAATAAAGTTGAACTCTAAATCCATCTATAAGATAACTGCTTGCCCTAATATGGAGTGCATGCTATCCTCCTGAAAGGACAACTTCCACATAGTCAAACATTAGGCCTTAGATATAGATTAGCAAGGTTAATGCTCAGGGGCTTCCTGGCAGTCGTTAAGCTCCATGAGTACTGCGCATGCACTATTTGCATTTTTATAACGCCTTTGTAACATTCTAAAACTTCCCGAGGCATTTCATAGGAATGCAATCTAATAAAATGAGAGCGAGCCACATATCGGGACAGTTGACCAAAAACCTGTTAGAGGAGGAGTTTTTTAAAGGAAGAAAGAGGGGCAGCGAGAGATTCCAGGACTTGGAGTTTGGACGAAACCACTGAAGGGATGGCCACCAGTGGTGGGGTGAAGGAAATCGGGAAAGTTGCAGGGGGTGGGGGAGGGGGGGGAGGGTGCACAAGGAGCCAGAATTGGAGGAGGTCATAGAGATAAGGAGGAGAAAAAGCCATGGAGGGATTGGAACCTGCACTGCTTACCATACAGAACACTGATAAAGAACTCTCTCGCCTTACAACTGTCTGACCGAGTGGGGAATTGGCTTGTATAGGACTATCTAGAATTGAGTGGGCAGAACCCAGGTCCCGAGAGATGGCCTGTCCTATCAGGTTGGCTTTGTGAGCCATGCTGATTAATCAACCTATATATATATAAAAACAAAAAAACTGCAGATGCTGAAAATCCAAAACAAAAACAGAATTACCTGGAAAAACTCAGCAGGTCTGGCAGCATCGGCGGTCTCCGCCGATGCTGCCAGACCTGCTGAGTTTTTCCAGGTAATTCTGTTTCTGATTAATCAACCAGTCATTAGCAGCACTGAGTTTTCTGTGGGCCTGTCTGGTTCGAGTATCAGGATCTGCCCCAGAAGGTAGACTTGATTCGGAAGTTTCATCATCAAACGTTTCACTTGTTCAATTGATTCACTGAATGTGGGCAGTGTTGGCAAGGCTGGCATTTATTGTCCATCTTTGGTTGCCCTTGAGGAGATGCTGGTGAGCACTTGTGGCCCCCAAAGAGACTTAACACCCAAGGGGAATAGGTGTTAGTTGAATCTTAGACGCTGGTACTTTTGGATTTGAGCCCTCGGTAGCTACAGCAGGTACGAGAGTGGCACAGTGATCAGAAAAAAAGTGGGTGAGTGCACTACCTCCATCATCTTGACCATAGGATAAGAACTCATCGGGCCCCATCAAACATGGTTACTGCCGTCATTGGTGTGGCAACCTTAGTCTCGGCCTTGGCTAGCTGGTAGCAAATCTGGTATTTCAGTCAGATGTTTGATGGTTCAAGCCCCACACACAGACTTGTGCACATAATCTAAGCAGTCACTCCAACGCAGCAGTGAGGGAGTGCTGCACGGTCAGACATGCTGTCTTCCACTTGAAACATTAAATTCAAGACCTGCCTGCCCTCTCAAGTGGATATGAAAGATCCCACAGCCACTATTTGAAGAACCCCAGTGGAGTTCTAATGTTCTGGCCATCATTAAGCCCTCAAACAACACCATAAAAATCAGATTATCTGATCACTAATCTCAATGCCGTGTTCGGGAGCTTGCTGTGCGCAAAATGTCTTTTCCCTACATTACAGCAGCGACTATATTCCTAACCGGTATGGCGTTGCTTGTGAAGCTGGGTCATCCTGGTGATGTGAAAGACACTATAAATGAAAATTCTCCCTCAAGACATTGGCTGGGATTTTCCAGCCCTGTCGTGACAGGGGGCGGGGCCATAAAATGCAGCGAGCCTTAGAAATGTCCGTTCACCTCAGCGGGACCAGAAGATCCGGCCAGCAGGAGGACACATTCGCATTTTTGTTCTCACACAGAGGGGGGGCCAATGAGCGAGTTTTAGAAAGCTGAGGCTCGGCACAACAATAAACTGACTTTCAGAAAAAAGTTCAGCTCTTAAAGAAACAATTGCTGAACTAAAGTAAAGCGATGTCATAGCAATCAGTTGTTACGTTAAGTAAGAGTAATAACAATGGCCAGTGTGCGAGAGGGTCAGTGTGTGTGTGTGAGCGCCCAGATCACTCACAGCCGCAGGGTTCTCACTCACTCACCCTCACGCACTGCGAGTGGCTGTGTGGCTGTGTTGATGTGCGGTGGTAAGAGTGAGTGAGAAACCTGAGACTGGGAGTAAGGCAGACACTCACTCACTCACTCCCCACCACCCACACACACACACTCACACACACACTCACTCACTCCCCACCCACACACACACACCCACATGCACACACTCACACGCACACACTCACACGCACACACACTCACACTCACTCCCCACCCACACACTCACACACACACTCACTCACTCCCCACCCACACACACACATACACACTCACTCACTCCCCACCCACACACTCACACGCACACACTCACACGCACACACTCACACGCACACACTCACACGCACACACACTCACTCACTCCCCACACACACACTCACACATACACACACTCACTCACTCCCCACCCACACACTCACACACACACATACACACTCACTCACTCACTCCCCACCACCCACACACACACTCACACACACACACACACACACACACACACACACACTCACTCCCCACCACCTACACACACACACACACACACTCACTCATTCCCCACCCACACACTCACACACACACACACACACTCACTCTCTCTCTCACTCCAACACACACACACACTCACTCTCTCACTCTCACACACACACACACACACACACACACTCACTCTCTCTCTCACTCCAACACACACACACACACACACACACACTCACACACTCACACACTCACACACTCACACACACACACACACACACACACACACACACACACACACACTCACTCTCTCTCTCACTCCAACACACACACACGCAGTCACTCCCCACACTCACACACACACACTCACACACACACACACACCCACACACTCACACATACACACACTCACTCACTCCCCACCCACACACTCACTCCCCACCCACACACTCACTCCCCACCCACACACTCACGCACACCCACACACTCACGCCCCACCCACACACTCACGCACACCCACACACTCACTCCCCACCCACACACCCACACACACACACTCACACACACACACACTGCCACTCACACACTGCCACTCACACACTGCCACTCACACACTGCCACTCACACACACACTCACCACGGCACATCTCCCCACTCCCAGCCCGGCCACACCACCGCGCGCTCCTTTGGCCCAGCATCCCTCAGCACAGTCACCGCCGCTGGTGTTCCCTGCACCTCCAATCAGAGACCGCTTCTCTCCCTCATTTGCCGCTGATAGGTTCACTAGCGGAAAGCCGGGAAAGGGGCGCCTTGCGACTGGGGGGAGAAACCCTTTGCAAAATCTTCAATTTCACTTACCTGCGTTTTGAGCTTACCGACCTGTCTGACCAGCTCTTGAACAGTGGCTCCGGGTCAGCCACATGGAGGGACTTGGCAGGCCTCGATGCAGCCTGTGAGCTGCCAGTCGGACAAGCCTGGCTTCGATTACATGCTCTGGAGCAGAGATAAAAACAAAAAAACTGCGGATGCTGGAAATCCAAAACAAAAACAGAATTACCTGGAAAAACTCAGCAGGTCTGGCAGCATCGGCGGAGAAGAAAAGAGTTGAAGTTTCGAGTCCTCATGACCCTTCGACAGAACTTGAGTTCGAGTCCAGGAAAGAGCTGAAATATAAGCTGGTTTAAGGTGTGTGTGTGGGGGGCGGAGAGATAGATAGAGAGAGAGAGAGGTGGGGTGGGGGGGGGTGTGGTTGTAGGGACAAACAAGCAGTGATAGAAGCAGATCATCAAAAGATGTCAACGACAATAGTACAATAGAACACATAGGTGTTAAAGTTAAAGTTGGTGATATTATCTAAACGAATGTGCTAATTAAGAATGGATGGTAGGGCACTCAAGGTATAGCTCTAGTGGGTTTTTTTTTTTAATAATGGAAATAGGTGGGAAAAGGATAATCTTTATAATTTATTGGAAAAAAAAGGAAGGGGGAAACAGAAAGGGGGTGGGGATGGGGGAGGGAGCTCACGACCTAAAGTTGTTGAATTCAATAATCAGTCCGGAAGCTCTGGAGCAGAGCCTGGACCCACAATCTTCAAAGTTAGAAACATGACTCAGCGCAGGCTGACATTAAACTCTAGTCTTGGGCTATTGCTGCGGGTGTCGCTCCATGTGCTAAACAGAGGAACGTTTTCCCAAAATCAAATGCCGTCTTTTGGACGGCCAGGAGAAAGTTTACAAAATGGGGAGGTGGGGGGGTGTGTTGGCGGGTGTCGGGGTGGGGGGGAATGATTTACAAACGTGAATAAGCCCTCAGCAGCTGGGCGAATCCCCTCCCAGTGGTGAGCAGACGGTCAGACTATTCTCCTCTACCGAGAATTAAAGTCACTCCAGCCCCTGCATAAATCGTAACACAATTTAGTTTGAGGAACAAAAACACCCTGTTGGATTTCCAAAGGCAAAACACAAAAACTAGGAGACACGGTATGGCTGTTTGTCTTTTCCTGTGCCCCGATTTCAAAGCCCTGTCATTTACAATTCGTGGCCCGATAAAAGGGATTTAAAAAAAAAATAATACTGGCAAAATACAGAGATCTTAATGTTCCAGTAACACTTCCCTAACTAACGTCACCAGTGGACCCCCTTCACCCGGTGACCTCCAAAATAAGCACCAGCTCCCAAATTTTTGCATGAACTCACTGGTAATTATATCACAATGGGATCTGGCTTTCAAATTTTTATTAATTTATCCATTGGACGCACGTGTGGTGGGTATTAAATTACCCTTCCTTCATTTTTGAAAGCAAATCACAGTAATTGGCAACCGGAGTAAATACGATTTGAGGCTGGAATCTGCGGCAAACTTCCCGAAAGGGTGGTGGAGGCAGGTTCGATCAAAGTGTCCCTACCTGTAAAGAGAGGACGGGCAAGTTGACAGGGATGAGTCAGGGGAGTGAGGCTGGGTGGAATGAGCTTTCAGCGGGCCAGTGCAGACTCACCGGGCCAAATAGCCTCCCTCTGCGTTGTAAAGGTACTGTGATACTTACCAATGGCAGGGAATCACCAGCAAATCAGAGGCTGGTGGTGGAGTGCGGGTTGCATCGTCTCTCCCTCCTCGTTTAACACCTTAAGTGCTCTCCTGCATTTCGGCATTGAATATAAAGAGCATCGGGAATGAAAAGATTAAAATCAGGAGGAGGCTATTCATCTGCTCCAGCCTGCTCCGTCATCCAGTTGGATCATGGCTGATCCACTCCACCCATTCTCCATATCCCCTGATGCCCTTGCTCCTCCTTTAGGCTCCACGCCCTAAGACAATGGACTTTCCTTGGATTGGTCCATGGTTATGCTTGACCACGCTCTGCAGCGGTTTGGCCTTGCCTCCTGTGGGATGACTGACCAGGAATCTCTCCCACTCTTAACATCTGCCACCAGGCACATTGGAAGGATTTACAGGCTGATAATCAACCTGTCAGAGGTCTGCGCATGCGTAGACTGTTACTGGCAATCTGGGCACAGCGCACAATGTCAGTAGATTTCTGCGCATACATGGAACAAGTGTGTATGCACACAGAGTGTTGGCAGGAGTCGCAGTGCTTGAACTCTATCCACTGCAGTTTTTCCTGTTGTGCTATTATAATGATTACAATGACCTTGGGCTTATTTACTATACAAGACACAATGCACCAATCGCTCATAAGGGATTTGGTAAACACGTTGTGGATTCATTTATTAAGACTAGGCACATGAGAACAGTAATACATAGGTATAAAGACATCAGAGCTGTGAGTGTGCGCTCTGCTCAAAGCAAAAGTGTAACTAGGACTGGATCACATGACACATTTTCCTTCTAGTGATGTCATGCTGATGTCCCTTAAAAGCATATTACAACATCCTCCTTTCTTTTTAAAGACACGTTCCCCTTTTCCAAAGAAATATGACTATTTACAATACATGTTCATGTTTAGTTACCATTACATAAGCGCATTGAACTGATGAATCCATGAGCCTTTAAAGTGTAAAGGTAATCTGCTGGCACCCCCAGACCTTCTAATGGTACCTTGTCCAGAGGTTTTCTTCAATGGTTCACAGTGATCTGTGGGATTGCCATTCTTGAATACCGTTCCTGGTTGCATTCTGGATCTTGTCCTAGAAGCAATTGGACTGTATTGTGCAAAAAGTACCAGATCAATTTGTAGAACATCTTTAAGTTCAATGTCAATTAAGACAACTTGTAGATCTAAGGATATATCTTCTGTTTTCACTGGGTTAGGCAATCTGCTAAGTGTTTCCAATGTGACCATCGAGTTACCGGCCTTGTACCTAATCTCACAGTTGTAACCTTGAATCTTTATCAAGAGACGTTGCAATCTTGGCTGTGCACTGGGCAATGGTTTGCACCAAATCATCTCCGGTGGCGTGTGGTCAGTCTCTACCACAAATCTTTTGCCAAATGAATAGGTATGAAAATGCATGATTCCAAACACTAAAGCTAATGTTTCCTGCTTGATGTTTGAGTGGTTGGATTGTGTGGAGATTTTTAAGCAAGTGCAATCATTTTGCCTTTTTGTAGTTATGCATGTTCCCAGACTTTTCTGTAAGGCATCTATCTCTAGGGCAGTTGTCTCCCTAGAGAACGACAATGTTGATATTTCTGATAATGATGGTTTCGGTGCTTCGAAGAGGTATTGGTGGTCTTCATGCCTCAGGAAAGACACATCCTTTCTCAACATTCCCTTAGCAATGGAGAGGTTTTAGCGAAATTGGGAATGTATGGAGACAAGAAATTAAAGAGAGCTAGGCATCTTCAAAGATTTCCTTGTCTTGAGCAGTTGACATGGTTTTAATATTCTCTATTTTATTTGAATCGAGATGTTTGCCAGCACTGGAATAAGTAGAACCAAAGAAATTGACCATGCTGCCCATTGATGCCACATTCCAGAGAGTTGAATGGCAATCCTTCCTTACCTGCTGCTTGCATTAATAAGTGCAGATTATGGCCATGTTCTTGCTTTGTTTATCTCACAACAGCTATATCATCTATGATACAGATGCACCCTGGTACGGTGCATGTAGTGCAGACAATGTGAGCTTGAAAGGGATCCTGACTAAACAAATAACCTGAAAGGAAGCCGCTGAAATCAGTATCATCCAAATGGGGTACAAAGTGTGGTAAACACTTGGGACTTCTCCACGAGATGTACTGACCAGTCACCATGCTTGGTATGACACTTCAAGAAGAATTTTGCACCTGTAAATCTCGGGTTTAACTCTTCTAATATGGGTATTTTGTAAGCACAATGTTTCAAAGCTGTGTTTAAATGTCATGGATCGAGGCATATTCTCAATGAACATCCTTTCTCATGACATGTGATTGCGCTGCGCCAACCTGTGTGCTTGTATACTCTTCTAATTGTTTTGTCTTTCTCCATTTTGTCTGACTTGACATTCAATTTGTCTTGTATGTGGATGCTGCACTTAGGTGGTGGATCAATTGAAGGATCTGCATTCTCCTGCATGTGCAATGCTTGAAGCTCCCTTGAAACTGCCAGTTTTGTTGAAGCGTTCTGGATATTTCAATGTTAGGTGGTGAACTGAGATGATAGGAGTAGTTTCTGAGGTTGATCTGCCTTGTGATGTCTGACTGATACCATGGATTGTTACTAGTGTGAGGTTGCAACATGCCAGTTGACCTGCTAACGCTGGGCCTTTATTCTCCATGATGTAGAACATCTGTGGTACCCAGGAGAATTGATTGTCTCGCACTTCAGGTCTATGGAACCTGCATTTGGAATTAGTGAACCGCTGTACACTGAAAGTTTCACAGCAGTAGGTTTCGCCATGGCTTTCCATATCTGTGGATACATGTCCTTTAGAATTCACTGAGGTAGTATGATGGCACTTGGCCCTGTGTCAATCTTGGCCAACAATGAATAATTATCAACTTTCTTAGGGCAGATAATTTGAATCTTGTCAAACACTTCGGCTGGTGAGATGGGATCTATGTTTTCCATGAAATTGATGGTGTGAAACATGTAATCACCCGTCTTCCTCTTGTTGTGGACATCATCATCATTTTCTGGTTTGTCAGTCACCTCATGCGTATGTTTCTGACGGGATATCAGATGGTCATTCTTATTGCTGGAATGCATCTGTTGTGTATAGTCTGTTTGGATCAGTGTGTGGCTCTTTGTAGCTGCATCAGCCTTTGCTTGAGTGCATTGCCAATGGCCCTTTCTGCTACATGCTTTGCAGAATTGATGCAAAGCTGGAAATTTCCTTGATGCATGCAGAAGGCCATACTTTGCACACAACTTGCTAGGTTTGGGTGTTCTAGTGAGTGCATCAATAATTGTGTTGTATTTAGGACCTGTAAGCCTTGTCGACCTGTGAGGATCACTTTGCACTTACATCCATCCTTGAGTAGCTCTTTGATGCTATACATTTTGGGCTTGTCTAGCAGATCTTTCTGGGATGCTTCCACAGGACTGGATGCGATCACCCACTAAACAATTCTGTCTCCTAGCTTTCCATTTGAAAAATCACAGTACATACCCTTTTATCTGCATCTGCTGGCGAAGTGGTCTATGGATTCTGTAGGCTGTTGTCAAAATCACATGAACTCCAGTTGATGAATACGCAAGTTTACCTGATTCTGAACCGGTCTTCCAATGTAGTTCATATCTTTTGGGGATCCTTTAACTCTTCTGCTGTTAATCCTGAAATGTTCACCCTGTGTAGATTTTCATTCCCAATTGCTAGGTGAATTTTTGTGGCTTGCTTGTCTGGTTCAGACACACCCCAATCAAGAAATTTTTGCTCCATACACTTTTTGAACATTTTGAATTCGGATAGTAGGTCTTCAGCATCCCAATTCAAACCGGAGAATTTTGTGGACAGAAGCAAAAAACTGCGGATGCTGGAAATCTGAAACAAAAACAAAAATACCTGGAAAAACTCAGCAGGTCTGACAGCATCTGCGGAGGGTGATACAGTTGACTTTTTGAGTCCATAAGACTCTTCATCAGAACTAAGGAAATAGAGAAATGAGGTGAAATATAAGCTCTACCAGCTTATATTTCATTCATTGAACAGTCTTACGGACTTGAAACGGTAACTGTATTCCTCTCCGCAGATACTGTCAGACCTGCTGAGTTTTGTGGACTCTCTGACAATATCCCTTTGATATTCCTTCTTCTGTAATACCTGGGATGAGTGTCACTGTAGCCGCATCCGTGCACTTTTCCGAAGCTCCAGCCTCGAAGACAAGTTGTGGCAGGAACTCACCACGGAGCAATGGCATCTTTGCTTTTTATTCAACCTTCTAGTTCAGCCGTTCCTGAAGCCGCCGTTATAATCGCAACCTCCTCAGGCCCGATTCTTATGACAGTTTTTTTTGTTTGACTCTCTCTCGTTCGCTTTCGATCCTACTCACACCCTGGACACCCGCCGTTCCTGACGGAGCTAACCCGGTGCTGGTCCTCTCGACGCGCTGTCCCACTCTCTGAACTGACAGGCGATGCGCTGCAGTCTCACCACGGGGGATCTGTCCGCTTACCAGCTTTTTTTCTGAGCACCAGCTCGGTGCTGAGTCCCCAAAGCTTTTCTTTAGAGTGAAAACACTGCGTTTTCAACGCTCTTTGATGATGCAACTTCATTGTGGTCTGACCAAAATGTTGAGGATCATCTCATGCCACGTGGCACAGTCTAAGGCTGTTCACCATGTCGTACCTGTACTTAATCTTGCTGCCACCTGTCTTACCACCACCGATCACCGTGCTGTGTTACTATAATGATATAACACCTTGGGTTTATTTATGTACAAGGCACAAGACATCAATCACTCATAAGGGATTGGGTTCATTTATTAAGACTAGGCACATGAGAACAGTAATACTTGGGTGTAAAGACATCAGAGCTGTGAGTGTGCGCTCTGCTCAAAGCAAAAGTGAAACTAAGACTGGATCACATGACACAGTTCCCTTACAGTCATGTCATGCTGATATCCCTTAAAGGCACATTACAATGTTGCCCTGGTAAGCGGACAGATCCCTGGTGGTGAGGTTGCAGCGCAGAGCCAGTCAGCCCTGTGAGTGGGACAGCACATCAAGGGGAACAGCACTGGTTTAGCACAGTCAGGAGAAGTGAGTAACCAGGAGGTGTGGGCCGGATCAATAGCGAGCAAGGGAGAGTCACTTTAATCCGTCCCTTTGTGACTTCCATGTGCCCAGTGGTTGTTTTGAGTGCAATGTTATGGAACAACACTGAACAGCCTCCACCACTCCACAAGCAGCCTGACCCTGAGGTCTCTGACACATGTCATATACTTGTCCTATTTCTACTGGATGCCACTTGAATTACAATGGATTTCGAGACATCACGCTAGATACAAACTATCGCATAACAAGCAACTCAATGCTTGCCCTCGGAATTCCAGCAATGATTCAAAAGAGACATTACTGGTGTCAGTGTTACACTGAGTACTCCTGTCTGTGTGCACTTGCGTGACCTTAACCGTACCTGCTAATCCCTTAGCCGGTTAAAGGTGAACTACCTCTTGCACATTGGGCCTATTTCACAAGCGATGGTGTGGAAGCTCCCAGTAGCTTCTGCAGTGACCCCACCGGATGCACTCTGTGTTTTTTTGTCTGGAATTGCATTTTACCTTTTTGCTCCAAGCCCCCTTTGACATCCTGACAGATCACTGAACGCTGAAGCTGTGAATCAGCCTGAAAAGAGAGAAAGGAGTTGCACTTACGTGGAGATGTTTCCCAACCTCCAGACATCCCAAAGCAAGTTGCAGCCATTAAAGTACTTTCAAAGTGCGATCTTTGTTGCAATGTAAGAAACCCGGTTGCCAATTTGTGCGCAGCAAGCTCCCAGCGTCACAGGATAAAACAGGATGGAAGGTCAGCGATGGGTGGAGGTAAAGAGAGATTGACAAAGATGTCATGTACACAAGACAAAAGGAGTGTCAATGGTAGCGGTAAGGGCTGAAGAAGGTGCTGATAGTGGCATACAGGTAAGAAAGCAGAATGTGTGAATAGCAGTATAAAAGTCAGCACTCTGTGAAAGAGCGACATGGAAACAAGTGAAGAAGGAGAGGGTCATATGGACTTGAAACGTCAACTCTGCTTCTCTCTCCACAGACGCCGTCAGCCTGCAGAGTTTTTCCAGCATTTTCTGTTTTTGTTTTAGAACAAGTGACAAATGGTCCTTTTGGAGGTGGGGGGGGGGGGCAGTGGTTGGGGGAAAAATTTAAAGATTTAAAAAAAGGATAAAAAGGGGGATGAAACAGTGAATAAATGAATAAAAATAAAAATAAGTAAATTTAAAAAAATGTTTTAAGGGGTTAAAAAGGGGTGAAGATAGAGGAGAAAGTTCATGGTCTGAAGTTGTTGAACTCAGTGTTAAGTCCAGAAGGCTGTAAAGTGCCTAATCAGATGATGAGGTACTTTTCCAGTTTGCGTTGGGATTAAATTTCCCTTGCTAACAACCGTGATAGCATTCACACCCTGTGTATCAGAAGGTCATGAGCTCAGGTCCTACAGTCTACAGAGACTTGAGCACAAACTCGAGGCGGACGTGCCAGTGCTAGTACTGAGGGACACTGCACTGTCACCTGTATTGTCTTTTGGACGAGATGTTAAAATAAGGCTCTGCCTGTCGTTGCAGGTGGATGTGAAAGAACACAAGGAACTGTTCTGAAGAAGTGCAGAGGAGACCTCACCGGCCTCCTGGCTTATATTTACCCCTCAGTCAACTGCACTAAAATCAAATATTAGGCCATTGGCTTATTGGTCTTTGTGGGATTTGCTGTGCACGGATTGGTTACTTTCTTTCCTAATTTACAATAGCGATTATGCTTCAGAAAGTACTTCACTGGTTGCAAAGCATTTTTGGACATCCTGGGATTGTGAATATACAAGTCCTTTCTTTTGCATTGCACTTGCACCAATATAACAGGCTTCTGGCCTTGTCTGACCAAAGACAGTGAACCACTTACTTAAGCATATTTGTGCACTAACAACAGTTTAACTCCATGTTCCCAGGTTTCTGAGGACAGGGCCGGGCGGAATTGCAATGCAATCCCAACGAGGAGACCATCATTTGGGCAGGATTCTGGGATCCACTCTTCAACAATGCAGCGGCAGTTCTGATGAAAGGTCACCGACCTGCAACACTGGGCTGAATTTTACCCCCGACGTCACCCCGCCCCATTTAAATTTTCAGGGATGTGGGGGCGCAGGCCAAATCAGCTGTGCACCCGCCGACCTGTCAATGGCCAATTGAGGCCATGGACAGGATAATTAAAACAATTAAAGACCTGCCCGTCTAACCTTAAGGTTGCCGGGCAGACCAGGAGCCCCGGCGGGCTTCTGATAATACATGAAATCTCATCCACCGGCGGGATGAGGTTTCATTTAGGGCTTAAAAAACTTTAATAAAGTTTGAGTGAAATTTACGAATATGTCCCATCTCGTGTGACATTGTCACATGAGGGGGACATGTGAAGGATTTTTTTATTTTTCTATTTTTAATGTTTGTAGAAGTGTCAGCGATCTCCCTGAGGCTGCACTTAGCCTCAGGGAGATGTGGGCTCTTTCGTGCCCATGCACGATAGAGCGTACTCTCACTTTTGGGGAATCCCCCCACCCCCCCCCCCCCCCCCCACCCCCACAGGGAGCGCATAGCTTCTCCGGCGGGGATCAGCTCCCCGCCCACCGGAGATTGGGTCAGGCCCACCCACCGGGCAGGCAGGAAATTCTGCCCACTGACTCTGTTTGTCTCTCCGCAGATACAGCCTGAGCTGCCGAGTACTTGCAGCATTTACTCTTTCTATTCCCTAACCCTTGTCTGGAGCCAGCCCGCTTCTGCCTGCGTCTCGATATCGGATGCTGTGGCTTCAGCTGTCTGCACCCGAAACACCGGGAAATCCCTCCCTAAACCTCTCTGAGACCGTTTGGTACCTTCCTCTATTGGTCATTGGTCACCAAGCATCACTCAGTCGCCAATGGCAGCTTGAACACCATGATTTCACCGAGGGCAGAATCCAGCCCTTGTCGGTGGGGGGAGCAGTCGGACAGCTGACCGCCAACCCGCCATCGAGGCCAGAAGGCGATTTCACGCTGGTGGGGGGCCAATTAAGGCCCGCCCAGTGTGAAAGGTGAGTGGCAGCGCCGAGCACTGCGTGTGCGGGGCCGGGTGGGGGTTGTGGGGGTGGGGGTTTGGCGGGGGGGAGGGGGCTGGTGTGGTGGGGTGCAGGGGAGTGTGAGCGGGGTGCTCGCTCGAGGGTCTCCCTGAGGGGGGCCTGTTTTAAAGAGCTTAAAGAAACCAAAAATGTGACAAAACACCTCCCCTCGTGTGACTCCGTCACGTGACCAGGGACATGTTGTGGGTGGCATTTTCAAAAATTTCAAGTTTATTTTCAACTTGCCGTTGGAAACCTCATCCCGCCCGTGGGCGAGGTTGCCGAAGGAGGGCAAAGGACGCTTGGCCTTTTCTCCTGCCCCGCCCACCGTGAGACTTTAATGGCCTGCCGACCGAGTTATCGCGCGTCGTTGTTTGCGCTCGAGCGGGCCGCTGAGTGGGAAGGTCTCTCCCCAAATTTCTCCAGGCACCAGCTCACCACCAAGGGTCCCTCCGCAACTCCCGGGAGCACTGGCGAGTCTACCCTGCAGCTGCTCGACAACCCCCCCCCCACTCCAGCTCCCCCTCAGCCAACTACAGCACAGCAGCTCCGCCAGCAAAAGCGTCCACGCCTTTAGCCGGCGAACGAAATCGTGGGCTATCAGGCGGTTGGCACGATTAAGGGTCACAGCAGGTCAATAAGCAGCCAAACCAGCTCGGAGCCACTTTTTCCCGACGGTGTTGGGTGCTTTCTAAACGAGAAATAAAAGGACGGGCGAGCAGCGGAGAACCGGCTACAGTTTCGGCTGAAATTAGGGGGCGGGGGGTTTTCAGCCCATCAGGCGGGCGTGCACCCGAGACACACGAGTGTGGAGTAGCGCCGGACGATGGTGGGCGAGGGTCCCGCCGTCATGGCGAGCTCGCGCGACAGTTTGGCCGGCGGGTTCGTGTGCCCGCCCACGATTGAGAGGGCTGCTAAACCCGCTGCTCGATGAAGCCTTCCCCGCCTGTCTGACCTTGCGTTTAGCGGGCGGGGGAATAGGCCAAGCGGCCTTCGCATTTTTTTCCGAGGGGAACCTCATCCACGGGCGGGGTCAGGCTTCGAACGGCGATTGGGGGAAAAAAAAAAATGAAAGCGGGTTTGAAAAATTTCTTTTGCTGGCACGTCCCAGCTCTTGTGACAGAGCCGCACAAGGGGACACGCCTTACTTAGTTTTGAAAGCTTTATTTTTAATGTTAACGCTCTTCAGGCGCCCCCCCCCCCCCACCACCCCCCCACCCCCACCACCCCCGAGGCAGCTCTCTGTGCCTTCAGGGAGCTTTCGCAAAGAGCACACCCACGTGCTTCAGCCCTCACGCTCCTCCCAACCCCTCCCCCCCCTCTACACCGGCAGCGCATGTTTCACGCTGGCCGGTCGCCAGTTGGCCAAGTTGGGCCATCGCCGTGGTCACTCCCGGGCCGCGAGGTAACAACTCTGCCCTGGGTAACCAAACGCCGATCAGGGAGCGGGACCAGCAATATTCCTGATCTGCAGAGCTCAGTTCCACGCATGGGCTAAGGAGTCACTGTCTGACCTTTGCAACCTGACTAGCTCTGAGGGTTTAGTTAGCCCACTTTACTGTGAAGCCTGTCATGTGTCAAAGGGAGCCTCACGATAGGGACGGGTTAGACGTCAAAATGTGAAGAGATTATGAGGAATGTTAACATCAAGTATTTATTTTGGTTGATGTTTTGATTTCAGTGGGTGCAGTGATTATGTCACTGGGCTAGTAATCCAGGGGCCTCGCCTAGTCCTCGAACAACTTGATTTCCAATCCCACCATAGCAGTTAGGGATCTAAATTTAATTATTTAGCAAACCTGGAATAAAAAGCTAATAAAAACCATATTGGAATAAAAACCATAATGATCTATGGTTTCCGCTTCACCCCGGGCTCCAACATTGAATACATAGGGTGGAATCATCCCAGATTTGCATTAAGTTCGCTAACAGGCGTGAAAAACGTTTTACATGCCGGCCACAATGGCAGGTTTTCACGCCGTATCCTCTGCTTCCCACCTCATTAATTATGCAGCCACAGGACACACGCCGTCTCGCTGGTGGGCAGTCTCTGAATTACCCGCCAACCGTTACCTCATTACTTCCTCAC
This sequence comes from Carcharodon carcharias, assembly GCF_017639515.1. NCBI lineage: Eukaryota > Metazoa > Chordata > Chondrichthyes > Lamniformes > Lamnidae > Carcharodon > Carcharodon carcharias. Next base: position 11,879,332 of record NC_054473.1, read on the forward strand.
TCCGGGTGCCATTTCTAAACTCCAGCCGTGCGCGCAGTTCTCAATGTTTGCAGCCCAGCATTGCTCCAGTGAAGACACGGCCCTGAACGCCAAGAAGAGTTCAGTGACCCGTCACTGGAATGCCTTTCAGAAGCCCGCCGTGATGTCCTCCATCTCTGCTCTGGCCGCAGGAGGTCTAGCAACCCTCACCACTCCAGCTTGGTAGGCGATGGCAGTGGTGGTCAGTGCCAACACTGCACAGAAGAGGTTGGCCATCCAGTGCAGATAGAGGATGAATGATCTCATCTGTGCCACCAGGGTAAGGCAACCATCTCATCACTCCAAACTCACACACTCACAAGCCCATCACACATTCACTGGCATCTCACTCACTGCCAGCCTAAGGAACATCATCACTCACTCTCTCACATAAACCCTCACATCTCCATCTGGCCTCATCTCCTCTGGAGGCTGCCTCCTCAGTCCTCACCATCTTAAAGCCACTTGTGCAGATCAACATGTGCCCCCACACACACCTTGGGATACCCCCCTTCCCCAGTACAGCCCTCACCCTGCAGCCTCTTCCCTTGCCTGATGCCACTTCTCCCCCTTCGCCAAGCAAGACCTAGCCCTGCATTCATTGAAAAGCCTTAGGGCTGGTCCGGTAGGTAGACACCTGCCCATGAGTCTCCCTAAAAGTGCTGCAGTGCTGCCTGTGAAGCCTGGCGCTGATAACAGTGAGTGCTCCCCGAAGCAAGGTAGGCAAACAAACCTCAAAGTCCCGAGTGAAGTGCAGCTCATCGGGTGCATGTCGCTTGTGTACAGTTGTGAAACATGTCTGCGCACAATCACACCGACATGCTGGCATGATCCAGCGTGGTGGTGGGGGTGGAGGTGGGGGGGGGTGGTGGGGGGATGACTCTGGTGAGCCGGGTTCCAAGCAACCAATCAAGGCTTTCGAAATCCCTTGAGCCACCATTAAATTCTGGTGGGCTCACCTACAATTTGTATCAAATGGCTCATTAATGAGCCTAAACGACATCCCACTGCAAACAGGCGATTTGGGCACATTAGCCCTTTCCCAGTTTATGCGTGAGAGATTTTCCCATCACCGAAACACTAACATGCAACCTCCTGCATGATTTAGTAGGTCCAGCCACCATATTTCCCAACGCGACAGGCTGGATTAATTCCACCCAATACTTCAGACCTGAGTTTTTAATTCACAACCAAACTGCACCAGGTGAGTACAACAGGTTTCCTTCCCTAAGGGACATTATATACATACGGACATATAAACGAGGAGCAGGAGTAGGCCCCTGGGCCCCTCAAGCCTGCTCCACCATTCAATAAGATCCTGGCTGATCTGATTGTAACCTCCCGCCTACCGCTGTTAACCTTTCACCCCCTTGTTAATCAAATATCTATCTAGCGCTGCCTTAAAAATATTCAAACACTCTGCTTCCACTGCCCTTTGAGGAAGAGAGTTCCCAAGACTCACAGCCCTCTGAGAGAAAAATTCTCCTCATCTCTATCTTAAGTGAGTGACTCCTTATTTTTAGACTGTGACCCCTAGTTCTTGATTCTCCCACAAGAGGAAACATCCTCCCCACATCCACCCTGTCAAGACCCCTCAGGATCTTAAAGGTTGCGATCAAGTCACCCCTTACTCTTCTAAACTCTAGCGGACACAAGCCTAAACTGTCCAACCATTCCTCAGAAGGCAACCCACCCATTCCTGGTATTAGGCTAGTAACCCTTCCCTGAACTGTTTCTAATGCATTTACATCCTTCCTTTAGCAAGGATTAAATAATGAATCAAATGGGACTTTATGACAATCTGATGGCTTCACGATCACATTTATTGATATCAGCTTCTATTTTCTGGATTTTTTAAGCGAATTCAAAGCCTCAAACCTTCATGCTCTTTGTTCTACTTTGAAGAGATGGTCCACCACCCCATGCCATGGGGTCTAATGCAGCCTCTCCATTTCATTCATTCCTCCAACATAATTTCCCGAACCGATTTCAAAAGTGGAATTCAAGCAAGCTGAGGGGCGAATGGGGACATCAAAGAATACCGTAGCTTCCCATTTCCTTGCCTAGTTAGCAAGAGCCCTTGAATGCTCAGCGAGGGATGGGAGAGAGAAAGAGAAGTGCTGCTGCACTTAGGTAGTATGTAAAATGTGTCCATTAAGGACCTTTATCTTAGTTTGTCATCGTGAGAAGACAGGAACTCTAGTTGGTGGACATCAGAACTCTGCTTGCCTGCAGGTTTCACTGGGCAGAACAACAAAAATCACATTTCAGTGTCTGTTCTTGATGGGACGGGATTGACATTTGAAAAAAAAATTCGCTTAAAGCTTAAATTATTCCTGGAAGTTTTGCTAGGCCTTTGAAGTGAAGCTTACCTGAAGTGAAAGAGATAAAGGGATGTTGAGGTGGTATCTGTATATCCTTTATTTACTCTGAGAATTCCATGATAACAAGCTTTGGTTACTGATGTGAATATTTTAAAGGCTACAGAGCATATTGTGCGCACTCAATGATTTGAAGAGGAATTCAAGGAGGAAAATGGATAATTCCCACTGAATTATTAAACAGGGGGTCCACGCAGTCAAGAGCTCAAATAACATCTTTTGGAAAGTTCCAGGAAGATGAAAAGCATGGGAAAGATGTGTTTAAGTAAGAAATAACACACGGAATAAAACAGTCAGTGATTTGTATTAACTGACAATTCAAGAATGGAGAGAATAGAGAAGCTGGGAGTGTTCTCCTTAAAGCAGAGAAGATTAAGGGGAGATTTAATAGAGGTGTTCAAAATGTCATGAGCTTATGCATCTTGATATTTGAAAATACAATTGTTTTCTTTCAACCGGCTGGAAATTTTGCAATGTGAAATGAGACAGAGCGGGCGTGGAGAGGCGTGCCTCCGATTGGCACCCCAATTGGGGGCGTGCCACCATTTTAAGTGGGCGGGGCCAATTAAGGCCCGCCCAGCGTGACATCCGCCAGGAAGCGCTGTGCGCTCCCTGTGTGGGTGGGAGGGGATCCCTTGAGCCGAGAGTGCACTCTTCCATGCATGTGCGTGACAAAGCGCACTCATCCCGCTGAGGCTAAGTGCAGCCTCAGGGAGATCGGCTCCACACTAAAAATTCTTAATAATAGAAAAAAAAAATTTCCCTGACATGTCCCCTGATGTGACACGGTCACATGAGTTGGGACATGTCCATCACTTTCAAAGACACTTTTATTACATTTTTTTAAAACCTACATGAAACGTCAGCCCGCCTATGGATGAGGCTTGATGCTTTTCCTAATGCCCGCCAGGGCTCCCAGCCTGCCCGCTAACCTTAAGGTTGGAAGGGCAGGTCCACTAATCATGTTAATGACTTTGTCAATGGCCTCAATTGGCCACTGACAGGTCGGCGGGCACACAGCTGATTCTGCTGAACCCCCGTCAACCTGAAAATTGAAATGACGCGGGGTGACGTCGGGAGTTCCGTCCAATGTCATCCTGCATCATCTTACACATCGGCAAGCGGGCCCTGCCCCCGCCCCCCCCGCTCGCTGACCGGGAAATCCTGATAAACCGCTTAAAAATACAAGGTCACAATTCCAAGATGAACGTGAGGTTTTTCTTTAATATATTCATTCACTGGATGTGGGCTTCACTGGCTAGGCCAGCAGTTATTGCCCATCCCTAGTTGCCCTTGAGAAGGTGGTGGGTGAGCTGCCTTCTTGAACCGCTGCAGTCCATGTGGTGTAGGTTCACCCACAGTGTCGACGGAGTGGGAGTTCCAGGATTTTGACCCAGCAACAGTGAAGGAACGGTGATATATTTCCAAGTCAGTGTGGTGATTGGTTTAGAGGGGAACTTCTGGGTGCTGGTGTTCCCATCTATCTGCTGCCCTTGTCCTTCTAGATGGTAGTGGTCATGGGTTTGCAAGGTGTTGTCTCAGGAGCCTTGGTGAGTTCCTGCAGTGCATCTTGTAGATGGTACACACTGCTGCTACTGTGCATTGGTGGTGGAGGGAGTGAATGTTTGTGGATGTGGTGCCAATCAAGCAGGCTGCTTTGTCCTGGATGGTGTTGAGCTTCTTGAGTGTTGTGGGAGCTGCACTCATCCGGGCAAATGAGGAGTATTCCATCACACTCCTGACTTGTGCCTTGTAGATGTGTGTGTGTATGTTTGTGTGTCGTGGGGGTGGGGGAGGGGATGTTGTGGGGGTGGGGGGGGGGCCCTGATGATTGTAAGAGGGCTTGACATCATGTTTTTATTATTTTTCCCAGGTTTTAGTGGTTAATAAATTTGCTCTTTCTTCGATTCAAGAAAACATCGTTTGACTGGCTCCTCTTTGCTGACAGCTCATAAACATTCTGATTTGAAATCCACATATCCTCTTGAAAAAGTAACTTAGACCCTTGCTGTGACCAAGTGAGGAGGTTGAATAGAGAGGATCCAGTCCACCCCTTCTCACTTAGTCATAACAAAAATCATGCGGGATCTATCCAGTTAGCCCCACAGATTCACTCTTTTCCGCACGGCACCCAAGCCTTTTCTATCCAAGTCATTTAAAAGTTACCCGTTCAGACAATGCATTCCATATCACAACAATTCACTGAGTTAAATAAAAATTCTTCTCATCTCCCCTCTGGTTCTTTTGACAATTATCTTAAAATAAACGCAAAATGCTGCAGATGCTGGAGATCTGAAATAAAACTGAGTTCCACAATTTAAGACTGTGATCTCTGCCCCCATTTTGTTTCCTTTCTCTTTACAGGTTTTAGCCTTACCTTTGATTTTCTCTTCCGTTTTATATCCTGCCATTCACACCTCCTCTAGACACACCTTTTGTTTCTTTAATTATCCCATCACCGCTCCCTTCAGCCTTGCACCACGAATTCTTTCATCATTTAATCTCTCCTGCCTTCTGCCCTATCACAGACCTTCCCCTCGGTTCCTTATACAACTGTCCCCCCAACACCCACCCCATCCTCTCACTTGGCTTAAAACATGTTCTGTTCCTAACTGTTCCCAGCTCTGAGGAAAGAGCATCAACCTGAAACACTCTCCAGAGACACTGCCTGACCTGCTGAGTATTTCCAGCATTTTATGTTTTTAATCGTAAAATAAACACTTTCTTAAGAATATGTAGCGCGCATAAGAATGGGGGAGGTGGTGACGTAGTGGTATTGTCCCTGGACTAGTACTCCAGTGACCAAGCCAAACAATGCTCTAGGGACCCAGGTTCAAATCCCACCATAGTATAAAATAAAAATCTGGAATTAAAAGTCTAATGATGACCATGAAGCCATTGCCGACTGTCATAAAAACACGTTTCAATAATTCTCTTTAGGGAAGGAAATCTGCTGGCCTACACGTGACTCCAGACCCACAGCAAATGCTTAACAAGGGGGATTGGGACTGGCCAGTGACACCCACATCATATGAACAAACTGTTAAGAATGTAGTGAAAGTGAGTTAAGCATCAGTTTGTGAATTTCACCCATCAGGATGTCCAATCTTAAATTCGAAGGTTATCATTGCAACTGGGGTCACTAGTTGAATCCACCAGTGAATTGTTAAAATTCCTGCAAAGGCATTGTAAAAAACATATCCTTTTATTTTCCGTTGGACTGTGAATTACAATTACAATGGCTGCAGTTTGAAGGACGTCGCAGAATCACAGAATCACAGTGCAGACGAGTCCCTTCGGCCCATCAAGTCTGCACGGACATGTGAGAAACACCTGACCTACCTACCTAATCCCATTTACCAGCACTTGGCCCATAGCCTTGAATGTTATGACGTGCCAAGTGCTCATCCAGGTACTTTTTAAAGGATGTGAGGCAACCCGCCTCCACCACCCTCCCAGGCAGCGCATTCCAGACCGTCACCACCCCCTGGGCAAAAAGTTTTTCCTCACATCCCCCCTAATCTCCTGCCCCTCACCTTGAACTTATGCCCCATTGTGACTGACCCTTCAACTAAGGTGAACAGCTGCTCCCTATCCACCCTGTCCATGCCCCTCATAATCTTGTACACCTCGATCAGGTCGCCCCTCAGTCTTCTCTGCTCCAATGAAAAACCCAAGTCTTTCCAACCTCTCTTCATAACTTAAATGTTTCATCCCAGGCAACATCCTGGTGAATCACCTCTGCAACCCCTCCAGTGCAAACATATCCTTCCTATAATGTGGCAACCAGAACTGCACACAGTACTCCAGCTGTGGCCTCACCAAGGTTCTATACAACTCCAACATGACCTCCCTACTTTTATAATCTATGCCTCAATTGAAAAAGGCAAGTGTCACATATGCCTTTTTCACCACCCCACTAACATGCCCCTCTGCCTTCAGAGATCTATGGACACACAAGCCAAGGTCCCTTTGTTCCTCAGAACTTCCTAGTGCCATTCCGTTCATTGAATACTTCCATATCAAATTACTCCTTCCAAAGCGTACCACTTCATCTTTTCAGGGTTAAATTCCATCTGCCGCTTATCTGCTCATTTGACCATCCCGTCTATATCTTCCTGTAGCCCAAGACACTCAACCTCACTGTTAACCACCTGGCCAATCTTTGTGTCATCTGCAAACTTACTAACCTTACCCCCAACATAGTCATTTATGTCGTTTATATAAATGACGAATAATAGGGGACCAAGCACAGATCCCTGTGGTACGCCACTGGACACTGGCTTCCAGTCACTAAAGCAGCCTTCTGTCATCACCCTATCACCCTCTGTCTCCTACAACTAAGCCAGTCCACCTTATCAAATTACCATGTTTCCCATGTGCCTTCACCTTCTTTATATGTCTCCCATGCGGGACCTTGTCAAAGGCTTTGCTAAAATCCATATAAACTACATCAACCACACTACCCTCACCTACACACCTGGTCACTTCCTCAAAAAATTCAATCAAATTTGTTAGGCATGACCTCCCTCTGACAAAGCCATGCTGACTATCCCTGATCAAACCTTGCCTCTCCAAGTGGAGATAGATTCTCTCCTTCAGAATTTTCTCCAATAGTATCCTTACCACTGACGTGAGACTCACTAGCCTGTAGTTCCCTGGCTTATCACTACAACCCTTCTTAAATAGCGGAACCACATTAGCTGTTCTCCAGTCGTCTGGCACCTCCCCCATGGCCAGAGAGGAATTAAAAATTTGGGTCAGAGCCCCTGCGATCTCCTCCCTTGCCTCCCTCAGCAGTCTGGACCCTCATCCAGACCTGAAGATTTGTCCACTTTTAAACCTCCAATACCTTGTCACTCCCCATATCACAGTCTCTCTCCCCGAGCTGGATACCTTCATCCTCATTCTCTCGGGTAAAGATGGATGTGAAGTATTCGTTTAACACTCTACTGATGTCCTCTGGCTCCACCCATAGATTGCCCCCTTTGGTCCCTTATGGGCCCTTCTCTTTCCCTGGTTATCCTCTTCCCATTGATATACTTATAGAATATCCTGGGATTTTCCCTACTTGTACCAGCCAGAGCTTTCTCATATCCCCTCTTTGCTCTCCAATTGCTTTCTTAATCTCCACCCTGCACTTTCTGTACTCCACTAATGCTTCCGCTGATTTGCTTCCCTTGTACCTGCTAAAAGCCTCTCTTTTCCTTCTCATCGTAACCTGAATATCTCTGGTCATCCATGGTTCTCTGGGCTTGTTACTCCTTCCTATCACCCTAGAGGGAACATGTTGAGCCTGTACCCTCCCCATTTCCTTTTTGAACGTCCCCCACTGCTCCTCTGTAGATTTCCCCACAAGTAATTTTTCCCAGTCTACCTTGGCCAGATCCTGCCTTTTCTTACTAAAATCCACTCTCCCCCCAGTCTAAAACATTTTTTTGCAACTTGTCGATTTCTTTGTCCATAACAAACTTAAACTGTACCACGTTGTGGTCGCTATCACTAAAATGCTCCCCCACCACCACCTCAGCAACCATGTCCACTGGAACAGTGTGAAGGATCTATACAAAGTTGCAATCCTGGAACAGAGTGTGCCTTGAAAGACAGGATGGTGCCGGAAAGGAGTCCTGGACCAGGGGAGCTTCCTGGCAACAACGTTTTAATTGGCTCCTGACCAGATGACCAGGTTTTATGTGAGGGTAGTGTGCTGAATAACTCCTAGCCTGAAAGGAACAAGGCCTAAAACCTCTTTCTCCCCTGTTTGGAAGATTCTAGTAATTCCACAATAATAGCTAGCTGGCTTTTTTCTCCTCATATTTCTATAACCTCCTCTCTCTCTGAAACTTCCTGTCAAGAGGCAAAGGGGCAAATCACCATGAGAGACATTGAAAAGTAAGTGCTCAAGCAGTGAACTAAATATTGCAAGTGCTGGAAGACCACCTCATGTCATCAACAAGAACTGAAAGGAATCTGGAAGACATCAATCAAAATCATCCCATGGAATCCTGTACTCTGGATTGGTGTTCTTGAACTGTTTTATCCCACACTTAAAATCCATGTTTTGTGTGTCTTATGTGTCGTGTGTGTGTGTGTGTGTTTGTGTTGTGTTTGTGTGTGTGTGTGTGTTGTGTGTGTGTGTGTTGTGTTTGTGTGTGTGTGTGTTGTGTTGTGTGTGTGTGTGTTGTGTTTGTGTGTGTGTGTGTGTGTGTGTTGTGTGTGTGTGTTGTGTTTGTGTGTGTTGTGTTTGTGTGTGTGTGTTGTGTTGTGTGTGTGTGTTGTGTTTGTGTGTGTGTGTTGTGTTTGTGTGCGTGTGTGTGTTGTGTGTGTGTGTTGTGTCTGTGTGTGTGTGTGTTTGTGTGTGTGTGTGTGTGTGTGTGTTGTGTGTGTGTTGTGTTTGTGTGTGTGTGTGTTTGTGTGTGTTGTGTGTGTGTTGTGTGTGTGTTGTGTTTGTGTGTGTGTGTGTGTTTGTGTGTGTGTGTGTGTGTTGTGTGTGTGTGTTGTGTTTGTGTGTGTGTTGTGTGTGTGTGTGTGTTGTGTTTGTGTGTGTGTGTGTGTGTTGTGTGTGTGTGTTCTGTTTGTGTGTGTGTGTGTGTGTTGTGTGTATGTGTATAGAGATTGAAGTGGGTGGAGTTTAAGTCATACAGTTAGAAATTAGCACTTTGTATTTCTTTTGCCTCTAGTTAAAGACAATTTGTTTAATGAACAGTTATTCACTTATTAAGTTTAATAACATAGTGCTCATATTCTGTTTACCTAAATTAAACAGTTAGGTAGAATTGGGGCAATCTGATGGTTTAGTCAAACCTTTCCCACTTGCTGTGGCTCGGGGAGCAGTGGGGCTCGATATTACAGCACACTATCCCCAGTGAGTCGTGACAGCATCAATATTGGCCCAAAGCTAAATTGGCTTCTTCAGAAATGGCAATGCGATTCTAGGCAGGAATTTCCTGTTCCAAGTAAACTTGCTGATTATCTGGGGGAACCATGTAAACACTTATGGATGAAAAGCTTTAAAGGGCTTGGGGGATAGAATGAGGAAATGTCATTCCTGAGCTTCGCTCCAATGCAGAGCATTTACTGATGGAGGTAGGATGGTTAAATTGTTAGCTATTGTTAGGGGTCCAGTGCCCTGGCTTGTTGGGACTAAAGGATTTGAGTTGCACGCTTGTTTCGGGGTGACCGAGTTGGTACCAAGATAGAGAAGATCTGTAGACCATTCCTAGAAGAAACACATTCTGTTTATTTACAGAAGGAACTCAGCAGCTACACTTGTGTGCTTACAACTCAAATCTCTGTCTTCTCTCTTCAGACTCTAACTCAAGACTTCTCTACAGAGGTAGTCCACACTACACTGCTATTGGGTATCACGATCATGTGATCTTGCTTTACAACACTTATCTTAAAGGTACATTACACATCAGATTACTACATCCCTCCCCCTTTACTCAGAAATACATTTCACAATTTTCTTTTAAATATCAAATTGTTTACACAGATCGTTAATTTCCAAAGTCAGTCTTTCTGGGGGTTTTCTTATGCGTGTAGAGCATCTCAGTTCTACAGCTTCTGATGTTTGATTTGGAACCTCCTTTACTGGAGTCGCCTGAACATCTGGTTCCTTAGTAGGTACCTGTAAATCTGTTTCTTCGACTCTTTCATCTGTACATGGTTGGGTTCTTTCAACAGGAGATGTTGATTCAGTCTTGAACACTGGTGGAATCATTTCTGGGTATTTTGTTTCTCCTCTTCTTACATATGTCTTCTTATGACTCGATCCTCGACTTTTACATGGTAGGAAAGAGATGCCATTACTGTACTTATTTCACCAAACAACCATGTTGGTCCTTTTCTAAAATTTTTCACAAATACCTTCTCTTCTACATTAAATATCCGGTCACGACGGTGACAATCACGTCCCATTTTCTAATTTCCCTGCCATCTTTCCACCTTCTCCCTGACGTTTGGCATAATCAGGCTCAATCTCGATCGGAGATGGCGCTTCATCAACAATTCCGCAGCTGTGATACCTGTTGTCGCATGAGGGGTGGTCCTATAATGGAAAAGAAAATGTACTAATTTAGTTGCTATAGAAACTCCAGACAATTTCTTCATACCCGACTTGAATGTCTGAACTGCTCTCTCAGTGAGTCCATTTGAAGAAGGGTGGTATGGCGATGTTTTGACATGAATAAAACCACTGAGGCTTGTAAACCGGTTAAATTCAGTGCTCATGAATACTGTTCCATTGTCTGATACTAGCACTTCAGTCCGTTGATTGCGAAACTTTGTCATAGCTTGCCTATTGTAGTGGAAGATGTCGGCGACCTCACTTCCAATATGTCCATCCATTTTGAATGAGCATCAACAACAAGTAGAAACAGTTTTCTCATAAGAAGTCCCACATAGTCGATGTGTAATCACACCCATGGCCTTCCTGGCCACTCCCAAGGGTGTAACGGAGCTGGTGCAGGTAATTTTTGTACTTGCTGACGCTGCATCCAACTTCTCACTAAGCTCTCTATTTCTCCATCCATTCCCAGCCACCGCATAAGGCTACGTGCTATTGCCTTCATTTTGGAAATTCCGGGATGTGTGCAACTGTGAAGTTCAGATAATGGTTTTTTGAACATTTGGAGGAACAATCACTTGTGCTCCCCACGATAAGATACCTTCTTGGCCGGTTGTCTTGTTTCGTCTCTGGAAATATGATATCATTTCATCAGATTCTTGCTCTTGTGACCAACCATGAAGAACTTGATTTTGCACTTAGGATAAGACTAGGTCTCGGTTTGTCCAAACTTTAATCTGTCCAGCACATGTCGGTGATAAGTTCAGGAAGTTCAATAATAAAACGAATTTGTGAGGAATTGGAACATCCTCATCTCTTACTTGCCTGGCCAAATGAGTGAGTGCATCTGCGTTTTGCAATTTGACTTCCAGGTTTATCAATGAAAGTATACTCATATGCTGCCAAGATCAATGCCCATCTTTGTACTCTTGCTGACGCTATAGGGGATATAGCCTTGTCTTTGCTGAATAATCCTAAAAATGGCTTGTGGTCCGATATGATGGTAAAATGATAACTGTGTACATATCGGTGAAACTTCTTTACACCAAAAGCGATTGATAGGCCTTCTTTTTCTGTTTGAGAGTACCCTTTTTCTGCTGTATTGTGTGTTCTCAATACATATCCTATAGGTTGTTCTGATCCACCATCCATTCGATGGGAAAGCACTGCTCCCACTCCATAGCGAGACGAGTCACACGTTAATATCAACTCTTTGTTTGGGGTCAAAATGTACTAGAAGTGTAGATGATTGGAACAACTGTTTCACTTTTGTGAAAGCTTCTTCTTGTGGTGTTTCCCAAGACCATCGCTGGTTTTTCTTGAGTAGGTAATACAGGGGTGCCAGTTCTGTATACATATTAGGCAAGAAGTGTCCATAGTAATTGATCATCCCCAAGAATGAAAACAAAAAAACTGCGGATGCTGGAAATCCAAAACAAAAACAGAATTACCTGGAAAAACTCAGCAGGTCTGGCAGCATCGGCAGAGAAGAAAAGAGTTGACGTTTCGAGTCCTCATGACCCTTCGACAGAACTTGCTCCAAGTTCTGTCGAAGGGTCATGAGGACTCGAAACGTCAACTCTTTTCTTCTCTGCCGATGCTGCCAGACCTGCTGAGTTTTTCCAGGTAATTCTGTTTTTGTTTTGGATCCCCAAGAATGATTTCAGTTCGGATGTATTCTCTGGTGCTGAGAATACAGGAAAACATGATTCAGGTATTTAAAAGTGAGCCCCCTGGCGCTGGGGTTTCTCTAGTGGCTTTCACTTTTGCATCAACTGGATGTAGGCCTTGGAAATTCACCTTGTGGCCTAGTTAAGTTATCTCTTCTGCTTGGAATGTGCACTTTTCTTTTTTCAACCTCACTCCAACCTGCGAAAAACCTTTCAAAACTTCTTCCAAGTTCATCAAATGTTCCTTTTCAGTGAGTCCAGTCACAAGAATATCATCCAAATAAACTACACTGTGGGGCAATCCCTGTAGTAAACTTTCCATGATTCTTTGGAATATGGCGCAAGGTGAAGATATACCAAAAGGTAAGCGGGTGTATTGGTACAATCCCTTGTGTGCATTTATGGTGCCAAACTTGTGGGATGCCTTCTCTAATTCCAATTGTTGGTAGGTATGACTCAAATTTAACCTCGTAAAGGCAGTTCCACCTGCCCGTTTAGCGTATAAGTCTTCAATTTTAGATATGGGGTGTCTATCCAATTTTGCAACTTGTTCGACTGTTCACTTATAGTCCCCACATATTCGAATGCTTCGATCAGATTTGAGAACAGGTACAACTGGTGCTGCTCACTCTGAAAACTGTACTGGTTGTATCACTCCCAGTTTTTTCTAATCTGTCCAGTTCGGTGTCTACCATGCCCCATCAGGTAGTGGTCTTGCCTTCATGAATCTTGGTGTTGCCTCTGGATCTACATGAATTTTTGCTTGTATCCCCTCAATTTTTCCAAGTTCATCCATGAAAACTAAGGCATATTTTTGTAATACCTCTAACAGCCAATTAGTTCTCATTTGGAAGGTTTCGGAACATTCCAATTTAATTTCTTTCAGCCAGTTTCATCCAGGGAAACTAGATCCCTTGCCTGCTACCACCATCAAAGGTAATTTCGCTGTTTGACCTCTGTAGTATACTGTCACTTTACATATGCCATTGACTTGTATGTCTTCTGCCCTTTAAGTTTTCAATGTGGCACCAGTTTGTTCCAAATTTAGTTTACGTTCCCCATGATTCAAGTATTTAAAAGTATGCTCACCTCTCACCATTGTGGATGCACCTGTATCCGCCTCCATTCTGATAGGTCTCTCATTCACTCTCATGGTTACATAGATAGGTTCTGTTCTTCCTACCTTTAAATTATCTAACGAATAGATATCAGAATCTATTACTTCAGGCTTTTCAACGCTGTTAATCTCATTGGCTTTTTGCTTTTGTCTGAAAGTCTGCCTGATTCTATCTTTACAATGTCTCATGAGGTGTCCATTTTGATGACAGAAAAAACATTAGATCTTTTTAAACAGTGGTTCATTACAAGGTTGTCTGCTTCCACCTCTGTTACCATTATATCATGTTTTTGCTGCTAAGTTATCTCTTTTAATTTGTCTGCTAGCAGTGACTGCTTCCCGCTTCTGAGTAAAGCTCTGCACTTTGGAGTTCTTTTTGGCTGAGGCTCCCTGCCCAACATGGAGGTTGGCGCCATTTTGTGCCCCCTGTGTGGCTTTCAAGTCTCACACTGCACCTTCCATTGCCAGACCGATTTCCAATGCCTTCCGAAAATCTAAATTTGTTTCAGACAGCAATCTCTTCTGAATCGCATCTTCGTTTATACCACACACCAAACAGTCTCTAAGCATCTCATTGATGGATGTACCAAACTCGCAATATTCAGTTAACTGCTTCAGACTTGCCACATAACAAGCAACTGTCTCCAGCACAGCTCTATTCTTTGAGTTAAATTTGAACCAATGCATCGTCACCAACGGCTTGGGCTGGTAATGATTCTTTACAAGGTTCACTAAGTCATCAAAACGTTTCAAGCCTGGGGCACTGGGCGCCAACAGGTTTTGAATTAATCGATATGCCTTACTCCTACACGTGGACAAAAGGATCGCACGCCTCTTCTCCTCCTCCATAGTGTCGTTCACCTGGAAGAAGAACGTGAGGCATTCAACATAGTGAGAGCAGACGTCTGAGATTGGATCAAAAGGCTCCACTCGTCCAAATTGCAACATGCTCTGAGGAGATTGCTTCGACGATCAGGAAGGAAATTTTTCTTTATTTACAACCGCCGTGCGAGGATTTCCATTCTTCCGATTTCCTTCATTCCTTCTTGCTTTTTACTTCGTTTTCTTTGTGTCTTTTCTCGCTTTTCACTCTCACCACCAGCTTGTTGGACCCAGTGCCCTGGTTTGTTGGGGCGAAAGCATCCGGGTTGTACACTTGTTTCGGGGGTGACTGAGTTGGTACCAAGACAGAGAAGATCAGTAGACCGTTCTTAAAAGAAATACATTCTGTTTATTTGCAAAAGGAACTCAGCAGCTACACTTGTGTGCTAACAACTCAAAGCTCTGTCTTCAGACTCTAGCTCAAGACTTATCTACAGAGGTAGACCACGCTACTCTGCTATTGGGTATCAAGATCATGCGACCTTGCATTATAACACTTGTCTTAAAGGTATATTACACATCAGATTACTACACTATTGTACTGGGATTTCTATGAACTATGATCTATGTATGCAACAAGAAATTCCTGTTCCGTTATGATTCCACACGTGATGCTTCTAACATGGCTAGTCTTGTTCAATATAGAGTGTCCACTGATAAATAGGAAACCCCCTCTCAAATATCATTATGCCAAGAGCACCAGGTACCTAACTTGTATCATGCCATTATGATCTGAGATCTCTCCATCCTATAGTCCCAGATAAATTCAACTGACCATTGAATGACTTAAAAGTCTCTAGCTTCCCTATCAAATGCACAGAATTGTCAGCCATAGTTCAGTGGTATCACACTTGCCTCAGCTGGCAGAATACTTTGGGTTAAAGTCCCACTTCAGAGCAAAAAATAATAGGCTGACGTCTCATTCAGTACTGGGAGAGCACTACACAGCCTGAAATGTTGTCTTTTGGATGAAACATTAAACCGAGGATCCATTGCCCTCTCAGGTGGTTGTAAAAGATCACAAGCCACTATTCAATGAAGAGGGAAGAAATTCAGAAGAGGGGAGTTCTCCCAGTGCCCTTGTTATCTTTAATCCTTCAACTAACACTTAAAATCAGATGGCCTGGACACCTATTTCATTGTAGCAATTTATAGCACAGGACTTGTCAGCCAGTAAGCACCCTTTTCTCCTGTAGTATAAATTGTTGTGATTGTTTGAAATTTGACATTCCTGTGTTTGTCCTGACGAGTGCAAGATGGAAAGCTTCCGCAACATGTCTCTCTTTTCAGCAATACTCAAGATAGTGAGTGTTTGATCTTTAAAAAGGGACCACTTTGGTGAGAGCACTATCTTCGTAAAGGATCTCGATGCAGAAAGATGAATAATTCATTGGCTGTAAAGTGTTTTGGGACATCCTGAGGCTGATATATAAATGAAAGCTTCCATTCTAATGCAAGTTCTGAATTTCTTTCCACTTGACATTTAGCCTTTCACCAGCTTACCCCAAACCCACAGTTAGGTAGTGCCACAATTTTTTTTTCTCTTGAATAGACCATTAAATGTCTTGCATATTCCTGTAATGTCCCCTTCACAGCTACCCTGCTTCTAAGGCAAAATAATTCTCAAGGGCTTCAGTTTCTGCCATGGTTCAGTCCCCAAAGCACACAAGTCCCTTGGCTCATCTCTGCACAGCTTCCAGGTGAAATGAATTCTTACATGCCCCAACCCTCTTTTCTGTTCCCTTATCATGGAGCACAGTATTTTGCGATAACACGCCCCACTGCTGTTAAATTAGTGTGTTATAAACTGGGCATGGAGTGATTCACAAAATATATGTCAAATTATGCCTGTGGCACACTGCAGAAAGTACCAATTAATAGTCTGTGTGTTGGATTTAACAGAGCAGAAGATTAATTAGGCTTTCAGGAATGCTCCTATTTAAATCATTTGGCAGCGGTTAATGCCACCAGCTGTATTTGTTCAATTTTTCTTCAATGGGACAATTTATTGTAGGAGCTGATATTTGGTGACTTTGTTTCAAGAAGTTTTAAATGCTCCATTTTTATGAAGAATGATAATCCCACACCCTGAGGGGCAGAAAACAGTTTATTGTTTTCTTTCAATGGCGTTATGCAAGTCATATGTTATCAGAGAGGACGTTTTGCTCATGAGTAGCACTAAATCAGGCTGCGCACCCGCACCCCTGTGCCCACGACCACTCAGCCAACACAAGGCCTTAGACAAACAAAAGACAATTCTCGCCCACGTGAGCCCACACCAGCAAAAGGGCAACCAGATTCAACTAGATGATGATGAACTCTCACCCTCGTCAAGAGCAGAACCAGAGGGTGCGTCCTGTGTTTGAAGGGAGTTAAGTTTCTTGCTGCAATGTTCCAGTGAGCCCAACGCAAACTGGAGGAACAGCACCTCAACTTCCGACTAGGCACTTTACTGCCTTCCGGACTTAACACTGAGTTCAACAACTTCAGACCATGAACTCTCTCCACCATCCCCAACACCACCCCACCCCCCCCAAACTTTTTATCTCTTTTTTTTTCAATATTCATTTTTATTTTTTATCTACTTATTTTAAATTTTATTAATTTTCATTTTTATTCATTGTTTTATCCCCACCTTTTATCCAATTTTCAATCTTTTTTCCCACCACCTTCCCCTCCCCGCCTCCTCACCCCCACTAGGGCCATCTGTCACATTGCTCATGTTGTTCTTTCCAGAGCACTTACCCTTGTCCTGCTATTGCCACATTCTGCTTTCTGACCTTAATGCCACCATCCTTTAGCCATCCTTTAACACCCCTTTGTCCTTTTGTTCATGACATCTCTCCTTTGCCCCCACCTATCCCTGGCCTTCTATCCAGCTTCACCCGCCCCACCCACCTTAAGCAGTATAAATTTCATCACATTTTTACTTCTCTGTAGCTCTGGAGAAGAGTCATATGGACTCAAAACGTTCACTCTGTCTTTCTCTCCACTGGTGCTGTTAGACCTGCTGAGTTTTTCCAGCGTTTTCTGTTTTTGTTTCAGATTTCCAGCATCTGCAGTATTTTGCTTTTATAGTAAATTCGAAACTAATCTGTGCAAAGAATATGTCCATGATCACTCACTCCTAGCACTCCTAGCTGGTCTCCCAAATTCTACCCTCTGTAAACTTGGGTTCTTCCAAAACACTGCTACCCATGTTTTCACTCTCACTGAGTCCAATTTCTCTATCACCCATGTGCTCGCTGAACTACATTGGTACCCGGTCAAGCGACACCTTTAAATTAAAGCTTTCATCTTTCTTTTCAAATCCCCCCCAAGGCCTCACCTGTCCTTATCTCTGTAATCTCCTCCAACTCCGCAATATCTGCACTGCTCTAATTCCTGCCCTTTTGTGCACCCTCGATTTTAATCACTCCAATATTGGTGGCCGCACCTTCAGTTGCCTAGGCCCCAAGCTCTGGAATACCCTCCCTACACCTCTCTGCCTCCCTACCTCTCTTTCCTCCTTTAAGACACTCCTTAAAACCTACCTCCTTAACCAAGCTTTTGGTCATCTGGCCTAATATCTCCTTATGTGGCTCAGTGTCATACTTTGTTTTACAATGCTCCTGCGAAGTGCTTTGGGATGTATTACGTTAAAGGTGTTATATAATTATGGGTTAGTGTTGTTGTTTTTGGAAATGTTAAGAACTTGGCATTGATTTATTTGAATGGAAATTACATATTACATTCCAGAAACTAGCATCTTAGGACATAGTTTGACATGCATAGCGTTGGACCTATGGATCCCAAAGCTCTCCAACACTGGGAGTTTTCATCAGCCAAATCAAGGTTTTCCTCACTAAGTATAGCTTAGGATGCTTCAAGCTGATTCCAATCCTGATAAACATCCCAAAAAGAGTGTTCCGTGTGATAGTGCTTTTTAGTACGCTGCATAATTTTGCGTTGCACTGGGTACAGCCCCTGGATTCGCCACTGGCCGAGGTCCTTCACCATGATGAAGGTGCGAAGGAAGGTGGCAAAGCAAATTTATGAGGTATGAGGTACAAGAAGAAAAGTGTCTCCCAAAGCCTTCTACAGTATTATCCGAAAGCAACCCGAGGATCCTTTGGGAATGGTTACGTCTCAAAATGTTCCCTCCCCCGTACAGGTGAGAGGAGGGGTGAACGGCAGCAACATGAGCAGAAATGAAAATGATAATGGGGGTCACAGCTCCGTCAGTTGACTCTAATCACCACATATTAATGAGGAAGCTCCAGTCACCTAGATCAAGGTCTATCTGAAAACCTGCATGGCCGGGGTGTAATAGTCAGTCAACGTTTCAAATCCAAGCTCAACTTCTAAGTGCAAATGTGAACATGTGGCTTATTTATTATTTCATGCACTTAAGGGAACAGGGAAGTCCATAACTCACTGTTTTATATTGTATATTGTTCATTTTTCAATAAACTACCTTAGAATCGTACAATCTTACAGCATAATGGATGGCCATTCAGCCCATTGTAACTATGCTAGGCCTTCGACAGAGTCCCAATCCCTTGGAAAAAAACCTCCCTATCTCCCCTTTGGTTCTTTTGCCAATGATCTGAAATCTGTGTCCCTTCATTAGTGACCCCCTTGCCACTGGAAACAGTTTCTCCCTAATGATTCTATCGAAACCCTTCATCATTTTGAATATCTTCAATTTCTTATCTTTTAAAAGGGGCTGACTGACTTAAACAGGTGGAACACCTGGTGGTCCCAAAGCAAGGCTGTTACCACCCTATTATTCCCAGTCAAAGTCAGTGAGAGTGGTCCCTGATAGTGCGACAGTGAGCATGCTCCCAGTAGTAGATGAGCGCTGTGCATGCTACAAGTGGCTTCAATAATAAAAACCTACTTTATCATAATTTCTTATTTCTATCTAAATCTTATAGTTGTTCATTTGGAACGCAACACATTTGAAAAATGAAATTATGATAAATGTAACATGGAGTAAATTGTGCCCATCAGTTATAGAAATAGTCAGAAAAACAGTACAGAATTACCTACTGAGATTGTTCTGTGGATAGATCATGACTGTACGCTTCTCTGTCCCATACATCTGTGTCTCTCACATTTCTTTGTCTCCTTCTCCCTCTATCCACTTTCAAATTCACCTCTCAACTTTCTTTCCCACCTCTTGTTCCCCTTTTCACCCATTGTCCTTCCTTAAGCTTTCTCCTTGTTGCTGATTTTCCATCTGGACCAACACTCCAATGCGATACTGAGGGATTGCTGCACTGCCAGAGAGTTTGGGATGAGACTTAAACCATGGCCTGGCCATCTGGCTCCCCAGGGAAACGTAGAAGATCCCATGACACTATTTTGAAAGAGAGCAGGGGAAATTATCCCTGGTGTCCTGACCACCATTTATCCCTCAATCAACATCATGCACACAGATTATCTGGTCATTACCGCAATGCTGTTTGTGGAAGCTTGTTGCTACCTTGCCCACATTAAAATAGTGACAGCACTCCAAAAGGTACTTGATTGGCTGGAAAGCATTATGGGATATTCAGAAATCATGAATGGTGTGATCTAGGTGTAAGTCTTCCTTCCTTTCTTTATCTACCTCACTCTATTCATTTAATGCTCCTTCCCTATACAACTGCACCCTACATCAAAAACAGTTCTAGTTCTGTCGAAGGGTCATGAGGACTCGAAACGTCAACTCTTTTCTTCTCCGCCGACGCTGCCGGACCTGCTGAGTTTTTCCAGGTAATTCTGTTTTTGTTTTGGATTTCCAGCATCCGCAGTTTTTTGTTTTTTGTTTGCACCATACGTCATCGCCCGGTTCCTTGTTCCTATTCTCATTACATGCCTCTACTTCCTTCTATTTCCTGCCCATTCCCTATCTGTGCCTCCACTTCCTCATCTTACCTCTTGCATTCTTTTCACCAGTGTCACTTGTTAATTTACCTTCAATACATTTGTGACATCAAGTCAATATTGCTTTTGCTGAGCTACATGTTTGCAAGTCCCAGCCATATTGCCATGCAGTGAACACATCAGAAGGAATTAACCAAGACTGCACACTATAATGGAAAGCGTGCCTTGGAAAACCTTTCCTGCCACTTCACATCTGGAGAGAAAAAAGTTCCCCGTTACATCAAATTGGAACTATTAATAACAAACATAGCCAGTGATCGCAGGTGCTTGGAACCAGCTTATTGTCTTCCAGTACAACCCAGTGTAGCTGCCCCCATCTCATCCCCAGCGCTAGACAATGCAGCATGATGACCCCCCCCCCACCCCCCCACACCCCCCAAACCCCCAGTGCAGTACTGAGGGAGTGCTGCACTGGCAGAGGTGCTGCCTTTCAGAGGGGATGTTAAAATGAGGTCCCGGTCTGCCCTCCTGCGTAAAAGATCCCACAGAACTTTACAACGAAGAGCAGAAGTGCTCTCCATAGTATCCTAGCCTACACTTAACCCTCAAACAATACCAACAAAAACAGAGGATCTGGTCCATTGCTGTTTGATGTTTGATTTTGCTGTATAGAAATCATCTGCTGCATTCCTTACATCACCTTATGAACAAAAGAAAAAGAAGCTGGAGTAGGTCATTTGTCTCTGTGAGGCTGTTGTGCCATTCACTAAGATCATGGTGGTCTAATCCACCTTCCCACACTATCCCCATATCCCTTAATTGACCTAGTAGCCAAAAACCTACTGACCTCTTGAATATACTCAGTGACTGAGCATCCACAGCTCCCTGGGCTAGAGAATATCACGCACTTGCAACCCTTTGAGTGAAGAAATTTCTCCTCATCTCAGTCCTAAATGGCCAACCATTTATTCTGAGGCTGTGACCCGCTGTTCTAGATTCCCAGCCCGAGGGGAAGCTTTGTCTCAGCATCTACCCTGTCAAGCCCCTTAAGAAGTAAAACAGTGACTATAATTCAACAGCACTTCACTGGCCGAAAAGTATTTTAGAACATGCTAACAGGCAAAAAAAAAAATGGAAATTCTTTTTACAAAAGTAATTACAGTAATGCTCAATCTTGAATAAGATGGAAATGCCAGCTCGATCCGCAGCAATAGCTGGGCAAATACAATGCCAAAGTTTGTACTGGCTGTTCGGAGACGTATTCGTTGATGATTGACCTCTGGTAGCAGCCAGTGTGCACAATAAACAGTCTGTCGTCTGCGGGGAGGTGGGGGTAGGGGTGGGGGAGGGGAGGCGAGGCTGCCTGCAACTTCATCCTTGACTGAAATGGCTCTAACAACATAATGGGATGTCACTCTGCATTTAGGCTTTGTACATCAATGCAAAAATCAATTTCTATCTGTTCACATTCCAAATGCGTAAGCGATTGTTTTGCGCATTTATTTATGGCGAAAATGACTTTTTTTTTCTGGTTGGGGACTGGGGAGCTGTAATCAATAAGCAACATCGCAGGAGATGTCACGGTTTGAAATAAGATGAGATCTCATGCAATGTTATTTAAAGAGCCACATTCAGGTGACTGCATTTCATGTTGCTGCATCTTGGATTTAATTTACTTAAATGTGTAAGTTGCTTATTCCTGGTGGAAAATAAAGGACCCACAGTCACAGCACAAATCCAATAATATACATCAATAACACTAGCCAAATTATACACAAACTGGTGCATCATCCTGAAGTCAAGGACCTATGGGTTTAAGGTCTAGTCATTTCATTTATTATGTTAGCAAAGCTTCACTCATCCTTCCTGAGGAATAGCACCTTGACATGGGCACTCCTATGATTTTGACAGCCTAGGCAGTGAGAGTATAACTCCTGTCGGAGCTACCCTTGAGACAGGCCATCAGATTACAGGCATCACGCTGGTCTCCTGGTGTTGGGAGGAGGGGGGAGGTGGTCATGCTTCAGACTAACGACCTGTCCAGGTAACAATAGCTTAGGATCATAACATTTTACAGTACAGGAGGAGGCTATTCAGCCCATCCCATCTGTGCTGGCACTTTGAAAGAGCTATCCAGGATCCCAGAAATGTTATGGTGCAGAAGGAGGCCATTTGGCCCATCCAGTCAGCACCGGCTCTCCAAATGACCAACTCACCTCGTTCCATTCTCCTGCCTCCTCCCTTTCTCTCTTTTGAAATAACAGTATGATTTCCTTTTGAATGTTTCAACTGAACTTGCCTCTACCACACTCTCAGGCAGGATTTATCTCACTAATCCAATTATCTCACTATCCAATTTATCTCATCCCACAGCTTTTCCCCATAAACCTGAAAAATTAGTCCACTTCAAGTACATGTCCAGTATTTTATGAAGTTTCCTTTGGAATCTGATTCCGCTACCCTTTCAGGTAGCCCATTCCAGATTATTACAACCCTCTGCATGAAGAAATCTTTTCTGCATTTCCCCTCTAGTTCTTTTGTCAATTATTTTAAATCTATGTCCTCTGGTTATCAACTGATTCCCCATAGGGAACAATTCTTCCCTTCTTGCTCTCTCTGGTACCTTAAAACCTTCATAATAAACTCTCTCCCATTTGGCTTTGCTCTAAGAACAATCCAGTTTCTCCAATCACTCCCCAGAGCTGAGGTCCCTCATCCCTGGTGTCATCCCAGTAAACCTCCTCTGTACTTTCTCAAGATCTTACCATCCTGCCTAAAGTGGATGGTAGCATAGTGGTAATGTTGCTAAGCTAGTAATCTGGAGACCCAGCCTAAAACTCTAGGGGCATGGAGTTCAAATCCCACCATAGCAGCAGGTGAAATTTGAGTTCAGGTAATAAATTTGCAATATCAAGCTTGTCTCAGTAATGGTGATGTGACAGCTATCATCAATTACTGTGTCCCTACAGGGAGGGAAATCTACCTGTGACTCCAGTTATCTAAGTGAGCAAGCCACACAGTTCAAGAGCAGTTAGTGATGGGCAACATAATGCTGGCCTTGCCAGTGATGCCTACATCCCATGAAAGAAAAAAATGGATTATACTGCCTCTTCATGTGGTTCCTTCCCCTTCACACTTATCTGTATTAAGTTGCACCTGACATGTGACTTCCTATTTAACCAGGTCTGTCCATATCCTCCTGAAATCTGTTATTATCATGATTCCTCATTACTATGCTACCAAGTTTTGTTCAGTATCTGCAAACTTCAAAACTGTACTCCCTCTGGTTACTGACCCTGCATCCAGTGGAAATAGTTTCTCCTTGTTTACTCTATCAAATTCCTCCAAGATTTTGAACACATCCATTAAATATCCCCTTAACCTTCTCTGTTTTAAGGAGCCCCCAGCCCCTAGTTTCTCTCATCCCTTCATGTAACTGAAGCCCAGCATCTCTGGTACCGCTCCAGTAAATCCCCTCTGTAGCTTTGCTAAGATTGGCAACAACGAAGGTTTACCCTTTGATGGAATGTCAAGATCACTGCAATGCTGTTAGTTGCTCTGTAGAAAGTACAGCACAGGAACAGGCCATTCAACCCAACTGATCCATGCTAGAGATGGTGCTCCACACAAGCCTCCTACCACTCTAATGACCGCTTCTGGCCATGGAAAGCCCTGAGCCTCAAGTCAGTGAACTAGGACACAAGATAGAGACACTCCCATCCAAAATGGAGGGGTTAGAATCTCTGGCTAGCTCAGTCCAGGAAAAAAGGAGATGCATTTAAACAGCACCTTTCTCGACCTCAGGACATCACAAAGTGCTTTAGAACCAAACCTGACAGCCAATTTGCACACAGCAAGCTCCCACAAACGGCAAGGTGATAAGTCACCAAATAATTTGTTTTCAGCGCAGTTGCTTGACTTTGGGGATAACTCCCTTGCCCTTTGGGTGGTGCTATGCGACCTTTCACATCCATTTGAGAGGGCAGACAGGACCTCGGTTTAAATATCTCACCCAAAAGGCAGCACATCCAACAGCGCAGCCCTCCCTCAGTACTGCACTGGAGTGTCAGCGCAGGTTTTTGTGCTTACATCAGGATCCACTTCCTTCCAATTAAGAGGCGATTGCTACCCACTGAGCAGCAGTTGACATGCCACAGTCACACTGTGTAGTGGGGGGCGTGCTGGCCAGAAGGGCATGTTCACAGATGTCAGTCACTGTGGGTAGGGACAGGTGTCACCACTCTTACATTTTAACACAGCTTTTCTCCCCATTTGTCTTCATTTCATGTTACATACACATATTTATATTACAGTAATTATATTAACAATGAAAGCTACTGGCTTGGGATTTGTGCTTTTACTTAATTACTCCAAATTATAAACACAGAAACATTGAACGAATATTTTGTGATGGAAATAATCATATATGACTAAATGATTTTTCCCAGTGGTACCATTACTCATGCTTTACAGTCATTTAATTCTAACTAGATGCAGAACAATTTCAATAAAAATGGACGTTTGGGATCAAGAACAAGATTGTAATTTATTGGAGGGTTTCCAATCGTGCCATGAAGTTTGAGAGCAAATTCTGATTGTTGATATTCCTCTCCGAAACCTCGGATTCATATAAACCACAAAATGCAGAGCTGCAACTCTCCTGTAACTCTGCTGGTTCAATCTCTTCAGAAGGGACAAGAGGTTCTTTGAGTTGCTTGGCTTGTGGGGAGAGGGAGGCGGTGATGGGAATCTGCCAAGCGTCATGCTCCTCGTTCCTGTCTATTGTCAACAAGTTCCACCAGACGGAATCATAGGGGCGGAATTTTAATTGCCATAGGAGGGGCGGGCAAAGGGGGTCGCTCTGAAAATTGGAAGAAGGTCGGAAAGCTGACACGATCCCACTCAGTTGCAGGTTTTACCGGGTGCATTCGGAGGCAAAGGAGGTGTGTGGGGTTGTCAGGTAAGTCATATCAAAAGTCAAATTGGCACTTAATCGTGAATTTAATCCAGCGTTATTGCTTTAACAGCCAGCTTTTTGGGTTTCCCAAACTATAATCCCGCCTGGCTCAACAGGACGGGAGCACAGTGAGGAGCCTTTCTTTGTTCGACAAAACTGACAAGCTTCAAAGACTTTAAATAGTGAAACTGCGCAGCTGCTGCCCTGCCTACACGAAAGGCTTATGCTCACAGAAATTGTTCAGGGAGCCAGATTTCATTGCTTCCCAGGCGGTTTCCAAGTTTTTGGAGGTCAGTTCACTTACCTCGGGCTTCACTCACCACTTCCCTGCTGTCAGCCTTCACTGCTGGATGGGATGCAGCTCTACCTCAAGGTAGGTCTAAGCTTCTGATGAGGAACAAAAAGAGCAACGACACCAACAGTCAGCTGCAGGAGAGAAACCAGCAGTAGCACCACCTGCTTTCTCCTCAGAAACATGTTGCTCCCCAGGACAGAGGGGCAGGACACAAGGTTCATCTCGGAGGAGGTGATACACCCAACTATAGGCAGACAGAGGATCAGCTCTCTCAACATGTTCAAGCACCAGTGCCTCGTGGAGCTTAGATTTTCATGGCTGTTTGTTGTTAACATCTGTTGTCTTCTGAAGCAAGCCCTTCTTCACCCTGAAGCTGAAATGTGTTGCCTGTGGTCGATAAGGTCGAGTGACATCCTCAATTCTCTGTCTCCCCCTGGAGTTACGTGCTCTATTCTGCAAGGAGAGAATGTAGTGAGTCATGAGTGTGACAAATGGATAGTGTGGAGAGGAGGAATGACACCAGTCGTGGAGGGCGACCCTGAGGTGTGGGTGGAAGGTGGCAAAAAGTTGACAGGGAGGGTGAGTACGAATGCTGTCTGTTCAGATGGGAATACGAAGAAGCTCCTGGAGAGAGAGGAATGAGCGGAGCTGTAAGGTTTTTAGACATGAATGTTGCTGTGCTGGGGAAGTTAAGGTGTGAGTGTTGTTACTTGACAGTGGGATTCCACTAACCTTCCCTACCTTTGTGAGGCTCTTGAACATCTTGGGACACTGTCTCCAGGATGACACCCTTGTTCCTCACTTCCTTGGCCACTTCCATCCAAGCCCGCTTGCTTACAGGGACTGGTTTTGGAGGTGGGGTTGTTGGGGAGGGGATGGGGGGTGCAATTGGCAGTGGGTGCTGGTGGGCAACCTTCCCACATCTACTTCCCGTTCCTGTGGTTGCTGAAAACCTTGGGAAGGAACGTGGAATCCAACTGCTCTGCGGTCCCTTTAACTAGAAATCCTTTTTTTGGACAGATGCGGGTTACCATCACGCCCACGATCTGTGATTGGTCAGGAAATGTGGAAGCGAGATGCTAATGCTGTCACAGAGTTAAGGATCTCTGGCAAAGCCCACTTCAATGACCAATGGGTTCCTGACCCTCTGTTCACTCCCCTGTTGAGAGAGGGTCTGCTCTGTTAAATGGGTCCCAAGCCAGATGGTAAAGTATCAAACTAGACACAAATCATTTTCTTGATAGTCTGTGTATTTGCTCAATGAACCATTACATATATCTGCCTCTTACCTAATAACCCAGTGTCCCAGCAGTCTCTCTTTATACTCTTTTGATAGATCAGTAAAATAAAATGGACTATTTAACAAATAAAGCAATTAAACAAATTGACAGCCTCTTAAAGGGGCAATGCAATGGAAGCCATAACTTCAATGGAAACAGATATAATTAAAATGTTGTTTGTTTCCCTTTACAAGTGCTCTATGTACTTAATTGAACAATGACCTTCGCCTGTGTACCTTAACAATATAATTAACATACCATTAACATATTGGCCCAGAACTTTCTGCCCCAATAGGGGTGAATACTGAGGTGTTCAGTGACATTGAGGGACACGACGACACTGCAAGTCCTGGGGGGAGCTGACTCCTGCTGGAAGCCGGGACCTGCAGTTCACCTGAAGTGGTGGCTCCATGGGAGCCCATGTTGGTAGTGACACCGGTACGGGTCGGTGTGTAAGCAGGGGCAGATTGCCCCAGTATTTGCCCAGGTACTTACACAGGTTTACTTCGGGCTGCTCCGAGCAGGGGTATGGATCACATCCCTTTGGATCAAGGAATTAAGCTGGTGGCCCCTCCACCACATGGGGAGGGGTTTGCTGCCTCTCCATGGGCAAAGTGCCAGCGCCCCTGTAGAACGGGCCTTAACTGGGGCCTTTAACCGTATAAATCGGCTGCCCTCCTCCACGGGAGAAGGCAGCCCCTCCGCATCTGGACCCTCCGCTGGGAAAATGACTCGGTGGTTCGGGTGGGGGTGAGGGTGGGTGTTGGGGGGGGTGGGGGCGGTGAGGACTGCACTGGGGAGACCACCCAACAGGGCTCCCCACGATTTTACTGGCCCCTCCCCCCCGTCTCGTAGCTAGCAAAATGGTTGGTGGGTGGGGGGGGCGGCTAGTGCTGGCGTGGGTGGGTAAGTGGTGCGGAGGTCGGAGTTGGGGGGGGGGGTGGGGGTGTGGTGTTGGTGGGGAGCGGGTGCAGAGATCAGGACAAGGGTGGCACAACTGAAGAAGGTGGTGCTTTATCGGAAATGTACAGTCCGGCCGGCAGGGGTAAAGCCAGACGTCAATTACAGGCCAAATTCTAACTGAGGAGAGAATGTGTTGAAGAAAATTAAACCTCCTATGCTGGCTTGTTGGGCAAGTCAGTGAATTGAAATTCAGGAAAGTCCAATTTAAAAGCAGATGTTGCTACATTCTTGCTTGCTGTAGATTGAAATTGAGTTATTTGATGCATGAGACAGTCAGGATGACATGTTCTCCGGAAAAGCAGGTGGGACAAGATGAGATGATTACACGTCCTGGTACTTATTCTGAGGATAAGAAACTAACGGGCCCAGGTTTCTGTTTAGTTTCGCCTTGTGTTAGTCACGAGGCAAATCGAATTTAACTCTTTTGCTGGTCTAAATGTTATTTAACATTCGGGTTGCCAACTCTCCAGGATTGCTCTGGGGTTCCCCCCCCCCGTGGCGGTAAAGATTCATTTCCGGGTCGCTGCTGCAAGCCAAAGAGACCCAGGAACAAAAGCTGCTTTATACACACACACACAGAAAAAAAACCTTTGAACGCTTACTGCTTATTGGTTATTACAAAAATATCGGGGCGGTGAAAGTCATGTGATGGCAGCTCCAGGAATAGGCCCGACCAGAAGTTGGCAACCCAAATTTGGAGTGTCTCGTCAAAGGCAGGTATGACATAGGCATCTCGGGCCGAATGGCCTCCTCCTGTTCTGTGATTCTGAGACACTTAGATCCCCTCTTGTGGGAGAATCTAAAATTGGGGGTCACGGTTAAAAAATGAGGGGTCGCTCGTTTATTACAGAGATGAGGAGAAATTTTTTCTCTCCGTGGGTTATGAGTCTTTAAGAACTCTTTTCGTCAAAAGACAGTGGAAGCAGGGTCTTTGAATATTTTTAAGGCAGAGCTAGATAGATCCTAGATTAACAAGCGGGCTAAAAGATACTGGAGAGGTTCCAGAGGAGGTTCACGAGAACCATCCCAGGAATGAAAGGCTTAACATATGAGGAATGTTTGATGACTCTGGGTCTATACTCGATGGAGTTTAGAAGGGTGAGGGGGGAATCTGATTGACCGAATGGCCTAATTTCTGCTCCTATGTCTTTTGGTCTTATTATGGTAGACGGGAGGTTACAATCAGATCAGCCATGGTCTTACTGAATGGTGGAGCAGGCTCGAAGGGCCTACTCCCGCTCCTAGTTCGTGTGTTCATACTAGAAAGAGAGGCAAACCTCAACTGTTTTTTTGGGTTAATGGACAAAACTGGAAACCTTAAGTTATTTGACAGGGCGGGTGTCGAGGTGAGGGGTTGAATTTCTGGGGTGGTTTTCCGGCTTATGCTCCCAAGGGCTTCAGTGGGGCAATTCCAAGAAATGCTAGAAAAGATGGCGGTGAGGGAAGGTGGGGCTTGGGGCTTGGGGTATGGTTTGGGGAGGGGAAATCTAATGGAGGGAAGGAAAAAGTGAAACAGCCACAATGCAAAATAGACAAGGTGATAACGCACTCACTGCACCCCCCTATCCCCCCCAAAAAAATCTTTGCTTCAAAAACTCGCAAGGCTTCTCCACAACCGCCAGTAAAAAGGCACTCAAAACAGCATGGAGAGTACGAGAAAGAAACAGCCAACAGACCGAGATGAAAGCGGGTAGTAGATTTCTGTTTGTGTTTAAAATTAGTGTAATTTCTGCAGAGGAAGAATTAGCGCCACAGTCAATTGCGAAAAATCAGCCCCCTGCCTAGAAGATTGCCAAGAATCATCCTCCCATTAGGCTCTGAATAAATCAAATTTTGGTTTTAAGGGACAATCTAAATTCATTGGGATGTTTAAAAGCTTAAAGGTCACTCCCATTTTAAATGCTTTTAGCTTGTGTTGAACCATTAGCCCAGTTCAAGCCTAGTCTGCAGTGAATGGATAAACTAGCCTATTAGTAATTTATCAGTCTGAAGTCCATTGGGCAACCTAAGGACATGACAAGGTGCTGTATAAATGAAATTTCTTTCTTGAGTTTTATTCAGCTTTCAAGGGGGAGCTGCAAAGATAACCTGATGGGAAAGAAAGTGCTTTAATGTCGAACATTCCTCCAGTACTTTGTTCAAATGTTCCTCTCCATGTCACACACTAACCCAACATTGGCCATTACTTCATCATCGCTGGGTCAAAATTCTGGAACTCCCTGGTTACGAGGGCCACAGGAGCATCTCCGCCACTCGGACTGCAATGATTCAAGGTTCAAGCAGGAAAGGGCAAAAAAAATCAAGCTTCCCAGTGATGGCCATATCCCGAGTATGAGAAAAGAGGAATATACCTGTCTATTGAGGAATCCAGCTCCTTCTTGATTAACCCAACTGTCCTCTTTATTAACTCAATCAGTTCTAAGTGTCCAACCTTTATTTGAGAAACCTCTCAACCTCAGGGTCTGATATTCACAGAATCACACAGTGTAGAAGAGGCCCTTCGGCCCATTGAGTCTGCACCGACACGTGAGAAACACCTGACCTACCTAACTAATCCCATTTACCAGCACTTGGCCCATAGCCTTGAATGTTATGACGTGCCATTTATTTGCCCTTTCCCTGTTGAACCTGTGCTCACTCATCCTACCACCACAGTTTACCTTGAAGCAGAGTACCAAATTTTCATCTTTCCAGGCCCAGCCATCTTCAGCTGCTTCATCAATGACCTTCCTTCCATCATAAGGTCAGAAGTGGGGATGTTCGCTGATGATTGCACAACGTTCAGCACCATTCGTGACTCCTCAGTTACTGAAGCAGTCCATGTCCAAGTGCAGCAAGACCTGGACAATATCCAGGCTTGGGCTGACAAGTGGCAAGAAACATTCATGCCAGACAAGTACCAGACAATGACCATCTCCAACAAGAGAGAATCTAACCTTTGACATTCAATGGCATTATCACTGTTGAATTTCCCACTATCAACATCCCTGGGGGTTACCATTGACCAGAAATTGAACTGGAACAACGATATAAATACTGTGGCCACAAGAGCAGGTCAGAGGCTAAGAATCCTGCAGCAAATAACTCATCTCCTGACTCCCCCTAAGCCTCTCCACCATCTACAAAGCACAAGTCAGGGGTGTGATGGAATACTCTCCACTTGCCTGGATGAGTGCAACTCCAACAACACCCAAGACCATCCAGGACAAACCATTGCTTGACTGGCACCCCATCCACCACCTTAAACATTCACTCCCTCCACCACGACACACAGTGGCAGCAATCTACAAGTGCCCAATCTACAAGCTGTACTGCAGCAACTGACTAATGCTCCTTCGACAGCACCTTCCAAACCCGCGATGTATGGGAACACCACCACCTGCAAGTTCCCCTCTAAGCCACACACCATTCTGACTTGGAAATATATCGCTGTTTCTTCACTGTCACTGGATCAAAATCCTGGAACTCCCTCCCTAACAGCACTGTGGGTGTACCTACATCACATGGACTGCAGCGGTTCAAGAAGGCAACTCACTTCACCTTGTCAAGGGCAATTAGGGATGGGTAATAAACGCTGGCCTAGGCAGTGACATCTACCATCCCATGAACCAATAAAAAAAGAAAACTCTGGCTCAGAGGTGAGCATGCTAACACTGACGGAGGTATTGAAGATGTTAAATAGTCTAGAAAATAAGAACAAAGGGAAAATATCGGACCCTGGTTGAGATGTTCTTCAAGGAAAGATTGGAGAATACTTGGAACAGACTTCTGGTTAAGATAGCAGCTTATTTAAAAGCCTTTGGATGCTTTGATGGGATGGAGCAGTAAATGGCTGAGTCAGAATAGGCCAAGTGACCTTCCTCATTCATAACTACATTGCAAACCGATCTAACAATACACCAGCTTTTCTGCTGTTATGAGCTGGAGTCTGGACTTTCAGGTGGAAAAATTTTCATCCCTCAGATGCATCTCGGCACAGCCTCATGGCTTCCCCCTTTAACCTACAGAATTACCCACTTTTAAACTCTTGGGCTGCGTGACAATTAGAGCTGTCAATTTTTATGCGCGTTAGCTAGTTTTTAGCTTGGCGTGCCATCTTGTCCAAACTGTAACATTTAGTGGTACGACCTCCAGGGAGAAGCTGGGTAAAATGACAAGACTGATGTCTCGCCCTCTGGCAAGAGGAGCTTCTTCTCTCTGTCGGTGCCGCAGGGTGACGTTACTGACAGGAGTGACAAAGCAGCAAATGCATTTGCCCGGCAGAACGTTTGGACAGCTCGGCTGTCTCAGTGGTTTTGTGTGTACACTGCAGTAACTTCATGGCAGTGATATGCATAGCAATGTTAGGAAAGAAGTTACTCCAAACTTTTATAAAACATCGGTTAGGCCTCAACTGGGGTTTTGTGACCCCCCCTCCCCCACCCCCCTCCACCCCGCTCTGGGCACCACACGTTGGGAAGGAACTCAAAGCTTCGAAGAGGGTGCCACGCATGAAGGACTTGAGTTACATGGAGAGGCTGGAAGAGTTGGCCTTGTGCCCCTTAGAGCGGTGAAGGGTAAGGGGAGGCCTGGTCAAGGTGTTTGAAATCATGAAGGGTTTCAACTGAGCAAATGCAGAGGAACCATTTCCACTGGCGTAGGGTCAGCAACCAGGCGACAGAGGTTTAAGGTCATTGGCAAAAATCCAGAGCGGAGCTGAGGAGAATTTTTTTTTCACGCCATGGGTTGCTATGTTACTGCCCGACAGGGGCTGGGACGTTCTGTGCCCGCCAGCGTCGGGTGTGTTCGGTGGTGTGAGCGGACAAAGATGGCGCAATCGGTTTCACGACGGCCTGAAACCCGCTTGCGATGGTCCGCTCAGCCCTTCAATGGTGGGCCCACGTTTCCCACTATCGGGAACCTTGTCGTAATAGACCTTCAGGCCATTGTTAGGTCAGCTCCCCGGAATCAACCCCCCTCCACCCCCCCCCAACCCCTCCACCCCCCACCCCAACCCATCCATGGTCGGCAGGAAAACGCGGCAATGTGTTTCACAACAGCGCATAAAACGTGGGGCCTGCACTTTGAGGGGAACTCGGAGGTGAGCACACAGTAATCTCGTGCAGCACTCGCCAGGGTCGCCTGTTGGGCCTCAAGCCTGAGGGGCATTGTGGGGGCCGGCGGGGGGTTGTGGGTAAGGGCTGCCTTGTGGTTGAGGCGACTTGTGATGAATGGGGTGGGGGAGGGGGCATTGTTAAGGGCAGCCCTGCTATTGAGGTGGCTCATGGGTGGGGGCAAGGGCTGCCCTGCAGTTGAGTATAGTGCACAAATGTTCAGGGGTGGGGTGGTCAAGGGAAGTGGCCACATTTTAGAGAAGCCTGTATAAAGTGACCATTCCTTTGCAGCTGAGACAGTTCAGGCGCTGCCATATTGATATGAATGGAGCCGGGCCTCTAGCGTCTCTGCCCACTCAAGCAATGCAGAGGAATCAAAGTGCCCACCAAGTGCTCCAAAGCATTTCACCTCCCCTTTCCCCCGCCCTTCTCCCCCACCCCCAGCACAGTCTGCAAACACATGAGCATTGTAGTGAATGGCAGAACAATTGGACGGCTGGACACGTTGTACAATCCCCTTGCTAAAGCTGGTCACTGGTGGAGATGCTCACAGCCCCTTGCAATATCATCATCCCGGTTTGGACCAGTCTCCCCCATGGTTCAAGCTAACAGTGCAGCCTTGCAGTGCAGGTTAGGACGATGCATGGTGTCTGAACTGAGAGCACAGCATGCAGGCCAGTGGGCAAAGCTGCTGTCAATCGGTCGGGTGGGGTGGGGCGGAGGTGGATGGGGTTTCAGGCAGCCATGCAGTGCATTAAACTCTGGCCATCCAAGTGGTGGCCAGCACTGTCCGAGATGCATTAAGGGGCCTCCAAACTTAACCAGGACAGGTTCTTAGTGCACCCATGCTAACCCACGCGTCTCTCCCAACCTGAGAGAGTGAAGACAACAGAGGAGAGAGTGACTGAGGCTCCTGGCTGCGTAGAGGCAGGAGCAGCACCCTCTGGAAGAAGGGGTGACTGGGGCTCCAGCACACACCATTGAGGAGCCACAAGCGAGCGGTCACTAGTCAGTGCCTAGCGACACCCAGGGTCTATAGACACTGCCCTTCATTCCTGCAGATGACTGATAGCCAGTGTCACCAAAGACTGCACATTTCTAGGGAACTGGTCGCTCACATCTGCCAGATACCATTTGGTGCCCCAGGTACATGGAGGGCATCCACTGCCAGTGGCCCTGAAAGTGACCACGGCACTCAACTTCTGTGCCAGTGGCTCCTTTCAGAGATCCACAGGTGATCTCTGTGGGATCCTACAAGCCTCCACCCACAAATGGATCCATGAGGTCATGGATGCCATCTTCACGAGAGCATACAACTTTGTGCATTTCACCCGGGACCAGGACAGCCAGGATGCAAGAGCAGGATGCAGGATTTGCCCAGATCTCGGATTTCCCACAGGTGCAGGGTGCAATGGACTGCACTCCTGTGGCACTCGGATCTCCATCGCAACATGAACTATATCAACCACAAGGGGTTCCTTTTGCTGAATGTGCAG
Organism: Carcharodon carcharias; assembly: GCF_017639515.1. Lineage (NCBI taxonomy): Eukaryota > Metazoa > Chordata > Chondrichthyes > Lamniformes > Lamnidae > Carcharodon > Carcharodon carcharias. The sequence goes on from NC_054473.1 coordinate 11,913,405, forward strand.
CTGCTGTGCAACCATCACAAACGCATCCTGCAGGTGTGTGCATGGTTTCCAGGGAGTGTGCAAGGCTCCTACATCCTCAGTCAGTCACCGATCTCTGGAGTCTTCCAGGATCCACAGAGGCTGCAGGGATGGCTCCTCAGGGACAAGGGCTACCCACAGAGGCCGTGGCTGATGACACCCCTTCGGTGGCCTCAGACTGCAGCAGAGCGAGGGTACAATGAGGCTCATGCTGCAGCTCGGAACTTGGTGGAGCAGACCATTGGGATGCTGAAGATGAGGTTCCGGTGCCTGGACCGGTCTGGCAGTACAGTGCGCAGGGTGTGTCACACCCTGGAACCGGGAGTAAAGCTGCCTAAGAAAAAGAAGCTGGAGGTTTCCTCTGATGAGGAGGACGCTGACAGGGAGACCCTGAAAGATGACAATGATGGGGATAAGGCTCGACCAAGCAGGCACACTCAGGAGACCCTCATCACTGCTAGATTTGTGGAGCCTGATGAAGACATGCAGTGAGGACACTCCATAGATCTTCACCTAACCTCTTTATTATTCATTCATGGGACATGGATGTCAACATCACTGGCTAGGTCAGCATTTATTGCCCATCCCTAATTGCCCTTGTTCAGGGTATTTAAGAGTCAGCCACACAGTGGCATGTAGGCCAGACCAGGTAAGGACAGCTGAATTCCTTCTCTAAAGGACATTAGATGGGATTTTACAGCAATCAACAATGGTTTCATGGTCATCATTAGACTTCTTAATCCGAGATTTTTAATCAAACCATCTGCCCTGGTGGGATTCGAACCCAGGTCCCCAGAGCATTACCCTGAGTCTCAAGATTACTACTCCAGTGACAATACCACTACAGCACCACTTCCCCTTGCTGACTCCTGTTTGGCCGAGGGTAGTTCGTTTGCACTCTGCGATCAGGGTCATGTAATAGAGACACAGCCATGAAACTTTAGAGGCATCTGATACTTTGCCTTCAGCCCTTGAACTTGAGCCCTTCAGGAGCACAGAGTCAGTGGCCACAGATGCTGAAGAGATAGGGACCAGCCCCATCTTAGACCATAAGGCCGTAAGGCGTAGGAGCAGAATTAGGCCATTCGGCCCATTGAGTCTGCTCTGCCTTTCAATGAGATCATGGCTGATCTGATAATCTTCAACCCCACTTTCCTGCCTTTTCCCCATAACCCTTGATTGCCTTACTGATTAAAAATCCGTCTACCTCAGCCTTGAATATACTGAATGATTCAACCTTTACAACCCACTGTGATAAAGAATTCCACAGATTCACTACCTTCTGAGAGAAGAAATTCCTCCTCATCTCTGTTTTAAAAATGTGAGGTTATGCACTTTGGCAGGAAGAATAGAGGAGCGGAATATTATTTAAATGGAGAAAGACTGCAGAAAGCTGCAGCACAGAGGGACTTGGGAGTCCTTGTGCATGAATCCCAAAAAGCTAACATACAAGTTCAGCAGATAACAGGGAAGGCAAATGGAATGTTGGCCTTTATTTCAAAGCGAATGGAGTATAAAAATAGGGAATTCTTGCTAAAACTATACAAGGCACCAGGGTGCCCCCTTACTCTGAGATTATGCCCTCTGGTCCTAGACTCTCCCACAAGGGGAAACAACCTCTCAGCATCTACCCTGTCAAACCCCCCTAAGAATCTTATATGTTTCAATAAGGTCGCCTCTCATTCTTCTAAACTCCAATAAGTACAGGCCCAACCTACTCAACCTCTCCTCATAAGAAAATCTCCCCATACCCTGGATCAACCTAGTGAACATCCTCTGGACTTCCTCCAATGCCAGTATATCTTTCCTTGGATAAAGGGACCAAAATTGTTCACAGTATTCTAGGTGTGGTCTAACTAGTATAGTTTTAGCAAGAGTCCCCTATTTTTATATTCCGTCCCCTTGGAAATAAAGGCCAACATTCTATTTGCCTTCCCTATTACCTGTTGAACTTGTATGTTAGCTTTTTGGGATTCATGCACGAGGTCCCCCAAATCCCTCTGTGCTGCAGCTTTCTGCAGTCTTTCTCCATTTAAATAATATTCAGCTCCTCTATTCTTCCTGTCAAGTGCATAACCTCACATTTTCCCACATTATATTCCATCTGCCAAGTTTTTGCCCACTCACTTACCCTGTCTATACCCCTCTGTAGATTCTTTGTGTCATCCTCACCACTTGCCTTCCCACCTATTTTTGTGTCATCCGAAACTTAGCGATAGTACATTCACTTCCCTCATCCAAGTCATTAATATATATAGTAAATAATTGAGGCCCCAGCACTGATCCTTGTGGCACTCCACTAGTTACAGGTTTCCATCCTGAAAATGCCCCCCTTATCCCAACTCTGCCTTCCATTAGTTAGCCAACCCTCTATCCATGCTAATATACTGCACCCAGCACCATGTTAAGTAGCCTTATGTGCAGTACCTTATCGAATGCCATTTAGAAATCCAAATATATTTTGTCTACTGGTTTCCCTTTATCTATCCTGCTTGTTACCTCCTCAAAGGGTTCTAATGGACTTGTCAGGCATGATTTCCCCTTCATGAAGCCTTGCTAACTCTGTTTGATTAGATTATGTATTTCTAAATGCTCTGTCATTACATCCTTTATAATAGACTCCAACATTTTCCCAATGACACATGTTAAGCTAACTGGTCTATAGTTGCCTGTTTTTTGTCTCCCTCTCTTTTTAAGTAACAGTGTTACGGTGGCCGTTCTCCAATGCTCTGGGACTTTTCCAGAATCTAAGGATTCTTGGAAGGTTACTACCAGTGCATCCACTATCTCTATAGCTACTTCCTTTAATATCCTAGGAAGCAACCCATCAGGTCCAGGGAACTTATCGGTCTTTAGCCCCATTAGTTTCCCTAGTACTTTTTCTCTGGTGATAGTTATTGTATTTATTTCCTCCCCGCCTTTTGCCCCTTGATTATTTAGTATTTTTGGAATGTGATTAGTATCTTCTACTGTGAAGACTGAAGCAAAGTATTTATTCAACTCCTCTGCCATTTCCTGGTTCCCCATTATTATTTCCCCAGCTTCATTCTCTAAGGGGTCTATGTTCACTTTGGCCTCTCTCTTCCTTTTTATATATTTAAAGAAGTTCTTACTGTCTGTTTTTATATTACTTGCTAGCTTACCCTCAAAGTTTATTTTCTCCCTCTTTATTTTTTTTTTGGTCATCTCTTGTTGGTTTTTAAAACTTTCCCAATCCCCTGGCTTACCATTAATCGTTGCCACATTGTATGTTTTTCTTTCAATTTGATACTGTCCTTAACTTCCTTGGTTAACCATAGTGGGTTTATCCCCTTCCTAGAATCCTTCTTCCACACTAGGATATATCTTTGTTGTAAGTCATGAACTGTTTTCTTAAATGCCTACTATTGTTCCTCAACCATCTTTTCTGCTAAACTGCTTTCCTACTTCACTCCAGCCAACTCTGCCCTCATTCCATTGTAATTACCCTTATTTCAGTTTAACACAGTTGTTTCTGACCCAGGTTTCTCACTCTCAAATTGAATGCTAAATTCTACCACATTATGGTCACTGTTTTCTAGGAGATTCTTTACTCTGAGATCATTTATTAAACCTGCCTCATCACACATTACCAGATCCAAAATTGCCTGATCCCTGGTTGGATTTAAAGGTGCTGAAAGCACACAGAGAGAATGAGGGAACGCTATGATGCCAGCCCACTACATTCTTCTTAATTGTCCTAACCCTGCCGCTACATCTTGTTGCTCCCCGGACAGGCACAATGGAGGTGGAGGCAGCCTGCTGACTGCTATGCCCTGTCTCTGACAACCTTGGTGGGTGACCTCTGGTGGGCCAAGGCTTGGAGGGTCCCAGCCTGATTTCGGGGTCCTGCTGTGTGGCAGTGGCACCCTCCTCGGCCTGTGGAGCTGGAGCTGCTGAGGTCTCAGGAAGAGGGGATTCCGATGGGCCGGACACTGTCAGAGTCACCTGGATGGATGAGGCCGGAGTGTGCACCTGCTGATCCTCCTCCCTATGGGTGCCCCGGGGCTCCAGGCTGATTCCTTGAGGAGCAGGGGTAGCTGGAGTGAGATCAAGCCACCCAGCACCCCTCTCACATACACACTGTTGGAGGCCAACTATGGCATCAGCGATGGAGTTGAGCACGCGCAGCAGTGCAGGAGTCGCCATCCTACCAGTGTTGACCTCGGTGTGTTGGCGTGCTGTCGCTATCACCTCCATCGTGCCTTGCAATCTGAGGAGTGCAACAGACATCCCTTCCTGATGTTCCCGAGCTTGCCTTTGCAGCTGCAGCAACTGAGACGTGACTGAGTCCAGAGGCTCGTCATCTGACTCAGAATCAGCAAATGTCTGGCCTCCAGCAGTCCTCCGAGTGCCAGACAACTGGGGAGTCCCTGCCTCTGCCTGCTGTGGATCAGACAGTGTGATGTGCTCACGGGATTGTGATCCCGAGGCTACTCTAAAGCTAGGTCCCACTGGGGTGTGTGTCTCTGCGCCGGTGGAGGGTGTGGGTGAGCGCTGTGACGGGACTTCAGGGAGGGTGCCTCCAGATTCCTCTTCAGAGGTTTCTTCAGAGCTTGACTGGAGGCCCTGGGTCATGGACTCCGTCAGCTGTTTCCCAGATGTGCCTGTGAAAGCAAGGGGAGATAATTAGTGCCTGGCAGTGGCCTGTGAAAGAGGACACATCACTCACAGCATGGCTGTCTGATGGATGTTGCACTGCTGGACCCTCACTTGGCAGAGCAGCATCGACCTCACTGTCAGCACAGGACCGGTCCCAGTCATCACCAGCCAGCTGGATGGCTCTGTATTCAAAGTCCGGGCGGACGTTGATTTCAAGCATCCCTCCACCGGTCAGCAACCTCTCCCTGTTGTTGTGTGCCAGCTTGTCCTGCATGAATAGGGATAGAGAGAGTGTAAGCAGGACACCTGCCAGGCCAGGTGATTAGTATTCCTGGCATGTTTGGGTGGTGTGTGGTCCCATGGATGGGATGAGGACAATGACGATGTGTGTGAGAGAGTGAATGGTGATGTCCCTTGAACCGGCAGTGAGTGAGGGCCCTGTGGGTGTGTGAGGGGTTTGTGAGTGTGTGAGTTGAGAGTGATGAGAAGAGCGACTTACCCTGGCGGAACAGAGGAGATCATTCAACCTCTTGCGGCACTGGGGGGCTGTCCTCTTTTGAAGGGCATTGGCGCTGACCATCGCTGCCACCGCCTCCCAAGCCGGGTTGGTCAGGTCACTGCCCATCCTGTGGCCAGAGCTGGGGTAGAGGACATCCTGGCGGGACTTCACGGCGTCCAAAGGGAGTTCCAGTGACGCTGAACCCTGGGGGTCTGCAGTCTTTTTGCCCTTGGGGCCATGTCTCCTCTGCGGCAGTCGTGAGCTGGAAGCGGTGAGAGGTGTGCGCACGGCTGGACTTTAAATCTGGCGCCCAGCGTGATGAAGCAGCGAGGTGATGGCGGGCAGGTGAATGAAAGTCCGCCCGCCACGAAAACGGCGTGTTTCCCGGGAATGCATCAATAATGCGGCGGGATTGGGACGATACAGCATGAAAACCCGCCATCATGGCCGGCGGGTAATACTTGCCCGCTACCTCGCTTGGTGCGAATCTGGGGCGATCCCACCCATGGTGGGAGAAGCAGGTTCAATAGTAGCTTTCAAAAGGGGGATTTGGTTAAACACTTGAAAGGGAAAAATTGACAGGGCGGTGGGGAAAGGGTGCAGAGGAGTGGAACTAATTGGATCGCTCATTCAAAAAGCTGGCGTGGACATGATGGGCCGAACGGCCTTCTCTGTGCGGTCAGATCCCAGGAGATGGGAAGATCAGTCAGATTTCCTGTTGCTGATTGCTATCCTGCAGCCCCCATTGGGTGGCGGGGTGGGGGGGGGGGGAACGTGCATGTGTTTGAATGTCAAGTATCCATAAGTTCGAGCTGTCAGTCCTGTCCAATTTTCAACCCTGCATCACAAATGAGAAGCCAGCCACCACTTGCTGGTGGCGTGTTACAGTTCTCTCAGGGACGCGGAGTTGCAGCGGCACCATGTGCTTCTACCTGCATGTTGCATTCTGGAGCTTTGGACAGAGATGGTAGAGGCCCCAATGTTAGTCCCATCACGTGGTTGACCAGGAATCTCTCCCACTCTTACCGCCTGCCGTTGGCATGTGTTGGAAGGATTTCCAGGCGGATACATGTTTGGCTGGTTTATGGACCCACCTTCCTTGGCCATCAAGTCCTGAGGTGGGACCCGAACCTGGAGCTCCTGTCTCAGAGGCAGGGACATGACCCACTGTGCAACTCGATCCCACCACAGGGTAAAAGTCTTCGCCACTCCACTCCTCTGGGTGGGGTTGTTTGATTTCCTGGTCCTATCGTAGCTTGGAGAGAATGTCGCTCATTACCTCAGTCCCTGGCTGCTGCTTTTGACTTTCTTTCTAAATTGTAACCTTCTGAATTGTAGTGGACCACTGGCAAAGCAAAGCATTCACACTGCTGACAGTCCCACCTCCTAACCTCTGCCAGGCCAACTTGTGTTTTGTCGTTTATGGGATTGCTTAGGGCTGCCACATTCCTTCCTCAATTATTTGCCAACTAACAGTTGTCACAGTCAGCATTCATTATGTTCATAAAGCGCTTGCTAACATTGCAAAATGACTGTTCTGCTCTTTTGGCAGTAGTCAGTTTTGCCATATTATAAACCTCCTTTCTTAGTACCTTAGCTTAGAGGGTTTCTGCAAAAAAAAAGAGAACGTATGATTTTACTGGACCAAGAAAGAACAGAACGCACAGTTAAATACGTCGTAGGATTCGGAGGAAGAGGCGTTATTGTAGGGTCCAGGGAGAGAGGTAGACCTTCTTTTGGAGGCTTTAAGGTCTGATTTGAAATTTTAGCTCCAAGTCCTTTGCATTTTTGTAACACGTTCTGTGCTGCCTTTTGTACAGGTTTCAAGCTGTGAGTAACTACCTCTGATACGTTACTTGAGAATTGGAAAGTGTAAAATCATTTAAACCCAAGACAAACACTAAAGCCTAACTCTGACAGAAAATCATTTAATGCCATTAAGTTTCTTCTTGCTTGAGAAGCTACTTTCCCAGAACCTTTCTATTAGAGCAGACCAAAACTGCGCTTTTGACTACTGTTCTGTGCAGTACCAAGGGAGTGCTGCACCGTCGGAGGTACCATCTTTCAGATGAGAGGTTAAACCAAGGCCCCATCTGCCCTCTCAGGGGGATGTAAAAGATCCCATGGCGCTATTTTGTGGGTCCGACATCCACAAGCGTGAAACAGAGTGCCACGAAGTCAGGCGAGAGCCCCGACGCCATCGCGCACTGACGCGATATTTCGGTCGGTGGGCGCGCACAGGAGTGGGCAGCGCACCCGCCGACAATTTAAAGGGCTGTTAAGCCCCTTAACAAATGAATTTGACTGAAATTTTCCCTGCCCGTCCAACCTTACGGTTAGCAGGCGGGTGAAGAGGCCCAAGTGGCCTTCCGATTCTTGAGGAAACCTCATCCACGGGCAAGACGAGAGTCCCAATCCTAACTAAAAATAAAATAAAAGTTTTCAGAACTCATTTTCAACGTGTCCCGGCTTTTGTGACAGAGGACATGAGGTGACATATTTTCCTTTATCTTTTTAAACTTTATTTTTAATGTGGAAAATCTTCAGCTCCCCGAGGCAGGTCTGTGCCTTTAGGGAACTTCCTGTGAGTGCACCTGCACTCATGTGCTGACTTCCGCACTCACCCTCCTCCCCCTCCTCCCCCACCCACACAGCGCTGAGGGTTTCAGCGCGCGATTCACGCCGTTAATTGGCCGGCCAGCGTGAAATCACGGTCAGGGCCCGATCGCTGGCGGCGTGTCATTTCACGGCCTCTCCAGGGCACATCGTCCCCTATCAGGCTGCTTATCCAACATCCAGTACTGGGTGAGCAGAAATTTCCTTCATTTCAACACTGGGAAGACTGAAGCCATCGTTTTCTGTTCCCACTCCAAACTCCATCCCCCGACCTCCCAACTCTGTCTGCCCTGCTCCCTTGGCAACAGTCTGAGGTCAAGCCAGCCTTTTGCAAACTCGGTGTCACGTTTGACCCCGAGATGAGCTTCCATTGACATTTTTGTGACATCGCTAAGCTTGTCCAAATGCATCTTCATAACAGCATCTGGGCCGTTCCCTATCTCAGTTTGGCTGCTGCTGCAAACCTTATTCACACCTTTATCTACGCTCGACTATTCCAATGCTCTCCTGGTTGGTCGCCCACATTCTACCCTCCACAAACCTGAGGTCATCCAAAACTCACAGCAAGTCCTGTTCACCTAGCAGCCCTATGCTTGCTGACCTACATTGCCTACCGGTCAAGCAACATCATCATTTTAAAATTTGCACCCTAGTTTACAAATTCCTCCATAACCTCATCCACCCCTACAATTTTTGTGGAGTTGGGCTAGTTTCTTCAGGACTCATGGTCCACAGCATCTCAGAGGAGTCGTGAACCACAGCCTAGATTCAGGAAACATTTGAAAGGTGAGTTTAAAAATTCTTACCCATACTCCCTTCATGTGCATCCTGTACAGAAGCAAAGAACCATATAATAATGGCAAGTCTTGAAATTCTCCTGAAAGAAAGCAACCATTAAGAAATCAGCTTTGAAAACAACTGGTGCAGCCTTACAAATGTGTCAATCATATACTGCCATTCATAGTATCAATAACAGAAGCTTTATCCCACTTCACACCTCTTAATCTTGTCCAAATAAACATACAGGCATTGAAAAAAAAATCAAAGAAAGAGCAGTCTGTGTAAACAGACCCCTGCTGATCTGATCCATTAGTGAGTCTTGGAGCACAGCCAAGCATTCATAATGAGGCCATCTTGAAACTTTACCAAAAGAAATAGATGGCTACACATGCTAGAGGGTACATCCCTCAATGGCCACCTCCGAATTGCTTCTGGGGTTGGCAGGCCTGACTCAATACCACCCCCACCTCCCTGGAGTGAAAACATGCAACGCTATTTATAAGGGGGCAGGTTGGAAATTTCCCGACTCATGCTTTTCACCTTATTGGCAAAAACCCAGCCCAGAGCCTGGGACTTCTGCAGCAAGTAATTCACCTCCTGAACTCAACCCCTGATTCTCTGAGGCAAGCCGACCACCTTCAAGGCTCAAGTCAGGAGTGCGATAGAATACTCTTCACTTACCTGAATGAGGGCAGCTCCAACAGCACTCAATAAGCTTGACACCAAATAGGACAAATCAGTCCACTTGATCGGCACTCAACCCACCACCTTAAACATTCACACCCTCCATTGCCGATGCACAGTGGCAGCGATGTGTACCCTCTACAATGCACTGCATCATGTCACCAAGGCTCCTTCGATAACACTTTCCAAACCTGTGAGCTCTACCACCCAGAAGATAAAGGTCAGCAGAAGCATGGGAACAATTCCTGTGAGAGACTTGCAGTTTTTTAATGCTCTTTCTCAAAGCCTCTCACACAGAAGAGCATAACAAATAGGATCAGGAGTGGACCATATGCCCCTAGAGGATGCTCTGCCATTCAGTATTATCATGACTGATCTGATCTCAGCCTCAACTTCACTTTCCTGCCTTTTGCCCGTAACTCTTGGCTCTCCTATAATTCAAGAATCTGTCTACCTCAGCCCTGAATGTATTCAATGACTCAGCCTCCACAGCCTCCTGGGGTAAAGAATCCCAAAGATTCATGACCCTCTCAGAGAAAAAAAATCTTCCTCATCTCCATCTTAAATGGTGAATAACTTTCAAGGGCAGCCATTTTGTGTAGAGTAAGATCCCACAAACAACATTGTCTGGTGGAGAAATGAGGAAGGAGAAGAATGGGCGAGATTTTTTAACGCCCGCCCACCCTGTTCACTGCAGCACTCTCTCAGCAGTGTCCCAACGTGTCCTAGATCATATGTTCAAGTCCCAAAGTGGGCCTTGACCTCTCAACCCCACATTTGAGACTACCTCTTAATTTGCAATTGACCAATTGGCAATCTAAAGGGAGGGGTGGGCAGTATCATTGCTATCGAGGCCCCAGAGCTGTCAGCCCTGTGTTCTGGACTGCCTTCAGCTTTGGATACAGAGAGAGAAATTATAATTGCATGTCCAAGTTTTATCCTTTAATTGGTATTTTCTAATTTTCTTTACAGTTCCACTTCTCAGAGCAAGCCCCCACAGCAAGCTTTGACACATGACAGGGAAAGTAATTAAACTCAGGTTTCCAACATAGTAATCCTCAAGTAATCATGGCATTTATTTAACTGTTTAAAATAAATGCGCAGCTTAGCTGTGTTTCCAGTGTGCACTGATCCCAAGGGACAGTCAGATCCAGCCAGAGGGTAGCCCATGGGGTTGTGCACAGCTCCAGACAGGTTGGCAGCTTTGGGGCGGGGGGAGTAATTTGCTTTAGATCTTGCAGACGACCAAGGCAGAGTAGGATTCTGCTTGTGTTCAATTCCACCATAAAAAGCCAGTGTGACTGGTATCGGATTATATGACATTTGAAGGGGCTGGGCATTTAAAAGGGCAATGCCTGTAAAGAGAAGTCATAGGGCTGAATTTTGGCTACTGGCACAGGTAGCTCGGGTCGGGGAACTTCTCAACTGTCCAGTCCCGCCTTGCTAAAAGGCAGCCTGAATCGCAAGATTTTCACATGAACGTATGAATATGCGAAATAGGAGCTGAAGTAGGCCATTCGGCCCCTCGAGCCTGCTCAGCCATTGAATAAGATCACGGCCGATCTTTTTGCCTTTCAAGTTACACGTTCCCATCTAACCCCTTGCCCACCTAACCCCTTTGATCCCCTTGCCTAACAAGAATCTATCTACCTCTGCCTTAAAAATATTCAGTGACCCCGCCTCCACCGCCTTCTGAGGCCGAGAGTTCCAAAGTCACACAACCCTCAGAGAGAAAAAAATTCTCCTCATCTCTGTCCTAAAAGGGCGGCCCCTAATTCTAAAACAGTGCCCCCTAGTTCTGGACTCACCCACAAGAGGAAACATCCTTTCCAAGTCCACCTTGTCAAGGCCGTTCAGGATCTTATATACTTCAATCAAATCACCCCTCACTCTTCTAAACTCCATTGGAAACAAGCCCAGTCTGTCCAACCTTTCCTCATAAGACAACTGTACCCATTTGGAGTGATGGTGGGTGGGGAGGTGGGGGGAGATGGGGGGCTGCAAGTGCTGGATGGACCCCAGGAGCAGAGTGCAGGCAGCCACTGGTGCAAGCAAGTGTGAAGCCAGGCTGGTTGGAAACTAAAATTCCTCATGGCTGGAATCTTAGAACTTGTTGAACAGTGGTTGCTGGTGTAAACCCACAAGCAAAAATACTCAGCATATAAGGGGAATGAAACCATTATAAAGTAAATACAACATTAATGGAGATGGTGGCATAGTGCTAATGTCACTGTCGTTACTATCCCAGCTGAGGTAACCTCTGGACAAGCCTGATCCCAGAGTAGAACCCAGCTTGATAGATCCTAACTTTTATTTGTTTCTTTTTTCACTTACGGGACATGGGCTTTGCTGGCTGGGCCAGCATTTATTGCCCATCCCTAGTTGCCCTTGAGAAGGTGGTGGTGAGCTGCCTCCTTGAATCGCTGCAGTCCATGTGGTGTAGGTACATCCACAGTTGGTGTTAGAGAGAGAGTTCCAGGATTTTGACCCAGCAACAGTGAAGGAATGGTGATATATTTCCAAGTCAGGATGGTGAGTGACTTGGAGGGGAAATTCCAGGTGGTGGTGTTCTCATCTATCTGCTACCCTTGTCCTTCTAGATGGTAGTGGTTGTGGGTTTGGAAGGTGCTCTATAACAAGCCTTGGTGAATTCCTGCAGTGCATCTTGTTAGTGGTGCACACTGCTGCTACTGTGCTTTGGTGGTGGAGGGAGTGAATGTTCGTGGATGGGGTGCCAATCAAGTGGGCTGCTTTGTCCTGGATGGTGTCAAGCTTCTTGAGTGTTGTGGGAGCTGCACTCATCCAGGCAAGTGGAGAGTATTCCATCCCACTCCTGACCTGTGCCTTGTAGATGGTGGATGGTCTTTGGGGAGTCAGGAGGTGAGTTACTCGCTGCAGGATTCCTAGCTTCTGCCCTGCTCTTGTAGCCACAGTATTTTTATGGCTAGTCCAGTTCAGTTCCTGGTCAATGGTAACCCCAGGATGTTGATAGTGGGGGATTCAGTGATGATAATGCTATCGAACATCAAGGGACGATGGTTGGATTATCTCTTGTTGGAGATGGTCATTGCCTGACACTTGTGTGGCCTGAATGTTACTTGCCACTTGTCAGCCCAAGCCTGGATATTGTCCAGGTCTTGTTGCATTTGTACATGGACTGCTTCAGTATCTGAGGAGTCGCGAATGGTGCTGAACGTTGTGCAATCATCAGCGAACATCCCCACTTCTGACCATATGATGGAAGGAAGGTCATAGATGAAGCAGCTGAAGATGGTTGGGCTGAGGACACTACCTTGAGGAACTCCTGCAGTGATGTCCTGGAGCTGAGATGACTGACCTCCAACACCCACAATCATCTCCCTTTGTGCTAGGTATGACTCCAACCAGCGCAGACTTTTCCCCCTGATTCTATTGACTCCAGTTTTGCCAGGGCTCCTTGATGCCACACTTGGTCAAATGCTGCCTTGATGTCAAGGACAGTCACTCTCACCTCACCTCAGGAGTTCAGATCTTTTGTCCGTGTTTGAACCAAGGCTGTAATGAGGTCAGGAGCTGAGTGGCCCTGGCAGAACCTAAACCGGGCTTCAGTGAGCAGGTTATTGCTAAGCAAGTGCCACTTGATAGCACTGTTGATGATCTCTTCCGCTACTTTACTGATGATCGAGAGTAGACTGATGGGGTAGTAATTGGCCGGGTTAGATTTGTCCTGCTTTTTGTGTACAGGACACAGATGGGCAATTTTGCACATAGCCGGGTAGATGCCAGTGTTGTAGCTGTACTGGAACAGCTTGGCTAGGAGCGCATTCTAGAGCACAAGTCTTTAGTACTATTGCCAGGATATTGTCAGGGCCCATAGCCTTTGCAGTATCCAGTGCCTTCAGCTGTATTTTGATATCATGTGGAGTGAATCGAATTGACTGAAGACTGACATCTGTGATGCTGGGGACCTTAGGAAGAGGCCAAGATGGATCATCCACTCAGCACTTCTGGCTGAAGATTGTTGTGAATGCCTTGTCTTTTGCAGTGATCTGCTGGGCTCCTCCATCATTGAGGATGGGGATATTTATGGAGCCTCCTCCTCCAGTGAGTTGATTAATTGTCCACCACCATTCACGACTGGATGTGGCAGGACTGCAGTGCATTGATCTGATCCGTTGGCTGTGGGATTGCTTAGCTCTGTCTACACCTTGCTGATTATGCTGTTTCACATGCAAATAGTCCTGTGTTGTAGCTTCATCAGGTTGATTTTTAGTAATGCCTGATGCTGCTCCTGGCATGCCCTCCTTCACCCCTTCCTGCACTCTTCATTGAACCAGGGTTGATCCCCTGGGTTGATGGTAATGGCAGAGTGGGGGATATGTCAGGCCATGAGATTACCGATTGTGTTCAAGTATCATTCTGCTGTTGCTGATGGCCCACAGTGCTTCATGGATGCCTTCTTTTGAGTTGCTAGATCTGTTTGAAATCTATCCCATTTAGCATGGTGGTAGCGCCACACAACACGATGGAGGGTATCCTCAATGTGAAGGACTGTGCAGAGGTCACTCCTACGAATACTTCTTTTAAAAATTCATTCATGGGATGTGGTTGTAACTAGCTATGCCAACATTTATCACCCACCCCTAGTTCAAAGGGCATTTAAGAGTCAACCATATTGCCCTGGGCCTGGAGTCACATGTAGACCAGGTAAGGACAACTGGATATTAGTGAACCAGGTGGGTTTTTATGACAATTGACAATGGCTAGACTTTTAATTCCAGATTTTTAGTAAATTGAAATTCCACCATCTGCCATGGTGGGATTCAAATGAGGTCCCCAGAGCATTATCCTTGAATACTAGTCTAGCGACAGTACCACTATGCTATCGTCTCCTTTAGATATGTGGAGAGTAGCTACTGAACAGAGGCACAGGAGTCAGCTGATGAACTTTTAGGAATAAAACATTTATTCAACAAGAAAATATGAACTATATTACAACACTGCTGCACCCGCAACTATACCTTTACAGATGTATGCAGATTTGTAAGGATAACACAAGTTACAAAAGCTATATTATGCTCTAATGTACTCAGTAAGCACCCAGTCCATTTAAACCTATGGCACCCTGTGGTCAGATACACTACACTCTGAAATCAAGTCACAGATGCCGCCTCAACCAGATGCTATGGATCTCTCATAAATTCCCCTTGACGCTTGTCACACTGTGAGCCAACCAGTTTCACTGAACTCCGACCTTCACAAGAGGGTTTCCAATCTCCACTCTTCAATACATTGTCTTGGAATCTTCTCCCAAACCGATGCTTTCTCTCAGATGCCTTCCACAAAGGTTCACCTCCAGGGTTTCAAACTCTCCTTCTGATGTTCCTCTCCTCTGCATTCAAGCTGTCTTCCACACACTCTGTCTCTCACTGTCTCAGCTGTTAACAGTACACCACTGCTTCACATGCCCATGGCAAAGAGTTACTGACCTCAGCTGTCTCTTTGGACCTTCTTACCTCTTGCAAGCTGTTCTCGCTTTAAATCTGCTTTCTGCAGCTTTTTCCTCTTTAAATCTGAAGCCTGGAGCCTTCCTCTCTGCCCCTCATTCTTAACTTCACTTAACAGAACCTTTTCTAGGTTCCTGTCCTTCCTTTGACTAGAAGGTCATCTTTGGACTTTCTCTTCTTCCAATTTCTTGGATTTATGGGGTTTTCCTTAGCTTGGGACTTGCTATCTGTCCCCTTTTAGGCTGCTTCTGCTTCACAGCTGTCTTCAAACCAACAAACTCAGACAGCTTCCAAAACAAACTGCTGTTTTCCTTCTTCTGCATGTGTATCTGTGGGAGGGACCTGCCTCTCCACCGCCGCCTCCCCCCCACCTCCACCACCGTTGCTAGGCAACAGTTTAATTTTTCTGCCATTGTCTGTTTAACCTAGCTGCAACAGTCATAAAAAACCTCATTAGAAATGCAAGCACTCTTTTAAAGTGAAACTAAAACTCCTTTTGACCTTTCTCAACACAGAGATACAGAAATATAAATGAAACTTAAACTTTAAAGCTAAAACTCATTCCTAACACCCATAAATGCCAATATAACTTACTTAAACTCTCTCTCTTTCCTAACACTGGACTAGTAATATAGAGACCCATCCAATGCTCTCAGGACGATGGTTCAAGTCCCACCATGGCACCTGGTGGAATTTGAATCCAGTTAATAAATCTGGAATACAAATAATGCTCAGTAATGCTGAGCATGAAACTATTGTCGATTGTCTGGTTCACTAATGCCTTTTAGGGAAAGAAACCTGCCATCCTTACCTGGTCTGGCCAACACGTGACTCCAGACCCATGGGCTGACCCTGAAATGGCCCTAATAAGCTACTCAGTTCACGGGCAGTTAGGGATGGGCAACAAATGCTGGCCTTGCCAGTGATGCCCACATCCCATAACAGAATTAAAAAATTAGCATTTGTGAAAGGCGTGTAATCAGATGTCATGTGATCCGATTGGCCCCCAACTAGAGTTGCAACTTGGATACAGCTGACGTCTAAGTTTTGAGTTGATGATTTGACCCCTGACGCGCTAGCTTGGTCAGGAATACGGGTCACTGTGGAACAGGAAAACATTTTTGTGATGGGCTGTATTTTTCCTCCCAGGGTATCCCATTGGTGAATTTTGATTGGGGTTGCCAAATCTGGCTGGACATATTCTGGGTGATGTCATCAGATCTTCAAGTGCCCCTCCCCTGGACTCCTGCCATTGGTCACCCACCTTATCAATCATCATGGAGCCTTGCCTTCAGACTTTTCAATGTGTCCTGGTTTTAACTTTTGAAACTCTGGTCACCCCTTGACATCTCCTCAATATCCCAGGACAGTGGTCAACATTTTCTCAACCCTGGATCTAAATGATGGTCCAGACCCTCTCTCAGCCGGGTTGGGAGCAACAAGGCTACCCAATTCCCCAGGACCAGGCTCTCACTATATTTCAGGCTGAGCCCCGCTCCTGCCTTGAAACCTTGCCTGGGAATGGGGTGGCCTTTCACCAAGAGCTAACCCCGTGGCGCTCCCCACCTGCATGTCTTCCATCTCAGAAGTGCCGCAAGCCAAAACAATCCCCAGGCTCCAAAGAGAGACCGGTGGCCTCAACCCAGCTCTGGGGGCTGCCACCTTTACCAGGCGTTGAACCGGCACTCTGTGACCGTCCAGCCGCAATCGATCCCTCACCAGACAGAAGTTCCAACTGCCTGCCAACTCCATCCACTCATTCACTCTATATCCATTAACATTTCGTATATCCTAATCTCGTAGACTGCTTTCAGCGGCTGCCGGGAGTCAGACACAGCAGGTGGATTGGTGACCCTAATTTTGATATCATTACAACATGAGGCCTCGTGTATAAAGGTTTCATGACCTAAAGTTTCTCAAAGCATTTGCACCATTGAGTTTCGTCTTATCAGCTTCCAAGTGTAGGTCTCCCACAGCTGAAGGCAGCAGTAATGCAACTCTCTCAGGTTTGCTAAGGCTGTTGGGAAATTTGTTAAAATAATTCTTTCACACTGCAAGCCTTAATGTCTCTGGAAAGTTTACCTTAGAGCCTTGTGTGGCTCAGTGGGTATGAGGAGCAGGAGTAGACCGCACAGCCTGGTGAGCCTCCTCTGCCATTCAATACAATCATGGCTGATCTCAGGCTTCAACTCCATTTTTCTGCCTGCTCCCCATAACCCTTGAGTACATTCAAAGATGGAGCATCCAGAGCCCTCTGGGGTAGAGGATTCCAAAGATTCATAACTCTTTGAGTGAAGAAATGTCTCCTCATCTTGGTCCTAAATGACCGTCTCCTTATCCTGAGACTGTGCCCCCCCAGGTTCTCCATTCTCCAGACACTTAGTGTCCACCCTGTCAAGCACCTTCCAAATCTTGAATGTTTCAATGAGATCGTCTCTCATTCTCCTAAACTCCAGGGAATATAGACAAAATTTACTCAACCTCTCACCATAAGGCAACCCCCAGTGACCAATCTAGTGAACAGTACTTTTGCCTTTAAGGCAGGAGTTGAAGTCCCGGTCCAGGGACTTAACCACATAACCTTGACTGGCTCTCCCGGTGCAGCACTAAGAGAGTACTGCTGTCGGAGGTGCTATCTTTCAGATGAGATGACCAACTGAGGACGCTACGGTCCTCTCAAGTTGATATAAAACATCTCACCACATATTTACCACTAACATTAACACACCATTTGTCTTTTAGTTCATGAAATCTTTGCCAGTCACTCCTTTGTCCCCATTTATCGCTGGCCTTCTATCCAGCTCCACCTGCCCCACCCCCTCAAAACAGTATAAATTTCATTACATTTCCACTTCTCTTCAGCTCTGAAGAAGAGTCATGTGGACTCAAAATGTTAACTCTGTTTCTCTCTACGTGGATGCTGCCAGACCTGCTGAGTTTTTCCAGCATTTTCTGTTTTTGTTTCACATTTTGAAGAAGGGGAGTTCTCCTCAGTGTCCTGGCCCACACACCTGTCCCTCAATTAATATCTAGATCAGATTATCTGATCATTTAGGTCTTTGCTATTTATGGAAGCTTATTCAAATTCGCTATGGTGTTTCTTGCATTACAATTACATTGTGCTTTAAAAATAAAAGAAACATTACGAGCTTGCCTTGACTGATTGTTTTAAATTGGTTGTTGGTGTAGCTATAAGCGCACTCAGGATTGTTCAGCAAGTGCTGTCCAATCACAGAATCACATCTAACAACAGACATTTTGTTTTGTGTTTTGGCAAGCGCAGGCTGGCTGAGCATGTTATGTACTCAGCCTATTATGAACAACTGAAGGAACATTTTCTTTGATTCATTCAGCCAATCACTGGGACTTGCAGCCTATGTTCCTAACATGGTGCCGACACTGAATTTTCACTAATAGTATGCTGCTATAAGCCCAAAAATATGTTCCTGCCAGACAATTGAACAATGTCTTGCATGTATTTAATTTCTGATGTGATGCTTTCTCCATGGCAACGCCTCAGCCAATCAAAGTCGATATGCAAACCAATCAGCACCCTTTTCTCCTGTTGTATACATTGCTCCAATCATTTGAAATTTGGCATTCTTGCATTTGTCCTGATGAGTGCAAGATGAAAAACTTCAGTGACATGCAATATAAAAGCAGAAAAGATCCCCCTGGTGTCCTGGACAATATTTATCCCTCAACCAATATCACTAAAACAAATTATCTTGTCATTTATTTCATTGCTGGTTTTGGGACTTTGCTGTGCACATATTGGTTGCTGTGATTCCTACATTAAAACAGTGACTGCATTTCAAAAGTACTTCATTGGCTGTAGACTGCTTTGGGGCATCCTGAACATGTGAAAAGCGATATAAATGCAAGTTTGTTGTCTCTTGGGCCAAGTATCTTGTCAAAGGTCATAGAACTGACTTCACACATGAGAAATGGCCACTTGAACAAGGTGGAGATTGGGGCCATTGTCGGATATTGCACCTTGAAAAATTATTTCAAAGGGTGGAGAAATCTGGAATTATCTTCCCTGAAAAGGCTAAGGATGCTGGAAGGGTGTAATTACAGCTTTTAAGACTCAGGCTAATAGATTTCAGTTGGGTAAGAATATCAAGGGGTATGAAGCAATGGGGTCTAGTTGCAGATCGGCCATGACCTAACTGAATGTCAGGGCAGGCTCAAGAGATTGGCTGGCTTAACCCTGTTGAGGAGGGTAGGGGAAAAAAATTTGGGGCGGAGATTTGGGGAATATGGGGCAGGGCATTTTTCCTTCCAGTTTGGAGTAATGTTTCTACTGCAGTGTAAATGGGAGGCAGATGGGATGAAGAATGTAGGTTTCTGGAGAGTTCCTCTCAACCCGTTCTAAGATCATCATGTCAATGAACAGCTAGAACCCAGCCAAACCAAAATTAATTTACTTCTGTATAGATCTCTGCTCTGGTTTTGTACTTTCAAAGCCTTTGATTTTTTTTTTTGAGTGAAAATGTTCTTCTATACCAGCCTGGTAAATTGCAGTCAATGTAGAATTCCTTTATTTCTGTGCTCCAAGCATTTCTCTCTTGAAAGCATGTGGACTCTTTGTACTCTGTCTCCTTTCTCCTCCCATGCTGTGTTTCATTGATTTTCTGTACGAAGATGCTTTATATTGTGTGTTCTTTTCAGTAATGTTCTTGCACTGGATGACATGTCAAACAAATGGTGCAACGATTGTGTATTATGTACGAGGTGCTATTACGCAGTTGAGCTTTTAATTGAAATAGTTTTTTTTTTTCCCAATGGCTCCTTCAACTGCGATTGCATTATCAAGACACCATGGTTCGGGTTTCGAGATTGGATTTAAACACCATTCAAAATCAAGTTTTATCACTGTTCTATTTTGCAAACTGAACCTTGTAATTTTCAAACTATTAACGCCTGGGCTCCTCAAAGATGAATGTCTTCTGACAAAAATGGCTTGGAGACATCTTAGTCAATTAAGCAGAAGGTTATTAGGCTCCGTAAAGCTTTTGGAACTAACTTTTCATTGAGAGCCATGGGATTTAGGCCAGAAGTTACCATTTCCTCAAATATAACTTATTTCAAATGTTAGCATTCTGGGGATGTGGAAGTTGCTGGCAAGGCCAGCATATGGGCCCATCTCTAATTGCCCTTGACAACGTAAGAACATAAGAAATGGGAGCAGGAGTAGGCCATTCAGCCCCTCAAGCCAGCCCCACCATTCAATAAGATCATGGCTGATCTGCCCCAGGCCTCAACTCCTCTTTCGTGCCAGCTCCTCATAACCCTCAATTCCCCAATATTTCAAAAATCTATTTACCTCCTCTTTAAATACTTTCAGTGACCCGGCCTCCACAACTCTCTGGGCTAGAGAATTCTGGACATTCACTACCCTCTGAGAGAAGAAATTCCTTCACATCTCAGTTTTAAATGAGTGTCCCCTTATTCTGTAACTATGTCCCCCTAGTTCAAGATTCCCCCACTAGTGGAAACATCTTCTCAACATCTACCCTGTCAAGCCCCCTCAGAATTTTGTACGTTTCAATAAGATCACCCCTCCTCCTTCTAAACTGTAATGAATAAAAGCCTATCCTGTTAAGCCATTCTTGGATAAGTCAACTCCTTCATCCCAGGAATCAGCCTAGTGAACCTCTTTTGAACTGCCTCCAAAGCCAGTATATCCTTTCTCAAATACGGAGACCAAAGCTGTACACAGTACTCCAGGTGCAACCTCACCAACACCCTGTGCAGTTGTAACAAGACTTCCCTATTTTTAAACTTCAACCCCCTAGCAATACAGGCCAAAATTCCATTTGCCTTCTTAATTACTTGCTGCACCTGCATGCTAAATTTTTGTGTTTCATGCACAAGAACAGCCAGATCCCTCTGTGCTGTACTTTATTGGAGTCTCTCTCCATTTAAATAATAGTCTGCCTTTTGATTCTTCCTACCAAAGTGCATCACTTCACACTTTCCTACATTAAACTCCATCTGCCAAGTTTTTGCCCACTCACTCAGCCTGTCTATATCCCCTTGCAGATTCCTTATGTCCTCATCACAACTTGCCTTCCCACTTATTTTTGTGTCATCAGCAAATTTGGATACATTACACTCTGCCCCTCCTCCAAGTCATTTATATATAGTAAATAATTGAGGCCCTAGGACTGATCCTTGTGTCACTCCACTAGTTACATCTTTCCAACCTGAAAAAGACCCATTAACCCCACTCTCCATCTTCTGTGCGTTAACCAATCCTCAATCCATACTAATACATTACCCACAATACTATGGGCTCCTATCTTGTGCAATAACCTTTTATGTGGCACCTTATCGAATACCTTCTGGAAATCCAAAGACACTACACCGACCGGTTACCCTTTATCAACTCTCCTTGTTATATCCTCAAAGAACTCTGGCAAATTTGTCAAACAAGATTTCCCTTTCACAAAACCATGTTGTCTCTGTTTGACTGTGTTAAGCTTTTCTAAATGCCCTGCTATTTCTTCCTTTAATAATGGACACTCACATTTTCCCAATGACGGATGTTAGGCTGACTGGTCTATAGTTTCCTGCTATTTGACTCTTTCCCTTCTTGAACAGGGGCATCACATGAGGGGTTTTCCAATCCACTGGGACCCTCCTGGAATCCAGTGAGTTATGGAATATTTCAACCAAAACCTCCACTATCCCTGCAGCCACTTCCTTTAAAACCCTTGGATGCAGGCCATCAGGTCCTGGCGACTTGTCTGCCTTTAGTCCCATTAGTTTGTCAAATACTTTGTCCATTGTGGTAGAGGCTGTTACGAGATCTTTCCTCCCATTAGCTCCTTGCTTATCTGATATCCTTGGGATGTTTATAGTTCCCTCCACCGTGAAGACTGATGCAAAACATTGGTTTAAATTATCTGCCATTTCCCTGTTCCCCATTATCAATTCTCCAATTCCTTCCTCCAAGGGTCCCACGCTCACTTTAGCCACTCTCTTTCTTTTCAGATACCCGTAGACGCTCTTGCTGTTTGTTTTTATATTTCTTGCCAATTTACTTTCATAATTAATTTTCTCCCTCTTTATTAGTTTTTTAGTCATCTGCTGTTGGTTCCTAAAAAATTCCCAATCCTCTGGCCTACCACTAGTATTCGCCGCTTTATATGCCTAAGTTTTTGATTGGAATCTCTCCTTGACCACCTTTGTTAACCACAGGTGGTTCATCCTTTTCATCGAGTCCTTCTTTTTGACTGGGATAAATTTTGGCTGAGCTTTATGAAATAGCTGCTTAAATGTCTGCCACTGCTCATCCACTGACTTTCCCCTTAGTCTATTTACCCAGCCACTTTAAACAACTTTTTTTTCGTACCTCTATAACTGACCTTATTTAAGTTAGGGGCACTGGTTTGAGACCCGAGTTGCTCGCCCCCAAACTGAATTTGAAATTCTACCACATTGTGATCGCTACCCCCTAGGGGATCCTTATTTACCCTACACCAATTTGCACATGGCTCAGGTAGTAATCAGGAGATTATTACCTTTGTGGTTCTGCTTTTTAATTTGGCCCCGAGCTGCTCGTAGTCCCTCAGGAGAACCATTTTCCTAGTCCTACCTATGTTGTTGGTACCTATGTGGACCATGACAACTGGATCCATCCCCTCCCACTCCAAGTTCCTCTCCAGCCAAGAAGAGATGCCCTTAGTCTTGGTACCAGGTAGGCAACACAGCCTTCGAGACTCTCTGTCTTTGCTGCAGAGGACAGTATCTAATCCCCTAACTAGGCTATACCCTATTACTGCAAATTTCTCTTTTCTTCCCCTATTTCAATGGCACTCTGTACCACGGTGCTGTGGTCAGTTCGATTACCTCCCTGCAGTCTGTGCCCTTGTCCACACTGGAAGCAAGAACCTCATACCTATTGGACAAGGGAACTGGCTGAGTCTCCTCCAAAGCTAAATTTTGGATCCCCATACCTGCCTCACTCGCAGTCACACCCTCCTGTCCCTGACCATGGTACAAATTCGACGTAATTAATCTAAGGCGTGTGACTGCACCCCAAAACACAGTGTACAGGTAACTCTCCCCCTCCCTGAGTCACAGTGTCTGCAGCTCAGACTCCAGCTCGTCAACTCTGAGCTGAAGTTCCTCGAGCAGCCAACACTTGCTGCAGATGTGGTCACCACAGATCACAACAGCGCCCACCAGGCCCCACATACTACAGCTGCAACACATCGCCTGCCCAGCCATCTCTATTCTTATAATTAATTAATTTGGATGTTAAATATTTTAAAAGTGAATTTCCTAACTGCACGCTTCAGCTGTAATTACATCTCCTGATTTAAATCACTTGGCCAACCAAATGAGACACAGAAGAGATACCCACCATCACCTACCTAATTTCCTTTGACATCACACTTCTGCTCTAAAAGGTAGAAACAGATCCTCTTCTCGCACTCACCTCTAGGTGCTGCTGACTGCCTGTCCCAGGGTCCTCCTTTTGCACCCTCCTCCTGACAAGGTGATTGTGGGCTGCCTTCTTGAGCTACTGCAGTTGGGGGATTTGGTTGCATAGTGGTAAGGTCACTGGACCAGTAATGCAGAAGCCCAGGCTAATACTCTGTGGACACGGGTCCAGTCACGGCAGGTGGTGAATTTAAATTCAATTAATGACTCTGGAGTTGAAAGCTAGTCTCAGTAATAATAACTATAAAGTATCATCAATCGTTGTTAAAAACCCATCTGATTCACTAATACCCCTTAGGGAGGGAAATCTGCAGCCCTTACCCCGGTTGGCAAACATTTGACTCCAAACTCACAGTAATGTGGTTGACTATTAATTGCCCCTGAAAGGCCTAGCAAGCCATTCATTTCTAGGGTAATTAGGGACGGGCAACAAATGCTGACCTTGCCAGCAATGTCCATGTCCCATGAAAGAGTGAAATAAAGAAGCCCATGTGGTGAAGGTACACCCCCAGCTCTGTCAGTGAGGGAGCTCCAGGGTCTTGGCCCAGCGATGATGATGGAACAGTGATATATTCCCCAGTGATATATTCACTGAAACCCTTCAAATCTGAGGCACTGGGAGCCTTCAGTTTCGAATTAAACTGTAGATCTTGCTCCCACAAACACGCAGGAGAATCGCTCTCCTCTTTTCCTCCCCACATGATTTCATTGGCTTGAAAGGTCGAAGGCTGGACGGGGAACTTGGAAATGATGGTGCTTCCATGCTGCTCCTATCCTTATACTTCTAGATGTTGAAGCTCATGGACTTGGGAGTTGCTTTTGAAGAAACATTACTGTACATGGTTGCTCAGAGGTACTAGACTAGTAATCCAGATAATGTGAGTTCAAGTTGCAAACTGAAATTGAGTGCAATAAATCTTTTAATATGTGGACTTTCACCATGGAGTTGCTGTTGAGCTGTCATGCAGTGTGTTGTAGAGTTCATTTTCCTCTGTCCATGCTGATATACCACCCCCAACACAATAGGCTCTTACCTTATTAAGTAGCCTTATGCGTGGTGCCTTATCGAATGCCTTTTGGAAATCCAAATATATTACATCTACTGGTTCTGCTTTATCTATCCTGCTTGTTACCTCCTGAAAGAATTCTAATAAACTTATCAGGCATGATTTCCCCTTCATGAAGCCATGCTGACTCTGCTTGATTAGATTATGCATTTTTCCGTGAATTGAACCTGAACCTCTACATTGTGACTGAGGGCTTGGGTTGAAAATGTCCCTTAATGAGGTCTACTAATTCACTGAAACCCTTCAAATCTGAGGCACTGGGAGCCTTCAGTTTTGAATTAAACTGTAGGTCTTGCTCCCACAAACACGCAGGAGAATCGCTCTCCTCTTTTCCTCCCCACGTGATTTCATTGGCTTGAAAGGAGAACACAAGATATTCTATATATTGAGACCAGTCATCCATGGCTGGTTCAAAGGGATCGATTCTGCCAGACTGTGGCATCTCGGATGAGTATATCTTCCTTCTTTTTTAATGAACTTAAATACTCACAATTGTTGGGCGAGGTATAGCACCGAGTCTGATTTATCATTGTCGCCAGTTTGTTATAGTGTTGATCTTCCAGGTAACTTTTCTTGGTGGACACTTTTAACTTTATTTACAAGACAGCAGCAGCAACTACATGTGTGCATCAAACTCTATAACTAAAGAAGAACTCTCCTCTAGAGGTTCCCCGTGCTGCTAACTCATTGGTTTACACAGATCATATGATCTTACAACACAGGATTATTCCTAAAGCTACAGCCCTATGTTTATCAAAACTATAATTATTACACCGTGTTCCGACTTTCTGGATATCTGGTTAACACGCAGTTTTGCAGAAACCTTTGGTATGATGTGCCGAACAGTTTCCCATTTGTGCTGAGGGACACAGGGCTCATCAAAATGCCAGCCTGAAAATGTCTGGTCCCATGTATAAAGTGGATCCATACTTTATAAGGTCACCTCTGAGTTCCCTTTTGAGGCTGAAGCACTCGAGCTCCTTGCTCATACTTCTACCTTTAAGACTGAATTAGCATTATTAAACTCCTCCCATTTGCTCATTTCTCCTCTCCCCCTACCCTGTCTCTTCTATTCTTTCCATTCTTCCTCTCATTTCTCCTCTCTCCTCCTCTTCTACCAGTCTCCACTTCTGTCTGCTTCTCCTCCATTCTCTCATGCCTTTCTTTTCTCCACTGGCCTCCTCATTCCTCTTTAGTCTTTTTTTCCCCTTTCCACCGCCCTCTTCCTTTTCTCATTCCTCCCTTCTACACTTCCTCCCTTGCCTTTCTTCCTTTCCCCCTCTCTCCGCTCTACTGTCCCTCTCCCCTTTCCTCTGCTTTTCATTCTACCCTCTCCCCTTCTTTCTTCTCCTCCAATTCCGATTGCTCTCCTGAACTCGTTATTTAGTACAGGAGGGGTGGGGGGGTGGGGGGAGGGTGCTTTGGGCTCTAGACGACTTTACCTGGATATTGTTGCTATAGTAACAGTTTACACACGTCAAGCAAATTGCCAGCAATTTTGCACCCTTCTTTTCTTTAAAATGGCACTTACCCTTTGTTTAAAAAAGAGACCGATGATTGGATTTTGACAGGTTTGAGATGTGGTTGAATGATTCTGTAGCGGAACAATGAAAAATGTCCATTCCACATCCTGGTGATCAGAGGTTTCAGCCTGAGAAACGTCTGCCACATTTAAATCTACCACCAGCTAGAAAGTTATTAGCTTGGAGTACGATGGTTTGTCTGCCACTCAAAGCTCTCTCTCGCCTTGGTTGAATGAGTTCAGTCAGTCTAAATCTTAGATGAAGCACAGAGATTAAAGTGCAGGATTTTACCTTGGCGAAAGGAGATATAAGAGGAGATTGATAGGGAGAAAACCTGCATTTATCTAGCAATCTTCACGACCTCAGGACATCCCAAAGCGCTTTTTGAAGTACGGTCACTGTTGTAATGTTGAGATGCACAGCAGCCAATTTGTGGACAGCAAGCTCCCACAAATAGCAACCAGGTTTACTAATGCTGGTTGAGGGATAAACATTGGCCAGAACACAGGGCAGAACTCCCCCCGCTTTTCCAACTAGTGCCACGGGATCTCTTATGTCTGCCTGACAGGGCTGGTTTGGCCTCAGTTTAACATACTTTCCAAAAGATGGCATGCCTGACAGTGTAGTACACCCTCAGCATTGCACTCGAGTGTCGGCTCCAATCTCAAATCTCTAAAGCGGGACCTGAACCCCCCGGGTTTCCGAGTGAGAGGTGAGGTTGCTATCACTGAGCCAAGGTTGATGCCTTTGTCGTGACTTCCAGCCCCCTCCCAAACCCCAGCCCCATATGCTTAAAGCATGCTTCCTGCTCATTGATGCTGGAGTAACATTGGCGACTGTTATGAAAAATTATGTGGCCTAGGTATCTTACTGGACCCCCTTGCCCTACTTTATCTCAACTGCAGCGAGGCTGCATGGGAAATTTGTGACAGAAAGGAAATGAAATGTAAAATCATTAAGAAAATACACAGTTGTCTGCTGGCAGTGATATGGTGAGCTTCTCATTAGTTCATGAACAAGGCAATTTCATTGTCTTTTCACACAGTGAATTGCTTGTCAATCTCATCTATTCAAAAATCATCCAACCGTTTATCTCCGTTTATATGCACTGATTTAGTTATGACTGTCATTGAAGCGGAGGTAATTCTCAAAGTAAGAAAATGACTGGGAATTGAGGGGATTATGATTGGAATGAGGCAGCGAGCAGTGGCTGCTCAGTGTTTCAACTCTTACTCCAGGTTTGTTTTCTCTTTATTATCTGGTTTTTGAGTTGTGAGCATCGCTGGCAAAGCCAGGGCTGATTGGCCATCCTTAATTGCTCTGAGGGGGTGGCGGTTTTACCTTCTTTTCAAACTACTGCAGTCCATGAAGTTATTCTTTGTCGTGCTTTTGACATCACTGAATGGCTTCAAAAATTCATTATTGGGGTGTTGGAGTCACCAGCACAATTGGTGTTACAGGGAGGCAGTGGTATAGTAGCATTGTCACTGGACTGGTATTGCAAGAGACCCAGTGTAATACACTGGGGACCAGGGTTCAAATCCCACCATGGCAGGCGGTGCCATTTGAATTCAATAAAAATCTGGAATTGAAACGCTGATGGCTGTGAAACCATTGTTTGCAAAAGCCCATCTGGTTCACTAGGGAAGGAAGTCTGGCCTACATGTGACTCCAGGTGTGGTTGACTCTTAAAAATGCCCTCTGAATGAGGGCAATAAATGCTGGCCTAGCCAGCAGTGATTGAATAAAAAAATTATTGCCCAGCTGTATTTGCCCTTGAGAAGGCCAATTATCTAGTTACCAACCCTCCTGCCAGTGGGCAACAGCTTCTCCCCATCAACACCCCTGTGTAATTTTGAATTCTTCTATTAAATCTCCCCTTAACCTTCTCTGCTCTAAGGAGAACCAGCCCAGCTTCTCTAATCTCTCCACACAACTTGTGTCCCTCATCCCTGATACCATTCTAAAGCAACTGGAGTATAAATCAAATGGCTCAAACCTTCTGGACAGGGCAAGATAAGAATTTAAGTGCATTAGTGGGTCACTGACTGAAGCAGTGAGCAGTAGCAATGAGGAGAGCTGGCCAGTTCTTGGGGTGTATATCCAGAAGAATAAAATGTAGATCTCAGGAAGGGAGTGGGAGCAGTTGAGTTGCCCACGCAGAGAGCTGGCAAAGAGGTGACTGGCTGAATGGCCTCCTTTTGTGCTGTAACTATTTGATGTTTCTATAGGAAGCTTGGGCAAGGCACCAGTACTTGGTAAGTAAAGCTCATAATTCTGGTTGCCGTGTTACAGCAATCCAGGCAATGGAGGCAGTCCAGAGGAGAACAGCCAGCCAACCAAGCTCAAGGGAACTCCGAGATTGGTTGACGAGCATGGTGCTGGCTCAGGTGGAGAGGAGAAATCTTAGAGGAGAGATCATTCAAGCATCCTAAAGGGGCCAAATAAATTGTAATAAAATATTGAGATTGTTTCGAAATGGATCTAAAGATGCAACCCTGGAAGGGGGAGAGAGGATTTTTAACGTTAGCCAACGCAGAAGATGGTGAGCAAGCAGCATGGACTGATTGTGGATGCAGGCAGTGGGAATTATTTTGAGGGAGAATTAGACAGATATTTGAGGGATGCATGGCTAAAAGTTGGAGGATGCCCAGGTATCCTGGAGGCTCCTTTTCTGGTGCCATAATTTCATATCCTCTGAGACAAAATAGCTTTGGGGGGCAACTCATATTTTCACACTTCCAGCTGAGTTGTTCTCAGCCCAGCATCTTTGCCCATTAGCAGCTTATCAAGTTCCAATCCCTATTTGTTGCTCGACGTTAATTATTTATCTGCAAGTAGAGGATGTCACAGTAATGAAAGCAGACAAAGTGAGATGAGGATGCTCTGCGAGGTTGTTGATAATACTCAAATAGATAGAAGGATGAAAGGTGTAATGAGAAAACTGGCTTCGCTGTTGGGGATTAATTCTCAATCCCACCCACACCCCCCACGCATGAAATAAGAACACCAACTTGCAGTTATACAGCACCCTAAAGGTAGTAAAGGCTCCAAGGTGCTTCACACCAATGTTATCGTTTGACACCAAGCTGGGATAGCAGTTGAAAGAGGTGAGTTTAAAGGAATATCTTTTCAGGGAGAAGTGAGGGGTAAAGAGATTTAGAGAATCACAGAATTGTTACAGCGCAAAAGGAGGCCGTTCAGCCCAGCTACTCTTTAATTATAAAACTCTTGTCCTATTTTTCAAACCCTTTCATTGCCCTGCCCCTTCCTTTCTCACTAATTCCTCCAACTCCACCACCCTCCAAGATACCTGTGCTCTTCCAATTCAGACCTCTTGCTTATCCCTGATTTTAATCGGTTATCCAAGGTGGGGGGGGGGGAGGTGCGCGGTAATGAATACCCATGGGCACAACACCAGCACGTGCAGTAGAATTTACCAGGCTACCTTGCCATGGGTAAAATAACCAATGGAAGCTGAATGAGACCCCTAAGCACCAGTAATTGGCCACTTAAGGGTCTCAATAGGCCCAAGGGCAGGCTGCTTGGTGCCTCCCCCTCAGTATACTCCAGAATGCTGCACAGCCACTCACCTGCACAATTTAGAGGGAACATCTCATGTGTGGATCAGCTGATAGCACTTTAGCCTCTGAGTCTCTGGGTTCAGGTCCCACTCCAGGGCTTGAGCACAAAATCTAGGCTGACACTCCGCAGTGCGGCACTGAGGGACTGCTGCACGGTCGAAGATACCGACTTTCGGATAAAATGTTAAACTGAGGCCCCACCTGCCCTCTCCGGGTGGATATAAAATATCCCACAGCACTAAGCTGAAGGAGGGCAGAGGAGTTCTCCCCCGTGTCCTGACCGATATTTATCCCTCAACCAACATTACAAAAATCAAATTGCCTGGTCATTATCACATTGCTGTTCGTGGGAGCTTGCTGTGCGCAAATTAGCTTCTGCTTTTCCTATATCACAACAGGAACTACACTCCAAATAGTGCGTCATTGAGTGGAAAGCTCTTTATGACACCCGGTGGCTGTGATAAGCGCTATATAAATGAAACTTTTTCTTTCCTTCTAACATAAGCCATGGCCCAAGGAAACTCTCAGATTTGACCCCAGTTGGCAGAATTTGCCTGAACAACAACATTCCATCTGCGCTGTGATGGTGATATTTGTGGAATAAGGGGAATCAGCCAGGATTTCCAGTCCTGATTTTCTGGTGATGCTAACTGGAAGTGCTCTTGGCCCTGCATCACATCCCCTCACCCACACCGCACCCCACCCCTCCCCCACCACCCATGGTTGAATAGCCTAACGACACCGAGCGTCTAAGCTTGCACCTAACAAATGACAACCTGAGCAAAGGTACTTGACAAAATCTTCAGGAGGAGAAGAGAAAGTGATCTCTCGTGGCAAAATTCTTGGGCTGGATTTACCCTCTGGGAGAGGAAAACAGGAGTTGGTCTTGGGCTTTGTGACTTGGAGATATGCAGAGATGATACACCAGTTTCTATGTTTATTACAAAAGTTTTATTCAATGCTTCAAAATGTCTGCTCTCTCGTTCTTACAGCTGCTTGTCTCAGGGTATTTTTTCTAAATGGCCACAACCAGGCTCAACAGAAAGCAAGTACCAGATATACCTAATCAAATACCAATCAATTGAACACTACATTTGGGACTGTTTCCAGATCCAAAACCCATCCATGGGGTGAAACAGTCACTCCTCAGGATGTTTAATGAGGTGCCCAATGCCTGATAAAGGATGGTGGAACTGCTCTCAAAACTGGGGGGCCAGTCAAAGGCCTTCCAGCTTGAGAGGAGCAGTAGCCTGCAATGGAAGGCAAATAACAGAGAGGGCGTTTCAGCATGGAGACTCCCTCTCTCCAACTTTTTTTTCAAAGGTTTCAGTACAAGATTGGATAGAACTGCCTGACTGTTGGTGTGGAAGTGGGTGTGGCTGGTGTTGGGGGAATCCCTCTCAACTGCATGAGTTGCTGGGTTCATAAGTTCAATGAATACAGATTCAGAACATAGCGGTGCATCTAGATTGCCATGATATAGTGACGTGGCACAAATATCTATGTCTTTCTTGAGTGGCACATTAGTAAATAGGCTCACAACGTCAACTGAGCACATTGACACAGGTCGCAAATAATCTTCACAAAAGTGAAGGAATGTTTTGCCGTGTATGTGGAATACTCTCTCAGAGCTGATTGTAGTAACTCATTCAACCACTTGGCCAATTCATGTTGTGCAGAACCAGCCAAAGGTAAGATGGGGTCTAAAGGGACATCGCTTTTGTGTGTTTTGGGTAGCCTATACATAACGCAGACGCAGTGAGCTGTGAGGATGAATCTTATCATATGCACGACCAGACAGGTTGAAGAAATGTTTCTGTAACTTGGCAGTCGTGGATACAAATTTGGACACGTCATTAAGAATAATGTGTATTTTCTCAACATAATCATGCTTGTTAAAGGTAACTTTCTTTTAAAATTAATTCACAGAATGTGGGCTCCACTGGCCGGGCCAGCATTTATTGCCCGTCCCTAGTTGCCCTTGAGAAGGTGGTGGTGAGCTGCCTTCTTGAACCGCTGCAACCCCTGTGATGTAGGTACACCCACAGTGCTGTTAGGGAGTGAGTTCCAGGATTTTGACCCAGTGACAGCGAAGGAACGGTGATATATTTCCAAGTCAGGATGGTGAGTGACTTGGTGGGAAACTTCCAGATGGTGTTGTTCTCATCTATCTGCTGCCCTTGTCCTTCTAGACGGTAAAGGTCATGGGTTTGGAAGGTGCTGTCTAAGGAGCCTTGGTGAATTCCTGCAGTACATCTTGTTGATGGTACACACTGCTGCTACTGTGAGTCGGTGGTGGAGGGAGTGAATGTTTGTGCATGTGGTGCCAATCAAGCGGGGCTGCTTTGTCCTGAATGGTGTCAAGCCTCTTGAGTGTAGTGGGAGCTGCGCTCATCCAGGCAAGTGGAAAGTATTCCATCACACTCCTGACTTGTGCCTTATAGATGATGGACAGGCTTTGGGGAGTCAGGAGGTGAGTTACACATGACAGGATTCTGAGCCTCTTACCTGCTGTTGTTGCCACAGTATTTATATGGCTAGTCCAGTTCTGTTTCTGGTCAATGTTAACGCCCAGGATGTTGATAGTGGGGGATTCAGTGATGGTAATGCCATTGAACATCAAGGGGTGATGGTTAGACTCTCATGTTGGAGATGGTCATTGCCTGGCACTTGTGTGGTGTGAATGTTCCTTGCCACTGTCAGCCCAAGCCTGGATATTGTCCAAGTCTTTCTGCATCTGCACATGGACTGCTTCAGTATCTGAGAAGTCGCAAATGGTGCTGAACATTGTGCAATCATCAGTGAACATCCCCACTTCTGACCTAATGATGGAAGGAAGGTCATTGGTGAAGCAGCTGAAGATGGTTGGGCTGAGGACACTACCCTGAGGAACTCCTGCAGTGATGTCCTGGAGCTGAGATGATTGGCCTCCAACAACCATATTTGTGCTAGGTATGACTCCATCCAACGAAGAGTTTTCCCCCTGATTCCCACTGACTCCAGTTTCGCTCGGGCTCCTTGATGCCACATTCGGTCAAATGCTGCCTTGATGTCAAGGGCAGTCACGGACACCTCACTTCAAGCTGCTATTGCTTGTCCAGCCATCTATCGAGGCAATAAAGCGGCACGAGCGGATCAAATTGAGAAATGAAAGAAAGCTTTGAGAACGTCTCTTTTTTTCTGCAATTACTCCATTGTTCACACTGAAACCTATGCTCTTAACTACCACACTTAACTTTCTGCAGTAAATTTTGTGGACAATTAATGTCCAAATCAAACAAGTTCTTAAAAATAAGGAGGAGGTTGAGGCATGATGCCATTGTGCAAAGCAAATGATGGAACGCCATAACTGAGCTGTAACAAGCTCTCAAATTCGGAACCTGTGGCGTATCTCTTAATCTCCTGAATCTGCTGGCCAGTGTGAGCATTAATTGTGCCGTTAACATGTCGTTATTTTTCCAGCAAATAGGAAGGATGAGGAGATGCTGGAGAGAGTGCAGAAATGATTCACAAGAATGGTTCCAAGGATAAGGAATGCGTGACATGGATAGATTGGAGAAACTGGGGCTGTTTTCCTTGGAGAAGAGAAGAATGAGAGGAGTATCAATTGAAGCATTGAAAATCATAAGGGGTCTGAAGGGTCAAGAACCAGAGGATGCTGATATAAAATAAATTGCAAAAGAAGCAGTGATGACATGAGAAAAACCTTTATTACATAGCGAGTAGTTAGGATCTGGACGGCACTGTCTGAGAGGGTGGTGGAGCCAAGCTCAGTTGTGGCTTTCAATGGGGAATTGGATAATTATCTGAAAAAAGAAAAATTGCAAGGCAACAGGGAAAAAAGGCAGGAGAGTTGGGCTATCTGAGTTCTCTTGCATGTACACGGTGGACTGAATGGCCTTCTTATGGTTGTGTAACCATTCTGTGGTTCAATAAGTCTAGGTCATGGTTGAGGCGGGTTTGGGGGTGGCGGGCGGGCGGGGTTGGGGGTGGTGGGGGAGAAGTTGGTGGTGAGTGTGTGGGGGAAGAGCCATATCCCCTTTAAACCGAACGTGTTCAAACCAAAGCGAATCCCCAGGGGTTCGATCGAGAAGGTGCTCCAGGAGAATAGATGTTACAAACTCAGCTCTGTGCAAGGCAGACCTGTCAGCAGTGATGCTGAGCTGAGAGGAAAGTTATTCCACTGCAAAGATGGTATTTAACATCAACAACAGGACAGTCCATTATCTTTTGAGTCGGAAATGCTCATTCAGATTGATACCTGACATTTATCAGTTGTTGACCTGATCTTTAAGTAGAAAGCAAGAGAGAGCCGCCGTGGGGGGAGGTTGGGGGGGTGGGGGAGCGGAGAGAAGGGAAAGGTAATGATGACACAAAGACCTGAAATGTCTGTTCCACCAGCTTACAGCATTTGTTATGCACTACATCGTCTAATTCCCTCCGGTTCAAATGCCAATTTTCTGCTATACACTGACATGTTTGCCTGCGAACTGCTAATGAACTTCAGGACATAATTTGCAGAATTACAAGTTTAACCAATTTGAAATTAAGTTTTAAATATTAGCACCGGGGCACCTTCGGAAGTCTTCATCCTGATTCAGCCAGGTTGCCGCCTCAGACAGTCAGACAGTTCTTCAAAGCAGAGAGCCGACCTTTCTGACTGCAAATATAGGCCACACAAGGAGTGAGCAAAATGCATAATTACTCACAGAGATATCCGCAGAGATGAAACCCTGGTGTTTACTGCACAGTGGGATGTGGCGCCTTATCTGGTAGGTGTAAGGTAGGAGGAAAAGAGAGCAGATTGAAATCATACAGGCTTAAAACTGAGTTTGACATTTACTTCAGGATCAGAAAGAAGAAAAAAACTCAGCACATCGCAACGAGAAAATGCAAATCCAGGAAGAAAATGTTCTGATTAATCTGAGCTCCTTCGGTTCTTCATTAAATACTAACATGCAGTTGCTACATAATCCAACGTCCACAACGGTGATGGGTGATGAAATGGGAATGACTTAAATTATCAGATGGATCTTTAATATAATGTTTGTAAGCTGATGTAAGAATGTCCTGCAATAAAGGGGGATGGGAGCAGGGTTACTTTAAATTGATTCAAATGCAAATTAATTAAGTTTCTTCCTTACAATAACATGTTGGAATACAGTATATGAGCTATATGTGGTCGGAGTGGCTTGTTTGGGAGGAGCAGGTGAATTTGACCTATGAGGAAGGACTCTACGGGCTGGTGCCAGCACCATCCTGCCCCCTCCATCCCATACCGCCCCCCCCACCCCGGCC
This sequence comes from Carcharodon carcharias, assembly GCF_017639515.1. Classification (NCBI taxonomy): domain Eukaryota; kingdom Metazoa; phylum Chordata; class Chondrichthyes; order Lamniformes; family Lamnidae; genus Carcharodon; species Carcharodon carcharias. Next base: position 11,948,037 of record NC_054473.1, read on the forward strand.
CCCACCCCCACCCATTTTCCCATCCGCTTCCAAGTGGCGGATGTTGTGTTATAGCTTCGTTTGATGTCTCAGTGATGAGACCTTGAGACTTGTATATTTAAACATGAGCCATTTTATTGTGTCATGAAGCTATTAAGGTATATAATATTATCGGAAATCATCAATTTTTTTTAAATAGAGGGTTAGTCTGTGGGTGTATCTTAATTGGATTGAAGACAGCTAGCCTGGGTGCTTTGATGTGTACCAGTTTTGGGATGTAAGAGACGTAGCGTCCATTTGTACTTCAAGGAGAGGAGTGAATTCTAGCACCTAGCTAGCAGAGACCAAGCAATTTTTATATTACTAATAAAATTGGTACAATGAAAGGGGTTTTGTTTTTAGAGAGGTGGAGTTCAAAGGGGCTGGTGATACAATGAGAATTTACATTCAATCAGCTGTGTTAGGTATAATAGCAGTTTTGCATGTGCAGTATAGAGGCAATGTAAGATCAAAGCAGCTGTAAGCCTACAACTGTCTCCACAGGAACCAAAGTGAAAGGAACCTCATTTTGAATTTGTGAGGTGAAGATGCTTTGCCTGGTGTCTGCTGAAAGTCTATGTGTTGCTATTGTCTTAATGGAGATTAGTTTGGGAATCTGTTAAAAGTTATGATAGTAGTAATTTGCAGCCATGTGTACATATTTAACTTGTGTAAATCAATAAATATCTCAAGTATTTTGATATGAAACCTCTTGAGAACTAGTGGTCTGATTCTTGAATTTAGAGTTGCATCTCAAACATACAAAAATAAAAATATAGGTTATGATTGTTGTTTAAAGTTTCCCTCTGGGATTTTTTAAAAACTCATCTTTACCAACTGCTGGGTCATAACAGCTGGCAGTCTTGAACTATATACAGATCTTAGTTAATGTCATGCATAGTGCTGCCATGCAAGTCGGCTGCTTCTAGAGTGTTCTCTCGGTCTATTACCATGTGACTCTATTACAATGACATGCAGGCACATACAATATCATACAACAGTGGGTAGCCAATTAAGGGGACTTAATGACCTATTTACACTAAATGGTGAGCCTGCTGCGGAGGCCAATTTTTAATTTGAAACTTTTAAAAGTTGTAGTGCCTCCAGATGGAGGTAGTCTCTCTCTCTCTCCCTTACCTGCAATGGTAGGAGGCTGCCCTCCCATGATGGAGAGAGAGCCTCCTATTGGCTCTCCAGCTTTGAGAGCCCACCCACTACCCTTAATTGGATGGCAAGCCACCCTCTGGCTACTAATTGGCCAATTCGGGGAAAATCACTGCAGGAGACTGTGATAGCGTGGGGTTGTGACCCCCTTATTTAACCCTAATGTCAGGGTTGTAATGAAAATATGATAATTTTTATAATGTTATCGGGATTTATTGTAAAGTAGGAACAGTGGGGTCTGGATAGCGTGTTGTGCCTGTGTGTGTAGGGGACTTAATTGAATTAAAGACAGCTGGTCTGAAGGCTTTGATGTATCAGAAGGGAAGCTAGGTTTGAAATGCTAAATAAGTAAAGATGGCTGAAGTTTTAGAATGTGAGGTGTAAGAGGAAAATTTACATTTTGAGATAAACCAGAGTAGTTGTGAATTTCAAAGAGAGGGTCAAATGTTACACTTAGTCAGAAGCCAAACAGTGTGCTTATTTTTTTCCCAAAGCTTACTGATAAAAATTGGTAATATGAAAGATTTTTATTATTAGAAAGGTAAAGTCCAAAGACATATTGAAACAATGGGATTTACATTAAAAAGGGAGAAACATGTATAAAAGGAGTTGAGGTTATGTGTAAGGAATGAAGGAACTCTAAGACTTAATAAGTGTGAAAAGCCTCCAGCCTCTATGTACCAAGCTTCTGCCTATAGGAACCGAAGCTAAGAGAATTCACTGTGAATATACCTGTCCAGGTTATCATGTGCTTTGCCTAAATCTATTTTGTTGCCTTAATGGGGGTTTAACTGGGAGCAAGGAGTTATCATAGTAGTAATTTGTAGACTTATGTGTGTGCTTAAAATTATTTACTTCATTAATAAATGTTTAGTTTAGCTTTATAAAAACCCGTGAGTCTCGGTAGACTCATTACTACTGAATTCAAGGCACACATCTCAAAATCAAAATACAAATTGCAAAACAGTCGTGACATTGTTTCAAGTTTCCCCCTGGGATTTGAGCAGTTTAGCATTTACAATCCACTGCGCCATAACAGATCCAAAACACAAAATCCTGCTCATAGTTCCCAAAGCTCTTCATCACAAGAAATTTGCTCACTTCATGTCTTGGCCTGTTCTAGATTCAATGACAGAGATCAATTGTAATGATTAGTCAACATTTATTGAATTGTACCACAACAGGATGATGGATCGGTCTTTTTTATCTAATAATCCTTGCATTCCTACATCTAAGTCATCCTCTTCCTAATTAGTCTGTCTCTTCTTGCTTATGGGATACATGACAAAGCTTAGCACTTGATTGATGACTATTCCCACACCTCCAGCCTCTAATATCCTTCTCTTTGTTACAGTCTTTCTTCTGTCTTATTAATACAGCTATTTTCTCAGAACCTCCGTCCCTTGCTCCTCCTAGACTCCAAAGTTCTTCCTCTACAGGGACCATACACACCGCCTCCTACACTTAACTCATTATTTCCCAGGACCAAGTTTCCATCTCTTAAAATCTACAGGCTGTTAAGGCCCAAACTCAATGTAGCTTGCAGGCTGGGGAGGCACTGTGATTCACCTGTCCCACTGGGGAGTGTATTACTTACAATCATTACATTCTTCTCCCTTTAATTTTGTCTTAACTCTCTTATTTACAAGAATATCTTAACCCATAACATAAAAATATATAAAGTTCATGCAATTATAGATTAAGTCCCTGAGGTGGTTTTCTGATTTGGGTAGAGCGATATAACTCTACGACTTGAGATTCTTCCACTGGATCGACTTGACCAGGAACAGCAGCATTAGAGACATCTTTAAACAATGGTGGTTCAGAATTATTTGCCTCAACAGTATGTCTATTCTATAGCATCTCAGTGACCAAAGATTTGACTTCAATTTCAGGTGGAATAACTGGTTGTTGGAATGTCTCTCTACTTCTTAGATGACCCACCTGTTTCCTAACAATCCTGTTTTCCACTTCTATTTGAAATGACAAAGGTTATTTCTTAGAGACAATTATGTCAGGAACATACTTCGGTCCAGTTCCAAAATTTCGCACAAAAACTGTCTCCCGCAGTAAATTTTCGATCTTTACTGTGAACATCACAGTTCACTTCCTAGCTACTCTGTTTTTTCTCCACCTTCCCTCTAAGTTAGGGAATACTAGACTCAATCTTGTATGAAGGCAGCGTTTCATTAGTAGTTCAGACAATGTTGAAGCTATAGTTACATGAGGAGCCGTGAGGTAATTGAGAAGAAATCTTGAAATTTGCCCTTCTAATGTTCCTTCGGATAATTTCTTCATGCCTGTTTTAAAAGTTCGTACTGCTCTTTCTGCGATCCCAAAGAGGGATGATATAATGCTGTTTTGACATGTTTAATCCCATTTAAATTCATGAATCTCTGGAATTCTGTGCCAGGGAAAGCAGTGCCATTATCCAAGACAATGACTTCCGGTAGGCCATGTACACTAAAACATTGGCACAGCTTTTCAATAGTTGCACACGAAGTAGGTGATCTAACTTCATACACATCCATCCACTTAGAATGTGCGTCAATGATCACAAAAAACATGGTACCTAAAAATGGACCTACATGTCATCTAACCCAGGGTTGATCAGGCCACTCCCATGGGTGCCGTGGAGCTGAAACGGTCAACCTCTGCTGTTGCTGACCCTGGAGACAGTCTTTAAACAGGTTTTCTATATCACTGTCTACACCTGGCCACCAGATATAACTTTGCGCGAGCACCTTTATTTTCAAAATGCCTGGATGCGCACTATGAAGCTCTGTCAATTGTGGTTCTCTTCCTTGCAAAGGGATGATGGCTCTTGCTCCTCACAACAAGATGTCATCTTTATCAACTTAAGTCAGATTTACGGGTATAGAATGGTTTTAACCCTTCAGAGACTCGTACATTTGACCGTCCTTGCAAAACCTGTTCTCGGACTCTTGATAAAATCGGATCCCGGTTTGTCCAATTCTTTAGCAGCTTCTCAAAGGAATCCTGGGGGAGAATTTTCTCCCCATCAGGCAGACCGATCGGGAGCAGGCGCGGGCAGGTGCAGAGCCGATTGCCACCTGCGAGCCGCTAGCGCTCTGCCATTTTACGCGGGCAGGCCAGTTAAAGCCCGCCCAGCATGACACGCGCCCAGTAGCATTCTACCTGTGTGGGCGGGGGGTGGGGGGTGGGGAGGAGGGAGAGTCGGGGCCTGCGCTCCACCGCGCATGCGCGCAAAAGAGTGCCAAAAATCTCCCTGAGGTACAGAGCTGCCTCAGGGAGATTATATTCAATTTGAAACAACAAAATAAAAAAAACTTTAAACATTATTTACGCATGTCCCCTCACGCAACAGTACCACATGATGTGGGACATGCTTATCAAATGTATAAAAACTGTTCGTTAATTTAATAAACCGTTCGTGAAACCTCATCCCGCCCGTGGATGAGGTTCCATGAAAAATACGAAGGCCGCCTGGACTTTTCGTCTGCCCCCCCCCACCCCCCACCCCGCCAACCTTAACGTTGGACAGGTAGCCCCTGTTCAATTAGGTTAATTAGTTTATTAACGGCCTTCACAGGCCTTTGGCAGTTCAGCGGGCGCACAGCCGACTCCGGTGCGCACCCGCCGAATGAAAGAGCGGAATGACGCGCGGTGACGCCGGGACCCGCGCCTGTAGTCACCGCGTTCCACTTTATGCATCGGTGTGCAGGGCCCACTCTCTCACACTGAACAGAAAATTCTGGCCCTGGAAATTCAACACAAGTACAGCTTCTTGAGGTACTGGAGCACCTGTAACACTATTTGGCAAAGGATGACGAGTGGGCGTGTCTGCATTTGTTATATGTACACCCAGATGGTGCATAGAGATGTATACGTATGCTGACAAAATCAAAGCCTATCTTTGAATAAAAACAGAATTACCTATCTTTGCATTCTAGCAGAGGCTATTGGCAGAATTGTTTTGTCTTCACTAAACCAACCCAACAGTGGCTTGTGATCTGAAATGTCGACAATGCAAATATTGATGGAACTTCTTTATTCCAAATATTTTGGAAAAGCCTTCCTTTTCAAGCTGTGAGTAACCCTTCTTGGCTGCAGAGGAGACATATCCTATTGACCTTTAGTAACCACCCTCCATCTTGTGTGACACACCGCTCCCACACCGTAGGAAGATGCATCACAGGTTAATATTAATCATTTTGATGGATCATAATGTACTAGCAGACATGACGTGTGTAAAAGCTTCTTGACTTTTATGGAGGCATCTTCTTGTTGTGTCTTCCAAGACCATCTGTGGTTCCTCTTCAATAATAAGTGTAAAGTGGCAAACACCATAGACAAATTTGGCAAGAAGCGCCCATAATAATTTATCCTGCCCAAAAAAGACTTGAGCTCAGTGACACTGGTAGGAGAGGGCACCTCCTTGATTGCCTTGACTTTCTCCTCTACTGGATGCAACCACTGGGCATCCACTCGATGACCCAAGTGAGTGACTTTAGTCACTTGGAAAGTACACTTCTCTTTCTTCAATTGTACCCCGGCCTCCAAAAATCTCCTTAAATCCTCTTCTAGGTTGGCCAAATGTTCAACTTCCATTGATCCTGTGATCAGGACATCATCCAGGTACACTACACTGTGCGGAAGTCCTTGCGATAGGCTTTCCATGGTTCTTTGAAAAATCGCACAGGCAGATGACACACCAAAGGGTAGGCGTGTATATTAGTACAGGCCCTTGTGCGTGTTGATGGTTACATACCCTCTGGATGTGTTGTCCCGGCTCTAGCTGTTGGTATGCATGGCTCATGTCCAGTTTAGTGTAGGATCTTCCTTCTGCGTATTTGTCTAATTTAGCAGCCTTGTTCACAGTTAATTTGTAGTCTCTGCAAATGCAAATAGTTTGATCTGGTTTCCTCATAGAGACTATGGGTGCTGCCCATTCTGAAAATTGGGTTGGCTGGATTTTTCCTAATTTCTCCACACGGAACAATTCTGCATCCACCTCCTTCTTTAGGGTGTTAGGGACAGGTCTGGCCTTAAAGAACCGGGGTGTTGCCTCCGAATCCACATATGTTTTTGTTTGTAGGCCTTTTATTTTTCCCAACTCATTTTGGAATACGCTGTCATACTTTTTTTTAACAGCTCAGGAACTCCTCCTGTTCTGACTTGAAACATTTCTGACCAGCTGAGTTTAATTTCTTTCAAACAATTGCAGCCCAGTAGGCTAGGCCCTACTCCTGTTACAACAACCACTGGGAGCTGGGCTGTCTGTTGCCTGTAGGATACAGGTGCAGAGGGGATGCCTTTCACCTGTATTGCCTCTCCAGTGTACGTCTTCAGCTAAGCCGTGGTTTGCTCCAGATTTAGTGGCCGGGTACCTTTGCTTAGGTACTTAAAGATGTGTTGTCCCACCACTGTAGTCAATGCTCCTGTGTCAATCTCCATGACTAGAGGCTTCCCATTTACTTGAAGGGTGGATGGCGACTGGTTTAGTTTTCCTGGCCTTGAGATTGTATATGGAATAGATATCAGTATCAGCAGCTTCTGGTTCAGTTGTATTGTGCACTCGAATCATCTTGGCCTGCTGCTCGAATCGCCGCCTTGATTTCGCCCTGCATTGCTTTATAAGATGCCTTTTTTTGTGACAGTAGTGGCATTCTGCCTCTTTAAATCTGCGGGTTTCTGGTACATGGTTACCCCCCACATTGATAACAATTTAATTTCTCAATCACTGGCGAACTGCTTCCGGTACTTCTTTTTGTTTTACGAGCAGTGGGGACTGTGTCCCCTTCGCTGTTGTCTCCCTGGTTTTCGAGCCACACCCGGCGGCAGGTTCCCGCCCCAACCGAAGAACAGCGCCATGTTGCAGACTCTGCAATGCCTGTCAGTCCCTCTCAGCGCTCATCATTGATAGCGCCATCCCCATGGCGCACTTCACGTCAGTAGTAACTCCTGCGACGCTGAATGGCATCGCCGTGTGCGCCACAAACCAAACGATCTCGCAACATGTCATTTAGAGCATCTCCCAAGTTGCAGTGCTCAGTCAGCTGTTTTAACTTCATGATGTACCTTACAATTAACTCACCCTCACCCCAGAGCTGAACTTGAGTCTTTGCATGATCACCGATGGTTTAGGCTGAAAATGTCCTTTCACGAGGTCTACTTTAAGGATCTGGAACTTGGCACATTCAGGGCCAACAAGGCTATGGATTAGATTATGCATCTCAGTCCCGCAGGCACTTAGAAGAATTGATTTCTGTTTCCCCCTCCGCCATTATTTCATTCACCACAAAGTAGAAACTTAGGCGTTCTAAGTACTGACTCCAGTCTTTGATGGACGAGCCGTATGGGTCACTTCTGACAGAGAGTGGCATGACTGGTGAGTATACTTTTCCCTGAAAAATTCAAATACTCACGTTTGCAAGGTGAGGTGGAGCATCAGAGCTATTAACCCTTGTCGCCCATTGTAATGAACTTGGTGTACTGCACAGGTTTCCCGTTAGGAACAGTAAACTTTATTTACAGAGCTCCTGATGAAGCTACATGCCAGACCCAAGACCAAGGCTTGGAAGCTCTGTCCCTAAGATGAGGGGCACTTAGGGCTGATTCGTCCGTACAGTCACATGACCCCCAAAACAATATGAAAGGTTTTTGCTTACGATCACTATAAGCAGCTAAAAAGCTAAGGTCTTGCAGAAACTTCAAGTTAATTGTGTAAGTTGAAAGAGCGTATGTGCTGGAGTTTCCCCGAGGTAAGAGACCGAGGGAGGTAGCAGCTCGAAATAAGAGGGTGTAGAACAATGGCGAATATGAAGAGCCTTATATGACCATGTTCGGACTGATGTGGTTAACATGGAATGTACATGATTGATCAAGAAAAGCACACACAGGGCATGACCACCACAGGGATGAGCATGTTTGGGCATTGGACGGGGTTAATTGTATGAGAGCCAGTTTAAAAGACCCTTCCATGGCTGAGAGGAAAGAGACCAGAGGAAAAAAGCAACAGATGAGAGAGAAAGAAGCCTGAAGACCAAAGATCAAAGCGGCAAGAGTATGCTCTTCAGTCCAGATTTAATACCGGTAGTGTAGCCCATGTTAAACTGAATCGCTGCCTGAGCTTATCACCATAGTTTGCAATATCATCTGAATAGTTTGCTGTAGTTGTGGACAGGCAGGTGCAGAGGGCCACAAAGCCTCCCTGGAAACTGCCCCCTGGCCTGGAACCTCCAAGCTGATGGTCTAGTTCACGACACCTCGTGGGGACCAGAGGCCACCTCTGACAATTAGTCTAAATAGGCCATTAAGACCCTTTAATTGGCTAGCTGCCACTTGGGGGTGGATGGGGAAATGCTGGGGGGGGTGCTGGGGGGGGTAATGGTGGTAAGGGGTTGTTGCGCTAGAGAAGGCGAGACGGTACTGACACCTGCCCATAAAATCCTTCCCCATATTCACCTGTTCCTCCCAAACAAACTCATATACTGTATTCCAACATGTTATTGTAGGAAAGAAACTTAATTCATTTGCACTCAAATCAATTTAAAGTAACCTTGCTCCCATCCCCCTTTATCACAAGACATTCTTACATCAGCTTACAAACCTTATATTAAGGACCCATATGACCATTTAAGTCATTCCAATGTCATCACCTATCATCTTTGTGGATTTTTGATTACGTTGAAACTGAATGTTAGTTTTTAATGAGGAACCAAAGAAGTTCAGATTAATCGGAGTATTTTCTTCATGGACGAAACTAAGTAACCTTCATCTGGTTTTGTCTAAACAGCTTCACAGTTGAACTTTCTTGCCACATATGCTCCTGCACCAATAAGGGGGACAAACCTTACAAAATTACACTGTGCACTTTGGCCCTCCACCTGAATCTATTAGTCAGAATATGTTCCTTCTTAGGGATTATTGAGTTGGAAAGAGGACAGGCAAATGGCTGTTGACCGGCTGCACTAGCCTCTGACTGACCCCTGACCTCTTATAGGTCCTGATCGCTCACTAACATCACCGAGGGCAGGATCTTGCCCTCCTTGGGGAGGCTCGGCGGGAACGGGCGGGGTCGACCAGGAAGCCGACCACTGTCCGCGATCAAGGCCGGAAGTTCGATTCCACACTGCCGGGCCAATTAAGGCCCACCCAGCGTGAAAGCCAAGCGGCAGCGCTCAGCGCTGTCTGTGTGGGTGGGAGGGGGGGTAGGTGGGGAGGCGAATGGGGGTGGGGGGTAGGAGGCGAACGGGGTTGGGGGGAGGAGGCGAACGGGGTTGGGGGGAGGAGGCGAACGGGGTTGGGGGGAGGAGGCGAATGGGGTGGGGGGAGGAGGCGAATGGGGTGGGGGGAGGAGGCGAACGGGGTTGGGGGGAGGAGGCGAATGGGGTGGGGGGAGGAGGCGAATGGGGTGGGGGGAGGAGGCGAATGGGGTTGGGGGGAGGAGGCGAACGGGGTTGGGGGTAGGAGGCGAACGGGGTTGGGGGGACGAGGCGAACGGGGTTGGGGGGAGGAGGCGAATGGGGTGGGGGGAGGAGGCGAATGGGGTGGGGGGAGGAGGCGAACGGGGTTGGGGGGAGGAGGCGAATGGGGTGGGGGGAGGAGGCGAATGGGGTGGGGGGAGGAGGCAAATGGGGTGGGGGGGAGGAGGTGAACGGGGTTGGGGGGGAGGAGGCGAACTTCACACATGCGGGCGAGCACGCGCTTGATAATCTCCCTGAGGTACAGAGCTGCCTCAGGAAGATGAAGAGATTAAAAAATAAATAAGAAAGGAATTAAAGATGTTATAAAACATGCCCCCTCGTGTGGTTCAATCACATGAGCAGGGACACGTTGTTCCTTAAATTTTAAAATTTTAATTGTCAATTTTTTGTTTGCTTCAGGAAACCTTATCCCACGCGTGGGTGAGGTTTCCTGAAAAGTGCAAAGGCCACTTGGCCTCTTCGAAAATTTTCTTTCAACGACCCTGTTAATGGCTTTAACGGGCTTTTTAATTGTCGGCGGGCAGGCTGCCAACTCCGGCACGTGCCCGCTGGCCGAAACATCGGGCGGCTGTGCATTGAGGTCGGGACACTCGCCGGACGCCAACGCGCATCATTTTACCCTCGAGCGGGTCGGGGATGCGCCCTCCCTCCCGCCCAGGTAAAAATTTTGCCCCCCTGGAGTCTGCCGCTGAAGGGCCTGGTGAGTGGGGGGGGTGCAAATTAAAGTATTGCGGGCAGGCACCGAAAAAAGAAAGCTCAGTGCCTTTCTCTCCCCCCCACCCACCCCCAGAATCTTCTTCAAAATGCTTACAAGTATGAAACCATTTTGTATTTTAAACGGTAACCAAGGGGTAGCGGAGAACCTAACAGTGCTGGAGAGGAGTTCTTGATCTTGGCAGCAGGGAGAATCGTGTACCGTTAATCAAAACGTGGGAAAGGCCAGGCAATTGTATTGAAAGGTTGGACAGCAACGTAGTAAAATGCTTGAGTTGGCATATGCCTTGCTGAATCCTGGCAAATTGTGAAGTAAACTGGAAGCAGTGAGCTATGAATAGAAGATTGCGAATGGTGCCGAAATATATTGTGTCTCTTTTCATAGTAGGATTAAGGTCTATGAAAGAGAAGAAAAGTCTGTGAGGTTGATGGCCAGTTCCATGGATGCTTCACGTCCGTTTAATGAGAATTTAATGACCAACAACAACATGCATTTATTTGGTGTCTTTAAACCAAATACATGTTTCAAGGCAAGCACACAGCTGTAAGGAAAACAGACACCGAGCATTTAAAAGAATGTATTCTTTCACCGGATGTGGGGTCGCAGGAAAGACCAGCATTTGTTGCCCGTCCCTAACTGCCCTTGAAGAGTCAACCACGTTGCTGTGGGTCTGGAGTCACATATAGGCCAGACCAGGTAAGGATGGAAGATTTCCTTCCCTAAAGGATATTAATGAACCAGGTGGGTTTTTACAACAATCGGTGATAGTTTCATAGGCGCCATCACTGGGACTAGCTTTCAATTCCAGATTGTTCAGCTGCCAAGGCAGGATATTGAACACATGTCTCCAGAACATCAGCCTGGGCCTTTGGGTTTCTAGTACAGAAACATTACTCCTATGCCACCATCTCCCCCCAGGAATAGGGAGACTGTGGGTTGGTTTTGAGAAGGGCTTTGAAAGGTGGAGAGGAGGTGAGTTTTGGTGACAAGTTCCAAAAAACTTCCAAAGAATAGGATCAAAGCGGCTAAATGCTCTGTCAGCAAGAAATATTTGCAATTCTACAGTGCCTTTCATTACCTAAGTGTAGTATAAGAGTCTGGCATATACGGTGTTAATGTGGGACTGAGTACAGTACCACCCACAGACTGATGTGAGGAGATACCTGACCCACACCTAGGGTCAATGTGGTGTTGAGCGGAGGTGTGTTAAGACTTAGACCTGGGGACAGCTCCTTGCCTGTTTCCTTTAATGTATATATGTCTGTAGTTACAAGCAGTCAGTTAGGACTTGCTGTTAACATGCAGGCTACGAAGACTTCCTTAACATACACATTCTGTAACCAACACCATTACAACATTAAGGACGTTCAAACCCACCTTGCAGCGAGCGAAGTACTTTTGAAGTGTTGTCACTGTTCTAATGTAGAAAACACAGCCAATTTGTGCACAGTAAGGTCCCACAACTTGAGGTGAAAGGTATGGTTGAGGGATAACTGTTGGCCAGGGCACAAGATGAACAACATCTCTGAGACAGTGCCTTAGGATCTTTTACATCCACCCGACAGGGTTTAATGTCCTATCTGAAAGACGGCACCTCTGACAGTGCAGCACTTGCTCAGTACTGCACTGGAGTGTCAGCATCGAAGATGTGTTTATCTCTAGACCAGAAACAGAAGACCATAAAAATGCCTAATCCCAATACCTTACACCAAGAAAAAAGCTTCAATGGGAGAAGATAAGAACATAAGAAATAAAAAGAGGTCAGTCTGCCACTCAAGCCTGCTCCATCATTCAATAAGATCATAACTGATCTTCTACCCCAACTCCACTTTCCCACCTGATCCTCATATCCCTTCGTGTCCAAAAATCTATCAGTCCCAGTCTTGAATATGCTCAGCAACTGAGGATCTCAAACTTTCTGGAGTTTTATAATTTTATAACCCTATGGGTGAAGAAATTTCTCCTCACCCCAGTCCAAAATAGCTGACCTCTTATTCGGAAACAGTGACCCCATGTTTTAGACTCCAGCAAGGAGGAAACAGCCTCTCAGCATCCATCCTGTCAAACTCTTTAAGAATTGTATACATTTCAATGAGACTTGTTTTACTGGCAGCGCCAGCATATATTTTCCATAAGGGCATAAAAACATAAAAAATAGGACTGGCCATTTGGCCGTTGAACCTTGTTATGGCCACGGGAGACTGGGTAAAAATGGCTGCCCTATTATACCACTCCAAGTCTGACCATAATAGAGTTTTGTTGTGAATATAGCGAGGATGTGCTTTGCTAATGCGGCAGGATTCCAAATATGTACGCTTTCAGATTGTAAAGAATTAACCAGACAGCTTTCCTGAGTTTAAACACAGAACAAGATAAGTTTTATTGACACGACTTCCGAAATAAAAAAACAAACTAGGTAAATTGCAACCACCATTCATACATCACACACATTCCCTGGGCTCAAACAAACACTAGTACAGATGGTAGAATAAGAGGATAGGTTTAAAGATGTTTTACAGTTTGTGAAAAAGATAAATCAAAGGAATATACGGTTAGCTGTCCTTTGGCTGGTCTCAATGCAGTGATTCCACATTGTGCCATTTTGCTCAGTTGTCTTCCTGAGTCTAGTTGTATGAAGCAGATTTCTGTGTTCTGTCCCCAAAAGATCTTGGTTTGTGGTAGAATTCTCTTTGCAGGATGGTTACTTTGCAAATCCAGGTTGTAGTACTTAAGAGAGAGAGAGAGAAAGAAAGAAAGAAACAATTTCCTTGCAGCTTTTCAGTACAGCATTCTGATCTCTCTTTGTGATCACTCTGGCTTGGTAAACAGTTCTTGAAAGTCCTGCTGGCTGTATATGCCAGAGGAATGTGATTACCCAGCCTGCTGTCGCCATTGTGTTGTAGAACAGGTAATTGCATTTTGATGTCTCATCTCAGAAACCTTTGAAGAGTTTCAAGATGATGTGAAAGCCAACCGAAGATGGGGTCTTTCACACTCCATGGGGTGGCCAGGGGTGGGGGGAGGTTGGGTGTCTGTTCCCTTTTCACCCCACTTGGATGGAATGCAATTTGTATATTCTAGCTGGCTGCTAGCCCTCCATCGTCTTAGTAGGATTGCAGTTTTTTTAAATCCAGCCAGATGAAGGAGAAATAAGAACTGTATCTTTTTTTTAAAAAGCACATCCTTGTAGCTACCTCCTCTAACATTCATTGAGATTATGACTGATCTTCAGCCTCAACTCTACCTTCTTGCCCTATCCCTATATCTCCTGATTCCCTTAATACCAAAAATCTACTGACCTTAAATCTCTGAGAAGAATTTACTACACTCAGGAATTAACACAACAGTTTAAATTGCTCCCTAGCTGGGGGTTGACTGGCATTGCATTAGCAACTATTGTGTCATTAAAAAAGCACTTATGCTGTTAATTATAAACACTAAATTTCTACGGAGAGTTCAGTGGTCAACGAATGTGCAAACTCAGCAAGCTCATGAAAATAAAGGGGAGGCTAAGGCCAAGATGCCATTTGCGCAAATCCAGAAGCAGAACCAAGTTCAAGAGATCAAACCTCACAGTGTAACAAAAACAGAATTACCTGGAAAAACTCAGCAGGTCTGGCAGCATCGGCGGAGAAGAAAAGAGTTGACGCTTCGAGTCCTCATGACCCTTCAACAGAACACAGTGTAACTGTTCTTTTCCCCGAGTCAGGGATAAGGTTCTGGGTTCAAGTCTCACTCCAGGACTTGAGCAAAAAAATCAAGGCTGGTGCTCCAATGCAGCACTGGGGGAGTACTGCGGTGTGGGAGGTGCCATCTCTTGGATGGATGAGACATTAAATCGAGGCTGCCTTTGCCTTTTCAGGTGGACATAAAAGGTCCGATGGCACTACCTCAAAGAAGAGCAGGGGAGCTATCCCTAGTGTCCTGGCCAGTATTTATCCCTCAATCAACATCAAAAGACAGATTACCTGGTCATTATCCCATTGCTGCTTGTGGGAGTTTGCTCTGCACATACTTGCTACTGTGTTCCCTACATTACAATAGTGCCTACATTTTAAAAGTACTTAGGTAAGAGTAAACTACTGTGGATGCTGGAAGTCTGAAGTAAAAGCAGAAAATGCTGGAAAAAAATCAGCAAGCCTGACAGCTCATGTGGAGAGAGAAACAATTAGCGTTTCAAGTTTCTGTGATTGGAAGGAGAGTCATACGGGCTCGAAACATTAACTCTGTTTCTCTCTCCACAGATGCTGTCAGGCTTGCTGAGTTTTCCCAGCATTTTCTGTTTTTATTTTAAAAGACACTTCACCGGCTGTAGAGCGCTTTGAGATTCCCCCTGGTTACGAAAGGCTCTATATCGATGCAACTCTTCCTTTCTTTTCCCCTGAAATTGCTGGCCAATTTGCACCTTCAAACAGCAAGCATCGTGAAGTCACTCAGCCTGTTTCACAGTGCGTAATAAGATGCTATTGTGTCCCCAGGGGTGGTTTTAACTAAGAGCACGGCTGGTATTCTGTCTCCAAACACGTTAGCCCGAATAAGGATGTCATCTTCATCCAGCTGCCCTGAGTAAGTGGTCACACAATGCCCCCACCAGGGGAATATGAAATGGCAAATAAGCGAGGAGAAGTGAGCAACATAACCAAAAGGAACTGCGTCAGCCAGGATCAGGATTCTTACCTCAAGCTTGTGTGGATAGTGAGTTGCAACTACCTCTCAAATTATTTATAGCAGATCATTAAACCCATACCCTGACCTACTTATGCTAGTTTAGTAGTTACGTTACCGACCTTCCGGAACAATCCAGAAAATGTGAGTTCAGATTTCACCATGGCAGTTTTTAAAAATCTGGACATGAAAATCTGGCATTGGTAAAAATTGCCATTAAGGTTTTGAATTGTCATTAAAATTGCAATTGGTTTGCTCCTGCCCTTTCCAGAAGGAAACTCAACAGCCTTGCCCTGTCTGGCCACTGTGCGACTCCAGTGCCAGTGTGGCTGTCTCTTAACTGCCCTTTCAGGTGGCCCAGCAAGCCATTTAGTCCTATCAAGTTGCTGCATCACACGGACTGCAGCGGTTCAATAATGATGGACCAGCGCCATCCTCTTGGGTAAACGTAACGATGGGATATAAATGTCAGCCTTGCCTGCAATGTCCACATCCTGAAAATACATTTAAACAAAATTCAGCACTGGGCTTTATGGACTGCATAAAGCTTGGGGTAGACACAATGACCTCCTTTTCTGCTGTCCTCTTTTACGTTTCAAATTACTTCCTAACCATTACCTCCTTTCATGAATCGTCGCAGTATCAGTGTTTAAAAATAAGGGCCGCTCATTCAAGACCAAGATGAGGAGAATTTTTTTTCTCTCAGAGGATAGGGAGTTTTTGGAACTCTCTTCGTCAAAACGAGGTGAAAGCAGAGCCATTGAATATTTTTAAAGCAGAGCTGGATAGGTTCTTGATTAAAAAGGGGGTGAAAGGTTATTGGGGAGTAGGCAGGAATGTTGGGTTGAGGTTACACTCAGATCAGCCATGACCTTACTGAATGGCAGAGCAGGTTTGAGAGGCCGATTGGCCTACTCCTGCTCCTAACTTGAAAGTTCGTATGCTACTGTTGTCAATCACTTTCTCAGTGAAGAAATTTCCAAGTGCATCACTAAAGTCGTCCATGTTCTGCTTGTAGACCCAGCTTCCGACATTCTCCACCAGACTGCCAGTGGCTTTGGAATGATTTCTGTATTTTGATAGCGCCCCGTGTCATTCCCAAATCATTCACCCTGAAGTCCTGTTTTCTGTCCAACTGGCAGCTGCAAAATTGTAATGACAAAATTTTTGCCAAACATGGAGTTGGACTCATGTCAATAATTATAACCATTATTTTTGAAATCCAAAATCCTGGAGACCGTTGAAAGAGTTGCTTGGTGCTTGTCGCTTTGAAGAAAGCTAAAGGAAAGATGGTCAAGATGGTTTTATGAGAGAAATTGTGTTCTGGACTTGGAAGGTCCAATTGTAAACCACTATGGAGAAAGTAAGGAGGTTGGATTGTGAAAGTGAAGAGTTGGTTGATATAGATTGGAGTGTTCTCCATGAACGAGCTGTAGATTAGCGCAAGAGCTTTCTATGCTTCTAGTTAAGAATATATTCTTTCAGCTTCCTCTTCTGATTAAGGACTGCTTGAATGAAGGATCCTCCACTACTATTTAAGTACTCGCATAATAGATGCAAACTCCACCTCATTAAGGAGTGTTTTAAGTATTTTTATGGATGATCATTTCAGAGAGCGATCATCCTTGAAGAACGTGTTGGTTAATTCTTCATATCTGACTTAAATTGTCTAAAAGACAAAGTAGAATGATGCAATCAAGTCATTCCCAAAATAGCATCGAGCCACAGTCGTTTCCAATGCAGACAGAGGCCATTTGGCCCATCAGCAAGAATTCTATGGCCTGCCATGGCGTGTCTCCCCGCTGGCAGATGTGGTGATTCAGTTAGGCGGGACCATAATATCCTGCCAGGCGAGAGGGGCTGTACAACCCTGGCCGTTGTAACTGTACCACCTCTTTGCCAAAGCAGTTCAAAACTAATCTGTTGTCTCCCCATGGCCCGGCATGAGGTATGTGTCCAATTTTCACAGAGAGAATCTCATGGTCTCTGCCACAACCATTCCCTGAGGCAGGGCACGCCTTGTTCCAACTCTCTGTGCGAAGAGATATAAAGGGATTGAATTTCCTCTTGTAGATTGGGTCCCATTTTTGGTTTGGACGCAGCCAAAGATAAGCAACTAACTCCATTTGTTTCTAAATGGCATTTAGCTGTCTTGGCAATGCTAACCGAACATCTGAGCTTCTGAGAGAAGTTGCATTTGGAATTGGGCGCTGGCTGTCATCAGCCTTAATGTTACATTTAATTATGTCCGCAGCACAATAGGTATTTACAGGGACTTAATGGAGCCTGTCAGAATGGGCTATCCTGGCAGCAATCACGGTGCCTGCATCCTGTGCCAGTCCGCTGTTCCAGCCCTCTTCCAGATGCCAAGTGGAACCAGAGGGTGGCTGCTCAGCAACAAGGATTACCCACAATCCATGTGGCCAATGGCCTCCCTCCGTCACCTGACCATATTTGGACGGTGCTGATACAATGAGAGACCTGAAACTAGAAACACCGCGGTGCTGACAATCGGTTCCACAGCCTGGACCGCTCAGCTGGGGTGGGATGTGGCTGGGGGTGGGGGGCGGGGGGGGGGGTGGCCTCCAGTACTGGTCAGGAGGCATCTCCCGATTCATGGTGGTCTGCTGCATCCTCCACACCCTGACCGTTATGAGGCCGCAGGCATTGCCACCAGGGTTTCAGCGACCGCCACAGGAGGAGGAGGAAGAGGAGAAAGAGAAAGGGAGGAGGCACCCCAGGACATCATAACTCCAGATCCAGAGTACGTCAGACTCTGGCTCCCCTCAAATAATCCCCAAATCATCGGTGCTCAACACTTTCCACCATAGCATCCCTCTGTTAGAAACCCTCACAGTGTGGAGAGGGTGATTTCTGCAACAAAGGGTAAGTAATGTTGTTCCATGAAGATTTGGGGTTGTACCTACAACTGGAGTTGAATGATATATTCACATCACATTTGGAGGAGGATGAAAACATTGCTTCACCACCTGGTGTTCCCCCCCGCCCCCTTCTTGAGGTGCTCCCAGATCCCCCGGCGTTTTCTTTATCTTTGCTGGTTTTGGTTTCACTCTCTTGTTTTGCTCCTTTTCTCCAGCAGCTACTCGTGATTCTGCCATTGACGCCTCCTCTAGACACAAACTTTTGGTTTCCTTCGTCCCACTGCCACTCCCTTCAGCCTTGCACCGCCAACTCTTTCGTCATTTGACCTCTCCTCGCTTCCGACCTTTCTTGGACCTTCCCTTTTGTTCCCCTCTCGCCTGCTTCAAACCCTACCCGAGATTTTTAAACTTTTCCCAATCCCGGCAAAAGACCCATCAACCTAAAATGGTGGCCAGGGTTTTCTCAGGAGGAGGTGAGTCCCAATGTTGGAACGCCCCACGTGAGAACCTCAGCCAGTATCGACGGGCGATGGTGCAGAGCAGCAACCGCCCCATTAAGGGCCTTTAGATTGGCCACTCGCTTCGGGTCGGCTGTTCTCGCGGTTGTTAAGGTGGGGCAGTGGTGGGATGGCCTCAGGGAGCTCTCCCGACAAGGCTGCTCAGGATTTCAGCAGCCCCACAGAACCCCCTGGCCCTGCCACCATTAACTGTGTCTCTCCGTCCACAGGCGCCACCTGATCTGCGGAATTAGATCCAGCATTTTCTGCTTTCATTTCAGATCTCCAGCATCTGCGTTATTTCGCTTTCGCATTAAAGTTTAAGAGGAGAGCTGTTATCAAAATGACGAATGCTTTGGTGGGATAAGCGGGGTCGAATTTCCTGGAAACAGAAGAAATGCCAGAGCCAAAAGCTTGGGGGTAACCCCATTTCGTTAGGTGACGGAATCGGGGGTGCGGGGTCAGGGGTCGGGGTGGGGGGGGTGGGGGAGGGGGTGGTGTGCATATTTGCTGGTGGCGGCCAATTAAATGGCCTCCAGCAGGGTCACCATCCAAATGGGGACATTGGCCCACTCCTGGGAGCTGGCAGCCCAATCAGAAGCCAGCAGCTCAACAGCCTCAGCAGCGCCAACACCACACAGTGGCCACTGGTGGTGCTGCAGCTGCAGGGAGAGCTGCGACTTGATGGCTGGGCACCCTTGAAGAGGGGTAAGTATTGGTGGGGGAAGACAGAGCCAGGCAGGGTAGCCCCCGGAAATTGGTGGGGGAATGGGTAGGATAGGAGTGGAAGGGGGGGAGGGAGGGTCCTGCAGAAGCAGCAGAGAGATAGGCATCGGGGTGGGGGGGGGGGGGTGCCATTTTTGTCAGGGGACCCTCATTTTGGACCATATGGCGCCCATTGAGAAGGAGCCCCCCCCCTCACAGGAGCCTGCTGTATTTCCTAGGCAGTGGCGAACACTTCCAATGCGGGCAAAATGCTCACGGAGATGGGAAGTAACCCTTCATTGGTTACTTGAGTGGCTCAATTGGGAACTCAGTGGGCAGCCACTGGCAAAATGGCATGACAGCGGGAATACGTTGGGTACACCCCCACCCCCAACACCACATTTTGTCAGGCTTCCTCGCTCCCAACCTGCACCCCTCCCCACCCCCAAAACATTTCAGCCGTGGTGAAACACTATTTCCACTAGTCGGAGTCTGGTAACCAGAGGGCGTAAATCCATCGCCCAAGGCGATGTATTTATATACAGAGCAGTAGTAGGATATGGAAAGCGCTGCCAGAAGTAGGGATGGAAACAGAATCTGTAATAGGTCTTAAAATGGGAAGTGGATGAATATTTGAAGAAGGGGAAAAAAACTTGCAGGTTATGGGAAAGGGGTGGGGGATGGGATCTTGTAGGGAGAGCTGGCACAGGCGCGATGGGCCGAATGGTCTTCCAGCGCTGTAAAATTCTTTGATTCATGCTCTCTCGGTAGTAATTTATTCCATGCAGTATGCACTAATGATGGACAAATTATTCTTCAGTCCCAGTACAATGCCTCTTCACCTGTACAGCTGCTAAAAATTCCATTTCCCATTTGTCTGCCACTTTGCGTAACTAATCCAAACCCTTTCTGCAAATCTTTCATTGCCTGCCTCTGTTGCTCAGCCTTATTTTAATGCCATCAGCACTTGCTTTTGGTCAGAGCCAGGTTATTTGCTATGTTTTTAGACGAGATTTCTCCCCATGGAAACTCTGCTCTTTTTTTATTTGCAGTGCAGATGGTTTCTGTGAAGATTAATTAGCAGATTTGAAATCTAACATGTTCCATATTTGAAACAATGGATCCAGAAGGTTTCCCATTAGTCTTTACATTCACAATCTTTTTACCTTCTATTTATTTCAACAGACGCTGCTCGTGGCTGCATTGTTCAAAATGGAGCAAGTATGCCAAGCGCAGTTGAAGATTTATAGACCAATTCTTCTCTTTCTTTATCATTGTGCTCAGTGAGGGCTAAGAAGAGTTATAAAAGGAATGGGCAGGGAGCTGGGAGGCGGTGTTGGTGGATGGGGGGGTTGCATAGAGATGGTGAGAGGGAAGGAGAGGAAGAGGTTTACAGTGGGAACACATTTCTCAGTTCAGTAGTGTGGTTGTGTTTCTCTATGTGGCAATATTGAGAGGCCCCAGCTCTTTTTAAGCACTCATTATGGGACGCTCAGTGCTAACCTGTACAGACACCCACGCAGACTCCGAGTTCTTAATTGACACTTCTATTTTAAAAACCAAACAGATTTCTGCAGCTTCTCTTGGCAGCCTTGGGAGTTGCTGGCATCCAATTAGTGCGATGCAGTTTGGCTGGAAGTTGCTCGTTATCCTCTGCTGATGGATAATATTTACAGGGTGCAGTTCTGTCACAGGAACTTCTGATACACATCTTATTAAGGCCTGGTTTAACCCCTGAGGGCTGTAGGGCTTCATTGCGGTGGTACACAGAAGGTCACTGTCCTTCACCACACACTATCAAGCGCTGACATTTCAATACATGTGTTTTGTGCTTTAGCCAAGATGAACCGCTTTTCATCCACGCAGAGTTCAGCAAACACAAGTTTTGCTGCAGTCACACACCAAGTTGTGCCCTGTTAATAATATCAACAACTTACATTCTTTGACATCGTTAAAATGTATGGAGGCTGTCCAGCCAAAAATAATTAGAAAAATAATTAGAAAATATATTCCGATGTTTATGGAGTGCCTGAAACTTAATGAAGGTTGGGACCAATTGGTACACGGGGTGCGCCACCAAATGTATGTGTAGTAGTTAGAAAGATACAAAGGGCATGAGAATGTAACGTAGTTAGAAGAGAGAGATGCGGCTTTCGCAAGTTGAGTGTAAATCATGATCTTCATCAGCAAATCTTTGCCTATTACAGGCTTTATAAGTGTTTCGCTCCTGATTTTAAAGCACTCATTCTGGGTACGTAGTCTCTGTAAATTCTTACACTCCCAACAAATGTTATGAAAAGGTATGGAGGAAGCTGGGCCAAGAAAATTCCTGAGGAGGGTTCACTGAACTGCCCCTTTAAAAACAAGCTCGAAGACATAGAAACCTCACAATGTGGATCTTGGGAATGTTGGATTTCCTTGCTGACAAGTCAAAGGATTTTCAGTTTTTTTTAAATTCATTCATGGGCTATGTGCATCGCTGGCTGGGTCAGCATTTATTGCCCATCCCTAATGGCCCTTAAGAATTGAGTGGCTTGCTGGGCCATTTTGGAGAGCATTTAAGAGTCAGCTACATTGCTGTAGGTCCGGAGTCGCATGTAGGCCAGACCAGGTAAGGACAGCAGATTTCCTTCCCTCAAGGACATTAGTGAATCAGATGGGTTTTTACAGCTTTCGGCAATGGTTTCTTCATTAGACTTTTAATTCCATTTGTTTCATTATATTCAAATTTACCGTCTGCCATGGCAGGATATGAACCCAGGTCCTCAGTGCATTACCTTGCGTCTCTGGATTACTAGTCCAGTGACAATACCACTATGTCATCACCTCCCCTTGTGAACGCGTTAGCTCCCAATGATGAAGCACTCTGCTTCTATTGGTTTTGCTAAGCCACTCCTTCTCTACATTTATCAGCAATCCCTCATGTCGAGGTTGATTCTTCCCTGTGGATGGCTGGGCTGAAGTGAGATGCCAGTGTTGGCTGTGGGTTTACTGATGGCTTATGAGTCCTATCTTAGCCTTCCAGGCTCTCCCAGAGTGAGGACGCAGGTTGTCGGCCAGTAGAGGTGGTGGCAGATTGTTGGCTCGAGCAGCTGCCCTCCTGTTCCCATCTCTCTCTCGCCGTCCGCTCTCAGTGGCTGCTCTTGCTGATTGGAAGATGTTGATGCCATCCTTGACGATGAATCACCATTTTGGCCGCAGTTGGGCAGCTGTTTCCCAAGTGTCGATGTTAATGGAGCAATGAAGCTTTGAGATTGCCTGAAACGTTCCCTTTGGGCCCTGTGTGAACGGGCTCCCTGGTATAGCTCTGAGTAGGGCACCTGTTTGGGCAGGTCTTGAATCAGGCAGCCTGATGACCCATCCCATCCATCTCAGCTGATGTGAGACTATCATGGCCCCTATACCTGGCATGTCTGTGTCTTGGAAAACGCTCATGTTTGTTCTTTTGTTCTCCCACTTGGTTTTCAAGATCCTTCTAAAGCAGCGTTGATGATGTTGTCCTGGGACCTCGATGTGGCATCTAAAAGTTATCCAAGCTTCAGCACTATACAGAAGCATAGGGAGAACCATGTTAGGCATTGAGTTTAACATCAGGTCTGATATCATGATTTTCAAAAACTTGAGTACCATAGGCTCATTCTTTTTTTCATTCGTTCATGAGATGGGGGCGTCACTGGCTGGGCCAGCATCTATTGCCCATCCCTTATTGCCCTTCAGAAGGTGGTGGTGAGCTGCCTTCTTGAACCGCTGCACACTATGTGGTGTAGGTACACCCACAGCACTGTTAGGGAGGGAGTTCCAGGATTTTGACCCAGCGACAGTGAAGGAACGGCGATATATTTCCAAGTCAGGGTGGTGAGTGGCTTGGAAGGGAACCTCCAGGTGGCGGTGTTCCCATGCATCTGCTGCCCTCGTCCTTCTAGATGAGAGTGGTCATGGGTTTGGAAGGTGTTGTCTAAGGAGGCTTGGTGAGCTCCTGCAGTGCATCTTGTAGATGGCACACACTGCTGCTACTGTGTGCCGGGGGTGGAGGGAGTGAATATTTGTGGATAGGGTGCCAATCA
Organism: Carcharodon carcharias; assembly: GCF_017639515.1. NCBI lineage: Eukaryota > Metazoa > Chordata > Chondrichthyes > Lamniformes > Lamnidae > Carcharodon > Carcharodon carcharias. The sequence continues at coordinate 11,971,218 of NC_054473.1, forward strand.
AGCGGGCTTCTTTGTTCTGGATGGCTTGAAGCCTCTTGCGTGTTGTTGGAGCTGCACTCATTCAGGCAAGTGGGGAGTATTCCATCATGCTCCTGACTTGTGCCTTCTAGATAGTGGACAGGCTTTGGGGAGTCAGAAGGGGAGTTACTCATCGCAGGATTCCTATCCTCTGACCTGCTCTTGTATCTACAGTATTTATATGGCAAGCCTAGTTCAGTTTCTGGTCAATGGTAACCCCAAGATGTTGATAGTGTGGGATTCAGTGAGAGTAATGTCATTGAATGCCATGGGGTGATGGTTAGATTCTTTCTTGTTGGAAATGATCATTACCTGGCATTTGTGTGGCGCGGATGTTACTTGCCACTAGTCAGCCCGAGCCTGGATAATGTCCAGGCTTCTCTGCATTTAGACATGGACTGCTTCAGTATCTGAGGAGTCATGAATGGTGCTGAACATTGTGCAATCATCATCGAACATCCCCACATCTAACATTAAGATGAAAGTCTTCCACATTGAATTCGATGGTGTACATCTTCATCAATGTCAACCTTTTGGAATTAGATAGCTTCTAAGATATGGGAAGTGAGGGACGTTTTCCAATACTTCACCATCACTTGAAGCAGATGGACTTGATACATTTGGTGTGGGTTGGTAGAGGACTTTGGTCTTCCTGGTATTCAGGGCGAGTCCCGTGCTTTCCTTGGCTGTGCTGATTGCATTATCTATCTGTTACAGCCCCTGTTCAGAGTGAGCACTAACTTGTGCATCCCTTAAAGTGCTACACTGATTTATGGCACTGGCACATTAACATTAGTACTGAAAGTAACAGAATGCTTCTGCTATACCCCAATTCCTAATGCAGCAAGCTCGTGTGGAGCGTAAACTGCAGCAGGGACATTATGATCTGAATGACCTGTTGCTGTCATCAATAAATACTGTAATATTGCAACCCGAATAATTGAAATAACACCTTTTCACAAGAGCTAATTGGTTCTCCTGAAGACCCTTTCTACTTCACAGGGGCGCTGTGTTATGTATATAAGCCAGGGTCTCCATTTTCTGCAGCAGCCTCTGATAGTAAGGAGAAACAATAAAAACCTGAGACACACAGAATCAGAAAATGGTTACAACACAGAAGGAGGCCATTTGGCCCATTGTGTCTGTGCTGGTTCTCTGCAAGAGCAACTCACCTAGTCCCAGTCACCAATCTGTTCCTCATACCCCTTCACAGTTTTTTCTTCAGATAACCATCCAATATCCTTTTGAAAGCCCCAATTGAATCTCTCTCCACCAGACTCTCAGGCTGTGCATTCCAGAACCACACCACCTGCTGCGTAAATCGTTTTTGCGCTCATGTCACCCCTGGTTCCTTTGCCATTCACCTTAATTCAGTGTCCTCTCATTCCTGAGCATTCCGCCCATGGGAACTGTTTCTCTCTATCATCACTGTCCAGGCACCTCATGATTTTGAACACCGCTACTAAATCTCCGCTCAACTTTCTCTAAGGAAAAAAGCCCCAGCCTCTCCAATCCATCCACCAAACTGAAATCTGTCATCCCTAGAGCCATTCTTGTGAATCTTTTTTTGCACCCGTTGGTTCCATCCACCTCCCCTCTTCCCCTGACCTCCACCTCCCCTCTTCCCATCCCCTCTACCTCCCCTCTTCCCATCCCCTCCACCTCCCCTCTTCCCATCCCCTCCACCTCCCCTCTTCCCATCCCCTCCACCTCCCCTCTTCCCCTGCCCTCCACCTCCCCTCTTCCCCTGCCCTCCACCTCCCCTCTTCCCATCCCCTCCACCTCCCCTCTTCCCATCCCCTCCACCTCCCCTCTTCCCATCCCCTCCACCTCCCCTCTTCCCCTGACCTCCACCTCCCCTCTTCCCATCCCCTCTACCTCCCCTCTTCCCATCCCCTCCACCTCCCCTCTTCCCCTGCCCTCCACCTCCCCTCTTCCCATCCCCTCCACCTCCCCTCTTCCCATCCCCTCCACCTCCCCTCTTCCCCTGCCCTCCACCTCCCCTCTTCCCATCCCCTCCACCTCCCCTCTTCCCCTGCCCTCCACCTCCCCTCTTCCCATCCCCTCCACCTCCCCCCTTCCCCTGCCCTCCACCTCCCCTCTTCCCATCCCCTCCACCTCCCCTCTTCCCCTGCCCTCCACCTCCCCTCTTCCCATCCCCTCCACCTCCCCTCTTCCCATCCCCTCCACCTCCCCTCTTCCCATCCCCTCCACCTCCCCTCTTCCCATCCCCTCCACCTCCCCTCTTCCCCTGCCCTCCACCTCCCCTCTTCCCATCCCCTCCACCTCCCCTCTTCCCCTGCCCTCCACCTCCCCTCTTCCCATCCCCTCCACCTCCCCTCTTCCCATCCCCTCCACCTCCCCTCTTCCCCTGCCCTCCACCTCCCTCTTCCCATCCCCTCCACCTCCCCACTTGCCCTGCCCTCCACCTCCCCTCTTCCCATCCCCTCCACCTGCCCTCTTCCCATCCCCTCCACCTGCCCTCTTCCCCTGCCCTCCACCTCCCCTCTTCCCATCCCCTCCACCTGCCCTCTTCCCATCCCCTCCACCTCCCCTCTTCTCATCCCCACCACCTCTCTTCTTCTCATCCCCTCCATCCCCCCTCTTCCCATCACCTCCACCTCCCCTCTTCCCATCCCCTCCACCTCCTCTCTCCCCTGGCAACTTGCAGCATAAAAAGCGCTTGAAGAGTCTCCCTTTGTCCTACTCCTGCCTTCTCTCAGTCATTCTGTCTATCTCTTTCTCTCAATCCACCTCTCTGTCATTCTCTTGGATAGAGTTCAACGTCTCATCTGAAAGACATCACCTCTGACCGCGCAGCAGTCCCTCAGCGCTGCAGTGATGTGTCAGCCTCGATTATGTGTTCAAGCCCCTGCAACGCCAGAAATCGGCAATGGCTGCAGGCCAGTGTGTATTTCAAGCCTCTTCCCCCCTCCAATAAGAAGATGAATGATCTATTACCTCAACTTCAAGTTCCCGCTCTATCCCCACATCCCCTGATTTCCTAAGCATCCAGAAATCTATTGATTTCTGTCTGGAGCCTACAACATTCTAACTCTGAAATATGAGCGATATGACCTATTACTAGCCTATTAAGGAGTTGCAAAACATTAATAGGCTCGTAATAGGTCATAGCACTCTTATTTCAGAGTTAGACTTTTGAGATAATATTCATTGCAATATTTAAACCAGATGGATTTTGGGGATGTCCTGAGGTCATGAAAAGCGCTATCAAAATGTAAATCAATCTTTCTTTAACGATGGTGCAGCTGGGGGAACAGACTCTTAGGCAGCAGTGTTGGTTGCTCCTTTCGTAATGTCTGTATTTCTGCTTAGTTTCTCGTTCTCCCCATCTCGCAGAGCAAGACTACTTATGCTGGGCACATTTACACACTGGACTATTTTTTCTATTTCAAGGCAAATTAGTCAGCAGTTTCTGATCGCACTTGTCTCCATTGTGTGGTGTTCAGTCAGTAGTTTTATACGTCGATTCCTCCAGGTTATTTTGATATAAATTCAGTTTCTGCATGCTTCCAAATGAGCCAGTGTACAATTGCAGTAGCAAAACATACCTGCAGCCTGTAGAGTGGTACAGCCTCCAAGTTACTCTTTCTGCTACATCAGGCACGCTTCTGATTGACGGGCGTTTTGCTTGGAATGCAGGGCTGTATCTTAAAGAAACAGCAGGTAGCCTCGAGATGTGCTAAAGCAGGTTTTGATGTCTTGGTGATATTATATTGCGCATCATCATGTCATCTCTGCAAAACGCTTTCATGTTTTGTGGAAGTGACATCCTGTGTTATTCTTATGACTTGAACTATCTATTTATGAATTCTCTCGCTCCCTCACTCAAGCTTCCTGTTAGCTTGTTTGCTTCTCTCTCACACACACCAACTCTCGCAAACTTTCAATCTCTCTCACTTGATCTCTCTGTCTTTTTTTATCAGGTAAGAAAGATTTGCATTTATGTCGCGCTTTTCAGACCACCGACTGCCTTCAAAGTGCTTTACAGCCAACGAAGTACTTTTGAAGTGCAGTCACTGTTATAGTGTAGGAAACGCAACAGTTAGTTTTATACACAGCAAGCTCCCATAAACAATAATATGATAATGACTAGGTAATCTGTTTTTTGTGATGTTGATTTTTTTTAAAAATTCTTTTCATGGGACACTGTTGTCACTGGTAAGGCCAGCATTTGTTGCCCATTCCTAATTGCCTTGAACTGAGTGGCTCGCTAGGCCATTTCGGAGGACAGTTAAGAGTCAATCGCATTGCTGTGGGCTTGGAATCACATATAGGGCAGATCTGGTAAGGATGGCAGGTTTCCTTCCCTAAAGGACATTAGTGAACCAGGTAGGTAGCTTCATAGTTATCATCACTGAGATGCTGGTGACCATGATTTTGTTAATAGAATTCAAATTCCACCAGAGCATTTTAAGCCTGGGCCTCTGGATTTTGAGTCTAGTAACGATACCACCGTCTCCCTTTTGAGGGATAAAGATTCACCACAACAGCAGGGAGGACTCCATTGGCCTCCTGCTAAATAGTTCCCTCAATCCAAGCAGGCAAAAGGGACCTTGGGTTAACAGCTCATTCCAAAAGCAGCACCCTTGACAGTGCTGGGAAGGAGAGTATCCCAGGATGTATTTGTGGGGGGCACATGTTGATCTGTCCAAGTGGCCTCCAGGTGGTGAGGACTGAGGAGGCAGCCTCCAGAGGAGCTGAGGCCAGATGGACATGTGAGGGTGTGTGTGTGAAAATGGCTGGTGATGTCCCTTGAGTTGGCAGTGAATAAGATGCCAGTGAATGTGTGATGGGCTTGTGAGTATGTGAGTTTAGAGTGATGAGATGGTTTCCATACCCTGGCAGCACGGATAAGATCATTCATCCTCTATCTGCATTGGATGGCCAACCTCTTCTGTGCAGCATTGGCACTTACCACCACTGCCATCGCCTACCAAGCCCATACCCTGCTGGCAGCCCCTTTGCAGCAGCTGAAACATCTCCCGTGGTGAGGAGGTGGGGGGGGTGAGATAGGGATAAATAAATGAGGCTTCGCTGGTGCGACCACCCCCAACAGCCCCCCCCCAACAAACCCCTCCACCCACCCCTTCACCCCTTCCCCCCCCCCCACCGCCTCCCCCCACCCTGGCCTGTTACCTGGAGGCCACCCCCAAGGACTTTCTAGGCTTCACCTGATCCGTGGGGCCGGTTTGCTTTGAGTAAGATCCCGATGGTACCCCCGACCTCACCCAAGCGGCCAGTTAATTGGCACTAGTTGGCTACCTGCTGCTGCCGGGTGGGTAGCCACTTGTATTTGGCGGCCGGCAGGAACATGTTCGGTGACCCAATGCTCCAATTCCAAAACTCACCCCCAACGCTCACCGCCCCTCCCCAAAGAGACCACCTCACCCGCCGGCAGGCAGGTCCTAAGTCAGGGTTGGCGGGCTAGCCAATCGGCCGGGCGGATGTCACACTGATGGTCAAACCTCATCCTAGGGCGTTGGATGAAACCTCCGTTCAGATTTAAAATGAAAAGAAACGTCTTGTGGGACTCTTTATTTTAATAAGGTCTGCTCGTCAGGCGCTCCGTTGTGCTGCATGGACATTGGTCTCAACATTTTTGGGGCTTTATTTTACTATTTGGCAGTCTGCAGCTCCCTGAGGCAGAGGTCTCCCTGAGGGAGATCAGTGGAAGCGCCCACCCGCGCCGGCGGTAACCTCCGTACCCACCCTCTTCCCACCCGCAAGGGCAGGGCTGAGCCTGCCTCCCGGCGCATTTCACGTTGGCTTGCCGTTAATTGGCCAGCCGGCGTGAGGTCGCGTTCATGGCGTGATCTCAGCTGGAAGCGGGTTTCAGGTCTGCTTCCGGCCGCGTCGGCCTCAGGCACTTTACCCCGAGGGTAAAATTCAGGCCATTAGCTCAGCTGACCAAAAATCGGTCAAAGAAGTAGCTTTTCAGGAGAAGGAGAGGGAGGGTTAGGCATGAAACTCCGGAGCAGAGAAAGCCAAGGGGGTGTGTAAGAGGCTAGAATTGGAGGGATACAGAAGTCTTGGAGGGTTGAAGGGGTTCAGGAGATAGTGAGGGGCAAGGCGGTGGAGGAACTTGAACACAAGACCGAGAATTTTAACTTTGGAGTTGTTGACAGACGCAGACCCAATCAATATAGGTCATCAAGCACAGGGGTGATAGGTGAATGAGATTTATGTCAATGAATTAACGAGATCCTGACAGTTAAATTTCCTGTTGCTGCTCTGCTCTAGGTTTTACATTCCAAGTCCTACAGCTTGAAGGAAATGCACTATTCCATCAAGTTCAGGTCAACCTGTGTTGAATTAAAAGCAGGAAATGCCAGCAAATAAATGAGTGCAAGAAATAAAAATTGTAGAAGGAAAATCTATTGGCTTATTGGCCAATAATTAAATGTTGGGATGTAGTGTGGTGTTGGCTTGACTTGGACTGTATCTGTATCCTGGGCTGGATTTTCGGGCCCCTCCCTTTTGAAGCACCCTCGCTCTTACTTCCAGCCTACGCTCCCTTCACACCGGAAGGCCTCTGATTGGCCCCGCCCTTAATTGGACGGAGAATCCGTTTCCATGTCGATGCAGGGGCCGCCCTCATGAAAATCCCAATGAGCGACTGTCCCCTCTCCCACTCTGGGCAGATTCGGGACCCGGAATGTTCCCAGCTTCCATTTCCCACCCCAGGTGAATTCGGCCCTCCATGCCCACAGTGCCTCATCGCTTTGTTTCTAAATTTCCTCTCCCCAGTTGGCCTGTTTGGAACGTGTTACCCGATTAACGTTCTCCCATTGGTTTTTGGGGGTGACTCCTCCCACACAGGGCCAGCTCGAGAATATAAAACCTCCAGCATCCCCTCCAGTTAATCCACCTAAGGACCAACTGTGATTAAATGTATTCCTGGAGGTCCCCACCCTCCTGCTATTAGTCGGCTAACACCTCAATCCTGGTGACTCACTGTCTTCCTAAGCCAACTGGAAAGCAAAAAGACTCAGTACCCAATTGGATGGTGCTTGACTGTCAGCCAAAACAGCCTTTCCTTGTTCACATTTTCAAACATTTTTATGTTTGGGGAAAGAGAAATGGTCAAAGAAAAAAGACACCCCAATCTTTTAATGTGGCGATGATTTTTTTTCTCCAGGGTTCCCCACAGGAGTGTGCTTGAGATTGATCTTCAATCCCCGGAGACTCCAGGCCAATCCTGGAGGGTTGGCAACAGGATGAGAGGCCCGGCGAGGATCGCACTGGAATAGTCAGGGCTGGACTTGACCAGAGCACAGTTGAGGGTTTTGGGTGGAGGCTGGTGAACTGAGACACGAGTGGGACAGTCCAGCAGCATCGGCGCTCTTTGAGTTGAGGGAAACAGAGACAAAGCTCTGCAGGGCCCAAGCATTCTGAGTGCACAAGCGGTGGGCCCCTGAGAGTCGGCCGTCCCCACCCCCCCCACCCACTCCGGACACCATTTTCCACCCCAGCTTTGTGGAGAGCTGCCTTCACTCACTCAACAGCAGTGCCAGTGGCCAAGCATGACAAGCACTGTCGGCTCACATTACTGCTCGGAATTGTCCCTATCGTTACTTGGGGGGGGCGGGGGCGGGGGGGGGGAGGGGAGGGGGTGGGGGGGGTGGTGGGGAGGTGTTGGGGGGGGTTGCTGCCCTCATTTCCCTCAGCAAAGAGACAAGGTTTCAGTTTCTTTTGATAGTCAAGCACTTGCATTTGTTATATAAACAGAGCTTTTCTCCTCCCTCATAATTTCATGACTGTTAAATTGGATGCGAGCCAAATAGAATGATCCCTCTTGACCCAAGGAATACGGCTGGGCGACTTTGTCAAAGTAGTGTCTGTTTCAGTTATTGCAAAATATAGTTTAACTTCAGCTTGTATATAAATATGATATGGCATTGATCCCGGTTGTTGCGGTGTGAGAAACTGAAAGGTTCGCACTCACATATGTCAAACTTCTTGTTATGTCTCTCAAAAAAAGTCTCAAAACACTTTCCATCCTTTCATTTGAAATTCAGGGACCGTTATTACCTGCTCACATGTGGCATCCATTTTCCACAGAATTACACAGATGTTGCATCCCAGAAACAGGCCTTCAGCCCAACTGGTCAATACTGATGTTTATACTGAATGTGAGCCTCCTTCCATCTGCCTTCACCCAACTCTGTTCGTATGTCCTTCTGTTTTTTTTTCCCTCTTACGTTTACGCAGCTTTTCCTTAAATGCATCTGTGCTGTTCACAGAATCACAGAACGTCACGGAGCAGAAGGAGGCCATTCGGCCCATCGTGTCTGCATCGGCTCTCCAAATGAGCATTGTGACCTAGTGCCATTGCCCTGCCTTTCCCCCGCACCCCTGCACCTTGTTTCTATTCAAATAATCATCTAATTCCCTCTTGAATGCCTCGATTGAACCTGCCTCCACCACACTTCCAGGCAGCGCATTCCAGACCCTAACCTCTCGTTGTGTGAAAAAGGTTTTTCTCATGTCACATTTGCTTCTTTTGCAAATCACTTTCAATCTGTGCCCTTTCATTCTTGATCCTTTTACGAGCGGGAACGTCTTCTCCTTATCTACACTATCCGGCACTCTCAAGATTTTGAACACCTCTATTAAATCTCCTCTTAGCCTTCTTCTCTCCAAGGAGAACAGTCCCAATCTCTCCAATCTATCTTCATAACTCAAGTTTCTTGTCACTGGAACCATTCTTGTAAACCTCTCCTGCACTTTCTCCAATGCGTTCACATCCTTCCTGTAATGTGGCGCACAGAACTGTACACAATACTCCAGCCAAGGTCTAACTTGTGTCTTATATAAGCTCAGCAAAATCTCCCTGCTTTTGTACTCTATGCTCCTATTAATAAAGCCCAGGATACTATATGCTTTATTAACTGCTCTCTCCATCTGTCCTACCGCCTTCAATGACCTATGCACACATACACCCAGGTCTTTCTGCTCCTGCACCCCTTTAAGAATTGTATCCCTTATTTTATATTGTCTGTCCATGTTCTTGCTGCCAAAATGCATCACCTCACACTTCTTTGCCTTGAACTTCATCTGCCACCTATCTGCCCACCCCACCAACTTGCCTATGTCCTTTTGAATTTCTATACTGCCCTCCCTCGCAGTTTACAATGCTTCCAAGTTTTGTATCACCTGCAAGCTTTGAAATTGGTCCCCTACAAACCAGATCTAGATCATTAATATATATCAGGAAAAGCAAGTGCCCCAATATCGACCCCTGGGGAACTCCACTACAAACCGTCCTCCAGCCCAAAAAATATCCATTGACTATTCCCTCTATTTCCTATTGCTCAGCTAATTTTGTATCCATGTTGCTACTGTCCTTTTTAGTCCATAAGCTATAACTTTTGTCGCAAGTCACACGCACTGTACTGAATGCCTTTTGGAAGTTCATGTACACCACATCAACAGCATTACCCTCATCTACCCTCTCTGTTACATCTTCAAAAAACTCCAGCAAATTAGTTAAACATGATTTCCCCTTTAGAAATCCATGCTGGCTCTTCCTAATCAACCCACATTTTTCCATGTGACTATTAATTCTATCCTGAATAATTGCTTCTAGAAGCCTCAAAACTCTTATGGTATGAGTTCCACATTCTCACTAGTCTCTAGATAAAGAGCTTCCACCTGAATTCTCTCTTGGATTTATTAGTGACTATCTTATATTGATTAGTTTTGGACTCTGTAGAAGTAGATTTGTGTTCTCTGCATCTGTCTTAATTTTAAAGATCTCTACCATGTCTCCTTTTCTTTTCTACAGAAAAGAGTTCCAGATTGTTCAATCTTCCCTGCTAGTTGTCATCCCTCAGTTCTCCTAAAACCCTTGTAAGTCTCTTTTGCATCTTGTCCAATGCCTCTGTGTTATATCGAGCTGTCTAAGGGCAGGTCCTATGCCCCCTGCTCAATCTCCACACCTCGTGTCCTGCATTTTCCTCTTCAGTTTCTCACAGGAGCTTCCCATTTTCAATTTCAAGTTGTCTAACATCATCCTTCTCTTTCTCACTCTTGGTCTGCATCTCTCTAATCTTCCTTCAGTCACCTTTTTCAACAAATTCTCATGACATGGATTATGGCCTATCCAACCTTGTTGATGATATATTCAGTATCGACCTCTCCTCCTCCTCCACCATCCTGAGAACTTTTTTATGCTCTTGTGTTTTCTCCGACTGACCGACTCCTTCCTTCTCCAGAAGCACATTTCACAACTTTCTAGTCTTTGGGGTGTCCGCTTTACTCAAGGTCTACGTAAAAGGCCCATAGAACAAGGAACTCCAAATCAGTCTCGATAATTCTTTTCTTAAGATCTCTACACGTTTTTAAGCTGAGCAATTCTTTTTGCCTAGAGAAGGTGTTCTTTGCCATTGCTATTCTAGCTCTGCTTTCTTTCTGGCTGTAACCATCTTCTGACAAGAGACTTCCCAGGTTCTTAAATTGTGTCATTTGTTCCAGCTATTGACCATTTATCTTGATCTTTGTTTTCCCATCAATCATCCATTTTTTAAAATCATTCGTAGTATATAGACATCGCTGGCTAGGCCAGCAATTATTGCCCAACCCTAACTGCTCTTGAAAACGTGGTGGTGAGCCATCTTCTTGAACTACTGCAGTCCATGTGGAGTAGGTACACCCACAGTGCTGTTAGGGTGGGAGTTCCAGGATTTTGACTCAGCGACAGTGCAGGAACAGCGATGTATTTCCATCAGAATACTGAGTGGTTTGGAGAGAAACTCCCAGATGGTAGTGTTCCCATGTATCTACTGCCCTTGTCCTTCTAATGGTAGTGGTCAGGGGCTTGGAAGGTGCTGTCTAAGGAGCCTTGGTGAGTCCTGCAGTGCATCTTGTAGATGGTGGAGGGAGTGAATGTTTGTGGATGGGGTGCCAATCAAGCGGGCTGCTTTGTCCTGGATGGTGTCAAGCTTCTTGAGTGTTGTGGGAGCTGCACTCATCCAGGCAAGTGGGGAGTATTCCATCACACTCCTGACTTATGCCTTGTAGATGGTGAACAGGCTTTGGGGAGTGAGAAGGTGAGTTACTCACCGCAGGATTCCTAACCTCTGACCTGCTCTTATAACCACAGTATTTATATGGCTAGTCCAGTTCAGTTTCTTTTCAATGATAACCCCCAAGATGTTGATACTGGTGGATTCAGTGATGGTAATGCCATTGAATGTCAAGGGGAAATGGTTAGATTCTCTCTTATTGGAGATGGTCATTGCTTGACACGTGTGTGGCATGAATGTTACTTGCTACTTGTCAGCCCAAGCCTGGATATTGTCCAGGTCTTGCTGTGTTTGGACAAGGGCTGCTTCAGTATCAGAGGGATCATGAATGGTGCTGAACGTTGTGCAATCATCAGCGAACATCCCTACTTCTGACCTTATGATGGAAGGAAGGTCATTGATGAAGCAGCTGAAGATGATTGGGCCAAGGACACTACCCTGAGGAACTCCTGCAGTGATCTCCTGGAACTGAGATGACTGACCTCCAACAATCACAACAACTTCCTTTGAGCTAGGTATGACTCCAACCGGTGGAGAGCTTTCCCCCGATTCCCATTGACTCCTGTTTTGCTAGGGCTCCTTGATGCCACACTCGATCAAATGCGGCCTTGATGTCAAGGGCAGTCACTCTCACCTCACTTCTGGAGTTCAGCTCTTTTGTCCATGTTTGAGCCAAGACTGTAATGAGGTCAGGAGTTGAGTGGCCCTGGTGGAACCCAAACTGGGTGTCAGTGATCAGGTTATTTCTAAGCAAGTGCTGCTTGATAACACTGTTGATGACTCCTTCTATCACTTTACTGATGATCAAGAGTAGACTTATGAGGCAGCAATTGGCGAGGTTGGATTTGGCCTGCTTTTTGTGTACAGGACATACCTGGGCAATTTTCCACATAGCCAGGTAGATGCCGGTGTTGTAGCTGCACTGGAACATCTTGGCTAGGGGCATGGCAAGTTCTGGAGCACATGTCTTCATTACTATTGCTGGAATATTGTTAGGGCCCTTAGCCTTTGCAGTATCCAGTGCCTTCAGCCGTTTCTTGGTATCATGTGGAGTGAAACGAATTGGCTGAAGACTGGCATCTGTGATGCTGGGGACCTTTGGAGGAGACCGAGTCATACACTCAGTACTTCTGGTTGAAGATTGTAGCAAATGCTTCAGTCTTATCTTTTGCACTGATGTGCTGGGCTCCCCTTTCATTGAGGATGGGGATATTTGTGGAACCTCCTCTCCAGTGAATTGTTTAATTGTCCACCACCATTCACGACTGGATGTGGCAGGACTACAGATCTTAGATCTGATCCATTGGCTGTGGGATCGCTTAGCTCTGTCTACCACTTGCTGCTTATGCTGTTTGACACGCAAGTAGTCCTGTGTTATAGCTTCACCAGGCTGACACCTCATTTTTAGTTGTACTTGGTGCTGCTCCTGGCATGCCCTCCTGCACATTTAATTGACCCAGGGTTGATCCCTTGGTTTGATGGTAATGGTAGATTGGGGGATATGCCAGGCCATGAGGTTACAGATTGTGTTCGAGTACAATTCTGCTGCTGCTGATGGCCCAAAACACCTCATGGATGCCCAGTCTTGAGTTGCTACATCTGTTCAAAATCTATCCCATGTAGCACAGTGGTAGTGCCACACAACACAATGGAAGGTATCCTCAGTGTGAAGATGGGACTTTTCTCCGTAATGACTGTGTGGTGGTCACTCCTAACGATATTGCCATGGACAGATGCATCTGCAGCAAGCAGGTTGGTGAGGATGAGGTCAAGTATGTTTTTCTGTCTTGTTGGTTCCCTCCCCACCTGCTGCAGACCCAGTCTAGCAGCCACGTCCTTTAGGACTTGGCCAACTCTGTTAGTTATGGTGCTTCTGAGCCACTCTTGGTGATAGACATCGAAGTCCCCCACCCAGGGTGCACTCTGCATCCTTGCCAACCTTGGTACTGATTTATCAGTTTAGATGGTGTGGGGGCAGGGGGTGGGTGGGTGGTCACGGTGACGGTACATGGTAATCAGCAGGAGGTTTCCTTGTCCATGTTTGACATGATGTCATGAGACTTCATTTGATCCAGAATCAATGTTGAGAACTCCCAGGGCAACTCCTCCTGACTGTATACCACTGTGCCACCACCTCTGTTCTGCCCTTCATACCTTTCATCTATTTTACATTAATTTTTATTTCATGAGCTTGCACCCCTTCACAATTCTATCCACATATAATATACTTATAAAATGGAGACCAGAACTGAACACTTCTCTGATCTCTGCCTAAGCCAGGAGTGGTGCGTGCATCATTTGCTATGTACAAGGGACGTGCGTACAGATCTGCCACCTCTTGGAACAAGAGCTGCTGCCTCAGAGCAGGTGAGGACAGGGGTGAGGACAGCACTGCCAGTGGCTGTGAAGGTGACGCTGAATTTAATTGCATCAGGATCCTTCTATGCTAGCGCAAGCAGCATATTTATCTCCCGGCTTGCTGTCCACTGCTCCATCAGAGAGGTGACAGAGGTTCTTTATGCCGGGTGAAGGGCCTACATTGCCTTCTTTCTGAACAGGGAATAGCAGGCTTGCATATGGCTTTGCCAAGACAGTGGGCTTCCCCTTGACGCAGGGTGCCTTTGACTGCACTTCAGTGGCTTTGTACTGAGACATACAGGAACCACAAAGATAAACACTTGCTGAATGTGCCATGGGTTTGTTTCCACACACTTTGCGCTGGCGAATGCCCACTATGACTGGCAGAGTCCTGATGATTTCATTCGGCACCAGTCCGTTGTTCAATTTTCCACCATGGCATTCTGGTGCGTGACCATTGGCCGTCAGGAGCTCTCTGTCCAGAATGCAAGTGCATTTGGACAGCTTGTCTATAAAGGGAGCCATCCTCACACAGGAGGCATCATGGAGCAGGCAGAAGGGAGGCCGGAGCAGGGGTTTCCCTGCCTTTATAGTTCTGGAGGAGCACTCTCTGGAGTGGGTGTCCAATTCGTGATTGTCTGCTATACGTCTATACAAGGGCACAGCTCATATCCTCAAGGAGTCGGCAGTTGAAGAGGAGAAGGAGTAAGAAGAGGATGAATTGGAGCTGGAGGAGAGGGGGAGGGAGATGGAGGGGAAGAGGGGAGAAGAAGGCAGGGAAGTGAGAAGACAGCTGACACATAAGCCTTGTGGACAGGCCTCATTGAAATGCAGTTCCCATTGACATGATCCCAGATTCTGGTTGGACAATTGATCCACACCTTACCATCCCCCTGTCAGTGATTTTCACAGGATCCTTTTGACATCAAGCCTGAAATAAAAGCCACCACAAAACAGTCATTCCATAGCAACTCTATCCAACAAAATATTCAATATCCCATATAAAACTCAACCCTTGTGCATTCACTTAGCGCCTGCCTTGGGAGTGTCTTTGCCTGTTCTAATACTCCTCTGCAGTGCTATCCCAGTAGCTGCTGACTGTCGATGGGTGAAACTTCAAATGGCCTTGCAGGATAAATTCAAGCATTTCTGGTCCCAGAAGGCCTGACTTTGGACTGCATTACCTCGGCATGAACCACAGACTCACAGAACTTTAATGGCACAGAAGGAGGCCATTTGGCCTGTTGTGTCTGCACCAGCTCTTCAAATGAGCATTATGACCTAGTGCCATTGCCCTGCCATTTCCCCGCACCCTTGCACATTGTTTCTATTCAAATAATCATCTATTGACCTATTGAATGCCTCGATTGAACCTGCCTCCACCACACTTCCAGGCAGTGCATTCCAGACCCCAACCACTTGTTGTGTGAAAAATTTTTTCTCATGTCACATTTGCTTCTTTTGCAAATCACTTTAAATCTGTGTCCTCTCGTTCTTGATCTTGTTACGAGTGGGAACAGCTTCTCCCTATCAACCCTATTCAGTCCCCTCATGATTTTGAACATCTCTATCAAAGCACCTCTCAGCCTTCTTCTCTCCAAGAAGAACAGTCCCAACTTTTCCAATCTGTCTTCATTACCTGAAGTTTCTCATCCCTGGAACCATTCCTGTAAACCTCTCCTGCACTCTCTGTGTTCACATCCTTCCTGTAATGTGGTGCCCAGATCTGTACACAATACTCCAGCTGAGGCCTAACAAGTGCCTTATATAAATTCAGCATAACCTCCCTGTTCTTGTACTCTATGCCCCTATTAATAAAGCCCAGGATACTATAAGCTTTATTAACTGCTCTCTCCATCTGTCCAGCCACCTTCAATGACCTATGCACATATACACCCAGGAGGTCTTTCTGCTCCTGCACCCCCTTCAAAATTTCACCCTGTGTTTTATATTGCCTGTCCTTGTTCTTCCTACCAAACTGCATCACCTCACACTTCTCTGCACTGAACTTCATCTGCCACCTATCTGCCCTCTCCACCAACTTGTCTATGTCCCTTCGAAGTTCTACACCATCCTCCTCACAGTCTGGGCCGGCTGTCTGACAGGCAACAGCCTAGGCAGTGGGTGGAGTGGCAGCGGTGAGAGCATGAATCCTGAGGGAGGAGAGTAGGTCCATGTTCCTTTGAACCACTGCCAGCCCTTGGGACGGTACCTCTGCGATCTGGTTAGAGGACAGGTTGCTGGGCGGCTGTGAGAGGCTGCAAAGCCTTTTTGAGCGCCGGTAACCCGATTGGCAGCAGTCTGAGCCTGCGCGGCCACAAGCTGAGGTTTCATGACTTCAGCCTGAGCTCCCGTTGCAGCCCTCAGCCATCGGCTGGCTCCTACTCGTGTGGCAACGCAAGTGGAGACATCAGCCGTCAAAAGCTGCATATCACGGTCGGACTGGCGAGTTTTCTCATGGAGTTGCTCACCGCTACCATGCAGCAAAGGATGGGCTCCAAGCTCGGCCCAAAGCCCTGTGCCAACTTGGATCCGGACTCCTTCACGCCTTTCCACAGTGACGCCAGGGTCAGAAGTTTACATCCTGCGGGCGGGCGCACACCTGACCCGAAAGGGCATCAAATCACACGTGGTGACATCAGGCGAGCGTCCTGACATCATCGTGGCGCTTGCGCGATATTTCGCTCAGCGGGTGCGCGTGGCAGTCAGAAGAGCGCCCGTCGACAGTGCAGCTCATTAATGGCGCAATTGGGAGCAATGTTCCGTGGCCCGTCCAACCTTATGGTGGGCGGACGGGTCAGTCGGCCAGGCGGCCTTTACACTTTTGATGACACCTCGTCCGAGGGCGGGATGAAATCTCCGTTAGGAGATAAAATAAAAAGAAATACCTGGGGACGGCATTTTTTTATGCTTTTCAGGTGCTTGATTGTGCTGCATGGGCATTTTTTTAACTGCACTTTTGTGCTTTCTTTTATTATTTGGAGTTCTGCAGCTCCCTGAGGTAGCTGTCTGCCTTCGGGGAGCTCAGTGAAAGCGCTAACCCGCGCCCATCCTCTTCCTGCCCCCACCAGCAGTGCTGAGCCTGTCTCAGGGCGCGTTTCACGCTGGCTGGCTGTTGATTGGCCAGGCAGCAGGAAATCGCAGTCGGGGGACCGTTTCCTGTCAGCTCCCGTGTCCACCAATCGCGCGCACCCAATGAGTGCAAAATTCAGGCCCAGGTTCTCTGGCGGACCCGCCAACGCAGGGAGCCTTTCTGCGTACGTGTCTATCAGCCTTTATCTGTATGCTGCCTCAGTGAGGTCCTCATCTGAGTCCTCGGCAGCAGAACCTAAGCGCAACCTTGGCCCTCCACTGAACTGGCACCTGCCCCCTCCTTCCCTCCACCCTGGCTGCAGCCCACCCCTCCCTGGTGGCTCACCCTGTGCAGGGCCCCACCTCCTTGGGGCTCTCTAAACAGCACGTGCTGCCTGCATCCGATCTGGCGGCTGTGAGTCTGAGATTGAGTGACGGGGTGACTTCATCATCAGCGTCCTTCTCCTCTTCGCCTCCCCATCCCACCAGCGCCCGGCCAGGTATCAGTCCTTGGGCATCCAAAAGGAGAAAGGCGTAGGGTAGAAACAAAAACAGGGAACGCTGGAAAAAACTCAGGCGGCCTAACAGCAGCTGCGGAGAGAGAAACAGGGTTAATGTTTCGAGTCCACATGAGTCTTCTTCAAAGCAAGGTGTAAGGTAGAGTTGTGGCAAGAAAGGAAGGGAAAGCAAGAGGTGCATGATTACACCATCAGCGGCTTGCAAGTTAGAAGAGATTTTGGGATGAGGGGCAAATGGACTGTGGTGCGAAGAGTTCACTTGGAATATAACAGGAACTCACTAAGCCTCCTTAGACAGCACCTTCCAAACTCACAACCGCAACCATCTAGGAGGACAAGGGCAGCAGACACATGGGAACTCCACCACCTGGAAATACCCCTCCAAGCCACCCACCATCCTGACTTGAAAGTATATCCTTCACTGGATCAAAATCCTGGAACTCCCAACCATAAGATGTAGGAGCAGAAATAGGCCATTCAGTCCATCGAGTCTGCTCCACCATTCAATGAGATCATGGCTGATCTGATAATCCTCAGCTACCCTTTCCTGCCTTTTCCCCTTGATTCCCTCACTGATTAAAAATCTGTCTATCTCAGCCTTGAATATACTTAACGACCCAGCCTCTACAGCCCTCTGTGGTAAAGAATTCCACAGATTCACTACCCTCTAAGAGAAGAAATTCCTCCTCACCTCTGTTTTAAGTGGCACCTCCTTACCCTGAGATTATGCCCTCTGGTCCTAGACTCTCCCACAAGGGGAAACAACCTCTCAGCATCTACCCTGTCAAGCCCCCTAAGAATCTTATATGTTTCAATAAGGTCGCCTCTCATTCTTCTAAACTCCAATGAGGACAGGCCCAACCTACTCAACCTCTCCTCACAAAAAAAATCCCTCCATCCCCGGGGCCAACCTAGTGAACTTTCTCTGGACTGCCTCCAATGCCAGTATACCTTTCCTTAGATAAGGGGGCCAAAACTGTTCACAGTATTCTGGGTGTGGTCTCACTAGTGCCTTGCATAGTTTTAGCAAGAATTCCATATTTTTATACTCCATTCCCTTTGAAATAAAGGCCAACATTCCATTTGCCTTCCCTATTACCTGTTGAACTTGTATGCCAGCTTTTTGGGATTCATGCACAAGGACTCCCAGATCCCTCTGTGCTGCAGCTTTCTGCAGTCTTTCTCCATTTAAATAATAATCAGCTCCTCGATTCTTCCTGTTAAAGTGCATAACCTCACACTTTTCCACATTATATTCCATTTGCCACATTTTGACCCACTTAACCTGTCTATATCCCTCTGTAGATTCTTCATGTGAACCTCACCACTTGCCTTCCCACCTATTTTTGTGTCACCTGCAAACCTGGCGATAGTACATTCATTTCCCTCATCCAAGTCGTTAATATATATTGTAAATAATTGTGCCCCAGCACTGATTCCTGTGGCACTCCACTAGTTACAGGATGCCATCCTGAAAATGCCCCCCTTATCCCAACTCTCTATCTTCTATTAATTAGCCAATCCTCTATCCATGCTAATATACTACCCCCAGCACCATGGGCTCTTATCTTATTAAGTAGCCTTATGTGCGGTACTTTATCGAATGCCTTACAGCACTGTGAGTGTACCTACATAGCAGAGACTGCAGAGGTTCAAGAAGGCAGCTCACCACCATCATTTTAAGGACAATTAGGGATGAGCAATAAATGCTGGCGTAGCCCACATACCATGCCATGAATGAATAAAGAAACTTCTATCGTTTCAGCCCCACTGCCGACCACAGAATCAGTGACGGCCACATCAATGAAGACGACCACTGGCCCCTTGGACTTGCAACCATTCCTGTCCCCTTCACTTGGTTGCTGCTGCTTCCAGTTCACTGTCACCCTGTCGTATAAGAGGGATCGATGCATGTCAGTGAGTGTGTGGTCTGTGTGTTTGCCTGATGTGACTGTCATGAGGGAATAGCTGGCAGTGAGTGCAAGCTGTGAGACGTGGGAGTGGGGCTTGTAGCTGTGCTGAGTGTGTGAGGGTGAGATGAAGCTAAGAATGTGAGGTATGTTATGTGCCTGATGGAGAATGTTGACAGGTGATTATTGGGGGGGTCTGGTGCATTGAGCAGTGTGTGAGGCTCATAGGGTATGGCATTTCAAGATGAATTCACCTTGAGCATTCATGTGAGGCCAAAACATTTCTTTTTGTGCTGCACACAAGTCATAGGAGCGACCCTGTTTGCGTTGACCTCCATCTGCTCCCAATCCCTTCTAAATGCTGTCTGGAGGACCTTCTAGCCCTTCTAGTAAGAGCATCTGTCTGCTCCTGTCCACTTCATGCACCAGGGCCTCCAATGTTGCATCTCCACATCTGGGAGCCCTCTCCCCGTCACGTCGCTCTGTCTTTACTCTTCTGTGCGTTGGAGATTATTCCCCAGTGTTATGATCACAGCCGGTGTTAATTGCTGCACAAACCAAATCCCAGAGGGAAACTTGACTTACCGGGCCACAACATTTTCTCTGTATTCTGAAAACAAGAAGAAGACTCAGCTGTAAGAGTTCCAGTGACACTCCTGGGATTTTAACAATTAAAAGTAAATGTTTTATTCACAAAAACAAAAAGCAGGTAGGAAAAACAGAATGGCAGGGTATTCCTTAAATGGTGATAGGTTGGGAAATGTGGATGTACAAAGGGACCTGGGTGTCCTTGTACACCAATAATTGAAAGCATGTGCAGCAAACAGTTAAGAAGGCAAATGGTATTTTGGCCTTCATTGCGAGAGGACTTGAGTACAGGAGCAAGGATTTCTTACTGCAGCTGTACAGGGCCTTGGTGAGACCACACCTGGAGTAGCGTGTGCAGTTTTGGTCTCCTTACCTAAGAAAAGATATACTTGCCATAGAGAGAGTGCAGCAAAGGTTCACCAGACTGATTCCTGGGATGGCAGGATTGTCGTATGAGGTGAGATTAGCTCGACCAGGACTGAATTCACTGGAGTTTAGAAGAATGAGAGAAGATCTCATTGAAACATATAAAATTCTGACAGAGCTGGACAGACTGGATGCAGGGATGATGTTTCCTCTGGCTGGGGGGTCTAGAGAAGTTGTCCCGGTCTCAGGATAGGAGGTACACCATTTAGGGCTAAGATGAGGAGAAACCCCTTCACTCAGAGGGTGGTGAACCTGTGGAATTCTCTAAGGCTGTGGAGGCCAAGACACTGAATATATTTAAGAAGGAAATAGAGAGATTTCTGGACTCTGAAGGCATCAAGGGGCATGAGGAGATAGCGGGATTATGGAGCTGCAATAGAGGATCAGCCATGATCATATTGAATGGTGGAGCAGGCTGGAAGGGCTGAATGACCCACTCCTGCTCCTATTTTCTATGTTTCTGTGTAAAATAAAAGAAAACATAGGCACACAATGTTAAAGTTACATAATTAAGGCTAGTCTTATAAAACCTTCCCCCAAAAACACTGTATTTGGCCAAAGCCACAAGTAAACACCTTCCAGGTAACACCCCTTTATAGATGTCTACTATGAAATCCAGTATTACACAAGACAAACGGGTGTAGCTTCAGTAAAGACATACCACATTACCTTTACCCTCTTCCACTCTGCCGTGGGATCCACTTCAGAATAAAACTGCTTGCTACTGCCCAGGACTTTTCTGGCTTGACTGGCTGGGTGATTCAAACTGCATCCTCCTTCAGCCCAGAGGTCCAGCTATCTCAACAGTTCAAACAGCTCCGACTATCTCCAGCCATCTCTACAGAATAATACAATATTCCCCCAAAATACTAAAAAAAATGCATCCATTCTCAAATCAGCCACTTACAATATCTGATGCCACCAGATTGCACCCCCTGTGTGAGAGCTACAGCTTGGCTTTAAGTGGTTGCTGTAGGGTGGCTGAGTTGTACTATTAATGATAGAGTTGAACTGCAGATACTTCTTGAGTGGAAACATTAAGTTAATTTACAATATACTCAGCAGCAACTACTGCTTTCAACTCCAACTCTATTTCTACACAGACTGCTGAGGTAACCTGCGCTACTCTCCTATTGGTTATTACAAATCATGTGATCTCTTCTCATGAGTATTATTCTTAAAGGTATATTACACATTAAATAAAACCATAATTACTACCTTTCTCCCCCTTTAACTCAGCTATATATATCTCATATTTACAAGTACCTATTTTTCAAGACAACATAATATTTACACTAATGAATTTACAAGTTCAGTCTTTCAGGTGGTTTCCTGGTACATGTGGAATGTTGCAGCTCCACAACCTCAGATTCTTTGTCAGGAACCCCCTTTTCCAGAGTTGTCTGATCATCAGGTGCTTCAGTGGGCACTTGCAGTTCTGTATCCTCAACTCTGACAGGAACATCAGACAAGCTCTGAAGAAGAGTCATAAGGACTCGAAATGCTAACTCGGTTTATCTCTCCACACGTGCTGTTACACTTGCTGAGTTTTTCCAGCATTTTCTGCTTTTGTTTCAGGATTCCAGCGTCCGCGGTATTTTGCTTTTATCAGGCTTGCCAGTCCTGGGTTGAGTATTTTCAACAGGAAACGCAGACCCGGTCATGGTCACTGGTGGAACCAAACATTGGTGATTTGTCTCTCTCTTCCTTAAATGGTCCACATATTTATGGATGATCCAGCCTTCCACCTCCACATGGTAAGGTAGAGGTCCAGTCACCGCACTTACTTCACCCGGAAAGCGCTTTGGTCCTTGCCCGAAGTTTTTCACATATACCAACTCTCCCATGGTAAATTTCCTCTTGCGACTATGCCAGTCATGTCTAGTTTTCTGGCTTCCCTGACTCCATTCCACCTTCCCCTCTAAATATGGCATCATTAAGCTCAATCTCATCTTGCGATGGCATTTCAACAATAACTCCACCTGTTGTTGTGTGAGGGGTAGTCCTGTAATGAAAAAGAAAGCATGCTAGCTTGGTTGCCAAGGAATCACCAGTTAGCTTTTTAATGCCTGTCTTGAACTTTTGAACAACTTTTTCAGCCAGTCCGTTTGAGGAAGAGTGGTACAGTGCAGTTTTCACATGAGGCTGATAAACCATTGAAACTCAGCACTCGTAAATGCCGTGCCATTATCAGAAATGACTACTTCTGATAGTCCGTGAACGGCAAAACTCTGACGTAGTTTCTCAATTGTAGCGGCCGGCGTTGGTGACTTCACCTCATATACATCCAACCATTTTGAATGGGCATCGACAATGAGCAGAAACATTGTTCCCAGGAAAGGTCCAACATAGTCAATGTGTAAACACACCCAGGGTCTACCTGGCCACTCCCATGGGTGTAATGGAGCTGTCACTGGCAACTTTTGCAGTTACTGACTTGCACACAATGCTTTACCAAACTCTCTGTTTCACCATTGGTCCCTGGCCAACATAGATAGCTGTGTGCTATGGTCTTCATGCCGGATATTCCTGGATGGGCACTGTGTAGTTCAACTGAAAGTGGATCCCTTCCTTTTGGAGGAACTATCACTCGTGCTCCCCACAATAAGATGCTATCCTGGCTGGTTATTTCATGTCTTCTGGTGAAGTACGGTTTCATTCCATCAGATACAGGCTCCTGTGACCAACCATGTAGCACTTGTTCTTGTATCTGAGATAGGACTGGGTCCCAACTTAAACAAAAACAGAATTACCTGGAAAAACTCAGCAAGTCTGGCAGCATCGGCGGAGAAGAAAAGAGTTGACGTTTCGAGTCCTCATGACCCTTCGACAGAACTTGAGTGAGTCCAAAGTGAGTGGACTCACTCAAGTTCTGTCGAAGGGTCATGAGGACTCGAAACGTCAACTCTTTTCTTCTCCGCCGATGCTGCCAGACCTGCTGAGTTTTTCCAGGTAATTCTGTTTTTGTTTTGGATTTCCAGCATCCGCAGTTTTTGTTTTTATCTCTGGGTCCCAACTTGTCCAGTCTCTGATCTGTCGAGCACATACCAGTGAGGAACCTAAGAAATTTAACAGTAAAACAAGTTCCTGTGAAACTGGGACATTCTCATCATTTTCTTGTAAAGACAAATGACTAAGGGCATCGGCATTTGCGATTTGATTGTCAGGCCTATGTACGAAAGTTTATTCGTATGCTGCCAGGATTAAGGCCCTATTAGTATTTCTATATCTTCTTTCTACGTACCTTCTTTCTAGCGCAAACTTTAATCTTGGCTTTCTTTTTGACTTCACTATTGGCCAGACTTCTCCCAGATGCAAGTTCAACATGTCTGGGCCTAGTGGCAGAGTCTCCCAAAATTTCGTCATCTGTCTGTTCCTTGGAAAGTTCTGTGACTTTTGCTTCCAAAGACTTTATTGGCTTCATTTAGCTGATTCTTCAGCTCCTCTATCTCTTTTTTTATATTTGTTTGCTGCCTCCTGGAAAATTGAGCATTGGTGTCTCTTCTCTGCCAACTCATCCTTCAGTTTGTTCAGAGAGGTGCTAAATTCTTTCTGTTTCTCTTCATACTTTTCCAGAGGTACAAACTTTGACCTGAGGGAATCTTGTAGTGTGTGAAGGTCTTTCAACAGGTTATCTTTTTCCTTTCAAAGGTTGCTCACCTCGTCTCGAACTCTCATCGAGCAGGGTCTCTTCGAGTTCCTTCTGCTGTTCTTCCAGGTTTTGGCTTAGGACTGGTGCATTTCTTTAGGTTGTTGAGTCCTTACAGATTCCTTTTCCAAAACAGGAACACTTCCAGCTTCCTTTTGGAATCCCAGCGGCCAATCAAGGTTGATTTCCCTTAGCAAATTTCACCCTAGAAGGCTTGGTCCTTTGCCTCTCAATACCAACACTGATAGCTTTGCTGATTGGCTTCCATAATAGACAGTTACCTCTCTGCTTTTGCCTTATAATTTGGCCGCTATTCGTTCCAAGTTTAGTTGATGTTCACCATAATTAAAATATCTGAATGTATGTTCCCCAATTACTGTAGTGGAAGCGCCCATGTCTATTTCCATTTTAACGGCTTTGCCATTTGCTTTCACTGTGACAAATATTGGTTCTGTCTTTCCAACTTTCAGATTAAACAACGAGTAAATGTCAAGATTGTTGTTGCAGACTCTTCTGCGTTGTAGATTTCATTGGGCTTCTTCTTTTGTTTACAAGCCTGCCGGAATCTTTCCTTGCACTGCCTCATTATTTGTCCATTTCTGTGACAATAGTAACATTCAATTTTTTTAAACTGCCAATCACTAATGACTGATTGTTTCCACCTCCATTAAAATTATTCTGCGATCTCGCTGCAAGTTATTTGTCTTTATTCTTCAGCTAGCGGGGGCTGTTTCCCGCTTCTTGGCAGAGTCTCGCTTTTTTGTGTCGCTTTCACTTGAGAATTCCTGCCTGATGTGGAGGATGGCGCCATTTTGCGCACCCTCCATTGCTTGTGAATCTCTTACAGTGCTTTCCACAGCCAGCGTGATCTCTAGCGCCTTCTTGAAACCCAGATTCACTTCGGACAATAATCTCTTCTGAATAGCGTCCTCTTTCACACCATACACCAAACAATCTCTGAGCATATTGTTCAGAGTCGTAGCGAACTCACAAAGTTCTGTTAGCTGCTTTAAATTTGCCATGTGGTGTGCAATACTCTCACCCGGGGCTCTGTTTCATGAATTAAACCTGAGCCTCTGCATCGCGACTGAGGGCTTGGGTTGAAATTGACCCTTCACAAGGTCCATCAATTCATTGAAATTCTTCGAATCTGGGGCACTGGTCGCCGTCAAACTTCAAATCAAACCGTAGGTTTTGCTCCCACAAGTACTCAAGGGGATCGCTCATCTCTTCTCTTCCCGTGTAATCTCGTTTGCTTGAAAGAAGAATATGAGGCGTTCTATATATTGAGACCAATTGTCTGGAGCTGGATCAAAAGGATCAATTCTCCCAAATTGTGGCATTTTGAGAGGGGATAACGTCTTCAATTCTAACGGAGCTTGTTACTTCCAATCACCGGATGAGGTACAGTGCCGATTTCTTTCTAACTTGATTGCTTCTGTTCAATCCCATTTTATCCGCGTTTCAGTTTGTTGTAGGGTGACTGAGTTGTACTATTGGTAATGGAATTGAAAAGCAGACACTTCATGAGTGGAAACATTAAGTTTATTTACCATATACTCAACAGCAGTTACACGTGTGCTTTCAACTCCAACTCTACCCCTACACTGTCTGCTGAGGTAGCCCGTGCTACTCTCCTATTGGCTACTACAGATCATGTGATCTTTCATAAGGCGTATTATTCTTAAAGGTATATTAGACACTAAACAAAACTATAATTACTACAGTAGTGCTAGACTTGCATGGACCTGGGCCAACTGCAGAGGCATGCAGACACTCTACAGTGCATTTAACATACACCAGCAACCAGCAAAGCAGAGCCTAGCAGTCGCATTGCAATTATTTAATTTGTCTGGATGCACCCAAGTTTGTCCCAACTCCATTGAACTGGAAGTTGATGGATTTACAGGCCCAATGCAACAGGCCTCTGAAATTCCACCCACAGTATCTGGGCAAAGCCATTGTAATGATCTCTCTGTGCAAGTTTTAACATGTTAGGGCTATTGTCAGTAATAGTCTACTTGATTAAGTCAATGGAATAGATCCATTTATCTAACAAGAGCTGTAAAATAATCATGGATATCCTCTGCTATTAGAACAGGGTAGCATTCAATACTACAGAACTATAGGATTCATCAGCAGAGTTCCCGGCCCAGTAAAGAATGAGTATTTATTAGACACGCAGTTAGTCTAAATGTCAGTGATAAAGTTAATAAATCCCCTGCAACATCTTTTATCAGTGATAGCAATGTATTTTCAACAGCCAGATAGATATTTGAGATAATTGGATGTGAAAAGTCATAGATTTAATTCCCCTCACAATAATTGCCTTCCATCTATTTCTTGCTCATGTGCCAACCCATTATGGGCTTCTTAACAGAAGCTTTTTAGAGCTAGCCCTGCTATGAGGCGCTCCTCTAGAGGACTGGACGACAGTGATAGGTGGCTGCTGTTCCTCAGGTGAGGACAGTTGAGATGGTTGTAGCCACTGACTTCTGAGAGCCCCGAAACTTAATAGGGTCTGGCCGTAGAACGCTGTCGCTGGGCTAGCTGGCTTACTGGCACGTCGGTGGGTGTTAGTTAGGAGTCTGGAGAAGGAGCAGCAGAGAGAGGACGACAGGCACCACTCACCTTGTGCCGATGCTGGGATCATCATCAGCACCGATGTGTGTACAAGGCAGAGTATGGTGTAGAAGATGACTGGCTTCTTCAAAAGACCCTTAGCTAAAATTGTGATCGCAGCCTCACCCCCCAAAAAAAAATGGGCACAGGGATCACGTTGTGCACTTAGCCTGCGTCCGTTTAGAGTATTACAGGCAGCACTGTCTCTTTTTTCACGTATTGTTGTCATGCAGTTGAGGGTGACTTCAGCGGGACCCTAAAATCCCACGGCATAAAACTCCGCCCTGTAGGTTGAATTCTAACCCCCAAAAAGGGGAGGGTCTGGATCGGGTGAGATCTCGGACATCTCAACCCCAATCCCCAACGTGTCAACTTCCAGCTCAATGGAGGTGGGACAAACTGGAACACGTGTGCAGACAAATTAAATATTTGCAATGAGGCTGTCGGGCTGTGCTTTGCTGGTTGCTGCTTCAATGCTGGCTGGCCAACAGCAGAGGACAGTTTCGGGAAGAAGGTAAGTGCTTCCTTTAGGCTTCCTCCAAAGTTCTGCCCCCAAGGGCCCAATGCACCAACAGCCCAAATCATCTGGGTCAGGGATTGGATCTCTTCCCGTGACTATCAGCAGCCGGTGGCTCACCGGCTGCAGCAGCCTCCTCTGAAATGCTCCCTGTCAACTGGGAGCCAAGCCTGTCAATCACGCTGACTTCTCAAGGGGTGCTGGGGGTGTGGTGGGGGTGTGGGCGGGCTGGGCGGAACCTGTCAAAGCAAAACTAGACACATTGCAGTACGTAGCTCAGTTCCTGACTCCCCAAAGCCTGTCCACCATCTACAAGGCATAAGTCAGGAGCATGATGGAATACCTCCCATGTGCCTGGATGAGTGCAGCTCCCACAACACTCAAGAAACTTGACACCTTCCAGGGCAAAGCAACCCACTTGATTGGCACCACATCCACAAACATTCACTCCCTCCAACTCCGCGCACAGTAGCAGCAGGGTGTACCATCTACAAGATGCACTGCAGGAACTCGCCAAGGTTCCTTCAACAGCACCTTCCAAACCCACAATCTCCACTACCTAGAAGGACAAGGACAGCAGATGCATGGGAACATCACCACTTGCAAGTTCCCCTCCAAGCCACTCACCATCATTACTTGGAAATGTATCACCGTTCCTTCACTGTCACTGGGTCAAAATCCTGGAACTCCCTTCCTAACAGCACTGTGGGTGTACCTACACCACAGGGACTGCAGCGGTTCAAGAAGGCAGCTCACCACCGCCTTCTGGAGGGCAATTGGGGATGGGTAACAAATCCTGGCCTAGCCAGTGACACCCGCATCCCGTGAAAGAATAAAAAATTATGGAGTCAAAAGTCTGCCAAGATTCAGCTCTATGTGTATGACATCTGCAAAACTAGTCAGAGGACACCAATTCAAGTTGAACCAACAGTGACACGTGGAAATCTTTCTCACGCAGCGAGTGGTTGGGATCTGGAATGCGCTCCTTAAGAGTGGGGTGGAGGCAGGTTCAAAAATGTGATTGGATCAACACCTGAAGGAAGTAGCTGCTGCAGGGCTCGAGGAAAGGGCAGGGGAGCAGGATTAGCAGAGTTGCTCTCGCAAAGAGCCAGCGCAGGAATGACGGGATGAATGGTCTCCTCCTGTACTGTAACCATCCTGTGATTCTATATAAAAACGAGGTAAAATACTATAAATGTCTTCCTGAAGCAGTCAGTAAAATCCAAAAAAGGTACCTTATTCTTCAATGGAATAGAAGAATATGCCAACTTGTGATATTTATAATGGATTTTAGTGCTGATTTGTCAACTTACAGTGGAAATATGGATATTCAGCATTCGTGAATTTGGAAAAATTGCTTTTCCCTTCAGCAAGGATTACATTTCTTAGACATCACATTATTAATATTGCATATTTTAATTAATACTAACATCAAATATCAACAAGATGTGTTAATTCAATATAGATTTTTAATCCAATGTCAAACTCTGAATAGCAATCTCTCTTGTTTCTCTTCCCAGGGTGTAACTGGTCTTATGCTATTATTATGCACAAAGAAGTGGATAAATTAATCTTGTAAAGACAGACTCTCAATTCAGCCGAATATTTTTGGCGCCTGTTGTAAACAATGGGGCTAGCAACAGGCCCTAAACCCACAGCTAGTGGTTAAAAACTGACATCATCAGACTCTGAGAACACTGGTCCAGTGAGGATCACACTGCTCCGATTTTAACCCCCCATCAACCTGCCCTGCCCCTGCAACAGCAGTTTAAGACTGGAAGTCAGGTTTGTGGGGGGGTGGGGTGGGTGGGGTGGTTGTGGTGGGGGTGGGGGGACTCTATATGTATAAAGTTAGACGTGAAGCAGATTAGGCCTGGAATTAACCTTCAATCAACACACGTGTTGTGCCGGGAGCGGGTTAAAACTTGCTAATTAGCATTAATAAACAGAGCTTGAGTTACAGGACTTTGAGCACAGAATACTTTTTATTAGTTATTTAGAGGGTATGGGATATGCTGACTGGGCCAGCATTTATTACCCATCCCTAGTTGTCCTTGAGAAGGTGGTGGTGAGCTATCTTCTTGAACCGCTGCTGTCCCTGTGGTGTAGGTATACCCACAATGCTGTTAGGAAGGGAGTTCCAGGATTTTGACCCAGTGACAGTGATGGAACAATGATATATTTCCAAGTCAGGATGGTGAGTGACTTGGAGGGGAACTTCCAGGTGGTGGTGTTCCCATCTATCTGCTGCCCTTGTCCTTCTAGATGGTAGTGGTCGTGGGTTTGGAAGGTTCTGTCTAAGGAGGCTTGGTGAGTTCCTGCAGTGCATCTTGTAGATGGTACACACTGCTGCTTCTGTGCGTCAGTGGTGGAGGGAGTGAATGTTTGTGGATGGGGTGCCAATCAAGCGGGCTGCTTTGTCCTGGATGGTGTCAAGCTTCTTGAGTGTTGTTGGAGCTGCACTCATCCAAGCAAGTGGGGAGTATTCCATCACACTCCTGCCCTTGGCCTTGTAGATGGTGGGCAGGCTTTGGGGATTCAGGAGGGGAGTTACTTGTCGCAGGATTCCAAGCCTCTGACCTGCTCTGGTAGCCACAGTATTTATATGGCTAGTCCAGTTCAGTTTCTGGTCAATGGAAATGCCCAGGATATTAATAGTGGGGGATTCAGTGATGGTAATGCCATTGAACGTCAAGGGGGAAAGGCTAGATTCTCTCTTGTTGGAGATGGTCATTGCCTGGCACTTGTGTGGTGTGAATGTTACTTGCCACTTGTCAGCCCAAGCCTGGATATTGTCCGGGTCTTGCTGCATTTGGACATGGTCTGCTTCAGTATCTGAGGAGTCACAAATGATGCTGAACATTGTGCAATCATAGAGTCATATAGTAATTGAGTTATACACCACAGAAGCAGGCCCTTCAGCCCATCGTGTCCGTGCCGGCTATCGAACATCTATCTATTCCCGTCACATTCTGAGATCCACACTCAGTGCCATGCACCGCCATATGAACACACTCGACCTCTCCCTCCAGCAGCACCGCCATACCCTTTTTCAAAGCTGCGCGTGCCCCCAGTTTCATTTTATTCTTCGGCTCATCCGACGCCTCAACAAGAAACTTTTTCTCTTTCTCTCAAATGCTAAGGAACGCAAGCTCCAACAACTCATCGACACCAACACCCATCTAGGACCCTCCACCCCTGCCTGTCCCTCAGTCCCCACCCTTTCTTCCAATCCCAACCCCAGCTGTGTATTCACTATACCCCCTGACCTTCCCCTCTCCGATGCTGAACGTTCAGTGCTCAGCAAAGGACTCAGTTTCATACCCTTACGTCCTCACCTCAATGAATTTCGGGCTCGGCATGATGCTGAACTCTTCTTCCACCATCTTCGTCTCCGAGCTCACTTCTTTGGGCAGGAGTCCTATCCCCATTCAACGGATCCTTTCACCCACCTCCAATATTCTCCCTCTACCTGGACCCCTCCCTCTGGATTGTTACCTTCTCTTGATCTTTTCATTGAGAACTGTCGGCGTGACATTAGTCATCTCAATTTCTCTGCTCCTCTCAACCATTCTAACCTGTCTCTCTCTGAACTTACTGCACTCCATTCTCTCAGGTCCAACCCTGACATTGTCATCAAACCTGCTGACAAGGGTGGTGTTGTTGTTGTCTGGCGCACTGACCTCTACCTCATGGAGGCTGAGCGTCAACTCGCAGCCACTTCCTCCTACCTCTCCCTGGACCATGACCCCACCACTGAACATCAAGCCATTGTTTCCAGGACTGTCACTGACCTCATCTACTCTTCCTCCCACAGCTTCCAACCTGATAGTCGCCCAACATCGGACGGCCCGCTTCTATCTCCTACCCAAAATCCACAAACAGAACTGCCCCGGTAGACCGATCGTCTCAGCTTGCTCCTGCCCCACAGAACTCATTTCTCGTTATCTTGACTCCCTTCTCTCTCCCCTTGTCCAGTCCCCTCCCACCTACATCCGTGATTCCTCTGACACCTTACATCACATCAACAATTTCCAGTTCCCTGGCCCCAACCGCTTCCTCTTCACCATGGATGTCCAATCCCTCTACACCTCCATCCCCCACCAGGATGGTCTGAGGGCCCTTAGCTTCTTCCTCGAACAGAGGCCTGAACAATCCCCATCCACCACTACTCTCCTCCGTCTGGCTGAACTTGTTCTCACGCTGAACAATTTCTCCTTCAACTCCTCTCACTTCTTCCAAATAAAAGGTGTGACTATGGGTACCCGCATGGGCCCCAGCTATGCCTGTCTCTTTATGGGGTATGTGGAACATTCCTTGTTGCAGTCCTACTCCGGCCCCCTTCCACAACTCTTTCTCCAGTACATCGATGATTACTTCGGTGCTGCTTCATGCTCTCGTCGGGACTTGGAAAAATTTATTAATTTTGCTTCCAATCTCCACCCCTCCATCATTTTCACGTGGTCCATCTCTGACACTTCCCTTCCCTTCCTTGACTTCTCTGTCTCAATCTCTGGTGATAGACTGTCCACCAATATCCATTACAAACCCACCGACTCCCACAGCTACCTCGACTACAGCTCCTCCCACCCCGCTTCCTGTAAGGACTCCATCCCATTCTCTCAGTTCGTTCGCCTCCGTCGCATCTGTTTCGATGATGCTACCTTCAAAAACAGTTCCTCTGACATGTCCTCCTTCTTCCTTAACCGAGGTTTTCCACCCACGGTGGTTGACAGGGCCCTCAACCATGTCCGGCCCATCTCCCGCGCATCCGCCCTCACGCCTTCTCCTCCCTCCCAGAAACATGATAGGGTCCCCCTTGTCCTCACTTATCACCCCACCAGCCTCCGCATTCAAAGGATCATCCTCCGCCATTTCCGCCAACTCCAGAATGATGCCACCAACAAACACATCTTCCTTTCACCCCCCCCATCAGCATTCCATAGGGATCGCTCCCTCCGGGACACCCTCCATCACCCCCTACTCCTCAACCCCCTCCTATGGCACCACCCCATGCCCACGCAAAAGATGCAACACCTGCCCCTTCACTTCCTCTCTCGTCACTGTCCAAGGACCCAAACACTCCTTTCAAGTGAAGCAGCATTTCACTTGCATTTTCCCCCAACTTAGTCTACTGCAATCGTTGCTCCCAATGTGGTCTCCTTTACATTGGAGAGACCAAACGTAAACTGGGCGACCGCTTTGCAGAACACCTGCTGTCTGTCCGCAAGAATGACCCAAACCTCCCTGTCGCTTGCCATTTTAACACTCCACCCTGCTCTCTTGCCCACATGTCTGTCCTTGGCTTGCTGCATTGTTCCAGTGAAGCCCAACGCAAACTGGAGGAACAACACCTCATCTTCCGACTAGGCACTTTACAGCCTTCCGGACTGAATATTGAATTCAACAACTTTAGGTCTTGAGCTCCCTCCCCCATCCCCACCCCCTTTCTGCTTCCCCCTTCCTTTTGTTTTTTTTCCAATAAATTATATAGATTTTTCTTTTCCCACCTATTTCCATTATTTTTAAATATTTTAAAATCTTTTATGCTCTCCCCACCCCCACTAAAGCTATACCTTGAGTGCCCTACCATCCATTCTTAATTAGCACATTCGTTTAGATAATATCACCAACTTTAACACCTATGTGTTCTTTTGCTCTATTGTTGGTGACATCTTTTGATGATCTGCTTCTATCACTGCTTGTTTATCCCTACAACCACACCACCCCCCTCCACTTCTCTCTCTCTCTCTCTCTCCACCCCCCCCACACACCTTAAACCATCTTATATTTCAACTCTTTCTTGGACTCGAACTCAATTTCTGTCGAAGGGTCATGAGGACTCGAAACGTCAACTCTTTTCTTCTCCGCCGATGCTGCCAGACCTGCTGAGTTTTTCCAGGTAATTCTGTTTTTGTTATCTATTCTAATCCCATTTTCCAGCACTTGTGCTGCTACCTTCAGGGATCTATGGACATGTACACCAAGTCCCTCTGATCCTCTGTACTTCCTAGGGTCCTACCATTCATTGTGTATTCCCTTGCTCTGTTAGTCCTCCCAAAATGCATCACCTCACCCTTCTCAGAATTAAATTCCATTTGCCACTGCTCTGCCCATCTTACCAGTCCATCTACATCGTCCTGTAATCTAAGGCTTTCCTCCTTTTGATGCCACCAATTTTTGTGTCATCTGTGAACTTACTGATCATACCTCCTATATTCACGTCTAGATCATTAATGTACACTACAAACAGCAAGCGTCCCAGCACCAATCCCTGGGGTATACCATTCATCACAGGCTTTCAATCGCAAAATCAACTTTCAACCATCACTCTCTGCCTCCTGCCACTAAGCCAATTTTGGATCCAATTTTCCAAATTGCCCTGGACCCCATGGGCTCTTACCTTCTTGACCATTCTCTCATGCGGGACATTGTCAATTGGAGGCTTCATCAATTGCACAACCTTATCTACACAACTAGTCACCTCCTCAAAAAATTCAATCAAATTTGTTAGACATGATCTCCCCCGACAAAGCCAGGCTGACTATATCTGATTAATCCCTGCCTCTCCAAGTGGAGATTAATCCTGTCCCTCAGAATTTTTTCCAATAGTTTCCTTACCACTGATGTTAGATTCACTGGCCTTTAGTTACCTGGTTTATCCCTACTACCCTTCTTGAGTATTGGTATCACATTCATTGTCCTCCAGTCCTCTGGCACCTCTTCTGTGGCCAGAGAGGATTTGAAAATTAGTGTCAGAGCCCCTGCAATCTTCTCCCTTGCCTCAAGCAGCAGACTGGGATACATCCCATTTGGGCCTGGGCATTTATCCACTTTTAAGCCTGCTAAAACTTCTAATACCTATTCCCTTTCAATGCTAATTTGTTCAATTATATCACAGTTCCCCCTCCCTGATTTCTACATCTATATCGTCCTTCTCCTTGGTGAGCACAGATGAAAAGTAATCTTTTTAAATCTCACCTACGACCTCCAGCTCCATGCACAGATTGCAACTTTGGTCCCTAATGTGCTTTATTCTTTCCCTGGTTATCCTCTTGCCCTTATTATATTTATAAAATGCCTTGGGATTTTCCTTTATCTTGCCCATCAATGTCTTTTCATGCCCCCTCTTCCCTCTCCTAATTACTTTTTTAAGTACCCTCCCCGCACTTTTTATACTTGTCTAGCGCTTCTGTTGTTTCCAGCCTCCTGAATCAATCATAAGCCTCCTTTTTTGCCCTTATTCAATCCTCTTTATCCCTTGACATCCAGGGTTCCATGGACTTGTTGGGCCCACCCTTCACCTTTACGGGAACATGTTGGCCCTGAACTGTCACTATTTCCTTTTTGAATGACTCCTACTGGTCTGATGTAGACTTTCCTACAAGTAGCTGCTCCCAGTCCACTTAGGCCAGATCCTGTCTTACCATTTTTGAATTAGCCTTCCCCCAATTCAGGACCTTTATTTCCAGTCCAGCTTTGTCCTTTTCCAAAACTACCTTAAATCTGACAAAGTTATGGTCACTATCCCCGAAATGCTCCCCCACTGACACTCCTACCACTTGCCCAGCTTCATTCCCTAAGATCAGGTCCAGTACCCACCCTTTTCTTATAGGACTTTCTACGTGCTGGCTCAAAAAGCTCTCCTGGATGCACTTTAAGAATTCTGTCCCCTCTAAGCCTTTCACACCAGGACTATCCCAGCTAATACTGGGGAAGTTGAAATCCTCTACTATTATTATCCTAATATTTTTACACTTCTCTGAGATTTGCCTACATATCTGCTCCTCTATCTCCCCCTGACTGTTTGGAGGCCTACAGTACAATCCCAGCAAAGTGATTGCCCCTTTTTTGTTAAGTTCTACCCATATGGCCTCATTTGAGGAACCTTCTAAGATACCATCCCTCCTTACTGCAGTAATTGACTCCTTGATCAATTGTGTAATGCCACCTCTTCTTTTACACCCCCTGATGTCACGCCTGAAGATTCTATACCCTGGAATATTGAGCTGCCAGTCCTGCCCTTCCCTCAACCATGTCTCTGTGATAGCAACAATACCACATTCCCATGTGTTAATCAAGGCCCTCAATTCATCTGCCTGACTTGTAAGACTCCTTGTGTTAAAATAGATGCAATCTAGCCTTGCATTATACCTTTGTGCCTTTGTGTATTTGCTCTGCCTTCCAGACTGACTTAGTTTCTCTTCTATATTTGGCTGTGCATCACCCCTTACTGTACCTCCACACTGTATCCCATCCCCCTGCCAAATTAGATAATACACCCCCCCAACAGCACTAGCAAACCTCCATGCAAGGATGTTGACACCATTCTGGTTCAGGTGCAACCCGTCCGACTTATAAAGGCCGCACCTTCACCAGAACCAGACCCAGTGATCCAGGAAACTAAAGCCCTCCCTCCTGCACCATCTCTTCAGCCAAGCAATCATCCTGTCTATCCTCCTATTCCTATACTCACTAGCACATGACACTGGGAGTAATCCCGAGATTACAACCCGAGAGGTCCTGCTTTTTAGTCTATTGCCTAACTCCCTGAATTCTTGATGCAAGACCTCATCCCTCTTTCTACCTGTATCATTGGTATCAACACGTACCATGACATCTGCCTTATTACCCTCCCCCTTCAGGATGCCCTGCAGCCGTTCAGTGACATCCTGGACCCTGGCACCAGGAAGGCAACACATCATCCTGGGGTCACATTGAAGGCCACAGTAGCACCTATCTGTTCCCCTGACTATAGAATCCCCTGTTACTATTGCTCTTCCTCTCTTCCTCCCCTCCTGTACAGACAGGCTGCTTGTGGTGCCAGAAGCTTGGCTCTGTCCACACTCCCTGGAGGAACCAGTGCCCTCATCAGCCTCCAAAATGGAATACCGATTTGTGAGCGGGACCCCAGGGGACTCCTGAACTACCTGCCTGTTTCTCTTGGTGGTCACCTATTCCCTTCCTTCCTCAAGTCCCTTCAGCTGCAGTGTGGCCACCTCTCCAAACATGCTATCCACAACACTCTCAGACTCACGGATGCTCCACAGTGTCCCCAGCCGCCATTCCAGCTCTGAAACCCGAGCTTCCAGGAGCTGCAGCTGGACACACTTCCTGCATACATGCTGGTCCCGGGCACTGGAAATGTTCCTGGCTTCCCATATGGAGCACGAGGAGCACACCACGGCTTCGAGCTTTCCTGCCATGACTTATCCCTTTAAATTAAACCTTTTAAATCAATTACTCTAGGGCCCTTCTTTCCTGATCCTCATTACTACAGAATATACAAACTATAAACCACAAAAATACCTTAAACTATAAGCGATAAAAGTAGTAAATACTTACCCAATCTTACCCACTACTTACCAGTCTCTCCTCTCCCTTGTAGCCTCTTCTGCTGCAGCAGGGCAAGAACACTCTCTGAAGATTTAAGAAGTTGGATAGCAAAGAAAAAAATGCAAAGGTCACCTCTTCCCCTCTGTACTGAATTCCCACTGTGCACCAAATTGCCAATACCCACACTCACTCTGGCTATGTCTCACTCACAATGAGATCACTCCCCTGCTCATGTGCAAACACACTGATCATGTGCTTCGAATAGTCCCTTTCTTAAATAGAGCTGAGGTGAGCTGAGATGACTCTCACGAGTTAAGCTTCAAATAGTAATCAACACCTATTCAGGCCCTAATCAAGCGTCAGGTGATTGACAGCTAACACAGTCAGCTGAGTCAGCTACCTTGCCAATCTTTTAACTAGCTGCTGAACTTACTTGAGGGGAATTAACTTGCAGGGCTATGGGAATTGGGCAGAGGAGTGGGACTGACTGGGTTGCTTTACAGACAGCCAACATAGACTTGGTATATAAAGGCAAAATACTGCAGATGCTGGAAATCTGAAACAAAAACAAAAAATGCTGGAAAAACTCAGCAGGCCTGACAGCCTCTGTGGAGAGAAAGACAGAGCTAATGTTTCGTGTCTGTATGAAGAAGAGTCATTTCTCTCCACTGATGCTGTCAGGCCTGCTGAATTTTTCCAGCATTTTTTGTTTTTGTATGGCCTTGATGGGCCAAATGGCCTCCTTTTTTTTGTGCTGGAATGACTCTATGGTGCTATGACTGGCACACGGCCATAGGGAAGGAACAGGGATTGAACAGCCAACGCAGGTTCTGTAGGCTGAATGGCCTCCACCTGTGCTTCGAATCACATGACTCCGTGTGCCCATGTGACGCAGATTGCAAAAATGGGCAGCTCATATGAAAGCAGCACTGCGGCCCAGTCATTGAAACACAGTAACTCCACAATGGGGGTGAGCTGACCAGACAAAGAATGATAACAGAAATAGATTAGTGATCTCGTGTAGAATAAACAGAAGCAATTATTGGAAAAATATCATTTGTCTTTGATAGCCACATTCAGGTTGTCACGTCACTTGTATAGGCAAGTGTCTGACTGCAAGTCTGGAGCACGGTCTATAGAAAATTCGATGAGAGAAAAAAATCAATGCAAATTGAATGCACTAAATCAATATTGGCTAAGCCATCTACGGAATAATGTTCTAAAATAATAGGACAGTGCTTTGTTTTATGCAGGCATTTAGCTCATATACACAGAGATATTTGGAGTCTCTGAGCTACTGATTTGTTTCATTTTCCTCTCAGTAAAGTCACTGAAATTTGCATCGTTCTTTGTCTGTCAATTATTGCAACTTGCAGGAGAGGAGGAGGTGCTTTCTCTATGGCACATGCTGAATGCTGGTTTCTGTAAGCAACCAAAGCATTAGACTGTTCCAGTGCATGCCCAGGAGGGAGCTGATTTGTACATTTGCTGTGCCCGCAAAGTCCAGTTCCCCTATCACCCTGGTGCTCCCAGTCAATCAACCTCTTGATTTTAAAACTCCCATTCTTGATTTCAAACCCCTCCATGACCTCGCCCCTCCCTATCTATTTAATCTCCTCCAGCCCTACAACCTTCTTAGACCTCTGTGGTCCTCGAATTGCAGCCTCTTGTGCATTCGCAATTATAATTGCCTCACCATTGCTGGCCATGTCTTCAATTGCCCAGGCCTTACGCTCTGGAATTCCTTCAAGAACCTGTCCACCTCTCTATTTCGCTTTCCTTCCTTAAGATGTTTTTTAAAAGCTTTGTCTTAGACCAAGCTTTTGTTCATCTGACCTAATATCTCCTTATGTGTCTCCTTATGCCACTTGTTAGCCCAAACCTGGATATTGTCCAACTTTTGCTGCATTTG
The DNA here is from genome assembly GCF_017639515.1 of Carcharodon carcharias. Classification (NCBI taxonomy): domain Eukaryota; kingdom Metazoa; phylum Chordata; class Chondrichthyes; order Lamniformes; family Lamnidae; genus Carcharodon; species Carcharodon carcharias. The sequence continues at coordinate 12,009,195 of NC_054473.1, forward strand.
GACATGGACTGCATCAGTATCTGAGGAGTCGTGAATGGTGCTGAACATTGTGCAATCATCAGCGAACATCCCCACTTCTGACCTTATGATGGAAGGAAGGTCATTGATGAAGCAGATGAAGATGGTTGAGCTAAAGATACTACCCTGAGGAACTCCTGCAGTGATGTCCTGGAGCTGAGATGACTGACCTCCAACAATCACAACCATTTTCCTTTGTGCTAGGTATACTCCAACCAGCGGAGAGTTTCCCCCTGATTCCCATTGACTCCAGTTTTGCTCGGGCTCTTTGATGCCACACTCGGTCAAATTCTGCCTTGATATCATCTTTCATCTCACCTCGGGAGTTCAGCTCTTTTGTCCGTGTTTGAACCAAGGCTGTAATGAGGTCAGGAGCTGAGTGGCCCTGGCAGAACCCAAATTGGGCATCAGTGAGCAGGTTATTGCTAAGCAAGTGCCACTTGAAAGCACTGTTGATGACCCCTTCCATTACTTTACTGATGATCGAGAGTAGACTGATGGGGCGATAACTGGCTGGGTTGGATTTGTCCTGCTTTTTCATATCATAGCGCGATCTCAGCCAGAAGTGGTTTTTATGTCCACTTCCAGCTACACCCTTAGGGTAAAATCCAGGCCATAAGCCTCAAACATAGCGTGAACCAGTTGGTGGGCCAAGTTTGCACCCTGTGACGAGAATCATATAAGCTTCCTTGATGGATGAATGCATCTGAACAATTCAGGCTCCCTCCCAATTTTCTTGTGTTTCCAGCACATTGCAGGTCCTGTAGGTGACATACCATGAACCAAATCTTACAATCTGACAGCTTGTGGCTAAGGAGAGTGTCAATCCTCAGGGTTAATAACCTGGCCTTCTGCAGTAACATTACTACTGGGTAGAGTGCTTATGCCGAGGAAGTTGTCTAGCATCTCACAACTATCAGCCCCATATGATACTTTTTGAAATATGCACCTCCCACTATGGCACCGAGCCAACTTGGCCAAGGATCTCTCAGGCTCAATCCATGGACTGTGCTGGGTTAGCTGAACCCAGTCAGTGTGGTAGTAAAGTTGTAGAATCAAAAACAGAGATTTCTGAAATCTGGTTGGATGTTCAGAGCTGTAGTTAGGGATTTAAAGGGTCAGTGGGGTTTTCTCAGGATAGTGTCCTAGGCCCAACCATCTTCAGCTGCTTCATCAATGATCCTCCCACCATCATAAGGTCAGGAGTGGGAATATTCGCTGATGATTGCACAATGTTCAGCACCATTTGCAACTCCTCAGATACTGAAGCAGCCCATGTCCAAATGCAGCAAGACCTGGACAATATCCAGACTTGGGCTGACAAGTGGCAAGTAACATTCGCACCACACAAGTGTCAGGCGATGACCATCTCCAACAAGAGAGAAACCAACCATCACCTCCTTGACATTCAATGGCATTACCATCTCTGAATCTTCCACTATCAACATTCTGGGGGTTACCATTGACCAGAAACTGAACTGGACCAACCATATAAATACAAGAGCAGGTCAAAGGCTAGGTGTTCTGCTGAGAGTGACTCACCTCCTGAGTCCGCAAAGCCTGTTCACCATCTACAAGGCACAAGTCAAGAGTGTGATGGAATATTCTCTACTTGCCTGAATGAGTGCAGCTCCAACAACACTCAAGAAGCTCAACACCATCCAGGACTAAGCAGCTCGCTTGATTGGCAACCCACCCACAAGCATTCACTCCCTCGACCACTAACACACAGTGGCAGCAATGTGTACCATCTACAAGATGCACTGCAGCAACTTATAACACCTCCTTCTACATCACCTTCCAAATTCGTGACCTTTATCATCTAGAAGGACAAGAGCAGCAGACACATGGAACATCACCACTTGCAACTTCCCCTCCAAGTCACACACCATTATGACTGATAGGAACATAGGATGTAAGAGTAGGAGTAGGCCATTCAGCCCTTCAAGCCTGATCTGCCATTTGATAATTTCATGGCTAATCTGCTAGTGGTGTGAACTCCACCTTCCTCTCTGTCCCCCATAACCTTGACTCCCTTGCTTATCAAAAACCTAATCCTGCCTTGAATAAATTCAAATGCTGCCTCCACTACTTTCTGGGGAAGGGAAATCCACAGAGTGACGACCCTCTGAGAGAAAAAAAATTCTATAGGCAGAATTTTGCCCTTGGTGAGTGGGCGGGCCCCACTGGCTCAGCGGTGGGCAGGCAGCTGAACTCCACCGCCGAAACAGGCCCTGCCGCCATTTTGAGTGGACGGGCCAATTAAGGCCCGCCCAGCGGTCTACCCAATGGGAAGCGCTATGGGCTTCCTGTGCAGGGGGTCGGGGGGGAGGGATTCCCCATTTGTCAAAGTGCGCTCTTTCACGCTCTGCTCCCTGAGACTAAGGGAGATCAGTGAAAGTTTTACAAACTTAAAAAATAGAAAAATAAAAAAATTGTTAACATGTCCCCCTCCTGTGACAATGTCACCCGAGATGGGACATGTTAATAAATATCACATAAAATTTATTAAACATTTTTAAAGCAGACATGAAACCTCATCCCGCCAGTGGATGAAGTTTTATGTTTTTTCTATTGTTCCTGGCCTGCCCACCAGCCTTAAGGTTGGACGGGCAGGTCTTTAATTGGCTCAATTATCCTGTCAATGGCCTCAATTGGCCATTGACTGGTCGGCAGGCAGACAGCATGGTTTCGCTGCGCCCCCGCCTTCCTCAATATTTAAATGGACCGGTTCCTCCCAACGTCATCTGACGTCATTTTCCCGTTGGTGAGCTGGCCCCGCCCCCAAATCACCGACGGGAAAATTCAGGCTTATATTTCTGTTTTAAAAGCCTCATATTCTTAAACTGTGTCTGCTAGTTCCACTATCCCCAACAAGAGGAAAGATCCTCCCAGTCTCTACCCTATCGAGTCCTATAAGACTATAAGACCATAAGACGTAGGAGCAGAGATAGGCGATTCTGCCCATCAAGTCTGCTCTGCCATTCAGTGAGATCATGGCTGACCTAATAATCTTCAACTCCTCTTTCCTGTCTTTTTCCCATAACCCTTGATTCTCTTACTGACTAAAAATTTGTCTATCTCAGCCTTGAATATACTTAACAACCCAACATCTACAGCCCCCTGCAGTAAAGAATTCCTCAGGTTCACTACCCACTGAGAGAAGAAATTCCTCCTCATCTCTGTTTTAAATGGGTGACCCCTTACTCTGAGATTATGCCCTCTGGTCCTAGACTCTCCCACAAGGAGAAACAACCTCTCAGCATCTACCCTGTCAAGCCTCCTAAGAATCTTATATGTTTCAATAAGGTCGCCTCTCATTCTTCTAAATTCCAATGAGTACAGGCCCAACCTACTCAACCTCTTCTCATAAGAAAATCCCTCCATTCCCAGGATCAACCTAGTGAACCTTCTCTGGACTGCCTCCAGTGCCGGTATATATTTCCTTAGATCTGGGGACCAAAATTGTTCACAATATTCTAGGTGTAGTCTAACTAGTGCCTTGTATAGTTTTAGCAAAACTTTCCTATTTTTATACTCCATTCCCTTTGAAATAAAGGCCAACATTTCATTTGCCTCACCTATTACTTGCTGAACTTATATGCTTGCTTTTTGGGATTCATGCACCAGGAACCCAAATCCCTCTGTGCTGCAGCTTTCTGCAGTCTTTCTCCATTTAAATAATATTCAGCTCCTCTATTCTTCCTGCCAAAGTGCATAACCTCACATTTTCCCACATGATATTCCATCTGCCAGGTTTTTGCCCATTCACTTAACCTGTCTATATCCATCTATAGACTCCTTGTGTCATCCTCAATACTTGCCTTCCCACCTATTTTTGTGTCATCTGCAAACCTGGCGATAGTACATTCACTTCCCTCATCCAAGTCATTAATATGTATTGTAAACAATTGTGCCCCGGCACTGAACCCTGTGGCACTCCACTAGTTACAGGGTTGCCATACCAAAAATGTCCCCCCTATCCCAACTCTTTGTCTTCTATTAGTTAGCCAGTCCTCTATCCATGCTAATATATTACCCCAACACCATAGGCTCTTATCTTTTTAAGTAGCGTTACGTATGGTATCTTATCGTATGCCTTTTGGAAATCCAAATATATTACATCTACTGGTTCCCCTTTATCTATCTTGCTTGTTGCCTCCTCAAAGAATTCTAATAAATTTGTTAGGCATGATTTCACCTTCATGAAGCCATGCTAACTCTGCTTGATTAGAATATGTATTTTTAAATGCTCTGCTATTACATCTTTTATAATAGACTCCAACATTTTCCCAATGACACATGTTAAGCTAACTGGCCTCTTGTTATCTGTTTTTTGTCTCCCTCCCTTTTGGAATAAGGGTGTTACATTGGCAGGTTTCCAATCCTCTTGGACTTTACCAGGATCTAAGGACTCTTGGAAGTTGACTACCAGTTTCTTTCACATTGATACAATCTTTAACTTACTTGGTTAACCATGGTTGGTTTATCCCCTTCCTATAATCCTCCTTCCTCACTGGGATATATCTTTGTTGTGAGTCATGAACTATTTCACTAGGCATCTGCCATTGTTCGTCAACTGTCTAAACTACTTTCCCAGTCCACTGCAGCCAACTTTGCCTGCATTCCTTTTTAATTACCCTTATTTCAGTTTAGCACAGACGTTTCCAAACTAAGTTTCTCACTCTCATACTGAATGCTAAATTCCACCATGTTATGGTCACCGTTTCCTTGGGGATCTTTTAATCTGAGATCAGTTATTAAACCTGTCTCATTACACATTACCAGATCTAAAATAGCCTGATCCCTGGTTGGATCCACAATATATTGTTCTAGGAAACTGTCCCGAATACACTCTACGAATTCTTACTCGTGGCTACCTCTACCAATTTGACTTTCCCAATCTACACGGAGATTAAAGTCACCCTTTTTAACATGCCTGAATTATTTCCTGATTTATTCTCTGTCCGGCAGCATAGTTACTGTTAGGGGGCCTATAGACTACTCCCACCTGTGTCTTCTTCCCCTTGTTATTTCAAAGTTCTTTGAAGATGTGACAAGCAAAGTGGATAATGGGGATCCTGTAGATGTAGTAAATCCCAGGAATGAATTGAGTGAACATCCTCTGAACTGCTTTTAATGCAATTATATCCTTTTTCAAATAAAGAGACCAAAATTGTAGACAGTCGTCGGCTTCTGCCTTCTCGATCCTCATACCTACCTCACTCGCAAGTCACACCCTCCTGTGCCTCACCACTGACTAGATGAGATCACCCTAGCATAAGAGGCGTGACTGCCTTCTGGAACAAAGTGTCCAGGTAACGTACCCCCTCCCTGATTGCATTGCAGTAACTGTAGATCAATCTCTAGCTCAATGACTCTGAACCGAACGTCCTCAAGCCACGGATACTTACTGCTGTTTTGGTTGCTATGGAGCACACTGGTGTCCACCAGCATTGATATACTGCAGCTGCAACACATCACCCACCCTGCCATCCATATTATGCTTTAGCCACCTATTTAATTCATTAAATTATTTATTTATTTCTTTTAATTAATGCCTCGACTCACTGTAGTATAAGGGTCTGGCACGTATATGGTTAATGTGAGACTGAGTACAGTACTACCCACACAGTGTTGTTGTAAGATAGCACATGATCCACGCTCAGAGTCAATTGAGTATTGGACGGAGCCTATGTACCAGCAAACATGGAGACAGCTCCTGGCCTGTACCCTTTACTGTATATTTATAAAGAGTTCAAAGAGTCAATGAAGACTTACAGTTTACCTAGGTATGACTATGAAGCCTTCTTCAAACCTACCAACACCCTCCAACACTCAACCATTTATGTTACTAGTTTATGCATTAGTAATATTAACAAACCTTGTCACTTATAAAGTAGCTGCTTGAGGGTTAAAAAAATAGAACATTTTACATTTTTCTAATTTTCCAGCTACTTACACACAAACCCTAACAGTAACCCACCAACCAATCACCTTACAGCTTCTCAGTGATGTCATTATTAGATATTTCTCGCTCTTTCTTCAAACCCAGCACAAGCCGATATCCAGCCCCAGCCACAGCCTGCCTCTCCCCTCTCCCTGGTATCTGTACACCCCGAGCTTCAGACTGGATTTATATCCTCCCTTTCCGGTGCATTCTCTTACCGGTCCGCTGCCTCTCTGCTGTCTCTCCTCTCTCCCAGCCATCTGGAACTATATCGCCTTTGAACCATATTGAATTGGAAATATATCAGCCGTTCCTTCACTGTCGCTGGATCAAAATCCTGGAACTCCCTCCCTAACAGCACTGTGGGTGTACCTACACCACATGGACTGCAGTGGTCTAAGTAGGCAGCTCACCACCCCCTTTCTCAAGGGCAACTAGGGATCAGCAACAAATGCTGTCTTAGCCAGTGATGCCCTCATCCCATGAAAGAATATAAAAAAGCTGAATTGTCTCCTGTTGTCCTCCATTTCTCTTAAAGGTGCTATAATTGGTGCCTGATACCTTGGATTATGGAAAAACTTTCTGGATTCTTCATTATCCATCACCATCCAGTGAATTCTGCTAGAAACTGTAGCAATGTGAAGGTTCAGAAGAAAATGATCTGTTCTTTCACATGTGATGCCTCACTCCACTCCCCCACAGCCTTCCAAATTGTCAAGAGGCTTGCTAAAAGTGCCCCAGGCTCTTACAACCTCAAGGTTGCTCCCCAGATAGACAAAAGCACCTCAGAACAATTTAGCAGGCAGAGATACTATGTAGCAAATGAACAAAAGAGGGTTGAAGATTCTGTAAGGAGAAAAAAATCTTAGGAGACTTTTGAAAGACAGAGGGTGGTGAGAAAACAGAGATATTTTGGGAGGTGGTTCCAGAGCAGTGGCAGAAATAAGTGAGCAATGAATAAAAATGTTGTAATATGCCTTTAAGGGAAATATGCCTAGAAGGGAAATGTGTCGAGTGATCCAGTCTTAGTTTCACTTTCGCATTGAGCAGAGCGCACACTCACAGCTCTGATGCCTTCAAGCTTTATGTCTTTGTATAACTGTTCTCATGTACCTCGTCTTAATAAGTGAACCCACAATGTGTTTACCAAACCCCTTATGAGCGATTGCATCTTGTACAGTAAATAAGCCCAAGGTATTACATCATTATAATAATGAGAGAGCAACATGGCATCTTAATGTGGTCTCAAGAGAGACTTGTGCTCCAGAAAGGATCATCGCCATCAGTATAGGAAAGAGAGGTCAACAGTTGGTTTACTTACACTGGAATGTGTGAATTTGTCCCAACATCTACAAATATCCATCTATATAAAACATAAAAAAATTAAATGCACACACTTTGTCGCTGCAAAGCCTGACTCGATTACCATATTTTTGTCACATATTTGTATCAACTTTTCCATTCTAACTTACTGCCTTTTATTTATAATGGGAATGATCCTCCCACCAGTGACACCAGTGCCGTGTCTGTAAATCTCCTGTGCTGTATCCAGCACAAGTCTCTGCTTCACGATTTGCCATAGATTTTGTTATTTAACCATAAGAAATAATGTAAAGTTAAAGAATGATACAAAAATAAGGAAAAGTGTCATGAAGCAATAATGGCACCAAAGGAAGCCATTCGGCCCATCGAGTCCCGACCAGCTCTCCGTAGAGCAATCCAGTCAGTCCCATAGCCCTGAAAGTTTATTTTTGTCAACTGCTCATCCAATTTTCTTGAGCAGTCATTGATCATCTGTACTTCCACCACCCTCATAGGCAGCGGGTTCCAGGAATGTATGATTTTAAAATGGGGACTGAGTTACGTCTGCTCATAGTTGTTCAATTCATCCCCACCCTTAACTCTTGCTTCATCCTAAGCCTGCTCGGTCTCATTTCTTGGCATGCAGTGCCATAGTAGATTAACTAGTACAACATTAAAGTGCTTGCACGGAGCAGACGTTTCCTGTACGTGTGATACCTGCTTCCTGTAACACATACAATGTCACACTTAATAGCTGCGAGACCAATTGTTGTGAATAAATTCAAAATGCAACTCCTCGGACGCACAGAATCACTGCCAAGGCAAAGCTGACTAATGCAGATCGAGTGTCCTTTATCTGAAACCCTTGGGGCCGATTGCGTTGCAGGTTTTAGATAATTTCAGTTTTCGGATAGTGCATTTAGAACTAGGCCTAAGTACCTTACAATGGCCAAAGCCTCGGCTAGCTATAGTCTAAAGTAAATAATTTGGCTATAAAAATCAGATGTATCACCGAATAATAAATACAGGGTATCTGCACGGCACCATCTGCAGTTATGCTTGTAGGAGAGGGTTCACAAGGGAAACATTGCAGACAACTGAACGTCTCATGCTAAAGGTCAGGTGTGACCAGCAAGGTTAATGTCAACTTGCATCAGAGATTTCCAGCGCTAAAGGTCTCTGAATGAAGAGGGGCACGTTAGTGGGGTGGTGAAAAAGGCATATGGGACACTTGCCTTTATTAATTGAGGCATAGATTACAAAAGTAGAGAGGTCATGTTGGAGTTGTATAGAACCTTGGTGAGGCCACAGCTGGAGTACTGTGTGCAGTTCTGGTCGCCACATTATAGGAAGGATGTGATTGCACTGGAGGGGGTGCAGAGGAGATTCACCAGGATGTTGCCTGGGATGAAACATTTAAGTTATGAAGAGAGTTTGGATAGACTTGGGTTGTTTTTGTTGGAGCAGAGAAGACTGAGGGGCGACCTGATCGAGGTGTACAAGATTATGAGGGGCATGGACAGGGTGGATAGGGAGCAGCTGTTCCCCTTAGTTGAAGGGTCAGTCACAAGGGGGCACAAGTTCAAGGTGAGGGGCAGGAGGTTTAGGGGGGATGTGAGGGAAAAACCTTTTTACCCAGAGGGTGGTGACGGTCTGGAATGCACTGCCTGGGAGGGTGGTGGAGGCGGGTTACCTCACATCCTTTAAAAAGTACCTGGATGAGCACTTCGCACGTCATAACATTCAAGGCTATGGGCCAAGTGCTGGTAAATGGGATTAGGTAGGTAGGTCAGGTGTTTCTCACGTGTCGGTGCAGACTCAATGGGCCGAAGGGCCTCTTCTGCACTGTATGATTCTGTGATTCTGTCAGGCGTGGTCAGCAAGGGTCATGTTGGCTTGGGTCAGAGACTTCCCTCGCTAAAGGTTGGGAGTGGTTGGTCAGCAAGGTTCATGGCGGCTCGGGTCGATGTGGGTCAAAAAATAGTGCAGCTTTCTGGATGTGTTTAGTTTTCAGATTTACAATTAAAGGATGCTTGACCTGTACAAAATACATTTTGACATGTGTGCTTTTGCGTCAGCTGTGGCTCAATTGGTAGCACCCGTGCCTCTAGACTGCAAGTTTCTGTGTCCTCTCCAGGACTGAGGGACAAATTTAAAGCTAACGCTTCAGTGCAGGGCCACATTGTTAGTTGTCCTGTCTTTTGGATGAGATGTTAAACCACAGCCTGACTCGCCTGCTCAGATGGAAGTAAAAGATCCCGTGGCACTAATTTGAAGGAAAGCAGCTAGGTGAATTATCCCCGGTGTTCTGGCCAGTATGCATCCCATCAACATCACAAAAACAGATTAGAGAAACAGAAATACCTGGAAAAACTCAGCAGGTCTGGCAGCATCGGCGGAGAAGAAAAGAGTTGACGTTTCGAGTCCTCATGACCCTTCGACAGAACTTCTGTCGAAGTTCTGTCGAAGGGTCATGAGGACTCGAAACATCAACTGTACTCTTCTCCGCCGATGCTGCCAGACCTGCTGAGTTTTTCCAGGTATTTCTGTTTCTCTTTTTGTTTTGGATTTCCAGCATCCGCAGTTTTTTATTTTTATTTTTTTTTAACAAAAACAGATTCTCTGGTCATTATCACTTTGCTTTGTGAAAGTTGGTTTCTGCGTTCCCTACATTACAACAATGGCCACACTTCGAAAAGTACTGCATTGTTTATGAAGAGTGTTGAGACATCGTAAGAAAATGCTATATAAATGTAAAAGTTTTATTTCTCTTCCAGGTTTATACAAACCAGGGCAGGATACGTCCTGGACAGTGGAACGCTGGCACTCATAAAGCGTGAGGCTGGACTGTAGGGTCAAAATGCTGGTGGTGGGGGGACAAAGGAAATTGAATATTAAACCAAGTCTCAGAGCTGGGTTAACTGAAGTTCCCATTAAAGATTTCCTCACACCTCGTGAGTGATATAAACTTGAGGCCTCAGTAATTGCAAAACATGAGCTCCCACCATTTCAGAGCTGGTGAGACAGCCTGCCATCATGGGAGCAGCTTTGCCAGACCATGGCACATCGGGATGCACACTCAATTCTTGAATAGAACTAAATCAAACGATTGCTCAGGAATTCCAAATCAGCAATGCAGAGTACTTTACACCTGACATTCTGATGCGATATTAATAGGCAGTTCAAACCCTGGTTAATTCTGATGGCCATTTCCTCTCTTGCTTTATGCACATCTTTTCTCATGCTGTCAGTTTTGTTTTTAAAAATGGTAGTGATTGTGTAAGGCATGTAATTGAGTCAGTGACAGAAAACAATGCCTCTACAACATCTATTTATTGCCTCAACTGTCAATCCTTTGGGACTGTTATTGGATAAATAAACTCCCATGCCTTTTCCGCATATATTTTTCACTTAATAAAAATCTCTCTGCTCTATCAATGTAACTCCTAATCCACGTGTTATTGTTAAACAGTGGCAGGAGTGAACTTGCAACCCTTGTCTACGCATTGCAAGCTTACCGTAAGTTGCCTAGGCCTTAGGGCTTCAATAGCAGTTGTAAGATAGCTGTCCCTCCTTCCTCAGTAAGTGTGGAAGCTGATTGCTGGATGACGAATGAAGACTTGCATTTATATAGCACCTTTCGCAACCTCGGGATGTTCCCATGTCGCTTCACAGGCAATATTTGTGAAATGTAATCACTGCTTTGATGTAGAAATACAGCCACCCAAGATGTGCACAGCAAGCTCTCACAAACAACAGACCACATTTAGAATATTGTGAGCAATTTTGGGCCCCGTATCTCAGGAAGGATGTGCTGGCCCTGGAGAGGGTCCAGAGGAGGTTCACGAGAATGATCCCAGGAATGAAAGGCTTAACGTATGAGGAACGTTTGAGGACTCTGGGTCTATACTCAATGGAGTTTAGAAGGATGAGGGGGAATCTGATTTAAACTTAGAGAATACTGAAAGGCCTGGATAGAGTGGACATGGGGAAGATGTTTCCATTAGTAGGAGAGACTAGGACCTGAGGACACAGCCCCAGAGTAAAGGGAAGACATTTTAGAACAGAGATGAGGAGAAACTTCTTTAGCCAGAGAGTGGTGAATCTATGGAATTCATTGCTACAGAAGGCTGTGGAGGCAAGGTCATTGAGTGTATTTAAGATTGGAGATAGATAGATTCTTGATTGGTATGGGGATCAAAGGTTACGGGGAGAAGGCGGGAGAATGGGGTTGAGAAACTTATCAGCCATGATTGAATGGCGGAGCAGACTCGATGGGCCGAACGGCCTAATTTCTGCTCCTATGTCTTATGGTCTTCTGACCAGCCCAGAAGGGGAAAAAATGGTTTGGACCAGCATTGTTATTTCTCAGATTTTGTGGGTGTTCCAGTTTAAGGTATACAAGACCAGCCCAGACCAGCGTTCGTGTTTCCCAGGCCAGAATATCGCCGTCGGCGTTGTGGAGGGTGGGCCCGACACGCCAACGCGCAAATTGAAGCACGATGACACCGAGCGTGTGTCCCGAATTCGTCATGCACCATTTAAATATTTTGTTCAGCGGGCACGCGCCAGAGGCAGCTGCGCACCTGCCAAACTGTCAACGTCCCTATTAAAGCCATTAAAAAACCAAAAACCAATTAAAGTCGTTAACAACGCTGCCCATCTAACCTTAAGGTTGGGGGGTGGGGCAGGCAAAGAGTCCAAGCGGCCTTCGCAATTTTCAGGCGGGATGAGGTTTCCGGATGGTTGAACAAAATAATTAAATAAATTTTGCTAACTGTACGAACATGTCCTGGTTCATGTGACACTGTCACATGAGGGGACACGTTTAAAGAATTTTTCCGTTCGTTTATTCAAAAATTTTATCGTGAACTTAATCTCCCTGAGGCGGCTCCGTGCCACAGGGAGATTGATGCGCACTTCTACGCGCATGCTCGAAACAGCGGAGGCTCCCCCCACCACCACCCCCCCCCCAACTATCCCTCCTCCCCCCACCCGCACAGTCGGCGCTCAGTCAAAATAGCGGTGCCCAGCCAATCGAGGATGGCGATCAGCTCCACTCCCACCCCTGCACACTCCCGCCCAGCCCGTCAACATAAGGTAAGATGCTGCCTCCAGTTTTTACAGGCGTTCCATTTTCAGGTATAACAAGACCAGTTCGGACCCGTAATCTTATTTCCCAGTCTTTCCCGTTTTCTCCTTCTGGGAGATAATCTGCTGTTGTAGGTGTTGTCTGAGGGTTAAATATTCACCAGGACGCCAGGGAGAACTTCCCTGCTGTTCTTTATTCGAGATGGTATCATGGGATCTTATACGTCCACCTGAGAGGGCAGGCGAACGTCTCCTCTGAAGGACTGCACCTCCGACAGTGCAACACTCCCTCGGTACTGCACCGTAGAGACAGAATTTATACACAAGTCTTTGGAGTGGCTGTTGAACTGGCTCACAAGTGGCAGTTAACACCTAGTGGAGTGAGTTACAGCTGAACTCCGGAGATGAGCACAGTGGGTTTTCACAAACTTTTAGTTTTAGTGTTTTTTACCTTAAACTGCAGCATGTAACTCCTGGTGCAAGGGTCCCACAATGCTGACCAAACCAGGAAATCAGAATGACCTGCTCTCGGCTAAGCTCTGGCAAAGGTCCACTTTTCCCTTGATCTACAACACCGGCATCTACCCGACTTTCGGAAAATTGCCCAGGTATGTCCTGTCCACAGAACAGAGGGCAAATCCAACCCAGCCAATTACACCCCCATCCCCGCGCCCACCCCCCCATCAGCCTCCTCTGGACCATCGCAAAGTCATGGAAGGTATCATCGACAATGCCCTCAAGCGGCACTGACACAGCAATAAGCTGCTAACCAAAGCTCAGTTTTGGTTTCACCAGGGTCACTCAGCTCCTGACCACGTTACAGGAAAAAGGGCCCAAAAGCGAGACTGTGGTGGAGGACCAGCATGCCGTCCGGGTATCTGGAAATCGCTGGCATTTCCGCCTCTGATCCCACTTCCATTGCCATTTGAAAATTCCATCTCAGGCATTTTCATCAATTTTGCCATTGATCAGCCTGTCTGGGGCCCTCAATGTTTTGAAGAGATTCTGGGAGGGCCAATGTAGCAGCCATTGCTCTCCCAGATGTGAGGTTGTCTTTTCCCGTGCCGCTTCTCCTGTCAGTCGCTGGGCCACCATCGTTATTTGGTGGTCTCTGGTGTAGCTCCTGGGTTGGCTTCAAAGCCCTTTACTCGCTGATCTGCACACTTGCTGAGCTTCACTTGAGGCTTTTCCTGTCGTCTTCGACTGTTCCGCTGTGGGTGTGGTCGCCGGTGCCACCATCTGTAATGATAGGTTAGTCTGGGGATTCGTTAGCTTCTCATTCTAGAAGAAATCTTGCTCGAGGCAATAGTTTTTGCTCAAAAACATTTATTTACTTGCTGCATATTTACAAAAGTTAAACTAAGACTAACATATAGCTAGAGCTGCCCTCTGAGATGTTCTCAGACATCCTCTCTCAGTGAGTGAAATAGTTTCTTTTGCACATGCTCAATATGCTCATTTTAGAGTTAACCCTTTACACTACATGAGACAAACCCTGCACACAGGGACACCAAGCAACTCCTCTACATTCATTAATATGAAAGAAATAAAGCGACAGTTAAATGCTTAAAAATTGATGAATACATCAAGAGTAATTAACTCAACATCTTGGACCTCACAACTAAAGAGAACAAAGGTGAAGTTAGCACTGTGTTATATGCTGTTGGGAGCATAGCAGACAACATGCTCACCAGACAGGGGGTGAACAAAGAGATAATCTCCTACGAGGATGTCACTGGAGTCTTTGACTCATACTTCTGTCTTCATAAAAATATTGTTATTGAGAGGGTGAAGTTTAACCGGCACATTTGAAAACAGGGTAAAGGGATTGACTCATACATCAACGACTTGCGCTGCCTAGTCAATAATTGTGAGTATGGAACACTAAAGATAATCTGACCAGCGATCGAACAGTTTAGATGAGAATCTCTCTGACCCCTTACAAGCTGGGGAAGATTTAGATGTAAGGAAAACTGTACATTTTGACAGGCAGCCCAAAGAGCAGGGGCAGAATAAAGCTTTTGTTGGAGGAGCGAGGGAAATTTCCCAAGGGCAGCCCGATGAAGTCGTTCAATCTGCGTGTTGCAGAACTGGATGTATAGCAAGGCAGCCCTGAAAAGGCAACAAGCACCATTTCCCAATGTCCTGACTGTAGCAGGAATAAGAAGCACAGGCAGGAAAAGTGTCCCTCCCGGATCACGCACTGCCCTGGATGTGGTCAGTTAGGCCATTTTAAAGCGGCCTGTCATTCCGGGGAATCTGCGTTTACATGACAGAAGGAGAACTCTGTTAAAAAGGATTTCCATTCAAGAAATTCCAGACCTTGACTAGCCAGGGAAGTACCTTCCTGGAAGAAGGCAAGGAAAGATAAGAATATGTTTCAGAGTGCTGACATTGAGGCCAATGGGCATCTGACCAAACTCAAGCACGACACAGAAGCTGGTTTCTCAGTGTTCTCTGACAGAGTTCCACGGCTGAATAAAGCGACTCTGCAACCAGCGCCTATTCAACTCCAAGTTTCAAGGAGGACGAAGTTAAATATTCAAGGCCAGCTGGAAACGAGACTAAAATATGGAGATGGAGCAATCCCTGAGACATTGTACATCATCAGGAATCAAGCAAACTCGCTAGTGAACCAAAAAGCCTGCACAGGCTCTAAATCTGCTTCAAAATGTTGGTGAGGCCAATGGAAAGATACAAGAAAACTAGTTTAGGAGGGAATTCCCCCACACTCTTTACAGGCTTGGGTAAGCCCAGGTGTGGTGCTCTGATATGATACCAGTTCCTAAGCCTACTGGTTTTGTACCTGTGTTGATCAAACACACCTCGACAAGGCAGTTGAAAGAGAAATCCACCCAATAGTGCCGGTGGATGAGATATCGACCAAATTTGCCAACGGTACCATCTTCACCAAAATGGTTCCAACAGTAGGTTTTGTCAGTTGCCATTGGACCAAAAGTCAACACCCTTAACCACTTCTGTTACGACCTTTGGACAGTACTGTTTATCTATCTGCCACTCAACTTCACGTCAGCCCCTGAAATATTCCAAAGGACAATGTCCAATATCCCACAGGGCATTGACGGTGTTATCTGCCACATAGTTGATATCTTGATCCATTCGTCAACGGAGCAGGAACACGGCAAACAGGCCCAGGAAGTCTTACTCACGCCGCAAGAGGCTGGCTTGATGCTCAATGACATTTTTTAGGCCCGCGATAAAGTTCCTAGGGCACATTATCCAAGCAACTGGGATTACCGCAGACCCACCGAAATGGAGGCAATAAGGGCAATCACACTGCCTAGAAATGCAACAGAGCTACAAAGGTTTAAGGGCATGGTCAACCAACCAGGTAAATTGCTACCTCATTTAGCCCAGATAAATAAATCCCTCAGACATACTTTACGACAGGACCAGGCGTAGTGCTGGGCTGAACATCAGCACTGGCTGTTTGAACAAATTAAAATAATGCTGACATCCCCAAGGGTCCTAGCCCACCATGATCCAGAATTTCCCATGACTGTGGCAGCCGATGCACCTGCAATGGGGCTGGGAGCAGTGCGATTCCAGGTCCAAAGCGATGGCAAAAAAAGACCTGTTTGCTACACGACCAAGTCATTAACCGAGATGGAGTGGCATTATGCTGTGATCGAAAGTCCCCTGGTCTTGACTCGAGCATGTGAGGAATTCTCTGATCATGCACTGGGCCTGCACTTTAAGATTGAGCCCACTTGAGCCATTAGCTACTTTGTTAAATTCAGAGGAAACCACAAAGATGCCGCCCAAGATTCAGTGATTCTGGCTTAGACTCATGCACTACGACGCTACTATGGAGTACACACAGGGTATATATCAGACTACAGCCAATACCCTATCCAGGCTGCCACTACTTACCCAGTACACAAAGACAAAGCCTCCATAGCTTTGTAGCCCTGACTACCAGATACTAGCCGGCAACAGACCAGAAGTTGCGTGAATTTCTTACAGGCCAAACAAGAGATGGCGAGTGCATCCAAATCTGCACATGCTGCCTGGATGGATGGTCACAGTGCACCTCTCCTGAGACAATATTTCAAACAGGACCACCAGTTTAGCATCGTGGATGACCTCCTGATGTGGTGGTACAATGTGTTCTCTGTCTGGAGATCCCGCAGAAGATCCACCAAAGACATCTTGGCATAACCAAGTGTCGAACCAGGGCACAACAGTCAGTCCGGGGGGCCAGGGATTTCACACTCCATTGAACTGATGGCCTCCAGCGGTGTCACCTGTGTCACCCACAGGCAGGAGCAGAAAGGGCCACTCCTACCCCCCTCCTTCCCATTAATGGATTTGTTTGCCTACAAAGAGAAAAGCTTTCTTCTAGTGGTTAATTATTACTCTCACTGTATAGGGGTGCAAAAGCCACATGGCCACTCCTCTGAAGCCGTTACTACCGTCCTTGAAGAAAGTGTTCTCCAAACACCGCATTCCTGACATAGTCATCTCCAATAGTAGACCACAGTTCACCAATGAGGTCTGTTCAGTCCTTCCCAAAGTCATATGGATTTCTGCAAACTACATGTTCTCCAAACTACCCCCAGGCTAATGGAGAAGCTGAGTGAGGAGTACAAAGACCTCTTGAAGAAAAATGACGACTTTGAGCTCACACTGCTTGGCTATCATTTGACGCTATTACATAATGGGTTTGCCCCGTATGAACTCCTGATGGGCCACAGGCTTAAGACTCAACTCCCCTTCCTGCTCCCCGCCTTGTTACTGAATGTCACGGGGGAAGAGCATGATCGATCCAGGGAGAAGGAAGAAGCCTACCAAGCAAGTCAGGCTTGGGCATTCAACCAGCAGCATAGATCTCAAGACCTTCCGATTGTGGGAAGAGGTGAGAAGTTATGTATCAGAGACCAGAACCGAGCAGGTATGGTATGGTAACTGAAAAACCAAGATTGTACCTGGTTAGGACACAGTCAGACACTGTTCAGCAGAACTTATCTGCCCTAATCTTGATGGACAGAAAACCTTCAACAGCATAGACAGAGTTCCTGAAGCAGAAGAGAGTGTCACGCCAACCACACCACAAACGAAGGAAACCAGGAATGACTGCCCTCTTGAACTGGCCTCAGAGCAGCAGTGTTCCCATCTACCCCAGGAGGAGCTCTGCATTCATTCAATGAGACTGGTGAAACCACCACAGAGACTTTCCCTTTAAGAGAAGACATTTTGTGGGGAGCTATAGGGGAATGAGTGTAAAATAATATGGGGATAAAGACTTGGGGGGAGATGTGGAGTAAAGGGTTAATGCTAATAAGACTTGGGGGGAGATGTGGAGTAAAGGGTTAACTCTAATAAGAGCATACTGAACATGTGCAAAAGAAGCTAGGCCACAGTGATGTCACGCACCAGAGAGGATGTCTGAGTAGCATCTCAGAGGGCAGCTATATGTTAGTCTTGGTTAACCTGTGCAGATAATTAGCATGTAAATAAGAACAAAGACCATTGCCTCCAGCAAGGTCTCTTCTAGAATATGAAGCTAACAAATCTCAAGACAAATCCATCATAACTGTTCCCGGTGGTAACGTGGAACATCCAAGAGTAGCGGTACCCTGAGGACACATGGAGAACTGCATTGTGGGTGCAAGGCAGGATGGGTAATTTAGCCAAGACACCGCCATGCCAGAATTAGCAAGGTCATGCAAAATGAATTAAACTGTGCAGAAGACTGGCCTCGAACTGTGAGAAAGAAAGAGTTTTGTACCCATTATAAGTAATAAAGATGTCTGAGCGTGAGGGGTCTTACAGAGGGTATGATTGGGCTTGGGTGCGATTCCTCAATCGTCTTGGTTAACTAGCCCTTATTGTGCTTGGATGTGAAGAATGGCCACACAGGCGCTGTACAGGAGTGAACAGTACCCCAGCATGAGTCAACACCTCAGAAGAATAGGAAAGAGACTTAAAGCTGTCTGAATGTAATTTCCGGCAAAATAGTGTTAGTTTTTGGAAAATGGTGGACAGATGGAGAGGTAGTCGCTGTTTTATTTATAAGGGCATGATGTCAGCCCAGAGGACATTAGACCTGTGAGATGGGCCCATTAACAATGACACATTCCCTGTCACAAGTATGCGCCTTAGTTCCTGCACCTTCTGTCCCACATACTTTGAAATCCCTTTTTGGACACTGGGTCTGATAAATACTAGCCTTGTAGAAAATTCTGCAGAAATACAGAAGTCATTGTTTCCCGGTAAAAATCTGTCAAACTTTTTCACGAATGTCCTGTTTTAGCAACATTTATGGCACAATTGATTTTATTTTTCCGTTGCTGCATGTACTGATTGGCTCCCTGACAGCGAGGGAGCTGTAGCTGTCGTCTTTGGGAGGATGACTGTTGCATGTCTGGCATGCAGATTAGTATTTTCCAGCTGATATCCCAGTGGTAGTGTGACAGCGTATGTCTGGCATCAAATTATTGTTGGATGAACATAAACAAGAAGGCATTCCTGCAATAGCTACTGTCTCTTCACAAAGAGGTGTTAGATAGCAATCAAGGATTGGAACTGTGATTGCAGCTTTTCTTCCCCTTACAGACTTAAAGAATGCCAATTATGGAGCTCAGCTACTCTACCAACTGTGAGCAACTAACACGGTACACAAAATCCAATCTAGATTGCCTTTATACCTAACCTAGAAACACGAGTAGGCTATTCAATTAGATCATGCTTATTCCGTATCCTGTAATATCCTTAGTTGACACCTATTTCTTTTGCATCCATTGGAGGGGAATAGATAGAGTGGACAGGATAAAATTGTTTCCTTTGGTGGATAATTCTAGAACCAGGGGACACAGATGTTGGGACAGGGGGACATGAGGAAGAACTTTTTTACGCAGAGGGTAGTGGGTGTCTGGAATTCGCTGCCCAAGTTGGTGGTAGAGGCAGAAACTCTAAACTCTTTTAAAAAGTACCTGGATCTGCACCTAAGGTGCTGTAAGCTGCAGGGCTATGGGCCGGGTGCAGGAAGGTGGGATTAGAAAGGGCACCTGGGTGACCTCAGGTTGGCATGGACAAGATGGGCCAAATGGCCTCCTTCTGTGCTGTAACTTTTCTATGGTTCTATGTGGGCATCACTAGCTAAGCCAGCATTTATTGCCCATCCCTAATTGCCCTTAAGAAGGGAATGGAGTCACATGTAGGCCAGGCCAGATAAGGATGGCAGATTTCCTTCCCTAAAGGGCATTAGTGAACCAGATGGGTTTTTTACAACAATCAATAATGGCTTCGTGGTTATCATTAGACTTTTAATTCCACATTTTTATTCAATTCAAATTCTACCATCTGCCATGGTGGGTTTGAACCCAGCTCCCCAGAGTCTCTGGATTACTTGTCCACCACAGCATTACTTCACCTACGTCTAAAGTAGCTGAATTGCTAGCACTCTAGTCTCTAAATTGCAAGTTGGTGGGTTCAGGTCCTGCTGTTGGCTTGAGCACAAAGATATTATGCTAACTCTCCAGTGCAGTACTGAGGGAATGTTATACTGCCAGAGATTTTGGACAACACTGGAGTGCCCATCTCCTTGTTCGGTTAGATGTAAAGGATTCCATTGCACTATTTGAAAGAAGAGCAGGGGAGTTATCCCTGGTGTCCTGGCCAATGTTTATCCCTCAATCAACATCACAAATAACCTAATTATCACAACGCAGTCTGTGGGATTTTGATGAGAGCAAAATGGCTGTCACATTTCCTTCATTACCATTGACGAGAAAACACTTTCAGATGTCCAGCGGTTGTTAAAAGTGCTATAAAGATCCAAATCTTGCTTTTTTATTGGCCTCAGTTATTCTTGGGGGTTGAAAGTGCCCTCAATGGCCCCATTTTAACCCAGTACTATAATAAGGGTGATTCTGCAATTAAAAGTTATGATTAGAATTGCATTTGTTTTCAGAAACAAAGATTAAGAGGAGACATGACCCAGGTTTGACGCTGCTGGGGTGACAGAGTCAAATACATTGCCGTGGATCTGGAGTCATGTAAGTCACACTGATAGGAACAGGCACCTTCCCCAAAGAATATCAATGAACCAGTTGGGTCTTTATGATAATCAGACAGCTTCATCACCATTACTGATAACAGCTTTTTATTCCAGATTGAAATTCACAAACTGCCCTGGTGGGATTGTGAACTTGTGTTTGTAGAATTATCGGCCGAGACCTCTGGATTACTTGTCCACTAATATAACCACTACAGCACCCCACTTCCCTTACCAGTGTGCGTATTATAGAATCATAGGGTGGGATTTTCAGGTCAGCTAGCGGCCACGATCGGCGGGTGAGTCCGCAGGCAGTTGAGGAGCAGACTGCCAGCCACAATCAGCCCCTAACCGCGATTTCACATCGACTGGTCAACGAACGGCCAGCCAGCGTGAAACGCGCACTGAGAGGCTCGGCGCTGCCGGGTTGGGGGCGTTGGAGCAGGGCGAGCGCTGATGTCTGCGCGGGCGTGGAGGAGGGCACAATGAAAGCCCCCTGAAGGCAGAGAGCTGCCTCAGGGAGCTGAAGAATTTAAAACCAATCAATAGGGATTTGAAGCTGCAGAAAAAAATGTCCACATATCAGATTCATTCATGTGAAAATACAGATGATGAAAATTCTGTCCAAACATTTTTTTAAAATTAATAGCAGAACCTTAATCCCATCCTTCATCAAAAAGGCAAAGTCTGCTTGGCAGATTCGCCACCCGCCAACTGTAACATTGGATGGGCAGCAAAAAACCACCATCAGTTGCTACTTTAAAGGTCATGTTTGACAATTTTGCTGGAGTTCTTTCAGGATGTAATAAGCAGAGTAGATAAAGGGGAACCAGTAGATGTAGTGTATTTGGATTTCCAGAAGGCATTCGATGAGGTGCATTAAAGGTTATTGCACAAGATAGGAGCTTACGGTATTGGGGGTAATGTATTAGCATGGATTGAGGATTGGTTAACACACAGAAGAGAAAGAGTTGGGATTACTGGGTCTTCTTCAGGTTAAAAAGACATAAACAGTGGAGTTCCACAAGGATCGGTCCTAGGGCCTCAATTATTTACCATCTATATTAATGACTTGTAGGAGGGACAGAGTGTAATGTATCCAAATTTGCTGACGATATAAAAATAAGTGGGAAGGCATTTGTGATGCGGACATAAGGAATCTGCAAGGGGATATAGACAGGCTGAGTGAGTGGGCAAAAACTTGGCTGATGGAGTTTAATGTAGGAAAGTGAGAGGTCATGCACTTTGGTAGGATGAATCAAAAGGCAGATGTTTATTTAAATGGAGGGAGACTCAAAAAAGGGCAGCACAGAGGGATCTGGGTGTTCTTGTGCATGAAACATAACAAAGTAGCGTGCAGGTGCAGCAAGTAATTAAGAAGGCAAATGGAATTTTGGCCTGTATTGCTAGGGGGTTGGAGTTTAAGAATAGGGAAGTCTTGTTACAACTGCACAGAGTGTTGGTGAGGCTGCACCTGGAGTACTGTTTACAGTTTTGGTCTCCGTATTTGAGAAAGGATATACTGGCATTGGAGGCAGTTCAAAAGAGGTTCATTAGGCTGATTCCTGGGATGAAGGGGTTGATCTATCAAGAATGGCTAAACAGGGTTAGGCCTTTTTCATTACAGTTTAGAAGAATTTTAGAAGATATTATTGAAATGTACAAGATTCTGAGGGGGCTTCACAGGGTAGATGCTGGGAAGATGTTTGTTTCCACTAGTGGGGGAATCTCGAACTAAGGGACATAGTTACAGAATAAGGGGACACTCATTTAAAACTGAGATGTGAAGGAATTTCTTCTCTCAGAGGGTAGTGAATGTTTGGAATTCTCTACCCCAGAGAGTTGTGGAGGCTGGATCACTGAAATTATTTAAAGAGGAGGTAGATAGATTTTTGAGATATCAGGGAATTGAGGAGTAAGTGGAGCTATCACGAAAGAGGAGTTGAGGCCTGGGGCAGACCAACCATTATATTATTGAATGGTGGGGCAGGCTTGAGGGACCGAATAACCTACTCCTGCTCCTATTTCTTATGTTCTTGTTCTTAATAAGCCTCCTAATTGACGGCGGATGTGCTGCTGACTCCCGCGCGCGCCTGCTGACCGAAATATCACGCAAGTGTGCGATGATGTCAGGATAGTCGCCTGACAACATCACGTGCTATTTCACGCTCCAGCATGCTGAGCGCGCAACCGCACACCAAGCAGAAAATTCTCACCGTAGACCGGTTACAGCCCACAAAGCCATTCAGCCTGTTAAGACAATGCTGGTTCCCTGCCAGCACAATTCATCCAGTCTCACCTCGCCACCCTTTCCCTGTCACCATGCTATTTCTTTTTCTCTCTGAGGTGCTTTTCCAATTTCCTTTCGAAAGCCACAATTGATCCTGCCCTCACCGTCCTCCCAAGCAATGCATTCCAGATCCTAACCACTGGCCGAGTAAAAAAGTTTCTCTTCATGTTGCCTTTAATTCTTTTACCAATCGCCTTAAGCCTGTTTCCTCTGATTCTCGATCCACCGATGGATACAGTTTTTCAATGGTTAGACTGTTTGGACCCCTCAGGATTTTGAACACCTCTATCAAATCTCCTCTCAACCTTTTCTTCTCTGAGGTAAAGTTGGTCAGGTTCTCCAGTCTGCCAATGTAACTGGAGCTGTTCTTTTCTACACTCTATCTCTAATGCCTTCACTCCCTGCCAAAAGTGTGGTGCCCATAATTGGACATGATACTCCAATTGAGGCTGAACCAATGTTTTGTATCCATAGGCACCAGGAGTCAAATTTCACTTGCGCACTCTGACAGAGAATGCTGACCAGGATATCTAATCATAGCTGGAGTAAGCCCTCACCTAGTGTCCAAATGCATATCAACTAGGTCTTTTCTTTCAATTCATTCTCAGGATGTGAGCATTGCTGGTAAGGTTGTCTTTCATTACCCATGCATAGTTGCCTTTTGAGAAGATGACATGTGACTTGGAGGTGATTGTTAATTAGATCCCAAACTAGTCGGTGAAGTATGAAACTAGACATTAATATTTTTCATCATAATAGGCTTATTTATAGAAATGCAGCATTATGTTCCTACTTGCTACTCCTGGGTCCCAGCAGTCTCTCTTTATTGGTGCTCTAGGTACTTAATTAAACATTGCTCTTCACTCATGTACCTTAACAATATAATTAACATACCATTAACAGCGATGGCATTCCCATGCACATGCAGCCCCTGTCTTTCTAAGTGGTACAGCTTGGGAAGTGCTGCTGAAGATTCTTCCTGGGGTTACAATCACCAGGTTTGGCAAACATACCCAACCTTCCTTCCTTACCTCCAAAACACTGCGACAGGAAAGACCTTCCACTGCCCGAGTTTAGATTGGAAGTTGTTTTCCCCAAAACTATTAACAGCCAGTTTGTTGACCCTACCGAGTGACAGACATCCAATCATTGTTTTCTATTGATGGTCATCAAAACAAACAGGAGTACATGATGACAATCACAAGATCTGTCTCATTTCCAAAGTGCCATTTACCTCTGACAATTTAATGGGTTTTTTTGTTTGCTACAGTTACTTAAGACAAAACTGACATGATTGGATTGTCTTTTGCTGCCAGACTTTAGCAGATATTTTGTCAATTTTACAGCTCATTGAAACTAATTAACAGCAAGGTTCAGATGGAAAGAAATGCGATTGTGTTTTTAATTCCTGGTGCAGCCATTTCTGCAGTCAGTGAGAAAAATAACAATCTAAAATTGGCTTGGTATAAGGAGATGGAAAACAAACAGCCATTATAAAACAGGGCAGGAGGACACTGTCACAACTCAAGGTTTTTAGCAGCGTTTTTTATTCAGGGAGCACAACAGCAAGGCAGCTTTCATCAGCAGGTCTGCAGCTTGTTCACATAGCTCGTGTGCCATGAATGTATTAGCAAGCACCCCAATTCAAGTTGGCAAGACTGAGAACCACTGCAGGTCAACAGGCAGAAGGGAGATGGACAGAAGGGACTTGGTGCAAGTTAGATTACAGGCAGCAGAATCTTCCATGAGCTTGCTTTTTTTTAATTAATTCATGGAATGTGGACTTCGCTGGCTGCGCCAGCATTTATTGTCCAGCCCTAGTTGCCCTTGAGAAGGGGGTGGTGAGCTGCCTTCTTGAACCGCTGCAGTCCCTGTGGTGTAGGTACACCCACGGTGCTGTTAGGGAGGGAGTTCCAGGATTTTGACCCAAGGACAGTAAAGGAACGGAAATATATTTCCAAGTCAGGATGGTGAGTGACTTGGAGGGGAACTTCCAGGTGGTGGTGTTCCCATCTAACTGCTGCCCTTGTCCTTCTAGATGGTAGCAGTTGTGGGTTTGGAAGGTGCTGTCTAAGGAGCTTTGGTGAATTCCTGCAGTACATCTTGTAGATGGTACACACTGCTGCTACTGTGTGTCGGTGGTGGAGGGAGTGAATGTTTGTGGATGGAGCGCCAATCAAGCAGGCTGCTTTGTCCTGGATGGTGTCAAGCTTCTTCAGTGTTGTAGGAGCTGCGCTCATCCAGGCAAGTGGGGAGTATTCCATCACACTCCTGACTTGTGCCTTGTAGATGGTGGACAGGCTGTGGGGAGTAAGGAAACGAGTTACTCGACACACAATTCCTAGCCCCTGACCTACTCTTGTAGCCACAGTATTTATATGGTAAGTCCAGATCAGTTTCTGGTCAATAGTAACCCCCAGGATGTTGATAGGGGGGATTCAATGATGGTAATGCCATTGAATGTCAAGGGGCGATGGTTAGATTTTCTCTTGTTGGAGATGGTCATTGCCTGACACTTGTGTTGCGCGAATGTTACTTACCACTTGTCAGCCCAAGCCTGGATATTGTCCAGGTCTTGTTGCATTTGGACATGGACTGCTTCAGTATCTGAGGAGTTGCGAATGGTGCTGAACATTGTGCAATCATCAGCGAACATCCCCACTTCTGACCTTATGATGAAAGGAAGGTCATTGATGAAGCAGCTGAAGATGGTTGGGCCAAGGACACTACCCTGAGGAACTCCTGCAGTGATGTCCTGGAGCTGAGGTGACTGACCTCCAACAACCACAACCATCTTCCTTTGTGCTAGGTATGACTCCAACCAATGGAGAGTTTTCCCCCTGATCCCCATTGACTCCAGTTTTGCTAGGGCTCCTTGATGCCACAATCGGTCAAATGCTGCCTTGATGTCAAGGGCAGTCACTCTCACCTCACCTCAGGAGTTCAGATCTTTTGTCCATGTTTGAACCAAAGCTGTGGTGATGTCAGGAGCTGAGTGGCCCTGGCGGAACCCAAACTGGGTGTCAGTGAGCAGGTTATTGCTAAGCAAGTGTCACTTAATAGCACTGTTGATGACCCCTTCCATTACTTTACTGATGATCAAGAGTAGACTGATGGGGCAGTAATTGGCCGGGCTGGGTTTGTCTGCTTTTTGTGTACAGGACATATCTGGGCAATCCACATTTCAGGATAGATACCAGTGTTGCAGCTGCACTGGAACAGCTTGGCTAGGGTCATGGCATGTTCTGGAACACAAGTTTTCAGTACTATTGCTGGAATATTGTCAGGGCTTATGCTGTATCCAATGCCTTCAGCCATTTTTTGATATCACATGGAGTGAATTGAATTGGCTGAAGGCTGGCATCTGTAACGCTGGGGCCTCTGGAGGAGGCTGAGATGGATCATCCTCTGGGCACTTCTGGCTGAAGATTGTAGCCAATGCTTCATCTTCAGCCTTATCTTTTGCACTGATGTGCTGGGCTCCCCGGTCATTGAGGATGGGGATATTTGTGGAGCCTCCTCCTCCAGTGAGTTGTTTAATTGTCCACCACCATTCACGACTGGATGTGGCAGGACTGCAGAACTTAGATCTGATTTGTTTGTTGTGGATTGGCTTAGCTCTGTCTATCACTTGCTGCTTATGCTGTTTGGCACACAAGTAGCCCTGTGTTGTATCTTCACCAGGTTGATACCTCATCTTTGGGTATGCCTGGCGTTGCCCCTGGCATACCCTCTTGCACAATTCCTGCAGCGATGCCCTGGGGCTGAGATGGCCTCCAACATCTGGTCTATTGACTTTGTTTGCAGGAATTGGGCAACACCGTAAAGGCCACATTTATTACCCCGAGAAGGTAGTGAGGAGCCTTCGCTTTGAATGCAAAGTCTTTGCATCAATGTAGTGACATCCTCAACCAGTTAGAAAATTAGAATATTGCAGCTCAGATGCTTCCACTTTGTATAAATTTTGCATTGGCTTTTTGACCTGATCTACTTTTGCTCCCACCCCCTGACTCATTTCCCATCCTCTTTTACTATTCCTTTTCAAACAGCTATTTAATGTATCTTCGATATTTTGCTGTTGAATTTTTACGTTCAACAAATTGGACAAAAATACGGCTTGGAAATTGAATTATTGTGATTGTCCGTTTATATCATAACTTTCTGATGACCATTAGAGTACTGCTATTACCCAATGCGGGACTAAGAGGTACAGACTAGAATGTGCTGAGCTAAATTTCTGGCAACAACAGAATTAACTTTTCTCAGTTTAGTCAGCAACCTTGAGTTGGTACAACTGGCATGGAGCCAGGAAGGGGAAATATCAGCTTCCTGCTCACTCCCTACCCGGCAAATAAATCAATGGACCAAGTTCAGACTCAACTGTTAAGTTCTCTATGACCAAATCACCAAAGCCTAAATTTTTTTCAAAGGGAGTTGCATTAAAGCCATTAACTAGCTTCCAGAGTTACTGTCAGCATTGAAAGTGAGGCCAGCCAGAAGGTGCTAACTCTACCATCTAGGCATTTGCCAGAAATCATCAGGTAACAGACAAGGCCTAAGGAGCCTCATCCCAGAAGGGTGTCTTAAGGAGGAGGCAAGAAAAAGAATGGGAAGGTGAGGGGCAATGAAATTTTCCTAATATCTGACATAGCAATGAGTTACATTGCTCCCTACATATAGGTAGCACCATGAATGGAAAATCTTTAAGAAAAAAAATCACAGAATTCCAATATATTAAACTAACCATTAAAATCTACATGATTGTTCCTGATTCAGGCATAACACTTCTGAGCATCAAATTTCTCCCTTTATTCCATTTCAGTGAATATTATCACTTCTGTGCTGGTGCTAACCATTGCAAATTTAAGAAAGAAATCTCCTCAAGAAAATAATTTTTTTATTGTTTTGGAAAATGTTTAACAATGTTTTAATTCTCTCCCATCCAAAGTGATAGTAAAAGGAAGCCTGCTGTTAATACAATTAGGGTTTTGAAAAGTTGAGCACGAGTGGTTAGATTAATTCAAAGTTAAGGGGAAATGCTGTACTCTAGATATTATAAAATGGGATATTTATACATTAGCATTTCGTAATCCGTCATGTCTACACTTAAAACCGCTGGTATCAAAGTTCCCTGCGGTGTGCTAATGCAAATCTGGAAGTTCTGCTGATCTGCAAGAGTCCAGGTTTGATTTCTTTGGAATGTGCTGTCAGTCAGAGTGCTGCAATGGCCTCAGCACACTTTCTGGGGCCGGATTTTTGGCATTGAAACAGCAGCAATTAAAAAATAAAATAGAGATTTTAACATTTTGTTAAGAACACATCCCTGCTCATGTGACAGAGTCAAGTTTTTTTTTAACAATTCAAAATTGTCTATTTTTAGTTCTTAAACACTTCATCTCCCTGAGGCAGCTCCGTGCCTCAGGGGGCGTTCCCAGCATGCACTTGGGAAGTTGAGCGCTCGCCCTCCTCCTCCACACACACACACACACACACACACACACACAGAGCAGCATTGAGCACTGCCGCCCGCGTTTCATGCTGGACGAGCCTTTAATTGGCCGGCCTAGCGTGAAACCGCGGTCCGGCCCCGATTGCGGGTGGCGGCCGGCATCCCAAAATCTCCTGCAAGGGTCCCAGCACCGATCGCTGGGGTACACCAGTCATCGTAGGCTTACAATCACAAAAGCAATCTTCGACCATCACTCTCTGCCTCCTGCTACTTAGCTAATTTGGATCCAATTTGCCAAATTGCCCCAGATCCCATGGGCTCTTACCTTCTTGACCATTCTCCCATGTGGGACATTGTCAAAAGCCTTACTGATGTCCATGTAGACTACACCAACTGCACTACCCTCATCTACACAACTAGTCACCTCCTCAAAGTTCAATCAAATTCGTTAGACACGATCTCCCCCTGACAAAGCCAGGCTGACTATATCTGATTAATCTCTGCCTCTCCAAGTAGAGATTAATCCTGGCCCTCAGAATTTTTTCCAATAGTTTCCCTACCACTGATGTTAGACTCACTGGCCTGTAATTACTTGGTTTATCCCCCCTACCCTTCTTAAATAACGGTACCACATCTGCTATCCTCCAGTCCTCTGGCACCTCTCCTGTGGCCAGAGAGGATTTGAAAATTAGTGTCAGAGCCCCTGCAATCTCCTCCCTTGCCTCACACAGCAGCCTGGGATACATCTCATCTGGGCCTGGGGATTTATCCACTTTTAAACCCGCCAAAACCGCTAATACCTCCTCCCTTTCAATGCTAATTTGTTCAATTATATCACAGGCCCCCTCCCTGATTTCTACACCTACATTGTCCTTCTCCACAGTGAATACAGGTGAAAAGTAATCATTTAAAATCCCACCTATGACCTCCATGCACAGATTGCAACTTTGGCCCCTAATGGGCCCTACTCTTTCCCTGGTTATCCTCTTGCCTTTAATATATTTATAAAATGCCTTGGGATTTTCCTTTATCTTGCCCACCAGTGTTTTTCATGCTCCCTCTTCCCTCTCCTAATTACTTTTTTAAGTACCCCCTACACGTTCTATACTCCTCTAGGGATTCCGTTGTTTCCAGCCCTCTGTGTCTGCCATAAGCAGTCCAATCCTCTATATCTCTTGACACCCAGCGTCCCCCGGACTTATTGGTCCTACCCTTCACCTGTATGGGAACATGTTAGCCCTGAACTCTCGCTATTTCCTTTTGGAATGACTCCCACTGGACGAAGTGATTGCCTTATGAGGAAAGAGCAGGCTGGGCCTATACTCACCAGAGTTAGGGAGAATGAGAGGTGATCTCACTGAGACATGAAAGGCTCTGAGGGGGCTCAACAGAGTAGATGCTAAGCGGATGTTTCCTTTTGTAGAGACATCGAGAACAAGGCAGCACAGTTTGAAAATAAAGGGCCTCCTACTTAAGATGGAGATGAGGAGGAATTTCTTCTCTCAGCTTGTTGTTAGTGTTTGAAATTCTCTTCCCCCAGTGAGCAGTGGAGGCTGTGTTATAAGGAGATGGTGGTGTCAAAGCCAGAGGTCCAGGCTATACTTCCCAGATATGGATTCAATCCCACCACGTAGAATTTAAATTTAATTGATAAAATCTGGAATTGAAAGATAGTGTCAGTAATGTTGACAATGACAAGTATCATTGATTGTTGTCTTAAAAAAAAAAACCCTCTGGTTCACTAATGTTTGAGAAAGGAAATCTGCCATCCTTACCCTGGTCTGGCCTACATGTGTCTCCAGACCCACAGCCATGTGACCCAGCAAGACACCCTGTTCAAGGGAAATTAGCGATGGACAATATGGACCTGGCCTTGCCAGCAACACCCACATCCCATCAAAGAATATTAAAAAAATGTTCAAAGCTGAGTTAGATGAATTTTTGATTGACAAGGGAGTCAAAGGTTATGGGGGGACAGAAAGGAACATGGCGTCAGGATTACAGTCAGATCAGCCATGATCTTACTGAATGGCAGAGCAGGCTCGATGGGCCAAATAGTCTAGCCCGGTTCCCTATTCCTTACGTTCTTATGACTGGGGGCATAGATTTAAGTTTTTGGGCATGAATGAAGGAAGGACCTTTTCATGCAGTGAGTGGTAATGAAATGGAACTCACTGTCTACAAGGGTGGCAGAAGTGGAGACAATCAATGATTTCAAAAGGATGGGTACCTGAAGGAAATTAACTTGCAGGGCTACGGGGATAGAGCAGGGGAATGGGAGTGACCACAGAGAGCCAGCATGGACTTGATGAGCCGAATAGCCTTCATCTGTGCTATAATGACTCTGTCATTCTGTGACACATGTTGCTCTCCAGTGGCCATGTTGTATGGCCTGCCAATGCTGACAACCGGGAGAGATGATGGCTGCTGATGCACTTAGACAGCTTGCTCCAGGAAAAGTCAGTGATTTCAGAGGAAGGGATAAAACCGGCTGGAGGTGTTGGCTGGGGTGATGGGAAGGAGGTGTTGGGGACAGTGCAGAAGATGAGCGCTGGACTAAAGTAGATGTTGTGGTGATATTATGAATTGTGGTATTACAATATAATATAAGATATTAAACATTCCCCATTCATGATACCTGTGGAGATGATGGAGGGTTTTCATTAGCAGAAGGCCCATTCCAATTCTGATTGAGAAAGAATCAGTGCCAGCATTCGTGCCATCTCTGGAAGTCAACTAGACAGCACTGGATAGCTAAATAAAACAGAACACGCTGGAAATTTTCAGCAGGTCTGGCAGCATCTGTGGAGAGAAAGAGAGTTCAGGATTTCTCAGATGGTCGGGTTTCCTGCCCCGATATTTGAAGAGTTGGCAAGGAATGCAGCCCCGCATTCACAGCATTTTTAAAATTCTTTCATAGGATGTGGGCATCACTGGCTAGACCAACATTTATTGCCCATCCTAATTGCCCTTGAGAAGGTGGTGGGTAGCCACCTTATTAAACCGCTGGCGTCCATGCGGTGTAGGTACACCCACCGTGCTGTTAGGGAGGGAGTTCCAGGAGTTTGACCCAGCGACAGTGAAGGAACGGCCGATATATTTCCAAGTCAGGGTGGTGAGTGACGTGGAGAGGGACTTCCAGGTGGTGGTGTTCCCATGTGTCTGCTGCCCTTGTCCTTCCAAATGGCAGAGGCCATGTTAAAGGCTCGGAGTAGCATTAACTGACTGGAGATAATATTTCCGCCCCTCACTTGGAATGAGGTCCCGCCTCAGAGAGCTGCTGGCCGATCTGATTGGCCAGTAGTTCTGTCGCCACGGCAACGTGTGCGGCAGCAGGTGGTCAGGGCTGGGAACTACAGGCAGTCCCAGAGTCGAAGGGCAGAAACCTGCCCTTGGCGTGCGGGCTTGGCAGGGGGTGGGGGCTGCTGGGAAGCCGACCACGATTAGCACCGCACCGCGATTTCACGCTGGCGGGCGTGGAAAGTGAGCGGCAGCGCCCAGCGGCGCCTGTGCGGGCGGTGGGGGGGTGGGGTGGGGGGGTGTGGGGGAGGAATGCGAGCCGGGCCTAGTGCGTGAACCTCGTGGCTGCGCGCGAGCGAGTGCTTCGTAATCTCCCCTGAGGTACAGGGGCTGCCCTCGGGGAGATGATGCACTGTTGAAAAAAAAAGAAACTAAAAAATGTCACAAAACGTGTCCCCTCAATGTGACCCCGTCACGTGAGCAGGGACTCGTTTTTAATTCCAGTGCAGCGCTTTTATTTGATTTTTATTTGCTTCAGGAAACGGGATGAGGTTTCCTTGAAAATTGCAAAGGCCACTTGGCCTTTTGGACGAGCAGCGCAAATTTGAATTTAATTAACCGGTTAGTGGCCCTAACTGGCCTTTCAATTGTGGGAAATATCGTGGGACTGTGCGCTGACGCCGGCACGCTCGCCCACAATCATCGCACGTCATTTTATGCTGGGCCGGGT
Source organism: Carcharodon carcharias (assembly GCF_017639515.1). Lineage (NCBI taxonomy): Eukaryota > Metazoa > Chordata > Chondrichthyes > Lamniformes > Lamnidae > Carcharodon > Carcharodon carcharias. The sequence continues at coordinate 12,041,285 of NC_054473.1, forward strand.
CTGGAGCCTGCCCGCCTGCCAAGTTTAATATTCTACCCTGAGTCCCGGAGTCCAGGACCAAAATAAGCTCAACGCTTCTCTTGGCAGGGAGGGGAGGTGAAGCCCAAAGGGACTTGATTGTTTGGGGGGTGGGGGGGGTTGGGGCTAGGGGTTGTTGTTTGGGAGTCTGGGAAGGAACGAAGCACATGAAGGGGGAAGACCTTGGTGGGGATGCACCTGATGTGCAAAGGCGGGCCCTTGAGGGAAGGCCTGTTATAATATGCTGTAGGTGCTGATATCCCATCGCTGCCGTCCACCTTGTTATATGGATTCTTTAGATGTCTCAACGATGAGATCTTGAGGCTTGTGTATTTAAACATGAACCCATTATTATTAGCCTTCAAATAATTACAGATCCCAGGTTATTGTCGTGCATGGTGTTGTGACCTCTGTGCAGGCTGGTTCCCAGAGTGTTTTCTCTGGACTGTTCTCTGAATATATTACCATGAGACTCCATACATCATACCGTGGGTGGTGCCATTCTCCAGTCCCAGGTTAAGCCTTGCTCTGCCGAGCACCTTTACATTACAACGGCATGCAGGCACATGTAACATCATACAACACCCCCTTCCCGTCTGAGGCCCGAGCAGGGTCATGCTTCGTCTCCGCCTCGAACTCCGCCCGCCAGCCTCAAAATTGAGGCCAGGCCGGAAACACACTTAAGTGGCCAGTAATTGGCTGCTTGAGGGCCTCAATAGGGGCAAGGGCAAGCAGGCTGCCCTAGGCATCACCCACCCCATGTAAAATTGTGTTCTGGTTGGAGGTAGGAGGTAGGGTGGTGACAATGGCCACCCAGGGAATTTTATGGGCACCCCAGCCTGAAAAACACCCAGCGAGGGACTGTAAAACTCTGCCCACGTGTTTGAGGTTGGTGACCTTTCCTCAGAACCAGAAAAAGTGGAGGTGGAGCAGGTTGTAAGCACATTCAAAGGCTGGGAGAGAGAGAGAGGAGCAAAAGGAAAATCTGTGATAGAATGAAAAGTTAAAGACATTAAATGAGAAAAGCGATGATGGTGAAAGGCTAAAGGAGGTGGTAATGGGACAAGGAGGCAGTGGTGTAGCGGCATTGTCACTGGACGGGTAATGCAGAGACCCTGGGTTCAACTCCAATAAAAAAATCTGGAATTAAAAGTCTAATGATGACCATGAATCCATTGTTGTAAAAATCCATCTGGTTCACTAATGTGCTTTAGGGAAGGAAATCTGCCGTCCTTACCTGGTCTGGCCTACATGTGTCTCCAGACCCACAGCAATGTGGTTGATTCTTAAATGCCCTCTGAACAAGGGCAATTAGGGATAGGCAATAAATGCTGGCCCAGCCAGCGACACCCACATCCCATGGAATGAGTAAAGAAACACAAGATGGGCCTACAGGAGGTGTAAGTAGCAACAGCATTTAGCACCATTGGTTGGCCATAAATGGGAGGAGTGGGTACAATCTGAAAATGGTGATCTCAGTGTTGACAAAATGTTTGAGTCTGGAAAGCTGTAAAAAGCCTAACTGAAAGTTAAGATGTTTTCATTTCATTGGAACTTTGCAGGAGGTCGAGGACAGAGAGAGAATTAAAATGGCAGGTGCATGGAAGCTAAGGGTGACATTTGTGGACTGAATGGTTATTCATGAAACAATCACACCCCCTATGTAGAGGAAACTGTGCCGTGACCAGTTAATACAGAGTGCTGAATTGAGTGAAATACAAGTAAAGTTTAGCAGTTAACTGTTCCCTGCTGCATTCTTCACAGCAATACCTCTACGAATCAGAGTCTACTTGCCAACCAATCAGCACTCTCTTCTCATGGAGCATAAATTGTTCTTCCCTTTCAAATTGATATTTTTGCGAACCTGTCCTGGTGAGTGCAAGACAAAAAGCTTCAACAGCGTGTCTGTTTTATTGGCAATACCCAAGGTCTGTACTACCAAGCGACTACTTACAAGTAAATCACTGTCACATCTGATGAGGGCACAGGGGTGGGTTGGGTGTTTGGGGGGGCGGGGGGGGGGGGGGGGGTGCGTGGTGGGGGTGGTAGGGGGGTGCTGTGCAGTGTCTGGGGACCTAGGCAGTGGAGCTGAAATGGTAGATACTATACTAGCGAGGGCCCTATGCTCAAAAAGTCTTGAGAAGAGCAGCTGCAAAGATTGGCACTTTCCTTAATGAAGAGAGTCTGCAAAATTCCCAGCCAGAGTACATCTCTGGCTGTAAACATCATAGATCCTGGGGAAGGCTAGTTATGTATTTATTTATTATTAAGCTTTCAGCATTTCATTGGCATTGGTCCTGTTCCTAAACCTGACAAATGTCTCATGCGAGTGCTGGTATTTTATGCTCTTCAGCATGTTGTTAAAATCGTTGATATAAAACAAACATTGGATAATTGAAGATGTCTTTTTTTTCCCGAGCTATTTGATGGTGTAGCTGAAAGATTCCCTGTTCCGCACCAGCTTCTTCTTCGCTTTATTAGGGTAATACATTGCGAGGCAGTCAGCAGTATATCGATCATCTTAAATGCATCCGGATGAGGGAAAGAGCAGATTAGCCTGAGGATTTGATTCCTCTCACTGCAGCAAATGAGGGGTAAGAAGACAGCGTCTATTAGATTCACAGTAGCTTTTATGTTTAACATCATTCCCCGTTAGGCTGACCTGAGGAGCAGAAGCTTTCTCCCAACGGGGGCTTCCAAGTCCTTTCACCACCCCCCCCAACCCCACCGAACTCCTTGCAAAATCACTTCCTCCCCCACCCCTACCCCCACCCCCACCCCCGCCCATCGCGATCCTCCAATCCCCCTTTCACGTTCTTCCGCTCATAGAGGGTCAGCTTAGGTTTCGCGCTCAAGTCTCTGGGGATGCGGCGGGGGGGGCGGGGGGGGTGGGGGTGGGTGGTCAATGGTGCTGTCAGGCAGAGTTTCACCTTCCCACAGATGAACCCTGGCCCTGACCCCACATGACCCAAAGTCATGAGCGTTTTTTTATTTCATGGCGGACAACCGCATTATTTACAGTGATAACGGGGAACTACCACAGGTAAACCAGCGGAAGGATTTGAGTGCAAACTCTCTGCGGCTGTAATTTAAATGAAACCACATGGCTGTCCCAAGATGAACGGAACAACTGGAAGTGGCACCATTTCACTTTGGGTTGTTACCCTAATGTAATGCTTCGGTGAAACTCTCCTCTAGCAACACTGCTTGTCAAGGATACATTTATGCCTCTCACGCGCTCAGCATTACAGGGTGGAATGGTGGGTTATACATGATATGATTTATTTTTCTAATTTGCGCAGTTTCACAGTACACCTGCCATTTTATTAAATATTCGCCCACCTCCAGTGGAATTTCTGACAGGACTGAAAAGGGGTGTGGCCTCAGCACAATCAGGTCACACCCCCCACCCTCCCCCCCACCCCACCACCAAGTCTGCTGTCCCTTCCCCCACCCCTTTCAAAGGCCTCGTTAATTAAGAACCAGGAAGCGGCGAAGCCCTTTCGTTTTCCCCTTTTATTCTTTGATGGGACGTGGAGGTGGCTGGCAAGACCAGCATTTCTTGGCCACCCCTCATTGCCCTTGAACCAATAGGCCACTTCCATTCATCCCAGAGGCCAGTCAAGACTCAACATTGCCATGGACCTGGAGTCACACGCGGGCCAGACAATGGGCAGGATTTTTCCCCCATCGGGTTGTGGGGGGAGGTTGAAGTGCGGTTGCGCAAGAGTCGCGCCTCTGATCGGTGCCCCCGATTGGGGGCCTCGCCGCCATTTTACATGGGTGGTCAATTAAGGCCCGCCCAGCGTGACGTCCCTATGCGGTGGGTGGGGGGGGGGGGGAGGGAGGGGGTTGGAGTTCCCTGAGCTGAGAGTGCGCTCTGTCACGCGTGCGCACAAAAGAGAGCACTCATCCCCCTGAGGCTAAGTGCTGCCTCGGGGAGATCGGCTGTAATGTCAAAAATGTTAAAAATAGAAAAAACAACCCCTGACATGTCCCCTCATGTGACACTGTCACATGTCCATAACTTTTTTAAAAACTTTAATTAAATTTTTTAAAACCTGCATAAAACCTCATCCCGCCCGTGGATGAGGTTTGACACTTTTTCTAATGCCCGCCAGGGCTCCCCTTCTGTCCGCCAACCTTAAGGTTGGACAGGCTGGTCCATTAATTAATTCGCTGAGTCTGTCAATGGCCTCAATCGACCATTGATAGGTCAGCGGGCGCACAGCTGATTCTGCTGAGCCCCCGCCTACCTGGAAATTTAAATGGGGCGTGATGACGTTGGGAGTTCCCCCCGACATCACCGCGCATCGGTGAGCAGGCCCCGCCCCCACCCCCGATAGGAAAATCCTGCCCAATGTGAGTGCAGCAGATTTCCTCCCCCTAGAGGGGATTAGTGAACCAGACGGGTTTTTACAACAATACATGATAGCCGTCATGGACTGGTGATTAGCTTTATAGTCCAGGCTTATTAATTGAATTCACATTTCAATAGCTGTAGTGGTGGAATTTGAACCAAGGTCCACAGAACATTAGCCTTGGCCTCTGGATTACTAGCCCAGCAACATTACCACTACACCATTACCGAATCACCTGCAATGATTACTAGGCTGACACATGAAGAAAAACTCTTGGGCCTGATGTCTGAGGCTTCAAGCACCTAAACTTGACAAGTAATCGATGCCCTTACAAGAGATGGGAGGAAAATTGTGGTTTTTATATAAAAAAAATAAGCAGGTGGAACTCTATATTTCCTTGTTGTCCTGCTCTACGAATGACAGGCTTTTAAAAACATAAGCTTGTGGCATCTAATCTATACTTCTTGATCTACCTTGTATTTTCCTGTATCTCAAAGCTCTGGAATATCTTATCTTCCTTCTCTCAAACCTTCCTTCCTCAACAATCTCCATGGTTTAAAAACTCAAATTTGGTGTTTGGCTAATTTTTGATTTACCTGTTCTCTTGTGCTTTTACCAGGCCCTGGTGCTGGCCTGCACTTTGAGGCCGAGCCCTTTGTCCAGCTTCAAGTGTCTGATAAACCTAACAGACAGCCAGGGTAGGATTCTTATTTCGGGGTTGGGTCGCTGGCGCCGGGATCAAAGGTGAGTCCCCAACCCCACAACATGTCAGACATAGTCACCTGACGCAATTTTCCAAAGATCGGCCAATTCGTGACCAGAGACCGGGCTCACCGTCCAGTTATGGACAGCAGGCTGCCTCTCGATGTTAGAGGAAAATTAGGAAGCTCTCCAATATTGAGAGAGCAACAGCCGACCAGTAAAGGTAAGGAAGAGAGAGAGAGAGAGGGAGGGAGGGGCACCTCAAGAGAGCAGCGAGGGAGGGGGGAGATTTAAATTATTCTGGAGCACTGGCTGCTAGGCCTACCACCAGGAGGCCACTTCCTTCCGCTGGTTGTGATTCAGCATGGAGGAGGGGCCTCAATAATTGCTTCAATTGGCTACCTGTCCATTCCAAACCCGACCCGGCCTCCTGGAAAATGGCCTGAAGGAGGGAAGATGCCAACAAACCAAGATGCCTCCCTTCCACATCAATTCTTCTGACTCCAGCCCAGCCTCCATGACTATTGGAAAATACAGCCACCCCCGGCGACATGGGATCCAATGTAAGATCTTAATTGCCCATTGGTTATATCAGCATGCATCACCTGCTAATGTTAGCAATCACATTCAGAATTCAGAATAGCTGCATTTTACTTGAATAAGTTTTTAGACATTTTCTCCATCAGGGAGCTTCAAACATTCGCAGAATGACCTGGAAAAACTCAGCAGGTCTGGCAGCATCGGCGGAGAAGAAAAGAGTTGACGTTTCGAGTCCTCATGACCCTTCAACAGAACTTGGAGCAAGTTCTGTGGAAGGGTCATGAGGACTCGAAACGTCAACTCTTTTCTTCTCCGCCGATGCTGCCAGACCTGCTGAGTTTTTCCAGGTAATTCTGTTTTTGTTTTGGATTTCCAGCATCCGCAGCTTTTTTGTTTTTAGCTTTAAACATTTTATGGATGTCCTAGATGTGATTGTGTATGTGTGGGGTCAGCTACTATAGACCGGCTAGGTATCGCGTAGAACAATGCTAACAGCGCAGGTTCAATCTGGGTACCGGCTGGATAGTTCATGGTTCATGCTTGATGTGGAGTGCTGCCCTTCAAACTATAGAACCACTTGTCTCTCCCTAACGCTAGAGACACTCATGGTCCTTCGTGGAGTATGGCTGATTACCTTACCATAATTACCGATTGCATGGTTTGGGAATTTACGAATATTCCCTAACTTCGGTACGTGTCAATGTTCATATACATCTGAATATCTAATTTAGAGATATTCCCTTATAAGTCAGTAGCTGGTGGACCAATCAGCATGAGCCAGATTGGGGAAGCCAAGATCTTTAAGTTGCGGGGGTGGTTGGTGAGTAACGTTGAGCTGTTGTACATAAAGTTATTTTAAAACATCATAAATTCCCCTTTCATTCAATCTTGGCAAACTTGAAGAGAAGTTGGGTGGGAAAAAAAAAAATCTTTACTGCAGGAACGCTTCAAGTTAAGAGGGTAACATCTCCACGTAATAATGTTTGGTGTGGATCCACAACATCAATTCAGCGCTGTCGTCAATCTCAATTAGGGTCATGGGGAAGGTGTGGTGGGTGGGCCCGGAGGAGGCTGGGAAACGGCCCACCACCCGCAATTGCACCCCCCCCCCCCCCACCACCCCACCGACCACGATGTCACACCCAGCTGGCCAATCAGCGAAATGCACGTCGAAAGGCTGAGCGCTGGCGGGGTTGGGTGGGGGGGTGCGGGGCCGCGGGAGGAGGGCGAGTGCTGAAGCCTGCGCAGCCTCGGGGGGGGGGTGGGGGGGGTGGGGGTGGGGGGGAAGCACAGAACGAAAGCTTCTGGAAGGCAAGGAGCTGCCCCAGGGAGCTGCAGAGTTTTAAAATCAAAAGTAAAGGTTTTGAAAATCTGAAAGAAACGTCGGACTCGCTCACGCGAACATAACCATAATAAGAATTCCGTCAAGACATTTTTTTTTTTCAATCAATGTCGGAAACCTCATCCCGCCCGTGGATGAGTTTTCCCGAAAAATGCAAAGGCTGCCTGGCCAATTCGCCCGCCCTCCAACCGTGAGATTGGACGGGCAACGAGAAATCTCTCCCAATTAATACGTTAATACGTTAACTCTCGGCGGGCGCGCTGTCGACTCTCGCGCACGCCTGCCAACCGAGATGTCGCGTGAGTGCGCAATGACATCGGGACTCTCGCCCAACGCCGTCGCGTGCTGCTTTACGCCTGATCAGGTCAGGCCTGCGCCCGCCCGGGGGACACGTACAATTCTGCCCTTAGACTTGCAACTGAAAGCCGGCTGTGGGGTATAGAAAACTGTCAAACCGGCGCAATGGGGGACGCTCCTCTGCCCCGTATCCCTTAATAACTTTGGATAACCCAGATCGATCAATCTCTGGTTTAACATTTACAATTGATCTGGCATCGATGGCCATTTGCGGAAGGTAGCGCCAAATTTTGCCAGCCTTTGTGTACTGAACATTTTTTTCCCCCTAATTTCACTCCTGAGAGGCCTAGTTCTGTTTCTTAGATGATGTCCCTTCATTCTCCTCCAGCCCGGCGTGCTGAAATAGTTTCTCCATCTCACCTCTTAACCGATGCCGTATCCGAGAATTCTCGATGCTGACGCTGGCTGTTCCCTCGACGCTTAGGTCCCGCTCTCAAGCGCAAATTTCGCCAGAGGGAAAAAAATAAATCCCACTCTGCACTTGGCAGCATGGTGCAAGCAGTGAAAGTCAGCATGACATGGCCTGTGTGTGAGACAAGAAAAGCGCATTGCCCTTTAAATTGTTCTGCATAGCAAAGCCCCTTTAAGCCACAGCCCTTTTGTTCTATCTCGCCTTCTGTGTTCCTAGTAGTAAGAGAACAAAACTAATGACAGTCAAATGTAGCTGAAATTACAATGATTAAAGACTGAGAGGTTGCTGCCATACTATTGCCACAGAATAATACTGTCACGATTTGAATGAGGGCATAATAAAGGATTTCCTTTACGCTTGGAGACTACACTTAGGAGGGTAATTAATAACCTACTCTCTGTTATATGGGAAATAATGAATATGTGAAGCATTAACTAGAAATTTAGTCTAATCCAGGAGTGCAGGTGATTTAAATCGCCGCAGTCTGCAATGTGAAATTATAGCTTTGAGCGTGTTCCACCTCGTTTCGAGTAGTTTGTTATAAATTGAATTATTCCCTCCTTCTGTAGAGCACTGAGCTGGTGTGGCTGAGAGACAGTTTCACAGGTATCAACTGAACCCATTTCCCCTACCCCCAGGCGCCGCACAAGTGGTCAGGCAGTGTATTGATGGGCTGATCAACCTTAGTGGACATCATAATGGAGCCAGACCCTGTCCTTGCATGTTTTGTAAGTTACTGGTAGCCATCATCATGACTTTCCTTTTTTTTTGCTGAATAGGAGACATGTTGCCGAAGCTTCTCATCTTGCATTTATCAGGACAAACACAAGAATTCCAAATTTCAAACAATCGCAACAATTTATATTATAAGAGAAAAGGGTGCTGACGGGTTGGCAAGGTGACATGGTTAACCAAGGCATTGCCATGGAGGAAGAAACAGGGAAATATATGCTCTCCAAGCTCCCGGGCAATTCAAAAAATGTGCCAGGCCTGAACATATCCCTTTAGTTTGCAGAGAATGGGTCTCTGTGTATGAATGTATGTTGCTTCTAGCAAGCATAAATAAGCTACATTACAAGCTCGCCTGGTTATTTGTTTTCTCCATGGCAATGTCTCAGTCAATCAGAGTCCACTTGCCAACCTTTTTTTTCCTGTCAGATAAATTGTTGTGGTTGTTTGAAATTTGGCATTCTTGCACTTGTCCTGATGAGTGCAAGACAGAAAGCTTCAGCAACATGTCTCTCTTTTCAGAAGTATTCAAGTTCTGTATGACTAAGCGACCCTTTTTTTCCCCTCCCCCAAGCAATCTGAGGCCATTGATCACCACTCTCCCACCTCCAACCCCCACCACTCCACTGCCCTCGAGCCTGCCCTGCCACTTAATTTGATCATGCTCGGTTCACAGTTCCATTTATCCTCCTTCACTCCATGTCCCCTGATAGCCTCACAGAAGAAATCTACTGACCTCAGTCTTGGAAGTTTCAACTGTCCCAACAAATGAAGTTTACTGTGGGCAAGGATAACCCAAGAAAGATAAATCAGATCATTTTCTAAAAACAATCAGAAACTAGAAACTGCAGAAGAGCAAAGAGATTTTGGTGCCCAACACAAATTGTTAAAAGCCAGTGGATAGGTATAAAAAGTAATTGACAAAGCTAACGGTAAGTTGGCTTTTATCTCAAAGGGGTTAGAATATGAAGATAATGAAGTTACTTCAACGTTATAGAACATTAGTCAGACCTTATCTGGAGTATTGGAGTCCCTCAGAAATGATATATTGGCCTGAGGAGGGTTCGAGTTTAGTTGGGACCAGGGTTAGACCTGGAACTACCTGTGGCTCAACACAGGAAGATGAGAAATAGGAGCAGTAGACCACACCGCCCTTCGAGCCTGCTCCACCGTTCAGCACAGTCATGGCTGATCTTGGGCTTTAACCGCACTTTCCCCATATCCCTTGCTTCCCTGGGAAACCAAAAAATCTGTCTATTCCAGCCTTCAACAATGGAGAATCCACAACCCTCTGGGGTAGAGAATTCCAAGTTTCACAGCCCTTTGGGTGAAGTAATTTCTCCCCATTGCAGCCCTAAATGATACCGAGACTGTACCCCCATGTTTTAGATTCCCCGAGCAGTGGAAATAATCTCTCAGCCTCCACCACAGCACATGGCAAAAGTATCCGGAGCCATCAGTCTATTTTTAGGTAACATGTAGCAGTACACATGCTCCTAAGACACATATGGGGGTGTGTTTGAAGCTTCAGTCTGTAGCTGAAGTACTGTTCCAAATCTGTCAGTGCTTGATGCAAACACTGACTAACAAAACTGCTAACTGATGATGACCATGCCCCCCCCACTCACTCCCTCCACCACACCTTGATGAGTATAAAGCTCATGCAGAAGGATAATCTGAGATAAACCCTGCTCCTGCCATTGCCTTTCTGCCCTGTGTTGGGATCTCCGTAAAATGATGAATTAACAATCTCAGTGCTGGTCCAAAGAAAATAAACTGACTCCATTCTCCAGAGCTTATCAAATTGGACAAATGGCTTTTACTGCGGGGGTGGCATTGTGGTATTGTTGCTGGCCCAGTATTTCAGTAGACCCAGAGTAACGTTCTGGGGACCTGGGTTGGAATCCCACCACAATTCAATAATAAACCTGGATGATAACCACAAAGTCACTGCTGATTGTTGCAAAAACTCTTCTGGTTCACTAACGCCCTTGGGGGAAGGAAATCTGCTGTCCTTACCTGGTCTGGCCTACATGTGTGTCCAGACCCACACAATTGTGGTTAACTCTTAAAATGCCCTCTGAACAAGGGGCAATTAGGGATGGGCAACAAACGCTGGTCTAGCCACATCCTATGAAGGAATAAAACAAAAGGCACAGAAGAGACCAAGCAGTGGACCCTGCCCATGCTACCTGCTTGACAAAGCCATCCGGATAAGCTCACCTTCCTGCTCTTTCCATAGCCGTGCTAATTCTTCCCTTTCACAAATGTCAATAAATTCCTTCTTCAAATTTAAACTTTAACAGCCTTGGATGTATGCAAACTGTAAACGGTTTCTGAAAGGACAATTGCTAAAGTTTTAACACAATGCCGTTCAAATTTCTAGACTTCAATATAATCACATTCTATCGCGATACATCGTTCGATCCGATTTTCCAACTATTCAGCTTCTCTTCTCCTGCTGTTATTTTTAAGCAGGTTCAGCATCATTAACACAGCACCAGCAAAATGACCATTTAGCAATTTAATGAATGATTCTTTCATCGGCTGCTTACAATTTGCTTCTACCATGGACACACCCTAAGTTAGTAAAGGTCAAAGTTGCAAAGGACTTTGTAAGCACCCCGTGTATCTAATTCCCTTCTGAAAGTTACTATTGAATCAGCAATATCTTATCGTTCTTCCAAATCAACATGATGAGCAGATTGATGATGGGGCCTATCTGCTGTATCAACTGTGCATTGCCAAGCTATCTGCCCTCTTATTAAACCAAGATACATCTGGGATGACCATTTTGAATGGCTGGTGAAGAGAAAATTTGCCAATTTTAGCAGCACCGTCTAAACCTGTGACTTCCACCATCTAGAAGGATGGCTCAACAAGCACCATCGGACACCATCATCTCCAAGTTCCTCTCCAAGTCACGCACCATTTTGACATTCTTTTGTTCCTTCATTGTCGCTGGGTTAAAACCCTGGAACTCCCTATCTAACAGCACAATGTGTGTATGCATCGTATGGACTGCAGCAGTTCAAGAAGACTGCTCACCACCACCTCCTCTAAGCAATTAGGGATGGGCAATAAATCCTTTTGAATTGGCTGTGCCAGATGTAGCAATCCAAGGGGAGCTTAATTCACCCAGGACACGGGGTCGAAATCAAAACTCCTAAGTGATACCTTCAAGAGTGTCCTTGTAGCACTATCTTAGACTGTCATGACAGCACACCCAGACTCAAGCTCCCCATAGATTTGCTTTGGTAAGCCTGTGCCAGGCATTCTTTTACATTTGAATATTGCTGAAAAATGTCTAAGCTTTTTGCCCTGCACTCATCAGGGCCCTCGCAAGAATACCGATATAAGGGAGAAAACAACAGTTTATACTGTATGTGAATAGAGTACTGATTGGTTGGCAAGTGGTGTTGCCATGGAGAATGCACTACTGATGGTCAAGCTGCCTGGTTTAAATTTCAAAAAAATGATTGGCAGCTAACTATCTGTCACCATCAGTGGTGCATTCTCCATGGCAACACCACTTGCCAACCAATCAGCACTCTCTTCACATACAGTATAAATTGTTGTTTTCCTCCTTATATTGATATTCTTGTGAGTGTCCTGATGAGCGCAAGTTGAAAAGCTTCAACGTGCCTCTTTTTTCAGCAATACTCAAGTTCTGTACTGTCAAACTATTATCTTTTACATTTGTGTGGAATGCCCACTAACATTTGAGGCGTCAGCATTGCTCTAGAGCCTGGCCACAATCTGACTTGGGTACACAACAAAGTCAAGAACTGTGAGGCTGTGAACCAGTGCAGGATAGAGATGAATGTTTTACCATTTTGGCTTTGACTTGAGGACAGTTTGAATAGAGGGTATCTTGAGATACAAGGTGAGCATCAGTCCGTCATCGTTGAGATGTTGCCAACTGACTCACTTGTTCCTCTTGTCATTTTAACAAGTTGCAAGACAAGTTAAAATGCTCCTGTCTTTTGTAAGAAGTTCCCATCAAGCAAGGGCATGGGAGCTGGGCAGATCAGAGGGTTAATGAACTTATTGAAGTAATAAAAAAGCAGCTATCACTGTCATCATTAGTGGAACAGAAATTACCTCACAATTTAAAGGTTAATAAAAGGCATCATACTCAGAGCCCCCTTTACAGATAATACTCAGTTAATTGCTGATTTAGTCAATGCACTAAACCATTTCATAATTATAATCTTGTAAAACTTTCATCTTAATTGCCTGTCATTCTCATTCAAATTGTGAAATACAAAGTGTTTGATGTTCAGTGTGAAAGGGTCAGGAAAAGCAGAGAGTAAATTGGGTGTTTTTTGTTTTGAAAAATAAAATCAGAGAATGGTTACACGCAGAGGGAGGTCATGCAGCCCTTCGTGTCCATGCTGGCTGTCTACAAGAGCAAGTTAGCTAGTCCCACTGCTCCATCTTTTCTCTGTAGCCCTGTAAATTTTTCTCTTCAGATGATTACCCAATTCTCTTTGTGAAGGCCATGTTTGAATCTACCTCTGCCACACTCTCTGGAAGTGCATTCCAGATCCTAACCATTCGCTGTGTTTAAAAAAAAAAAGTTTTTCCTCATGTCGCCATCGTTTCTTTTGCCAATCACCTTAAATCAGAGTTCCTCTTTGGCCAATGAGAACAATTTCTCCCCATCCGCTCTGTCCAGACACCTCATCATTTTGAACACCTCTATCAAATCTCCGAGGAGGGCAGACTCATCTTCCCCAATTTGTCCACATAATGGAAGTTCCTCGCCCCGAACCATTCTTGTGGACCTTTTCGTTGCTCTCTAATGCTTTCAGATCCTTCGTAAAGTGCAGTGGACACAATGAGGCCAAAGCAGTCTTTTTCAGTTTCATCCTAACTCTCTTGCTTTTGTACTCTATGCCCTAATTTATAAAGCCCAGGATTTCAAACACCTTATTAACTGCTTTCTCAACCTGCTCTGCCAGGTTCAATGATTTATGTACATATGCCCCCAGGTCCATCTGCTCCTGCACCCCATTTAGAATTGTCCCCTTTATTTTATATTGTCTCTCCTCATTCTTCCTACCAAAATATATCACTTTGCATTTAAATTTCATCTGCCATTTGTCCACCCATTCCACCAGCCTTCTATGTCCTCCTGAAGTTTATCATTATCCTCCACACGTTTCACAATACCTGCAAGTTTTGTGCTATCCGCACATTTTGTAATTGTGCCCTAGGTCATTAACATATATCAAGAAAAGCAGGGGGTCCTATTATAGACCCCTGGGGAGCCACACTACGTACCTGGATGAAAGCAAAATACTGCAGATGCTGGAAGTCTGAAATAAAAACAGAAAATGCTGGAAACACTCAGCAGGTCTGGCAGCATTGGTGGAGAGAGAAACATGGGGGCAGAATTTTTCCGTCGGCGAGTTGGGGGTGGGGTCCGCTCGCCGATGCGAAAATGACACGGGATAATGTTGGGGGTTCACTCCGAGGTCGTCCCGCCTCATTTAAATATTCAGGAAGGCGGGGGCGCAGCGAAATCAGCTGTCTGCCCGCCGACCTGTCAACGGCCAATTGAGACCATTGACAGGATCATTAAGCCAATTAAAGACCTGCCCGTCCAACCTTAAGGCTGGTGGACAGGCCACGAGCCCCAGGGGGCTTCTGATAAAACATGAAATCTCGTCCACTGGCGGGATGAGATCTCATGTCTGTTTTAAAAAAGTTTAATAAAGTTTTTGTGATATTTATTAACATGTCCCATCTCGTGTGACATTGTCACATGAGGGGGGACATGTTAATCATTTTTTATTATTCTATTTTTGAAGTTTGAAGCACTGTCAGTGATTTCCCTGAGGCAGCACTTAGCCTCAGGGAGATGTGCGCTATTTTGTGCGCATGCGCTCAGAGCGCACTCTGGCAGTTGGGGAATCCCTCCCCACACCCCCCCACTGCCCCCCACACAGGGAGCGCATAGCGCTTCCCATCGGGCATCACGCTGGGCAGGCCTTAATTGGCCCACCCACTTAAAATGGCAGGGCCCGTTTCGGCGGCAGAGATCAGCTGCCTGCCCACCGGTGGGGCCCGCATGCCCATCAAGAGCAAAATTCTGCCCAGGGTTAAGTCCATATGACTCTTCCACAGAACTAAAGAGAAGTAGAAATAGAATAAAATCTGCCATAGAAATTCCACCCCTAACAGCACTGTGGGTGTACCTACACCACACGGACTGCAGCCGTTCAAGAAGGCAGCTCAGCACCACCTTCTCAAGGCCAACTAGGGATGGACAATAAATGCTGGCCCAGCCACCGAAGCTCACATCCTGGAAATGAATAAAAATGAAACATTTCTACTTCTCTTTAACTCTGAAGAAGAGTCATACGGACTCGAAACGTTAACTCTGTTTCTCTCTCAACAGATGCTGCCAGAGCTGCTGAGTTTTTCCAGCATTTTCTGTATCTATTTCACACTACGTACCTCCCTTCCCATCCAAAAAACAACTGTTCATCACTATTCTGTTTCCTGTCAGTCAGCCAATTTTGTAACCATGCCTCTACCGCCCCTCTTATTCCATGGACTCTAACTTTGCTGACAAGCCTTGTCAAATGCTTTTTGAAAGTCCATGTATACTACATCAACCCCATTACCCCCATCAGTCATCTCTTACCTCACCAAAAATCTCAAGTTAGCTGAACATAATGCCTTTAACGTATCTGTGCTGGCGTTCCTTAATTAATCCACATTTGTCTGAATGGCTGTTAATTTTGTACCGAGTTATCATTCCTGAAAGTTTTCCCTCCACTGACGTTAAACTGACTGGCCTGTGGTTGCTGAGCTTATAAGAAGACCAAGCAGGTTTCTCGGCCAAACTAGGTGAAGTTTCAACTTGACACCCTACGTAAGGGGTGGGTTTCTGCCTTGTCTTGTACCAGCCCCCTCCCCGCCAATGCTTTCCTCCTGCATTCCAGGAATGGACACCCCCCCCAGGCTCAGGTTCCATAAGCGTTATCAGCCTGTTCGTTGTGCGGGTCCAGCTAATGTGATGACTACTGAGGCTTTCTTGTTTTAACCCAACAACCACCCATGTGCGGCTATGAATTTGACCGATATCCACCCCTCCACCAGCACCCCTTCCCTCAAAACTGCTCCCCACCCCAACAGCCAAGGGCATTCCAGGCATTTTAGTGCCCCAGCCAATGACCGGTTAATATAGATCAAGCCTGGGACCTTCTGATCAGTGTTCCTCAGTACAACATGGGTCAGCATCTTTATGCACCAGGCTGTTAGGGGCACCCACTATTAGGCCATTAACTGAAGCTATGCATCGTGCCTTACTGGAATCTAGTTACATATCAGTAAAGGAGCAAATAGCTTTATAATGTAAATAAAAAGCAACAGAACTGCCAATCCATTTTACATGTTTATATAATACCTCACCATAAATCATAGCACCAAAGTGACGAGGCTAAATTGCCTCCTTCAGGGTTAAAAACTTTGATGGTCCTCAGGATGTGCCCAATGCTTCAGTTGGGCAATTGTTCAGGATTGTTCACTAAAATTAACAGTCAGGGAATTGAAAGACAATTATTGTCCTGGCTAGATGATTGGTTAAGCAATAGAAGAAAGAGAATAGGGTAATGGGTTTGTACTTGATTTGGAAGGAAGTGACTATTGGCCTCCATAAGGATCTGTGCTGGGCACTCACTTATTCACTATGGGTAGAATTTCCCCCCATCGGGGGGGGTTGTGCAGGGGGCGAATAGGCGCGGACTCGATCGGTGCCCCCGATTGTGTCCACGCTGCCATTTTATATGGGCGGGCCAATTAAGGCCCACCCAGCGTGATGCACACCCAGAAGTGCTGAGCGCTCCATGTGTGGGCGGGGGTTCCCTGTCTCTCACACAAACACACACACACACACACACACTCTCATTCTCTCTCTCTTTCACACAAACACAGACACACACACTCTCTCACACACACATACACTCTCTCTCTCACACACACACACACACACACACATTCACATACACACTCACTCACGCACAAACTTTCTCTCACACACACACAGTCTCTCTCTCTCACGCACACACACGCTCTCTCACGCACACACACACTCACTCACACACAAACTCTCTCTCACACACACATACACACACAGTCTCTCTCTCTCACGCACACACACTCTCTCTCACGCACACAAACACACTCACTCACACACAAACTCTCTCCCTCACACACACACACAGTCTCTCTCTCTCTCACGCACACACGCACTCTCTCTCACGCACACACACACACTCACTCACTCACACACAAACTCTCTCTCACACACACACACACTCTCTCACGCACACACACACTCACTCACACACAAACTCTCTCTCACACACACACACACACACACACACAGTCTCTCTCTCTCACGCACACACACACTCTCTCTCACGCACACACACACTCACTCACACACAAACTCTCTCTCACACACACACACAGTCTCTCTCTCTCTCACACACACACACACACACATACATATAGTCTCACTCATACTCACTCTCTTTCATGTGCGAAGCAACACAGAAATCTCCCCGAGGCACAGAGGTGCCTCAGGGAGATTAGTTTTAATTTTTAACAGTTCAATAAAGTGTTGATAAAATCTTCATGACATGTCCCCTCATGTGAAACTGTCACATGAGCTGGGACATGTGCATTAATTTCAATAAAAATTTTTGAAAGAATTTAAAATCATTCATGAAGCCTCATCCTGCCTGTGGATGAGGTTCCATGAAAAATGCGAAGGCCGCCTGGGCTCTTCGCCTGTCCGACAATCTTAAGACTGGATAGGCAGCTCCATTAATTATTTTAATTGCTATTTAAATGGTCTTAATAGGCCTTTGACAGGTTGGCAGGCACGCAGCCGACTCTGGTGCACACCCGGCGAACTGATAATCTAAATGACACGCGGTGATGTCAGGACACCCGCCGGACATCACCACGTGTCATGTTATGCCTCGGAGAGCAGGCCCCACCTCCGCTCGCTGAGCTGAAGATTCTTGCCTGTATGCGTTAATATAAGACAACACAATAGCATTATACCCCAGATTTGCCAGTGACACGCTGCAGTAAATATTGTAGAGAGGAGCTTAAAATTACAAAGGCACGTTGATAAATTATATGAGTGGACGTTGCTGTTACAGATGGACTTCAATGTGGGTAAAAGTGGGAGACCATCCATTTTGCAACAAAAGGGGATAAGTTTGAGTATTAATTAATTGGTGAAAAGTGAGGAACAGATGAGGACCAAAGAGATTCCAAGGTCCATGTACACAGATCACTAAAATGTAGCGGTTCTAGTGGTGTGTTAAACTTCACTCAGGGAGACCAGGTTGCTGTGGTGACATGTCATTTTTACATGCATGTTGTAGTCTGGAGCTACGGAGAGTGATGGTAGAGGCTCCAACTTTCTTTCCATCACATGAATGACCAGGAATCCCTCCCACTCTTATCCCCTGTCAATAGCGTATGTTAAGAGGACTAAAAGATTGATACCCAACCTGTTTGGTCACATTGTGAATGCATCTTCCTTGGCCATCGAGTCCCGGAGTGGAACTTGAACCTGGAGTGTCTGGCTCAGAAGCAGGGGCACTACCCATTGCACCAAAAGACCTTAAAATGCAGCAGTCACGTTCAAAAGATACTCAACAACGCTAGTGGAATATTAGCCTTTATAACTAATTGGCTAGAATATAAAAGGAAATAAGTTTCACTATAGCTTATCAAAGCCCTGCTTAGACCACATCTGGGTACTTTGTACTATTCTAGGCAACTGCACCTTAGAAAGGCACATTAGCCTTGGATGGAGTTCAACACAGATTCACCAGCATGTTACCAAAGCCGTAAAGAGGAGAGATTACATAACCTAGACTTGTATTCATTGGGATATAGCAGATTAAGGCTGATTTGATTATGTTTTTAGAACTTTGAAAGAAATTGTTAGGCTAGATAGAAATCTCTAGGAAGGATTCTAGGGCAAGAGGACATATCCTCAAACTCAGGGCCAGGGCATTCAAGGGAGAAATAGCCGGTTAATATAAAAGATTCTGTCCCACAAAAAAGCAGTAGATGCTAGCTCAATTCATAGTTTTAAATTGGACATCAATGGATTTTTGCGAGATAGGATATTAAGGAATATGGAACCAAGGCAGGCGGCTACAGTTACAGATCAACCATGATTTCATTGAATGGTGGAACAGGCTGGAGGGGTTGAATAGCTTACTCCTGTTCCTTATCTGTGCGTACAAAATATCAGACCTAGATGCGAGGCTTGTAACAGTGGCCTAAAATGCTTCCTCAACCTAAACCAAAATCACTTTGAGTATTGTGCACAATTCTGGGGCTATAAATTGTTTGGTGCCTGAAAACAAGCATGGGGAAAGTGGTGTGTGATTTACCCTTTGGGTGGAATGGCTTAGCAACAGTGCTAAGTGTGTAAGTGTGAAGCGAAGTATTTGAATGTTTGGTATGAATCCTGATTGATAGAGATTGTTGGTAGGTGAGTGGTGGGGCGGGAACAATTGTATAGTGGTTGAGGCTAGTGGTGCAGTTGGTAAGATATGGCATTTTAAGATGCATTTACTGATCATGACCATTGGTTTGAGATCATTAAACTACTTTCGACACCACAGCCGGGCCCTTGGGGCTACACTCTTGGCATAATCTCTGTGGTTATTTGTTCCCACTGCCTTTTCATCATGTGTCAGGAGAGCCTCCTGTCTCTATTGGAGGATACAGGACATCTCTCCTCCCTTCTGCCACCAAAACAGCCAGCTGAGCACCTGAGAAACTTGGCCCTCACTCTCTCCCACGCTAGCTATTCTTCCCTTGTACCTAGGTTCGATTCAGTTGCAGAATGATTCCCAGCACCTGTTGCATGCCACAACGGAGGGGCTCAGACTAGCTTGAAGCAGTCTAGGCTAACAGTGAGTTGTATAATCTACTAACAATATTGGGCCTCCTGCTGTTGCATGTAGCCAATGATGGAGATTGCTGGCTGCATGCAGAAGTATTATAATTTGCAAGCAGCACCATGTTAGCCTGTTGCCTGCATTCTCTCAAAGGACAAATCACACATCGCTTTCCTGTTTTTGGGTACCAAACAATTTATAGCCCCAGAACTGTGCACAATACGCAAAGTGATTTTGACGTAGGTTGAAGCAGCATTCTAGACCAGGACTGTGATAGAACTCACTTTCCCTTCCAATAATGATATGGAATCTATTACCACCACCTGAACAAGTTTAACCTCTTGTTCAAAAGTACTTTTGACAATGCAGCACTGTCACAGCATTTCACTGGCAGGCAGCCCATTTTAGCTGGTAGATACAAATGATGCCTAGATAACACGAGGCATTAATGGCATCCTGCCTTTGTGAGAAAAGTGCTTTGAAACCTTTTCTGTTTACGAAAAGAGAACCATTTCAGTGTGATAACATTTGGAACAAAACACCTTGCTGTGCTTGATGTCAATTCAGAAAAGGTGCAGATCTACTCTCCCTCGTCACTACATAAAAGGCTTGCCAAAGGTTTCTCAGTGAAAATTGTGCTCTTTTGGTTCTTCTGTTTAATTTGCAGCACTGACACGCAGCGATTCTGATGGTTTTTAGTCGATCAAAGAAATTGCGGAATTGAAGTGTAAAAATCAGAATGTTCCAGGTCAGACATCCCAGTCTGTACAGAGTGAATTGGGGGTTAGGGTCCCGACTTAGGGAACAAATACGGGTCCTGATCCTGCACTCTTGTCGGGAATAGTCACCCGACAGCAATTTTTTTTTAGGATTGGCCAATTAATACCCAGAGGGTGGGATTGCCAGCAGGTTAAGGACGGTGGGTGGGTTCTTGAAGACAGAGGCCATCCAGCACTGAAGTAGCTGTTGCCTGCTATTGTAGTTAAAGAAAGAGATGGGGCACCTCCATCATGAAACACCCTCTCAGCAATTTTTACAGAACTGGAGGAAAAACAGCAACCAGGCCACCATTGTGTGGGGAGGGGGAGGGGAGGAGGGATGGGGGGTGGGGTTTGCGGGGTAGGAGGGGTGGGGGGTGGGGGGTGATGTTTGGTGATGGTGAGGGAGGGAGTGGGGGGGTTGTGGATGGGGAGGTGATGGTGAGCGGTGGAGGGGGCGTGGGGAACAATTGGTTGTGGCTCTGTGTCAAATTTTGTTTGATAATCACTCCGGAGGAGTGTCTTGACATGTTTTGATACCATGTTAAAGACGCTAAATAAAGGCTTCCACTTAGGGAAAAACACCAGCACAGACCTGACAGGCCAG
Source organism: Carcharodon carcharias (assembly GCF_017639515.1). NCBI lineage: Eukaryota > Metazoa > Chordata > Chondrichthyes > Lamniformes > Lamnidae > Carcharodon > Carcharodon carcharias. The sequence goes on from NC_054473.1 coordinate 12,062,069, forward strand.
ATAGCCAGTTTGCGTTAAAAGCAAAACACTGCGGATGCTGGAAATATGGAATAAAAATGGAAAATGCTGGAACAACTCTTCTTCAGAGTGGACTCAAAACGTTAACTCTGTTTCTCTCCCCACAGATGCCATCAGACCTGCTGAGCTTTTCCAGCATTTTCTGTTTTTACAGCTAGTTTTTTGTGCCGGTCTTGCCCTAAGGTGGTGACCTTTCCAACCTGAGCCAAAATATTGACGTTTAAGCAGCAATTTTTTAAAAAACCAGATACTCAATCGTGATACTGCAGAAAACAATTCGCATTTTATCAAAAGGCTGAGTAGCCATTAACTTTAACAAAAATCCTGTTTAAATTGAAAGGTTTTCTATTCTCAGAATTAAGCAATCCAATTGTTCAGCCCTTGTTTCCTTGGACCAGACACGTCTGACGTTAGTGCCTAAACCTGCTGTGCACTGCAACCCTTTGCTATGTAAATTGGTACTATTCAACATGCTGGATTATCCGACTTTAAAATAGTAATTGAACTTGGCCCAAAAGAGCAAGATTGCATTGAAGTGAAATTTAAAACATGCAGTGGGGAATGAAATTCAATTCAATAAAATGTGGTTTACATCTACACCAATCAGCGGAACTGTCAAAAATAACACTTCGATGTTGAACAGAGAGACTGCAGCTTGTCCTACAAAGGGACAGTCACAAACTACGCACAGAAACGTAATGGAGTTTGGTAATTCTGAGGGAAATATTGTTCCATGATGGATGACGAAAAAAAATCCATTTATTAAGACCCAGTCTCAAATTGAATCAAATATTCTCTCAGCTTTTTTTTAACATATAATTTTCAGCAGACTCCAAAGTGATGTCTTTCAGTCATTCCCTCAGATAACATGGCTGGCTGCTATAATGGGGAATTGGCAGGTTTGGGATTCAGGATTGATGAGATCAGATGGCCTTCAGCCCCATCCACCTTGGTGCTGCCGCAGAATTTGTTAGATATGCCTCATTTGGGCGTATTTTTTATCCCCCCCCCCCCCCTGTATCAGCAGGTTTTGTGTTCAAATCATACTCCAGATACCTGAGCAGGGCAGAACTGGGGGAATGTTGCACTTTTAGAGGTGTCACCTTTCTGATGAGACATTCATTCACCTGAGGTCCCATCTTGCCTTCTCAGGTGAAAGTGAGCTGTAGTAACGGTGTTGGTTACAGAATGTGTCTGTTAACAAAGTTTTCGTGGCCTTGCTGTATGTTAACAGCAAGCCTTTATTTACTACTTGTAACTATATACATTTGTACAGTAAAGGGTACAGGCAAGGAGCTATCTCCATGTCTAGGCCTTAACACGTCTCTGGCCACACCACACTGACCCTAGGTTTGGGTCACGGGCCTTCTTACATTACTGTGTGGGTGGTACTATACTCAGTCCCACATTAACCCTGTACATACCAGACCCTTATACTACATAAATGATCCCGTGGCTCTATTTCAAACAAGAGCTGGAGAATTCTCCCAGTGTCCTGGCCATTATGTAATTCCACAAACATCACTGAAACGTATCTTCTGGTTGTTGTAGCACTGTGTGACTTTGCTGCGTGCAAATTGGCAGTCGCATTTTCTTGCTTTACAACAGTGGCTCCGCTTCAGGTCAGTACTTTGTTGGCTGTTAAGAGCTTTTGAGATGTCCAGAGGTTGTAAAAGATGCTATATCAATGCAAGTCTTGTTTTCTTTCAAATGTAGCCCATGGTGAGACATAAAGACATAGGAACATAGGAACAGGAATAGGCCATTCAGCCCATCGTGCCTGCTCCACCATTCAATTAGATTATGGCTGATCATCTGCCTCAACACCACTTCCCTGCGCTATCCCCATATCCCTTCATGTCATTATTCTCCAGGAATCTATTGATCTCTGTCTTGAACATGCTCAATGATTGAGCCTCCACAGCCTCCTGGGGTAGAGAATTCCAAAGATTCATCACCCTCTGAGTGAAGAAACTCCCCCTCATCTCAGTCCTAAATGGCCTGAAATCAAAATATTTTTTAACCAGTGTTTTGCGAGAGTCAGTCTCCCAGGAAGAGTTTGTACTGTTAGACACAGCCAAGCACACTGTAGGGGGTGTGAGCTAAGAGTATGTAACTGAAGATAATGGTAAATTGAACAGCATGCACCACTTTCTCACATTGTTCTATATAACAGCCAATCCTGTGTATTTTTCCTTTTACACTGCAACATCTCCAGGATCAAACCATCAAACGTCAACTCTTTTCTTCTCCGTCGATGCTGCCAGACCTGCTGAGTTTTTCCAGGTAATTCTGTTTTTGTTTTTGTTTTGCATTAAATGCTAAACTTGGTACACATCTTTCATGGTGCTGTTCCCATCATTTCATTTTATATAGTCATTCTTTGGGTGTGGGCATCACTGACTAAACCAGGGGCAATCGTTCATCTGAGTTGCCCTGAGAAAGTTGGGGCCGGCCTTCTTCACCGCTGGTAACAGTTTGGTAACAACCAAAGATCTTACTACGTCATTTCAGAGGGCAGGCAGGTGTCAACTCCACTGTGGGACTGGAGTCGCAGACAATCCAGAACAGATAAGGGAGGCAGGCTTCCCTCTTAAAGGACATTAGTGAACCAGCTGGATCTTTATGAAAACCTGACAGCTTCTCGGTCACTTTTACTGGTACCAGTTTTCTTTTATTCTTAAATTTTAAAACTGAAAGCCTCAAACTGGCGTGGTAACATTGGAAGTCATATTCCCTGGATTATTAGACCAGACCGCTGTGGATTAATGGTCCAGTAACATGAATACTAAAATAACACAAAAGAAAAATGCTGTGGATGGACCTTTTCAAGGGTAATGAGGGATGGGCAAGAAATGGCTGGGCCTTGACAGCCACAGTCACAACCCATGGAAGAATTTTTTAAAAGCTTGATATAAAACAGGAAATGCTGGAAACACTTTGCCAGTCAAGCAGCATCTGGACAGAGAGAAACAGAGCTAATGTTTCAGGTCGATGACCTCTCGTCAGAACTGCTGTATTCGGATTGGGGGAGGCTGTGGTGTGGTGTAGTGGTGTTGCTACTGGACTGGTAGAGACCCAGGGTAAGGCTCTGGGGTACCTGGGTTCGAATCTCACCACGGCAATGGTGGAATTTGAATCCAATAAAAACCTGGAATTAAACGTCTATTGATAACTACGAAATCATTGCCGATTGTCATCAAAGCCCATCTGATTCACTAATGCCCTTTAGGGAAGGAAATCTGCTGTCCTTCCCTGGTCTGGCCTACATGTGACTCCAGACCCACAGTAATGTGGTTGGCTCTTAAATGCCCTCTGAGCAAGGGCAGTTGGGGATGGGCAATAAATGCTGGCCTAGCCAGCGACGCCCACATCCCACAAACGAATAAAAAAAGAAATCCAAATTGATTACCATAACTACTACGTTACAATACCCTCTATGTTATCCTTCTGACTGGTGCCATGGTACAGTACGGTGTACCACTGAGAGACTCAGCTACAATATAAAGTTCTAACGTGTTTTTCCTTGGATCAGGAGAGTTGACTAATCATACAGTCACGCACAAAAACAAAGCCTCATGTATTTAGACAACTTGAGCTACATCTCAACTCTCCAAATTATAAAAATACACCTCACTGCCGAAAAATATGCCTCGCTGTCAAAAGGGGGTTGTTATTCTATAATAGGTCCTTTCAATTTGTTAAATACCATGCAGCTGCAATATAAAATGCAAATTATGCTATGTTGTGGCAGTGTATTCCAGCTGAAATTTGGAATTTTTAAAGGAGGTAGGAAGGAAGACATTTGTTCCTGAATTGGCGGCCAGAAAGAGATTTCCATTTGGTTCCTTGGCCTGGCTTTTCATCGTCCTCCTCCTAGAGGTGCCAGCTGTGGCTCACCGATAGCACGACTGTGTCTGAACTGGAAGGCTGTGAGCTTTAGCTCCACTCCAGAGACTCAAGAACAAAACTTAAGCTGTAACTTCAGCGCAGTCCTGAGGTAATGCCACCTTCTTGGGTTAAACCAAGGCCCCTCCTGCCTTGATTTGAAACCTTTAAAATCCTGAGGGGCCGTGACATGTTGGAAGTGGGGATGTTGTTTCCTCTTGTGGGAGCACCTAGAACTAGGGGGAGAATTTTAGGCCTGGCATGTGGCGGGGGGGGGTGGGGGGAGAAAGGTGTAAAATGATGCGGGGTGATGTCGGGCGTGTGTCCCTATGTCACCGCGCGACAGTTAGATTTTCAGTTCGGCACGCGCACAGCCAAACTGCCAAAGGCCTGTTAAGGCCATTAATTAACTAATTAACCCCAATTGAGAAAGCTGCCCGTCCAACCTGAAGGTATTTATCATATTGTGGGAGAATGCTGCACTCAAAGCGGCTGTGACATTTCCAACACTTCGAAAGTATTTCATTGAATGTAAGGTTGTGAATGAGATTGTGAAATACACAACAAAAATGAGCAGGTTTTTTTTTTGTTTCCTTTTAAATGTTTCATGCATTTATTCACTTCTATTTAAAAAGCTGTTACATTTTCAGCTGCCACCAGCTATTTCTGTTTACTACCAGTGAGTAACCTTGATGCTATGGGTGTATTAGCCAGTCCAGAGCACAGTGTCTGCATTGCATTGCTCACACAGTGCTTTATGAAAGCGGCATCCCCGGAAAGGGGAAGGGACAGCCTTTGTTGCCCTTGAACCGAGTGACTTGCTAGGCCATTCCAGAGGGCGCATTGCTGTGGGTCTGGAGTCACATGTAGTCCAGACCAGGTCAGGACAGCAGATTTCCTTCCCTCCCCCCCAAAAGGGCAATAGTGAACCAGATGGGTTTTGACAACAATCACCGATAGTTTCATGGTCACCATCACTGGTGAATAGCTTTAGATTCCAGATTTATTAACCCAAATTCAAATTCCACTTCCACAAGCTACTGTGGTGGGATCTAAACTCATGACCCCAGCGCATTAGCCAAAGCCTCTGGATCACTAGTCCCACTGCACCACCATCGCCCAGTATAACAATGCTGTGTAATTTATGTCCGTGAATTGTAGCCTTAAGTTGAAATGGAACAGCTCTGTATTTTGGTTGCAGTTTTAATTTTTTTTTAATTCGGTATTCTGCCAGGCTTTTACACTTAGTCTTCAAATCCCGTCTGATGTTGGGTTTCTGCCGTATTGTAACCAGCGCCGATTAAATACTCTTCACAGCGTTCGCATCAAGTGGAGTACATCCAAGGTGTGATGTGTGAATGCTGGAGCCTGCGTTGGTTTACTGCTGCCCCCTGGTGCTCCATGCCTGATGTGTGAGACTGAACACATAACTCCCTTCACACAATCACAGGCCAGGACACGGCCGTCCGGCGGGATCTGACACGCCCACGCCCAAAATGGCCCCCGTTGACGTCGGGGCCTGCGCCCCGATGTCATCGCGCGTCATTTCGACATTGCACCGGAGTCGGACACGCACCCGCCGAACGGTCGACGGCCTGTTAAGGCCACTAAAAACCAATTAAACCTGTTGGCAACGCTGCCCGTCCAACCTTAAGGTTGTGGGGGGAGGGGTGGGGGTGGGGGGTGGGGGCGGGGGGGTGTTGGTGAAAGAGCCCAGGCAGCCTTTGTGTTTTTCAGGAAACCTCATCCACGGGTGGGGTGAGGTTTCCTGAAGGTTTAATAAAATTAAATAAGTAAATTTTGCGAAATGCGCAAACACGTCCCAGCTCATGTGATTAGTGTCCCATGAGGCCGGACAGGTTGAAATAATTTTATAGATCATTTTCTGAAAATGCTCGTGACCAACGTAACCTCCCTGATTACGAAACAGCGCAGGCCCCGGCTCTCCCTCTCCACCACCCCCAATCCCCACCCCCCACCCCCACCGCCCGCACAGGTAGAGCGCTACCGGCTGCATATTACACTGGGCGGGCCTTAATCGGGCCGCCCACATAAAATGGCGTGCGCGCAGCCAATCGCGGGTGGCCATCGGCTCTGCGCCCGGCGCCGCCCATCCACCCCCCACCCCCCAAGCCCGCCCGACATAGGTAAGGTGCAGCCCACAGAGTTGTTGCAGCACAGAAAGAGGCCATTTGTCCTGTCGTACCCGCGCTAGCCCTCCAAATGAGCAATTGACCCAGTGCCACCCTCCTGCCACCTCCCAATAACCCTGCACGTTCTTCCTTTTCAGATAATAATCCAATTCCCTTTTGAATGCCTCAACTGAAACTGCCTCCACCACCCTCCCAGGCAGCACATTCCAGATGCCAACCACTCGCTGCATGAAAAACTTTCTCCTCATGTCGCCGTTGCTGCTTTTGCCAGTGACCTTCAATCTGTGCCCTCTCACTCTCAGTTTTTCCACCAGTGGGGACAGTTTCCCCCTATCGACTCTGTCCAGACCTCTCATGACTTTGTAAACTCCACGTTAGTGTCTCACATCTGGAAGGAGAAAGTGCGAGTAATTGCAGCGACAGTCGGCTGGGACTCTGTCAGTTTGGGCTCTGCACAACAAAGGCACAGTGGCTGGCCAGTCCTGTCACCAGCTGCACCAGGCATGCACAAGGAGAGGTGACCGTCAGTAACCATAAACTGTGTGCGTCTTCTCCCCAATTCCCTGTAGTATGAATTCCTGGATACTATAACCAACCTTTTCCCCACCCTATAATGCCCACTTCCCCACCGATCAGCTAACCCTGGTTTACAGTTAATTTCAATTGTTTAAATGCTTGCTATTTGCATTCAATGTGAGAAACATTGGTTCCTCTATCTCATTAGTTAACGCCTTGTGTCACACTTCAAACCATTGTCTGGCTTGTGTAGTAAAAGTAGCGTAATGGTCATATAACAAGGCCAGTAATCCAGAGACTGTACGCTCAACATCACAATGGAATCTCAAGAACTTGCATTCAGTTTTTAAATGCCTGGGGTTAAATTAGATAGTCTCCCCAAACAGGTTAACCCATGCCCATTGATTGCGCTGCAAGCAGCAAGCCAACTTTGTGCTGCCTACTGGTTTCCATGATTGCAGTGATCAGCTAGTGCTCCTGGAGCTGGTGATTGGCTGCGACCATCAGCAGGTGACCCCATACCATGAGTTCTTAGCACTCGTTAAAGCTATAGCCTGCATCTCTTAAATGGAGGAGCTACACTGTGGCTGCTGATGGTGCTGAGATCATTCTGAATATCATATTGTGAGAGACTCAGCAACGGCTGACCACGGGAGTGAGAATGGGCCAGGGTTTTAAGACGCCCCATTGGAGGTCTTGATGTAGGAGCTGGGGCGATGGAGAGATGTTCCGTATGCTCAGGGAGCAAGACACCCTCCAGACACATGCTCAGAAGGCAGTGTTAATAATGGCAGTGCAGGTCTTGCCAAGCACATGGTGCAACCCAATGGGACTCAGGCACTCTGCCACATGCCAGTTCTTTTCTGTTCTTTTCATCACTAAGTACACCGCCAGGTGACACTTTGTGTTTTCTTTTTGTTCAGAGGAAACAACCTGTTGGCGCTCGCACGGAGGGAAGCAGCCAGCCAGGGTGCGTCGCCTGCCTTCAACACGGTTCCCTGATCAAAGTCTGGAACACGGTCGCCTCGTGACGCCGCTCTCCACTGTCTGGCGTGGCTGGAGGAGAGGAGGGCTGTGGCTGTCAGGATGACCAGGATCGGGGACGTGCTGGGTGGTGGAGGAGCGGGCTTGATGCTTCCGTGAGAGTTGGCGCATCCGGCTCGCAGTGAAGCCCTTGCCCCAGCACCGCACTGTCAGCCACCCGGGAAAAAGCGACTTGCCTACGTCCTAACTTGAATGCGAGGCGCCTCAACCCTGAAGTCGACCTGGTGAGTGCTGCACAATGTTAGCGTGCACTCACCTCCGAGTTTCCGTCCAAGTTCAACTCACCAGGTGCACGCCTTTTAAATGCTGCTGTGGAACGAGTCAGCGTGCAATCACGCCAACGTGTCCGGATGATCCAGCGTGGGTGGATGATTCCGGTGAGTAGGGATTACAAGTACATGCTGATGGATTAAAATGATGTTACCAATGTCTGGCGGTGGGAAACCTGGCCCGGCGTTGACGCGTGGAGCAGACAATCGCAAACTAGTTTCACGAAATCGTCAAACCAATTTTTGACCTACCCCACCCCACCCCCGTACCATGTGATCATGCCGACCATGACGCCTGGCGCCAATGGGGGTCAGAAACTTCTGGCGATAGAGTCTAGGAATCCATTCAAGGCGAGGGGACTCCCACCCAGTATGATTCAATTCAGAACTTTCCAGAAGCTTGATAATCTGGGTTGAAATTGTAAATGTCACCTGACCCCCCCACCCCACAACCCACACCCCCCCACCCCCCCCCCACTGGCAGCCATCTTAACACTTCATCAGTGTCCATTTTGAAATAAATAAAGACAGTTCCAATAGATTTCATGTGAGCACAGACCATGTTTAAAGTTATGAACATGACATGCCTTTTACCGGGCATGACAGAAGAGAATGCCAGAGACCCAGTTATAAATCTCAGTCCTTTTCTCACTTCATCTTTTGGATCTGCTATAATGCCACTCAACATTTTTGACATGCCAACTCTCATTCCACCTCTCATTAGAAAACTCTCATTTTCTAAAGAAACATGGTTCCTTTAGAACATGTACAACTCCCAGATTATAGCTTTTCACTGAACATTTGTCACATCTCTCTCCCTCTCTGTTACTGCCATCTCTCTCTCCCAACAGTCCAATTCCCTATTGAATGTCTCAACTGAACCTGCCTCCAGCACCGTCCCAGGCAGCACATTCCAGATGCCAACCACTCGCTGCATGAAAATCTTTCTCCTCATGTCGCCATTGCTGCTTTTGTCAATGACCTTCAATCTGTGCCCTCTCACTCTCAGTTTTTCCACCAGTGGGGACAGTTTCTCCCTATCTACTCTGTCCAGATCTCTCAAGACTTTGTAAGCTCCAAGTTAGTGTCTCACATCTGGAAGGAGAAAGTGCGCTGTCAGCTGGGAGTCTGTCAGTTTGGGCTCTGCACGATATAGACACAGTGGCTGGTCAGTTCTGTCACCAGCTGCACCAGGCATGCACAAGGAGAGGTGACCGTCAGTACCATAAACAGTGCACATCTTCTCCCCAATTCCCTGTACTATGAATTCCTGGATGCTATAACCAACTTTTTCCCCACCCTATAATGTCCACTTCACCACTGATCAGCTAACCCTGGTTTACAGTTAGTTTCAATTGTTTAAATGCTTGCTATTTACATTCAATGTGAGAAACATTGGTTCCTCTATCTCATTAGTTAACGCCTTGTGTCACACTTCAAACCATTGTCTGGCTTGTGTAGTAAAAGTAGCGTAATGGTCATATAACAAGGCCAGTAATCCAGAGACTGTACGCTCGACATCACAATGGAATCTCAAAAACTTGCATTCAGTTTTTAAATGCCTGGGGTTAAATTAGATAGTCTCCCCAAACAGGTTAACCCATGCCCATTGATTGCGCTGCAAGCAGCAAGCCAACTTTGTGCTGCCTACTGGTTTCCATGATTGCAGTGATCAGCTAGTGCTCCTGGAGCTGGTGATTGGCTGCGACCATCAGCAGGTGACCCCATACCATGAGTTCTTAGCACTCGTTAAAGCTATAGCCTGCATCTCTTAAATGGAGGAGCTACACTGTGGCTGCTGATGGTGCTGAGATCATTCTGAATATCATATTGTGAGAGACTCAGCAACGGCTGACCACGGGAGTGAGAATGGGCCAGGGTTTTAAGACGCCCCATTGGAGGTCTTGATATAGGAGCTGGGGCGATGGAGAGATGCTCCGTATGCTCAGGGAGCAAGACACCCTCCAGACACATGCTCAGAAGGCAGTGTTAATAATGGCAGTGAAGGTCAATGCCAGAGACGTAGTCCCAAGGACCTGGATGCATTGCAGGGAGAAGTTCAATGATCTCACCCGAGTAGGCAAAGTCAGTGAGTACATCTTCAAATGACTTATTCTGCCAAGTATACCACTAATCTCATCCACTACGGAATTCACTACACCCCATCACCTACAATCGCTCATATCACCAAAAATCTCTACTAATCAGGACGCGTAGCTAGCATTCAAATACTTAACCTCACCCTCACACATTTAGCCCTGTTGTAAGCCTCACACCCACATCTCATAGTTTGCACACACTAGCTGCTATTCAACCATGCCAGCCACATCATATAATCATATTGCCCAACACTCAGTGAAACATTTCTGTAGTAATTGTAGCTTTAAGGAATGTAGTGACTGCGGCTTTAAGACTTATTGTGTTGTAAATAATCACATGACAGTGTGAACGAATCTGCTCTAAGCATGGGGGACCTTAGAGTGGGAGTCCTTCTTCTAGCTGTGGAGCTTGATGGAAGCATGTAACTGCTGCTGCAGCCTGGAAATAAAGTTTGATGTTTCTAAAGAGATAGCTGTCTGGAAAATCAAGTCCATAACAAACTGGGAGCGAGGGAAAATCAGATCTGGCATTGTCCCTCGCCCAGTGACAGTGAGTATCTTGTTCAAACAGAAGAAAAGGGAGATATACTCAACAGATATGCCACTTTTTGGCAGGATTGACCCCTTCGAACTATCTACAGAGGATTGGTATCAATATGTAGAATGCCTCAGGTTCTATTTCCAGGCAAACAAAATAACAGGGAGGAAAAGAGGAGAGCAATTCTCCTAAGCGTTTGCAGGAGTAAAACCTATAATTTAATCTGCCAGAACACCTCCATTTCAAAGGCCTTCAGTGAACTGGTAAACCTGGTTAAGAGACACTTTCAACCCTAACCCTAGATCACCATGCAGAGGTTCAGGTTTAATTTGAGGGTTAGACCCCCAGGGGAGACCATTGTTACATACGTGGTGAAATTGAAACAACTGACTGAATACTGTGATTTCAGGGGGACCCTAAGCAACATGCTCAGGGGTCATTTGGTCTGCGGTGTGCAAGATGATGCCATTCAACGACGATTATTAGCTGAAGTAAACCTCGATTTTAAAAAAGGCTTGGAAATAGCGCTGGTGATGGGAAGCACCGGATAGAACGCGCAGGCTATACCAGGAGCACAGCTGGGGCAGGAATGGACAGCCTGGTGTGGCATGAAAAGCTGGGAGCCCCTGCGAAGCGGGAGACAGTCCCCGCCACCCGGAAATTTCAAATAAATGCAGGAAACAGTTCAGCAACAAATCTGAAAATGGATTGTTACCAATGTGGAATCAATCATGCTCCTGAAACTTGCTGCTTTAAAGAGGTGGAGTGCTATTTTTGCCATAAAAGAGGGCACATATAAGTTAATCGAAGTACATAATGTGGAAGAACCAGAAACCACCAATCTTGATATTTACTCCCTATTTAATGTAAAAGTAGGGAAGACAGAGCCAATCACTGTTGCTCTGCAGGTAAATGGAAAGCCTTTAATTAAGGAAGTAGACATTGGTGCTTCAACCACTGTAGTGGAGAGCACACCTTCAAATATTTAGACAAGGTTACTCAACAATTGAATTTGGAGCAAACTTCAGTCAAATTGAAAGCTTAAACTGGTGAAGCTATCCAAGTGGAGGGTATTACCACTGTACCTGTTTATTATCAGCACCAGACAGCACAACTCCCAGTGATGGTGGTAGAAGGCAAAGGACCAAGTCTTCTAGGTCGTGACAGGTTGAAAGAAATTAAACTGAATTAGCCTGAAATTTTCCTGCTACGATCAGGAGGACTGTTAGAGCTGCTAGAGAAATACGATAATGTTCTTCGAGATAAACTGGGGAGAATCAAAGGCCTACAGGCTAAGATCGGCATTGACTCATCTCTTTAAAGCAAGGTTGGTGCCATATGCTCTGTGACCCGATTGTTCACCATGCAGAACGTGGATTGCAGCTCATGCGCAGATTGAAGAGAGCAAGGGTTATTTTCCCAGATTTGCACTAAGCGTGGTAGCGAGCGGGTGAAACGATGTTTCTCTCGTCGGCCGCGGGCCGGGTTTTCACGCCATTTGGTCCCAAACCCGCCACATTATTTATGGCATTCCCGGAAAACACGGCGTTTCCATGACAAGCAGGATCTCGTTCCCGAGATCTGGGTGGACCCAATCGCTCTTGCATCCCGGCTGTCCTAGTCCCGGGCGAAATGCACAAAGCTGTGTGCCCCCCTCGGAGATGACATCCGTGACCTCATGGACGGATTTGTGGATGGAGGCTTGTGAGATCGCACGGAGGTCTCCTGTGGAGTCCTGAAAGGAGCCACTGGCGCGGGAATTGAGTGCTGGGATCAGTTTCACGGCCACTGGCAGTGGATGCCCTCCATGACCCCGTGGCGCCATATTCAACAACAGGCCCCCCATCCTCCACAAGTCGCCTCAATGGCAGGGCTGTGCTTGCCCCTGACCCCTCACAAGTCACTTCAAAGATTGGGCTGCACTTACCTGCATACCCGCCTCATCCCCCAACCTTACAATCATCTCAATAGCAGGGCGGCCCTTGGCCTGCACCCCCATACAAGTTGACTCAATCACAGGGCTGTACTTGCTCCCCCTCAACAAGTCACCTCAACAGCAGGACTGCCCTTGCCAACAACCCCCCTACAAGTCACCTCAGCAGTAGGGCAGCGCTTGACCCTCACCCCTCTTCATAATTCACCTCAACGGCAGGGCTTCCCTTAACCCCCCCCAGCGCTCCTCAAGCTTGAAGCCCAGCAGGCGACCCTGGCAAACACTGCACAACGTTATACTGTGCGCTCACCTCCAAGTCTCCCTCAAAGTGCAGGTCGCCAAACACGCGTCGCTTATGTGCCGTTGTGAAACGTGTCGGCGTGCTTTCCCGCCGATGTGGGTGCACGATCCGATTGGGGGGATGATTCCCCTGGGCTGGCCTGATAACTATATGCTGACGTTTTACAACGAGGTTCCTGAGCTCCGGTGGCAGGAAACACGACCCGCCCTCAACGGGCTGAGCGGGATGATCTCGGACTGCTTTCACGCCATCATGAAACCGATCACGCCATATTGTCCGCTCACGCCAGACACCAGCCGGCACGGAAAATTCCACCCCAAATTTGTGAGGATCTAAAGCACGCTCGGAGATTCACCTATCTTGAACTAGAGGGGAGGAGTCTCCAGTGTAACCCTCACAGTGAAAGTCAGTTCTGGGATTAGAGGCTGGCAATGGAGAAAGGAGTTGAGAACAGCATTGGACTGGTTCCAGGGGAATGAAATGTCTACTTGTGAGACAGCGTAAAGTGTAACTGTAGTGGGTGATCTTCAGTTGTGCTAGAAATTAAATGGGCAGTTTCTTTTCCTTAGTTTAGAGTATAAGTTACCTACAAAATAGCGTTTAGCGTTTTAGTTTGTTGGAATAAAATTCTTAAAATTTGAAATCTTGTCAAGTGATCCTTTCAATCATTCGAAATTCAAACAGTTTTTTTGTAAATTTATCGCTCTCTGCACATATCATACCAAAGACAACCCAGTACTTTCATGGTCACCGTGACCGATGCAAGCTTTTTACTCCGGAGTAATTTAAATTCCCCAACTGCTGTAGTGGGATTTGAACTCCTGCTGAGAGATTATTATTTAAGGCTACTAGACTCCAAGTTCCATGAGATAACCACTATGCGACCAGAGGCTCTAACATTCTGAGAGGGCGTGGAGCTCCTAATTGGCAGCGTGGCGTCAATGATGTGTTCTGCCTACTCCATATTCTGCTGGCAGTCATTGTCTGCATGCAAGCCCCTTTATAAATATGACTGTAGGCGCACTTCCCATCGGAGGCAATGGCATGCATCACAGATGCCATTTTGGTAGTTGAACTGTCCATAAACTGGACACAACTGAACCCAATTTCACCCCTTGGTATCAGCAGAAGTGACTGAAGTAATTATGGTTTTATTTACTGTGTAGTGTACCTTTAAGAATGATACTTGGGAGGCAAGGTCACATGATCTGTAGTAACCAATAGGAGAGTAACCCGGGCTACCTCAGCAGTCAGTGTAGAGATAGAGTTGGAGTTGAAAGCACGTGTGTAGTTGCTGCTGAGTATATTGTAAATATGCTTAACGTTTCCACCCAGAAGTGTCTGCAGATCAACTCCATCATTAATAGCGCAACTCAGCCACCCCACAACAAACTGGCCATGAGGAAAGAACAGAATTGAGCAGAAGAAATCAAGTTAGAAAGAAATCGGCACTGTACCTCGCCCAGTGATTGTAAGTAGCAAGTTCCGTTAGAAATTATCCCCTCTCAAAATTCCGCAGTTTGGGAGAATGGACTCTTTTGAACCAGCCACAGATGATTGGTCTCAATACATATAACGCCTCACGCTATTTTTTCCAAGTGAAGGAGATTATGGGGGAAGAGAAGAGGTGAGAGACCCTCTTCAGTACTTGTGGGAGCAAAATCCACGGTTTGAGTTGAAGTTTGATGGCACCTAGTGCCCCAGATTCGAAGAATTTCGATGAATTGGTGGACCTCGTGAAGGGACACTTTCAACAAAAGCCCTCTGTCATGATGCAGAGGTTCAGGTTTAATTCGTGAAATAGAGACCCGGGTGAGACAATTGCAGCCTACGTGTCAAATTTGAAGCAGCTAATGGAATATTGAGAGTTCGGAACAACTCTGAACGACATCATTTAGTGTGTGGTGTGAAAGAGGACACCATTCAGAAGAGATTATTGCCCAAAGTGAACCTGGATTTCAAGAAGGCTCTAGAGATAGCTCTGGCCGTGGAAAGCGCTGTAAGAGGTTCAAAACCAATACAGGGTGCGCAAAATGGTGCCATCCTCCACATTGGGCAGGGAACCTCAACTGAAAGAGGTGGGAAAGGCGAAACTCTGCCATGAAGCGGGAAACCGCTAGTCGAAGAATAAAGAAAAATAACTTAGCAGCGAAATTGAAGAATAATTTTGATATAAGTGGAAACAAGTAGTCTTTTAGCAATTGGCAGTTTATAATAATCGAATGTTACCATTGTCACAGAGATGGACATATCATGAGGCAGTGCAAGGAAAGGTTCATGAAGTCTTGTAAACAAAAGAAGAAGCCCAATGAAATCTACATTGTAGAAGAGCCTGAAACAACAAATTCAGATGTTTACCCATTGTTTAATTTGAAATTTGGAGAGACAGAACCAGTATGTGTCACAGTGAAAGCAAATGACAAACCTGTTAGAAGGGAAGTGGACATGGGCACTTCCACTACAGTAATTGGGGAACATACCTTCAGATATTTGAATAATGGGGAACATCAATTAAGTTTAGAAGAAACAGCCGCCAATCTAAAAACATAAATGGGTGAATTCATTCAAGTCAAAGGCATAAACAGAGTAACTGTCCATTATGGAAGCCAATCGGCAAAGCTATAGAGAGGCAGAGGACCCAGCCTTCTAGGGTGAAGTTGGCTAAGAGGTATCAACCTTGATTGGCCACTGGGATTCCAAAAGGAAGCTGGAAACTTCCAGGAAGTTCCAGGAAGGAACTTTTCCCCTTGGCGGAGGGATCAATAACCATGGGGCATAGAGTTAAAGTCAGGGGCAGGAAGTTTAGAGGGGATGTGAGGAAGAGTTTTTTCACCCAGAGGGTGGTGGTAATCTGGTATTCACTGCCTGAAAGGGTGGTAGAGGCAGAAACCCTCATAACATATAAGAAGTATTTGGATGTGCATTTGCGATACAATGGCATACAAGGCTATAGGCCTAGTGCTGGAAAATGGGATTAGGTACTTGTCTGACTGGTGCAGACTCGAAGGGCCTTTTTCTGTGCTGTAGACTTCTATGACCCTATGACTCTATAAGAGTTCCTATTTTGAAAAAGGAGTGTGTAAGGACTAAACAACCTGAAGAAATGCACCAGTCTTAAGCCAAAACCTGGAAGAACAGCAGAAGGAACTCGAAGAGACCCTGCTCGATGACAGAGTTCGAGACGAGGTGAGCAACCTTTGAAAGGAAAAAGATAACCTGTTGAAAGACCTTCACACACTACAAGATTGCCTCAGGTCAAAGTTTGGACCTCTGGAAAAGTATAAAAATAAACAGAAAGAATTTAACACTCCTCTGAACAAACTGAAGGATGAGTTGGCAGAGAAGAGACACAACAATGCTCAATTTTCCAGCAAACAAATACAAAAAAAGAGACGGAGGAGCTGAAGAATCAGCTAAATGAAGCCAATAAAGGCTTTGGAAGCAAAAGTCACATTTTCCAAGAAGCAGACAGATGATGAAATTTTGGGAGGCTCAGCCACTGGGCCCAGACATGTTGAACTTGCATCTGGGAGAAGTCTGGCCAATAGTGAAGTCAAAGAGAAAGCCAAGGTTAAAGTCTGTGCAAGAAATAAGAAGGTACATAGAAAGAAGATACAGAAATACTAATAAGGCTTTAATTCGGGCAGCATACAAATACACTTTCATACATGGGCCTGACAATCAAATCGCAAATGCCGATGCCCTTAGTCATTTATCTTTGCGAGAAAATGATGAGCACTTCCCAGTTCCACATGAACTTGTTTTACTGTTAAATTTCTTAGATTCCTCGCCTGTATGTGCTTGACAGATCAGAGACTGGACAAGTCGGGGCCCAGTCCTATCTCACTTACAAGAACAAGTGCTACCTGGTTGGTCATAGGAGCCTGTATTTGATGGAATGAAATCGTACTTCAACAGAAGACATGAAATAACCAGCCAGGTTAGCATCTTATTGTGGGGAGCATGAATGACAGTTCCTCCAAAGGGAAGGGAGCCTCTTTTAATTGAACTACACTGTGCCCATCCAGGAATTTCCCGAATGAAGACCAGAGCATGCAGCTATCTATGGTGGCCAGGGATGGATGGCTAAATAGAGGGTATGGTAAAGCACTGGGTGCAATGTCAGCCACTGCAAAAGTTTCCAGTGACAGCTCCGTTACACCCATGGAAGTGGCCAGGTAGACCCTGGGTGTGGTTACACATTGACTATGTTGAACCTTTTCTGGGAACAACGTTTCTGCTCATTGTCAATGCCCATTCAAAATGGTTGGACGTTTATGAGGTGAAGTCACCAACATCGGCCGCTACAATTGAGAAACTACGTCAGAGTTTTGCCGTTCACGGACTACTGATATCGGCACAGCATTCACGAGTGCTGAATTTCAACGGTTTATCAGCCTCAACGGTATCACTCGTGAAAACTGCACCATACCACCCTTCCTCAAACAGACTGGCTGAAAGGGCAGTTCAAACATTCAAGACAGGTATGAAAAAGCTAACTGGTGATTCTTTGGCATGCTTTCTTTTATATTACAGGGCTGCCACTCATACAAAAACAGGTGTCACACCTGTGGAGCCATTGTTGAAATGGCGTCTCAGGGTAAGATTGAGCTTAATGATGCTGAATTTAGAGGGGAAGGTGGAAAGGAGTCAGGGAAGCCAGAAAACTAGACATGACTGGCATAGTCGCGAGAGGAAATTTAACGTGGGAGAGCCGGTATACGTGAAGAACTTCGGGGAAGAAACAAAGTGGTTACCGGGTGAAATAAGTGCGGTGACTGGACCTCTGTCTTACCACGTGGAGGTGGAAGGATGGATCATCCATAAACATGTGGACCATTTATGGAAGAGAGAGACAAATCACCAAGATTCGTTTCCACCAGTGACTATGACCGGGTCTGAGTTTCCTGTTGAGGATACTCAACCTAGGACTGACATGTCTGATATTCCTGTAAGAGTTGAGGATACAGAACTGCGAATGCCCACCAAAGCACCTGATGTTCAGGCAACTCCGGAAAAGGGGGTTCCTGACAAAGAATCTGAGGTTATGGAGCTGCAACATTCCACATGGGCCAGGAAACCACCGGAAAGACTGAACTTGTAAATTCCTTACCCAGTGTAAATATCATGTGATCTGGAAAAATATGTGCTTGTAAACATAATATGTATAGCCGAGTTGATGGGGGAGGAATGTAGTAATTATGGTTTTATTTAGTATGTAATGTACCTTTAAGAATAATACTTCTTAGGCAAGATCACATGATCTGTAGTAACCAATAGGAGAGTAGCCCGAGCTACCTCAGCAGACAGTGTAGAGATAGAGTTGGAAGTCCACGTGTAGTTGCTGCTGAGTATATTGTAAATAAACCTAATGTTTCCACCCAAAAGTGTCTGCAGATCAACTCTATCATTAATAGCACAACTCAGCCACTCTACAGCAGTGACAATGAAGCTGTCGGATTGCCAGTTATGCTCACAATTGAAAAATGTACATATATATATTATATATATATAAAAAGGGATTTTGTGTATTGGGCGGCCTTAAAAGAATAGCCCTTGGTTAATCTCACAAACTCACACAGCGAGCATTCTTCAGTTTTTTCCACCAGTGAGGGTTAATGAGTAAGATTGGCAAAGTGGCAAAGCTTTATGTAATATAAGGGCCTGACACATAAAAAGGTTAATGTGGGACTGAAAACAGTACCGCCCGTAGGTGATGTAAGAGAGCACATGACCCACACCTTGGGGCCAGTGTAGTGTTGGACAGAGCTGTGTGTAGAAGCAAGCATGGAGAAAGCACCTAGCTAGGACTTTTACTGTACCTATGTATATAGTTTCTAGTAGTTAATAAATACTTACTGTAGGACTACCTGAGATTATAAATATCTTAATAGACCCACCAAACTACACCCAACACCTTACAACACTTCTATCAGATATATTCTCATTTCCTCTTCTACTTAGCATTTCATTTGCTATTTAATATTTTTCCACTGCTGCTACTTGGGGGATCAAATAAATTGGCCCATGGCCCATTCTTCAATGTAAAAAGGAAATGATCTCTTGTGGCTTCGCTGATAGTAGTTAGGATCTGGAGGACTGTTGTTTAACCTGGCCATCCCTTTAAGGTCGCAGCTCAAGCACTCTGTATGGAGGAGTTGTTTAAATAGATATTACCTGAGGTCAGTTAGAGGCTAATTTTTGAGTGAAGTTGCTGTATGTTGACAAATGCTTGTAAATAGCAGGTTGTGCATTAACTGTGGCTCAGTGGATAGTATTCTTATTGTGAAACACCAGCTTGTAGGTTCAAGTCCTACTACAGAAACCTAAGCACAGAAATCTAGACTGGCACCCCCAGTGTGGTACTGAGGGAGAGCTGCTTTTAGATGAGTTGTTAAGACGTGGCCCTGTTTTCCTTTTCAAGTGCATATAAAAGATCCCATGGCACTACTTCAAGCAAGAGCAGGGGAGTTATCCCTGATCTCATGGCCAATAGCTTCCCCTCAATGTACATCACAAAAAGCAGATTATCTCGTCATGGTCTCATTGCAATTTGTAGGAGCTTGCTGTGTACAAATTGGCCACTTGTTTCCTACATTTCAACAGTGACAATTCAGTAAGTATTTCATTGGGTGTAAATGGCTTTGGGACATCTAGTGGTTAAGAAAGATGCTATATAAATGCAAGTCTCTTTTATTTTTAAGGCGAGGTCAAGCTATTAAGGCCTGCAGAAATTGGCTGTCTCTCTTTTTATTTATTATTATTCTTTTGACAATTGGAAGTATGATGTTAGCTGTGCCCCATTATTTCACCTAAGTGGATTTCTTCACCACTGACTTTCAGCAATCTATCCATCCAATCCACGTGCATTACTGGAGGGTTGACTGGAAGATGTTCAGGGATAGGAACATTGGCAAATCAAGGCTCACTAAGGATAATTGCTACACATCAACTGCTGTTCTGTGGGCATTAGTTAGTTCGATGTCAGCCCTGGGTGAACAGTAGCAACATGTACATTTTGGCTGGACCGCTGAATCTCCCACAGCAGGTCCCAACCACAACGGAGCCATCATCTCTAAGTCATAGGATAGCAAGTTCAGGTCTTGCCCCAGAGATTTGTGCAAATGATTTAGGCTTGCTCTCCAATGTGATGTGGGCAGCCACAGGTCAATAAATGGTTTGGTGATGTTACAATTGTTAATGGGCTAATCATAATTGATTGAATTTTGCAGTTGTTAATTAGGTTAGCTAGAATGATATATGGCCACACTAGGGGGAGTATAAATATGACTCCTGTAACCATTGATTCTTTCAGAAGGACTTAGTTGGTTTGGTATTTCTCCCCTGCATTTGCTTGAATAAACTTGGATATTCTACGTATCTCTACCTCCAGAGTAGTGCTTGAAATCTTCACAACAAATGCAGTACTGAGGGAGTGCTGCACTGTCAGGGGTGCCATTTTTTGGATGAGATGCTAAATTGTCAGTGAAGTCCTGATGGTGTGAAAAGTGCTATACAGATGCGATACCTTCTTTTTTCAACATACATTATGGATAAAACTTGTGACTTCTTGATTTGTGTTGTTCAGAGACGCAATAAGAGCTGAAACCTAAACCTTATCACCAGCTGTTAGAAAGAAATAGTTTCACAGATTTTACAGTTGAATGGAAATATTTCATGCTGAGGTTGTTTTCTGGTTCCAGTGTTCAGGGGATAGAGATGCTCAGATGCATTAAAAAAATTAACCTTACCAGCAGAATTCACAAATTCCTCATGCCTTCGGGCAGCTGTCAGCCATCTGTGTTCCCAAAGGGGCATCAGATATGTGAGATCTTTCAGAGCCCTACATGGGAGACTCTCAACTGACCAGATGTAAATCCTGCACAATTCCATCTTTCCTGCACAACGTGAGGGAGGGGGTGGAGGGGGGTGGGGGGGGAATAGGGGGAAGAAAGATGATGTCAACATGCCAAAATGTCTGGCCAGATGAACCAAAATAGTCTTTTCTGGTCCTGTAGATTCATATGTCCCTCAAAATGAAGATGAGCACATGCTAGAATTCAAATCACTGATGGAAACTTGTCGGGAGTTTATTTCCTTTAGGCTCCCAGCGGGGCTTAAGCTTCCAAATCATTTCAAAAGAAGCTGCAGGTTTTCTAACAGCATCACAAGGCACAAATCTTTAAAGCCTCTTAGTAGGACCCTTGAACGATTGCTCTCAGCTCTTTCCTGACAAAGCGCTGACTCAAAATCCTGGTACTCCCTTCCAAACAGGCCCTTGGCTGCACCTACACCACATGAACTGCAGTGGTTCAAGGAGGGCGGCTCACCACCAGCTTCTCAGGGATGGTTATGGATAGGCAACAAATATTAGCTAGCCAGCGAAGGTCACATTCCTGGAATGAATTTGTAAAAAATCTATGTTGTGCATTATTGTTTTTCTTCTATCATCATAAAAATCAATAAGGGGTTAATTCAATCGAATATTCTATTTAACTCACAACACGTCTCTTTGAAGTACACCCCAACAGAAAGAATTTGTCTCTGATTTCTGTAGTAATTGGAGAAAGTTTTCACAATGTATTTACAATGTTTCCATGGTAACGGGGCCAGAGCAGATGGAGTTACCATAGAGAGGCAGCCCTGCCTCCCATACAAATTCCTAACGTAAGATTTACTCCCTGGGCTGGAGGGTCTGAGCTATGAGGGAAGATCGGATAGGCTGGGGTTGTTTTCCTTAGAGAAGCGAAGGTTGAGAGGGGACCTGATAGAGGTGTATAAGATTATGAGGGGCATCAATAGGTTGGATAGGAAGGCACTTTTTCCATTAGTGGAGAGGCCACTAACCAGGGGGCATAGATTTAAGGTAAGGGGTAGAAGGCTAAGAGGAGAGTTGAGGAGAAATGTTTTCACCCAGAGGGTGGTGGGAGTCTGGAACACACTGCCCGAAAACCATGAGTCAGAGACTCTCATAACAGTTAAGAAGCATTTAGATATTCACTTGCGTTGCCATAGCCACCAGGGCTATGGGCCGAGCACTGGAAAATGGGATTAGTGTAGTCAGATCTTTGTTGACTGGTGCGGAAACAATGGGCTGAATGGCCTCGTTCTGTGCTGTAAACGTCTATGAGTCTGTAAGTATTGAGATTTGAGCAGCCATTTGCTAGAGCAGCAGTAATTCCACATTTGTAGAAATTGACATCCGTCCAGCTGAGCTTGTAACGTTTGAACCCTAACAGTTCATCTTGTTTGCCAATGGTTATCACCTTTCCCTAATATTTGTCTCTATCAAAATGTCCAGAACACAGGTGGTGTGCACAAAGTGATCTGCAGCTATACTTTCTTCCTCTGCCCTGCCTAATATCATTTGCAGTGCAAGCAAAAGTGGACAGGGAGGCCCACAGCCCATATCCACGCCCCTCAGGGCCCCACCAATAAATTGCTCCTTTTTCTGTCTCTACTTGGCTACTCGACTACTAGCTACCCCATCATTATGAAACGAGGACAGAGCGAGGCGTTAGAGAGGGTGCAGGAAAGATTCACGAGAATGGTTCCAAGGGATGTGGGACTTCAGGATCTTCAGGACTTCAGGGGGGCTGGCGTTGTTCTCCATAGAGAAGAGAAGATTAAGTGAAAATTTGATCGAGGTGTTCAAAATCAAGAAGGGCCTGGACAGAGTAGATAGAGAGAAACTGTTACCCTTGGCGGAGGGTCCAGAGGACACTGATTTAATGTGATTGCTGAAAGAGATACTGGCTGTTGTGTGTTTGTAATGATATAGAGACACCAATCACACATAAGGGATTGGGTAAACACGTTGTGGGTTCATTGATAAAGACTTAGCACAAGAGAACAGATATACTTGGGTATGAAGCTTGAAGACATCATCAGCAGAGCCATCTGTGCTATGCTCTTCTTAAAAGCAAAAGTGAAACCGACACTTCCTTTCTATTGATGTCATGCTCCTATCCCTTAAAGGCATGTTACAACATCCCCCTTTCTTTTTAAAGGTATGTCCCCCTTCCATTGAAATATAACTATATACACTACATGTTCATGTTTAGTTACCATTACCTAAGTATATAGAGCTGGTGAATCTAAAGCATAGAGGTAACCTGCTGGCACACTCAGATCTTGTAATGGTAACCTTGTCTAGAGGTTCCTTTAACTGCTCACAGTGATCTGTGAGGTTGTCATCCTTGGATGTTGTTTCTGGTTGCATTTGGGATTTTGTCCTCAATGCAATAGGACTGTACAATAGTTGAGGAGTTGGAATGGATCTGATTTGTCCTCAGCTACATCTCACATTGAGCCTTTATGTGTAATGATTGCATAGGACCTTGGTTCCAAACTAATCCTTGTCACCTCGGCTGATTGCCATGTATCTTCTGTGGGATCCCGGATGCGAACTTGTGGTCCCAAGTGTAAACTTGGCAATTCTGTACCTGCGTTTTTATCATGCATGTTGGTCATCATCTCTTGCAGTTTTAAAAGTTGTTCTCTACTTTCTGAGAGAGTAAAATGGGTAAGAGCAGGTAAATTGGTACACACTCATTTGCCAAACATGAGCTCTGTCAGTGATGAAATCGTTGCACTTAAAGGTGCCACTCTCAGATGTAACATTGCAATGTGTAGATCTTGCTTGGTCTGTATACATTTGAGAATTAGGGATTTCACTGTGCGAAACATTCATTCAACCAGTCCTTTAGATCCACGGGAATGAGGGGAAGAAGTGATGTTATTGATATTCCATTTCTCACACATATCCTGAAATGATTTACCAATAAATTGTGGACCGTTATCCATATTGATTTCTCCAGGCACACCAAATAAACGTATGTATGACAGTTTTGCTTGACGTGTTGTGCAATTGTTGAATAATGGGGTACTTGGTAAAGTAGTCGATGATAATGATGAAGTCAGTGTCCTGGACGTGAAAGAGATAAGATGCAATCTTGAACCCAGGATGGGTAGGAACTTTATGTGGAATCAATGGCTTTTTGTGCTGACTTGGCTTATGCTCTTGACATGCCTCATGCTTCTTGACAACGACTTCAATGTCATTGTACATTATCGGCCAATAGACTGTCTCTCTTGCCCAGTCTATGCCCATGCATGAGTGATGAAGTTGTTAAAGAATATCAGACCGCAAAGATTCTGATACGATAACCTGCCTGCCTTTAAAAATGAATCTATGGGTGATGCCTAGCTCATCCTGTTAAGGCCAAAGTGGTCCCATATGTTCGTGGACAAGCTGAATTGAATGAGGCCATCATTCAATGATGTTTTTCCACAGTTTCTATAGTGTGGAATCTTTTACTATTTCTTCTTGCAGCTGCTGGCATTTGTGTTGCACAAAATGTACCAGATCAATTGATGGACTTGCATTCTCCTGCAAGCGTAATGTTGCAGTTCCTATGAAACTGCCAATTTTGTCAAAACATTTCGATGTTAGTTCATGAACTGAGGTGATACGAGTAGCTTCGGAAGTTGATCTGCCTTGTGGTTCCTGACTGATTCCATAGATTGTTACTAGAATGAGGTCCTGACATGCTGGCAGACCTGCAACCACTGGGCTTTCAGTTTTTACAATGGAGAACATCTGTGACACTCAGGAGGATTGGTTGTACTCCAGGACTCTGGAAACTGCATTTGAAATTAGTGAACAATTGTACACTGAAAGTTTCACAGCAGTAGGTTTCGCCATGGCTTTCCATATCTGTGGATACATGTCTTTTGGAATTCACAGGGGTAGTATGATGGCACTTGGCCCTGCGTCAATCTTGGCCAATAACGAGTGGTTGCCAACTGTTTTAGGACAGATAATTTGAATCTTGGCAAACACTTCAGATGGTGAGATGATGTCTATGTTCTAGACAAAAGAGCCCCAATCTGTTCTTTCCTGATAGTTATAATCTCTTAGCTCAGCAATTGCTTCTATATCCTCTTTCTAACATGGAGACCGGAACAGTGTGCAATACTTCAAGTATGGTCTAACCAAGATCTGACACCAGTTTAACATGACTTCCTTGCTTTGCAATTCTATCTCTCCAGAAATGGACCTAAGTGCTTTGTTCGCTTTTATATGGCCTTAGTCGCTAAACTTTAAGTGATCCCTTTGCTCCTATACCCAATTTAGAATCTTATTACCCAAGCTGTATGTGGCCTCCTTGCTCTTCCTACCAAAACGCACCACCTCACACTTACTTTATTAAAGTTTATTTGTTAATTAAACACCCATCCTGGCAGCTTATTAATGTCTTCCTGAATTTTGTTACATTCTTTGTATTGACTACAAACCCAGTTTGGCCGATTTAGTAATTGTATGTCTGACTCCCAAGTCCAAATTTTGAATATAAGTTGTGAACAATAGTACTTCCAACACCAATCCCTGCATAATCCATTTGTATAGCTGCCCTTAAACCCTATTCTCTGTTTTCGGCTTTGTAGCTTGCTTGCTATCTATTCCATGACCTGTCCCCTGACTCCACATGCCCTGACATTAGTCAAGAATCCACTGAGTGATATATCATTAAAAACCTTTGGAAAGCCAAATTTGTTACATCTACTCCATTACCCTTATCTACTCTTTCTGTTACTTCTTCAAATAATTCAGTAATGTTGGTTGAGGGATAAATGTTGGTCAAGACAATAGGACAAATGTTCTGCTCTTCTTCAAATAAAATAATCCATGAAATTAGTGAGGTCCCTGATATGCCAAAAGTAAAGAGATTAAGAAAAAGAAAAATGTCCTTTAAACTGGCTGCCAGGTTTTCTATATTGCAACAGTGGCTTACAGCTTAGATGTGCTTCATTGGTTATAAAGTACTTTGGGATGTCTCGAGGTAATGAAGGAATGCGCCACACCAATGCAATTTTGTATCTTTCCTTCCTTCCTGAGCTGGTGCATTTTTGATTCCTTTCCTTCTCTCACTTCATTCGTTCCTCCTATTTTATCCTGTCTGCTCCAATTGCTTTCCATTCCACAACTCTATGGGGGGTATCGTCTTGCCCCTCCACCTGCGTATTCGCAGGCGGAGGGGGCACGTAAAATAAAATGGGTGGATAACCCACCACCTTTCCACCAACCCCCAAGCTGTCCCCATATTATGGGCGGGGAGGCGGGAGGCACGGGTAAGGCTTAAGCCAGCCTGAACACTCTTAGGCCCACTGAGACCCTTAACTGGCCAATTAATGGACACTTAAGGACCTCATTCCACCTCCACTACAATAATATGTGCATCTGGGGAAGGTAGAACGAAGGAAGCCAGCCCACTACTTTCTCAACTTGGGCTAGAAGACAGGAAGAAAGGGGTGGGCACCTCCTTTGGGGCATCCCCTGTGCCCATCAGGGGCACCTGTCCAAGATCATACTGCCCCTTAATGCCACCTGCCTGGCCTCCAAAGTCCTACACACCACCCCTAACTTCCTCCCTCGAGTCCCCAATCCCCCCCTGACCAGGAGACCTCGAATACTGTGTGCGGTTTTGATCTCCTTATTTAAGGAAGGATGTAAGTGTATTGGAGGCGGTTCAAAGGAGGTTTACTAGATTGATACCTGGGATGAGTGGGTTGTCTTATGGGGAAAGGTTAGACAGACTGGGCTCATTTCCACTGGAGATTAGAAGAGTGAGGGATGATTTGATTGAAGTATACAAGATCCTGAACGGCCTTGACAAGGTGGATGTTGAAAGGATGTTTCCTCTTGTGGGTGAGTCCAGAACTAGGGGGCACTGATTTAAAATCAGGGATCACTCTTTTAGGACAGATATGAGGAGAATTTTTTTCTCTCAGAGGGTTGTGTAACTTTGGAATTCTTGACCTCAGAAGGTGATGGAGGCGGGGTCACTGAATATTTTTAAGGCAGAGGTAGATAGATTCTTGTTAGGCAAGGGGATCAAAGGTTATCGGGGGTAGAGGGAATGTGGAAGTCAAAATACAGGAAGATCAGCCATGATCTTATTGAGTGGCGGAACAGGCTCGAGGGGCCGAATGGTCTACTCCTGTTCCTATTTCTTAGGTTCTTATGACCAAAAATCCAATATGACCTCCCTAAGTCCGGTAAGCATGTTGTCTTCTTCGCAGGATTCCCTTGTAGTCCCAGCAGCGGCCACTACCTGGCGCTGTTGGGGCTACTCAGCTGCTGGCTAATCAGACTGGGCAGCTCTTGAGGGCCGAACTTCCTCCACCTGAGGGACTGAAGTCCACTCTCACCTTGTTAAGGCCGATCCCAGCATATTATTACCGGGGGTGATGGGGGTGGAGGTGGCAGTCCTTTTTAAGGGGGAAGAGGGGGGATGAGCTATATGTCCCTCTGTAAAATCCACCCCCATATCTTTTGGCTGAAAAAGTTCAACTTACATTCCCTCTTGGTCTTAACGTTCTGTGTCCACCGGCGTTTGACCCTTCTGCCAAAGTGAACAAAATGCAGCACTTGGCACTTTCCAAATTTGATGAAGTAGAGTGAGTTTAGCATTTAAATTGGAGTTGAGGCTTGCTATAATTGGAAGAATGAATCATTTGTAAGTGGCGCAATAATGATGCTAATAAAAAGAGAAATGGCGATTACTACAGTGTTGGAGATAACTGTTGTAAATTGCTAATTAGAAATTTCATATTGGTGTTCCAAAATACTTTTTATGTGCTGGATTGAAGTACTCAACATTTTAAATTGAATCACACCTTTCACGATGTTCTAAAGTTCTGTATGTTGTATTTCCATATTTAGTTAGTGAGTGTTAGATTTGTGTTGACCTTTACAATGTTCTGTGTGTCTCAAATTCTGATGATATGGGAAGTTTTAAAAGATCCATAAACAATTTTCTTCAAGATTACTTCAGACGGTCGCTGCTAATGTAATATGCCAGCTCCAAGAAACACAGCAGTGAGAGCATTGGCATCTCTAACTTTCTTCTTAGGTACTGGGGAGGGTTTGGAGTTATCCCAAGATGGGCTTTTCTCTTTGAAGCCAGGAACTATTATTTTATTCATTTTCCCATTGTCACAAGCCCAACTCCTTCTTGTGTTGCCACTTCTGAACTTTGCTAGACATTTCATAAGCCCTTGCTTCTTCTGCATTGGCTGGTCCATAGCTGTTCAACCTTGTGGTGCTCCATGCACGTTTTCCCAATGTTTTGACCTTCTCCTTCCGCCTTTGTGGCTTTTCTTGCTGTTATGATCTCCCACCTTTGTATTAACTTCTCAAATGTCCTCATCAGATAAAATGAGAAAAACTATTTGGGGGAAACAGCAGCATAGTGGTAATGTCACTCAACTAGAAGTCCAGGTTAATGTATGGGGGGGTGGGGGTGTAGATTCAAATCCCATTATGGAAGCTTGTGAAATTTAATTAATAAAATTCAGTTATAATAAGCTTGTATCAGTAGTAATGATGCTAAAAAAAACTGTCATCAATTGTTCTAAAAACCTAACTAGTTCACTAATGTCCCATTAGGGAGAGAATGTCCTTATCCAGCCTGGCCTACATGTGACTCCAGTGCACAGCATTGTGGTTGCGATTAACAAGCTACTCAGTTCAAGGGCAATTAGAGATGAGCAACAAATTCTGATTTTTCCAGTGATGCCCAGATCCCATGAAAGGATAAAGAAAAAAATTCCTCAACAGGAGTTGAGTCCGACCAGAAACCCCTTTGCCAATCGTTGACCAGGCCATTACATGGCTTAGGCTTCCTGAACACTTAAATCCTGGGATGGGAAGGGAATGTTTGCAGGTCCTGCTCCATCCAGTCGGCCAATGAAAATTTGTAGAGGTGAATGAGAGCAAAGGCCACGTCTGTCACCCTTCATAATTGGAGGAGGAAGTATACTGTCAGTGGGTACTTGAACTAAACTTATATTTAAATAAAATATTTTCCTATGTTTTTCCTTCCCTAAGAATATTTTCTCATTCCAGAGTTACTGTTCTACTGAGGATAGGGAAGCTTCCAGGCTCTTGCCCAGGTGGTCTGTTAGTACCCACGATACAACCTGATTATTTTTTTTAATTCATTCATGGAATGTGTCCTTGAGAAGGTGGTGGTGAGCTGCCTTCTTGAACCGCTGCAGTCCATGTGGTGTAGGTACACCCACAGTGCTGTTAGGGAGGGAGTTCCAGGATTTTGACCCAGCGACAGTGAAGGAACGGCGATATATTTCCAAGTCAGGGTGGTGAGTGGCTTGGAGGGGAGTTTGCAGGTGGTGGTGTTCCCATCTGCTGCTCTTGTCCATCTAGATGGTAAAGGTCACAGATTTGGAAAGTTCTGCTCAAGGAGCCTTGGCAAGTTGCTGCAGTGCATGTTGTAGATGGTACACATTGCTGCCACTGTGTGTGTCGGTGGTGGAGGGAGTGAATGCTTAAGATGGTGGATGGGTTGCCAATCAAGCAGGCTGCTTTGGCTTGGTTGGTGCTAAGTTTCTTGAGTCTTGTTGGAGCTGCACTCATCCAGACAAGTGGAGAATATTCCATCACACTCCTGACTTGTACCTTGTCGGGGGTGGACAGGCTTTGGGGAGTCAGGAGGTGAGTTACTCACCTCAGAATTCCCAGCTGCTGACCTGCTCTTGTAGCCACAGTGGTTGGTCCAGTTCAGTTTCTTGTCAATGATAATCACCAGGATGTTGATAATGGGAAATACAGTGATGGGAATGCCATTGAATATCAAGTGGAGATGGTTAAATTCTCTGTTGTTGGAGATGGGCATTGCCTGGCACTTGTGTGGCACAAATATTACTTGTACCAGCATAGGCCTGTATGTTGTCCAGGTCTTGCTGCATGTGGGTAGAGACTGCTTCATCACTGAAGAGCTGCAAATGAAACATTGAACATTGTGCAATCATCAGCAAATATCCACACTTGTGACCTTATGATGGAGGTAAAGTAATTATTGAAGCAGCTGAAGGTAGTTGGGCCTAGGACACTATCCTGAGGAACACCTGCAGCAATGTCTCGCAGTGAGATTGGACTCCATCAACCACGACCATCTTCCTTTTGTACTAGGTATGATTCCAACCAGCAGAGAGCTCTCCCTGATTTCCATAGGCTTCAATTTTATAATTGAACATTGGTCATCATAACAGTACTTGATTCAATTCTGACCCGATGTCCATTTTCAACCACCTCTGGCAGGGTGGGGCTGTTGGTGGGTGTCACTGGATCATTAACAGGAGTGGGGCCTCCAGACAACTTTTCTCCTCCATAGTCTAGTGGATCTGAAGCCCATTTTACCAACTCCATTGTCACCCCAGCTCAACCCAACCCAGCGATATGGTGGCATAGTGGTAATATCACTGGATCTAGTAATTCAGAGACTCTGGCTAATCCTCTGAGGACATGGGTTCAAATCCCACCATGGCATCTGGTTTTCAGTTAATAAATCTGAAATATTAAGCTAGTAACAATGACTATGACAATTGTAAAAA
The DNA here is from genome assembly GCF_017639515.1 of Carcharodon carcharias. NCBI lineage: Eukaryota > Metazoa > Chordata > Chondrichthyes > Lamniformes > Lamnidae > Carcharodon > Carcharodon carcharias. Next base: position 12,092,246 of record NC_054473.1, read on the forward strand.
CCCATCTGGTTCACGAATGTCCTTTAGGGAAGGGAACCTGATGTCCTTACTGGGTCTGGCTACATGTGATCCCAGACCCACATCAATGTGGTTGATTCCGAAGTGGCCTAGCAAGCCTCCTTTCAAGGGAAATTAGGGATGGGCAACAAATGCTGGCCTTGCCATTGACACCTCCATCCCAGCAAAGAATGCATTTTTAAAAAATGACTCAGCTGCTTCTTGCAATTCATTGACATGAAGGTGAAAGCCCATTAGGTTGTAAAAGGCTTGTTGTGCATTGAGGCAAGAGAAAGCAGGAAATTGCATTATGTGGCATCTTCTGCGACCTCAGGATGTCCCAAGACAATTTACAGAGAACTAAGTCATTTTTAAAGTGTAGTTATTGGTTCTGCTTTAGGAGATGTAGCAGCCAATCTGTGCACTGCAAGGCCCCACAAGTAGCGATGCAAGAATGGCCAGATAAAGAGTTTTAGTGAGGTTGGTTAAGGGACAAATATTGAATAGAGCACCAGGGAGAACTCCCCTGCGCCCCTTCAAAATAGTTCAACTGATGGGGTAGGTGAAGCCTCGGTTTAATGTCACACCAGGAAGACAACATATTCGACAGTGCAGCACTCCTTCAGTACTGCAGTGAAGCCTGGATTTTCTGATCAAATCTTTGGAATGCGAGGTTATGACTCAGAGGCAAACATGCTATCTGTTCAGCCACACCGACTTCTAAGGAAAACGGCAAAAGGCTTATCAGCTCCCTGTCTTTATGCACCAACAGGAGAAATCCATTTACTTTTGTTTAAGTCATAGAAATTCAATGGTACCAAGTCCTGTACACTTGACTGAACAGAATGTGCATTGGAACAGGTAAACCTGGGGTCAGCAGCAGAATTTCTGTCACATTGTATATTCACTTTGAAAGGCATTTATTTCAAATCTGTTTGAGCTAAGAAGCACTTAGCTGTATCAATTAAGATGCTTTGAGAAATCTTAACTATTTTTAAAGCTATAATTAGTGTAATCTGGAGAAAGGATTCAGCTTCCAGTAAGGCATTTACAATCTCAAAATATTCAGTCATCTGACATTGGTTTTATATGGTGAGTGAAACACCCCCACTGTGAAGGAGAATGACAGCGATGTTATGGGAATATTCTCACTTCCACCTTCCTTCCCAAGCTATACATCACCCTAATTTGGATATATTTCACCATTCTTTCATTGTTACTGGGCTGAAACCCTATTTAACATCAATGTGGGTGTAGTGTTCAATTGTACAATTGTTTGACGTTTGATTATGTGTCCGGTATCTGTTCCCTCTTATGCCGGGTCTGGTGACTGAGAAAAAGAAATTAAATTCTGGCTGAGCTGTTATAAGCATAAAAGCAGACATTTTAAAGCATTGAATCAACTCCTGTTGCACACATATAATAAGGCCTGTATCATCTCTGCGTATCTCCAAGACATAAAATATAGCAGTGAGGGCACCATTCAGCTTAGGATTCAAGGAGAACTAGGAAAACTATGGATGAGCAATAAATGCCAGCATTTCTAGCATCACTCTCAACCCAAGAACGTGTTTTTAAAAGTGTTTCTTTTTCTTTATTATTTCATGGGATGTGGGCATCACTGGAAAGGCCAACATTTATTGGCTATCCCTATTTGCCCTTGAACTGTATGGCTTGTGGGGCCATTTCAGAGGGAGGTTAAGAGTCACCATTGCTGTGGGTCTGGAGTCACATGTAGGCCAGACCAGATAAGGACGGCAGATTTCCTTCCCTAAAGGACATTAGTGAACCAGATGGGTTTTTATAACAATTGAGGATGGTTGCCAAGGTCACCAGCTTTCAGTTCCAGAATTTTTTTATGAATTGAATTTAAATTCAGCCAGCTGCGATGGTGGGATTTGAACCCACATTCCCCGACCATTAGCCTGGGCCCCTGGATTGGTTCCTCATTCAATGACGTTACCACTATGCAACCATCTCCACCCATCCCTGAAGCTGTAAGGCTGTTAAGCTGTAAGGCAGTTTTATGTTTAACCCAGTGGTTCTATCTCTTGGACACAGGCCAGAAGCAGATGTGATGGTTCATAAAGTCCTCGTTCCTGCCTCTAAATCTTCCCCTCCAACTTCCCCCATGGCCTGGCCATAAGCTATCTGTGCAATCTCCTCCAGCTCTTTGCTGCCTCCTAGATACCCTGCTACCCTAGTTCTGGCTCTAATGAGCAGCTTTTCTCCTCCCTTTGCCCCACTATTGGTGGCAAGCCTTTCAGCACCTTAGCCCTGTTCTCTGGAATTCCCTCACTCTTAAGTCTTCCCGCCTCACCTTAAAAATCTTTCTCACTATCATCTTTCTCACTGTGTTGATCGCTTTTCATGGTCTCACCTTTTTCCAGTTCAGCACCCGAAAACTAATTTCTTTCCACTTTTTGGAGCACCTTGGACTGAGTTTTATTTTGTTAATGAGATGCAAGTTACTGTTGTTTGCAACAACACTAAGGTATATTGGGCAGCCAAAGGTCTGGAAGCTGTGAGTTTGCTCTTGGCTGCAGTTTTATTTTTAAACTTAGATTCACCAATGTAGATGTCAGCGTTCAATCTCTGATCTGAGCTGAGTTTGCTAAAGTTAACTGGCATGATAGAGGAGGCATTAAAATTGGGTTCAGTGTATCAAGCAGTAGGGGCAAAATAAAATTCGGGGAGGGCTCCTACCATTGAGCATTATCCAATTAGCCCTGCAGTGATTGACGCAGGTCCTGCAGATGTATGGGTGTTGGGCGTGAGTAAGACTAGATCTCTCTGTGATGCCCTTCATTGTTAAATAGCCTGCTGACATCCACTATATATTTTTTAATTCCTTCATAGGACATAGGTCTCGCTGGTTGGGCCCAGCATTTTTATTGCCCATCCTGAATTGTCTTTGAGAAGGTGGTGGTGAGCTGCCTTCTTGAACCGCTGCAGTCCATGTGGTGTAGGTACACCCGCAGTGCTGTTAGGGAGGGAATTCCAGGATTTTGACCCAGCGACAGTGAAGGAACGGCGATATATTTCCAAGTCAGGATGGTGAGTGGCTTGGAGGGGAACTTCAAGGTGGTGGTGTTCCCATCTATCTGCTGCCCCTGTCCTTCTAGATGGTAGAGACCCACAAGTTTGAAAGGTGTTGTCGAAGGAGCCTTGGTGAGTATATGTTTATGTATATTACATATGAATGGTCACATAGGACAAGCAATGGAGGGTTGCCGACCTTGAAGGGACTGTCCAATTCAGTAAAGGAGCAATGAAAACCCTGAGAGAAGAAGAGGGCATTTTGAATTTGTCATATTGATATTGTGGTTGTTTGAAATTTGGCATTCTTGTGTCTGTCCTGACAAGTGCAAGATGATAAACTTGGGCAACATGTCTCACCTTGCAGCAATATTTTGAAGTGGCCCTTTCTGATTAATTTAATGGATAATGAATGTAACCAGCAGCCTATTCAGTTGATTTGACAGTTAAGTATGTTTGGGTGTCTATTCATCAAAGCTTAGTGTTTTCTGAACGAGGGAATGAAATGGGTTCCACTGTTTCTCTCCTTATTCTGCTGTGACTCATCTTTGAGAACAGACGCATTCTTGTTTGTGTTGTATTGAATAATGAAACGACTGGGGGAAAAGACAGGAATTTTGTATTGTGAAAGTACATACAGATCGACACAAAGCTTTTTTTTGGTTAAAAAAATGGTTATGATCCAACACTGCCACCTAGTGCCATGCATAGCCCAGCTTCATGAGAAGGTTGCTTACTTGTTCCATGTAAGCAGGTGCTGTGAGCTTCAGGAGGGGTGGAAGGAAGGTTGAATGTGCCTATCTGAAAATTGTCATTAGATTTGCCATCGGTGCCCACAGTGTCCATGACTAAAGTTTTAGGGACTTTTGTCAAAATGTAGAAGCTTCAGTACAGCTGTTAGAAAGCTTGGTTTCTAATACTTTTACTTTCTGATTTTTCTCTCTTGACTCTACATAAAATTTTTAATTCATTTTGGATTGGGCCATGTTTTATATCTCTCATCTCAGAGCTATACAGAGATGACGCACCTGTTCTATGTTCATACGAACTTTAGTCAGAGTGTTTGAAAATACCTGCTCTCACATGCTTCTAGCACCTTCTGGCAGCTAGATTCCAGCCTAGCTTATGTTTCCCTGAATCCATACCAGGCTTAACCAGTCAAGGCACAGTGAGCATCAATAGTAAACAGAACAATTGAACACTACAGCCAAGGCAAATATTTATGGCCATCTCTAATTTCCCTTGAGAAGATGGTGGTGAGCTGCTGCAATCCATCTGGTACTGATAGGAATGTAATTCCAGGATTTTGAATCAGCAATAGTGAAGAAACAGCGATATAGTTCCAAGTCAGGATGGTGTTTGACTTGGAGGGGAACTTGCAGATGATGGTGCTCCCATGCATCTGCTGCCTTTGTCCTTCTATGGTAGAGGTCACAGGTTTGGAAGGTGCTGTTAAAGGAGCCTTGGTGAGTTGCTGCAGTGCATCTTGTAGATGCGCACTGCTGCCACTGTGTGTTGGTGGTGGAGGGAGTGAATGTTTAAGATGTAGATGAGGTGCCAGAAGAGTTGGTTTGCTTTAACCCTGAATGGTGTCAAGTTTATTAGCGCTGTTTAGTTTCAACACTAAACAGATTATTCCGTCACACACTTGACTTGTACCTTGTAAATGGTGGACAAGCTTTGGGGAGTTAGGTGGTGAGTTACTCGTCACAGGATTCCAAGTCTCTGACTTGCTTTTGGAGCCACAGTATTTATATGGTTGGTCCAGTTCAGTTTCTGGTCAATGATAACCCCCCAGGGTGTTGACAGTGGCATATTCAGCAATTGTAATACCATTGAACATCACAAGGAGATGGTTAGGCTCTATCTTGCTGGATATGGTCACTGCCCTGGATGTGGGTGTCATTGGCCAGGCCAGCATTTATTGCCCATCTGATCCCTAATTGCCCTTTCCCAGAGGGCATTTTTAAGAGTCAACCACTTTGCTATGAGTCTGGAGTCACATGTAGGCCAGGCCAGGTAAGGACAGGAGATTTCCTTCCCTAAAGTGGCATTAGTGAACCAGATGGGTCTCTTGACCCAGGGTAATGCTCTGGGGACAGGGTTCAAATCCCACCATGGCAGATGGTGAAATTGAATCCAATTAAAAATCTGGAATTAAAAGCCTGAAGATGACCACGAAACTATTGCCGATTGTTGTAAAAACCCACCTGGTTCACTAATGCCACTTTAGGGAAAGAAATCTGCTGCCCTTAGTTGGTCTACAAAAATAGTAAAAGTATAAAACTAAAGGCTCTGTATCGAAAGGCATGTAACATTCGAAACAAAACAGATGAACTGATAATGCAAATAGAAATAAATAAGTATGATCTGATAGCCATTTTTGAGACATGGTTACAGGATAACATAGATTGGGACCTGAATATTGAAGGGTATGTGACATTTAGAAAGGACAGGAAGTTAGGGGAAGTTGGAGGGGCGGCTCTGTTAATTAATTATTGTATTAGCACATTAGAGGGGGATGATCTAAGTTCAGGAAACCAGGATGTAGAAGTGGTTTGGGTTGAGATGAGGAATGATAAAGGCAAGAAGTCACTTGTGGGTGTGGTGTACAGATCCCCTAATTGAAACTATACAGTAGGACAGAGTATAAAGGATGAGATAATGGGAGCTTGCCAGAAAGGTACAGCAATAATCATGGGGGATTTTAACATACATATGGACTGGAAAAATCAGATGGGCAAAGGTAACGTAGATGAAGAGTTCATAGAATGTTTTTGGGATAGTTTCTTAGAACAGCACATTCTGGAACCAACCAGAGAGCAGGCTATACTAGACCTGATATTGAGCAACGAGATAGGATTAATTGGTAACCTCCTAGTGAAGGCGCCCATAGGTAGCAGCGATCATAACATGATTGAATTTTACATTCCTTTGAGGGAGAAACAAGTGCATCCAAGGCTAGTATTTTAAACTTAAATAAGGGCAATTATGAGGGAATGAAAGCAGAGCTTTCACTTTAGCTAGTGAACTGGCAATTGAGGTTAAAAGCTAGGTTAATAGCAGTTCAGTGGTATGCATTTAAAAGGATATTTCAGAATACGCAGAATATATAGATTCTAAAGAGAAAGAAAAATTCCAAGGGGAGGACCCACCATCCATGGTTAACTGAAAAAGTTAGAGACAGTATCAAACTTAAAGAAAAAGCTTATAATTACGCAAAGACGGATGGCAGGTCAGAAGATTGGAAAGAATATAAAGAATAGCAAAGAATGACAAAAAGATTAATAGAACCACAGAACACTACAGCAGAGAAAAACAGGCCAATCAGCCCTTCTAGTCTGTGCCTAAATATTATTCCGCTAGTCCCATTGACCTGCACCCAGTCCATAACCCTCCAGACCTCTCCCATCCATGTATCTATCCAATTTATTCTTAAAATTTAAAAGTGAGCCCGCATTTACCACGTCAGATGGCAGCTCGTTCCACACTCTCACCACTCTCTGAGTGAAGAAGTTCCCCCTAATGTTCCCCCTAAACCTTTCCCCTTTCACCCTAAAGCCATGTCCTCTTGTGTTTATCTCTCCTAAACTAAGTGAAAAGAGCCTACTCGCATTTACTCTGTCTATACCCCCATAATTTTATAAACTTCCATCAAATCTCACCTCATCCTTCTACGCTCCAAGGAATAAAGTCCTAACCTGTTTAATCTTTCCCTGTAACTCAACTCCTGAAGACCCGGCAACATCCTAGTAAATCTTCTCTGCACTCTTTCAATCTTATTGATATCCTTCCTTAGTTAGGACCAGAACTGCACACAATACTCCAAAGTTGGCCTCACCAATGTCTTATACAACCTCACCATAACATCCCAACTCCTATACTTAATAATTATATATTAATAAGGATGGAAAAATTAGATAAAAGCAAAATACTGCAGATGTTGGAAGTCTGAAACAAAAACACAAATTGCTGGAAAAACTCAGCAAGTCTGACAGCATCTGTGGAGAGGAAGACAGAGTTAATGTTTCTAGCCCATATCATCAGAACTAAAGAGAAATAGAAATGTGGTGAAATATAAGCTGTTAAAAGGGGGGGGGCGGGTGGGACAGTTGGATCTGGATAGAGGGCCAGTGGTAGGTGGAGGCAAAGGAGAGATTGCCAAAGACGTCATAAACAAAAGGTCAAAGGGGTGTTGACAGTGGTGATACTGGCTAAAGGAGGTGCTAATGGTGACATTAAGGGTAGAAAGCAGGATGAGCAAGTGACAGATGGCCCTAGTGGGGTGGGGTAGGAGGAAGGGATCAAAATAGGCTAAAAGATGGAGATAAAACAATAAATGGAAATAAATTTTAAAAATAATAATAGAAATAGGTGGGAAAAGAAAAATATATATATAAAAACATATATAACAATTGTTAGAAAAAAGGGGATCAAAAAGGGGGTGGGGATGGAGGAGAGAATTCATGATCTGAAGTTGTTGAACTCAATGTTAAGTCTGGAAGGCTGTAAAGTGTCTAGTCGGAAGATTTGCGTTGAGCTTCACTGGGACATTGCAGCAGGCCAAGGACAGACATGTGGGCATGAGAGCAGGGTGGTATGTTGAAATGGCAAGCAACAGGAAGGTCTGGGTCATGCTTGAGGACCGACCGAAGGTGTTCCGCAAAGCGGTCATCCAGTCTGGGTTTGGTCTCTCTCCAATGTAGAGGAGACCACATTGGGAGCAGTGAATGCAGTAGCCTAAATTGAGGGAAGTGCAAATGAAGTACTGCTTCACTTGAAAGGAGTGTTTGGGCCCTTGGACGGTGAGGAGGGGGAAAGTAAAGGGCCAAGTGTTGCACCTTCTGCAGTTGCATGGAAGGTGCCGTGGGAGGGGGATGAGGTGTAAGGGGTGATGGAGGAGTGGACCAGCATGTCCCAGAGGGAATGGTCCCTATGGAATGCCGACAGGTGGGGTGAAGGGAAGATGTGTTTGGTGGTGGCATCATTCTGGAGTTGTCGGAAATGGCAGAGGATGACCCTTTGAATGTGGAAAAATTAGAGTATGAGAGAAAACTAGCTAGTGATATAAAGACAGTAAGAGTTTATATAGATATTTAAATAAGAAAATAGTTGATAAAATGAGCATTGATCCTATAGAGAGTGTGGGTAGGGAATTGATAATGGAAAGTAGGGCGATGGCAGATGAATTGAATAGGTATTTTGTTTCGGTCTTCACTATAGAGGACACAAGTAACATCATGGAAATAGCTGTAAATCAGGAACTGGAAGGGAGGGAGGAACTCGGGAAAATTACAATCACCAGGGAAGTGTTATTGAGCAAATTGTTGGGGCTGCAACTGACAAATCCCCAGGTCCGGATGGACTTCACCCTAAGGTCTTGAAAGGAGTGACTAGTGAGATAGTTGATGCACTGGTTTTAATTTTCCAAAATTCCCTAGATTCAGAGAAGGTTCCATTAGATTGGAAAATAGCAAATATAACTCCTTTATTCAAAAATGGAGGGAGACAGAAAGCAAGAAACTATTGGCTAGTGTCACAGAAAAAATGTTAGAAGTTATTATTAAAGATGTTATAACAGGGCACTTAGAAAAATTCAAGGCAACCAGGCAGAGCCAACATGGTTTTGTAAAAGGGAGATCATGTTTAACCAATTTATTGGAGTTCTTTGAAGGAGTCACATGTGCTGTGGATAACGGGTAACCGGTGGATGTACTGTACTTAGATTTCCTGAAGGCATTTGATAAGGTGCCACATCAAAGGTTATTGCAGAAAATAAAAGCTCATAGTGTAGGAGGTAACATATTGGCATGGATAGAAGGTTGGCGAGCTAACAGGAAGAAGGGAGTAGCCATAAATGGGTCTTTTTCTGGTTGGCAGGATGTGATGAATGGTGTGCCACAGAGATCAGTGATGGGGCCTCAACTTTTTACAATTTATATGAATGATTTGGATGAAGGGACCGAAGGAATGGTGGCTAAATTTGCTGACGACACAAAGACAGGTAGGAAAGTAAATTGTGAAGCGGATGTGAGGAGGCTACAAAGTGACATAGATAGGTTAGGCGAGTGGGCAAAGATCTGGCAAATTGGATATAATGTGGGCAAATGTGAAATCATCCATTTTGGCAGGAAGAATAAAAAAGCTTATTATCTAAATGGTGAGAGATTGAGGAGCTCTGAGATTCAGAGGAATCTGGGTGTCCTAGTGTATGAATCACAAAATGTTAGTATGCAGGTACAGCAGGTATTTAGGAAAGTTATAGAATGTTATCATTTATTGTGAGGGGAATTGATTATAAAAGTATGGAGGTTATGCTTCAGTTGTACAGGGCACTGGTGAGATCACATCTGGAGTATTTTTGCACAGTACTTGTCTCCTTATTTAAAGAAAGATGTAAATGCGTTAGAAACAGTTCAGAGACGGTTTACTAGACTAATACCAGGAATGGGTGGGTTGTCTTAAGAGGAAAGGCTGGACAGGTTAATCTTGTATCCACTGGAATTTAGAAGAGTGAGAGGTGACTTAATTGAAACCTATAAGATCCTGAGGAGTCTTGACAGAGTGAATGTGGAGAGGGTGTTTCCTCCTGTGGGAGAATCATGAACTAGGAGTCACTGTTTAAAAATAAGAGGTCACTCATTTAAGACAGAGATGAGGAGAAAGTGTTGTGAGTATTTTGAACTCTCTTCCTCAAAAGGCAGTGGAAGTAGGGTCTTTGAATATTTTTAAGGCAGAGCTAGATAGATTCTTGATTAACAAGGGGGTGAAAGGTTATCAGGGGTAGGCAGGAATGTGGGGTTGAGGTTACATTCAGATCAGCCATGATCGTATTCAATGGCGTAGCAGGCTTGAGGGGCTGAGTGTACTACTCCTGCTCCTGGCTCGTATGTTCATATGGTTTGGCCTACATGTGACTCCAGACCCTTAGGGATGGGCAATAAATGCTGGCCTAGCCAAAGACACCCACATCCCATGAACGAATATAAAAAAAAGTATAAGGTGTATTAAGGGGGGTCTCATTGTACAGCGGGTAGTGTCCCTGCCTCTGAGCTAGAAGCTCCAGGTTCAAGTCCCACCCCAGGACTTGATGGACAAACAGGTTGATTGTCAACCTCCATATCTTTCCAACACACGCCAATGGTAACAGCAGAAGAGGCTCCTGGTCAACCATGTGATCGGAATTACCTTGGAGCCTCTACCATCACTATCCATTGCTCCAAACAACAATATGGGGGTAAAAGTGCATGTTGCCACAGCAACTCGAACTCCCTGAGTGAACTGGTGTTTTGGCATCTTCAGCCAGTTGTAGAAGAGTTGGAGAAGCATGTCTCCTAAGGAGCAACAGATGATAGAAAATGAAAAGGAGGCTCTTGGTTTATCTCTCTCAGATGGACCTCCAGCCTCAATGTCACACACAATGGCAACGATAAACCTCCAATGTAGCAAATGACTATAAGTTTCCAAAGTAGCAGTGTTGTAAGGTTTAGCAGTCATTCAAAGGTGTAGAACGTACATAGGTCAAAAAAAAGTATTTTGTAATATATATTTCGATCTGTATAGAACTAGGATCTGTTTCACAAACAGAAGTTTGCCTTTGATAGTCTGAGCTTATTTTCGTAATTGTTCTGTCTCTTTCAAACATTCTCGGAACCAAGGATTTTTCACGTTGTTTGGAAGTCATTGATTTACACTGTCTGTTATCTGTACAATTTTTAATTTGCTATGATTGAGGCAATTTCAATTGCTTCTGGCAATCGTGCTTGTCCATGACTATCTGCACCCAATCTCCCTGAACCTCTTCTGTCCTTGGGCTGTATCACAGATCAAAGCCAATTTTTTCTTTTGATTTTGCATCATTTTACCAAAATATCCTTGACTGTTCGCCTCTGAATCAATCTGATAATTGCAATGTGCTGCTCTTTTTCCAACTTGCTTAGCCTGTTATTTGTCTCTCTAGTGGTCACTGACATCAACTGTTTTATGTGCTGAGTGTTTAGTTTGTCCACGTTTCCCCTGTGTTTGAATCTGCATTACCAATTGCATTCTAAAGGTTTTACTATGTGCTCTCTCTCTAGTTGTAAACACTCTCTGCCCTGACTTTACTCCTTTGAAATGTTGTCTCAGAGCAGGTGCAAGTTTAAGAACATCACAAGGAATATAATTTAAGGAGATATTAGAAATTACATACAATCACATAGAAATACAGTGTACAGTTTTGGTCTCCTTGTTTGAAAAAATAGCCATAATTACATCAGAAGTGGTTCAGAGAAGGTTCACTCGATTCATTCTTGGGATGAGGGGCTTATCTTATGAAGAAAGGTTGAACAGGCTGGGCCTGTATCCATTGGAGTTTAGAAGAATGAGAGGTGATCTTATTGAAACATATAAGATCCTGAGAGGATTTGATAGGGTAGATACCAGGAGTGCAGCTCCCACAACACTCAAGAGGTTCAGCATCATCCAGAACAAAGCAGCCCGCTTGATGGGCACTTCATCCACTAACATTCACTCTCTCCACCACCGACGCACTGTAGCAGCAGTGTGTACCATCTACAAGATGCACTGCAGGAACTCACCAAGGCTCCTCTGACAGCACCTTCCAAACCCATGACCACTACCATCTAGAAGGACAAGAGCAGCAGATAGATGGGAAAACCACCACCTAGAAGTTCCCCTCCAAGTCACTCACCATCCTGACTTGGAAATATATCACCGTTCCTTCACTGTCGCTGGGTCAAAGTCATGGAACTCCCTCCCTAACAGCACTGTGGGTGTACCTACACCACATGGGCTGTAGCGGTTCAAGAAGGCAGCTCAGCGCCACCTTCTCAAGGGCAATTAGGGATGGGCAATAAATGCTGGTCCAGCCAGCGAAGCCCACATCTCATGAATGAATAAAAGAAATGGATGGTTGTGGGAGAGACCAGGGACACAGTTTAAGATTAAAAAGTCTACCGTTTAAGACAGAGCTGAGGAGAATTTTTTTCTCTCAAAGCGTCATTAGTATGTAGAATTCTCTTCCCCAGAAAGCAGTGGAGGCTGGGTCATTGAATTTATTCAACGCAGAGTTAAATAGATTTTTGGTAGACAATGGAGTCAAGGGTTATGGGGGACAGACCATAAGATCAATCATGATCTTATTGAATGGCAGAGCAGGCTTGAAGGGCTGAATGGCCTACTTCTTCTCCTAAGGCCTATGTTACTATGTTCCTATGTACTATACAGCACAGTGATAGGTTCTTTGGCCCAACTAGCCTCTGATGGTGTTTTATGTTCCACATGCGTCTCATCCCATTCTATCTTCGTCATCTCCTCCTTTCAGCGTATCTTTCTATTCTCTTCTTCCTCACACACTCGTTTCCTTTTGAAAGCTTCAAAGTTAGTTACCTGTAGTAGCAAGTTCCACATTTTCACCACTCTCTGAATTAGCCTCATCTCCTTATTGGATTTATTAGTAACTGTCTTGTTAGCGTTTGGAATTCTCTCCCCCAGCGAGCAGTGGAGGCTGGCTCATTCGTTATATTCAAGGCTGAGTGGGACAGATGTTTGATCGACAAGGGAGTCAAGGGTTATGGGGGATGGGCTGGAAAAAGGAGTGAAGGCCACAGACAGCTCAGCCATGACCTTATTGAATAGTGGTGCATGCTCGAGGGGCTGAATGGCCTACTCCTGCTTCTATTCCTTACGTTTTTACGTTCTTAGTACTGGGACCCTAGTTTTAGATTCTCCATGTGGGGGTGCTGGGCTCGATTTTCCCTCCAGGGGAGGGGGAAACTGGGGGTGGGTGGGCGTGGAAACAGAAGGTGGGGCTGTTTCTGGGTTCTGAACTTGCAGCTAGGGGGGGGGAATACAGTCACTCATTGGCATTTGCATGGGACACTCCGTTAATTGGCATGGAGACAGGTTCAATCCGTGTTACTACAAGCTTGAGAGGCTGCAACGGAAGGTAAGTAACAGAGAGGGCGCTTCAAAATGGAGGTAAGATGTAATGCCCTTCCCCCAGGTGATTTGGGAGGCAGGGGAACATTTAATTGGGTGGGAGTGTTGCGGGTGGAGACTACGCTGCCTTCCTGCTTCTGCCTTGATTAAGTCTGGGGTGGATAAGTTTTGTGAATAGCCTTTCTGCCCCAACACCAACTGATGCCCTAATTAACCCAGCAGAGGGTGGGCAGTCACCAGACAGGAAGCCCAAAAAGCAAACCAGCCACTGGCCAGCGGGGCTAATATTTGGTCTAATCTGCCTTCGTTCCCGTCAATGGCAAGAGCTGAAGATCCAGCCCATTGTCTCCACACGTACCCTCTCCAATCCATTCATTCCTTAAAAGATTCCCATCAGATCTCTCCTAAGTTTTCTCTCTTCTAAGGAGAAGAATCCCAATCTGTTCAATCTTTCCTGATAGCTGTAATCTCTCAGTCCCTCTGGGTACATTCCTTGAAAACCTTTTATGCACTTTCTCCAGTACTTCTACACTCTTTCTCATCACGTGGAGACTAGAACAGGGCACTATACTCCAGGGGTCCTATACAAGTTTAACATGACTTGAATAATTTTGAAGTTTACATCCCTAAAAATAAACCCCTGTTCCCTCAGCCATTTTTTTATGCAGAGAAATGCGATTCCCAACAGCAAGCTGGTGTTGAATTATAGATTCTTCTACAAGGAAATCAAATAGTTTCCACGCTAGGTCCTGAGTTTTAATCTCCAGAGAAATGTGTCTTTAGGTGAGGGTAGGAGGTTAAAACTGGCACATCAGGAAACTGGCTCTAACCCACCAACTTCCGCAATTCAATGCAGTGTAATAGACTACCAGTGGGCAAAGCCCTCAGGAGGTGCAGGTTGGCATTTATTAACATGATAGTGACAAGGGGTGTGGGTCCGCAAGTTTCCCAGGCTCCCTGGGACTCGCCAGTGAAAGCAAGGTGAGTGGCAACTGGGATGGTGAGGGAGGGGGTGTGCGTGTGCTGAAGCCGTGCCAAGGAAATGTGCAATAGGTTTTCAGTCCTCACAGCTGCCTTCTTACCTGCTTGTGGGAAAGGGTTTGTTCACAGTCCTTATGCTGAGAGGTTTCTTCAATGCTTTGAAGGTTTGGAGGTCTGGTCTATCAGTTGAGCCTCAGAGCAGCTTTCACTGTGTGACATTGGACTTCAGAAGAGAACAGAGCTGAGCTGCAGCAGCACCAGCAACAAGACTTCTAGTTCCAAAGGAGCAGCAGAAAGGCAATGTAGCCCACAGGAGGCTATAGGGGACATACAGAGCCTACAATGAGGGTAGGCAATGCTGTGGTGGTATTGTTGCTGGACTACTAATGCTTTGGGGACCCTGGGTTGAATCCACCATGACAGATACTGGAATTTGAATTCAATAAAAATCTAGAACTAAAAGTCTAATGATGACCATGAAATATTGTAGATTGTTGTAAAAACCCATCTGGCTCACTAATGCCCTTTAGGGAAGGAAATCTGCCACCCTTACCTGGTCTGGCCTACATGTGACTTCAGACCCACAGTAACGTGGTTGATTCTTAAATGCCCTCGGAACTCAGGATGGGTAATAAACTCTGGCCTGGCCAGTGATACCCACATCCCATGAACGAATAAAAAAGAAACAAGCAGAGGATATGTTTCCCCCACATGTCTGAACAACAGTGTCCCAGGAGACTCAGGGCATTGAGTCAGGTGGTAGCAGGCATTTTCTGGCTACTGGAACAAGACAAGCTGCAAACCTTGCTTTACCAGTGACTACCAAAATCACCACCACCATCAGTTTGATTACTGTACCCCTGGGTCCTTCCAGGACCCCAGTGGAGACATTTGCAGAACCTCCCAGTTGGCAACACACAAATGCACGATGACTTCTTTGCCAGGCCTGCCAATTATGTCAACCCTGTCCACGATGATGCGAGTCAGAATGAGTGGGCGCTTGAGTTCCCAGCTCTGACTGGCTCCCTACAACTGAAGGGCATCGTTGACTGCACACTTGCAGCAATTAAGGCATCCATCGAGCACCCACGGGTGCTGAGCCAAGGACCTGCAGCGAGTGTGCAAGAAAGATCTTTAGGGAGGATTTATGAAAGGTTCCCAGGCAGCTGCCACAATGTTTCCTTCCTGCGACGGTTTAGCTTCCAAGATGCCTTTCAACCTTGAGTCACCGCGGGCTTCCCAAAGACAAGGGATATCCCTTAAAATGTGGATGATGACACTTTACAGAAACCTGAGGAAAGAGGCTCAGGTGAACTATAATGAGTATTATACCACCATCAGGTGTCTTGTTTCATGGCCACTATTACTGAGACTAGCTTTTAATTCCAGATTTTATTATAACTGCATTTAAATTCCACCAGTTTCATGGTGCGATTTGAACCTGTATCCCCAGACTATTAGTCTGGGCCTCTGGATTGCTGGTCCAGTGATATTATCCTTACTCCACTGTCTGTATTGGTGTGTGGAAGATGCCTGTACATCTCTGGAGACTCCCGACTGCACGCACTGGACAGGGTGTCCAGACTGGTCGTGGTGTGTTGCACTCGGCACAGCATTAAGCCGCAGGTCGTTTGGAACTGTCGGAGGAACAAGTCGCAGAACACAGAGAATGTTCAAAGGAATCCGAGGAGGGGGAAAACGATAAGGGGGAGCTGGACAAGGAGGCAGAAGGTGGTGTGAGCGTGGCACCATTGGTTGCTGCCCCAGAAGTCCTGATTATTGCAAGGTTGACGAGTGCATCCAACTGACAGCCACGTGCCAAAGCCACTGTTGCCACTCCCCACCACCACCCACTCACCCCAGCCCTCACCAGTGCCACTAACATGAAAGAAGAGTCCTGCAAAAAGACCAAACATTCCTTTCGTAGTCCAACATTGGTCACTGTCAATTTGAGGCTTCCCATTCTCCCTGACTGGCCCTCCAGTTTCCAGAGCCCACACTACAACCCTAAATCAGACAGGGAACCCGCCTCCAACACAATTAAAGGGGCCCCCTGGTCAAAAACATTTAGTTGTGCCGATTGAAGTCCAGACAAATATGCCTTGGTAGGTCCCCCTGTCTCCTTATGGAATTTACCCCTTTATTTTATTCACCTTTTCAATGTAGTGGGGAAGCTGCACTGTCTCCCTGACTTCGGGCTTCTGCAGGGCATTTTCCGGGGGGGGGCACTCTCTGCACGGGCCTCAGCGTGGGGTGGGTGTTTGGCCTCGGGGGGGATATGTCGGACCTCAGGGTGAGGGGTTGTTGCTCCTTGGTTCAAAGGGGGCGGGGCCGAGCCTCAGAGGGAGGGTCGGGCCTCGCGTGGGGAGGTGGGACTCGGGCCTTGGGCCTTGGGTCCTGTCCGATCAGGCCTGAGGTTAAGGGGTGGGGATGAGAGTCGGGCTTGCTGGGTTGGGGGGGGAGGAATCCTATGTGGGTGGGGATTGTAGTGGGTAACCAGGGCGGGGGGGGTGGGGGGGGGTGGGGGGGGGGGGGGGGGGGGGGGTGGGGTGGTGTCGGGGACTCCCGTTGGGGGCTGTAGTCAGGGATTGGGGTGAGTCCCTTGGGGGGCATTGGGGATGTGGTCTCCCATGGGTGGGGTAGTCAGGGGGTGGGGGAGACTCCTGGGGGGTCAGGGTGTGGGGGTGGGGATGCCCCCTGGGGGGGGGAGCAGGAGGTGGGGGTGCCTCCTGGGAGATAGGGGGTGTGGGAGGGAGTCCCAAGGTGGGGGGTTGGTGTGGGTCTGTACAATAGTTACCCAGAAGTTAGAAGTAGTTTCAATTCTTCTAACTTTTTCCGGGTAACCCAGTCAGAACGATCCAAAGTTTGCGATTTAAATCACATTTCCAGGTGGTTCCCAGTGCAGGGCAGTTGCCTAAGGGAAGTTTACATTTCTGGGCAACTGCCAGGCAAACCCTACCGGTGAGCCTCCGAGGAGGTTTCCCCAGCTCATCTTTGGGGTAAACCCCAGTCCGACGCCTGGGAGCTCGGAAGTTAAGGCCCTTTATGTTTAGTACCAGTGCAATAGCCAATGAATTGGAAGCTTCATGCGTTCATTCTGCTTTTTTCTGTGTTAAATCCAGGGCATTTCACATTTCCATTCATTATAGGAGCTGCTCCCATGCTGGTATCTTCCCTGACACAAAGACCAACTGATGGATTCAGGTTAATAAAATTAGTGTACACTATTTTCCAAAAAAGACCCTTGACCCTGAACCCTTGATTTATTCCTCTCCTTTTATAGTCTTCTTGCCATCTCTATCGTTAGCACAATCAGATATGGCTTGGTGGGTAGCATTCCTGCCTGTGTGTCCAAGACAAGGGTTCAAACCTCCCTCCAGAGACTCGAGCACCAAGCCGACACTGTTAATCCAGAGTTTTGAGGGAGTGCTGCATGTCGAAGGTGCTGTCTTTCGGATGAGATGTTAATGCAGGGCCAGTGCAACCCCTTGGCAAACTGAGCAGTGTGATCCTAGCTGATGTTACTACTGGACAAGTCCAATCCATGGGTGAAACCTGGCTTGACAGATCCTAACTTTTACTTTTGTTTAGAAACATGGAGAATGGCAACTGAACAGAGTCACAGAATCTGCTTATATACATTAACAAAAGAATAAAACATTTATTAAAGAAGAAAAATATTAACTATATTACACTACTCCTTCGCGCACAACCATACCTTTACAGATATACACAGGTTTGGAAGAATAACACAAGCTACAAAAAATCTGTCTTATATGCTAATGTTCACAGTAAGTAGACAGTCTGTGTAAACCAATAGGTGATCTGTGGTCAGACGCACCACACTCTGAAACCAAGTGACATGTGCCACCCAAAAGGAGATGCTATGGATTTCTCATCAGCTCTCCCCAGATGCTCATCACACTGTGAGACAATTGGTCTCATGGATACTCAATCTTTCACACAGGGGCTTCCAATCTCCACTGACAAAGAACTTGCCTTGGAATCTTCTCCTGAGCGATGCTTTCTCTCAGATGTCTCCAACAAGAATCCAACGCCAGGTTTCAATCTCTCCCTCCGATGCTCCTCTCCCTAGAGTCGCCAAGTCCATTAAAGCTTTGCCTTTCACGCACCCTCTCAGACACTCAGCCGTGCCAGCAGTGCCACCACAGCTTCACAGGCCCATAGAAAGGAGTCACTAACCCTTGGCCGTCTCCTCAGATCTTCTAGCTTCTCGCAAGCCCTGTCCGCCTTAATTCTGCTCCGGGCAGCTTTCTCTCTTTAATTTGGAGCCTTTTCCTCTGCTCCTTACTTTAACTTCACTGAACAGGATCTGTTTCTGATTCCTGTTCTTGTTCCTTGACTTAACTGCCTTCCTCGGGCCTTCTTCTACCCCACTCCCTGGTTTCTGGGACTTTCCACTTTTCTCCTGGGAAATCCGCTCTCTCCAGCTCCCACTCATGTGTCCAGTTTCTTCTGTGCCTCTCTGTCTAACGGCATTTTTCTTCTGAGTCCTCTGATCTTTTTTCCTTGTTTCACTTCTGTTTGTGTTTCTTTTTCTGCACATCTTGAGTTATGTGGGAAATCCTCAACGCTCCTGGCGGTCCGGATGACCGTGTGTACAGGAGGTGCCTCCCAGTGGAGCAACTGGAGCTCCGGATCTTTGGGTTTGAGCAGCAGCTGGGGGCACTACAGTGCAGTCACGAGGCTGAAAGGTTGGTGGAGAGCACGTTCCAGCAGCCTAAGGAAGTGCTGGCAGAGAGGGGATGGACGACCGCCAGACAGAAGAAGGGGACCAGGCAGGTGGTGAGAGAACCCCCCGAGTGCATCTCGCTCATAAACTGGTTCTTGGCCTTGGAAGATGGTGAGAGTGACGGTTCCTCTGTGGAGACCAACAGGAGCCAAGGCCATGGGACTGTGGGTGGTCCAGCTGCTCAGGGCAGGAGGGAGAAGTGTGGAAGAGCAATGGTGGTAGGGGATTCATTAGTGGGGGGAGTAGATAGGCGCTTCTGCGGCCATAGACGTGACTCCAGGATGGTATGTTGCCTCCCAGGTGCCAGGGTCAAGGATGTTACAGAACATCTGCAGGACATTCTGAAGGGGGAGGGTGAACAGCCAGAGGTCGTGGTCCATGTTGAGACCAATGACATAGGATGAAAGAGAAATGAGGTCCTGCAAGCTGACTTTAGGGAGTTAGGTAGGAAATTGTAAAGCAGGACTTCAAAGGTAGTAATCTCCATGTAACTCCCAGTAGTGTGTATAGGAACAGAAGGGTAGAGCAGATGAATGCGTGGCTGGAGAGATGGTGCAGGAGAGAGGGCTTTAGATTCCTGGGGCATTGGGACGGTTTCTGGGGAGGTGGGACCTGCTCAAGTTGCAGCTTTACATGTTACCTCTGAACAGGAATGGGAACAACATTATCACGGGGAGGTTTGCTAATGCTGTTGGGGCTGATTTAAACTAAATTGCAAGGAGGATGGGATCCTGAAAAGTAGTTCAGAGGGGAGAGAAGCTGAGATGGAATTAGAAGTTAAAATGCTAGTTAGTGAGTCTGGAAGGTAGAGGAAACATGGGCCAGATAAGAAAGAAGTGAGTTTAGCAAGGCTAAATGGAATATATTTTAATGCGAGGAGCTTGAGGAATAAGACAGACGAGCTGAGGGCACAGATAGGCACATGAGAGTATGATATGATAGCTATGACCGAGACTTGGCTAAAAGAAGGGCAGGATTGGCAGCTCAACATTCCTCATTATAAGGTATTCAGACAAAATAAAGAGGGGGGTAGAAGAGGAGGGGCGGATTACAATATTGATCAAGGAATCAATTATAGCAGTGTGGAGGGATGATATCTTGGAATGATCATCAAATGAAGCCATATGGGTAGAAGTAAAACACACAAAAGGGAAAACATGCTGTTGAGTGTGTACTATAGGCCCCCAAACAGTCAGGAAGAGCTAGAGGATCAAATATGCAATCAAATTTCAGAGCAGTGTAAGAATAATAGTGCAGTAATAGTAGGGGACTTTAACTACCCAAGTATTAGCTGGAATAGTTTCAGTGTGCAAGATAGGGAGGGAGCAAGATTCTTAAGTTGCATCCAGGAGAACATTTTTAGCCAGTGCATAGAAAGCCCAACAAGGGAGGGGGCTGTTCTGGGCCTAATATTCGGAAATTACTCTGGGCAGGTGGAAGGCATATCAGTCGATGAGCATTTTGGAGATAGTGACCAAAACTCAGTTAGATTTAGGATAGTTATGGGAAAGGATAAGGTTGGGCCGGGAATAAAAGTTCTAAACTGGGGAAAGGCTAATTTTACTAAGATGAGATACGATTTGGCCCAAGTGGACTGGGAGCTGTTACGTGCAGATAAAACTGTGTCAGAGCAGTGGAAGGCATTCAAGGAGGAAATAGTGAGAGCATGGGGCAAATATGGTCCCGTAAAGACAAAGGTGGGGGACCAAGTCTGGAGAACCCTGGACATCAATGGACATAAAGGTTAGGATTAAACAAAAAAGAGAAGCTTATGGCAGATACTGAGGGCTTAATACAGCAGAGACCTTAGAGGAGTATAAAAAGTGCAGGGGGGAACTTAAAAAGGAAATTAGTAAAGCTAAGAGAATGCATGAGAAAGCATTGGTGGGTAGAATAAAGGAAAACCCAAAGGATTCTTTTAAATATATAACGAGCAAGGGAATAACTAGGGGAAGAGTAGGGCCAATTAGGGACCATAGAGGTAATCTATGTGTGGACCCAGAAGATGTGGGTACAGTCCTCAATGAATACCACAATAGAAAAGGGTGATGCAGGTATAGACATCAGGGTGGAGGACTGTGAAATATTAGAGGAAATTAACATAGAGAGAGAGAGGAGTTAGTGGCCTTAAAAGTGGCTAAATGATGAGATGTATTCCAGGCTGTTGAGGAAGGCAAGGGAAGAGATATCAGGGGACCTGGCAGTAATTTTCAAATCCTCCCTGGCCACTGGCAAAGTGCCGGAGAACTGGAGGACTGCTAACGTTGTCCCATTATTAAGGAAGGGAGGAAGGGATAAACCAGGAAATTAGAGGCCAGTCGGTCTAACCTCAGTGGTGGGGAAGTTACTAGAAAGAATTCTGAGGGACAGAATATTTCTGCACTTGGAGAGACACAGATTAGTCAGGGATAGTCAGCATGGATTTGTTGAGGGAAGGTTGTGTTTGACAAATTTGATCGAGTTTTTTGCGGAGGTAACCAGGAGTGTTGATGAGGGTAATGCATTTGATGTGGTCTACATGGACTTTAGCAAGGCTTTTGATAAGGTCCCTCATGACAGACTGGTCAAGGAAGTAAGAGCCCATGGGAACCAAGGCAAAGTGGCAGGTTGAATCCAAAATTGGCTGAGAGGGTGATGTTAGAGGGATGTTTCTGTGACTGGAAGTTTGTTTCCAGTGGGGTTCCGTAGGGCTTGGGGCTGTTTGTGGTGTACATGAACGACTTGGACTTAAATGTAGGGGGTATGATCAAGAAGTTCATGGATGACATGAAAATTGGTAGGGTGGTAAATAGTGAGGAGGATAGCCGTACACTGCAGGAGGATATCAATGGACTGGTCAGGTGGGCAGAGCAACGGCAAATGGAATTCAACCTGGAAAAGTGTGAGGTAATGCACTTGGGGAGGGCTAACAAGGCAAGGGATTACACTATGAATGGTAGGATCCTAGAAAGTACTGAAGGTCAGAAGGACCTTTGTGTGCATATCCATTGATCCCTGAAGGTAGCAGGGCAGGTAGGTAAGGTGGTTAAGAAAGCATATGGGATTCTTGTCTGTATTAGTCAAGGTTTAGAATACAAGAGCAGGGAGGTTATGCTGGAACTATTTAAAACACTGGTTAATCCACAACTGGAGTGCAGTTCTGGTCATCACATTATAGGAAGTATGTGATTGCACTGGAGAGGGGGCATTACCTGGATGTTACCTGGGCTGGAGGGCCTGAGCTATGAGGAAAGATTGGATAGGCTGAGGTTGTTTTCCTTGGAGCAGCGAAGGTTGAGAGGAGACCTGATAGAGGTGTATAAGATTATAAGAGACATAGATAGGGTGAATAGGAAGGTAATTTTTCCATTAGTAGAGAGGTCAATAACCAAGGGGCATAGATTTAAGGTCAGAGGTAAAAGGCTAAGAGGGGAGTTGAAGAGAAACTTTTTCACCCAGAGGGTGGTGGGAGTCTGGAACTCACTGCCTGAAAGGATGATTGAGCCAGAAACTCTCATAACATTTAAGAAGTATTTAAATATTCACTTGCGTTGCCATAGCCTCAAGGGCTATTGGCCAAGCACTGGAAAATGGGATTAGTGTTGTCAGATCTTTGTTGACCTGTATGGACATGATGGGCCGAGTGGCCTGTGCTGTAGATATCTATGAGTCTAGATCTACTGATATACATCCACATATACTGACATATGTATACATTTCCATGTATTTACATTGCAGTCCTTCCCAAAATTTCATATTATACTCCTCACTCTGTTTATGTGACTGCTTTACAAATCTGTACATTTCCATGATTATTCCAAAACAGTGAACCAGTAAATAATATCAAAGAATGTAGTTTAATCCAGTCCACTCTATAATGATTATTGATAGAGTAAATTGCGTATAAAATCATCTAGTAATGGTTGCAGGAACACACAGCATTACATCATGTGAGCCATATCACACATTATAACATCCATTTTTTCTAGTATGTGTCCTGTGAAAAGCGTAGAGCAATGAGAATGTACAATCAGTATCATAATATTCTCCTTTATCATGTAAAATAAATCTGTAATTATAAATGCAGAGTTATACCAATGCACACTATTCATTTTCGAAAGTTAATTGTGGATGTCGGGGTTGGTGCAAGGCTGAAGATTCGCCTTGGGTGCCTATCACTCCTGCACTGACCCCGGTTAATGGGGTATGGATAATGTAAACGATCACATGGCACTAGTCAAAGAAGGGCAGGGCAGTTCTCTGGTGCCTTAGTCAATGTTCATCTCTCAATCCAACATCACTAAAAACAGTTTAATTAGTCACTTATCTCATTACTCTGTGTGCAAATTGACTGCCGCTTCACCCTACACTGCAATAGTGGCTGCATTTCAAAAACTACTTCATTGGCTGTGAAACAGTCTGGGACGACCTGTGCTTGTGAAAGTTTCTATATAGAGTCAGGGAGTTATTACCGCACAGAAGAAGGCCACTCAGCCCATCAAGCTGGCTCTCTTCAGAGCGATGCAGCCAGTCCCATCCCCTGCTCTATCACCGTCATCGTTATCTAAGTGCCATGCTGAGTATAGCAGGCGACCATGGTCTTCCAGGCTTTCTGATCATTGCAACAGTGGATGACCTGGTTGTTGGAGTTCTGGTTAACCCAGTCTTTAATGTTGCCTAGCTGCTTCCTTCACTGTTGGTCTCTACCTCTTCTTCCGTTAACTCTTCCAGTGGTAATTAGGCACTCCAACCCTTCTGCACGGATAACATGCCCGAAGAGCTCCATTTGCCTTCTTGTTATATTATTTAAGAGTTCGCTTGCTCTTCTGGCTTTATTCAATATTTCTTCATTAGTTCTGTTCTCCACCCAGCTTACCCTTAGGATCCTTCTTAAGCATCACATTTCAAAGCTGTTAATTTTCTTTCCTTCCTCTTTCCCAATGGGCTTCACATCCATAATTCATTACTGACCAGATATAACATTTCAGCACATGGATTCCAGCCCTGGAGCCAGTCAAGTTTACTTCCCTCAATTTACTTTTGAAATCATTGATTTCCAGGTTTCCACCGCCATCCTCTGCAGCAAGTTCACAGTCATTACCACGAGCTGCATAAAAGAGTTGCTCCTCACATTTCCCCTGCGTTTCACGCCCAAATGTTTCCCCCCAAGTAACTTGTACCATCAATTCATGGGAACAGTTTTCTATCGTATACCTTGTCTAAATCTGCCATTATCTTGTATATAAATGCAAGTTCTTTCTATCGTAAGAACTATCTCATTCACACCATTATTACATCTCTTTTTGTGATCTTCTGCTCTTCACTAAGCCTGTGAAGAAACATACTGTCTGAAGATATCGTTGTTACTTTTGCTTTCATTACCATTTTGATTTCTCCATTCTGCCCATTTCGGGCAAGAGTGATTCTCCCTACAGGAGTGTCAATTCTGACTGAAAGTAGGGTGATTCCGTTGGTCAAGCTCAGAGCTACACTGAATCACCCTTTATTCTTTTCATGTGCTATATCCATTTTGCACTGCCTTGTTTATCACTGCATCCACCATGGCATCTTATATTTAAACTAAAGTGTTGGCTTTTCAGTGTCTTCATTCAGCCTGCCTGCTTGTGACTTTGATGGTGCACAAAAGTCTACTTTCTATATGAGCCTCAAGTCCCTTTGGTAAAGAAAACCTGAGCTCAAATTGTGTTCTTATGTATCCAGCATGCAGTACAATCCCACTTGGACTCCAAACTCACTTTCTCTTTTCAAGGCGATGACATATTAATTTAAAAGTCTCACCCCAGCCTTGGTATCTTGCAATGAAGTGCAACCCTTCACAGATTCACCTCATTACTGGTGTTAGCAATTTCCTTCATTCTAATTGGATCTGCTTCATATTCTGAAATTTGCTCACTTACCTCCAAATGTCATTTCTCAGATTACGTGGAGAATTACGAAGGTTTGGATTATGACTTCTCTGCTGTTCTTATGCTGTGTGGAGCTCAGACCCATGTTTGGAATCACTCCAGTCCTCTGACAGGGTTACCTTCTGGACATGATAGAGTTGGTAGTTTCAGCTGATTCATTCCTGTGGCATTTGCACCAATTCCTTCTAACACCTTGTAATCTTCACAGGGAGTGGAGGGATTCCATCTGTTTTCAGTTTCAATCCAATTTCATTGCATTGGTTACAGTACTCGATAATTTTTAAACAGTTACATTCATTACTCTTGATAAGGCTACATGACCTTACAGTTTTTTGTTATTATGTCATGCCAGGCATGGTGGTGCAGTGGTTTCAATGCTGGACTAGAAACCCAGTGGTCATAAATTCATGGCAAATTGTTTAATTGAAGTCAATATATCTGGTTACTTGTGAGCTCATAGTGAGAGCAAATAGACCAACACAGCTGTTGGATTGTACAAAGTCCACAACTGGTTTACCAATGTTGCTCAGGGAAGGGAATGTACCCCTCGGACTCAATCTAACTCCAGTCGCACACCACGTGGTTGATGCCTAATGCCCTCTGAAGTGGCCTGGAAAGCCATTTAGTTGCCCTGCCAGTATCACCCATATCCTGAGAACATATTCTGAAAGGAACCTTAACTATGAGCCAAATTTGCCATTTGAATAAACTATATAGTAAAATCCGTTGGAACAACGTCTTTTTCAACGTCTTGAATCTCAATATAAACAGGCAGGATGTAAACCTTTTCTATCCCATTGATGTCAGACTGGCAATGGTAAATTGGTTTGGCCATTCTTAATTGGATTTCTAATGAGCATTAGTGACCAAGAAAAGAACTGTACTTAATTTGATAAAAGCAAAAAACTGCAGATGCTGGAAATCCAAAACAAAAGCAAAAATAAAAATACCTGGAAAAACTCAGCAGGTCTGACAGCATCTGCAGAGAGGAACACAGTTAACGTTTCAAGTCCCTATGACTCTTCAACAGAACTAAGGAAAAATAGAAGAGAGGTGAAATATAAGCTGGTTTAATGTGGGGGGTGAGGGGTGGGACAGGTAGAGCTGGTTAGAGGGCCAGTGATAGGTGGAGATTGCAAAAAGATGTCATAGACAAAAGGACAAAGAGGTGTTGACAGTGGTGATATTATCTAAGAAATGTGCTAATAGGTGATATTAAGCGTGGAAAGCAGGACGAGCAAGGTACAGATAGCCCTAGTGGAGGTGGGGTGGGGTGAAGGGAAGGGAAGGGATCAAAATAGGCTAAAAGGTAGAGATAAAACAATGGTTGGAAATAACATTTAAAAATAATGGAAATAGGTGGGAAAAGAAAAATCTATATAAATTATTGGAAAAGGGGGGATCGGAAATGGGGTGGGGATGGAGGAGAGAGTTCATGATCTAAAATTGTTGAACTCAATATTCAGTCCTGAAAGCTGTAAAGTACCTAGTCAGAAGATGAGGTGCTGTTCCTCCAGTTTGCGTTGAGCTTCACTGGAACATTGCAGCAAGCCAAGGACAGACATGTGGGCATGACTTCATTTTAAGAAAAGCCACCAGCAGAGCTGGTCTCGGAAGTGGACAGTTCAAACTGAGGCAGTGAGAACAGAATTGAAGCACATTGACCAGGTAATACGCAGGTAATACTGAACTACATTTAGACTGTGCTATACCTGACATGGGAGTGATAAGCATTTGCATCATACCAAAAGCATTCCATTCTCTTAACACTGGCATTCACATAAGCAGAAAATTCATTTTAGACTGCAGAGAAATAAGGACATTGGGGGGAAAATATTTCCAGTTAAGGAGTTTAAAAGTGCACAGATCCTGAATATACTGCCTGAATGATTGGTCAAAGCAGATTCAATGGTGATATTCAAAATAGAATTGTATAAATACTTGAAAGAAAATAATTTACAGGACTTTGGGAAAAGGGGAGGAGAATGCAGTTAAGGTCTCATTAGAAGCTGTAAAGCCATATAAAAGTAAAAAGTATTTATATTGTACACCCATCAATCTTCCACATAAATACAGTCAGTAAGTATTGTAAGAAAACGAAAGATAGTATTGAGGAGAAAACTGTTGAAGAGGGAAGAAGCTGGTCATTATGATTTGCAAATTATTCTAAATGCTTACAGCATTATCTTTTTGCTTAACTTATGTTTCTTCCACAAAGAAAAAACAATGATAGTTCATGCAAATATTTAAACAGGTTTTGGATAGACTGTGGTGATGTTCCAAACAAAAGGTCTGATTTAAATACACATATAAGCAGAGAATACTTTGGTAACAACAAGTGCTGTTACAGGAAAAGAAGGGAAGATGAAAACTTGTTTGCTTCTTAAGTTTTATATATTTCAAAACATCTACTATAAAATCCTAACCCTGAAGCAATGGACATAAAACAAATCAATGGCTGCTTTTCCATTTAACATGATATGAGATAATCGTAAACTTACACAGGGCAGAACTAGGTCATTTGGCCAATTCCTCCTATGCCAATTCTTTGGTAGAGGGAGGGACCATTTAACCTGCAGTATTTTTTATTGAAATAAGAGCTGACACAGCCTTGCACGGTCTCTGAATTCCCAAACATTGTAAATGTAGATTTGCTAATTTGCATGTTCAGTTGCAATTGGATCAAACTTCATAGTTGTTATTAATTTGGGACGATAAGTGTCAAGTAACTTACAAACTATATGGGTCCGAGGAAGTGACCATCTCCAACAAGACAGTGTCTAACCGCCTCCCCGTGACATTCCATGGCATTATTATTGCCAAATCCTCCACCATCAACACCCTGGAGGTCACCATTGATTAGAAACTTAACTAAACCAGCCATGTAAGTAATAAAAACAGAAATAGTTAGCAGGTCAGGCAGCAAATGTGGAGAGAGAAACAGAGTTAACATCTCAAAACAGCCATTTAAGTGCCATGGATAATAGTACTGGTCAGAAGTTGGATATTCTGATGTACGGGGATTATCACCTGACTCCCTAAAGCCTCTCCAAGGCACAAGGTACTCTCCAATTCCTTGGTTGGGTGCAGCATCATCTGAGAAAAAGCAGTACATGGACTCCATGGGTTGAATGGTCTCCTTCTCTGCTGTAGCAACTCTATGACTTGGTTGGAATCCGCTCCACTGGCTTAAATGTCTACTCCCTCTGCCATCTTTGTACAGTGGCTGGAGTGTGTACCATCTACCGGGGGCGCTGCAATAATTCCCAAGGCATGTTCAACAATATCTCCCAAACCCATGACTTCCGCCACCCAGTAGGGAAAGGGCAGCAGGCGCATAGGAACACCATCAGCTCAGAGTTCCTCTCCAGGTGACACACATCCTGCTGAATCGCACATATACTGTTCCATCATCATCACTGGGTCAAACTCCTAGAAATCCTTTTCTAATAGCACTTTGGGGGCACCGGCAAGAACAAGGCCCACTACCACCTTCTCAAGTTCAACTCAGGATGGGCAATAAACGTTGACCTTATTAATGATGCCCATGTCACTAAAATGAATAAAACTTCTGAGAGGCAACAGTGACAAATCAGATGCAAATGTGATAGAAATTTTCATATAAACAGAGGTTACAACTAAAAACTTAATATCCTTAAAGATGAGGGTTATCAGTAATGAAGTGAACAAAAAGGGAGAGAGACAAAAAACAGGTTACTATTGGCCAGTTAGCTTAACATCCATCATTGGGAAAATGTTAGAGTCTATAATGAAGGATGTAATAGCAGGGCATTTAGAAATGCATAATATAATCAAGCAGAGTCAGCATGGCTTCATGAAGGGGAAATCATGCCTGACAAATTTATTAGAATTCTTTGAGGAGTTAACAAGCAGGATAGATAAAGGGGAACCAGTGGATGTAATATATTTGGATTTCCAAAAGGCATTCAATAAGGTACCATACATTAGGCTACTTAATAAGATAAGAGCCCATGGTGTTGGGGGTAGTATAGCGGATTGGCTAACTAATAGAAGATAGAGAGTTGAGATAAGGGGGGCATTTTCAGGGTGGCAACTTGTAACTAGTGGAGTGCCACAGGGATCAGTGCTGGGGCCACAATTGTTTACAATATATATTAATGACTTGAATGAGAGAAATGAATGTACTATCGACAAGTTTGCGAATGACAGAAAAATAGGTGGGAAGGCTGGTGGTGATGATGACACAATGGGCGGGATTTCCCACACCCGCTGCCAGGATCTTCCGGTCCCGCCGCAAGTCAATGGACTTCTGGTTGGGGCCACCACCTCGCCCGCGGCGGGTCCCACCCACGATGGGGCAAGAAAATCCAGGCCAAAGAGTCTGCAGAGGGATATAGACAGGTTAAGTGAGTGGGCAAAAACTTGGCAAATGGAATATAATGTGGGAATATGCGAGGTTATGCACTTTGGCAGGAAGAATAGAGGAGCTGAATATTATTTAAATGGAGAAAGACTGCAGAAAGCTGCAGCACAGAGGGATTTGGGGGACCTCGTGCATGAATCCCAAAAAGGCAAATGGAATGTTGGCCTTTATTTCAAAAGGAGTGGAGCATAAAAATAGGGAAGTCTTGCTAGAACCAAACAAAGCACTAGTCAAAGCACTGGTTAGGCCACACCTAGAATACTGTGAACAATTTTGGTCCCCTTATCTATGGAAAGATATACTGGCCTCGGAGGCAGTCCAGAGAAGGTTCACTAGGTTGGTCCCAGGGATGGAGGGATTTTTTAATGAGGAGAGGTTGAGTAAGTTGGGCCTGTAATCATTGGAGTTCAGAAGAATGAGAAGCGACCTTATTGAAACATATAAGATTCTTAGGTGGCTTGACAGAGTAGATTTTGATAGGTTGTTTCCCCTAGTGGGAGAGTCTAAGATCACAGGGCATAATCTCAGAGTAAGGGGGCGCCCATTTAAAACAGAGATGAGGAGGAGTTTCTTCTGTCAGAGGGTAGTGAATCTGTGGAATTCTTTACCGCAGGGAGCTGTAGAGGCTGGGTCGTTAAGTATATTCAAGGCTGAGATAGACAGATTTTTAATCAGTGAGGGAATCAAGGGTTATGGGGAATAGTCAGGAAAGTGGAGCTGAGGGTTATCAGGTCAGCCATGATCTCACTGAATGGTGGAGGAGACTCAATGGGCCGAATGGCCTAATTCTGCTCCTACATCTTATGGGTCTTATGATTCCACTTTTGACATCCATTGTCAGCATCAAGGGATTAATTGAGTAAATTAAAGTTCTTTTTCTTGCTGCAGCAACAGAGGGACCGATTCTGATACCCACATTCTCTTTGATGTCACAATGTATACCACACACTCAATGAATGCTATATTAATACATCAAGCTAACATAATTCTTCCAATGTTAACTGAAAATACAACATTATGAAACACACAATAGGGAATTATAATACCAAAAAATGTTGACACAATTTGTTTGGAATCAAATAGCGAACACATATTTGTGTATAAGGCTTCCCTAAAAATTTCCAAGCAACAGCATAAATTCCGATTTTATCACGATCAGCCTGCCCCTATTCCCGGTCGGAGGTTCACGCCCTGCTGTCTTTTTGAGATGGATTAAAGCCGAAGGCCATTTTGAGTTTTAAGCATACCAGAATCCACTTTGAGCCTTGGTTAACGCTTCGAGTCCATATGACTCTTCTTCAGAGCTCTGAAGAAGGGTCAGGTCGATTCGAAATGTTGGGCAGAATTTCGCCCATGTCGGGTGGGCTGAGTGGATGGGCAGGGGTAGTCGGGAAGCCGACCGCCAACTGCTGCCCGCGATCGGGGCCAGACCGCCTGTGGGGGCGGGACGGAGTGCGAGCGGGGCGAGGGTGAACTTCGCACAGAGCTGCCTCAGGGAGATGAAGAGTTATAAAAAAAAAATAAAGAAAATAAAAATGTCACGAAGCATGTCCCCTCATGTGACTCTGTCACACGAGCAGGGACATGTTACTACTTAGGCTTTAAAATCTTTACTTTAGTTTTATTTGCTTTCGGAAACCTCATCCCGCCTGTGGATGAGTTTTGCTAAAAAGTGCAAAGGCCTCTTGGCCTTTACACCTCCCTGCCCACTGTAAGGTTGGACAGGTACTGAAAAATTAAATTGATTGAATTTAATTGATAATTTAATGGCCTTTTAATTGTCGGCGGGTGTGCTGCCAACTCCGGCATGCGCCCGCCGAATGAAACACGTGACTGCGCGTTGACGTCGGGACACTTGCCCAATGTCAACACGTGTCATTTTACGCTTGAATGGGTCAGGAGCACACCTGCCTGCTGAGTTAAAATTTTGCCCATTAACTCTGTTTCTCTTTCCACACCTGTTGAGTTTTTCCAGCATTTTCTGTTTTTATTTCAAAATTCCAGCATCTGTAGTATTTTGCTTTTACCGCTTTGAGTCTTGTTTTATCATGACAAAATTCCAAATTTTTTTTAAAATCGGGCTGGGCTGCAAGGGCATCTTCTTACGTGCAGCCCCCCAAGTCAAAGAATACCCCTTCTAACCTGTGACGAATACCACCAAATCTGATTTCAGAGAATAGCACCAAATCTGATTTCAGAGAATAACACCAGATCTGATTTCAGAGAATGCCACCGAATCTGATTTCAGAGAATATCACCAAATCTGATTTCAGAGATTACCACCAAATCTGATTTCAGAGAATACCACCAAATCTGACTTCAGAGAATACCACCGAATCTGATTTCAGAGAATATCACCAAATCTGATTTCAGAGAATACCACCAAATCTGATTTCAGAGAATACCACCGAATCTGATTTCAAAGAATGCCACCGAATCTGATTTCAGAGAATACCACCGAATCTGATTTCAGAGAATACCACCGAATCTGATTTCAGAGAATACCACTGAATCTGATTTCAGAGAATACCACCGAATCTGATTTCAGCGAATATCACTGAATCTGATTTCAGAGAATACCACCAAATCTGATTTCTGAGAATATCACTGAATCTGATTTCAGAGAATGCCAGTGAATCTTATTTCAGAGAATATCACCAAATCTTATTTCTGAGAATACAAGTTCAGAAAATGATCAAATGAGCTAAAAAATTAATCTTTTTTATTTCTGGCAGAGAAAAATACGTGGAATACAATACCCACTCAATCATACTAGAGGAATTATCATCAATGATTTATCAGTATGTAGATTAAGAGATTAAAAATAGAGATTTGCAGAAATGCACTAAAAGTAGCCAGAGGACCAAGTATTATTAATAACTCACAGATATGAAGAAAAAAAACCAACCACTGATACATTTGTCTCAAACTTAAATGTAGGCAGTTAAGGATGTCTTTCTGCATTAATGAGTTTCAATATATATTTTTAACATTCCCTATCACTGTCCTCTGTGTGATATTTTGAAATAGCTTTTTTGTGCCTTCACCACCTTGATGTGGTGGAGAGGCTTGTGTGCTCTGACCATCCTTGGAGCAATGTCATTGGGAGCTTCGTCGTGAGCTCCTTGCTCCTGGTAGGGCCACCCATGGGAGGTGCCAGACAAAGTACAGTCCACAAAAGTCCTCAACGGCAAAACAGGCAAGGGAATACTGTGCGTCTCACCGGCTGCAAAAGTGGTAGAAGGCTGCAGAGGCAAGGCGGTCCCGGCCATTGTGGTCCGACATGTCACCAAAATCTGACCATCAACCCGTCAAGATCGAGTGGACAATGACAGTGGCCCAATATCCCCACGTTAAACAAAGTCACGCGCAGTCTTCCACGAGGGTCCATTTACCAAGTCCTGTGGAATGGGTGACAGAGACAAGGCTGTAAAGCTTGGAGTCCCTAGTCAAGAATCTGCACACAGGCAACAGATGCAAGAAGGTGGTTGGACACCTGAGCTGGGACAGAGGTGTCCTTGTGCAGCAGCACTTGCGAATGAGCAGGCTTCCTCAGGATACCCTCTGTTGATCCCAAATGAGGAGAGGCTAGAGAAGGTGCCCTAAAAATAGGCTGTCCTACTTTCTCCTGACTAGGGAACCATGCCCTGTGGGATCACCATCCTTCTGACCAGAGAAAGGAAACTTCAAATTTTGGCAACCTGGAATGTTGGAACACACATGGATAACCTCAAGAGCGACCGTCCGGGAAGAAGAGCTGCAATCGTATCACGTGAGCTATTGAGACCCAAATTGACATCACCACCCTCAGTGAGACCCACCTTCCTGGGGAAGGGGCAGCTGAAGGAACAAGCAGGAGGATACATCTTCTACTGGAAAGGAAAGACTGACAGTGACCCTGGTGTCCACAGAGTCGGTTTTGGCATCTGAAATAGGATCTTGGACACACTGCCAAAACTCCCCAGTTGTGTAAGTGAAAGACTCGTGGCACCTCGCCAACAGCTCAGCTGTAAGCAATATGCCACCATCATCAGCGCTTATGCCCCGAGCCTTGGCTCCGCTAAAGATGGAAAGAAAAGCTCTATTCTGACCTTGATAAAGTCCTCAGTGCCATCCCAAAAAAGGCAAAATTATCCTTTCAGGGGACGTTAATGACAGGGTTGGCTGTGACACCAATGTCTGGAGCAGAACCATTGGGAAAACTGGATGGGACAAGGCAATGCAAACGGCATCCTCCAGCTGCCAAAATAAACTGAGCTGAGCATGGCCTCATTATAACGGAGGCGTCCTAGGCACTGGCATCTCCTGGATCGGTCAGTATCTAAGTGATGTCTGCATCACTCAATCCATGCAGTGGACTGATGCCTGCTGGACAGGTCATTAACTTGTCTGATTGGTGACATCACAAGGCCCAAAAGTCCAAGGGGAAGAAGATTGATGTGTTGACCCTGAAGCAACCTGACCAAACGAAAATACGAATTAGGAGCTGGAGTAGGCCACTCAGCCCCTTGAACCTGTCTGTCATTCAATGAGATCATAGCTGATCTGATTGTAACCTCCCTCAACTCCACATTCCCACCTATCCCTGATAACCTTTCAGCCCCTTATCAAGAATCTAACCCGCTCTGCCTTAAAAAGATTCAGAGACTGCTAGATTAATACTTGGAATGGTCGGGTTGTCTTATGAGGAAAGATTGGACAGGCGAGGCTGCAGCTTAGAAGAGTAAAAGGAGACTTGATTGAAATATATAAGATCCTGAGGGGTCTTGACAGAGTGGAACCATTTCCCCTGCCAGGTCCTGTTTTCTCAACTCTCAAATGGCCAATGTTCCTGGGGAAGGCAAAGAAAACCCTTCAAAGACACTCTGACGCTCTCCTTGAAGCGTGGTAGCATTGGCATTTAAAATCGGGTGGAGCTTGCTACCAATCGTTCAGAATGGCGAGACTTTGTCCGTCAGGCTGCATCACATTTCGAGTCACAAGGCCTTAATGATGAGGTAGAGCAGCAGCAGAGAAGGAAAGAAAAGGAAGCAAATCCTGCACTCTGGATCCCACAATAGAGAAGGGTGACCTAAGTTTAGGAAACCAGGGTGTGGAAACGGTTTGGGTAGAGGTGAGAAATGGTAAAGGCAAGAAGTCACTTGTGGGAGTTAAGTACAGGCCCCCTAACAGTAACCACAGGGTAGGGCTGAGCCTAAAGAAAGAATAATTGGATCTTGTCAGAAAGGCATGGCAATAACCATGGGAGATTTTAATTTACATATAGACTGGAAAAATCAGATGACAATGATAGCCTAGATGAGGAGTACTTTGAATGTTTTCAGGATACATTCTTGGAACAGCATGTTCTGGAGCTAACCAGAGAGCAGGCTACACTAGACCTGGTAATGTGCAATGAGATGAGAGTAATTAATGATCTCATAGTGAAGGTGCTCTAGGTAGCAGCAAGCATAATCAGTTTGAGGGAGAGAGGAGTGGATCTGAGACTAAGTTTTTAAACTTAAATAAGAGCGAATATGGGGGCATGAAAAATGAGCTGGTGAAAGTGAATTGGAAAATTAGGTTAAGGGGTAGGTCAATAGAGATCCAATGGCGAATATTTAAGGATATATTTCAGAATGCACAGCATAGATACATTCCAATGAGTAAGAATAAGTCCAGGGGACTGACATACCATCCATGATTAACTAGAAAGGTTAAAGATAGTATCAAAGTTAAAGAAAAAGCATATAATTGTGAAAATATAGGTAGAAGGCCAAAAGATTGGGCAGAATATAAGAAACAGAAAAGACTAATAAGGAGGGAAAAATTAGAGTATGAGAGAAAGCTAGCCAGAAATATAAAAACAGATAGTAAGGGGAGAATTTTCTCCCCATTGGGGGAGAAGCTTGCACAGGCAGGCGTGCAGCCAATCACCGCCCGTGATCAGCCGCGTGCCACCATTTTAGGTGGGCGGGCCAATTAAGGCCCTCCCAGCGTGACGCACACCCGAAAGCGCTTGAGCACTCCCTGTTGTAGGCGGTGGGGGGGGGGGAAGTAGGCTGAGTTGGGGCCAGCATTCCTTCGCGTTTATGCTTGGAAGAGCGCAGAAATCTCCCTGAGGCAGCTCAGTGCCTCAGGGAGACCAGATTGATTTTTTTTAAATTTGAATAAAGAAAGGAAAAAAATTTTAAGGTATGTCCCCTCAAGGAACAGTGTCACAGGAGCTGGGACACTTCTATGAATCTTATTTAAAATTTTTATTGAAGTGTAAAAACCCTCATGAAACCTCATCCCGCCCATGGATGAGGTTCCATGATAAAAGTGAAGGCCGCCTGGGGTCTTTGCCTGCCCCCCCCACCAACCTGCCAACCTTAAGGTTGGAAGGGCAGCTATATTAATTATTTACATTGATATTTAAATGGGCTTAATAGGCCTTTGACAGTTCGGCGGGCGCACAGCCGACTTTGGTACGCGTCCACCAAACTAGAGATTTGAATGATGCGCGGTGACCTCAGGATGCACTCCCAACATCACCGCGCGTCATTTTACGCTTTGACAAGCAGGGCCCCTCCCCGCTCACCGACCCGAAGATTCTGGCCGAAGAGCTTTCATAAATATTTACAAACGAAAAGAGTTAACAAAGTGAGCGTTGGTCCTATTGAAAGTGAGCCTGGAGAATTGATAATGGAAAACAAGGAGGTGGCAGATGAATTGAGCAGGTATTTTGCCTCAGTTTTCACCATAGGGGGTACAAGTAACATCCCAGAAGCAGCTATAAACCAGGAAATGGAAGCGGGGAAGGGAAGTCAGGAAAATTACAGTCACCAGAGAAGTGGCACTGAGTAAATTGTTCAGGCTGCGGGCTGACAAGTGCTCAGGTCCTGATGGACTTCATCCTTTATCGTTAAAAGAAGTGGCTAGAGTGATAGTTGATGCATTGGTTTTAATTTTCCAAAATTTCCTAGGTTCGGGGAAGGTTCTATTAGATTGGAAAATTGCAAATATAACTCCTTTATCCAAAAAGGAAGGGAGACAGAGAGCAGGAACCTATAGGCCAGTTAGCTTATCATGGGGAACATGTTAGAAGCTACTATTAAAGTTATAGCAGGGCACTTGGATAAGCTCAAGGTCATCAGGCAGAGTCAACATGGTTTTGTGAAAGGGAAATGGTGTTTAACCAACTTACTGGAGTTCTTTGAGAAAGTAACATGTGCTGTGGATGAAGGGGAACAGGTGGATGTACTGTACTTAGATTTCCAGAAGACATTTGATGAAGTGCCACATCAAAAGTTATTGCGGAAAACAAAAACTCATGATATAGGGGGTAACACAGTGGCACGGATTAAAGATTGGCTGGCTAACAGAAAGCTGGGAGTTGGCATAAATGGGTTTTTTTTCAGGTTGGCAAGATGTAACGAGTGGTGTGCCACAGGGATCAGTGCTGGGACCCCAACTGTTTACAATTTATATCAATGACTTGGATAAAGGGATTGGAGGGACAGTCGCCAAATTGTTGATGACACAAAGAAAGGCAGGAAAGTAAGTCATGAAGAGGACTCAAGGAGGCTACAAACAGATATGGATAGGTTAAGTGAGTGGACAAAGATCTGGCAGATGGAGTTTATTTGTGGGAAAATGTGAAATTGTCCATCTTGGCAAGAAGAATGAAAGAGAAACACATTGGGCGGAATTTTCCATGCCCGCTGGTGGC
Source organism: Carcharodon carcharias (assembly GCF_017639515.1). Taxonomy (NCBI): domain Eukaryota; kingdom Metazoa; phylum Chordata; class Chondrichthyes; order Lamniformes; family Lamnidae; genus Carcharodon; species Carcharodon carcharias. Next base: position 12,128,962 of record NC_054473.1, read on the forward strand.
GGGCATGATAGGTGGCATGAGCGGACAATATGGCATGATCGGTTTCACAACGGCAGGAAGGCAGGTCGCGATTGTCCGCTCAGCCCGCTGATGGCGCGTTGCCTTTCCTGCCATCGGTCATTGGGAGCCTCATTGTAATACATCAGCATATCGTTATCAGGCCAGCCCACCAGGTTCTTGCACCCCCGTTGGATCGTCCATCCACTTTGGTGGGAAAGCAACGCCGATGTGTTTCACAACAGCACAGAGGCAGCGTGCGCTTGGTGGCCTGCACTTTGGGTGAACTGGAGGTGGGTGCACAGCAACGATCTGCAGAGCTCGCCAGGGCCACCTGTTGCTTTGCAGGCTTCAGGGGCACGCCGGGGGGTCGGGTTTAAGTGCCACCCTGCCCGACTGGTGATGGGGGGTGATCAAGGGGCAAGTGCAGCCCTGCCTCTGAGATGAATTTTGAGGGTGAGGGAGAGCAGGGTGGCAAATGCATCCTTGCCATGGAGGCAACTGGTGGCAGGGGGGGTGGTGTTGGGCAAAGGCAGCCCTACCAATGAATAGAGCGCACAAGCATTCGGGATGGGAGGGTAGGGTGGACGAGGGAAGTGTCCATGCATTCGGAAAACCTGTAGATAGTGACCATTCCTCTGCAACTGAGACAGTTCAGATGCAGCCACATTGATATGATTGGGGTCAGGTTCCTAGCATATCTGACCACTCAAGAAATGCAGAGATATCAAATTGCCACCAAGTTCTCCAGAGGCCCCCCCCCCACCCCGGCATAGACTGCAAAGTCATGAGCACTTTAGTGGACTGCAGAGCAGTTGGTCTACACACGTTGCACAATCTCCCAGCTAAAGCTGGACATGGAGCAGTCAATGCTGGAAGTGTTCACAGCATCCAGGTTTGGACCAGTCTCCCCCATGGTTCATTAGTGTGCAGCCATGTAGTGCACTAACCTCTGGCTACCCAAGTGGTGGCCAGCACTCTCCGGGAAGTGTTAAGGAGCCACCACACTTAACCAGGACAGGTTCTTAGTACACCCATGCTAACCACGTGTCTCTCTTTCATCCTACAGGAGGAGTACTTCAGGATCATGGAGCCTGATGAAGTAGCTGTATGCCTGATGGCTTACAAAGTGCAAAGAAGATGGAGGAGAGAGCGCACGAGGCTCCTGGCTGCGCGGAGGCAAGAGCAGCAACCTCTGGATGAAGGGGCGGCTGGGAATCGCACACACGCTGCCCAAGAGTCACAGTGAGCCATCGATGTTTGGCACCTAGAGACACCCAGGGTCTAAAGACGCCGCCTTTCATTCCTGCAGATGACCGAGAACTATTGTCGCCGAAGACTGCGCATGTCTAGGGAACTGGTCGCTAACATCTGCCAGCTGCTGCAGGATTTGGTGCCATGAGGACATGGAGGGCATCCACTGCCAGTGGCTGTGAAAGTGACCACGATACTCAATTTCTGTGCCAGTGGCTCCTTTCAGAGATCCACAGGTGACCTCTGTGGGATCTCTCAAGTCTCCACCCACAAATGCATCCATGAGGTCACGGATGCAATCTTCACGAGGGCACACAACTTTCCATATTTTGCCCGGGGCCAGGACAGACAGGATGCAAGGGCGATTGGATTCACCCAAATCTCGGGATTCCCATAGGTGCAGGGGTGCGATTGACTGCACTCATGTGGCGCTCAGGTTTCCGTCGCTACATATGGTGGACTATATCAACCACAAGGGATTCCACTCACTGAATGTGCAGCTGCTGTGCAACCACCACAAATGCATCCTGCAGGTGTGCACATGGTTTCCAGGGAGTGTGCACGGCTCCTACATCCTCAGTCGGTCACAGATCCCTGGAGTCTTCCAGGATCCACAGAGGCTGCAGGGATGGCTCCTCGGGGACAAGGGCTACCCACAGATGTCATGGCTGATGACACCCGTGCAGCAGCCTCAGACTGCAGCAGAGCGAGGCTATAATGAGGCTCATGCTGCAACGCGCAACTTGGTTGAGCAGACCATCGGGATGCTGAAGATGAGGTTCCGGTGCCTGGACCGGTCTAGTGGAGCCCTGCAATACAGTCCGCAGAGGGTGTCACACATCGTCGTCGCCTGCTGTGCCCTTTACAACCTGGCGCTCCAATGGGGAGAGGAGCTGGCTGAGGAGGAGATAGAGGAGCTGGAGGTCTCCTTGGATGAGGAGGATACTGATGGAGATGAGGGTGAGGAGGTCATCGAAGGCGACAATGATGGGGATGAGGCCCTCGCACTGGCTAGACGAGGCAGGCACATTCGGGAGGCCCTCATAGCTACCGGATTTGTGGAGGATGATGATGACATGCAGTGAGGTGACCCCATAGACTCTCAAATTGCAGTTGTGAATGTTTAATTCCAGTCTGGATTAGGCAATGCGAATACCCTCTGTGTGAATGCTCCTGTCATGGAGATGCAGGGGAGGCCCTAATAACATGCATTGAGGACACGCCATAAATCTTCACACAGCCTCTGAGAACGTCTGACTCCTGTCTGGCTGAGTGCAGCTCGCTTGGTCTCCGTGATCAGGGTCATATCATAGGGACTCAGCCATGAAACTTTAGATGCTTTATCCGCTTTTAGCACCTCAGCCCTTCAGGAGCACAGTGTCACTGGTCACAGATGCTGAAGAGATGGGGGCCAGCCCCACCTTAAAGGTGCTGAGAGCACACAGAGAGAATGAGAGAACTCTGTGGTGCCTGCCCACTACATTCTGGCAGCAATGACCAGCACCATCGAGGTGCAGGCATCAGTAATGTGTCCAGGAAGTGTAAGGCTGGACCATCACTGTGGTCTGAAGGCTGCACAAACACAGGGAAGAGGCCCTGGACTGAGACACCTGTCTTTATCTTGTGCAGAAAGGTTTCACATCTGAGTGACACAAACACTGCTCATCAGAACAAGGAGCCATAGGCAGGGAGACATTCTTCGGAGTTTATTGATAATAGTGAACTTTATGTACAAGTGATTAACACCCATGCCCGGCTGTGCAACTAATTCTTCTTAACCTTCCTAACCCTGCCGCTACGTCTTGTTGCTCCCCGGACATCCACAGTGGAGGTGGAGGCAGCCTGCTGACTGCGACGCCCTGTCTGTAATGATCTTGGCGAGCGTCCTCTGGAGGGATGAGACCTGCAGGGCCCCGGCCTGCTTTCAGGCTCCTGCTGTGTGGCAGTGGCACCCTCCCCGACCTGTGGAGCTGGAGCTGCTGAGGTCACAGGAAGAGGGGATTCAGATTGGCCAGATGCTCTCGGAGTCACCTGGATGGATGGGCCCGGTGTGTGCACCTGCTGATCCTCCTCCCTTTGGGTGCCTAGGGGCCCCAGACTGACCTCTTGAGGAGCAAGGAGTGGGATAGAACTGCCTGTCACTCATCTCCCATACAACTGTTGGAAGCCAACTATGGTGGTCAGTGATGGAGTTCAGCCCATGCAGCAGTGCAGGAGCAACACCCTGGACCAAGGTCTCCATGGCAGCTGCCATCCTACCAGTGTTGACCTCAGTGCATTGGCATGCTGACGCTTTCACCTCAGTCTGAAGGCAGAATTACTCCTCCATCATCCCTTGCAACCTGAGGAGTGCCGTGGACATCCCTTCCTGATGTTCCCGAGCTTGCCTTTGCAGCATCACCAACTGTGACTTGACTGAGTCAAAAGGCTCATCATCTGACTTGGACTTAGTAACATTCTGGCCTCCAGCAGTCCTCTGAGTGTCGGACACCTAGGAAGCCCCTGCCGCCGCCTGCTGTGGATCAGACGGTGCGATGTGCTCACCAGCTTGTGATCCCGGGGCTATTCTAAAGCTAGGTCCCACCGAGGTGTGTGTCTCTGCGCCGGTGGAGGGTGTGGGTGAGAGCTGTGACGAGACTTCAGAGAGGGTGCCTCCAGATTCCTCTTCAGAGGTTTCTTCGGAGCTTGAATGGAGACCCTGGGTCATGGACTCTGGCAGCTGTTTGGCAGATGTGCCTGCGGAAGCAAGGGGAGATAATTAGTGCCTGGCAGTGGCCTGTGAAAGAGGACACATCACTCACAGCATGGCTGTCTGATGGATGTTGCGCTGCTGGATCCTCACTTGATAGAGCAGCGCCGAACTCACCATCAGCACAGGACCGGTCCTGGTCATCGCCGGCCAGCTGGATGGCTCTGTTTTCAAAGTCCGTGAGGACATTGATTTTGGGCATCCCTCCACCGGTCTGTGACCTCTCTCACTCTTGTGCACCAGCTTTCTGCATGGATATAGATGCAGAAAGTGTAAGCAGGATGCATGCCAGGCCAGATGATAAGTATCCTTACCTGCGTGGTCCCATGGACGGGATGAGAACAATGAAGGTGAGTGTGAGAGAGTGAATGGTGATGCCCCTTGAGCCGGCAGTGAGTGTGGGCCCTGTGGATCACACATGGGTTTGTGAGTGCGTGAGTTGAGTGATGAGATGAGTGACTTACCCTGGCGGAACGGAGGAGATCATTCATCCTTTTGCAGCACTGGGTGGCTGTCCTCTTTTTCAGGGCGTTGGCGCCGACCACCGCTGCCAATGTCTCCCAAGCCGAGTTAGTGCTGTTGCTGCCCATCCTGCAGCCAGAGCTAGGTTAGAGGGCAGGCTGGTGGGCCTCCACGGCATCCAAATGTTGCTCGAGAGACACGTCGCTGAACCCGGGGGCTGCAATCTTCTTCAGTTTCAGGGCCATGTTGTCCGTGCAGCAGTGGTGAGCTAGAAGCACTGAGATGCGTTCTTGCGGCTGGACTTTAAACGCGGTGCCCGGGGTCTTACAGCAGCGGAGTGATGGCAGGCGGGTGAATGAGAGCCCACCTGCCATGGAAATGGTACCTTTCCCACAAGTGCATAAATAATGAGGCGGGTTCAGGACCTGTAAACCCAGCATCACGGCCCGCGAGTAAAACATTGTTTTACCCGCCCACTATCCCACTTTGTGCAAACGTGGGAAAATTCCACCCATTCTCTAAATGGTGAGAGATTGCAGAGCTCTGAGATGCAGAGGGATCTGGGTGTTCTAGTGCATGAATCACAAAAGGCTAGTGTGCAAGTGCAGCAAGGAATTAAGAAAGCTAATAGAATGTCATCATTTATCACAAGGGGAACTGAATACAAAAGTAGGAAGGTTAAGCTTCAGCTGTACAGGGCATTGGTGAGACCATATTTGGAGTACTGGGTACAGTATTTGTCACCTTATTTAAGGAAGGATGTAAATGCATTGGAAGCATTTCAGAGAAGGTTTACCAGTCTAATGGGTGGGTTGTCTTATGAGGAAAGGTTGGACAGGATAGGCTTGTGTCTGCTGGAGTTTAGAAGAGTAGGAGGAGACTTGATTGAAACATATAAGATCCTGAGGTGACTTGACAAGGTGGATGTGGAGAGTGTTTCCTCTTGGGGGAGAATCTAGAACTAGGGGTCACTGTTTGAAAATAAGGGGTCGTGCATTTAAAACAGAGAAGAGGCAATATTTTTTTCACTCAGAGGGGTGTGAGTCTTTGGAACTCTCTTCCTCAAAAGGTGGTGGAAGCAGAGTCTTTAAATATTTTTAAGGCAGAAGTGGATAGATTCTTGGAAAACAAGGGGGTGATAGGTTATTGGGGGTAGGTGGGATGCAGATTTCAGGTTGCTATCAGATCAGCCATGATCTTATTAGATGGCAGAGCAGGCTTCAGGGGCAGAATGGACTGCTCCTGCTCCTTGTGTGTATGTTCGTACATACCTTTTGGGACATCCTGCCCCATGTGTCCAAAGATGTGAGTCGGATGTCAGCCTGTTCAGGCAAATGGCAGGAACTCGTGACCTTGAGTGGACATCATCCTCGAATCGAAGGACAGCTGATGACTACAACAATTTTCAAGCAGACAAACGAATAAATCCAAAAATTTTCCAACATAACTATAACCTCCCTTGCTTGATATCATTCCAGTGAATCTTCATTACCTTTTCCATGGCTTCTTACAGTTACAAAATTAACCAACCTCAAACATGATTGGAGATTAGAAGAGTTTTCCCTGAGCACCTAGTGGATATGTGAAATAGATTTCAACAAAAGTGCACTAATTAGTACATTCTTTCAAAAACTATGAGCTGGATAAATGTCTGAGGAAGGTTGAAGGTTATTTGGATAAGAACAAGTAATGATAAACAAATACTCAATGTAGCACTGTGGTTCTCATATTGCTGAGACAATGAAGGTGTCATTTTTTGAAGGGAGCAACCAGTTGAGTTATAAATATTGTTGGTTATGAAGTGTAAGGAATGGATAAATATATCCAATAATATGGTAGCAGACAATACTGGCAACCAATATCAAAAAGTTAGTATACCTGTGCAAAATCTAAATGCAAGACTCATTATTGGGCCCTGGAAAAATCATACATTAATATGTAGGAATACTTGAGCAATTATCCAGCTACAGCTTCAATAACTTCTATTAATGTTGTGCTTTTAACACAGTAAAACATCCTAGGGTGTTGTGGCCTTTATTGCAAAGGGATTGGAGTGTAAGAATAAAGAAGCCTTGAGACAGTCATACAGGGTTTTGGTGAGACCCCATCTGGAGTACAGTGTGCAGTTTTGGCCTACACATTTAAGAAAGGATATATTTGCATTGGAAGCGGTACAGCAAGGGTTCACTAGATTGGTCTCTGGGATGAGTGCATTGTCCTCTGCTGAGAGGCTGAGTGAACTGGGCCTATATTCTATGGAGTTCAGAAGAATGAGAGACAATCTCATTGAAACCTACATCATTCTGAAGGGGCTTGATAGGGTGGAGAGATTGTTTCCACTGGTTGGGGAATCTAGAGCATTGGGGCACTGTCTCAGGCTAAGGGGGCCAGTCATTTAGGACTGAGATGTGGAGGAATGACTTCGCTCTAAGGGTTGTGAATCTTTGGAATTCTCTACCCTAGAGGGTTGTGGATACTCCATCATTGAATACATTCCAGGCTGGGAAAGACAGATTTTTGGTCGCTCAGGGGATTAAGGGAAATGGGGAGCAGGCGGGAAAGTGGAGTTGAAGCCCAAGGTCAGCCATGATCGTATTGAAAGGCGGAGCAGGCTCGATGCGGGGTACAGTCCACTCCTGCTCCTATTTCTTGTGTTCTTGTGATGTACCTTTAAGGTGTTATCCTGAACTGTTGTCCAACACTACCCACCTCAAGACAGTATGTGATGTATTAGTCACCTGACACAGAACAGAGCAGTAATCATAGAGGTCAGACATGTCTACATGGTCTTTCAGTTCACTTTATCTGTAGATAGCCCTATCTTTAAATAAAGTACCTGCATTATTATTTTACCAATTCTTCTCCTATGAGTGGTATGTTTGTGACAAATAGAAGAATGCACCTGTTGATAGTGGTGGTAATCATTGATCTTTGAAGATAGGAATTGAGAAATATACAAGACTCAACCCTTTCGCATGTGGCCGAGGAACTGGGTAGAAGTAAAACAACTGTCAAATACCACGGTGTGTAAGTGATTCAGCAGACACCCTACACACTACACTCTCATTCTGGGACGTGGCACTTCACTCCAGCCAGCAGGCATCGGGTCCTGGTAGGATTGTTCAAATTCGGGAGAACTTGAGTAGTATAAGTCTACCTGCTGCAAAGTTTGTGCAGGAACAGGCATTAAATGGCCGACTCTTCAGGAGGTCAGGGGGTCGAGTAAACACTGGAGACTGGACCATGAAAGAAGAATCCATCCGGTAAGAGCTTCCAACAGCTCCTAACATCTAGAGGAAGTCTACAAAAAATATGCTTTTTCACTGTTTATCTTTTCAAGCCTGCAGTTCCTTTTTATACTAAAATCATTGCATTGTCGGTGAATCTTCTGTAAAGCCCAGGACAGCAACAACAGCTCAACAGTGCCACCCGCTGTAAATCAATTAGCAAGTTGTGGCCATTAGTGGTACTGCAAGTCAGGGAGCCACGAGAAACAAAGTCCTGAAGGGCTGTGAAAACTCTTGAATATTTGTTCCTTAGGTTAAAATAATAGTGATTAAAATTGCTATAGGCAGTGATAGCCTCCACAAACTGAACACTTCAGGTCTAATGGATAATGACCTTAAAAATCCAAATAAAATATGCTCAACACTTGAAGATCAATTACGAATGAAGCTCAACTTCTGAATACACTTCTGGAATTTAGAGATAAAAGCAAAGAACTGCGGATGCTGGAAATCTAAAACAAAAACAGAAACAGAAATACCTGGAAAAAACTCAGCAGGTCTGGTAGCATTGGCGGAGAAGAGCACAGTTGACGTTTCGAGTCAATTCTGTTGAAGGGTCATGAGGACTCGAAACGTCAACTGTGCTCTCTTCTGCCGATGCTGCCAGACCTGCTGAGTTTTTTCCAGGTACTTCTGTTTCTGTTTTTGTTCTGGAATTCATGTCTTTTAGGCAACAACCAATGGAGAGCATTGATCAATTCATAAGTGGATGCAGAAGCAAGAGGCATGATTGTAGCGTCAGAGCTAGCCAACAAAATAATTGAGTTTGTGAGAGCATCTACACAATGCAAGTGTTCCAAGAAGAGCTCTTGGGCCAATCCAAAGGTAATAGCGTGGAAGCACTATTCCAAAGCAGATGCAAGAACTAAGCCATACTACTGGGTAGACAGAGTCTATACTGCAATGCAGGTGGTACAGCCTCACACATGGCACCCAGAAGTTGCCCAGCTTCCCACGATATATGCAAGACATGAGGCACCAGAGGATGCTGGAAGCCCCAGTGCAGGAAGCAAAGGCTGGTACAAGTGTTTCAACATCATGAGAAGCCACAACTACAGGCCAGACAGGCAAAGCATTCTAATCATCCATGAACAGGTAACAAACACCATCCAAATAAGATCCACGAGATATCTAGCCAAGGACAATGGTAGGAACAGAAACCTTTGCCACCAATCAGATTATCTGCCCACAAATGCAGGGCCAGCATAAATTATATGCAAAACTGGATGCCAGTGCCGGTGCAAACATCCTTCCACTGTGTACACTGAAACGTTTGTACCCATAAAAATGGCAAACAATGGTTCAGCCAACCACTCCCAAACTCACCACATAAAATGGCTCAGAGATCCCATCCTTGGGATCCAGTACACTCAAGTGTCGCTGGTCACCCCAGATATTTTATACAGTGGATACTGTGGGTCCAGTGATACCAGCTGCAGGGACCCATCCTTGGTCACTATCATCAAGGCAATGATGAAGACCACACAGAGTGCCGATGGAAACTTTGTGCTTATACAAGGAAAAGACAACCTAACTCTGCAATGCAGATCAGCAGCCAACAGGTTACATGAGATGCTCTAAAATATGTATGCCCATTACAAGCTATATCTTGCTGTAGAACCATTGTGGAATTATTATTCAGCAGACAAGTGTGGAGAGCCCTTCCGAGTCATCACTTCTCAATAGCCCCACGAGTATAAGAAGTATTAGTCGAAAATCAAAGGAAGATGAAAGATGCCCATGATCGTATGCAGCTAACGAAGTATCCCAACCTAAATGGTGGACAAAAAAGTTCGAGTGTGACACCAAGCCCATGGCACATTTGATCCAGCAGAAATCGTCAGCATATGCCCAGAACCAAGATCATATCAAGTACGAACACCAAGAGGAATGACAGTGCGACAAAACAGATGCCAAACCAGAACAATACCACAACCAGAAACATTGAGTAAACATTTAACATTTCCACCCCTCCATCATTTTCACATGGTCCATCACTGACACTTCCCTTCCCTTCCTTGACCTCTCTGTCTCAATTTCTGGTGATAGACTGTCCACCAATATTCATTACAAGCCTACCGACTCCCACAGCTACCTCGACTACAGCCCCTCACACCCCGCTCCCTGTAAGGATTCCATCCCATTCTCTCAGTCCCTTCGCCTCCGTTGCATCTGTTCTGATGATGCCACTTTCAAAGACAGTTCCTCTGACATGTCCTCCTTCTTCCTTAACCGAGGTTTTCCACCCACGGTCATTGACAGGGCCCTCAACCGTGTCCGGCCCATCTCCCGCGCATCCGCCCTCACGCCTTCTAATCCCTCCCAGAAACATGATAGGGTCCCCCTTGTCCTCACTTATCACCTCACCAGCCTCCGCATTCAAAGGATCATCCTCCACCATTTCTGCCCAAATCCAGCATGATGCCACCACCAAACACAACATCACTTCACCCCCCCGGCGGCATTCCGCAGGGACTGATCCCTCCCGGACACCCTAGTCCATTCCTCCTTCACCCCCTACACCTCAACCCCCTCCCACGGCACCTTCCCATGCAACCGCAGAAGGTGCAACATCTGCCCCTTTACTTCCCTCCTCCTCACTGTCCAAGGGCCCAAACACTCCTTTCAGGTGAAGCAGCATTTCACTTGCACTTCCCTCATTTTAGTCTACTGCATTCGTTGCTCCCAATGCGGTTTCCTCTACATTGGAGAGACCAAACACAGAGTGGGTGACCACTTTGCAGAACACCTTCGGTCTGTCCGCAAGCATGACCCAGACCTCCCTGTCGCTTGCCATTTCAACACTACACCCTGCTCTCATGCCCGCATGTCCGTCCTTGGCCTGCTGCATTGTTCCAGTGAAGCTCAACACACACTGGAGGAACAGCACCTCATCTTCCGACTAGGCACTGTACAACCATCTGGACTGAATATTGAGTTCAACAACTTTAGATCGTGAACTCTCTCCTCCATCCCCACCCACTTTCCGATCCCCCTTTTTTCTAATAATTTATATAGATTTTTCTTTTCTATATCTACCTTTTAGCCTATTACGATCCCTTCCCCCCATCCCCCCCCCCAACTAGGGCTATCTGTACCTTGCTCATCCTGCTTTCTACCCTCAATGTCACCTATTAGCACATGTCTTAGCTAATATCACCACCGTCAACACCTCTTTGTCCTTTTGTCTATAACATCTTTTGGTTATCTCCACCTATCACTGGCCCTCTATCCAGCTCTATCTGTCCCACTGCACCCCCCCCCCCCACCTTTAAACCAGCTTATATTTCATCTTCTCTTCTATTTTTCCTTAGTTCTGTTGAAGAGTCATACAGACTCGAAACGTTAACTGTGTTCCTCTCCGCAGATGCTGTCAGACCTGCTGAGGTTTTCCAGGTATTTTTATTTCTGTTTTGGATTTCCAGTATCCCCGCAGTTTTTTGCTTTTATATGACATTGAGTAATCTTATTGCTAGTAGAACACGGTATAAGATGCAAGTCAAACACATTATCCCTACCGACAACCAACATTCTGAAAGCATCTGGCAGACTCCAACCAAGATCACCATAATTAAGTCTGGACATATTGGTGGCTTACTTACATGTTTCAGAGACATGTAAAGTTATTGCTTTGTATAAATGGTATATTCAAAAACAATGTAATTTTCTTTCACTGTCATGTAAAAGTTTTTGATTTGTTAGTTTAGAAAAAAGGGAGATGTTGTGCTGTGATGTACATGTACCTTTAAGGGACCATACCTTAAACTGCTATCAATCACTACCCACCTCGAGATTAATGTTGCACACAGAGCAAAGCAACAGCTGTAGGAGTCAGACATGTCTGCATGTTAATGTTGTATGTAGCTAGTCTTATCTACAAATAAAGAACCTACATTATTGTTTTACAAATCCATGTAGTATAATGGTACGTTTGCCAGAAATAGAACATAACACAGAGAACTTCACAGGAGTTTTACAAAGCAAAATTGACACTGAGCCTCATAAGGAGCTTTTAGAGATAACTAAGAATTAGGTTTTAAGGATCATCTTAAAGGAGGAGAGAGAGGTAGAGAGGTGGAGAGGTTTAAGAAAGAACCAGAGCTTAGAATCTTGGAAGCTAAAAGCACAGCCACTGATGTTAAGCAATTATGATGTTCATAAGACCAACATTAGAAGGAGCACAGATATCTCTGAGGACTGTGTGGCTGGTGATGATTACTGACATAGGAAGCTTCAAAGCCATGGGAGGATTTGAAAAGAAGGCTGAGAATTTTGAACTGAGGTTTTGCTTACCCGGGAGTTAGTGTCGATCAGAAGCATAGGGGGTGATGATTAGCAGGACCTGATGTGAGTAAGGACAGAGGCAGCAGAGGTTTGGCTGACCTCAAGATGGCTGGGGTAGAATGTGGGAGACTCACCAGGGCCACTTTGGAACAGTCAAGTCTAGGGGCAAGAGAGGCAGGGCTAAGGGTTTCACCAGCAAACGGGCCTGGCAATGCTATGGAAATGGAAATAGACAGTCAGAGTTGTTAAGATCTCTGTAGAGGCCATTAACGTTTAAAGAGAAATTCAAACATGCAGTGATTAGCTGAAAGAAATTATGGCACCAGAATTCATGTTTTTAAACAAAACAACCTTTACTGTGTGTTAAAATATAAACACGACATGCACTATTAACTTAACACTATAGTTTGTCAAGGCATAGGCACCAAACTTCCATTTCCCAGGGGAGGGGCAGAGGGGTGGGGGTGATGCCCCAGAAGAGACGGTGGGGGGAGGCGGGGGGTACCTCCTGGAAGTCTCCATGTAAGGACCGCACGGGAATTGCCCAGTTCAAACTTCTGATGGGCAATTACCCTGCCCTGGGACTTAAATTAGAGACCGGGTGGTTCGGAGTGTCTGAGCAGAATAGTTACCCAGAAAAAATTAGGACTAAAACCACTTCTAACTCCTGTTACTATAGTACTGACCGGTCTCCACCCCCCCCCCCACAAACACCCAACTACCCCCTCCATACCCTCATCTATCCCCCCACAACTACTCCCCACCTACCAACTACCCACCCAATTGCATCGACTGCCCCCTCCCCTCAACTACAAACCCACCCACAGCTAATTCCCCCATCCCCAATTACCATCCTAACAGCAGCCCCCCCATGACTACCCCCCTCAACATACCCATCCCCCCAGCTAACCCACCCCTCTACTAAACCCCACACCCTGACTACCCTCCCAACCCCACCCATTATCCTTTGACTACATCCCCACCCCTGACAACCTTCCCTACCCCTAACTACCCCTGCATCCCCCCAATTACCCACCCACAACCCAACTGCCCACCCACCTCCCAACTGTCCCTCCATCCCCAACTACCTTCCTGGCACCCCTGAATACCCCCAGCCCCTACTAACCCCCACCCCCTAACTACCCTACTCCCCCAAACCCAACTGCCCCAACCCCCTGACCCATCCTACCCCTCCCATCCTACCCAAACCCCACCTTAAACCCTGACCATCCTACCCACTTAGCTTACACACTTATCTACTCCCCGGCTTCTTAAAGCGGCCGGAACCTTTAAATCTACCTGCTTCAAGGCAGCTGGTGCCATAAAAATGGGGGAACAGCTTCACTTCTCCCAGCGATTTTTAAAAAAAAAACATAAAACCTTTTTAAGCTCATTTTTAACGTGCCCCTGCTCGTGTGGACAGATTTACACGAGGGGACGTGTTTTCCTTTTTTTTCCCATTCTTTACTTGTAGCATTAAAAATCTCCAGCTCCCTGAGGCAGCTCTGGGCCTTCAGGGAGCTTTCACTGAGCGTTCGCCCTCCTGCCGCTTACCCCCCACCAGCCAGGCAGCGCTGAAGTCAGCGCAGCCATAAACGGGTGTAAAACCCACTCCGTGTGTTCACTGTGAACATGATCTTACGCTGGGTGGCCAATTAAGGCCAGCTCAGCATGAAACACGACTGCCGGGTGTGTTTACCATATGCGGACTAGGAACACCTTGGGTGCTAGGTCCAATAGGGTCCAGCAGGGTGTTCAAGAACAGAAGAGGCAGCTCCTTGAAGGCTGCCAGGAATTGTGGGAATGGCTGAGGGGGCTGTTTGGAAACAATCCAACAAATGCCCTGCTGTGCAGTAATGGCCTCAGCGCCTGGTGGTCAGGGAAGGCGGGAGGGCAAGTCGGGTGGGCACTCTGCCCCCGGCCCCCCATTTCTCAGATGAGTGCCTGGGAGTGCTGGTGGAGGATGTCAGTGCCAGGCGGCATATCCTAATGCCTAAGCATGGCAAGGGAAGGCCACCCCACCTGACCAAGGAGATCTGGACAGAGGTCACCGCCCAGGTCTGTGGGCACGATGTGGTGCGCCGCACATGGCTTCAGTGCCACAATAAATTCAATGACCTTCTGTGGTCAGTAAGGGTAAAGATGGCATGGACCTGTGTGGAGAACTTTAGATGGGTGACCATTGCTCTCAATGTTCAGGGGTCTAAGGGTGTGTACGCCAACTGGCACTGAAGCCTGCCCTGCCAAGGCTGGGATGTCAGCATGACTGGCCTCAGTGCTTTGCAGGGTGAGATGTGCCACAGTGAGATGGCCCACCTAATGCCCAGGTGGGCGGGCAGGGGGGTAAACCCAGGAAAGGACCTTCAGGGAGACAGAGCAATAATGAGGCTATTTTCCCCTGTCAGGAGAAGAGCAGTCATAACGCTGCAGAGTGCCGCAGTAGAGGAGTAGATGACAGATGCGTGTGCGGTGGGTACTGGAAACATAACGGGCTCCTCGCATCAGGAACTGGATTGTCGTAGCCAGAGAGCCCATTGAAGCTCCAGTGCAGTTGGCACCATGCAGCAGGTCTACACTGTCTCCTCAGCCCGCCCACCATGCACAGTGACTATGGGGATTGAATGTACTGATCTTTTGCCTTCCTCCCACAGATACACCATCCACAGAAGCTGCCAGAGACCCCGAAAACCCCCCATTGAGCTCCGAGGAAGACATTGCACCTGCACCAGTGTCACACTGTCTCTCTGGACCAGGCACCAGTGCAGATACTCACACGTCGGTGGGCATTAGTTATTTGGCCCCACGGGTAATGCACAGCGGTGAGGGCACATCACACTCACATGAGGAGCAGGCAGAGGCAGAGAGGTCCCAGGGAGCTGACAGTGGGAGCACAGCTGGAGACCAGGACCATGCTGTGCCTGAGGCAGGTGACGAGCCTCTGGAGATGTCCTCAGGCAGCAGATGCTGGACGTCCAGTGGGATGCTTGGGGAGAACTGGTGGAGATCCATGAGGGTCTGCGTGTCATGGTCACCATCATGGAGGAGTCCATGCAGAGTATGGGTTCTACGTTGACCCTTAACACCAAGCACACAGCCTCCTCCATGGAGAGAGTGGCGATTCCCATGGAGAAGCAGCTTCAGGAGCAGACTCAGGGGTTCCTGGGGTTTGTGCTTGGTGCTGCAAGTCCTCACACAGGCAACCTCAGGAGGTCACTGACAGTGTGAGAGACAGATTGAGGCACCCAGTCTCTCTGCTAGGTCCCTGTCCATCAATGGTGAGCAGGGAGGTGCAAACACACCTCATGCTGGCAGACCAGCTGCCTGTCACCTCTATGGGCTTCTCTCAGGGCACTCTGAGTGAGGGCACCAGCTCCTCCACCCCTCTGCCAGTGGCCGCTGTACCTGATAATGCCACAATGACTGAGGAGTGCCCAGCCAAGGGACTGGATGCACCCTCCCAGGCAGAGCCTGCGTGGGCTCCAGCGGCCAGAGGACAATTGCCAAGGTCATCAGGGTCACCAGGAGAGCAGGGTTAGCAGGACAGCAGGGTCACCAGGACAGCAGGGTCAGCAGGTCAGCAGGGTCACCAGGACAGCAGGGTCAGCAGCTGCCTCCAACACCACTGCTAGCAAGGGTGGGGGGTGGGCACCATGATGCAGCACCTACAGGTGTAAGTTGAAGGCACCTTGAGCACAACAGGGGTGTGTCACGGGTGACATTATTTGCGTTAATTATTTTGACGCTTGTGTTAGGGATGGACTTTTTGTTTGTTCCTTGTTTGTTCGTGTGAAGTAACAAACATTTATTTGATTTAAATGGGCTGAGTTGTCTGGATGGTATCAATAGGTGCAGACACAGCACAAGCTTGTAAAAGTCTGGCGTTGTGTGATGCTGGCATACTGGGTTGGGTTCTCATTTATTGATTGTTAGTGAAGAAGACGGTGCCATTGGCTTGGTGGGGCGTTGATGCCTTCGATGCCTAGCTGAAGGTTCACTGGATCAAAGCATCTCTGGTGTCCCTCTCTCCATGAAGGTTCCTGTCCTCTGACTCGAGATCCTCACTCTGCACCTCTTCAGGCTCTTCCCCTGACCCATCACTTGAGTCATCCTCCATGGCCTGTGGAGCTGCCCCAATTTCCTTAGCCTCCAGTGGGTCCTCCCCTTTGCCAGAGCCAGGTTGTGCAGGGCGCGGCAGACAACGACTATGAGGGAGACACTTTCTGGAGGATACAGCAATGTTCCCCATGACCGGTCCAGGCATCTGAAGCTCATCTTCAGCAGCCCGATGGTCCTCTCCACCATCGCCCTTGTGGAGCTTTGACTCCTGTTGTATCTCTCCTCGGCCTCAGTTCTTGGGTGATGGAATGAGGTCATCAGTCACCTCTTCAAGGGATATCCCTTGTCACCCAGGAGCCATCCATCCACTCACGCGGGAGCCAGGAACAGCCTTGGTACCTGTGAGTGCCACAAGATGTCAGCATCGTGTGAGGTCCCAGGGTAACAGGAGCAAACTTGGAGAATCTGTGTCCTGTGGTCACAGACAATCTGTTTCATTGAGGGGAACCCCTTTCAGTTTACGAATGCTTCAGGCTCACCTGCTGGTGCCTCGATGGCCATGTGAGTGTAATCTATTACACCCTGGATACAGGGGAACCCAGGCATCACAGTGAAGCCTCGTGCTCTCTCTGTCTGGCTCAACTCATCTGTCCAGAAGTGGATGAACGTGCGGGTGTGTCTAAAGATAGCATCAGTCACGAGCTTTTGGCCCGACTGTGTGCAGCTGATTGAGAAACGCTGCACAGATCCCCCACTGAGCCCTGACAGGAACTGGAGGTATAGAAGTTGGGGGCCCCTGTGACCTTCAAAGCCACCGGCATAGGGTGTCCACCCACGCAGTTGGAGGCGATTTCCTGACCTATCATGTGGCATATCACTGTCACTGTGTCCCTGGAGAGGGGGAGTCGCCTGCTGCACTGGACCTCGGACATCTGGAGGTATTTGGAGCACTGCCTGAACACTCTAGACGCTGGGCAGTGGCATCTTCAGCGTGACCTCCTGCCTTGACCTCCCTGCTGGCCCTGCACCAACTGAGCCCCTGCCTCTCCTCTTAACGGCCTGTCCCTGGGACACTACCTGTGCCCACCTGGCCTCCTCTCCCTCCTGCCCCTCTCTTCCTCTTCAGAGGAGGTACCCCAGTGAAACACACTGTCTCTATTAGATGGGAAGCAGAGGAGCAGTGCCTTGAAAATGAAGGATCGCTGTGCTGCCATAATCAGGGGAACCTTCCAGGGAAGATGAGGATCTGAGATTCTGAAAGACAGGATTGACAATCGGACCAGATGCCAAGGAGCTCTGGGACAACTCTGGACTCACACAGCAACGAACAGGCGATGACAGAGAAAGCGCCGCTGCTCCGGGATCCTTTTATTCCACCCGTGGATGAGGAAATGATTAAAACCGTCTTGCCCTTGCGATGGGCTAAATTTCACATGGACAATGTAAAATCGCAATCAACAGTCTTTTCACAGAATCACAGAATCACACAGTGCAGAAGAGGCCCTTCAGCCCACCGAGTCTGCACCGACGCGTGAGAAACACCGGACCTACCTACCTAATCCCATTTACCAGCACTTGGCCTTGAATGTTATGACGTGCCAAGTGCTCATCCAGGTACTTTTTAAAGGATGTGAGGCAACCCGCCTCCACCACCCTCCCAGGCAGTGCATTCCAGACCGTCACCACCCTCTGGGTTAAAAAGTTTTTCCTCACATCCCCCCTAAACCTCCTGCCCCTCACCTTGAACTTATGCCCCCTTGTGACTGACCCTTCAACTAAGGGGAACAGCTGCTCCCTATCCACCCTGTCCATGCCCCTCATAATCTTGTACGCCTCGATCAGGTCGCCCCTCGGTCTTTTCTGCTCCAACAAAACAACCCAAGTCTATCCAACCTCTTTTCTTTTAATTCATTCACAGGATGTGGGCCCAGCATTTATTGCCCATCCCTAGTTGCCCTTGAGAAGGCGGTGGTGAGCTGCCTCCTTGAACCTCTGCATTTACTTCCTGATGTTCATCTCACTACCACCCATTTGATGCTAAAAGCAAAAATTCCTGGACGTGAAATTCCTCGGGCAGGATTTTCGGTTCGGAGAGAGGGGGGGCGGGGCCTGCTCGCCGACGCATAAAATGACGCGTGGTGTCACCAAGTGAGTGTCCCAACATCACCGCGCGTCATTTAGGTTTTCAGTTCGACGGGCGCGCAGCCGAGTCTGCTACGCGCCCACCGAAGTGTCAAAGGCCTATTAAGGCCATTTAAAAACTAACTAAACCAATAAAGTGAGCTGTCCGAGTGAACCATCCGTCCAACCTTAAGGTTGCGGGGGGGGCAGGAGAAGAGCCCAGGCGGCCTTCATATTTTTCACGGAACCTCATCCACAGGTGGGATGAGGCTTCATGAAGAATCTATTAATTGAATAAAATTTTTTTTTAAAAGATTCATTGACATGTCCCAGCTCATGGGACACTGCCCAACCCCCGCACAACCCCTGCTCTACCCCCGACGGGGGGAAAATTCTCCCCCTAGCTTTGTTTCTGTCACTACCCTGAAGCCACTGAAGACTATTCAGGAGGGAATTCAAAGGAATATTTTTTGCTAACATGGGGCAGGGGAGGGGGAATTAAGGATTGGGGGAAGCTTTTCTTTAGCTTTATCCTATTGGGCCGGCTTAGTCAATTTTCTCCGTTTTGGGTTTTGGGCCTCCTGCATCTTGGATGATATTCATGCCTTGCAGCGTTGTAAGCTGTTTGCTAGTTAAACATGCCATCACAGAATTTGGGACAATGAACTTATGTAGGTTAAATAACCCATATTTCTTCTGCACACATTTCTCAAGCAAGTGGAAGTACACATTGGAAGCCTGAAAAGCAAGATGCCTCTGTTGACAAGGGCCGTAGTATGTTCGGACATCCTGGGTCTTCAATATCAGGTCGGAATTTTCTTCTTCAAGGAGCTGCTTGCTACATCCGTAGCATTTCTTGGGCTTCTTTTTCAACTTGCCGCGGATGACAACTTCAAACGTTTTTGTCTGCTTTTCTGAAATTCAAAATAGGATAGGATTTCGATAATGTGCTCCTATAGCAGAAGGGTTCACAGAAATACAGAGGGGTTACGATCGGCCAAGCAGCCTAATGTGCCCGTGACACCATTTAACCTCCGCACCACGTTTCCTCAGATTGTTCCCAGGTTGCTTCAACAGCTATTCCTTTAATTCACAGAATCAGTCAGAATTGTTGTGGTGTAGAAGGGAGACATTCGGCTCATCGTGTCGGCACTGGCTCTCTAAATGAGCCTTATGACTCAGTGCCACTCTCCTGCCTTTTTCCCTGTACCCCCTGCACATTGTTTCTATTCAGATAATCATCTAATGCCTTCTTGAATGCCTCGATTGAACCTGCCCCCACCACACTTCCAGGCAGTGCATTCCAGACCCGAACCACTCACCGTGTGAAAAAGTATTTTCTCACGTCCTATTTGCTTCTTTTGCAAATCACTTTAAATCTGTTAAGTCGTCCACCTGTTCAAGCTAACCTTGAACGTTGACAGAGTTAAGCCTCAACTGTGATGAATTACACAGCTTCACAAGTCTGTTTAAAGAAGTTTTCTTGCCCTCTGCTTTTTATCTCTTATTTTTAATCTTGTTTGTACCCCTCAACTATTGGAAACAGTCTGTTTCTTTCTACCCTGTCCCCTCCTTTCCATTTTGTCGGGGCAGGAACTCCCAGCTCAGAGATCTACCAGCCCAGCAGCAGCAGGTGGGAACAGGGCGGAGTGAGGGGGGGAAGACTTCACCAGGGTCAAGCTAACAGGCCCGAGCAAGGGAGGCTGGGGTGCTTGGTTTAAGAGGCCAAGGGGTGGGTGGTAGATTTGGTGAAGTATCATCTTGGTTGGGGGAGGCAAGATGGGTTCAGGGAACCCCACAAAGGAGATCCTCCTCCCTTGCCCGACACCAGCCCACGCAGCTAAAGCTACTGAGCTAGCTGTTGGCATATTGGGCCTACCATTGCTGTGGGTGAAATAACAGTGGGGGCAGGGGATTGGCCCATGAAATGAATAAATCCAGAGATAAAAAGAAAAAAACTGCGGATGCTGGAAATCCAAAACAAAAACAGAATTACCTGGAAAAACTCAGCAGGTCTCCAGCATCGGCGGAGAAGAAAAGAGTTGACGTTTCGAGTCCTCATGACCCTTCGACAGAACTTGCGTTCGAGTCCAAGAAGGAATTGAAATATAAGCTGGTTTAAGGTGTGTGTGTGGGGGGCGGAGAGAAAGAGAGACAAAGAGGTGGAGGCGGGGGGGGTGTGGTTGTAGGGACAAACAAGCAGTGATAGAAGCAGATCATCAAAAGATGTCAACGACAATAGTACAATAGAACACATAGGTGTTAAAATTAAAGTTGGTGATATTATCTAAACGAATGTGCTAATTAAGAATGGGTGGTAGGGCACTCAAGGTATAGATCTAGTGGGGTTTTTTTTTATATAATGGAAATAGGTGGGAAAAGGAAAATCTTTATAATTTATTGGAAAAAAAAAGGGAAGGGGGAAACAGAAAGGGGGTGGGGATGGGGGAGGGAGCTTACGACCTAAAGTTGTTGAATTCAATATTCAGTCCGGAAGGCTGTAAAGTCCCTAGTCGGAAGATGAGGTGTTGTTCCTCCAGTTTGCATTGGGCTTCACTGGAACAATGCAGCAAGCCAAGGACAGACATGTGGGCAAGAGAGCAGGGTGGAGTGTTGAAATGGCAAGCGACAGGGAGGTTTGGGTCATTCTTGCGGACAGACCGCAGGTGTTCTGCAAAGCGGTCGCCCAGTTTACGTTTGGTCTCTCCAATGTAGAGGAGACCACATTGGGAGCAACGAATGCAGTAGACTAAGTTGGGGGAAATGCAAGTGAAATGCTGCTTCACTTGAAAGGAGTGTTTGGGTCCTTGGACGGTGAGGAGAGAGGAAGTGAAGGGGCAGGTGTTGCATTTTTTGCATGGGCATGGGGTGGTGCCATAGGAGGGGGTTGAGGAGTAGGGGGTGATGGAGGAGTGGACCAGGGTGTCCCGGACAGGGCCCTCAACCGTGTCTGGCCCATTTCCCGCGCATCCGCCCTCACGCCTTCTCCTCCCTCCCAGAAACATGATAGGGTCCCCCTTGTCCTCACTTATCACCCCACCAGCCTCCGCATTCAAAGGATCATCCTCCGCCATTTCCGCCAACTCCATCATGATGCCACAACCAAACACATCTTTCCTTCACCCCCCTTATCGGCATTCCGTAGGGATCGCTCCCTCCGGGACACCCTGGTCCACTCCTCCATCACCCCCTACTCCTCAACCCCCTCCTATGGCACCACCCCATGCCCACGCAAAAGATGCAACACCTGCCCCTTCACTTCCTCTCTCCTCACCGTCCAAGGACCCAAACACTCCTTTCAAGTGAAGCAGCATTTCACTTGCATTTCCCCCAACTTAGTCTACTGCATTCGTTGCTCCCAATGTGGTCTCCTCTACATTGGAGAGACCAAACGTAAACTGGGCGACCGCTTTGCAGAACACCTGCGGTCTGTCCGCAAGAATGACCCAAACCTCCCTGTCGCTTGCCATTTCAACGCTCCACCCTGCTCTCTTGCCCACATGTCTGTCCTTGGCTTGTGCATTGTTCCAGTGAAGCCCAACGCAAACTGGAGGAACAACACCTCATCTTCCGACTAGGGACTTTACAGCCTTCTGGACTGAATATTGAATTCAACAACTTTAGGTTGTAAGCTCCCTACCCCATCCCCACCCCCTTTCTGTTTCCCCCTTCCCTTTTTTTTTCCAATAAATTATAAAGATTTTCCTTTTCCCACCTATTTCCATTATATAAAAAAAAAACCCCACTAGAGCTATACCTTGAGTGCCCTACCATCCATTCTTAATTAGCACATTCGTTTAGATAATATCACCAACTTTAATTTTAACACCTATGTGTTCTATTGTACTATTGTCGTTGACATCTTTTGATGATCTGCTTCTAGCACTGCTTGTTTGTCCCTACAACCACACCCCCCCCCACCCCTCCACCTCTTTGTCTCTCTGTCTCTCCGCCCCCCACACACACACCTTAAACCAGCTTATATTTCAACTCTTTCTTGGACTCGAACGCAAGTTCTGTCGAAGGGTCATGAGGACTCGAAACGTCAACTCTTTTCTTCTCCGATGCTGCCAGACCTGCTGAGTTTTTCCAGGTAATTCTGTTTTTGAAATGAATAAATCGTTGTTTAAAAACCTATCTAGTTAACTCTGGGGAGGAAATCTGCCATCCTTTCCTGGTCTGACCTACATGTGACTCCAGGTCCTCCAGGTTGCTCTTAAGGACCCTCTGAAATGGCTTACCATTTCAGGCTGCCCAATGCCCTCATCGCCTCCCGTAAATCGACATACAGGTTGGGCAGGGTGGGGTGGGGGGAGGGGGGAGTTTGGGAAGGGGGTGTGGTGGGGGGAGCGGGGGGTGTGGTTAGGCATCTGGGTTTACCAGCCCCCACCATTTTCAAACCCATCAGCAAGGGAGCATAAAATCCAGCCCATAGACTTGTACTCTTTCTGCTCTTTGCTCATCATTTCGAAATTAAGCCCGAATAATGACTCATTTAACTATATGAAATTTGGATTGCCTTGCTTTCAGATCCGCAAATGATGTTCAGTTACGTGAGGCAGGTATGTCAGATCTGGTGTTTGTTCCAATACAGGGGGCGAGGGGATTTTGGTAAAGGGCAGCCATCATTTCAATATTGCCTGACAGAAAATAGGACTTTGCTCCAATAATGATTCATGCTCAGATTTTGAATAAAGTCATCCTATTTCTTAGCAGCAACAGAATGCCTGGTGATAGCGATGGGAGTTTCTTTCATTCATTCATTCATGATAACATCATAAGAAATGGGAGCAGCAGTAGGAGAATGTGCGAGTCGCAGGCAAGACCAGCATTTATTGCCCATCCTTAATTACCCTTGAGAAGGCGGTAGGTACACCTTCAATGCCTCCATCGTGCTTGGTTACAACTGAGTGCCTTGGTCGGCCATTCCAGAGGGCCCTTAAGAGCAACCTGAAGGATCTGGAATCACATGTGGGTCAGACCTGGAAAGGGTGGCAGATTTCGTCCCCAGAGTTAACCAGGTAGGTTTTTACAACAATTCGGCCATTTCATTATCATTTTTAATGAGGCTAGCATTTTATTCCAGATTTATTAATGAAATTCAAATCCCCTCAGCTGCCATGGGTCCGATTTGAACTCCTGTTACGGAGCATTGGTGTAGGCTTCTCACTTAATAGTCCAGTTTGATACGGTCCACCGGTCTTTGGGACATACCGCTACATACTTGGCATCACACCGGCACTGAAATTCATAAACCAAATTATTCACTTGTGTGGTAGCCAGCACCCTGTTAGCGGTGAATACCACTCATGTTGCTATTTCATTGGTAGCAGCATGAAAAAAAAACCAGCAACTTCACCCTGTTGCTCAAATTTTTGAGGCCCTTTACCCTTCCAGGGAAATTTGAGGTAGTACTGGGGTACTTTTCAGGAAGAAAGTGGTGGCCTTAGGCCCATTCATGAGTTTGCATGATGAACAGTGAGCAATTTACTAGATTGATACCTGGAATGAGTGGGTTGTCTTATGAGGAAAGGTTGGACAGACTGGGCTTGTTTCCACTGGAGTTTAGAAGAGTGAGGGGTGATTTGATTGAAGTACATAAGATCCTGAATAGCCTTGACAAGGTGGACATCGAAAGGATGTTTCCTCTTGTGGGTGAGTCCAGAACTAGGGGGCACTGATTTAAAATTAGGGGCCGCCCTTTTAGGACAGAGATGAGGAGAATTTTTTTTCTCTCAGAGGGTTGTGCGACTTTGGAACTCTCTGCCTCAGAAGGTGGTGGAGGCGGGGGGGGTCATTGAATATTTTTAAGGCAGAGGTAGATAGATTCTTGTTAGACAAGGGAATCAAAGGTTATCGGGGTTAGATGGAAATGTGGAAATCGAAACACAAGAAGATCAGCCATGATCTTATTGAATGACGGACCAGACTCGAGGGGCTGAGTGGTCTACTCCTGTTCCTATTCCTTATGTTCTTATGTTCTTACAACAGTGACTACACTTTCAGTAATTGCAGATTGGATTTGGGGTAGGGCAGGGTCGTCACCTCCGTGGTGTGAAAGTTAGGGGGGCAACCCCCAGTCCCCTTTGTCGACTCTCCCCACAGCCACCTAATGACTTGAAGTGGGCCTTCTGCCATCATCTGGGGAGGAAGTCCCACCTCTGAAAGCTGCTGGCCAATCAAACGCCTGGCAGCACCCTAGTCCAAGCGGCCCCACTGGGAGTGGTGGCCACTGCTGGGACTACAGCCAGTCTACAACAGTGATCATCAATGGAGTACCAGCGTAGTTAAGTTGGGGATGGGGGAGGAGTCTCACCAGGGCAAGGCTGGCAGGGCCCAATGGAGAGGGTGAAGGGGTGGCGACTGGGCTGGACAGGACAGAGGAGAAGAAACACTAGGGTGGAAACAATGGGGGTGTTCTCCAATGAGTACAAGGGGCCCGTAAAGGAGGTGGAGGTCAGGGGTTTGGAATGTTCTGTCAAAGGAGCAAGTTATGACATCTTCTATTCTGCTTCCTTTGTCCCCAAGCTCTAAAAAGCATAGAATTGCTCACCTCCCTTGGACTTTCTTACCCCCCGGTAGACTTCAAGCTTGTTGTCATCTAAACACTACTCCTTAATTTACTTTGCCTTCTGCCCTACTTTCTTCAGTCTAGGTGGTGTCCTGTACATTAGGCATAAAACTCCCACCGAGTTTTCTCAGGTGCAGGATCTGCTCACTTTGGTGATACATATTTGATCAAATCATCTCCTTACAGAATTAAGAATGATTACAGCAAAAATCTAGATTTAGATGAAGAAAGCTCTTCAGTCCGTTTGATCACATCCTTTCAGATTAGCCAAGGCTAATATCTTCCCATTGCAGCATCCAGCTATTTTGTTAATATAAGCCCAAAGTTCTCCCTTCACCTATGATTGTTGGTGCTGCCTTCAGCCACTCAGGCCCTTTCTCTGGAATTTCTTCCCTAACCACTGCCCCCTCTCTACCCATCCTAAAACCCACCCAGTATCTCACCTAATATTTGCAGCTGGTGGAACTTAAATGCAATTAATTAAATAAGCCTGGGTTAAAAAGCTATTCTCATAACGGTGATCTTGAAACTACCAGGTTGTTATAAGAAAACTCGTGCAGCTCCCCAATGTCCTTTAGGGAAGGAAATCTGCTGTCCTTACCTGGTCTGGTCTACATGTGACTCCAGACCCACAGCAATGTGGTTAACTCTTAACTGCCTTCTGACATGGTCTGGCAAGCCTCTCAGTCGCATTAGGGATTGGTAACAAATGCTGGCCGTGCAGGTGATGTTCACATGACTGAATAAGGAAAAGTCCCCATCTTTGTCTCTGCGAAATGTCTTGGGACATTTGCCACCTCGCCCATCCACTACAATCCAGGCCAATTTATACCAGGAATGTACCTCAGCCCCTTGTGGTGACAATCAATCAACCAACACTCTCATCAATACAACAGAGGAATGTCATAGGAAAGAATGGAGTCAGAATAGAGCCTTGTTACCGAGCCAATTAACCCCAACAATACACAGCTCACGTCATAATATGGTTAGCATGGGCAGACGGGAAGGAGTGGGCAGATCATTTTTTGCAAGATGTTTTTAAAAGAGTGGGAGGAAAGTGGGAGTACTATCTTCAGAGTGTGCTCTTTGAGCATCAGGAGCAGTCCCTCCCCCGCTCCAAGATAGTACCCCCATCTTCCCTCCTACCCAATTTGTCTCCAAAACCCACACTCCCTGCCCCCCCCCTCTAATCTGGCCAAAACCGCCCCGCCCAATACGCCGAATTTACCTCACTCCGGAATCCCTTGGGACTGCTTGCTGTCCCGGCCGCACCCGCTAATGAGCTCTTGCCGCTGCCAGGAACAGTGGAGCTGCTGGGCAATCCAATTGGCTGGCAGCTTCCGAGGACGGGACTTCCTCCCCAGTGAGGGGCAGAAGTCGCACGGTGAGCCAATTTAGTGCCCGTGGCGTATCTATGGCTGCGGGGCTGGCTTGCACGGAGCGAGTCAGCTTCCAGCCAAATTTCTTTCCTGAGTTGGGGGGGGGGGGGTTTGGAATGAGCCATCCGCACCCCCCCACCCACCCCCCCCCCCTGTAAAACGCATGCAACAGAATGGTTACAGCGCTGAATGTGGCCCTTCAGCCCATCCTGCCTCTGCCAGCTCTCTGCAAGGCCAGTTCACCTAGTGCCACTCTCCTGCTTATTCCCTATTATCCTCTTCAGATAATGATCCAATTCCATTTTGAATGCCATGGTTGAATCTGCTTCCACCGCACTCTCAGTGCATTCCAGTTGCAAACCATTCACTGCCTAAAAAGGTTTTCCTCCTGTCACCATTTCTTCTTTTGCTAATTATCTTAAATCTGTGCTCTCTGATTCTCAATCCTTACAACAATGGGAACTGTTTCTCTGTGTTTTGTTCATATGAACTCATCATAACATTTATTTGGGGGAGGGGGGAAAGCTTTTTGGTAATGTCAGTGGATTAGTAATCCAGAGGCCCCCCCCAAGGCCATGGGCCCAAATACCACCACAGCAGCAGCAAGAATTTGAACTAAATTTATAAATCTGGAATTGAAAGCTGGTCTCAGTGACGTTGACCATGAAATTACCAACAATAGTTATAAAAACCCATCTGGTTCCCTAGTGTCCTTTAGGGAAGGAAATCTGCCACCCTAACCTGGTCTGGCCTACATGTGGCTCCAGACCCACAGCACTGCAGTTGACTCTTAATTGCCCTCTGAAATTGCCTAGCAAGGCAGACACTCAGTTCAAGGGCAATTAGGGATGAGCAACAAATGCTGGCCTTGCCAGAGACACCCACATCCCATGAAAGAATAAAAATATTATCCATTAAGATCTCTAATAATAATGGAAAAACTCAGCAGGTCCGGCAGCATCGGCGGAGAAGAAAAGAGTTGACGTTCCGAGTCCTCATGACCCTTCGACAGAACTTGAGTTCGAGTCCAAGAAAGAGTTGAAATATAAGCTGGTTTAAGGTGTGTGTGTGGGGGGCGGAGAGAGAGAGAGAGAGGTGGAGTGGGGGTGTGGTTGTAGGGACAAACAAGCAGTGATGGAAGCAGATCATCAAAAGATGTCAACAACGATAATACAAAAGAACACATAGGTGTTAAAGTTAAAGTTGGTGATATTATCTAAACGAATGTGCTAATTAAGAATGGATGGTATGGCACTCAAGGTATAGCTCTAGTGAGGGTGGGGAGAGCATAAAAGATGTAAAAAAAATAAATAAATAAATAAATAAATAATTTTTTTTTTCCTTTTTCTCTTTTTAGAATGGAAATAGGTGGGAAAAGGGAAAATCTATATAATTTATTGGAAAAAAAAGAGAAAAGGAAGGGGGAAACAGAAGGGGGGTGAGGATGGGGGAGGGAGCTCACGACCTAAAGTTGTTGAATTCAATATTCAGTCCGGATGGCTGTAAAGTGCCTAGTCGGAAGATGAGGTGTTGTTCCTCCAGTTTGCATTGGGCTTCACTGGAACAATGCACAAGCCAAGGACAGACATGTGGGCAAGAGAGCAGGGTGGAGTGTTAAAATGGCAAGCGACAGGGTGGTTTGGGTCATTCTTGCGGACAGACCGCAGGTGTTCTGCAAAGCAGTCGCCCAGTTTACGTTTGGTCTCTCCAATGTAGAGGAGACCACATTGGGAGCAACGAATGCAGTAGACTAAGTTGGGGGAAATGCAAGTGAAATGATGCTTCACTTGAAAGGAGTGTTTGGGTCCTTGGACGGCGAGGAGAGAGGAAGTGAAGGGGCAGGTACTGCATCTTTTGCGTGGGCATGGGGTGGTGCCATAGGAGGGGGTTAAGGAGTAGGGGGTGATGGAGGAGTGGACCAGGGTGTCCCGGAGGGAGCGATCCCTACGGAATGCCGATAGGGGGGGTGAAGGGAAGATGTGTTTGGTGGTGGCATCATTCTGGAGTTGGTGGAAATGGCGGAGGATGATCCTTTGAATGCGGAGGCTGGTGGGGTGATAAGTGAGGACAAGGGGGACCCTACCATGTTTCTGGGAGGGAGGAGAAGGCGTGAGGGCGGATGCGCGGGAGATGGGCCGGACACAGTTGAGGACCCTGTCAATGACCGTGGGTGGAAAACCTCGGTTAAGGAAGAAGGAGGACATGTCAGAGGAACTGTTTTTGAAGGTAGCATCATCGGAACAGATGCGATGGAGGTGAAGGAACTGAGAGAATGGGATGGAGTCCTTACAGGAAGCGGGGTGTGAGGAGCTGTAGTCGAGATAGCTGTGGGAGTCGGTGGGTTTGTAATGGATATTGGTGGACAGTCTATCACCAGAGATTGAGACAGAGAGGTCAAGGAAGGGAAGGGAAGTGTCAGAGATGGACCACGTGAAAATGATGGAGGGGTAGAGATTGGAAGCAAAATTAATAAATTTTTCCAAGTCCCGTTGAGAGCATGAAGCGGCACCGAAGTAATCATTGATGTACAGGAGAAAGAGTTGTGGAAGGGGGCCGGAGTAGGACTGGAACAAGGAATGTTCCACATACCCCATAAAGAGACAGGCATAGCTGGGGCCCATGCGGGTACCCATAGCCACACCTTTTATTTGGAGGAAGTGAGAGGAGTTGAAGGAGAAATTGTTCAGCATGAGAACAAGTTCAGCCAGACGGAGGAGAGTAGTGGTGGATGAGGATTGTTCGGGCCTCTGTTCGAGGAAGAAGCTAAGGGCCCTCAGACCATCCTGGTGGGGGATGGAGGTGTAGAGGGATTGGATGTCCATGGTGAAGAGGAAGCGGTTGGGGCCAGGGAACTGGAAATTGTTGACGTGATGTAAGGTGTCAGAGGAATCATGGATGTAGGTGGGAAGGGACTGGACAAGGGGAGAGAGAAGGGAGTCAAGATAACGAGAAATGAGTTCTGTGGGGCAGGAGCAAGCTGAGACGATCGGTCTACCGGGTCAGTTCTGTTTGTGGATTTTGGGTAGGAGATAGAAGCGGGCCGTCCGAGGTTGGGCGACTATCAGGTTGGAAGCTGTGGGAGGGAGATCCCCAGAGGAGATGAGGTCAGTGACAGTCCTGGAAACAATGGCTTGATGTTCAGTGGTGGGGTCATGGTCCAGGGAGAGGTAGGAGGAAGTGTCTGCGAGTTGACGCTCAGCCTCCGCGAGGTAGAGGTCAGTGCGCCAGACAACAACAGCACCACCCTTGTCAGCGGGTTTGATGACAATGTCAGGGTTGGACCTGAGAGAATGGAGTGCAGTACGTTCAGAGAGAGACAGGTTAGAATGGGTGAGAGGAGCAGAGAAATTGAGACGACTAATGTCGCGCCGACAGTTCTCAATGAAAAGATCAAGAGAAGGTAAGAATCCAGAGGGAGGGGTCCAGGTGGAGGGAGAATATTGGAGATGGGTAAAAGGATCCGTTGAACTGGGAGAGGACTCCTGCCCAAAGAAGTGAGCCCGGAGATGAAGACGGCGGAAGAAGAGTTCAGCATCATGCCGAGCCCGAAATTCATTGAGATGAGGGTGTAAGGGTATGAAACTAAGTCCGTTGCTGAGCACTGAACGTTCAGCGTCGGAGAGGGGAAGGTCAGGGGGTATAGTGAATACACAGCTGGGGCTGGGATTGGAAGATGGGGTGGGGACGGAGGGACAGGCAGGGGTGGAGGGTCCTAGATGGGTGTTGGTGTCGATGAGTTGTTGGAGCTTGCGTTCCTTAGCATTTGAGAGAAAGAGAAAAAGTTTCTTGTTGAGGCGTCAGATGAGCCGAAGAATAAAATGAAACTGGGGGCACTCGCAGCTTTGAAAAAGGGTACGGCGGTGCTGCTGGAGGCAGAGGTCGAGTGTGTTCATATGGCGGCGCATGGCACTGAGTGTGGATTTCAGAATGTGACGGGAACAGCAGTCCGAGAAACATTTTATGTCCCGGAGATACCTGTAATCCTGGGTGGGTTCGAAACATGAGGGGTGGAATTTCAGTTGAAATCCACATGGGGTAAGTCGGAGATGGAGACAGTCACTGAGAAAGGAGATATGGCTGTGAAAGCGGGTTTTAGTAAACACCTTGTCAAACACCAGGAGGGAAATGGAAAGCAATGAAGCAGCATTTCACTTGCATTTCCCCCAACTTAGTCTACTGCATTCGTTGCTCCCAATGTGGTCTCCTCTACATTGGAGAGACCAAACGTAAACTGGGCGACCGCTTTGCAGAACACCTGCGGTCTGTCCGCAAGAATGACCCAAACCTCCCTGTTGCTTGCCATTTTAACACTCCACCCTGCTCTCTTGCCCACATGTCTATCCTTGGCTTGCTGCATTGTTCCAGTGAAGCCCAACACAAACTGGAGGAACAACACCTCATCTTCCGACTAGGCACTTTACAGCCTTCCGGACTGAATATTGAATTCAACAACTTTAGGTCATGAGCTCCATCCCCCATCCCCACCCCCTTTCTGTTTCCCCCTTCCTTTTCTCTTTTTTTTCCAATAAATTATGTAGATTTTCCCTTTTCCCACCTATTTCCATTATAAAAAGAGAAAAAGAAAAAAAAAAATTTTTTTAATTATTTATTTATTTATTTTTTTATATCTATTATGCTCTCCCCACCCTCACTAGAGCTATACCTTGAGTGCCCTACCATCCATTCTTAATTAGCACATTCGTTTAGATAATATCACCAACTTTAACTTTAACACTATGTGTTCTTTTGTATTATTGTTGTTGACATCTTTTGATGATCTGCTTCTATCACTGCTTGTTTGTCCCTACACCCCCACTCCATCTCTCTCTCTCTCTCTCTCTCTCCGCCCCCCCCCACACACACACCTTAAACCAGCTTATATTTCAATTCTTTCTTGGACTCGAACTCAAGTTCTGTCGAAGGGTCACGAGGACTCGAAACGTCAACTCTTTTCTTCTCCGCCGATGCTGCCGGACCTGCTGAGTTTTTCCAGGTAATTCTGTTTTTGTTTTTGTTTTGGATTTCCAGCATCCGCAGTTTTTTTGTTTTTATCTCTAATAATAATCCCTGGTTTATGGTAAACAAAGAAACCCTTCCTCAACTATTGGAAAAAGATACCAATTTACCAAGATAATGAAGCAATTTGATAGAAGGCCATGTTAATAGAATCAAAACTAAAACATGTTGGGTTATTTATTATGCTTGTATATGAGACCTACCTTTAAGCGTATCAATTTTGTGTATCAGAAATCTCCATGAATCAGAGGAAATATTTCCCTTATTTAGGGCATCAATGAGATTCCTTATTGTTGGATTACATTTTCCTTGTTTTCTCCAAGCCATTAACATTCCCAATGCTCTATCTTTGGGACCAGTCTTATCTCGTTCCATTCGCTGCAAAACAGTTTTACTAATTCCCAAGCCTTCTGTTGCTAGATTCTTCCATTCGTTGCCCAGGTTTCCTGCTAACCTTTTGAGCTGTTGGATTGTCACTATGCTATCCAAATCTGAAACAGAACAAACATCATATAATCAAATGCCTGAGTGAGTAACACAAACAAGATAATATCACCTAAAATAGTATTGCTGAAAAAAGAGATGTGTCAAAGCTTTTTGTCTTGCACTCATCAGGACACTTCGCAAGATTACGAATATAAGGGGGAAACAACAATTTATATTGTATGTGAAGAGAATGCTAAATGGTTGGCAAGAGGCATTGCCATGATGAATGCACCAGTGATGATGACTGACGCAGTTAACTGCCAAGCATTGTTTGAAATTTAAACCAGGCATCTTGAACCTGATTTGTCAAGGCATCACTCTAAAGAATGAGTCAGTGACAGCCACTCGCTGACTCCTGTTGCATTCTTCATGGCAACGCCACTTGCCAAACCAATTAGCACTCTCTTCACATACTGTATAAATTGTTGTTTTCCCCTTATATTGGTATTCTTGCAAAGTGTCCTGATAAGTGCAAGTTAAAAAAACTTTGACCTGTCTCTTTTCTCAGCAACACTCAAGTTCTGTACGACCACATGACTAAAATAGACTTTGGAAGTACTTCCAGATATCAACGCAAGGATCATTAGAAACTCAGTGGTTAAAAATTTGTTGAGGAAGATCTTGCTCACAATATCTGAGGTGTAGGTAACTTGTTGTCAAACAGCACATTATTACATCAAGTCGGTTTATATATATAATTGTCCATAAGGAGTGACTCTTTGATAGACTGAGTTCTACTTCAACCACAAAGCATTGAATTCCTAATATTGATATTGATGCAATGACTACAGTGGATACAGACAGGAAACAATCAATACAATATTATAGTCAAGTGGAGCAGCTGATTAATTGCCAGAAAACAGCAGAGATCACCTCATTCAAGAGATGGATGCCTTACAACATTAATCAAGGCCCCGACTGGTCTCCTAGGCTAGTTTTGATCATCTACGGGGAGTTGGAGAGGAATTTTCCAGAATTTTTATTTTCCTACGATCAGGGTTTGTGTCTGACTTCACTGTGGAAGACTTAGAAAACTTCCCAAGTGAACAGGAGGGAGGAACTTCAACGATAACCATCACCAGGGAGAACTTGCTGGGAAAATGATTAGACCTAAAAAGGCTGACTAGTCCCAGGACCAGATTGCCTGCATCCTGGGTTCTCAGAAGAAGAGGCAGCAGAGATAGAAGATGCATTGGTTATAATCTTTCAAAATTTCTTAGGGCAGGGTTTTTCAGTCAGAGTGTGGGGGTGGGTCCAACACACCGAGGTGTAAAATGACGCACGACATCATTACGCGGTCCCGTGATATTTCGTTCAGCGGGCGCGCACCAGAGTCAGCTGCGTGCCCGCCGATATGTAAACGGCCGATTAGGGCCATTTAGAATGTAATTGATGTAAGTGTTAACACTGCCGTCCAACCTTAAGGCTGGCGGGGCAGGTGAAAAGGCCAAGCGGCCCTCGCGTTTTTTAGGAAACTTCATCCACAAGCGGGATGAGGTCTCCTAAAGCTTTTAGAACCATAGAACCATAGAAAAGTTACGGCACAGAAGGAGGCCATTCGGCCCATCTTGTCCATGCCAGCCCGAGGACACCCAGGTGCCCTTTCTAATCCCACCTTCCTGCACCAGGCCCATAGCCCTGCAGCTTACAAGCACTTAAGGTGCAGATCCAGGTACTTTTTAAAAGAGTTTAGAGTTTCTGCCTCTACCACCAACTTAGACAGTGAATTCCAGACACCTACTACCCTCTGCATAAAACGGTTCTTCCTCATATCCCCTCTACACCTTCTGCCACTTATCTTGAATCTTTATTCAATAAATAAAACTTTTTTCCTAAATATCAAAACATGTCTCACCTTATATGACACGGTCACATGAGGGGACATGTTTACTTGAATTTTTCATCCATTTATTGGACAATTACAATAGCCCTTCAATCTCCCTGAGGCAGCTCCGTGCTGGCCCCGAGTCTCCCTCCTCCACCCCCGCACGCAGAGGTAGCGCTGAGCGCCACGGCTCACGTATTACGCTGGGCGGGCCTTAATTGTCCCGCCTGCGTAAATGGTGGCGCAGAGCCAATCGCGGGTAGTGACTGCCCCCACTGAGCCCACCCGCCACCTGAAAAATTCAGGCCTTAGATTCTGGAAGGTTTCCAATAGATTGCAAAATAGCTAATGCAACACCTTTACTAAAGAAAGGCGGGGTGGGGGGCAGAATGGAGGTTACTCCAGACCGGTTAGCCTGACATCTAAATATCATAGGGAAATTGCTAGAATTCATTATTAAGGAGGGTACTTAGAAAATCATAATGCCATCAGGCAGAGTCAACATGGTTTTGTGAAAGGGAAATCATGTTTAATTAATTAATTAAAATGTTTTGAGGAAGTAGCAAGTAAAGTGGAGAAAGAGGAACTTGTAGTGTGGCCTTCTTTGATTTCCAGAAGGCATTTGATAAGGTGCCACATCAAAGATTACTACACAAGATAGGATTCCGTGGTGTAGGGGGTAACATGTCAGCATGGATAAAGGATAGGTTAGCTAACAGGAAGCAGATAGTAGTGATAAATGTGTCATTTCCAGGTTGGCAAGCTGTAACGACTGGAATGCCACAGGGATCCGTGTTGCGGCCTCAACTGTTTACAATCTATGACTTTGATGAAAGGGCTAAATGTATGGTAGCTAAATTTGCTGATGACACCAAGGTAGATAGGAAAGTAAATTGTCAAGAGGAGGTAAAGGGTCTGCAAAGGGGTATCAACAGGTCAAGTGATTGGGCAAAAAATTTTGGCAGATGGATTATATGTAAACTTCTCCACTTTGGCAGGAAGAATAGAAAAGCAGTGTACTATTTAAATGGAGAGAAATTGCAAAACTCGGTGGTCCAGAAGATACACAAGAGCACAAGAAGTAGGAGCAGGATAGACCATATGGCCTGCAGCAGGTGCTCCACCAGTCAATACGATCATGGCTGATCTTGGGCTTCAACTCCACTTTCCTGCCAGTTTCCCATATCCTGAGAGACCAAAAATCTGTCTAACCCAGCCTTAAATGTGTTCAATAATGGAGCATCCGCAGCCCTCTGGGATCGAGGATTCCAAAGATTCATAACCTTTTGGGTGAAATAATTCCTCCTCATCTCAGTTCCAAATGATCAGCCCTTTATCCTGAGATTGTGCTGCTATGTTTTAGATTCCCCGACCTGCGGAAACAATCTCTCTGCGTTTAGCCTTTCAAGCCCTTTCAGAATCTTGTACGTTTCAGTGGGATCACCTCTCATTCTTCTAAACTCCGGGAAAATAGACCAAATTTGCTCAGCATCTCATCATAGGACAACTCCCTCATCCCAGGGACCAACCTAGTGAAGCTTTGCTGTACCACCTCTTATTTTTTTTTCTTAAATGTCGAGACCAAAACTGCACACTGTATTCCAGGGGTAGCATCACCAAAACCCTGCACAACTCTCGCAAAGCTTCTTTATACCTCGACTCCAATCCTCTTGCAATAAAGACCAACATACCATCTGTCTTCCTCGTTGCTTGCTGTACCTGTATGCTGACTTTCTGCATTCCTTTACCCGCACACCCAAGTCTCTTTGAACATCAACACTTCCAGGTTTCTCAACTATTAAAAGAAATTCTGCGTTTTTATTCTTTCAACCGAAGTGAATAACTTCGCACTTCCCTACATGATAATCCATCTGCCATCTTGTTGCCCATTCACCTAATCTGTCTGTCTCTTTGCAGCCACTCTGTGTCCTCCCCACAGCTTACCTTTCCACCTAGCTTTGTATCATCAGCAAACTTAGGTACATTACTTTCTGTCTCTTCATCTAATATAGAGGTATTGAACAAATATTTTGTGTCTGCCTTCACAGTAGAATACACAAGTTACATTCCAGAAATAGATAATAAACCAGACGGTAAAAAGAGTGTGGAAATTAGGGAAATTAATACCAACAGAGAAAAAGTATTGGAGAAACTAGATTGTAGCCGGCTGAGGCTCCAGCACTGACCCTTGTGGTATTTCATTCACTACCTGGCAACTTGATAAAGTCCCATTTATGCCCACTCTCTGCTCCCTGTCTGTTAACCAATCCTCTATACATGCTAATATATTACTTCGAATTCCATGCGCACTTATCTTGCATTTTAAGTTTTTGTGTGTCACCTTATCGAATGCCATTTGGAAATCAAGTTATACTACATCTATTGGTTCCCCTTCATCTACCCTATGAGTTACATCCTCAGAAAATTGCAATAAACTTGTCAAACAGGATTTCCCTTTGATAAAACCATGTTGACTTGTTCTAATTATGCTATGCTTTTCTAAGTGCATCCTTAACGATAGATCCCACTATTTTCCCAACAACTGCCTTGTAGTTCCATGTTTTCTCTCTCCCTCCTTTCTTGAAAAGCAGAGCAACATTTGCCAACTTCCAATCTAATGGGACTGTTCCCAAATCCAATGAATTCTGAAAAATCACAGCCAGTGTCCGCTATCTCTGTAGCTATCTCCTTTAGAACCACAGGGTGTAGGCCATCATATCCCAGAGGCTTGTTGCATTTTAGTCCTTTATGTTTCTCCAATACTTTTTCTCTGTTGGTATTAATTTCCCTAATTTCCACACTCTTTTTACCGTCTGATTTATTATCTATTTCTGGAATGTAACTTGTGTATTCTACTGTGAAGACAGACACAAAATAGTTGTTCAATACCTCTACCACTTCCTCATTCCCCAGGACAATTTCCCTTGTCTCTGATTGTAACAGACCAAAGTTTACTTTAGGTACTCTCTTCCTTTTCATATACTTATAAAAGCTCTTCCAATCTGTCTTTACATTACTGGCTAGTTTACTCTCATATTCTATTTTTTCCCCTTTTTATCAACTATTTGGTGGCCCTTTACTGGTTTCTAAGATTCTCCCAATCCTCAGGCTTGCTCCTTTTCTTTGCAACACTGTTAGCCTCTTCTTTAATCTAATACTATCCTTAACTTCCTGAGTGAGTTACAGATGGGTCTTTTTTGCCGAGTTTTTGTTTTCAAAGGAATGTATTTTTGTTGGACATTTTGAATAGTTTCTTTAAATGTTCAGCCATACCTTTTAGTCTATTTACCCAATTTTCCTTAGCCAGTTCTCCCCTCACACCTGTGGTATATGAATCACCAATAGTTTGTACACAGGGAGAGCAAATGATTAGGAAGGCAATTGGAGTGTTGGCATTTATTGCAAGGGGAATGGAATATAAAAGTAGGGAAGTTTCACGGCAGTAGTACAGGGCCTTGGTGAGACCACATCCGGAGTACTGTGCACAGTTTTGGTCTCTTTATTTGAGAAAAGATATAATTGCTTTAGAAGTAGTTCAAAAAGGTTCACTCGACTCATTTCTGGGATGAAGGGCTTATCTTATGAAAAAAGGTTGAACAGGTTGAGCTTGTATCCTTTGGAGTTTAGAAGAATGAGAGACGATCTTATTGAAACATATAAGATCCTGAGGGGATTTGATAGGGTGGATACCGGGAGCATGTTTCCACTTGTGGGGGAGACTAGAACTTGGGGACCTAGTTTAAGAATAAGAGGAATCCTTTTTAAGATGGAAATGAGGAGAAGTTCTTTCTCTCAGAGGGTCATTATTCTGTGGAATTCTCTTCCTTTTAAGATGAGGAGAATTTTTTTCTCTGAGAGGGTCATTGGCGTGTGGAATTCTCGTCCCCTGAAAGCAGCAGAGACTGGGTCATTGAGTCTATTCAAGGCCGAGCTAGACAGAGTTTTGATAGACAAGGGAGTCAAGGGTTATTGGGGGTAGGCAGGAAAGTGGATTTGAGACCACAACCAGATCAGCCATGATCTTATTGAATGGCGAGCAGGCTCAAAGGGCCGAATGGCCTACTCCTGCACCAACATCCTATGTTCCTATTAAGGTTGATGTCTGTTCTTTTTCTTCTTTTCAGGATACTCCATCGCTTCTAGAGAATGTTGTGATGCACAAGCTGGATTTACCAGTAGGTTGTTTCCTGTCTGTTTTCTTTTTTACGTATATATGTTCTTTCATTTTTGATGTTGAGGCTTCTTGACCAAAATCTATTTGCCCTGTAAAAAGAAAAAAAACATTTATATATTGGACGGTCTCTTGTAACATTGATAATAGGCATTATCTGCTGCCCTTGTCTGTCTAGGTGATAAAGGTCGTGGGTTTGGAAGGCGTTGTCGAAGGAGCCTTGGTGAGTTCCTGCGGTGCATCTTGTAAATGGTACACGCTGCTGCCACTGTACATCAGTGGAGGGAGTGAGTGTTTAAGGTGGTGGATGGGGTGCTGATCAAGCGGCGTGCTTTGGCTTGGATGGTGTTGAACTTCTTGAGTGTTGTTGGAGCTGCACTCATTCAGGAAGGTGAATATTCCATCGCATTTCTGACTTGTGCCTTATAGATGGTGGACAAGTTTTGGGGAGTCAGGAGGTGAGTTACTCACTAAAGAATTCCCACCTCTGACCTGATCTTGTAGCCACAGTATTTATATGAGTGGTTCAGTTCAGTTTCTGGTCAACACCCCCCGGGTAAGGAGATGGAGGATATAGAGTAGAGGAGTATTTAGTGATGGTAAAGGCCATTGAATATGGTTTACTTTGTGTCCAATTCTAGCTCAAGGCTGTGATGTGGTCCGACAAACAATTGGAATATTGGGGGTCAAGGTGAAGAGACAAATTCCTATGATGTTGCATTCCTGATTTTTTTTTTCTGATTTTGAGCAAGATACTTACGCTGCTGAGATTTTTCTTGATTATCAGCTGCCAACCCAAAATTTCATGGCCAAAATTTTCCTTTTGGCGGCTGGGCAGGCAGAGCAGGAGTGGACACGGGCGGGCGTGAACCCAATCGGCGCCCGCAATCGGGGCCGCGCCGCCATTTTGCGCGGGCAGGCCAATTAAGGCGTGCCCAGAGCATTCCCGACTCCCGTGGATAGCGGGAGTGTGCGGGCTGCGGTGGGCATGCACAGGCCGCTGGGTCCAATGGCGACACGGCGGCCTGTTTAAAAGAAGGCCTGGCAACCTCCTGTAGGCTGCTCACAATGGCCACCTGGAGATCCAACCGGAGGGGGTCTGCTCGGCCAGACACTCTGGGGGGAAGCACAGAGGAGCGGGGCAGGCTGCAGGGTAGGCCAGCAATGTGCCCCTCGCTTTTCTGATGATTGCCTTGCTGCCCTCCTTGAGGAGGTGGCAGCACGATGGGAGGTGTTGGTTCCCCAGGATGGGAGGAGGAAGCTCCCCCCACATGACCAAATGTGCCTGGGAGGAGGTGGTGAGCTCCTGCAACATGGTGTGGTGCACTTGGATCCAATGCCATAAGCGCTTCAACGATTTGTTGCGCTCTGGAAGGCTGAGTCCCATGTTGGCATTGGGCATTTAACGCAGCAGGTAGGCTTAGCCTTTGAGGCTCCCCCCCACCAAGTCTTACTGTCGTGACTGCATTGAATCATGTTGGGCATTTCTCATACACTGGGTGGGCAAGCAGATAGTGCCCATGCTTACATCAGCCTGACAGGTTCATGAGGGGATGGGTTCTCCCCACACCATGTGTTGGTCTTGGTCGCACATCACTAGTCTGGGGGCAACCTGCAGGAGATGCATCTAGGTGCATACTCAGAACTCCAATGTATGTCCTATTCAAGGTG
Organism: Carcharodon carcharias; assembly: GCF_017639515.1. Taxonomy (NCBI): domain Eukaryota; kingdom Metazoa; phylum Chordata; class Chondrichthyes; order Lamniformes; family Lamnidae; genus Carcharodon; species Carcharodon carcharias. The sequence continues at coordinate 12,168,291 of NC_054473.1, forward strand.
ATGAGATGGTGGAAGGGGAGTCTCAGGGTCTCGTGGCCAAAAGCCATCTGCTGGCCTTGGGGCGGCATTCTAGTTGCACCTCCTTACCATGGGAGCTAAGACCATGTGTTTCCTAAAGTGATAGGACCATAAGACCATAAGACATAAGAGCAGAAATTAGGCCATTCGGCCTATCGAGTCTGCTCCGCCATTCAATCATGGCTGATAAGTTTCTCAGCCCCATTCTCCTGCCTTCCCCCGTAACCTTTGATCCCCTTACCAATCAAGAACCTATCTATCTCGGTCTTAAATACACTCAATGACCTGGCCTCCACAGCCTTCTGTGGCAATGAATTCCATAGATTCACCACTCTCTGGCTAAAGAAGTTTCTCCTCACCGCTGTTCTAAAAGATCTTCCCTTTACTCTGAGGCTGTGCCCTCGGGTCCTAGTGTCTCCTACTAATGGAAACATCTTCCACACATCCACTCTATCCAGGCCTTTCAGTATTCTGTAAGTTTCAATCAGATCCCCCCCTCATCCTTCTAAACTCTATCGAGTATAGACTCAGAGTCCTCAAACGTTTCTCATATGTTAAGCCTTTCATTCCTGGGATCGTTCTCGTGAACATCCTCTGGAACCTCTCCAGGACCAGAACATCCTTCCTGAGATACGGGGCCCAAAATTGCTCACAGTATTCTAAATGTGGTCTGACCAGAGCCTTATAAAAGCAGCACATCCCTGCTTTTATATTCTAGTCTTCTCGAAATAAATGCCAACATTGCATTTGCCTTCCTAACTACCCACTCAACCTGCAAGTTAACCTTAAGAGAATCCTGGACTAGGACTCCCAAGTCCCTTTGCACTCCAGATTTCTGAATTCTCTCCCCATTTAGAAAACAGTCTATGCCTCTATTCTTCCTACCAAAGTGCATGACCTCACACTTCCATCTGCTACTTATTTGCCCATTCTCCTAACCTGTCCAAATCCTCCCCGCCTCCTCAATACTACCTGTCCCTCCACCTATCTTTGTATCATCTGCAAACTTAGCCAGGATGCCCTCAGTTCCTTCATCTAGATCATTAATGTATAAAGTGAAAAGTTGTGGTCCCAACACTGATCCCTGTGGAACTCCCCTAGTCACCGGCCGCCATCCTGAGAAGGACCCCCTTATCCCCACTCTCTGCCTCCTGCCAGACAGCCAATCTTCTATCCATGCTAGTACCTTGCCTCTAACACCATGGGCTCTTATCTTACTGAGCAGCCTCCTGTGCGGCACCTTGTCAAAGGCCTTCTGGCATTCCAAGTAGATAACATCCATTGGCTCTCCTTTGTCTAACCTGCTCGTTACCTCCTCAAAGAACTCTAACAGGCATGACCTCCCCTTGATGAAACCATGCTGACTGCCCTATTTTACCATGCACTTCCAAGTATTCTGAAATCTCATCCTTAATAATGGACTCTAAAATCTTACCAACTAATCGGCCTGTAACTTCCCGTCTTTTGCCTCACTCCCTTCTTAAACAGGGGGGTTACATTTGTGATTTTCCAGTCCTCTGGGACCCTCCCTGACACCAGTGATTCCTGAAAGATCACCACTAATGCCTCCACTATCTCTTCAGCTATCTCCTTCAGAACTCTGGGGTGTAATTCAGGTGATTTATCCACCTTCAGACCTTTCAGTTTTCCTAGCACCTTCTCCTTGGTAATGGCCACCATACTCACCTCTGCCCCCCGACTCTCTTGAACTTTGGGGATGTTACTCTTGTCTTCCAACGTGAAGACTGACGCAAAGTACCTATTCAGTTCCTCCGCCATTTCTTTGTTCCCCACTACTACTTCTCCAGCGTCATTTTCCAGCGGCCCAATGTCCACTTTTGCCTCTCTCTTACCCTTTATATATCTGAAAAAACTCTTGCAATCTTCTTTTATATTGCTGGCTAGTTTACCCTCATATTTAATCTTCTCCCTCCTTATTTCTTTTTTAGTTGTCCTCTGTTGGTCTTTGTAGGCTTCCCAATCCCCTGGTTTCCCACTGCTCTTCGCCACATTGTATGCTTTCTCTTTAGCTTTTATGCTGTCCCTGACTTCCCTTGTCAGCCATGGTTGCCTCGTCCTCCCTTTAGTATGCTTCTTCTTCCTAGGGATGAATTTTTGCTGTCTCTCCCAACTTACTCCCAGAAACTCCTGCCGTTGCTGTTCCATTGTCTTTCCTGCTAGGCTCATCTCCCAGTCAATTCTGGCCAGCTCCTCTCTCATGCCTCTGTAGTTGCCTTTATTCAACTGTAATACCGTTACATCTGATTCCAGCTTTTTCCTCTCAAATTGCAGGGTAAATTCTATCATATTATGGTTACTTCCTACTAAGGGTTCCTTCACCTTAAGCTCCCTTATCAAATCTGCCTCATTACACATCACTAAATCTAGAATTACCTGTTCCCTAGTGGGCTCCACCACAAGCTGTTCCAAAAAGCCATCTCGTAGACATTCCACAAATTCCTTTTCTTGGGATCCACTACCAACCTGATTTTCCCAGTCTATCTGCATATTGAAATCCCCCATGATCACTGTAATCTTGCCTTTCTTACACCCCTTTTCTATCTCCTGGTGTATCTTGTGCCCCACATCCTGACTACTGTTCGGAGGCCTGTACATAACTCCCATTATGGTTTTTTTACATTTGCGATTCTTCAACTCTACCCACACAGATTCTATATCATCTGACCCTACATCGTTTCTTGCTATCGATTTAATTTCATTTCTCACTAACAAAGCAACCCCACCCCCTCTGCCAACCTGCCTATCTTTTCGATAGGATGTATATCCTTGGATATTTAGCTCCCAGCCCTGATCCCCTTGCAGCCATGTCTCCGTGATGCCCACCACATCATACCTGCCAATTTCAATCTGCCCCACAAGCTCATTTACCTTATTTCGTATACTGCGTGCATTCAGATACAACACCTTCAGTCCTGTATTTCCCATCCCCCTTCTCATTGTCGTCCCTTTATCTGATGTGCTTGAAGTTAGATTCCTAGCCCTTTCCAAACACTCTGTCCTATTTTGTGTTCTGGGGACTTTAATAGCCTCTCCTGGGCTCTCTTTTCTTTTCAGTTTTTTCATAATTTTCCATGAAGTTGAATTCACCCCCCCCCCCCTCCACATGCTAACCTGCTGCTTTGTTTCCCATTAGTCATACTTCTTGGAGTTTTACCCTTCCCTCCCAACCCACTTTCTAGTTTAAAGTCCTGTTGACCACCCTATTTACCCTTTTCACTAGAACATTGGTCCCAGATCGGGGTTCAGGTGGAGACCATCCCAACGGTACAGATCCCTCCTGTTCCAATACTGATGCCAGTGCCCCACGAAATGGAACCCCTCTTTCCCACACCACTCCTTTAGCCACATGTTTACTTCCCTTATTCTCGCGTCCCTATGCCAATTTGCACGTGGCTCGGGTAGTAATCCGGAGATTATAACCCTTGAGGACCTGTTCTTTAATTTAGAACCTAGTTGCTGATAATCCCTAAACAGGTCCTCTTTCCTAGTCTTATCTATGTTATTTGTCCCGACGTGGACCACAACAACTGGACCCTCCCCGTCCCTCTCCAATATCGTTTCAAGCCGATCAGGGATGTCCCTCACCCTGGCACCGGGCAGTCAACATACCATGCGGGACTCTCGATCCTGCTTACAAAGGATGCTATCAATTCCCCTAATTGTAGAATCTCCTACAACTACCGCTTGTCTTTTTGCTCCCCCCTCTTGAATGGCCTCCTGTGCCATGGTGCTGTGGTCAGCTGGCTCATCCTCCCTACAGCCCTGTTCCTCATCCACACAGGGAGCAAGTACCTCATACCTGTTGGACAAGGTCAAGATCTGAGGCTCCTCTGTTTCTGAACACAGGATCCCTCTACCTGCCTCACTTGCAGCCACACCCTGCTGACCCTGACCACTGACCGGATTTGAGGTACTTAATCTACCAGGTGTGACCTCCTCCTGATACAAAGCGTCCAGGTAACTCTCCCCCTGTTGGATGTGCCGCAGCATCAGCAGCTCAGACTTCAGCTCATTAATTCTGAGCCGGAGTTCCTCCAGCAAACAACACTTACTGCAGATGTGGTCACTGCGGCTCGCAATGGGATCTGCCAGCTCCCACATCATACAACTACAGCACATCACCTGCCCAGCCATCTCGACTTAGATAATTAATTTATTAATTAACTTTAATTAAAAGTGATGGACGCAGAACGTGTCCAAGGTGGCCGTTGGGAGGGGGTTGGGTGCAGGCATACTATCTTTGTGTGACTGATCAGCAGTAGCGTGGACAGGAGGCACTGGAGGCCTGAGATGGGCCACTGTGGTTGGGATGCAGTGTGCACGTGCAGAGTCCATGTGCAATTAGTCGCAATGAATGGTCTCTGTTTTTCAGGGGAAAAATGCTCACAACGTCTGTGAACATTTGCAGACTGGAGGCGGCCAGGTATTTGAGGTCCACAGAGACATCCACTCTGTCTTCCCACCATCCATAGATGATTGTTTGAATCGTTATTGTTGCAACATTGCTCATTCACAGACTGATAGAGTTAGAGAGTGGGTCATTGACAAAGGTCCCTCGGCTCTTCAAAGATGCCCATGTCAACCACCTTCCAAAGTTGCCTTATCCCATTTCCAACCACTATCCCCATGGCCTTGTATGCCATGGCATCTCAACTACACATCCAAATGCTTATTACATGTTAGGAAGGTTTTTGCATCCACCACCCTTTCAGCCAGTGCGTCCCACATTACTGTCTGCAAGAGTTCCTCATCACCTCACCTGTCAGCCTCATGCCCCTTCCCTTAAATCAATGCCACCAAGTTAGTCAACCCTCCACCAAGAGGAAACGTTCCTTTCTGTCGACCCTATCTATGCCTCTCATAATGTTATACAGCTCAATAATGTCCCCCCTCAACCTCCTCTGCTCCAGGGGAAATAACCCCAGTCTATGCTACGTCTCCTCATAAGTCCAACTCTCCAGGCCAGCCAGCATCCTGGTCAATGACCTCTGCACTCTCTCCACTCCAATCACATCCCTCCTATGAAGCGCAATTCACAACTGCACACTGATGCAATGAGCCTCATGTAAGAGCCTCATGCTTCCTCCATTGAGAGTGTGGCGACTCTCCTGGAAAGGGGCTTCCAGGAGAACAAGCAGCTTCTCCTGGGGTTACGCTCAGACCTGCAAGCCCTCACAGTGCCAGTGGCCACAGCTGGTCATTGCCAATGGGGGAGATGGTGTGGGCTTCAAGTTTCCCAGCTCGTTGCCCATCCGTCGCGGGTGAGCAGGGAGGTCCGGGGTGACCTCACGTCAGCGGAGCAGCTGCCTGTCATATCTGCGGGCACCTCTCAGGGCATTCCGGATGAGGGAAATAGCTGCTCTGCCCCTCTCCCAGTGACCGCTTCATCGGGTGAGGCTGCGACGACTAGGGAGATGCCAGCTGTGGAACTGGCAGCTCCCTCCCAGGCAGGGCCAGCACAGGCTCCACGGGCCAGAGGACGACCACCAAGGTCATCAAGGCCAACAGGACAGCAGAGTCAGCAGGCTGTCTCAGAAGCCACTCCAAGCGATGGGGCAGCACCAAGAGGTAGCACCCAAAAACGTAAGCATAAGGCACCTTAGGCACACCACGGGTTTCTCACTGGTGCCTTTCTGTTGGCCCTAGATTAGGGAGTTATTATTTGTTTATGGTTGATAAAAGTTTTGCTTTCATTGTTTGTGACCTTATGATAGCGAAAATTAAAACCAGATGTGTTACCATGGCTGAGGGTGGCGCCTTTATTCTGCATTTGTATGTTTTACATACATGTCATGAGTGCTTGAGTGGACATTAAAGTTTATGTCCAAAGCCCTTAGTTGAAGCAGATGAAGTGGCAGATTTAGCACTTCAGTGCCGACTATGGAAGCGCCAGGCAAGTCTGGTCCTCCAGATCCATGTGTGTGGAGCTAGCTGAAGGCTCACTGGATTAAAGTAATTTTACATGCCGATATGTGGGTCCCACCCCCAGCAAGTCAAACAGAAAATTCTGCCCCATGAAAATAGTCTTTCAAATGCAAAATAAGACTTACCTTTTTGGTTCCTGTCTTTTGTTTGCTTGCTTTCTTTCTTGGGTTTTAGCTGTCTTGCCTCTTTCTTCCTCATCGTTGGTGAAGATATTTTCTGGGATGCCTTCTCCATGAATTGTTTAGTATCTTCGCTGATGTTCTTTGGTTTCAAAGGAGGCTCATAATTAAAACTTGTCTCCAACTTCTGTGCATGAGGATCTGACGTGTGCATCTTCTCAACAGAAGGCTCTAGCTTGTGTGTTACAATCCCTGGAAACCCTAATTCCTGAACCTTCTTCATTTCCATTGTGACCGGCTTGAAATCCAGGATTTTCATCATTTTCTTCCCTGGGGTCTCAAGTTCCTGGATTCTCTCCACCTTTATCCCAGGGCTCTCTAGTCCTTCCATTACTTTTACTCTCTTTCCTGAAGCCGTTAAGTCTTTGGATACTTTCTCTCTCTTCTGAGTCTTTGATTTCTCACTTTTCCCACGCTGCTTCTCCTGACACTTTTCTTTTTCAATTACTTTCTTGACTTTGTTTCCTGGTTTGTTGAAAGCAAAGGGAAACATTTTGTTAACATTAATTGATATGAAACTGTTAAGTTTGTTGAGGTATGGTAATTTCAAATCCAGCACCATGAGCAGAATTTCCTGGGCTATGTCCCTACTGGAAGGGCAGGACAATTCACAGGTCAGGGACTCATTTTACTGATTAACGAGTTAGCCGAGGCTCTGTCCCTGAGCCACAGTATTATCACCACATTTCCCACCCAACCACTGATGCACCCGTTCTGCAAGCGCTCACCACCATTTGGATTGTTGAGGCTGCAACAAGCATAGGAATGGAGATGAGACCGGGGAAGGCTGCTCCCCAGGGTCTCACCCCTACCTGGAGGTCCAGCTTCAGGGTCTGACGGGCTGCGGTGAGTCCTCCAAAGGATGGGAGAAATATGGATAGAAATGGCCAAAGAGATCAGCAGCTGATGTGTCGCCCCTCCAGTCTGGAGATGGGTGCACCAAGAGGATCATAAAAGGTGACTGGCATGACCCATTCATGTGCCAAGCCCCAGACTTTGACGCCCGGCATTCTCCTGTCCTGCACTCCTCAGATCAACCCAACCTTGCAGCTTCACTCATTCCTCTCTCTCCAGGCACCTCACATCCCCATCTGAGCAACCAACTCTCACCCTCAGCCTGTTCTCCTCTCACACCCATGCCCTACAGTCCCAAATCTTGCCATTCTCTCCCCTCCACACAAGCCATTCCAAACATTCACAACTCTCTGCTGGGCCCTGTCCTCATGTCCAGACATCGCACCTTTTTCTTTTAAACAAAAGCATGGGGGACAACACTTCTCTGGTGGATTCTCCATGACAACGTCTTGACCAGAGTCAATTTGCCTTTTCTGAATTTAAACAAAAGCTCGGGGATATCTGTCCCTGTTGCATTCTTCATGGCAACACATTGACCAATCCGACTCCACTTGCCAACCAAGCAGCACCTTTTACTCCTGCAGTTTAAATTGTTGTTCCCTTTGAAATTTGCCATTCTTGCATCTGTCCCGTTGAACGCAAGATGAAAAGAATCGACAGCATGTCCTTTTTTTAAACAAGTCTCAAGTTCTGTACTACCAAGTGGCTAGATTTGATAAAAATCAAAATCATTAGATAAACTAAATAGAGAGAAACTGTTCCAATGACTGAAGGTTCAATGGCACAGAGTTAAGGTGAGTGGCAAAAGGACCAGGGGTGACATGAGGAAAACTCTTTTCAACAAGTGGTTTGGATTTGGAATGTGCTGTTTGTTAAGGTGATGAAAACAGATTCAATATTAACCTTCAAAAGAGAATTGAATTATTACTTGAAGGAGAGAAATTGCAGAGGTGTGGGGAAAGACCCAGAAGGAAAAAACATTTCAGACCAGTGCTCTTATTTCCCAGTTTTTACTGTTTTTTCCTTCTGCGGTGGAAGGAGTGGACTAATTGGATCACTCTTCCAGTGAGCCAGCAGAAAATCAAAGGGTCGAATGGCCTCCTTTTGTGCTATACTATTCTATGACTCAATGCCAGAATTAATGTGATGGAACAGAGGTGGGAATGTGAGTGGTGAGGAGGATGTAAATAGGCTTCAAGGTGATGTAGACAGGTTGAGTGAGTGGACAAATACATGGCAGATGCAGTATAACGTGGATAAGTGTGAAACTATCCACTTCAATAGGAAAAGCAGAATGGCAGAGCATTATAGAAATGGTGATAGATTGGGAAATGTTGATGTACAAAGGGACCTGGGTGTCCTTGTACAACAGCCACTGAAAACAAGTATGCAGGTGCAGCAAGCAGTTAGGAAGGCAAATGGTATGTTGGCCTTCATTGTGAGAGGACTTGAGTACAGGGGCAAGGAAGTCTTACTGCAGCTGCACAGGGCCTTAGTGAGACCACACCTGGAGTATTGTGTGCAGTTTTGGTCTCCTTACCTAGGAGAGGATGTACTGAGAAGGTAAGATTGTCATAGGTGGAAAGATTGAGTCGACTAGGCCTGTATTCACTGGAGTTTAGAAGAATGAGAGGGGATCTCATTGAAGCATTTAAAATTCTGACAGGGATGAACAGACTGGATGCAGGGATGATATTTCCTCTGGCTGGGGGGGTCTAGAACAAGGGGTCACTGTCTTAGGATACAGGTTAGGCCATTTAGGACTTAGATGAGGAGAAATTTCTTCGCTCAGAGGGTGGTAAACCTGTGGAATTCTCTACCACAGAGGCTGTGGAGGCCAAGTCACTGAATATATTTAAGAAGGAAATAGATAGATTTGTAGACACTAAAGGTACCAAGGGATATCAGGAGAATGTGGGAGGATGGCGGTGATGCAGAGGATCAGCCATGATCATGGTGGAGCTGGCTCGAGGGGCCGAATGGCCTACTCCTGTTCCTATTTTCTATGTTCCTGTGTAATGTTAACCGCGGCTGAGTTGGTAGTACTTTCTCCTCCTAATCATGAGGCACTGGCTTCAAGTCCCACTTAAGGACTTAAGCGTAACAATCAAGGCTGACCCTCCAGTGCAGTACTGCAGGAGTGCTACACAGTTGGATGTTCCATCTTTTGGATCCAGTTCCACATTTACCCTCGCTATATAAATACAAATCTTTATTTTATCCTTGTTAGCAGAGCTGACACAAGTATCACCACCATCTTAGCCATCACTTTGCTTTGAGATATTTGCAGAAAGTTCCTATCCCCAGGAGGATTGCAGCACCTGCAACAGCACTGTGACCTGGACATTATTTAAATGGGTCATAGACACCAATCCTTTCCTTGATAATAGGTTTATTTATACAATGAGCACCACATTCTATCCACCACACCAGTGTCCCAGCAGTCTCTCTTTATACACTTTTAGTAAAACAAAAATCAATAAATGAGAGGGGATGACGGCCCTTAGTTGCAGTAGATGAAGTGGCAGATGTAGCACTTAAGTGCCGACTATGGAAGCGCCAGGCAAGGCTGTTCCTCCAGATCCATTTGTGTGGAGCTAGCTGAAGGCTCATTGGATTAAAGTCTCCTGGGTGTCCCTGCCTCCTTGGTGTAGCGGGTCAACATTTAGCCCCTCATCATTTCCCTGTGCCCCCTCAACTTCATCGTGAGCAGCCGCATCCACTGCATCAACATCTTCATCGTCCACTGCATCCCCCTTTTCCAGTTCAAGGTTGTGCAGAGCACAGCATGCTACCACTATCACCGAGACACGGTCTATGGGGTACTGGAGTGCGCCCCCTGACTGGTCCAGGCATCAGAATGGCATCTTGAGAAGACCGATGGCTCTCTCCACCACAGCCCTTGTGGAGGCGTGGCTCCTATTGTACCACTGCTCAGCTTCTGTTCTTAGATGGTGGAGAGGTGTCATGAGCCATCTTCACAGGGGATAGCCCTTGTCACCCAACAGCCATCCATCCAGCCAGGCTGGAGCACTGAAGAGCCCCGGCACCTGCGAGTGTCTGAGGATGTAGGCGTCTCCCTTCCTCCTCAGAGGAGATGCCTCCAGTGGACATGTCAGAACCCATACCCAGGCTAAAGGGAGGCCTCCGGAAAGCTGCAGGCCCGATAAAGATTCCTGACTGCAGAGTGTTGACCTGAAGGTTCAAAGTACACAGAAAGCTGCTGGAATTCATTCTGAACTGCTACAGATCACGCAGGCAGGTTTAAAAAACTTTCTGCAATAAATACTCACAGGCCAGATTGACAACCCCACTCAGCCCTCTTATCCCGCCCGCGGATGAGCTTTATCAAAAAGTCTCTTACCCGCCTGCCCATTGCGCCTGTGCGCCAAGCCGAAGATCGCACGGGCGCCTGAAAATTGGCATCGATTCCTGATTTAAGGACCTTAACGAGCCCGTTAATTAATGGCGGGCACACGTCGAACTTTATCGCATGCCCGCCCAGCGAAATATCGCCGTGCATCATTTTACACACCGATATGCGGTTCCCGCCCCCAGCAAGTCAAACAGAAAATTCTGCCCCATGAAAATAGTCTTTCAAATGCAAAATAAGACTTACCTTTTCGGTTCCTGTCTTTTGTTTGCTTGCTTTCTTTCTTGGGTTTTAGCTGTCTTGCCTCTTTCTTCCTCATCGTTGGTGAAGATATTTTCTGGGATGCCTTCTCCATGAATTGTTTAGTATCTTCGCTGATGTTCTTTGGTTTCAAAGAAGGCTCATAATTTAAACTTGTCTCCAACTTCTGTGCATGAGGATCTGATGTGTGCATCTTCTCAACAGAAGGCTCTAGCTTGTGTGTTTCAATCCCTGGAAACCCTAATTCCTGAACCTTCTTCATTTCCATTGTGGCCAGCTTGAAATCCAGGACTTGCATCATTTTCTTCCCTGGGGTCTCAAGTTCCTGGATTCTCTCCACCTTTATCCCAGGGCTCTCTAATCCTTCCATTACTTTTACTCTCTTTCCTGAAGCCGTTAAGTCTTTGGATACTTTCTCTCTTTTCCGAGTCTTTGATTTCTCATTTTTCCCACGCTGCTTCTCCTGACACTTTTCTTTTTCAATTACTTTCTTGACTTTGTTTCCTGGTTTGTTGAAAGCAAAGGGAAACATTTTGTTAACATTAATTGATATGAAACTGTTAAGTTTGTTGAGGTATGGTAATTTCAAATCCAGCACCATGAGCAGAATTTCCTGGGCTATGTCCTACTGGAAGGGCAGGACAATTCACAGGTCAGGGACTCATTTTGCTGATTAGCGAGTCAGCCGAGGGTCGGTCCCTGAGCCACGGTATTATCACCACATTTCCCAACCAACCACTGATGCACCCGTTCTGCAAGCGCTCACCACCATTTGGATTGTTGAGGCTGCAACAAGCATAGGAATGGAGATGAGACCGGGGAAGGCTGCTCCCCAGGGTCTCACCCCTACCTGGAGGTCCAGCTTCAGGGTCTGAAGGGCTGCAGTGAGTCCTCCAAAGGACGGGAGAACTATGGATAGAAATGGCCAAAGAAATCAGCAGCCGATGTGTCGCCCCTCCAGTCTGCATGATGTGGGAGCTGGTGGACCCCATTGTCCAGGGGCAGGCTTACGCGGAGGTCCCCCTCCCTCTCCAACCCCTCCCCACCAGATGAGTCTCTCATTATAAGTGCTCAAGGTACTTAATTAAACAATACCCTTCTTCTGTTCATCCCAACAATATAATTACCATACCATTAACACACTAAATCATCTTATCAGAGCAACTCACAAGATAAACACAGTCTAGCTCACGTTTGGCTGCTTTATCTCAATTATCATTTTTGTGTTTCCCTTACCTGGTAGAGCTTTAACTTCATCCTTCCTGAGTTCCTGTCCATGCCCTTTGTCAGATTTATTCAAAATGTTATGAATTAACTTACTAATAAGCTTGTAATCACTTTTGCTTAGTGTCTTTTCTTTTAACACTTTCCTTTCGAGTTCATGTAATTTTCTGTGACGGTGCTTCACAAATTCTCCCCTCAGATCACTTAGCGTTGTCTGTGGTGCAGTTCTCATATCAATGCACAGATAATCAATATTCTGGAATTGTAACCGCTTTTTTATGATTGGGAGCATATCATCAATAGCAAATCCTGATAAATAAAAAAATGAGACAGAGAAAATCCAGAACAGACTTTCAGTACAGACTCTTCTAAATATATTGATATAAATGTTCTGGCTTATCAATCCCAGTGTAGAGCTAAAGCTGGTGGGTGGGCTACTATAAACAAGAACCACAGGAGTTTGCAATAAGAATATAAGAACTAGGAGCAGAGGTGTCACGTTCAGTCCCTCAAGCCTGCTTCACCACTCAATAATATCATGGTTTTTCTTCCAACACAGCTAATACCTTCCAACATGATCCCTTCATTCCCTTTGTATCCAAAACTCTGTTGATGCCTGTCTTGAATATACTCAATGACTGAACATCCCCGGCCCACTTGGGTAGACAATTCTAAAGATTCACAACCCTTTGACTGAAACAATTGCTCTTCACCTGAGCCCCAAATGGCCAACCCCCTATTCAGGGACGGCCACCCCCTTGTTCTTGATTCCTGAGACAAAGGAAATATCATAAATAGTACATGTAGCTAGGGAACATAAGAACATAAGAACTGAGAGCAGGAGTAGGCAAGTCAGCCCCTCGAGCCTATCTCTATTTGCACTGTTAACTCATTAGTTTTATTCTGAATGCTACGCGCATTCAGATACAAAGCCTTTAAGTTTGTCATATTGTCAATTTTCCTTACTCTTATATGATTCTTTGGTCCAATATGACACTCACACATGCTGTCCCTTCCTTTCACTTTTTGGTAACAATCAGCCTCATCACTAACCTGCACTCTTACCCTCTCCTTAAACTTTGATTTTTTAATATTTCCATGCAACTGAACCCTCTCCCCCACTATTAGTTTAAAGCCATATCTACAACCCTTGTCATGCAATTCGCCAGGACACTGATCTCAGCATGATTCAAGTGGGGCTTGTCCAAACGGAATAGCTCTACCTTTCCCCAGTACTGGTGCCAATGTCCCATGAATTCAAACCCATTTCTCCCACACCAATCTTTGAACCACGTATTTACTTCTTTAATCTTATTGACCCTGTGTCAATTAACTCATGGCTCAGGTAGTAATCCAGAGATTATTACCTTTTTGGTTCTGCTTTTTAATTTCGCCCCTAGCTGCTCGTATTCCCTCAGCAGAACCTCTTTCCTCGTTCTACCTATATTGTTGGTACCTACGTGGACCACGATAACTGGATCTTTCCCCTCCCACTCCAAGTTCCTCTGCAGCCCAGATGAGATATCCTTAACCCTGGCACCAGGTAGGCAACACAGCCTTCGGGACTCTCGATCCTGGCTACAGAGAACATTATCTATTCCCCGAACTATACTATCCCCGATTGCAACCACATTTCTCTTTACTCCACCCACTTGAATGGCTCCCTGTGCCACAGTGCTAAGGTCAGTTTGCTCTTCCTCCCTACAGTCCCTGCTCTGGTCCACACAGGGAGCGAGAATCTCCAACCTGTTGGATAAGGGCAAGGGTTGAGGCTCCTGCAGTGCTACTTCCTGCACTCATTGTCACACCCTCCTGTCCCTGACCACTGGTCAAATTTAAGGTAGTTAATCTAAGGGGTGTGACTGTCTCCTGAAACACAGCGTCCAGGTAACTCTCCCTCTCCCTGATGTGTCACAGTATCCGAAGTTCAGACTCCAGCTCATCAACTCTGAGCCGGAGTTCCTCGAGCAACCAACATTTGCTACAGATGTGGTCACTAAGGACCACAATGGAGTCCACCAGCTCCCACATCATGCAGCTACATTGCCTGACCCTGCAACTCTATTTTATTTAATTAGTTTTTCAATTTGTTTTTAAATTTCCAACTGGTCTTTAGTTTATCAATCTGTAAAATATTTCTGCTATTTACCTTTACTCTGAAAGCAAGTTAGAATAGTGATTCAAAATACACTTTTTAAAATCAACTGGAACTCACACTCTCTGCTGAGTTGAAGCTGAAGTGTTAGGCCTCCGATCCTAGGCCCAGTAGTCACCTTTACTCTGAAATCAACTTAGAATAGGTAGTTCAAACTAACAGTTACTTACCAGCCAATGAACCTAAGGTTTTCCTATGATGTCACTCTTTGTTTTTCTGCACTCAGCAACAGTGACTGCAGAGGACACTCTTCCCAAGCTGCTTCACGGCGATGGTGACTGTAGAGGACACTCCTCCCAGACTCATAAACTCATAAATAGTATGTAAATCACTGAGGATTTAATGAAAATCACTGAGGATTTAAGTAACTTTATTTTTATTCATTCATGGGATGTGGGTATCACTGGCTAGGCCAGCATTTATTGCCCATCCCTAATTGCCCTTGAGAAGGTGGTGATGAGCTGCCTTCTTGGACCACTGCTGTCCATGTGATTTAGGTACACCCACAGTGTTGTTAGGGAGGGAGTACCTGAATTTTGACCCAGCGACAGTGAAGGAACAGCGATATATTTCCAAGTCAGGATGGTGAGTGGCTTGGAGGGGAACTTGCAGCTGGCGGTGTTCCCATGTGTCTGCTGCCCTTGTACACCTTTATTTTAACTCTGTAAATTAAGGAGACCAGTATTTTGCAATGTATTGTAATTATTTGTGAGCTAATTGTTCATAATTGTGCATATTATTTCATACTTCATTTGTATTTTAATGAATGAATTTTAATGAATGCTGATAATTAAGTTATGTATTATGATTACTTGTTTTATTTCTATTGTCACTACAATTCAGCACATGATTTTTCAATAAACCAGTTACCTACTTTTCCATCAATCTATCTCTCTTAATCTATCGATCCATCATCAGTCCCAATTCTAATTTCTCCTGTCTCTGCCTCTAAGGAACCCACATTTATTCTTGCTAATTTTTTTTTTAATCTATTTATTGGTGCTTTATTAATCTGTTTTTTATGTCTCTAGCTAGTTTACTCTCACTCTATTTTCTCTTTTTTTATCAATTTCTATGTCATCCTTTGTTGAATTTTCAAATATCTTCCTAATCCTCAGGTTCACTACCTCAATGATAAAAATATACAACTAAGGACAGAGTGTGTGACTTTCAGATGGGAACTGAATTACTTCAGTGAGCTCTGCTGTACTTATTCCTGCCCTCTAACCTCAAGGCTACATTTGCTGGGGCAGAAACCTAATTGGAGGGATTCGAACTTGGAGTTCCTGGAAAGATGGGCGCAGAGTTGGGTGGGTGGCAACACATTCAAGCACCTTGGAAAGAGAAGGGAGGTTGGAGATGGGGCACAGTTTGCAAGGATGGAGGGCTTAAGGGTTGTCTATTGAGTAGAGGCGTTATAATGGCAGATTTAGAGGAGAGAGGGACAACACTTGAGAGAGACCATTTACAATAGAGGCTAACATGGGGACCAGAAGAGAAAATTGGGTGATCGGCAGCTTAGTAGGAATCAGATCACAGAAACAGGGGCCAGAATTTTCCCGTCGGCGATTTGGGGGTGGGGCCTGGTCGCCGACGGGAAAATGACGCGGGACGATGTTGGGAGGAACCCCCGATGTCACCCTGGTCCATTTAAATATTCGGGAAGGTGGGCGGACAGCGAAATCAGCTGTCCGCCAACTGAGGCCATCGACAGGATCATTAAGATCATTAAAGACCTGTCCATCCAACCTTAAGGCTGGCGGGCAGGCCAGGAGCCCCAGGGGGCTTCTGATAATACATGAAACCTCATCCACTGGCGGGATGAGATTTCATGTTCGTGTTTAAAAACTTTAATAAAGTTTCAGTGCTTCTTATTAACATGTCCCATCTCGTGTGACGTTGTCACATGAGGGGGGCATGTTAATGATGTCTTTATTTTTCTGTTTTTAGAGTTTTTTTAACCTGTCACTGATCTCCCTGAGACAGCACTTAGTCTCAGGGAGCAGAGCGTGAAAGAGCGCACTTCGACAGATGGGGAATCCCTCCCCCCACCCGCACAGGAAGTGCATAGCGCTTCCCATCGGGCAGGCCTTAATTGGCCCGCCCTCTCAAAATGGCGGCGGGCCCTGTTTTGGAGGCGGGGATCGGCTGCCCACCCACCGCCGAGCTGGTGGGGCCCACCCACCCGGGGCCCACCCACCCAGGGGCCCACCCACCCACCCACCAAGGGCAAAATTCCGCCCAGGATCTCATAGACAAGATGAGCTCTGAAAGGGCGTGAGGGGAGATAGGAGCGAAGCTAGAGAAAGATGCTAGGGCGAGAGGGAGCAATAAAGAACATTTGGCCAGGTGGTCTACTAGAAGGGAGGGACGCAGCAGAGAAAACTGAATGGATTGTCTTGATCTTAGTGACAAAGAAGTCTGTGAGCTTCCCTCACTTGCTGTTGGAGGTGAGGGTGGAGAGGACAGGAAGAAGAGTTTAATAAGCTAGTGTAAAAACTGATTCCTTTAGTGTGACGTTCAGGAAATTGTAAGATAACCTGCTGATACAATTGTCTCATTGTTTGAAAAACATCAGTTAACCACTACCCTCTATCTTGTCCTGTAACCAGGGTCCTTTCAGTGCTGTCCCATTCCCTTTTATACCACTGCATAGATCTTGGCTTTGCATGACATTTCCAGGGTTAGAGATGGAAAACAGGCTGCAGATTCAACATGACCCATTTTCCACCATCACAGAGTCAAGATCCAGCCACTTTATTAACTAGCCCCCAATGCAGCACTTGGCTAAACACCTTTTGAAAATTTATAGAAGTAACATCCACTTTCTCAGTGTTTCCTCAAAGACCTCTATTCAACGAGACTTAGAGTGCCAGCATGTCCATGATTAACCCATATGTTTCTGGTATCTTTTAGTGTCTTTATTCTGTGTCCCTGTGAAGCCTTCAGCAATCACAACCAGATTCCCCCTTCATCAAGTGCTCCTACACTTGGTCTAAATAGTTTTTAGTATGCATATAAAAGACCTTACTATTTTCTTTAATGTTATCTGACAGACTTTTTTATACTTTTTACTGGCCCTTCTAATCTCCTCATTACACTGTCAAAATGTCTCATCTTTTCTTCAGCATTGTCAGCCCTAGTTGAATCATTTACCTCCCTTTTAAAGTTTAGTTTGGTTCTGTTGTTTTTGTAAAAGATATTCTTTCATGGAAAGTGGGCGTTGCCCGTCCCTTATTGCCCTTGAACTGAGTGGCTTGCAAAACCGTCACGGGGGCAATTAAAAATCAACCACGTTGCTGTGGGTCTGGAGTCACATGTAGACCAGACCAAGTAAGGACGATAGATTTCCTTCCCTTAAGGGCATGAGTGAACCAGATGGGGTTTTATAATAATCAATACATGGCAACCATTACTGAGACTAGCTTTCAATTCCAGATTTATTAATTGAAATTAAATGCTACTAGTTGCCTTATTGGAACCCATGTTTCTAGAGCATTAGCCGCTGAGCTACTAACCTAGTGACATTACCACTATACCACCATCTTCCTTCTGCTGCCCGCTACCAACCCCCACCCCCCTCTAACTCTCATGTGGGAAGAGCCGCCTGTAATGTTAAGGGGGCTACACAAATGCACATTATTGATGAGGTGGAAACAGCTGAGTGGGAGATGTCAATTGGATTTTCTAGAATCCAGATGGATGAGGTCAAATGGGCTGATGGACTGTCCTCACTCAGAGTTACCTTTCCAAACTGTAAAGCTTGAACCTTTCTTAGTTCTTAGTTCCTTTGCTTCTGTGATTCAAACCTTCCTAAGGACCCTACCTCCACAAAAGAATTCCAGTGCACTTCTGTAAGATCCACCTTCGAAATAGTTGGTGAAAGAAAGGTTCGCTGTCGTTATGTTTCCAGATGAAAGTTCTTCCCCCATCGTATCCCGTAGCTTCTGGTGTAAAGGAGGGAGCTGCTTTATCCCTTCAGATCCCCCTTTTACAAACTGCAGGCTAAGATTCAGGAGAGCAGCATACGATAGTGCCTGCAGCCGGAACTCTATACATCCTCTTGCAATTTTCAGAAGATTAGACTCCATGGAATTAACAATTTCGAGAAATCTCAAGCGTAGTCCGACTTTAGTTTCGAATATTTCTTTAAATAGATTGTCCATGTCTTTTCCCGCTACTTTTTGGGCATCAAGAGCCTTAGCTATGGTAACTTTAATATGAACACCTGTGGATGAAAGAAGATAAAGCAGACGCTTTAATAGCACAAATTACTGCTCCCCCTTATTCATTCCCTTCTTATCCTTAGAAATCAGGGTATATTTTCTTTTCTAGACCTCCACTGGGCTCCTGAGTGATGCATCGCTCCCTCTTAGGGTGAAAGAGCAGCATTCTGCTTTCTAAACACTTTTCGCAGCATAGACCTAACTCCTGGCAAAGCCTACCATGAGGAGAGTGAGGTGGAGATGGGAACACTTAGTCACCAGCTATAGGGCCTTCTGACCAAGTGGCACAAAAGTGCAGCTTTGCCTGAGTGCAGCGAGGCGGAGTGTTTAATTCTGGGAATTTGTTGAGTGAGGGAATTTGATGCTGTGAGAGGGAAGCAGTGCCGTGTGCTCTTTTACAAAGATGAGCTCCAAGGGAGGGAGCCAAAGATGGTGAGACCTGAGACATGAGCCTCAGGGGCATTAATTAGGTGATCAGGTAGGTGATTGGTGAGTTTTCAGTTTATTTTCTCTGTCTAAACTGCAACAGTAGTTTAAACTGCTACAGGGGAAATATAAGTAGTGCATTAAATTTATGGCATAACTAGTTAAACTCCGTTACACAACTATAGAAAATCATTGAATAATATTTCTAAACCTGGAACCTAATTAGTTAAACAAAATAAAATAAAGATGGCAAGGCAGGGTGATGTGTTGCAGCTGTAGCACGTGGGAGCTGGTGGGCACTTTTGTAATCCATGGAAACCACATCTGCAGTAATTATCTGCAGCTCGAAGGACTTTGACTCGGAGTTGATGAGATGGAGTCTGAGAGGAGGCAGAAGTTACCTGGACACCTTGCTCCAGAAGGCAGTCATACCCCTTAGGTTAGGAACTGCAGATTTGGTCCATGGTCAGGGAGAGGAGGGTGTGACTGTCAGTGAGGCGGGTATGAGGATCCAGAATGTCGCAATAGAGGAGCATCAGCCCTAGCAACTGTCCAACACGTTTGATGTTCCTGCAGCTTGTATGGACGAGTGCAGCTGTAGGGAGATTGAGTAAACTGGCCATGGCACCAAGGTGCAGGGGGTCATTCAAGGTAGAGAGGGTGAAAAGGAATGAGTTGTAGTAGCAGACAGTATAGTTCGGGGGATAGGTACTATTCTCTGCAGCCAAGAGAGTGTGCCTCGAAGGCTGTGTCAGGGGTCAGGGCATTTCTAGGGACTGGAGAGGAACTTGGAGTGGGAGAGGAAGGGTCCATTTGTTGTGGTCTAACTGGGTACCAACAACACAGGTAGGACTAAGAAAGAGGTTCTCTTTGTGAGCAGCTATGGGCTAAATTACGAAGCAGAACCCCAATTGTAATAATCTCTGGATTACTACTTGAGCCACAAGCAAATTGGCATAGGGTAAGTAAGATCAGAGAGTTGAGTATGTGGCTCAAAGAGTGGTGTGGGAGAAATGGGTTTCAATTCATGGGGCACTGGTGCCAGTACAGAAAAAAAGGGGAGCTATATTGATGGGACAGTCTTCACCTGAACTGTACCAGAAACAGAGGTTTGGAAAGTTGAAGAGAAAGGACGAGGAAATAGTAAAGGGCTATGATGTGATTAATGATAACCAGATTATAAT
Organism: Carcharodon carcharias; assembly: GCF_017639515.1. NCBI lineage: Eukaryota > Metazoa > Chordata > Chondrichthyes > Lamniformes > Lamnidae > Carcharodon > Carcharodon carcharias. The sequence goes on from NC_054473.1 coordinate 12,188,138, forward strand.
AGCAAGGAGCAGAGTGTACAATCATAAGAGAGAACCAGCAAATAAGGTCAGAGTAGGGAAAAATGGTCAAAAGACAGAGTTAAAGGCTGTTTTTCTGAAGCACGCAGCATTTGAAACTAGATGGTTTAATTGTTAGCACAAATAGAAATAAATAGTATGATATAGTAGTCATTACAGAGACATGGTTGCAAAGTGACCATGGCTGGGACCTGAATATTCAAGGGTATTTGGCAGTTCAAAAGGACAGGAAGAAAGGAAAAGGAGGTGGATTAGCTCTGTTAATAAGGGATGAGATCAGCACAGTAGTGAGAGAGGATCTTGGTTTGGAGGATCAAGATGTCAAATCAGTTTGAATGGAGATAATAAATAGTAAAGGGAAGAAGGCATTGGTGGGTGTAGTTTATAGGCTCCTGGCAGAAGCTACACTGTAGGACAGAATATAAATCAAGAAATAATGGGGGCTTGTAAGAAAGGCACTGCAATAATCATGGATGTTTTTAATCTTCATATAGGTTTGGAGGAACCAAATTGACAAAGGGAGCCTGGAGAATGAGTTCATAGAGTGTATTCAAGACAGAAAAATACATTTTGGAATTAAGCAGGGAACAGGCTATTCTAAGCTGGTAATGCATAATGAGACAGGATAAATACATTACCTTATAATAAAGGATCCTGTTGGTAAGAGTGATCATAATAGAATTTTATATTTAGTTTGTGGGTGAGAAATGTAGGTCTGAAATTAGAGCCTTAAACTTAAATAAAGGCAATTACAGGGTTATGAAGACAAAGTTGGCTAAAGTGGATTGGGTAGCTAGGTTAAAAAGGTAAGACAGCGGAGAAGCAGTGGCAGGTATTTAAGTAGATATTTTATTATTCTCAATAAAGATATATTGCTTTAAGAAAGAAAGACTCTATGAGAAGGATGCACCATCCGTGCTAACTAAGGAAGTTAAGGATGGTATTAAATTGAAAAATAAGATGTATAATTCTGCAAAGATTAATGGTATGCTGGAAGATTAAGAATATTTTAGAAACCAGCAAAAGACAGCTAAGAAAAAGTAGAGGGAGAAATTAGAGTAAGGGAAAAAAACTAGCAAGAAATATGAAAACAGACTGTAAAAGCCTCTATAAGTATATAAAAAGGAAAAGTTACGAAAGTGAGTGTGGAGGATGAGACTGGGGAATTATTAATGGGAAACAAGGGAATGGCAGAGACTTTGAACAAGTGTTTTGTATCTGTCCTCACACTAGGAGACATGGAAAGCATCCCAAGAATAGTAGAAGAGCAGGGGGCAAAAGGGAGGAGGAAGGAACTTAAAACGATCACAATTGCTAGAGGAGGTACTAGGAAAATTAATGGACTAAAGGCTGACAAGGTGCCTGGACCCAAGGCCAGCATCCTAGGGTCTTAAAGGAAGTGGCTGCGGAGATAGTAGATGCATTGGCTGTAATCTTCCAAAATTCCCTCGATTCTGGATTGGAAAACTGCCAATGTAACACATGGTATTCAAGAAAGGAGAGAGACTGAAAAGCTGGGAACTATAGGCCCGTTAGCTTAACATCTGTCCTTGGGAAAATTCTAGAAACCATTACTAAGGAGGTAGTAGCAGGTCATTTAGAAAATCATAACACAATCATTCAATCAAGTTCAATACAATCAAAGGCTTTTGATAAGGTGGCACATAAAAAGTTACAAGATAAGAGGTTGTGGTGTTGGGAATGATATATTAGCACAGATAGAGGATTGGCTTAGTAGCAGAAAACAGAGAGTTGATCTAAATGGATCATTTTCAGGTTGGCAAATATAATGAGTGGAGCACCACAGGGTTCATGTTGGGGCCTCAACTATTTATGATCTATGTCAATGACTTGGATGAAGGGACTGACAATAGTGTAGCCAAATCTTCTGATGATACAAAGATAGTTAGGAAAACAAGCTGTGAGGAGGATACAAAGAGTCTGCAAAGGGATATAGATAGGTTAAGTGAATGGGCAAAAGTATGGCAGATGGAGTATAATGTGGGAAAATGTGAGGCGTCCACTCTAACAGGAAGATAGAAAAATAGAATTATATTTAAATGGCAAGAGACTACAGAATGCTGCAGTGCAGAGGGATCTGGGTGTCCCCTTGGACATAAATCACAAAAGGTTAGCATGCAGGTAGAACAAGGAATTAGGAAGGCAAATGGAATATTGGCTCTATTGCAAGGGGGTGGAAATTAAAAGTAGGGTAGTTTTGAGACCACACCTACAGTACTGTGTAAAGTTTGATCTCCTTATTTAAGGAGGGATATACTTGCATTGGAAGCAGTTCTGAGAAGGGTCATTATGCTGATTCCTGGAATGAGAAAGTTGTTTTATATGGTTGCTGCTTTTTGTAAGGTCAAAAAACACAGCGCCATCTAAGCAAGCAAATAACAGATGTTCTCAGCCAGTTTTGCTACTTACTATATCCATCATCATTCGGGTTGGAGAACGTCATTTCTGAGGGACAAAAAGAATTTAAATATTATCAGTGATGTTTCTTCATCAAAATACTGCAAGTCATTGATATAGATCATAAATGGTTGAGGCCCCAACATGAACCCTGTGGTGCTCCACTCATTATATTTGCCATCCTGAAAATGATCCATTTAGATCAACTCTCTGTTTCCTGCTAGCAAGTCAATCCTCTATCTACGCTAATATATCATCAAAATAATGGCTGTTATAACTTTACTTATCCTACTTAGGAGCACATCTCAGTAATTTGGGTGTGGGGCACAACAGCATTCTGCAACATTTTCCCAACCATTAATTGTAATGAAAGAGAAATCCTGTGAGGCCCATTGATCCCTACATTCAAATTTCTAATCTGGGCTTCCAGACCACAAAGTGTCACTCCAGAAATGTAAATGCACAACACAAAATCAAACCAGATTTGTGAATATGCACGCCCAGGTGCCATTTAGATGATACTGTCTCTCTATGTTGTTCCTCGCTAAACAAATCACTTCACACTTGCTCATATTAAATTAATCTACTGGATTTTACAGTCCCGCCGAAGTCAATGGACTTTTGAGCCTCTCGCCACATTTTATGGCCACACCCCCGCCAAGCTGGGGCCATAAAATTCTGCCTCATGTGTCTGCCCATGCTATTATCATCGTTGTTTACGATATCTGCCAAGTTTTACATATTCCACACCATCAAAATTTTACTTCCTATGCCCTTTCAAGAGCAGGCCAGTTATACATAGCAAGAAAAACAATGGTCCCAACACCAGCCTCTGTGGTCCCTACTGGATAATACTCCCCAATCAGAAAAACATCCATTCACCACTGCTCTCTGCCTCCTAACACTTACCAAATATGTACCCAAGTTGCCAGTGTCCCTTTAATCCTGTGTGCTTCCAGTTCTCCGATTAATTTGGCTATTTGGTGTATTATCAAATCCTTTTGAAAAATCGAGAATATAACCGACATCGACTGCACTACCTTCATCAACCCATTTTATTATTTCATCAAAGAACTCAATCAAGTTAGTCACAAGTGATTTGGCTTTAATCGTTCTGTTGACCCTTATTAACCCATGCTTCTCCAAGTGAGAATTAATTTTGTCCTCGACAATGATATGGAATGAAAATTTCATTCTTCACTCTAAAGCCTCTCCCAGAATTTTTGTAGGGCAAAGCTTTGCAGCTGATTGCCCAGTCCACTAACACCAATCTTCTCTTGTATGACATGATTGAAGCCCACTGTCTGATAAAGCTTAAAATAAATAACATTGATTGATGATATTTGTAATATTGTGCATTCATTTTCTTGCCTATGGTATCTCTGTACCATAATTGTTAGAATAACATTTTGTTGGATGGTTGGTTGGGGGGAGGGGGAGGCGGGGCCTCAATTATCTACCAATCCTTATTAAGCAAGAGGGATGGGGTGTGTGCCCTCCATTATGTTTTTGGGGGCGGGGGGTTGGGATGAAGGTTTAACTGTATATCCTTAAGAAAAATTTGAATAAATTGTGGATAAAGCTAAGAGAACATAAACATAGGCTAATAGGTTCTTACCTTCAGCAAGATTACATTTGCAGTGGCAATTCATTATTTCTTGACAACATTTGCATCTCAAATCTGAGGACAAAGGAGTTTTGATTAACAGTCAAATTCTATGAAAGTTCAAATTTCAAGCGTATAGACCCTTAGTTACCTGGTTAGGCTTAAGGAACTGGGCCTATTTCATTTACTTTGTCATGGGATGTTGGTCCCGTTGGCAAAGCCAACATCTGCTGCCCATCCCTAATCACCCTTGAATTGAGTGCCTTGCAGAGGACCGTTAAGAGTCAACCACGTTGCTGTGGACCTGGAGTCACATGTAGGCCAGACCAGGTAAGGGTGGCAGATTTCCTTCCCTAAAGGACATTAGTGAACCAGATGGGTCCTTACAGCAATCGATAACAGTTTCACGAGTCACATTACTGAGGGTAGCCTTTAATTCCAGAATGAACCAGAAACTTCGGGCGGAATCGTCCCAGATTTGCATAAGTGCGGTAGCCGCAACGACGGCTTTTCACGCCGTATCGTCTCAAACCCGGCACGTTAATTATGCATTCCCCATGGTGGGGTGGGCTCTCATTCGTCTGCCACACCATCACCTCGCCGCTTCTGTGTGCCTGGTGCCATATTTAAAGTGCAGCCGCGCGGAAACCTCTCAGTGCTTCCAGCCCACGGCCGCTGCAAAGACAACATGGCCCCGAAGGGCGAAAGGATTGCAGTGTCCCCCAGGTTCGATGGTGCAGGCTGGACTTATAATGATGTGCAGATGTATTACAATGAGGACCCTGACATCCAATGGCTGGAAACACAGCCTGCCATTGGCAGGTAAAGCAGACTATCACAAACTTGTTTCACAATGTCATGAAACCAATTTTTGGCTTTCTTACCATATTGCCTGTTCATGCCAAGAAACACACCTGATGCCAGCAGGTGTGGAAAACCCCTGCCTTTAAACTCCATTAGCTGGCCTGGTGGGATTTGAACCCATATCCCCAAAGCATTCATCTAGGTGTCTGGATTACTAGGCCAATGATGTTGCCATTACACCACCATTCACCCCCCATTTATTGTCAAAGAGTGTAGAATAGGGGAGACCTGATAGAGGTTTATAAAGTGATGAAAGGACTGGATAGCATGCCTATAGATAGATGTTTCCAGTTTGACAGATTGGGGAGGACCAGGGACATGAGTTTAAACAATAATCTGGCCACGATGGTCCTATCATTATGAATGTGGACAGGCTCGAAGGACTAGCTGCTGTTTGCTGCCCATCATTTCTGTATGTTTGTATGAAGTGTTGTTTGAAGTTTCTTGGTTATATTAAAGAAAGTGCTGGCATTAATAAAGAAACAGGTAATGTTTTTCAGAGGTTTCCCATTGCACTTCACAGAGCCAGACTATCCTGTGCCACTCAAAAATTACCAGTTCCGTGGCAATTGGTACTAATTTTGTGCCATGAGAGTTGCATTAGGGGAATCCTTTTTCATTTTACAAAGGTCACTGCAACCAGCATCAGCTTACTCCATGCTGCTCATGTACTTGCAATGGAAACTGTTCAGAGAAGGTCTATTTGGCTGATTCCTAGGATGAAGAGGTTTGTCTTATGAGGGAAGGTTGAGCAGGTTGGGCCAATACTCATTGGAGTTGAGAAGAATAATAATGATCTTCTTGAAACATATAAGATTCTGAGGGGGCTTGACAGGCTGGATGCTGAGAGTTTATTTCCCCTCATCAGGGAAATCACAGTTTCAAAATAAGGAGTCTCCCATTTTAGACGGAAATAGGGAAGAAATTCTTCCTTCGGATGGTCGTTAGTGTTTGGAATTCTATTCCCCGGACAGCAGCGGAGACTGGGGCCGTTGAATATATTCATTTTTAGACAGATTATTGATGAACAAGGGAGTCAAGGGTTATTGGCAGCAAGCAGGAAAGTGGAGTTAAGACCCCAGTCAGATCAGCCATGATCTTAGTCAATGGCAGTGGCCTTTTGAGGTAGGTTTGAGGTGGGTCGGGGTGAATGGGGAGGGCAAGACTTGGAAATTGACATGGGGTCAGGATTCTGCCATGATCTTGCCCTCTGCTACATTTCTCTGGGGCAGCATTGAAGGTGAGCAGGAATACCTACCCTCCCCCCCACCACAAACCACCCCCCCCCCAACCCCCCACCCTTGAAACTGTTGGGTAAGTAATTAAGAAGTTGTTGAGGTTGTTAAGAGATGCTTTGGCCTTAGATCCTGGATTTCCCAGCTGTGGAACCTTTCAGCCCAACCTTTCAGCCAAATCGTCAGGGTCACCAAGAGGAGTTCACATTAGGAAAAGCTACTTCAACGAAACATACAGGCTGGGGAGGCTTTGATCAGTGAAACTGAAGAGATCCAGCCATAGTCATTGGGAGATTGCTGCCCAATTCTTCTCTTAGAGAGTGCATTCACTGCTTGACAGGTGTTTGCAAACTTGTTGGAGGACACTTTGCCTGCTTTGCACCTCACTCACCTTCAGCTGCACATCCCTGCTGTCAGCTTTCAACCATGGCATGGTAGCTCCACCTTGCACCCCGGAGAGTCAAGAGCAGAGGCCACAACACCGTCAACTATTCCAGCACTAGCAGGAGCAACACCAGCAGCACCCAGCAGCAGCACCTGCTGCACCGTCCTCTGCTGCATGCCCCTCCACAGGGCAGGTAGGACTGAGGTCCAGCTGGAAGGAGGTGAGGGCGTACAGGTAGACGATCAGCTCTCTTGACATGTCTGAGCACCAATCATTCAGGAGGCTCAGTATTCTCGTGGAAGAAGACTTACCATTGAAATTATTGCCTTTATGATCGAGAAAGGCCCAAGCGTCGGGATCAATATTGGCTTTATCAAGAATATGGATCAGGTTTATGACTGTCAGGCATTTTTCTCGACATTTCCAAGCCATTAACATTTTAAATGCTCTATTTTGGTTATTGAACCCATCGGAATAAAAGTTCTCAACTTCATTTCCCTGAAAGCCTAGATGCTCAATCGCCAAGCTCTGCCAGTTGTTCCCCAGTTTTCCAGCTAGTTGCATCAACAGTTTGTCTGTTACAAGGTTGGACAAATCTGAAAAAGAAAGGAAGAAAATATCTCTGATGCAGAGCTGAACTTTTTATTGGTGCAGCCAAATGGGGAAATGCCCAAAGAAAATTCCCAGCTCATGAACAAGTCTTCAATCAGTCCTGTGGTTCCAGGAAAAAAAAGCATCGGTGCTTATCCATTTTAGCTCCTTTTTATATTTCCTTAAGGATTCAATTGTTCAAGCACCAATTCAAACCCAGAACTGTAAGAGACGCAATAAACTTTGTGCATTCAGTCATCTCACTGTACCTTTTCTTTCTGAATCGTCTGCGTCTTGCTGGTTATCTAGAGGCATATTGAGCCAATATGCTTAGACCTAAAGAGAAAAAACAGGGACAGTGTGGATAAACCGATTTAGAATGATTTTTTTCAATAATAATTGCCGTGTATTTTTTTCCCAGAGCGTTGGGGGGGGGGGCGGTGGTGTAGTGGTAATCACCCTGGACTAGTAATCCAGAGACCCAGGCTAATGCTTTGGGGACGTGGAGCAAAAATGTACCCCGCCCCCACCCCCGTCATGGGAAAGTGCAGGCGCGGGCAGGCACGCCTCCGATTGGCGCCCTGAATCGGGGACGCTCCGCCATTTTATGTGGGCGGGGCCAATTAAGGCCGTCCCAGCGTGACGTCCGCCAGGAAGCACTGTGCGTCCCTGCGTGGGCGGGGGGAGGGGGGTGAGGTAGATTCCCTCATCCGGGAGTGCGCTGTTTCACACATGCACGCGAAAGAGCGACTCATCTCCCTGAGGCTAAGTGCTGCCTCAGGGAGATCAGCTCGGAATTAAAACTTTTGAGGTAAATGTTTAAAAAATCTCCCTGACATGTCCCCTCATGTGACACCGAGTTGGGGCATGTCCATCACTTTAACTCAAACCTTTATTAATTATTTATAATTCCTCATGAAACCTCATCCCGCCCCTGGATGAGGTTTCAGGCTTTTTCCTAAACCCGCCAGGGCTTCTGGTCTGCCTGCCAACACTAAGGTTGGATGGGCAGCCCTGTCAGTTATCTAAATTGTTTTGTCAATGGCCTCAATAGGCCGTTGACAGATCGGCAGGAGCACAGCTGACTCGGCTGCGCCCCCGCCAACCTGAAAATGGAAATGACGCGGGGTGGCGTTGGGAATTCCACTCGGCATCTTCCTACATCATTTTACACATCGGCAAGTGGGACCTGCTGCTGCCTCCCCCCCACCCCCTCCAACCCGCCCCCATCCACCCCCCCTCCCCCTCCACACCACCCCCCCCCCCCCACCCCCACCACCCCCCACCACCCCCCCAGCCCCACCCCTGTTCACCGACCTAAAGATCCTGCCCATGGGTTCAAATTCCACCATAGTAGAGGTAGCTGATGGGGTTAAATTCTGGAATCAGTCTCAGTGATGGTGACCGTGACAACTATCATCAATTGTTGTAAAAACTCCATCTGATTCACTAAAGCCCCTTAGGGAAGGAAATCTGCCACCCTTACTGGGTCTGGCCTACATGTGACTCCAGACCCACAGCAATGTGGTTGACTCTTAACTGCCCTCTGAAATGGCCCAGCAAATCGCTCAGTTCAGGGGCAATTAGGGACAGGCAACAAATGCTGGCCTTGCCAGTGACATTCACATCCTATAAAAGAATAAAGAAATAAAAACAGGGCAGGGTTGTATGATTAATGTAAGTTAGAAAAGGCAGTTGACGATCTCCTCTACTATTTTAATGGAGGTTCAACCTCATCTATGTTAATTGGCTCGGAAAATTCAAGGAGAAATCAAGAACAAGGGGACATGATCATTTAGAAAGAGGTCATTCAGGAGTGAAATCAGGAGGTACTCTTGCCAAACAAAGGGTAGTAATCCGGAATTCTGTCTCCACCAAAAATGACAGATTGTGGGTCAATTGGAGCATCCAAATCTGAAATCAATACACATTTTTTAAGAAGGATATCAGAGGTATGAAGTAAAGGAAGATTGAGTTGAAGCGCAGGTCAATTATTGTTTCATCGAACAGCTGGACAGACTTGAGGTGCTGAGTGGCATCCTGTTGTTCCAATGTTGCAGTCCATGACTGTGCTAATCTGTCAAGTGGACTCTTCTATCCTTCTATGACCAGGATTGAAGTGGAGTTTTTTTTAAGGGCAGCCCGCACACTAAGCCTCAGAGCCAAATAGCGACCTTAGCCCTTGTCTATGTTCTCCACCTGCACTGCAAAATGTGAATCAAAGCTCGTCAAAAACCCTGTCTCCTGGAATTTCTTCAGCATTTCTCTGACAGGAGATTATGGGAGACCCCCAACGAACAGCTCTGTCCAAAAGCCAAAACATGAAAAACAAGATTCAGACCAGCACATGGGAAAACAAAATAGAATCAGAATAGACGACAGAGTTCACAGTCTGAAGTTGCTGAACTCAGTGTCAAGTCCGAAAGGCTGTAAAGTGCATAATCGGAAGATGAGGCGCTGTTCCTCCAGCTTGCTTTGGGCTTCCCTGGAACATTGCAGCAGGCCGAGGACAGAGATATGAGTGTGAGGGCTAAGTGGTGAATTGAAATAGCAAGCGACTGGGAGCTCAGGGTTATGCTTGCGGACTGAGCAGTAATTAACAATGATGTTTTAAGCTATGGGCAGAATTTTACGTTCGTTGGTCGGGCTGGTGGTCGATTGCCACTGGCACAATGGGCGGCGCCGCCATTTCCCGCAGACGGGTCAATTAAGGCCCGGCCAGCAGGTTAGCGACTCCCGTGGAGAACGGGAAAATAGTCGCGGGGGCCAGGCGGACTCAGACTGCCGGTTCCAATGGGGAGCCGGCCGCCTGTATAAAGAGTGGCCAGGCAGCCTACTTGAGGCAGTGCACCATGGTCACTCAGAGAGGTAGAAATGCTCCAAGGAGGGCAGAGGAGGAGGAGGAGGTGGAGGAGGACGGGGGGCAGGCTGCAGGAGAGGTCAGCGGCGGTGGGGGGGGCGGTCACTGTGCACCCAGATTCTCGGACGCATGCCTTGCTGTCCTCCTGGAAGAGGTGGGCCAGTGACGTGATGTTCTGTATTCTGAGGATGGGAGGAGGAGGGCCCCCCCATGTTACCAGCCAGGCCGTGGGAGGAGATGGGCGAGGCTGTAGATGCCCATGATGATGTCAGACGCACTGGCACACAGTGCCGAAAACGCTTCAATGATTTGCTGCGCTCCGGACGGGTGAGTACCATGTCTGCCTGGGCTATGTGAGGCAGAAGGCAGCCTTAGCCTTTGCGCCCACACCCCCCCCCGACACCCCACCTCCCCACCATGTATGGCTGTTGTTACTGCTTAGGGCATCTGTCACACACTGGGTGGGCAAATGGGTACTGACCATGCTTACACCAGCCTTAGTGGCTGAGGAGAAGAAGGGCTTTCCCCGCAGCATATGTTGGTTTCTGTGGCATTTGAGTAGTTTGGGGGCAAGCTGCAGGGGAGGCAGCTCGACACATACTCAGAACTTCAACACATGTCACATTGATGGTAATGAGATGGTTCAAGGGGAGCCTCAAGGTCTTTTGGGCAGGTCCCATCTGCTGGCATCGTGGCTGCACCTATTTGACCCTCCTTTCCATGGGTGCTAGGACCCGTGTGCCATTCAAAGCGATGGACACCGAATGTGTCCAAGGTGTCCGTTGGGGGAGGGGGTTGGGAGCAGCCGTACTATCTTCTGGGGACTGATCCCCAGTAGTGTGGACAAGAGCCACTGGAGGCCTCAGATGGGCCACCGTGGTTGGGGTGCGGTGTGCGTGTGCAGAGCACATGAGCGATCAGGCCCAATTAATCCTCTTCTCTGTTTTGCAGGCAAAAAATCACCACAATGCCCGGGAGCACCTGAGGACTGGTATTGGGCACGTCCTGCTCCAGCCCCTCACATCCTTCGAGGAGCAGGCCATGGAGCTGGGCAGGACGCAGGAGGACAGGCCAAGGCTGTGGTCCAGCGGGCAGGAATTTGAGGTCCACAGTCCCATCCACTCTGTCTGCTCACCGTTCAAAGCACTGATGGTTGCTGCAATTGTTAATACTGCAACACTGCTCATTCACTGACTGAAACATTCTGACGTTTGAGTCATAGAGGAGGGACCCTCATCCCCTTGAGGCTTAGTGTCTCCACCATCTTCCAAAGTCACCTTATCCCATTTGTGACCACTATCACCATGGCCTCACATGCCATTGGAGCGCCGCTGCACAGCCAAAGACTTATTCCATTCTAGGGGGTTTGGGACCTCTTGCACCCCTTCAGCCAGCGCGCCCCACGTTACTCTGTCCAAAAGCTCCTCAGTACCTCAGCTGTGACCCTCATGGCACTCAACTTAGATGAATAGTTACTCATTCCTGCGCTAAGGAGAAATATTACCTTCTGGCTACCTGGTCTACCCCCCTCCTTACGGAATGAAGGGCAATAATATGACCGCTCAATCTACTGTGTTTAGCAGAAAATGTCACAACTGTTTGAGATGTTTCCTCAGCCCCGCAACTATCCAGGCAACAATGCATCCACATCGGGTACCCCTGCGCTCTCCCCACTCCTCTGGTTCACAACAAGCCATGTGGCATTCATAAGGCCATCTGACCAGCCTGTCTGCACGTGCGGTTAATGGTTGGGGCTCATCTTGATTCATTTCCACCTCACCAATGTGCTTCACCTAGAGTCTTGAAGGGTGAGCGACTTATGAGGCTGGGTGGGGGGGGGCGGAATGGATGAAAGGTTGAAGTGAATGAATGCTAACTGATGCACTGTCCTTGTTGTTAGTTTCAGCATCACCACCAGAGTGACCCACATGTCCGCACTGCAGCCCCCTCTCCACACCTGAGGGCCAACATGTGCAACTTGCGGCACATCATTTCAGCCAGCCAGGCACCAGCGCAGACACACACACCCCGGTGGGGACTTTACCGTCGGCTAGTGTCCCTGGTCACAGTGGAGAGGGCACATCATGATCGCTGGAGGAGATGGTAGGGGCAGAGAGTGCCGATGGCTCCAGCAGCCGGAGGGCTGCAGGGGACCAGGCACATGCTGAGTCCGGCACTGATGAGGTGCCTCTGGAGTTGTGCCCATTGCAGCAGCTGCAGGAAAGGCGGCAGGAAGAGCGTTTGCATCCGGCAGGGTTGCATGAGGGAATGGTTCGGTTGCTCTCTGAGACGGAGACGCACACAAAGAATCCACCCTCAGGGCAGAGCATCGGGATTCCTTCAATGAGAGATTGGTGACTCTCATAGAGAGGGGCTTCCAACAAATGGATCAGAATATGATTGGGTTAGGCTCTGACCGGCAAGCCTCACAGCGCTTCTGGCCACAGGTGGTGTTTTCCATTGTGGGAGATGTTGTGGACACCAAGCGCCGGCACTCGGTGCCCATGCATCTGCGGTGAGCAGGGAGGTAGATTTGGACCTCACGTCAGTGCAGCAGCTGCCTTTCATCGCTGTGAGCTCCTCTCAGGGCGCTCTGGATGAGGGCAGCAGCTCCTCCGCCCCTCTGCCAGTCAACGTTGCATCCGTTGAGGCTGTGACAACTGGGGAGGTGCCAGTTCTGGAACTGGCCACTTCCTCCCAGGCGGAGCCAGCAAAGGCTCCATGGGCCAGAGGACGCCCACCAAGGTCATCGAGGCCAACAGGACAGCAGAGTCAGCAGGCTGTCTCACAAGCCACTCCGAGTGATGGGGCAGCACCTAGACGTAGCACCTGAAAATGTAAGCATAAGGCACTTTAGGCACTCTACGGGTATGTCACTGGTGATTTTGTGTTGGCCTTAGAATAGGGACCCCTTTTTGTAACATTGTCGAATAATCATGTGGGCTTCAATTGTAGACAGAATGAAGTCCACCTTTGTTACCATGGCTGAGCATCTTTTCATTGTGGTGCTTTTTACATTTTCACATAATTCTCATGAGTGTTTGAGTGGACACTGATGTTTTTGTATTAAGCCCTTAGTTGCAGCTGATGAGGTGGAAGATGTAGCACCTAAGTGCCACGTGTGGAAGCGCCAGGCAATGCTGGTCCTGCTGATCAAGCTGAAGTTTCGTTGGATTAAAGTGTCCCAGGTGTCCCTGCCTCCTTGGTGTAGTAGCGGGTCAGCGTGCTGCCCCTCATCATTGCCCTGTGCCTCCTCATCCTCTGAGCCACTGCTGGATTCATCTTGTGCAGCCTCATCCACTGCGTCAAGGTCTTCATCGTCAACTGCATCCCCCCTGTCCAGCGCAAGGTTGTGCAGAGCGCAGCATGCTACCACTATCAGAGAGACGTGATCTGGGGGGTACTGGAGTGCGCTCCCTGAGCGGTCCAAGCAACGGAAGCGCATCTTGAGAAGACCGATGGCTCTCTCCACCACAGCCCTTGTGGTGCCGTGGCTCCTATTGTAGCGCTCCTCAGCTTCTGTTCTTAGATGGCGAAGAGGCGTCATGAGCCACCTTCTGAGGGGATAGACCTTGTCACCCCCCAGCCAACCATCCAGCCGGGCTGGAGCACTGAAGAGCCTCAGCACCTGGGAGTGTCTGAGGATGTAGGTGTCCTGAGAGCTGTCTGGATACATTGCACAGACTTGTAGAATCAGCATCCTGTGATCACACACTATCTGCACGTTCATGGAGTGGAAGCCCTTCCTGTTGACGAAGGCACCGGGCTCACCTGCTGGCGCCTTGATGGTCACATGTGTACAGTCTATTGCACCCTGGACGCAGGGGAAGCCAGCAATGGCCACGAAGCCTCTGGCTCGCTGTATCAGACTTGCCTGGTCGCGGCGGAAGTGGATGAATGTTGCTGCCCGACTGAACAGAGTGTCTGTAACCTGCTTAATACAAGTGTGGACAACTGATTGGGAGACACCGCAAAGATCATCCACTGAGCCCTGGAAGGAGCCAGAGGCATAGAAGTTGAGGGCAGCTGTGACCTTCAGAGCCGCTGACATGGGGTGTCCACCCACACAGTTAGGAGAGATCTCAGGGCCAATCATCTGACAGATATAGTTGACTGTCTCCCTTGACAGACAGAGCCTCCTTCGGCACTGCACCTCAGTCATATTGAGTTAGCTGCTTTGCCGCCTGTATACCCTGGCAGCAGGATAGTGGTGTCTTCTGTGGCCCCTTCCACCTTGGACTTCCTCTTGGCCCTGCGCCCCTTGTGCCTGCGCCTGGCATCCCAAAGGTGGCTCCCCTGGAGGCTGATCGTCCAGTCCTGGCCTCCTCCTGATTCTATCCCTCCCTTCCTCCTCAGAGGAGCTGCATCCCCTGGAGAGCACAGAACCCATAGCCCCAGGCTAAATGGAGGCTCCTGGAAAGCTGCAGGCCTGGTAAAGATTACAATATAATAAAATAAAAGCAAAGAACTGTGGATGCTGGAAATCCAAAACAAAAACAAAAATACCTGGAAAAACTCAGCAGGTCTGACAGCATCTGCGGAGAGGAACACAGTTAACGTTTCGAGTCCGAATTACTCTTCAACAGAACTAAGGAAAAATAGAAAAGAGGTGAAATATAAGCTGGTTTAAAGGGGGTTGGGGCAAGAAGAGCTAGGTAGAGGGCCAGTGATAGGTGGAGATAACTAAACCAAAAGATGTCACAGACTAAAGGACAAAGAGGTGTTGAAGGTGGCGATATTATCTAAAGTAATGTGCTAATTAAGGGTAGAAAGCAGGACAAGCAAGGTACAGATAGCCCTAGTGGGGGTGGGGTGGGGGGAAGGAATTGAAAAAGGCTAAAAGGTAGAGATAAAACAATGGATGGAAATACATTTAAAAATAATGGAAATAGGTGGGAAAAGAAAAATCTATATAAATTATTGGAAAAAACAAAAAGGACGGGGAAAATCGGAAAGGGGGTGGGGATGGAGTTGAGAGTTCATGATCTAAAATTGTTGAACTCAATATTCAGTCCGGAAGGCTGTAAAGTGCTTAGTCAGAAGATGAGGTGTTGTTCCTCCAGTTTGCGTGGAGCTTCACTGGAACAATGCAGCAGGTCAAGGACGGACATGTGGCCTGAGAGCAGGGTGGAGTGTTGAAATGGCAAGCGACAGGGAGGTCTGGGTCATGCTTGCGGACAGACCGAAAGTGTTCCGCAAAGCGGTCACCCAGTCTGCGTTTGGTCTCTCCAATGTAGAGGAAACTGCATTGGGAGCAATGAATGCAGTAGACTAAATTGAGGAGAGTGCAAGTGAAATGCTGCTTTACCTGAAAGGAGTGTTTGGGCCCTTGGACGGTGAGGAGAGGGGAAGTAAAGGGGCAGGTGTTGCATCTTCTGCGGTTGCATGGGAAGGTGCCGTGGGCGGAGGTTGAGGAGTAGAGGCTGATAGAGGAGTGGATCAGGGTGTCCCGGAGGGAGTGATCCCTATGGAATGCCACCGGGGGGGGTGAAGGGAAGATGTGTTTGGTGGTGGCATCATGCTGAGTTGGCAGAAATGGTGGAGGATGATCCTTTGAATGCGGAGGCTGGTGAGGTGATAAGTGAGGACAAGGGGGAGCCTATCATGTTTCTGGGAGGGAGAAGAAGGTGTGAGGGCAGATGCACGGGAGATGGGCCAGACATTGTTGAGGGCCCTGTCAACCACCTTGGGTGGAAAACCCCGGTTAAGGAAGAAGGAAGACATGTCAGAGGAACTGTTTTTGAAAGTGGCATCATTGGAACAGGTGCGATGGAGGCGAAGGAACTGAGAGAATGGGATGGAGTCCTTACAGGAAGCGGGGTGTGAGGAGCTGTAGTCGAGGTAGCTGTGGGAATCGGTAGGCTTGTAATGGATATTGGTGGACAGTCTATCACCAGAGATTGGGACAGAGAGGTCAAGGAAGGGAAGGGAAGTGTCAGAGATGGACCACATGAAAATGATGGAGGGGTGGAAATTGGAAGCAAAATTAATAAATTTTTCCAGATCCCGACGAGAGCATGAAGCAGCTCCGAAGTAGTCATCGATGTACCGGAGAAAGAGTTGTGGGAGGGGGCTGGAATAGGACTGGAACAAGGAAGATTCCACATACCCCATAAAGAGACAGGCATAGCTGGGGCCCATGTGGGTACCCATAGCCACACCTTTTATTTGGAGGAAGTGAGAGGAGTTGAAGGAGAAATTGTTCAGTGTGAGAACAAGTTCAGCCAGACGGAGGAGAGTAGTAGTGGATGGAGATTGTTCGGGCCTCTGTTCGAGGAAGAAGCGGAGAGCCCTCAGACCATCCTGGTGGGGGATGGAGGTGTAGAGGGATTGGACGTCCATGGTGAAGAGGAGGCGGTTGGGGCCAGGGAACTGGAAATTGTTGATGTGATATAGGGTATCACAGGAATCACGGATGTAGGTGGGAAGGGACTGGAAAAGGGGAGAGAGAAGGGAGTCAAGATAGCGAGAAATGAGTTCCGTGGGGCAGGAACAGGCTGACACGATCGGTCTGCTGGGACAGTCCTGTTTGTGGATTTTGAGTAGGAGGTAGAATCGGGCCGTCCGAGGTTGGGCGACTATCAGGTTGGAAGCTGTGGAAGGAAGATCTCCAGAGGAGATGAGGTCAGTGACAGTCCTGGAAACAATGGCTTGATGTTCAGTGGTGGGGTCGTGGTCCAGGGAGAGGTAGGAGGAAGTGTCTGCGAGTTGACGCTCAGCCTCTGCGAGGTAGAGGTCAGTGCGCCAGACGACAACAGCACCACCCTTGTCAGCGGGTTTGATGACAATGTCAGGGATGGACCTGAGAGAACGGAGTGTGGCAAGTTCAGAAAGAGGCAGGTTAGAATGGGTGAGAGGAGCAGAGAAATTGAGACGATTAATGTCGCGCCGACAGTTCTCAATGAAAAAGAATCCTGTCTGCAGACTGGTTTCAAATTACACAAAAACCTCTTGGACATTGTTGAGAACCACTAACAATCACACAGGCAAGTTTTAAACGTTTTCACCAATTATAACTTCATAAAAAAAAAACATGAACAACCCCTCTGAGTCCACATAGCGCGACATTGCAAAAGTTTTCTTAAATAATCTCCCACCCCCTTCCCATTGGACCCGTACGCCGACCGGAAGTCCGCGCGGGCCCCTCAAGATCGTACACAATTGGCAAGTTAAGGGGCTTAACGAGCCCTTCAATTAATGGTGGGCGAACAGATCGCACCCGCCCACCGAAATATCGTGATGATGCGCGCCGATGTGTGGGCTACGCCGTCCGCAAGCCGGTCAGAAAATCCTGGCCTACGTATCCAAAAACCGTCCAAACTGTGAGGTAAAAGCAGCATTCTGCCCTGGTGTTGTTCCTACCACACAAGACGGCTTGAAGGCAGTGGCTGCTTTCTGGCCTCAGGGGCTTCTGGTTCCAATATCCTTGGAGAATTCCCAGCGGAAAGTTGGATCCAGCATCTGGCCCCACGCCAAAATCCTGAATCATGAGTCAGGGATCAGTGCGGACTCCCCTGGAGAGGCGAAGCTCGAAGCCAGAAACAGTGATCCAAGTTGTATGTCGGCAGCAGCAAAGAAAGCTCCGGCGCCCAGGAAGGGGACAAAGTCGAAGGGATCAGAATGAGCCGCTCGGAGAGCAGGGCAAGAATTTTCCCGTCGGCGAGGCGGGGGGGTGGGGGGGGCCACTTGCCAACGTGGGCTGACGCCTGGCGGAACTCCCAACGTCACCCCGCGTCATTTGCATTTCCAGGTTGGCCGGGGCGCAGCCAAGTCAGCTGTGCGCCCGCCAACCTGTCCACGGCCTATTGAGGCCATTGACAAAACAATTGAAGCAATTGAGTGGACCTGCGGTGGGCCAGTCAGGAGGGCCGGCAGCCCACCTGAAAAAGCATGAAACCTCGTCCGGGGCAGGGGTGGGGGGGAGGGGTGGGGGTGGGTTCTGGGGGGGGGGCGGCGGGTATGAGGCTTCGTGACGGAATTTTAAAAAATTAACATTCACTTTTGCTTAAAGTTCATGTCCGTGTCCCAACTCATGCGACGTTGTCACACGAGAGGACATGGATGGTAAATGAAATTTTCGACAGGATAGCCTTTTCACTTTGGGAACCAATCTCCCTGAGGCAGCACTTAGCCTCAGGGAGATTGGAGTTCATGCGCGGGAAGGAGCGCACTTCCACATTACCCCCCCACCACCACCAACCCCACCCCCCCCCCCCCCACCCCCCGCCCACCCATATAGGGAGCGCATGGCACTTCAGTGCGGATGCCCCGATCAGGGTACCGCCCATGCCCACTCCCACACTTCCCCACCGCACCACCCCCCCACCCCCCCACCGCCCCAACACCCCCACCCCCCACCCCCCCCCCCTCACCTCAACAGTGGGGGGAAAATTTTGCCCCAGGAAAATTTCCCTTTCTCCTTTAAGAAACTATAAGTTAGGGACTTCACTGAAGCTTAGGTTAACCTGCTGCTATCTTCTGTGCCAAGCGAAATGAAACATGAAAATCACGGAGTAAATTTAAAGGCTTTTTTTTTTGGTGGGGGTGTGTGCGCGCGAATCTGTGGGCATTTCTTGGCGGCGAACGTTTAGCAGATCGTACCATTTCTTTCGGTTTGGAAGTTTAAAGTCTTTGCCACAGAGCGGAATCTTCTGCTCTCGCTGGTGGCGAACTTGGAGTTGGGGAAGTGCATGCGATCAGGTTGGCTGATGATGTACCAGAACCTTGCTGCCTTCCCAGCTCCGCAACCAAGTAAGTTCTGGGCAGGAACAGGATGGCAGAAGCTATCACGGCCCCTGGGTTAAGTCGGTGGGGGGGGGGTGGGCCCATCGGACTAGTTGACCTTGCCACCTCACCGACGATTGAGACCCTTCCGTGGCTAATTGATGACCACGTAAGGGCCTTGCCCTGCCACCTCTGCTATTAACCCAGTGACAGTGTCGCCATGTGGTGTGCACGGCAGGTGAACCTGCATGGGCTGCTTGTCACCCCTGGGGTGGGGGCAGGGGTGGTCCATCAATCAAAGGCGCCCGGTGCCAGCAGGGATTGGACATTGGGAACGCCGGAGGTGGGGGGTGGGGGGAGGCCGTTGAAAGTTGCACCCTTGCCCTTGCTGCCGATTCTCCAGGGGCCTCAGCCTGCGGCCCCCAACCCTGAAAGCCACCCACCCCCTGCCAACACATTGCTTACCTGTGGCCTGGGTCCCTCTCTGGTCCCGGGACTCCGGTCCCTGTGCTTCCGGCAGCAGTCACGACCTCCCCAGCGGCACAGCTCTGATTGGCCGGCAGCCCTCAGTCGATGAGACTTGGCGCCCCCCTGGAGTCTTGCTTCCGGGGATAGGCCTGCTGGTGGCCTGACAAGGCTCGTGGTTTGGCAAATTGGGGCAAAGCAGATTTTTTGCAAGCTCTCCAGCTGACAGGCGAGCCCTGTGGCTCCTCAACAAGATTCCACACCCTCTCTTAGCAGTCAGCTCCACTCACTCTTCTGTGCACAAAGCCATTTAACTCTCCGTAGTCTGGTCTGTAATTTTGGAAGTATACAAACACTGCTGTTTTAAAGTTGTTCATTTTTTTTTTAATGCATACAATCGCCTGTTATTTGTGAGAAACCTCAATCATATTTTTGGGTCAGGGACAGGTTAGAACTCTGAATTTTCGTTGGACTCAGAACGTGAGAATGTCGCAAAGATTTGACACTCTTGAGTTCATAACCCATTACAGGGATCAATATTCCTCACCGTGCAACTTTTTTACTCATTCATGGGATGTGGGCATCGCTGCCTAGGTCGACATTTATTGTCCACCCCTAACAGACCCTGAGTAGGGCAATTAGCGATGGGCAATATGTACTGGCCTAGCCAGCGACGCCCACATCCCGTGAATGAATTTTTTAAAAATGTTGCATGGAAGTACGAAAGCTTGAAGGTGACTGTTGAGCACATTCGTTTCAATTAATGATTATATACCGAGAATTGGGAAAAGCCTTAAATTATATTTTGGACAGGATCTTCCGGTCAGCGAGCGAAAGGCGGGGCCCACTCGCCAACGCGTAAAATGACGCGGGATGACATCGGGTGGAACTCCCAACGTCACCCCGCGTCATTTCCATTTTCAGGTCGGCGGGAGCGCAGCCGAGTCAGCTGTGCGCCCGCCCACCTATCAGCAGCCTATTGAGGCCATTGGAAAACTAATTTAAGGTCATTAATGGACCTGCCCGTCCAACCTTAAGGTTAGCGGACAGGCCAGGAGCCCTGGCGGGCTTCAGAAAAAGCATCAAACCCTATCCACACGGGCGGGAAGAGGTCTCACGAGGTTATTTAAATTTTTATTAAAGGCTTCGATAAAAGTTATGGACACGTCCCAACTCATGTGATGGTGTCACATGAGGGGACACATCAGGGAAATTTTTTTATCACTTGTATTAAAAGTTTTAATTCCGAGCCGATCTCCCTGAGGCGGCACTTAGCCTCACGCTGGGTGGGCCTTAATTGGCCTGCCCACTTAAAATGGCGGTGCGCCCCCATTCGGGGGCACCAATCGGAGGCGCGCCTGCTTGCACCCGCCCCCGCACTCCCCCCACACCCGCCACCTGACGGGGGGAGAATTTCTCCCCATGCCTCTGGGTCTGGACCGGAAACATAACCACTAGGCTACCACGCTGTTAACTATCTAACTTAACCCCACCCCCCCACCCAAAACCATAAACCATTCAATGAGGTAAATTTTTATGCTCACTTAGCACTAACTAGCAACAATCATTGCCCATTAAATTAAATATCTGTGACTCACCCCAGCTGTTTTTCCTGATCAACAATCGACCAAAACGTATTCAAGACAAAACCTGGCACGAACAATCACCATTTTTATCATTTTATCACATCTGTTCACATTGAAGAACAAGGAAGTCACGTACATATCACATAGGCTGATGTGTTCCGGAAGTTTGATCATGTGACCTTTGCCCACAGTTTACAAATGCTGTCGATGTTTATCTCATTTGTATGTATTATCACCAGGTTCCTGTGTAAAATGTCTGACTTTTGGTTTTCTAGTGAAATGAATAACGTAAGTCAAAAATTAAACAAAGGACACAAAAAGTTAACATTTAATATTAACCTGGAAGAGCGTCCTCTGCAATCACTGTCGCTGAGTGAGAAAAAAACAAAGGAAAACCGTGAGTTCATTCACTGGTAAGTAACTGCTAGTTTGAACTACCTGTTCTGAGTTGATTTCAGATTAAAGGTGACCGCTGGGCCCAGGATCGGAGGCCTAACACTTCAGCTTCAACTCAGCAGAGACCGCGGGTTCCAGCTGGTTTTAAGAAGTGTATTATCTATCCTAACTTGCTTTCAGGTTAAAGGTAAATAGGAGAAATATTTTACAGATCGATAAACTAAAGACCAGTAGGAAATTTAAAAACAAACTGAAAAACTAATTAAATAAAATAGAGATGCAGGGCCAGGCGATGTAGCAGCATGATGGGGGAGTAGGAGGATTGCATTGTGGTTCCTAGTGACTACATTGGCAGCAAATGTTGGTTGCTCAAGGAAATCCGGCTCAGACTTGATGAGCTGGAGTGTGAGCTTCAGATGCTGTGACTCAGGGAGGGGGAGACTGTGTCTCAGGAGACAGTCAGAATCACAGAATCACAGTGCAGAAGAGGCCCTTCGGCCCATCGAGTCTGCACCAACACGTGAGAAATACCTACCTAATCCCATTTACCAGCACTCGGCCCATAGCCTTGAATGTTATGACGTGCCAAGTGCTCATCCAGGTACTTTTTAAAGGATGTGAGGCCACCCGCCTCCACCACCCTCCCAGGCAGTGCATTCCAGACCATCACCACCCTCTGGGTTAAAAAAGTTTTTCCTCACATCCCCCCCTAAACCTCCTGCCCCTCACCTTGAACTTATGCCCCCTCGTGACTGACCCTTCAACTAAGGGGAACAGCTGCTCCCTATCCACCCTGTCCATGCCCCTCATAATCTTGTACACCTCGATCAGGTCACACTTCAGTCTTCTCTGCTCCAACGAAAACAACCCAAGTCTATCCAACCTCTCTTCATAATTTAAATGTTTCATCCCAGGCAACCTCCTGGTGAATCTCCTCTGCACCCCCTCCAGTGCAATCATATCTTTCCTATAATGTGACGACCAGAACTGCACACAGTACTCCAGCTGTGGCCTCACCAAGGTTCTATACAACTCCAACATGACCTCCCTACTTTTATAATCTATGCCTCGATTGATAAAGGCAAGTGTCCCATATGCCTTTTTCACCACCCCACTACTAGTCACCCCCCTTAGATTAACTTCCTTAAATTCGGCCCGTGGTCAGGGACAGGAGGGTGTGACTATGAGTGAGGCAGGTAGAGGGATCCAGGAAGTAGCACTGCAGGAGCCTCAGCCCTTGCCCTTATCCAACAGGTTGGAGATTCTTGCTCCCTGTGTGGACGAGAGTAAGGACTATAGGGAGGATGAGCAAACTGACCATAGCACTGTGGTACAGGGAAGCATTCAAGTGGGGGGAGTAAAGAGAAATGTGGTTGTAATCGGGGATAATATATAGTTAGGGGAATAGATACTGTTCTCTGTAGCCAGGATCGAGAGCCCTGAAGGCTGTGTTGCCTACCTGGTGCCAGGGTTAAGGATATCTCATCTGAGCTGCAGAGGAACTTGGAGTGGGAGGGGAAAGATCCAGTTGTTGTGGTTCACATAGGTAGCAATAACATAGGTAGAACGAGGAAAGAGGTTCTTCTGAGGGAATACGAGCAGCTAGGGGCGAAATTAAAAAGCAGAACCAAAAAGGTAATAATCTCTGGATTACTAGCTGAGCCACAAGCTAATTGGCACAGGGCCAATAAGATTAAAGAAGTAAATATGTGGCTCAAAGATTGGCGTGGGAAAAATGGGTTTGAATTCATGGGACATTGGCACCAGTACTGGGGAAAGAGGGAGCTATTCCGTTTGGACGAGCCCCACTTGAATCATTCTGGGACCAGTGTCCTGGTGAATCGCATAACTCGGATTGTAGATAGGGCTTTAAACTGAATAAAAACAGAATTACCTGGAAAAACTCAGCAGGTCTGGCAGCATTGGCGGAGAAGAAAAGAGTTGACGTTTCGAGTCCTCATGACCCTTCAACAGAACTTTAAACTAAATAGTTGGGAAGGTTCAGGTTCATGGAAATATAAAAAATCAAAGTTTAAGGAGAGGGTAAGAGTGCAGTTTAGTGACGAGGCTGATAGTTACCAAAAAGTGAAAGGAAGGGACAGAGTGTGTGAACGCCATATTACACCAATTAATCAAATAAGAGTAGGGAAAATTGACAATATGGCAAACTTAAAGGCCTTTTTATATGAATGTGCATGCATAAAACTATTGAGTTAACAGCACAAATAGAGATAAATAGGTATGATTTGGAGGTGATTACCAAGACATGGTTACAGGGAGAACAGGTTTGGGAGTTGAATATCCAAGGGTACTCAGTGTTTCAGAAGGAAAGGCAGGAAAGAAAAGGAGGTGGTGTAGCTTTGTTAGTAAAGGAAGAGATCAGTGCTATAATGAGGAATGATATAGGCACTGGAGAGCAAGATGTGGAGTCAGTCTGGGTAGAAATAAGAAATAGCAAGGGAAAGAAGTCTCAGGTGGGAGTAATCTATAGGTCCCCAAACAGTAGTTCAGCAGTAGGGCACAGTATAAACCAGGAAATACTGGGAGCGTGTAAGACAGGCATGGCAATAATCATGGGTGATTTTAATATGCATATAGACTGGGCTAATGCAAATTGGCAAGGTTACCTTGAAGGAGAGTTCATAGAGTGCATTAGTGATTGGAGCAATATGTTGTGGAACCAACCAGGAAGCAGGCTATTCTGGATTTGGTTTTGTGTAATGAGATGGGATTAATTAACGATCTCATAGTAAAGGATCCTCTAGGGAAGAGTGATCATAGCATGTTAGAATTTCAAGTTCAGTTTGAGAGCAAGAAACTTGAGTCCCACACTAGTGTTCTGGAGTTAAACAAAGGTAACAACATAGGCATGAGGGCAGATTTGGCCCTAGTGGACTGGGCAGGAAGACTACAAGGTAGGACAGCTGATGAACCGTGGCAGCATATTCATTTCCTCCCAGGTAAAATATATTCTAAAGAGGAAGAAAGATGGTAAGAGAGGGGAAAAGCATCCATGGCTAAGCAAGGAAGTTAAAGAAAACATAAGGGGAAAAAACCAAGGCCTACCAAATTGCAAAGGTCAGTGGCAGGCTGGAAGATTGGGAAACTTTAGGATGAACAAAGGGTTATTAAAAAAATAATAAAAAGAGCAAAGGTAAATTATGAAAGAAAACTAGCGCAAAATGTAAAAACTGATAGCAAAAGCTTCTACAAGTATATAAAAGGAAAGAGAGTAACTAAAGTGAATGTTGGTCCCTTGGAGGATGAGACTAGGGTGTTAAAAGTGGGGAACGCAGAAATAACAGAGATGCTTAATCAATATTTTGCCTCAGTTTTCACAGTGGAGGACACCAGTACCACCCCAATAGTAGCAGGTAGTGCAGAGGATATAGAGAAGGAGGAACTTAGAACAATCACAATCACTAGAGAAAAAGCACTGAACAAACTATTAGGATTAAAGGGTGACAAGTCCCCAGGACCTGATGGCTTAAAGAAAGTGGCAACAGAGATAGTGGATGCGTTGGCTACAATATCCAAATTCCCTAGATTCTGGAAAGGTTCCAGTGAATTGGAAAAATGCTAATGTAACACCCTTATTCAAAAAGGTGGGGAGGCAGAATGTGGGAAACTATAGACCAGTTGGTTTAACGTCTGTCGTTGGGAAATTGTTGGAATCCATTATTAAGGATGTAGTAATGGGGCATTTGGAAAGTCAAAATGCAATCCATCAGAGTCAGCATGGTTTTATGAAGAGTAAATCGTGCTTGACTAATTTGCTAGAGTTCTTTGAAGATGTGACAAGCAAAGTGGATAATGGGAATCCTGCAGATGTAGTATATCTGGACTTCCAGAAGGCCTTTGATAAAGTGTCACACAAAAGATTAATACACAAGATAAGATCACATGGAGTTAGGGGTAATATATTAGCTTGGATAGAGGATTGGCTAACCAACAGAAAGTAGAGAGTCGGGATAAATGAGTCTTTTTCTGGATGGCAAGCTGTAACTAGTGGGGTGCTACAGGGTTCTGTCCTTGGGCCCCAACTATTTACAATCTATATTAATGACTTGGATTCAGGGATAGCTAAATTTGCAGATGACACCAAAATAGGTGGGAAAATAAGTTGCAATGAAGAAATAAGAAATTTACAAATGGATATGGACAGGTTAGGTGAATGGGCCAAAATTTGGCAGATGGAGTTTAATGTGGATAAATGTGAGGTTATCCATTTTAGTTGGAAGAATAAAAAGGTGACTTATTACTTAAATGGAGAGAAACTTCAGAATGCTTCAGGGCAGAGGGATCTGGGTGTCCTTGTGCATGAATCGCTGAAAGCCAGTATGCAGGTACAGCAGGTAATAAGGAAGGCAAATAGAATTTTGGCATTTATTGCTAAAGGAATAGAGTATAAAAATAGGGAAGTGTTGTTGCAACTATACAAGGCATTGGTGAGACTATACCTGGAGTACTGTGCATAGTTTTAATCCCCTTACTTGAGGAAAGATGTAGTTGCTCTGGAGGTGGTTCAGAGGAGGTTCACTAGATTGATTCCAGAGATGCGGGGCTTGTCTTATGAGGAGAGATTGAGCAGTTTAGGCCGATACTTGCTAGAGTTTAGAAGGATGAGAGGCGATCTAATTGAGGTATATAAGATGCTAAAGGGGATGGACAAAGTAGACACAGAGCAGATGTTTCCCCTTGTGGGGTATTCTAGAATGAGAGGCCATAGTTTTAGGCTAAGGGGTGGTAGATTTAAATCAGAGATAAGGAAGAATTACTTTTCTCAAAAGGTCGTGAATCTGTGGAATTCACTACCTCAGAGTGCAGTGGATGCTGGGACGCTGAATAAATTTAAGGAGGAAACAGACAGATTTTTAATGAGTAATGGGTTGAAAGGTTATGGGGAGGGGGCGGGAAATTGGAGTTGAGGCCGAAATGAGATCAGCCATGATCGTAATGAATGATGGGGCAGGCTCGAGGGGCTGAATTGCCCACTCCTACTCTTAGTTCTTATGTTCTTATGTTATGTTCTTAATAAGATCAATGCTTAAATAAAAATTATTTCTGTGATATTTCTACGATATTGACTGCATTGAGAAATGCTAAATAAATTACACTGACTTAACAGAAGCAACATGGAGTTTAGTACCTTCACTTAAAGCTTCCATATATTTTTATGACTTCTTACAATACACATCAAACTATAAAAATAATAGACAAAACTGAAAGCAAATTTAATCCACTTCATTGACTCACACATGCCGCCGCTGAAGTCCAGACTCTGGGAGATGGCTTTAAGTCCTCAGGGAGATGCATCAAAACTCCCTGACAGCCCACAAAAAAGAAGACATCAGTTCCAAATAGTGGAGTGACTCAAACAGGGCTGACAGCGTGAGCTGGCAAACACGGATCATTTCTCTTATTCTTGGATTGCCAATAGCCCACTCTTAGATTCCCACTAAAAGTGCAAGAGCTAGGAACCTCCTAAATTCTCCTAGCAGCGAGCGGGGGCAGGGCCCGCTCGCCGACAAGTAAAGTGACATCGTCACCGCGCCTTATTTAGGTTTCCAGTCCGGAGGGCGCACAGCCAACTCGGCTGTGCACCCGCCAAACTCTCAAAGGCCTATTAAGGCCATTCAAAAACTAATTAAATCAATTAAATGAGCTGCCCGTCCAACCTTAAGGTTGTGGGGCAGTCAAAGAGTCCAAGCGACCTTCGCATTTTTCATGAAACCTCATCCACGGGTAGGAAGATGTTTCACGAAATGTTTTAAAACTCTGCTATTTAAGAAGGGTTGTAGAGATAAGCCAGGGAACTACAGGCCAGTGAGTCTCACGTCAGTGGTTGGGAAACTATTGGAGAAATTTCTGAAAGAGAGTATCTATCTCCACTTGGAGAGGCAAGGTTTGATCAGGGATAGTCAGCATGGCTTTGTCAGAAGGAGGTCATGCCTAACAAATTTGATTGAATTTCTTGAGGAGGTGACCAGGTGTGTAGATGAGGGTAGTGTGGTTGATGTAGTTTATATGGATTTTAGCAAAGCCTTTGACAAGGTCCCACATGGGAGACTTATAAAGAAGGCAAATGCACATGGGATACAGGGTAATTTGATAAGGTGGATTCAAAATTGGCTTAGTTGTAGGAGGCAGAGTGTGATGACAGAAAGATGCTTTAGTGACTAGAAGCCAGTGTCCAGTGGCGTATCACAGGGTCTGTGCTCAGTCGCCTATTATTAGTCATTTATACAAATGACATACAGATGACTATGTGGGGGGTAGGATTAGTAAGTTTGCGGATGACACAAAGATATGGTTAACAGTGAGGTTGAGTGTCTTGGGCTGTAGGAAGATATAGACGGGATGGTCAAATGGGCAGATAAGTGGCAGATGGAATTTAACCCTGAAAAGTGTGAGGTGATACGATTTTGAAGGAGTAATTTGACAAGGAAGCATTCAATGAACGGCATGGCACTAGGAAGTTCTGCGGAACAAAGGGACCTTGGCGTGTGTGTCCATAGATCTCTGAAGGCATAGGGGCATGTTAGTGGGGTGTGAAAAAGGCATATGGGACACTTGTCTTTATCAATCGAGGCATAGATTACAAAAGTAGGGAGGTCATGTTGGAGTTGTATAGAACCTTGGTGAGGCCACAGCTGGAGTACTGTGTACAGTTCTGGTCACCACATTATATGAAGGATGTGATTCCACTGGAGGGGGTGCAGAGGAGATTCACCAGGATGTTGCCTGGGATGAAACATTTAAGTTATGAAGAGAGGTTGGATAGACTTGGGTTGTTTTCGTTGGAGCAGAGGAGACTGAGGGGCGACCTGATCGAGGTGTACAAGATTATGAGGGGCATGGACAGGGTGGATAGGGAGCAGCTGTTCCCCTTAGTTGAAGGGTTATTCACAAGGGGACATAAGTTCAAGGTGAGGGGCAGGAGGTTTAGCGGGGATGTGAGGAAAAACTTTTTTACCCAGAGGGTGGTGACGGTCTGGAATGCACTGCCTGGGAGGGTGGTGGAGGCGGGTTGCCTCACATCCTTTAAAAAGTACCTGGATGAGCACTTGGCACATCATAACGTTCAAGGCTATGGGCCAAGTGCTGGTAAATGGGATTAGGTAGGTAGGTCAGGTGTTTCTCACGCATCAGTGCAGACTCGATGGGCCGAAGGGCCTCTTCTGCACTGTGAAATTCTGTGATTCTGTGATTCTGATTCAATAAAAAATTTTAAAATAACTCTTTGGCATGTCCCAGCTCATGTGACAGTTCAGGAGGAGACACGTTTTAAAAGTTTTTAATTACTTTATTTCAGTTTTTAAATATAAAACTGATCTCCCTGGAGGCACATCCCTGGAGGAACCGGCACCCCCTGCCCTCACATGGAGCGCTAGCGCTTCCGGGCGCACGTCACGCTAGGCGGGCCTTAATTGACCTGCCCACGTAAAATGGCGGCACAGTCCTGATCAGGGACATCGATCGGGCTTGCGCTTGCTCCCACCATCCACCAACCCCCTCCTCCCCCGCACAACCCCCCTCCCCCCTCAACAGAGATGTGGCGGCGGGGGGAGAATTTTTCTCTTAAGAGACAAATAGAATGGGCCCAATTGCATCCCATAATGTAAAACTGAATGGTTAACCCTTAAACAATCTAATGAATAACGCAGCAGCAAAATAGCAAATGGTATACATGAGCCATACCTGGAATTTAAATTGCTTGAGTAAATGTTCCTCTTTAGCACTATTATAGGCAGAGAACACTGGGAATTAGGACACCAACTGAGAACTTGGATGTACGACAAGAAAGGATAGAAAGACTTGCCCTTATTTAACACTTTTCACAGCCATCAGATGTCCCAAAGCGCTTTAGGCCAATGAAGTACTTTTTTTTTGAAGTATAGTCACTATAGTAATGCAGGAAACATGGCAGCCAATTTGCACGCAGCAAGATCCCACAAACAACAATGTGTGATTATGACCAGATAATCCGTTTTTGCGATGTTGATTGAGGGACAGATATTGGCCGGTACACCGGGGAGAACTCCCCCGCTCATCTTTGAAATAGTGCCATGGGATCTTCTACATCCGCCTGAGCTAGGCAGATGGGGTCTCTGTTTAACGTCCAATTTGTCACCCTTAAAATGTAATTGAGTAGATGATTCATTCAAACCCAAATTAGATTCCATTTATTTCAGGAAACGTTTTGGGATTATGGAAGTTTTGAGATTTAGGACAGACCATGTGATAAATGTAGCAAACATGTGGTGATGATGGGCGTAGCAGCAATGTAACTAGACTAGTAATCCAGAGGCCCAGATAATGGCCTGGGGATATGGGTTCAAATCCCAAAATGGCAGCTGGTGGAATTAATAAATTTGGAAATGCAAAGCTAGCCTCAGTAATAGTGATAATGAAACTATCTTTGATTGTTGTAAAAGCCATCCTGGATCACTAATTCCCTTTAGGGAAGGGAGTCTGCCATTGTTACCTGGTCTGGCCTAGATGTCATTCCAGACCCCACAGCAATGTGGCTGACTCTCAACTACCCTCTGAAACGCCCTAGCAAGCCATTCAGTTCAGGGGCATTTAGGGATGGGCAATGAATGCTGGCTTTGCCAGTGATGCCCACATCCCACAAAAGAATAAAAACAGGGAACTTTGGCCCTATGATTCCCAAAGATCTCCACCACTGGGATTTGCCTCACATCGCAGCTGGCTCTGTCGTGGACTAAGGATCCATCGTTCCATTGTGACTGTTGGGATGGTAGGTGCTGCACCAGATGGACATGAGTTGTTGGATTGACCAGGAAATTCTAATGTTCTTATGAAAATCGTGGATGAGGCAAGCACCCAAATTCCGGCTAATTGCCAAATTCGTTTGGGTCTCCGCTCCCAGAGCTCTAAAGACCATGTTGTGCCTCCCCAAATTCCCACCTGTATTTCCTTCCCCATGATCCAAAATACCCAGCTGGGAGGTACAAACAGGTCAATCAGCAGGCAGTGGGAAAGTTTAAATTCCATAACACAGCCAAAAAAAAAGAAACTCCCCACGTACTAATGAGATATCAATTCATTCCATCAATATTTCATTAGAACAACCAGCTTGCTGATGATTCTTTATTAAAATGCACAGCCTTTTGCTCAGTCCTAATTCATCATGTTCATGGATGGGAGCAGGGTGGCTGAAAAAGTGCTGCTGTGGACCATTTGAATAATATTGATTCCCTCTAAATAGTTTTGGGCGCCAGCCAGAGAATTATTTTAGCTCTGTTCATCAGTCGTTAAGTAGCTTTAAATGATTAAAGAAAGAAAGGACTTGCATTTACATGGCGCCTTTCATGACCTCAGGACACCCCAGAGTTGCTTTACAGCCATTGAATTACTGTTGAAACGTAGCCACTGTTGTTGCTAACTTGGACCCACAGACAGTGATGTAATAATGATCAGATTCAGTTTTAGGTGATAGTTGAGAGACGAATATTGTCCATGACACCAGGAGAATTCCTCAGCTCTGGCTTAAATGACATCAAGGAGTCTCTTACATCCACCTAACAGGACCAGTGAGGTCTCAGATTATTTGCTGAAGTCTCTGGAATGGGTCTTATTTTATATCCTTTGATGGGATGTGGGTGTCGCAGGCTATGGGAGTGTGTCCGACATACCTGCACATATCTAACCCTGGCCTCTTCAACATCACTGATGTTAATTACTCACATGGAGGCCATTTGCCCTAATATCATCTTATATGGGTTTATTGTCAAACTTCGATTTATAACACTCCTGTGAAGGGCCTTGAGATGTTTTGATACATTAAAGGCACTAGGCAAATACAAGTTGTTGTTGGGGAGATAATTACTGGTCTGTGGAGAAATGGCCGGGGAAAGGGTCTAACTGTACACCAAACAGCCACAATGGGTTGAATAGCCTCTTTTTTTTGTGTCGTATCATTCTATGGGTGAGATTTTACAGCCCCGCCCACCGCCGGGATCGTCCGGTCCCACTGAAGCTCAACGCGTTTTTGGCTGGGCTCCCGTATGTCCCACGATGGGTCTCACCACAAAGGGACTGGAAAGCCCCAGCTTAGGATTCGATGGTTCTAATAACTTTCTCTCTTCTCCTTTCCTCCTTCTCTGTGCCCTCCTCAGGTTTACTCTTACCCCCACCCCACCCCCCATCCCCACCCCAACTCCGCTGCTTTTAGTTATCCCTGCCTTATCATAGAATGGTGACAGCACAGAAGGAGGCCTTTCAGCCTGTCCCGCCTGTGCTGGCCCTCTGAAGGAGCAACTCACCTCGTACCACTTCCCCTCTCTCTTCCCCCCCCACCCCCCCAGCCCTGCAATTTTCTTCCTTTCCAGATAATGATCCAATTTCCTTTTGAACGGCTCAGCTGAGTCTGCCCCCACCCCAACCCCCCTCCCACCTCACTCTCAGGCGGTCTGTTCTGGATCCTAACCACTCGCTGTGAAGAAAACATGTCACTTCTTTCACCAATCACCTTAAATCTGTGCCCCTACCCCACCCCGGGTTCTCGATCCTTCCGCCAATGGGAACAGTTGCTCCCTGTTTACTCTGTGCAGACCCCTTGGGCTGGATTTGACCCTCCCCCACCGATGGGTTTGAGGGGCGGAGGGGGGTGATGGTGGTGGTGGTGGGGGGGGGGGGGGGGGGGGGGGGGTGTTGGTGGGGGGGGGGGGGTGGTGCTTGTAAAATGCAGCACATGGCCTGCCCACTGCCTAGCTGCCCACCACCCCACCCACCCCCCCCATTTTATGTGGGACGGCAGAGTCCTCGGGCAGCCTGCCCACCTTTGGGCCAATAGCCATGGGGGTGGGGTACTTCACCCCACCCCCGTGGCTATTTTACCCGGAGCTCGGGGAGGAGGAGGAGAAGGAGGAGGGCCATGCCAAGCGGGGAGCCAGCAGCTTTAGCTGTATGGTCTGATGTGCAGGGGCAGGGTGAAGGGGCTCCTTTGGGGATCCCCTCTGCCCATCAGCAGCACTCCACCCCAGTGTCACTCCCCACCCCCCCCCCCCACCCCTTCTCCTCCTCCTCCTCCTCCTCCTCCTCCTCCTTTAATCCTCTCCCAGGTTCTCAAACCTGGCTCCCCCCAAACCCCCTCATCAAGACCAGCCAGCCTGATACCAGGCGATATCTGGGCTTAGCTGAAGTCCGGTCTCCATAGGAGCTCCTCTTCTTCCGTTTTTTTTTAATAAATTTGGTCATGGGATGTGTGTGTGTGTCACTGGGCTAGGCCAGCATTTATTTTCCATCCCTAATTGCCCTTTCCCAGGGCATTTAAGAGTCAACCAAATCCATCCCTAACTGCCCTTTCCCAGGGCATTTAAGAGTCAACCAAATCCAATCCTAACTGCCCTTTCCCAGGGCATTTAAGAGTCAACCAAACCCATCCCTAATTGCCCTTTCCCAGGGTATTTAAGAGTCAACCAAATCCATCCCTAATTGCCCTTTCCCGGGGTATTTAAGAATCAACCACATTGCTGTACACCAGACCAGGTTAAGGACGGCAGAATTCCTTCCCTAAAGGACACTAGTGAACCAGATGGGTTTTTACATCAATTGGCAATGGTTTCACAATCATCACCAGACTCCTAATTCCAGATTTTTGTTTGAGTCCAAATTCCACCAACTGCTGTGCTGGGATTTGAACCTGGGTCCACCGGAGCATTACCCTGGGTCTCTGGATTACCAGTCCAGTGACAATACCACTGCCTCCGCCTTGCTTGCAGCCCCAGCAGCTACCACTCGAACCCGGCACTGCGGGGACTACAGGGCTGCCGGACAATCGGACCACGCGGCAGTTCTCTCAGGCGTGATTTTCTCCCGAGATAAGGGGTGGAAGTGTTGCCTTCAGCCAATTAACACTGGTCCCCGCGTTGGGGACGGGCTCCCCCTCCCCCACCTCCCCCTGGCCGACATTTTAACCTGGAAAAGGAGGGGATGAACATGGTCGTCCCACCCTCAAATCTCAACTTATCAAGCCTCCTTGACTGGCTTCTTTCTTACCTTCTGTTCCTATTCTTGCAGAGTTTATTCCCTTTCTGACTCACGTTGACATTCCTCAACAATGGAACTCGGAAACAGAGAGGTCCCTCAGGGGCCGGAGATGCATAACTGTCTTTTTGTCTCTTTAATTATTTTTTCTTCCACCTACCGGAACAGTCAGAAACTGCTGGGGTCCTTTGCTGAGTTTTTTCACCCACTCAGGAGTGAGTTCTAGGAACTCAAGGCAACGTGGTCACCGAGACGCTCATCATCCGGGAGGCCCGACCAGCACTTCTGGTACACAGCACATGCGCATTATCTCACCAAGTCGTTTTCTAATATATACCTATACTTTGTATTTCAGTACACGATGAGTGAGCAAAGATATCAGTAGGACTAAGATGCCCGTGGTGTTTTACTCTGCCAGTCATGTCGATAATTCATCATTCCGAAACAAGCAGACCATATGTTAAATATCCTGAGCAATGTACATTGAAACTCAGTGTAGAGATTTGGGCGGAGTTAAGATGAGCTACAGGAAGTTCAGTGTTCCTGCACTCTATGAGTCACCGGACATCCACCATCCGCAGCCAATCATGCAGCCAGCCACCAATCCTTGCAAGTAAACCCAGAGAACAGGGTTGAACATTTAAGTATCTGTAAAGCGTTTTGGAATATCCTGAGGTCACAATAGGCGCAATAAACACAAGGACTGTGAAATCCAGCTTAGGCTGGTGTTTTACAGCAGTACAGAGCACGATCCCAGCAATGAGGCAGGAGCTTTCAATCATCCTGGATTTTCTCAACGATGCCGGATGCAACTGCTGGCCTTGAGCTGCAGAAAAATAAGGAGAAATTACTTTAAAATACACTTTCGTTCTTATGATTCATCAGGAATGCTTTCCAAAATGATTACATGAAACAGTGATGCAATGACGTGCAGAGCTTTCTCCGCCCTCACAACACGCCCTGCAAACAAGCAGCCAAGTTAACCCTTTAGACCATAAGACCATAAGACATAGGAGCAGAAATTAGGCCAATCGGCCCATCGAGTCTGCTCCGCCATTCAATCACTGCTGATAAGTTTCTCAACCCCATTCTCCCACCTTCTCCCCGTAACCTTAGTGCTAACAATTGATTTTATTTTCATTCACCACACAGCTTTTGTTTTGCTATGGTGCATATACTATTAAATTTTAAGTGTCTAAATTTACAGATATGTTTGGACAAATTAACCCCTTGGGCTCCTAACCAGAGCCACAGTGGATTTTTAAGTTTTTTTTTAAAACTGCTGGCAATGGCTTTTCCAGGGCCACATGAGGATTGACCCCCCCCCCCGCCACAGCCAGAGATAGAAGCTTTTTTTACAAATTCAAAAGCTTTGCCTCTCAGAGACTTGTTCTTAACCGTTCAGGCCGTTTGCTGTCTTTCGAGACAAAGGGCAGAATTTTCCATTCGTCGGGTGAGCCTGGCAGGAGCGGGTGGGAGTGGTCGCGGAACCGACTGCTGCCCACGATCGGCTCCACACCGCGATTTCACGAGGGCAGGCCAGTTAGGGCCTGCTTAGCATGGATCGTGAGCGATAGCGCTGAGCGTGCGGGCGGTGGGGGGGTTAGGATGGAGAGTCGGGTCCAGCGCTCTATCACGAGTGCACGCAAAAGAGCGCTTCAATCTCCCCGAGGCGCGGAGCTGCCTCAGGGGGATTGAAACGATCGCTTAAAAATAAATAAATAAATACCGTAAAAAAATCAACGAAACACAGTCCCCTCATGTGACTGTGTCACGTGAGATGGGACACGTTTTTACTTTTCAAGTGCGGTTTTTATTTCATCTGTAACAGCTTCGGGAAACCTCATCACGCTCGTGGATGAGGTTTCCTAAAAAAAGAAAGGTAAAGGCCGCTTGGCCTTTTCTCCTGCCCCGCCAATCGTCAGGTTGGACGGGCAGCGTGAATTTGAAATGAATTAGTTCGTTAATGGCCTCAATTGGCCTTTCAATTGTCAGCGGGTGCACAGCCAACTCCAGTGAGTGCCCTCCAAGCGAAATAGCGCGCGACAGCGCAATGGTGTCAGGACGCACGCCTGACATCATCGCGCGTCATATTACTCTCCGGCGTGTCGGGCGCGGACCCGCACGCTGAATGGGAAATTCTGCCCAAAGTGCTTGAGAACGAGAGGTGTGGAAGTTGAGTGACTGCAGGTGCTTATTTCTCTGATGTGAAATCACCTTTGAAAACTACCAAACTTGGGCCAAGTTGTTTCTGACCATAGAACCATAGAGCCATAGAAAGGTTACAGCACAGAAAGAGGCCATTCGGCCCACCTTGTCCAAGCCAGCCCGAGGACACCCAGGTGCCCTTTCTAATGCCACCTTCCTGCACCCGGCCCATAGCCCTACAGCTTACAGCACTTTAGGTGCAGATCCAGGTACTTTTTCAAAGAGTTTAGAGTTTCTGCCTCTACCACCAACTTGGGCAGCGAATTCCAGACACCCACTACCCTCTGTGTAAAAAAAGTTCTTCCTCATGTCCCCCCTACACCTTCTGCCACTTATCTTGAATCTATGTCCCCTGGTTCTAGAATTCTCTGTCAAGGGAAACAATTTTATCCTGTCCACACTATCTATTCCCCTCATAATTTTTGTACACCTCAATCAAGTCACCTCTCAGCCTTCGTTGTTCTAAGGAGAATAACCCCAACTTATCTAATCTCTCCTCGTAGCTACTGACATCGGAATTGATAAAATAAATTGACGTGAGTGGCTATTTCAACCATTCAAGGGGAAATTTACCTGAGGTTTAAGGGGATAAATAAATTTTTATTTAAAAAAGAAAACTCTAACGGAGAAACAGGCTCGGTGGTTCCTGGGCATCAAAAAGATAAAGGACAGAGTTTTCCGGTTCCACCAGCAGTGGCGATCGTGGCGGGCAGGAGCGGAAAATTCAGAGCGAGGCCAAAAGTCGAATTTCCGCTGGTGGGAAAGTGGAATTTACCCCTCAGTCCTTTCACAGCAGCCGCTAACGGCAGGTCCACATACCCACTGATCCATGTGGGGAGCCCCGTTTGCACACATTAACCTATCATGAACGCTCATAAAAAATGCATCTCGCCAGTGTCACGTTCTCCCTCCTAATTACCTGCCACTCCAGTGGGAAATGATAGACCGGTCTAATTAATGACTGGATATGAGTGGCGTGTACCTGCCCACCTTCACTTCCCCTGTGACCTCGAGGTGCGTACAACATTGCAAACCCACCTGCAACAGCGCTCTTGCCATCTCTCACTGGCACTCAGGCCCTTCTCAGGCTAGAGTGCTAGAGTGGCAGGGCGCCAGCAGGCAGGGCTGTTCACACTGGGTGTTGTGGGGCACAGCTAAGGCTGCTCACACTGGGTGCTGTGGGGCACAGGCAGGGCTGTTCACACTGGGTGCTGTGGGGCACAAGTAGGACTGTCCACACTGGGTGCTGTGGACACAGGCAGGATTGAATTTGACCAGCATGGAGATGGGGCTGGGGAATAGCCAGAGACATGAGGGTGAAGAGAACAGGGGAGAAAGGGGGGATGGCAGGCAGAGGGATGACTGTGGATTGAGGGAGCTGGAAACCAACATGCAAGGGGTGCACACAGACTCGGGAGCGGGGTGGTGGGTCTTGGCATGGCATGAGAGGGAGGAAATGCACACAGACTCAAGACTGCTGGAAGGGGAGTTAATGTTGCACAAGAAAGAAGAGGTACACAGAGGCTCATGACTGTGGGAAGGAGAGTTCTGAAGGAAGCAGGCAGATGAGTGTCAGTCAGTCATAGCCCTGGGACTGAGGCCAAATGGCTGTGGTGACATATTAAAGTCTTTGTTTACCATATTGTCGGGATGAAATTTCTTTGTTATTCATTCATTGGGTGCGGGTGTTTCTGGCTGCATTTATTGCCCTTGAGAAGGTGGTGGTGAGCTGCCTCCTTGAACCGCTGCTGTCCATGTGGTGTAGGTACACCCACAGTGCTGTTAGGGAGGGAGTTCCAGGATTTTGCCCCAGTGACAGTGAAGGAACAGTGATATATTTCCAAGTCAGGATGGTGAGTGGTTTGGAGGGGAACTTCCAGGTGGTGATATTCCCATGTGCCCTTGTCCTTCGAGATGATAGCAGTAGTGCATTTAGAAGGTGCTATCTAAGGACCCTTGGTGAGTTCAGATAGTGCATCTTGTAGATGGTACACACTGCTGCCACTGTGATGGAGGGAGTGAATATTTGCGAATGGGGTGCTAATCTAGTGGGCTGCTTTGTCCTGGATGGCGTTGAGCTTCTTGAGTGCTGCTGGAGCTGCACTCATCCAGGTAAGTGGAAAGTATTCCATCACACTCCTGACTTGTGCCTTGTAGATGATGGACAGGCTTTGGGGAGTCATGAGGTGAGTTACTTGCCGCAGGATTCCTAGCCTCTGACCTGCTCTTGTAGCCACAGTATTTATATGGGTAGCCCAGTTCAGTTTCTGGTCAATGGTAACCTCCAGGATGTTGATAGCTGGGGATTCAGTGATGGTAATGCCTTTGAATGTCAAGGAGCAATGGTTAGATTCTCTCTTGTTGGAGATGGTCATTGCCAGGCACTTGTGTGGTGAATGTACTTGCCACTGTCAGCCCAAGTCTGGATATTGTCCAGGTCTTGCTGCATTTGGACATGGACTGCTTCAGTATCTGAGGAGTCACGAATGGTGCTGAACATTGTGCAATCATCAGCGAACATCCCCACTTCTGACCTTATGATGAAACAGCTGAAGATGATTGGGCCTAAGGCACTACCCTGAGGAACTCCTACAGCAATGTCCTGGAACTGAGCTGATTGACCTCCAGCAACCACAACAATCTTCCTTTGTGCTGGGTATGACTCCAACCAGCAGAGGGTTTTCCCCCTGAATCCCATTGACGCCAGCTGAGAAACAATAACGCAGCAGCACCCTCTCTGGAGAGGACTGGAGAGCTCCACCTGAATGGTCCAAACATCTAAATCACATCTTCAGAATGCCAATTGTTTGCTCTAATCTGGATCCCGTGCATGAATATACTGCATTGTATCTTTCCTCTGATGCACTTTGTGACAACAAATGGGTATCATTAGCCACGTCTTCAGTGGTTACCTCTCATCACCTAGCAGCCAACGCTGTAAGAGCCTAGGGCTTTCAAAGGCACCGGGGAAGAACTCAAGATGCATGTGAGAACTTGCAGATTACCTGGCGCAAATATGTGTTATCTGCCTCTGGCTGTCGCAAATCAGCTGTACATTGAGTGAGTGGAGGCTTTTTCTGCCAATGAGGATCAGTGACTGCTGCCAGAGAGCTTTTAAAGCCAGATGTGTGAAATCGATGGTACCCTGCACTCTTGGGAAGCTGGAGATTGCTGCAAATCCCACAGCTCCAGCACCCTGGTTTGCTTCATCCATGGTGAACTGGATGTAAGGGTGTGCCTTACTGTAAAGGGCATTGTTGGCTTCCCTTTAATATTGTGTGGACAACTGAGGGATGCTGCATAGGTCCCCAGTGGATCCCTGGAATGAGCCACTTGCAAAATAATTGAGCGCGGCACACACCTTTAGAGCCTCTGGCAATGGATGGTCTCTCAATCCATACAGAATCAGACCCTCACAAGGAATCTGGCAGATATGAGCCAACACATACCCGACAAGCGAAGGCATTGGCAGCACTGCCTTATGCTCATCTCCAAGTTTGAGAGGCGTCTCCTATAGACCCTTGGAAGTGCAATTCCATATAATTGGTCTCCCCCCCCTTAGCATCTGGGCTGTCATGAGGTCACTCTGGCCCAGGTCCCTCAGGCCGAGGCTCTTTCCTGAGCCCTGCCAGGCTGTGATGGACCCTTCTTCTCCTCTTCAGTCTCATCCAAGCCATCAAGAAGGCAGCGTCCCCAGTTTGTCCTCCTTGTTTCTATGGACAGATAGATGAGAGACATGATTGCATCTTGCCCTGCAACGATCACCCTCCATCGCCAATCCAGGCAGCCACAGGGAGACCTGTGGCTGATCTCATTCCATACACCCATCCCCAGGTCCACCCTTGCAACTGAGGCATGTCCTGAAGGATCAAAGGTGGCTGAGCAGTCCACCCCCAAACCCTGACCTCCGACCCACAACCCCCGCCCCGACCCCCCCGACCCCACCTGACCCCTGACATGACAGCGCATTCGCAAAGAGGCTTGGGTCTGGGTTAGTGGTGCCATGTGCTGTTACCCTCAGTTAAGGCACTGTTGGGCTGCCTCTTTTTGACTAGACTACAGTCCAGTACTAACTTAATGACTGAAAGCATTGTTCCCTGTAAGTCATGAACATTCCAACTACAATGTGTACGGTTTTTTGGAGCGTGTTGCATATGTCCTGCAGCTGTTTGATAGTTTGGGATGTAGTGACTGAGGGGAGTGGGATGTAGTGACTGAGGGGAATGGGATGTAGTGACTGAGGGGAGTGGGATGTAGTGACTGAGAGGAGTGAGG
Source organism: Carcharodon carcharias (assembly GCF_017639515.1). Lineage (NCBI taxonomy): Eukaryota > Metazoa > Chordata > Chondrichthyes > Lamniformes > Lamnidae > Carcharodon > Carcharodon carcharias. The sequence goes on from NC_054473.1 coordinate 12,227,784, forward strand.
TGTAGTGACTGAGGGGAGTGGGATGTAGTGACTGAGGGGAGTGGGGTGTAGTGACTGAGGGGAGTGGGATGTAGTGACTGAGGGGAGTGGAATGTAGTGACTGAGGGGAGTGGGGTGTAGTGACTGAGGGGAGTGGGATGTAGTGACTGAAGGGAGTGGGGTGGAGTGACTGAGGGGCATGGGATGTAGTGACTGAGGGGAGTGGGATGGAGTGACTGAGGGGAGTGGGATGTAGTGAGTGAGGGGATTGGGATGTAGAAACTGAGGGGAGTGGGATGTAGTGACTGAGGGGAGTGGGGTGTAGTGACTGAGGGGAGTGGGATATAGTGACTGAGGGGATTGGGATGTAGTGACTGAGGGGAATGGGATGTAGTGAGTGAGGGGATTGGGATGTAGAAACTGAGGGGAATGGGATGTAGTGACTGAGGGGAATGGGATGTAGTGATGGAGGGGAATGGGATGTAGTGACTGAGGGGAATGGGATGTAGTGACTGAGGGGAGTGGGATGTAGTGACTGAGGGGAATGGGATGTAGTGACTGAGGGGAGTGGGATGTAGTGTCTGAGGGGAGTGGGATGTAGTGACTGAGGGGAATGGGATGTAGTGACGGAGGTGAGTGGGATGTAGTGACTGAGGGGAATGGGATGTAGTGACGGAGGTGAGTGGGATGTAGTGACTGAGGGGATTGGGGTGTACTGACTGAGGGGAATGGGATGTAGTGACTGATGGGATTGGGGTGTAGTGACTGTGGGGAATGGGGTGTTTGATCCTTCATCCCTTTTCACATTCTCTGCATGGATAAATGGTCAATCCAACCAACTCAAATGTTTGTTCCCATCCCTAATGGACCTTCACAAGAATGCACACCATGAGTTAAGATGCCCAAATCCTTCAATTTTCATTTGACTCATGTTAATATCTCACAGCTGAGCCTTGATCTCCATGTCTTCAACTGATAATTATTAGGGTGCCCCTTCAATCAGCCCAAAGGTGCAGTAGTCGACTCGTCTCACAAGGGCCTCAGATGCTCCCCTGGTGATTTTTTTCCAAAGTTATTTATTAACTGCATCACCCCATTGGGCTGTTGACATGATGGTGCTAAACTTCCATTTTGAGACCAGCTTCCAAGCTCTCCCTGTTACTATCCAAATCCCTCCTATCTCTCCGGTCACTCCCCTGCATCCCCCTTTAACCCTGGAGCCAATTGCCACTGTTGTCGACATCCATGTTTTGCCCAAACCGTTTACTGTCAATGTCCCAATGCCCCATATAGACCTCACCTCTCCCCATCTTGAGGCCATATGCACTGTGATGTAGACGGTCCCCTCTCCATGAAGCCTTCGAGTACCCCCCCACCCTCCGACTTACCAATTCCCCAGTTACAGGGTGCAGATGCCCCCCTCCGCCATCACTTACACTCTGGAGCCGAGTGACGAACCACCCACCCCAGGACCTCAACTATGAAGGACTGACCATGCCCCATACATCATGCTGTGCACAGCCAACAGTGCCCAGGCAGGACTCCCCCCTGCATGGACCAGGACCAGGGCATGTGTGCCATGCTCAGCCCTGTACCATGGCCTGCACAGCCCCAGGGCTCCCTTTGATTTCTAACCCCGACAACATGGCCCCAGTCCCAGGGCTGACAGACACTTCTCCCCGCTCTTCATCCAACTCCACGAGTCGCGAGTCTGTGTGCACTCCTTCCGTCCCGGGTTCCTCACGTCCACTTCCGATCATGTCTCTGCCTCCCAGCCCCTCCCCTGCCTTGTCCGGCTAACATCCACCCCCCCACCCCCGACCTTCCAGTCGTGCCTCTGCCTACTGCCTCTGCTCCACCCCACTTCCCTTTGATACTGAGCAACCTTCGTGTCGAGTCAGGGCCAGCCCTGAGTTATGGCGGCAGCAAGGCCGAAGGTGGGTGAACGCTGCGTGTAAAAACCTCGGAGTGGTGAGTGAAGCTCCCCAGTTACAACCACTTATACCTGGGTCATGAATCAGGCCGGTCTAATTACCCGCGGGCAGGCCACTTAATCTGGAGGGAGAATGTGATTCCGACGAGTTGTGTGTTTGATGAGCAGTCACAGTACTCCAGGTTATCACATAGCAATTTTTTAAAGTGCATAAAAATGTTGAATAGAAATACATAAAGGAAGGGGCAATTGACAAGGAAATGAAATCACTGAAACTGCAGATTAACCCTTTTGAGTACTTGCATGTTAGCTAACTGCCAAAACTGATTTCTTTCTGGTGATTAGACAAGGTGGCTGAAAGATGACCAAAGGTGTGAGCTTCAAGAAGGTTTGTAGAGGCACAGAGAGATGTGGTGAGGGTCGGGTGAATGAACAGACAAGCGAATTTGATAAACTGACTTCCATTTATTCTTCCTGATGGTGGGATCATACTGTGCACAAATAGGATTGCCAACTGTGATTAAATGTACTCCTGGAGGTTTCGTCGCATGACTTGCCCCCATGCTGCAGCCATTAGTCGGTCAACACATCCATCCTCGGGACACACTGCCTTCCAACGTCAACTGTGAAGCAAAAAGACTCATCAGCCAATTGGGACGATGATTGACTGTCGGCCAAACAGCCTCCCCGCCCCCCCCACCCCTCCACCTCCGTTTCCAATATTTTTATATCTGGTAAAAAGAAACGTTCAAAGAAACTGACGCCCCCCCCCAAAAAATTAATGTCCCAATTATTTTTCTCCAGGGCTCTATCTTCTGCTCCTGGAGACTCCAGGCCAATCCTGGAGGGCTGGCCAACCCTGTGCACAGATTGGCTGCTCGGCTTGCCCACATGACCATGGGGACTGCCCTTCAAAACTAAAAGTGGCTAAAAGTGCTTTGGGACATCTTGAGGGTCTTGGGGTGGGGGGGGGGGGAGCTCCACTTAAAGTCAAATTCTGTCCTTCATGGCTAATAAATAAATGAGGAGAAAGGTGGGGGGGGGGGGAGGAGACGTGAAGCATAAAAGCATTGATAAATAAACACAAGAGGGAAATCAGAGAAGAGGGACGCCCCAGGGCAAGGGGTTTGCCATGAAGAAGCCAAAGGGACATGGTACCAGAGAGAAAGAGCCAACTGACCTCACCAACATGGCGACCGGGCGGGGCCGGCGGGGGCACGGGGAGGGGAGAGAGGCGGGGCGATGACGGCACGCGCCCGCGGCGGAGGCGATGAAACGTCTGCGCGTCAGAGGTCGGTGTCACGTGGGGCCGGCGTCCTCCAGCCGAGCGGCGACAATGTAACAACAGGCGCTCAGCTCAGGTGTGTGTCCCTAGGCTGGGGAAATGTAACGAGTTGCGGGGGGGGTGGGGAATGTGTCCATTGGCGGCTGAAGGCGGGAAATGGGAACACTTGGGAATGACGTGTGTGTGTGTGTGTGTGTGGTGGGGTGGGGTGGAAAGAGTGGAAGGAACACACAGAGAGAGAGAGAGATGGTTCTCTTTAGTGAACTTGTTCATGCTCAGATTCTCTCTGTTGCATCCACTGAATTGTGAACCCGGTCAGTACCGCTTTAAATTGCAAGTCTGAGCAAGAATGTTCAACTTTGTTTTAAAGGAGGTATGGAGCAATGTTTCCTATTGGGGAATGGGAATGGGAGTGAGGGAGGAGTGGGGAAGGGTGGGGGGGGGGGGGTAGTAAGAAGTAGTAAGGCCCTAGGAGAAGAGATGTGCAAGAAACCAGTGGGTTTCATTCCTCCTCTAAAGATACCCTTGTTGAAACCTGCCCCCTTTGACCAAGCTTTTGACCAGTTAATTTCTCCCATGTGGCTGGTGTCACTTATGCATGTGTTTCGCAGTACTCCTGTGAAGCGCCTTGGGACGTTTTATGTTAAACGTGCTGTATCAGTAAGTTGCTATTGCTGTTCATTTGTGTGGTGTGCCCTCTTGACAGTGGAGCCAGAGATTGAAGTTAATCATAAATTGTGTGTGGACATGTTTTGCGGGGGAGTAGTTGATATCCAAACAGATCATTTTCTTAACGCTGGCCAAAAGTTTTCTGAAATTTAAAAAAAATAACCCCCAGCATTTCCAGGAAATGCTGGAAAAACTCAGCAGGTCTGGCGGCATCGACAGAGTTAACGTTTTGAGCCTGTATGACCCTTCTTCAGAGCGCTCAGACCGACCAGAAACATTAACTTTCTGTTTTTATTTCAGATTTCCAGCATCCGCAGTATTTTGCTTTCGTGTTATATTGAAAAAAAAAAGCTTCTGAGCTGTTTTGGTCCAATATGGAGACGCTGGTTTTTATTTTTCTCTCTCTCGCGCAATTTGGTTATGAAGGGTGGGTAAAGAAAGTGAAGCCCGGTGTAAATCTGTGATTCGTGTTTGCTCACTGACTGACTTTTAGGATGTTCGGTGGTGCCCGGCGTAAATTTAAGCTGTTGGAACGTTTTATTTTAGAAAAATCACACAAAGTGGGTGCTGAGTAGTCTGTGTTTTTTTTTGAGAAAGTGCATGCTAATCTGCGATAGTGTTTTTCAGAAACATTTGTAAATTGCTAGTTTCATTCTGACTGCTGCCTTTCTATTTGTTTCTCAGTTTCCTCTCCTCTGTAGGTGGTGGTTCTTGCCGCAGGCTCCTATGCTCAAAATAGTTGTTTTTCATTCATTTGCTATTCTAATGTACGCTGTCATTGCCAAACTTTATTCTGTTCTCACCCAATGTGCATACACAGATTGCCTATCAGGGCTCATTTGTGGGGATCAGGAGTGAGGAGATGCTGATGGAGACTCCCCCCCGCCCCCCCCCACCTCCCTTCTCTCCAGAAGGGCACTGAGGTCAGCTACCATGCCTCTGTCTTGCCACCAGGGCTGAGACCAGCTGTCGCTGCGGTGGGTAGACCGGATATCGAAGCTACAACTCCCCTCATCTGTGTAGCTTTCTGCCAGACTGCAGGTGCATTTTTCAAAGGGCTAAAATCTGCAGACTTCATGTCAAAAATACCCCCCTCGCATCCTGTAGCCGAAGACGTAGAAGTTGACAACGTGGAAGGAGGCAATCGGGCCTTTGTGTCTGCAGCTGACAAGTACCCCTCCAGCCCGTGCCCGCGTTCCAGCTCTCCGCTCACAGTTGCTGTCGGTCACTTCGAGAGCCCGTCTGACTTTTTTTAAATGTTAATGAGCATTCCTGCCTCTACCACCCTTTCAGGCGCTGAGCTCCAGATCCCCAACACCTTCTCGGTGAAAGAATTCCCCTTCGAATCCCCTCTGGACCTCCCACCTCTCAACCCTGAACCTATGTCCCCTGTTTATGGAGTGGGAGGGGGAAGATCCAGTTGTTGTAGCCCATGTAGGGACCAGTGACACAGGTAGAACTTGGAATGATGTCCTGCAAGTGAGTTTGAAGAGTTGGTGGGGGAGGGGGGGATCTAAACCAATATGCAGAAGATCAAAGGTAATCATCCCTAAATTGGTACCTAAGTCCACATGCTAATTGGCATAGGGTCAAACAGATTAGAGACTTGGCTCAAAGAGTGGCTTGGGAAGAAGGAGCTTTGATTCATGGGGCACAGGAACCAGCGCTCCAGGAAAAAGAGAGTCGCTCCATTGGGATGGGACCAGTGTCCTCGTGATTTGTATAACTGGGACTTTGGAATAGGACCTTAAACTTTTATTCATTCACAGGATGTGGGTGTCGTTGGCTAGGCCGACGTTTACTGCCCATCCCTAATTGCCCTTTCTCATTGGGCATTTAACCGTCAAATGTAGGTGGCAGATTTCCCAGATGGGCTTTTATGATAATAAAAGTCGTCGTTAGACTTTTAATTCCAGATTTTAATTGAATTCAAATTCTGCTCTCTGCCACGGTGGGGTTCGAACCCAAGTCCCCAGAGCATTACCCTGGGTCTTTGAATTGCCAGTCCAGTGACAATATCACTACACCACCGGCTCCCCTATCGGTGAGGAGAATTCAGGTGAAGGTGGATTTAGGAACCCAAAGAGAAAAGTCGAGACAGTAGAACAGTGTAGCGACACGGATAAAAACAAACAGAGCGGGACAAGAAGAGACAGGCAGTTTAACGGTAATTGTGCATCAGTGAGTGAGGCCTATGCAGGGATAGCGATTTTTTAAAAAAAATGAAATTAAAGGTTTTTTCTATTTGAATGTGCGGAGCACCCACAATAAGGTAGATGAGCTAGTGGCACAAATGATGCCTTAGATCTAATTGCCATCACAGAGACGTGGTTACAATGTGCTCAAGGTTGGGAAATAAATATTCCAGGGTGCGCAGTATTTTAAAAAAAGACAGATAAAATGGAAAAGGAGGAGGGGTAGCCCTGATAATGAAGGACGACATAAGGACGTGAGGGAGGGAGGACCTTGGCTCAGAAGATCATGGATTAGAATCAGTATGGGTGGAGATGAGGAATAGCAAGAGTCAGAAAATGCTGGTGGGAGCACTTTATAGGCCCCCTCACAATGATTATATTGTAGGACAGAACAGTAAGTGGAAGTTGTTGCTCATTTGCACTTTAAGGATGCGTGTAATTCAGTTTTTATAATGGGGGTGTGGGGGTGCAGAGATGGATGGAAAGTACGATAACCTTCAATCCATGTTGCCCAAACCTGCCGTTTTCCAGCAAATTGAACATCATTTTCCTGGTGGGAAAAAGTTGGGAAACTTTTGCACTGGTTTCGAAATCACTTTCCTTGCTGATTTTCGCTGAATTATAGTTTAGAGCTTTAATCTTTGTTTCCCTCCAAGTTTGCGATCCGATGTGATTTCATCCTGGATGCTTTGAAATAGGGACAGGGAGCGTCGTCGTCTCCTCCCCCGACCCCACCTCTTCTCAGGGGCTCGACACTGCCGGATTCCCTCACCTCCCTCCGTCGCTGCTTACTAGACCTGAAGCCCGTTTCTTCCAACTTTTCATGGCACGCCCTGAATTAAGATGATGAAGAGTTTTATGTGGATGTTGATCATCAACCTTTAGATGCACTCAAAGGGCCCAAGATAACATTATAAAGCAGTCTGAATTTTGCGATTAGAATGCACTCTTCACTCATGCTGTGGCATAATAGTAACCTGAACGTGATTAATTTGAACTTGTCCAATCTCTTTTACAGGCTTAAAGTCTAAGGGTTTGTACCAAGTGCTACTCGTGGCCGACATGTGTGGGCGCACTGCGTGCTCGCTGGCTGCCGATCAGATCAGACGTGCCTGTGCCTATCGCGATGGGCAAGGGAGGAGAAGGGACCCTGAATGGAGAGACGGGGACCGAGACAAGTACAAGCCCTCGTTCAACAGATGCCCGCATTCTAACAGCCCGGTGCTGGTGTCCAGAAAACACTTTCACAAAGTAATTCCTGTCCCGGTTTATCTAATGTGTTTCTTAGCGCTCGGGGAATGGAAAGACTTTTACAATTTATTTGATTTTATTTGTGCCGATGACAGTAAATTGAGTCATTGCACCCCCCCCCCCCCACCCCTTGCATTCAATCCAAAGTGAAAAGAACTTCCGGGCAGTGGGGAGAGGAAATCAGACGTGTTACTTTCTGCCACGTTTCTTTTCCTTGCTGGGGTACAGTTCCTCAGGTACTGACTAGTGCGTAGTTCCAAGTGCACTGGCAGGGGTGCATTCCCAGGCTCACCTGACTGGGAATTAAACACAACTACAAAAGCAAAACATTGCAGGCACTGGAAGTCTGAAATAAAAACAGAAAATGCTTGGCATATTCAGCAGGCCGGGCTGAATAACTCCGCGCTTAACCTTTCAGGGTGATCAGGACCTTCCGTCAGGTTCGGTGAGCTTATTTTTTTTCTCGTTCTGGCAAGGCCCCAACTTTGGCCCGTTCCCGTGAGAAGGTGATGGCTCCTTATTGATGGTGCTCCCACACAGTATTAGGGAGTTGCAGGATATTGGCCCAACAATATGGTGCATGTCAGGATGGCGTGTGACAAGGAGGGGAGCTCTGAGGCGGTAGGGTTCCAATGTCATTGTTCTACTTGCCGCTCTTGGTGTTAGAGGCTGCGGGGTGAAGGGAGATGCTGTTGAAGTGAACTCGGTGCGCTGTCGCAACGTGCCCTGTAAGATGGGACATTGGGTGGGGTGGCAGGGACACCAAAATAAACTGCTACCTCCTAGGTGCTGACAAGTGTCAGGAAGATATAATTCTCATAATGTTCTTGATTGGTAAGGGGATCAAAGGTTACAGGGAGAAGGCGGGAGAATGGGGTTGAGAAACTTATCAGCCATGCTTGAATGGCGGAGCAGACTCGATTGGCCGAATGGCCTAATTTCTGCTCCTATGTCTTATGGTTTTATGGTTATTGGAATTTATTGCAAAATAGAGTAATAGTAGAGTGTGTGTGTGTGACTTAATTGGATTAAAGGCAGCTGGTCTGAAGGCTTTGATGTAAACATGGGGGAAGTTTAGAATGTAAGGTATAAAAGGACATTTGCATTTTTAAATCAGACTAGATTGTTTTCAGAGGAGGAGTAAAATGCGTCACCTGGGCCAGGTGAAGTTTAGAAACAGTGTGTTTATTTTTCCCAAAGATTACTGGTAAAACTTAGTGCTCAGAGAGGTTTTTATTATCAGGAAGACAGAGAAACAATGGGAATTTGCACTCAAAGGGGAAAATCTGAAGGCTGCTGTGTAAGGGTATGCAGCTTTAAGATTCAACAAGTGTGAAAAGCCTGCAGCCTGTATGCACCAACCTGCTGCCCCCAGGGACTGAAGTGGAGAGAACTCACTTTGAATTCGACTCTTCAGGGCATCGCTTACTTTGCCTGGGTCTTTTAAAATCAATGTGTCTTACCGTTGCCTTAATGAAGGTATAACTGGGAATCAGATTAACGAGGGGATTTAAAAGATATTGTAGCGGTAATTTGTAGACATATTTATGTTCTTACAATCTTCTCTTTCTATTAATAAATGTTTAAGTTAGTTGTATAAAAACCTCCTAGGACTCAGTGGCCTTATTATTCCTGAATTCCAAGCCCACATCTTGAAACATACATAATTGAAAATTAGTTGTAACAGTTGTTTCAAGTTTACGTCTGGGATCTGAGCAGCTCAGCATTTACCATCTGCTGTGTCATAACACGAGCTTCTCGTGTGTTCTTATACCTGCGCCCATCCAGCCGAGTGTTGAGTGCTCCTTCACACACTTGACCTGAGCTGGGCGGATGGTGCAAAGGCCCGGAGGGCTCTCGGCATGAGCTGCAGAGGTTCCAGTGCCTGGCGTTGACAGGGCTGCGTCTGTACACCTTCAGCGCAGTGGTCCCACCCCCCCACCCCCCCCTCCTCACTCCACCCAGAGACGTTAATGTTTGGGTCTTGCTGCAGGTGAAGTCCTTATAGTAGGTCAAGAGGAGGCGACTGTGTGCTTTCCCACTCAATTTACCGGGTTCGTTCTCATGATTTTCTATGGTGGGATTTGGACACCGCGATCTGAGTTTGCTAGTTCAGTACCCTTAACGTGAGATGCTGCAGTTGTACAGGTCCCAGCTGCACTGTAACACGTACCTTCATTGTGTGTTTGGATAGTGGGTGTTAGCACCTCTTTTTTTTTTTTCAGCTGCTGCAGGGCCAAATCCGAACTTGTTGTCATCCAGAATCAGCTCGTGTGCTCTTTCCATCAGGAACCCCAACCCGGGGCAGGGACTGAGCCCGCACTGAAGATGGGGGCAGGACCCGTTTTATCTGGCCGACTGACTCTTTCTTTCTGTTTGTGTTGACAGGATGCGGAGAGTGCAGAGCCTATCCTGGCGGCCATGCGTTGGGGTCTCATTCCATCCTGGTTTCGGGAGAGTGATCCCAAGAAAATGCAGTACAACACCAGTAACTGTCGCAGTGATGGGATGATGCAGAAGAATTCGTATAAGGTGTGACCTTCAGTAAACACTCACCGATGATCTACCCCCAATAATCTTTTTTTTTGGTATTCTTTCATGGGATGTGAGTGTGCGCTGGCAGGACGAGTATTTGTTGCCCATCCTTAATTGCCCTTGAATTGAATTGCTGTGGGTCTGGAGTCACGTGTAGGCCAGGCCAGATAAGGATGGCAGATTTCCCTCCCTAAAGGACATTGGTCAACCAGTCGGGTTTATACGATCATGGTCATGACCGCATTTGCCATTAATGATAGCTAGCCGTACATTCCAGATTTATTAATTGAATTTAAATTCCGTCAGCTGCTGTGGTGGGATGTGAACCCATGTCTGCAGAGCGTTAACCTGGGCCTTTGCGTTACTAAATTTTTCCAGGTAATTCTGCTTTTGTTTTGGATTTCCAGCAGCCGCAGTTTTTTGTTTTTACCTTTGCGTTGCTGGTCTGGTGACATTATCACCATGCCACCATCTCTCCCTAAGTTCATTATCATTGTGCCAGACAACTAACTGGATTACGTATCACTGAGAAACAGGCCATTCGGGCCAGGCTGCTGCTTATGCTCCAAACATCCCTCGTGTTTATCCAGCTTCCCCTGAAATTCGTATATGTTGTTCACCTCAACTGCTGCTGATGGTTAGTGAGTTCTACATTCTAAATTGGGACTCAATTCCTCGGAGGAGATAAGGTTGCGAGGAGATCGGGTGGGTTCCGGACAGATTAGATAGGGAGAACCCGTTCGCATTGTTTTTTTTTTATTCGTTTAAGGGATGTGGGTGTCGCTGGCTGGGCCAGCATTTATTTATTGCCCACCCCTAGTTGCCCTTGAGAAGGTGGCGGTGAGCTGCTTTCTTAAACCGCTGCGGTACACGTGGCGTAGGTACACCCAGAGTGCTGTTAGGAAGGGAGTTCCAGGATTTTGACCCAGCGGCAGTGAAGGAACTGCGATATATTTCCAAGTCAGGATGGTGAGTGGCTTGGAGGAGAAACTTCAAGGTGGTGGTGTTCCCATCTATCAGCTGTCTTTGTCCTTCTAAATGGTAGTGGTTGTGTATTTGAAAGGTACTGTCTAAGGAACCTTGGACATAAGATTTAAGGTAGTTGTCAAAAGAAGCAGCGGTGACATGAGGAAAAGCTTCTTCACACAGTGAGCAGCTGGGATCTGGAATGCACTGCCTGAGAGTGTGGTGGAGTCAGGGTCAACTGAGGCATTTAAAAAGGAAATTGTATCATTATCTGAACAGGAAGAATAAAGGGATATTGGAGGCGGGGGGTGGGGGGTGGGGGTAAGGCTAGGGATTGGCAGTAGGTTAATCGCTCCTCTGGCAAGCCAGCACAGTCACAAAGGGCTGAATGGCCTCCTTCTGTGCTGTAATTATGGGAAACCCCCTCTTTGAAAGTTGAAACGAGAATATTGCAGGTCCCGAAACAGAAACTTCAGAAGTGTCTTCGAAATCAGGGCGTTTGGATCCAGGCTGCGCAGCCTCAGCTGTACGACACCTGTAACCATCTTAACCTGGAAAAACTCAGCAGGTCTGGCAGCATCGGCGGAGAAGAGCACAGTTGACGTTTTGAGTCCTCATGACCCTTCAACAGAACTAGGTTCTGTTGAAGGGTCATGAGGACTCAAAACGTCAACTGTGCTCTCCTCTGCCGATGCTGCCAGACCTGCTGAATTTTTCCAGGTATTTCTGTTTCTGTTTTTTGTTTTGGATTTCCAGCATCCGCAGTTTTTTATTTTTACCATCTTAACCTGTTCTTCAACAGGATCCTTTCATTAAAGGGCAGCGCTGTGTGGTGTTGGCTGATGGATTCTATGAGTGGCAGAGGCATTTTGGTGAAAAGCAGCCCTACTTCATCTACTTCCCACAGACCTGCGAGAAAGAGGAGGTAAGAAGGAGCTTGCGTTTCTGTCGGGCCTTTTACAATCCCAGAACGTCCCAAGCCTCTCTTGTAGCCAGTTCAGGTAACTCTGAAGTATAGTCCGCTGCAGGGAATGCAGCAGCCAATTTGCGCACGGCAGATTCCCGCAGATAGCCTTGTGACAATGACCAGGTCGCCTGTCCGTTTCTTTGTAAGTGATGTTGGTTGAGGGATAAATAGGGAGCCAGGCTCTGGGGTAGGAGTACTTTGGAACCCTGAGGGAGTAAATGTGTCCGTCCAGTTTCGGGGGGGGCGCAGCCTGGCACTGGATGAGAAAGTCCATCCGAACGGGGTTCAGCTCAGGCAAGAGTGCTGCACCGGCCTTTGGCCCAGCAGTGCAGTCGGGGCCTGGCGTTGCGCTTTTAAGGTTCTCGATGCCTGGCACTACCCGGGGACGCCTGTGTCGTGTCTGTTCTTCTGTCGACATGTGGCCCACTCCTTCGTCATCCAATGTGTCCCTGACTCTGGTCACGTTGGCGGCCCACGCTGTCCCTCCTGTCAGCCACACGACGCCAGACTGGTGGAGGTGTGGGTTCTTCCCCTGACCGACTGGTAAAAGGCAGCTTCTGCAAGAAGGCACGGAGACCCCCACCTCGCCCTCCCCCCAGGCTTATAAACAGGATGTGTGTGTCATAATCGAGGCCGTTTAGCTGGTGCACGTCATTTGAGAAGAGGTTCCACGTACAGATATTTCTGCAGCGTCTGAAGGCATGAAGGGGCTGTCTGGATGCGGAGGCGCACTAGCACCTGACTGCCCTCCCTAAAGCAAGAGATTCAGCACCATGGCACAGACCAGTGCACCCTTTTGTCCCAAGGGAAGTTGATGAGCTTCTCCCATAACGGGATGACAACCTCGGGGAGGGGCCCAAGCGGCCAGTTTCGTTTATGACCGGTGCTCGACCCCACTACGTGTTCAAAATATAATTCTTGCTCTAATAATCTCCATTACCACAAAACAAACATTGCCAAAGGCAGGGAGGCATTGATTTGCCCTGGCCTCTCTTACCCTATCTTTTTATAAATTATTTAATTCTGCTGAGTGTGTCCCCAGCAATCGGCTTTTAACCCTGAATCAGTTATTTTACTTGATTAAATTAATGGAGTTCTGATGGTGATTGCTCCCACGTCAGCATGTTTCCAAGAGGATAATCAGAGTGTAGGAGAGGGATCTGTGATTAGCTCAATGTATTTAATTAGCCAAAGAGGGAGAGAAGACTTGTGGAAACAGCGAATAAAAATTGTTGTCACTATTACCTGCCCGTGATTCATGTGGACATATGGAAATCCAACTTGTTTAAAGACTGCCTCTCCTCCGAACACCTTCCCCTCACTGTATGGTTTGATCCATGACTGCGCTACGTGGTGTGATTTGCAAATCAGGATGTCCCTTTTCTGCCCTATCTTTCCATTAAATTGAATTATCTCCACGGAATCGCACAGTGCAGAAGAGGCCCTTCAGCCCATTGTGTCCACACCGACACGTGAGAAACACCTGACCTACCTACCTACCAACCGAATCCCCCAGAAATGAAACGAGTCGGCAGTGAGCAAACTGTCTCTCCGATATCAGAATGGGTGCAATTCTGTCATGGCTAAAGCACAGAGTAACTGGGGAGAGTTGCTCTATTTGGACCGCGCAGTAACCTGACCCACGTTGGCTTTATGCAGCTGTGGGGTGGGAATGGTATTATTTCCTGATTTTTTTTTTTAAGCGATATTCTCCTTGTGAAAATAAAAGAGAAAAATTATACGTTTAAAAATTGCCAGCTATAGTTCCTGGAAGCAGATTCATATGCCGTAGGTTACACTGGACCGCTGTCCTGGTTGAAAGCGCAGCAGCCATTTTAGTACAGAGCAAGATCCCACACGCTGCCTCTTGTCTTAATAGAGTCATTATAGCATGGAAGATGTTGGTTGGGTCCATGTTAACCCTGCGTCGAGCAATCCAGTCAGTCCCATTCCCTCGCCCTATCCCAATAACCCTGCAAGTTTTATTTCCCTCGTGTGCCCATCCAGTTTCCTTTTGAAATCATTCATTGTCTCTGCTTCCACCGCCCTCGTGTACAGCGAGCTCTGGTCATTATCACTTGCTGCATTTTTTTTTAAAAAAACAGTCTTCCTCATATCACCTGCATATTACTTGCCCCAAAACTTAATCTGTGACCCCCAGTCCTTGTATCATCAGCCAATGGGAACGACTTTTCTTTGCCTACCTTATCTAAACCTCTCATAATCTTGTACACCTCTAGAAAATCTCCCCTCGATCTCCTTTGCTTCGAGGAGGATAACCCCAGCTTCTCCAACCTAACCTTGTAGCTAAAATCCCTCATCCCTGGAACCGTTCTGGTAAACGTCCTCCGCACCTTTGCAAGGACCCTCACGTCCTCCCTGAAGTGTGGTGACCAGAACTGGGTGCAATGCTCTAGGTGTGTCCTAACCAGAGTTTGGGATCAAGGTTCAGCACAACTTCCCTGCTCTTGTATCCAGTGCCTCTCTCTCTGTGTTCTTTTTCCTGCCCACCTTGTGCAGATTTACCAAGTCACCGGAAGGTTAACACCCGTGTGTTGTTGTTTCAGGTAGATGGCGAGGAGTGGAAGGGTCGACGGCTGCTCACCATGGCGGGGCTCTTTGACTGCTGGAGACCTCCGTGTGGTGGAGAGGCGCTTTACACATACACCATCATCACAGTGGAGGCTTCCAAAGCTATGGACTGGATCCACGACAGGTATGTAAAGGGAGCAGCCACATTTGTTGAACGTTAAAACCTTGGGAAAAAAAAAACCAAGAGATTTTTTCGGTGCGAAGGGGAGGGTCGAGTTCTGTCATCCCTCCGTTGGTATGTCTGCCCAAGCACTGCAGCTTGAAAAGTATTTTGCGACAACTGTAACCTGAGCCCCAGACCAGTTAATTCTGCGCAGACCAGAAACTAGAAATGATCTAGTCTCTGGTTCAGTACTATATAGCTCCGGGCAGTCCCTTTACATGTATATTAATCTCTAATGTACTGGTTATTAATTATCTTGTGTATTCTCAAATCTAAATTAATCAAAAATCCCTTCTAGACCCAATATGTAAAAAGAAACTCTTGAAACATGGAAGCAATGTAGAATTTTATTTGAGGCATGAAGTGTCCTGTTTGCAAACTGATCTGATTAGGAGCTGAAGTCAATTGTGAATGCTAACGGCTGGTGCAAGTTCCTTTAGCCTGGCTTTTGTTAACTCGCAGTCGTTTCCAGGTCAGGCAAGTGGGGAGATGGTGGCGCAGTGATAATGTCACTGGGCTAGTAATCCAGAGGCCCAGTCTGATGCTGTGGGGACACAGGTTCAAATCCCACCATGGCGACATTTAGATTCAATTAGTAAAATTTTGAATTCTAGCCTCAGTAAGGGTGACCATGATGACTATTATCAATTGTCGTAAAACCCACTATGCAGGAGCAACACGAGTGGCGTAACAGGATGCTACCATCAAGCCAAAAAGCCGTCCTGCCTATCACACAAATGAGTTAATGTGGTATGTGAATTTCAGTGGCAGCATGTAGTAGGCTGTACATCTCGAAGACTGGCAGATCTTATCAAACAGCATGTCCCAGCCTCTGTTCGCAACGAGCAAGATAACAGACCGCACCCAATCAGCCGGTGTTTGCAAAATTCAAAAACAGTGTCCAACGTTAGATGTGATGCCGCGATAGGACAACGCATGCTAAATAATCCTCGGCGTGCCAAGAATTACGCTGGCAACCAATTTAAGATTGTCAGCCGGGCTCAGTGTGGTGCGTTTGCGTGTACTGGATTACACAGGGACCTGTCCTTTACAGACAGAAAGAACATTTACATACACTGCATCCGTTTCAGCTAAACAAAATAAGTGACAGCCATTCACTGGTTTATTCCTCAGGACAAATGCCTTGACCAATCAGAGTCGAGCTGCCTGGTTTAATTTTCAAACAATGCTTGGCAGTTAACTGTCAGTCACCAGCAACTGGTGCATTCTCCATGGTAACGCCACTACCAATCAGAGTCCACTTGCCAACCAATCAGCATGCACTTCTCATTCAGCATAGATTGTTGTCCCCCTTTACATTTGGTTTTCTTGCAAATTGTCATGATGAGCGCAAGATGAAAAGCTTCGACAAAAAACATCTCTCTTCAGCAGTGCTCAAGTTCCGTACTACCAAACGACCAAAGAATAAATATAAAAAAGGTGGAGGTTTTAACTGGCTTGCTTTCTGTAAAATTGATCTGTACTCTGATGTTTCGGTCCAAAGCTTTTGCCATTCAAAATCTTCTCCGTCAGAGCTCATCCACAGCCCTGCTGCTCTTGTCTTAACTCGCAGCAAGTCTTGTTTCCCTATTACCCCTGCACGCTCGCTCTCTCCCACGTTGGCAATGTTTTGATTTTAAAATTCTCATCCTTGTTTTCAATCTTTCCATGGCCACTCCCACTGTGATCTCCCCCAGCCCCCACAACCGTCTCTGAAATATCTGCGCTCCTCTTAGACTGGGGCTGTTGAGCATCCTCAGTTTTAGTTGCTGTGCCTTTGGTGGCAACAGCTTCAGTATTTTTTTCCCTCGTTCGTTTGTGGGATGTGGGCGTCGCTGGCTAGGCCGGCATTTGAAGCCCGTCCTAAGTAGCCCTTGAGAACGCAGTAGCTTGCCAGGCTGATTCAGAGGGCATTGGAGTTACATGTAGGGCCAGACCAGGTAAGGACAGCAGATTTCCTTCCCTAAAGGCAGATTGCCAACCCAGATGGGTTTTTACGGCAATTGACAATGGTTTCGTGGTCACCATTAGACTCTTAATTTCAGAATTCCCCCACTAAATATCTCTACCTTTTTTTTTAAGACGCTCCTTAAAACATAAGCTTTGACCAAACTTTTAGTCACTTGTCCACTTGTCCGAATGACCCCTTGACTCCTCCTTCGATTTGGTGTCACATTTTACTCTTGTTTCCTCTTAACACCCAACCCCCACCCCTCCATGCCCCCGGTTCTCTCCCCCACCCCCCACCCCGGCGGTGGTAAAGTACAGTAGCTGGGAAACGAGTATATGTGAGTATTATCTAGATTTCCCCTTAGCGATGTCTGACAGCTCGCTTAAAGCCCGGATCGTCTGGAGCTGACCCAGTAAGGTATCACCGCTCCATCCCATCCCACCCTCCAGAGTGGAAGCAGAGACCCTGTTCCACTTTGTGAGTCAGCGCTGCCCCTATGTTTAGTTTGGGCGTAAGCAATCCTGCTGAATTTTAATTAGAAGACTTTAAGAAGTCAGCCCAGGTACTGCTGCCTGCGTGTTTGGGTCAAGGATGGTGAGATGGGGATGGCAGGGGAGAGGTGAATGGGATAATGGAATTGGTTAAATATAGAAATTTGACAACAAGCGTTTTGTAGGTCTTCACCTGTATTAAACGATATAAGCACTATATTAATGCAAGCTGTTGTTGAACCAACTGCATCCCTTATGCACAGGGTCAGTAGGAAACAGGCTGTGAACTCGATGTTCAGTTTGTACTTGGTGAGATTTCAATTGGTGGCTCACTCTTTTTCTATTATATATATCTCCCCTTCTGAAAGAAAAGACTTTTCCTCATCTCTGCCCTCAATGGGCAACCCCTTATTATGACCCTTAGTATGAGATCCTCCCACAAGAGGAAACATCCTCGCCACATTGACCCTGTCAAGACCTCCCCCCACCCCCCCCCCACCAAGATATTATATGTTTCAATCAAGTCACCTCTTACTCTTCTAAACTCCAGTGGATACAAGCCTAGTCTGTCCAACCTTTCCACAAAAGACAACTCGTCCAATGCAGGTATTAGTCTGGTAAACCTTCTCTGAACTGCTTCCAATGCATTTACGTCCTTCCTTAAGTAAGGAGATCGATAATGTACATAGTACTCCAGATGTGGTCTCACCAAGGCAATATAACTGAAGTATAACCTCCTTACTTTTCTAATCAATTGCCCTCGTAATAAACGATAACATTCTATTAGCTTTCCTAATTATTTGTACTACCTGCATACTAGCCTTTTGCAATTTGTAGATCCCTCTGCATCTCGGAGCTCTGCAATCTCTCACCATTTAGATAATGCTTTTTTAATCTTCCTGCCAAAATGGACAATTTCCCACATTATATTCCGTTTGCCAAATCTTTACCCACTCACTTAACCCTCTGTATCCCTTTGTAGCCTCCTTATGCCCTCTTACTATCCTAACTATCTTTGTGCCACCAGTAAATTTAGCAACCATGGGCGGAATCGTCCGTGCCCATTGGCATTGGGCATGTTCGGTGGTGTGAGTGGACAAGATGGCGAGAAGGCCAGAAATTGGTTTCACAACGTCGTGAAACCAGTTTGCAGTCGTCCGCTCAGCCCATCGATGACAGGCCACGTTCCCTACCATCAGACATCGAGAACCTCGTTATAATGCATCAGCATATCGTTATAAGGCCAGCCCGCCAGACTCATTCCCGCCCCCTGCTGGATTGTCCGCCTGGGTCGCCGGGAAAACACGCCGATGCAGAACATGTCTTGACACGTGTGACGTGCAGAAGTCGGGATTTACCGCCAGGGCCTTGCTCCCATTGTGGTTACCCGAGGAGCAGATGATGCTGGAGCCTGGCAGCAGCGACACACTGGACGCATGTCCATGGCCTGCTGGGTGGATTCTCATGGACGTGGCTCCACCATGAAGCAGCGCATGGAAGTTGGAAAGTCTCCTTTTGAGGCTCACAACAGATGATGGTCGAGGTGGTGGGAGAGGAAGGTCCAGGATCGGTTGGCAGAGGAAGAGGTGTCAGGGGGTGAGGTTGGGAGGGGGGAAATGTAGGTGTCGGGTAGGTCGAGATTGGGAAAGGGGGGAATGTAGATGTCGGTAGGTCAAGATTGGGAGAGGGGGGAATGTAGATGGGTGGGTTGAGATTGGGAGGGGGTGTATGAGGGTGTCGGGTGGGTTGAGATTGGGAGGGGGTGTATGAGGGTGTCGGGTGGGTTGAGATTGGGAGGGGGTGTATGAGGGTGTCGGGTGGGTTGAGATTGGGAGGGGGTGTATGAGGGTGTCGGGTGGGTTGAGATTGGGAGGGGGTGTATGAGGGTGTCGGGCGGGTTGAGATTGGGAGGGGGTGTATGAGGGTGTCGGGCGGGTTGAGATTGGGAGGGGGTGTATGAGGGTGTCGGGCGGGTTGAGATTGGGAGGGGGTGTATGAGGGTGTCGGGCGGGTTGAGATTGGGAGGGGGTGTATGAGGGTGTCGGGCGGGTTGAGATTGGGAGGGGGTGTATGAGGGTGTCGGGCGGGTTGAGATTGGGAGGGGGTGTATGAGGGTGTCGGGCGGGTTGAGATTGGGAGGGGGTGTATGAGGGTGTCGGGCGGGTTGAGATTGGGAGGGGGTGTATGAGGGTGTTGGGTTGAGATTGGGAGGGGGGGGAATGAAGGTGTCGGGGGTGAGGTTTTTGGGGAGGAATGAAGGTGTCAGGTGGAGTAAGGTTGTGGGTGGGAGGGAGTACAGGGGAGGAGGGGCTAATGGAGAAGTTGGCAGCTGGGAAGGGAGGGTAGGAAGATGTAAGGGAAGGAGTTCAGAGGGGGGAAGGGAGGGAGTCCAGGGCAGGAAGGTGTGCGGAGAGGGGAAGGAGTCTGGGGGGAGGTGGGGCGGGGGATGGGGGAGTGGGGGGGGGAGGAGGAGTCTGGGGGGGGGTGGGGGGAGGAAGGAGTGTGGAGAGGGGAGGGAATGTGTGTGGAGGAAGGATAGAGGAAGCAGTGAGGTTGCCTGAGGGAGTCAGGAAGGATGAAGGAGTAAGGCTGCAGGAAGAGGTAAGGCTTGAGGAAGGAGTTGGGGGGGGGGGGAAGGATTAAGGGTGTCGGAAGGGGGAGAGACTAAGTGGGGTGGGGGAGGTGGCAGTGGGAGGACTAAGTGGGGGTTCCCAGAGGGATGGGGTCCGGGGTGGGGAAGGGGTCTGGAGAGGGGCACGTCCAGATGAATGTGCAAGGGGACCAAAGTGAGGTTGGGGTGGTAGGAGGGACCGGTGAGAATGACCGAGGGCAAAGTGAGGCAATGGGATGGGAGAGTGAGGGTCCGATGGCAGCGATGGAAGGGACGGCGAGGGTGGTTGGTGGGGACCCGGAGACAGACACACACCCTGAGGATGGGAAGGAGGAGGTCGCGGAGGTGAATATGGATGGGGGTGGGATTTTCAGGAAGACAGGGAACGTTCATGTTCACCTGGACATCCTGAAGGGAAAGGCTTGTGGCTGGTAGGTCACAGAGGGGAGGTGGAAGGTGATGCAAGGGGGGGTCAACTGTGATGGGGGAGAGAAATGGGTGACTGGAGGAGAAGCGTACAGGATAAGAGAGCGAAAATGAAATTGAATTAGCACCATGCTGTCCAAATGGAAAGTGAAATGAGAGTCGTGGTGGGTGACATCAGGTGCTGCATGGGGGTGTGATCATTGGCGATGCAGGTCGGCTCAGATGGTCAACTGAAAGAGAACCCCAGCAGGCGGCATTGAAAATGCTCAGGACACCGAGATGAATGAGACATGGGAAGGATCCGTGTGTTTAGGAGAGTGCTCGTATGAGACTCCCAAAGGCCCTCCCACACACACACGCACACTTCCTCCTCCGGCATCACTCGTTGGCCGGCCGCTCCCATTGAGGTGACAGAGGACGAGGTTGAGGGGGTCACATGTGAAGGGGACTCAGCAGGAGAGAAGAGTCTCTGAGATTCCTGAGTGGGTGACCCAGGGGTTTCCACTTGCCCCTCGTCCTCCTCCTCCTCATGTGCCCGAGGACCCTGGCCTGACTCCTTGAGGGGAAGGAGCACCTGGAGGGATGTGGAGGTGCTCCATTTCCCTCTTGTATTGTCACTGCAGGAACTCACCCGTGGCTCCCGCGATGGAGTGCAGGTCTGTGCACATCTCTGCCTTCTACTGGACCAGGGTCTCCATAGCATCCGTCATTCTGCCCATGGAGACCTCCACATGCACACGTTAGTACCACTTCAGTAGAGAGCAGGCAGACGCACTCTTCCGACTCTCATGCCACTCTGTTGAGGGCTTCCAGCTGACTCTCCAGGATGAGTTGGAAGGCTGAATTCAGAGGTTCGTCATCTGACTCGGACCTCACAGATGCCTCTTCCCCAGCAGCCCTCCGAGTGACAGGGAGCTCGGCTGAACCTGCCTCCTCCTGCTGCAGACACGTATGCGTACAGTGACCACAAGATTGTGAACCCGGGCCTGCTGTAGATCTAGGTCCCACCGAGGTGTGTGTCTCTGCACTGGTGCAGGGTTGGGGTAAGCGCTGTGATGGGTCTTCCAGGCTGCTTATTTCCAACTTTTCAATGGAGGAGGTGTCCTCTTGGCTGGAGGTGAGGACCTGGACGGAGCTGAGGGACTGGCTGGCTGAGGTTGTCGGTCACTTGGCAGAGCTCCCTGTGAACCAAATTAGAGATAATTAGTGCGTGGCAACAGAGTCAAAAGCAGGAGAGAGAGCACTCACAGTTGTGTTGAGAGAGGGATGATCCTCAGGACGGTGTTCATCACTGACCTCACCGTTGCTGCAGGCATAAGAACATAAGAAATAGGAACAGGAGTAGACCGTTTGACCCCCCAAGCCTGCTTCGCCATTCAATAAGATCATGGCTGATATCTTGTGTTTCGATTCCTACATTCCCTCTGATTCCCTTGCCTAACAAGGACCTATCTACTTCTGCCTTAAAATTCTTCAGTGACTCCGCCTCCACCACCTTCTGAGGCAGAGAGTTCCAAAGTCACACAACCCTCTGAGAAAACATTTCTTGTCATCTCTGTCCTAAAACAGTGCCCCCTAGTTCTGGACTCACCCACAAGAGGAAACATCCTTTCGACATCCACCTTGTCAAGGTCATTCAGGATCTTGTATACTTCAATGAAATCACCCCTCACTCTTCTAAACTCCAGTGGAAACAAGCCCAGTCTGTCCAACCTTTCCTCATAAGACAACTCACTCATTCCAGGTATCAATCTAGTAAACCTCCTTTGAACCGTCTCCAATACATTTACATCCTTCCTTAAATAAGGAAACCAAAACTGCACACAGTATTCGAGGTGCAGTCTCATCAATGCCCTGTATAACTGAAGCATAACATCCTTACTTTTATGTTCAATCCCTCTCGTAATAAAGGATAGCATTCCATTAGCCTTCTTAATTACTTGCTGCACCTGCACACTAACTTTTTGTGAGTCATGCAAGAGAACACCTAGATCCCTCTGCACCTCAGAATTATGCAGCTGTTCTCCATTTAACACTCTGCTTTTGTTCTTCCTGCCAAAGTGAACAACTTCACATTTTCCCACATTAAACTCCATTTTCCAGATCTTTGCCCACTCACCCAACCTATCTATATCCATCTGCAACCTCCTCATGCCCTCTACACAACATACTTTCCTACCTATCTTTGTGTCATCTGCAAATTTAGCTACCATGTCTTCACTCCCCTCATCTAAGTCATTGATGTAAATCGTAAAAAGTTGAGGCCCCAGCACAGACCCCTGTGGGACTCCACTCGTCACATCCGGCACAGTCCACATCCTCGTCGGTCAACACGATGGCACGCTCCTCAAAGTGAGTGAGGGGTCTAATGTGGGCCACTCCACACAACACCGCACCACCACCACCCCCCCCCCCCCCCCACCGCACCCTTTGGTGTGGGACCTCTCCCTGCTGATGTGAGCCAGCTTCTCCTGCATGAAAACAGATGGGGAGAGTGTGAGCAGGACACATGGCACCGCGTGGAATGTTTGTGTGGTGAGTGGAGCCATGGACAGGAATGCTTGCTACCCTTAATGTCCCCATTAGCACAATTCTTAGCTAATATCACTACCGTCAACACCCCTATGTCCTTTTGTCTGTGACATCTTTTGGCAATCTCTTTGACTCCACCTATCACTGGCCCTCTATCCAGCTCTACCTGTCCCACCCCCCCCTTATATTTCACCTCATTTCTATATTTCCTCAGTTCTGTTGAAGAGTCAGACAGACTCGAAACGTTATCTGTGTTCCTCTCCGCAGATGCTGTCAGACCTGCTGAGTTTTTCCAGCTATCTTTGTTTTGTGTTGTGACAGGAATGAGGGCGTGAGCTCGGGAGGATATGAGCCTGATGGAGACGTGAGGGTGTGAGTGAGAGTTAGTGATGATGTCCCCTGAGGTGCGAGGACCCCTGTGGATGGGTGAAGGGTTTGAGAGTGTGTGAGTTGAGAGTGATGAGAAGAGTGAGTCACCCTGGTGGAACAGATGAGACCATTCGTCCTTTAGCGGCACTGGGTGGCCGTCCTCTTTTGCAGGGCATTGGCGCCGACCCCCCCCCCCCCCCCCCCCCCCCCCCCGCTGCCACCATGCTGGATTGGTGATGCCGCTGCTCCTCCTGCGGCCAGAGCGGGGTTAGGGGACATCACGACCGGCCTCCACAGCTCGAGGGACGCGTCACTAAACCTGGGGGCTGCGGTCTTTTTGCCTTTCGAGGCCGCCCTGCCTTCTGTGCAGCTGTCCCGGCGGCTGAAAGCCCCGAAGGGTGTGCGCGCCGCTGGACTTTAAACATGGGGTGCCCGGCGTGACGAAGCGGCGAGGCGATGGCGTGGCAGTCGAACGAGGGCCCGCCCACCGTGGAAGCGAGAATGCAGCGGGTTTGGGATGATACACTGTGAAAAGCCGCCATTGCGGCCAGTGGGTAAAACATCGTTTCACCCGCCCGTGGACCACACTTAGTGCAAATTGGGGACGATTTCACCCCCATCCCTTCTGTCCCTTCACCCAAGTCATTGATATAAATTGTAATACATTTGGCAGTGCGTTGTAATTATATACTGAAATGTTCACAATGGGGCAATCATTTTATTATCGTACACGTTTTATTGATTGTCGATAACTATGTTATGAATTGAGTATCCGTTTGATCTGAGTCATCATCACAATTCGGCACATTGTGATTTTTCAATAAACCAATGATCCATCTATCCATGTAACTCCTTCCCCATCTCCGCCTCTCCCTGCCCCGTGCTCTACCTCTCTCCCTCCCCTCCCCATCTCTGCCTCTCTCCCTCCCCTCCCCATCTCTGCCTCTCTCCCTCCCCTCCCCATCTCTGCCTCTCTCCCTCCCCTGAACTCTCTGTCCCCCCGCCCCCCGCCAGTAGAATGCCAGCTATCCTGGATGGGGAGGAGTCCGTGCGGATGTGGTTGGATTATGGGGAGGTTCCGTCCATGGAGGCTGTTAAACTGATCCACCCGACAGAATGTATCGCTCTTCACCCAGTCTCCACGGTGGTTAACAACACCAAAAACGACTTCCTCGAATGCATCAAACCAATCGAACTGGGAGTTAAAAAGGTAAGGGGGGTCTTATTTTAAAAAAAACTAGAGTTGATACGAATGACTGGGCAGAATGCGGGGCTGGATGTTTGTGTTTTTAATTCAGGAGCGTGTTTCTTTTTCATTCCCGACCCCTCTTCCTGAATGACCCTTCCGAAGGTTCACATCCACAACCAGCAGCCTCTGCCAGTACCTTGCTCACTCTCCAGCTGTGACTCCAGATACAGTGCAGGCTATTCAACTGCAGACTGCATTACGGAACCAATTCTCATCCCTGATGTGTCATTCACTTTCTGAGCCCCGCCCCCTCCCGGTGGGCAGTGAGCCCCGCCCCCTCCCGGTGGGCAGTGAGCCCCGCCCCCTCCCGGTGGGCAGTGAGCCCCGCCCCCTCCCGGTGGGCAGTGAGCCCCGCCCCCTCCCGGTGGGCAGTGAGCCCCGCCCCCTCCCGGTGGGCAGTGAGCCCCGCCCCCTCCCGGTGGGCAGTGAGCCCCGCCCCCTTCTACTGCTGCCAATCACGTAACAGCACTGACTGGGGGTCAAAGCTGTAAGATTCCTCACCCAGATGGATGACTGTCAGATTGGGAGGGACGTGTTACCCAAATTTCATTTTTAAAATTTATTCCTTTGTGGGGTGTGGGGGTCGCTGGCAGGGCCACCATTTGCTGCCCATCCC
Organism: Carcharodon carcharias; assembly: GCF_017639515.1. Taxonomy (NCBI): domain Eukaryota; kingdom Metazoa; phylum Chordata; class Chondrichthyes; order Lamniformes; family Lamnidae; genus Carcharodon; species Carcharodon carcharias. Next base: position 12,252,564 of record NC_054473.1, read on the forward strand.
TAATTGCCCTTGAACTGTGCGGCTCTCTAGGCCCTTTCAGAGGGGCAGTTAAGAGTCACCCACATCGCTGTGGGGTCCGGAGTCACATGTAGGCCAGACCGGGTGAGGGTGGCAGATTCCCCTTCCCCTAAAGCGGATTAGTGAGCCCGATGGGTTTTTACAACAACCGACGATAGTTTTCGTGGTCACCGTTTACCGAGATTAGATTTCAATCCCAGGTTTGTTAATTGAATTGAAGTTCCACCAGCTTCCCTGGTGGGATTTGAACCCTTGTCCCCAGACCATTAGCCTGGGCCTCTGGGTTACTAGTGACATTATCAATACGCCACTGTCCCTCCAGCCTGTTTGTGCCAGGGGCCATGGGGCAAATAGTGCCCATCAAAGTGTGCCCTGCGCCCCCCCCATCCACAAATGAATTCCCCCCCCCACCCCCACGTCCGATGCGCCCTTCAAGTGAAATTTTAGCGTGTGGTTGCCAGGATGATGCAGTGGGTTAGATGCTAGGCTTTGACCACCGGGCTCAAATCCCGATAAGTGCTAGGCTGACCGGGTAGAGATCGGGCGATGGCGGTGAAGGGTTAGTTGCTGGCGAGTTTTGTCAATCTGCGTTCAGTTCCGAGTGGTCGTGGAGCCAGGTTAGCGACGTCACTCGGGGTGATGGCTGCGAGGAACGGCGGCAAGGTGGGTGGTGTTCTGACGCTGAGTGGCTCAGTTTGGGTGGAGCGGAGAGGCAGGGTAAACCTCCCCGAAGACGCTTCCAGACCTCCCTCCCGGACGTCGCGTCTGCAAAGGGTTTGGTGCGGGGCGGGTGCAGCACACTTTAGCTACGCTCTGGCGTTTTGCATCAAACCTCCAAAGGTGGGGCTTTCTTGCCGTTAATTTAATCCGGGTCCCAGAGATGAATGGGGGTGGGGGGGGGAGTGTTGTTACCCTATGTTGCTGGATAGGGATTCAGTGCCTGAAAGAAAACCCTACAATTTCAACACTTCTTAATGACAGTGCCCCCCACCGCCCGCCCCACCCCCCCCAAACTCAACAGCTCGCATGCCTCCCGAATTCTCAACCCTGGGGGGTCATGCAAAGTCTGGGACGTGAAATTGGGGTCGTGCCGGGAATAAGTTTGGGAGCCACTGCTGCAGGGCCCCTGCACTGAAGGGTCTGGGTGCTTGCGAACGACTTCCTAACCGGCTCCGCGTTTGTTTTCCGCTGAATTGAACCCCCGCCCCCCAGTTCGGCGGGGTGGCCCAACAGAATCGAAGTGGCCTTCAGGCACTTGAGTGGCCGCCCTCGGGCCGTCCCCTCTGATTGAGGTCCCCGGCCAACGCGAGCTGCCAGCCGATCAGAGGCTCGTTGCCGTTTGGCGCCACCAGGGAGCGGTGGCTGCTGGAGGAACTGCACCCACCAGGGGCCCAGGATCGCCAAGGGACCCCAGGCCAATGGTGAGGGTCCCCGGAAGGAGCGGGGGAGGCAGGGGTCGGACACAAGGGCCAAAGGTGTTAGCTACCATTTAATGAGCCTACTTGACATCCAACTCAAGCTGGGAATCCCGTGTCAGCCCCTTCCACCCTCTGACTTATCCTGGGGTGTAGGTTGAGGGGAGCACCCCCGCTGGTGAGAGACTGACATGGGCTCTTTACCGTGATTCAGTGAGCCCGGCTACCATGTCCATCTTTGTGACTGGATTAAATCCAACCCAGAGTTAACACTTTCAGTCTGTGAGCAACCCCCACCAGCCACTCCCTCTCCCTCTCCCTTTCTCTCTCTCTCCCCCTCTCCCTTTCTCTCTCTCTCTCTCCCTTTCTCTCTCTCTCTCTCTCCCTTTCTCTCTCTCTCTTTCTCCCTTTCTCTCTCTCTCTCTCTCCCTTTCTCTCTCTCGCTCTCCCTTTCTCTCTCTCGCTCTCCCTTTCTCTCTCTCGCTCTCCCTTTCTCTCTCTCGCTCTCCCTTTCTCTCTCTCGCTCTCCCTTTCTCTCTCTCGCTCTCCCTTTCTCTCTCTCGCTCTCCCTTTCTCTCTCTCGCTCTCCCTTTCTCTCTCTCGCTCTCCCTTTCTCTCTCTCGCTCTCCCTTTCTCTCTCTCGCTCTCCCTTTCTCTCTCTCGCTCTCCCTTTCTCTCTCTCGCTCTCCCTTTCTCTCTCTCGCTCTCCCTTTCTCTCTCTCGCTCTCCCTTTCTCTCTCTCGCTCTCCCTTTCTCTCTCTCGCTCTCCCTTTCTCTCTCTCGCTCTCCCTTTCTCTCTCTCGCTCTCCCTTTCTCTCTCTCGCTCTCCCTTTCTCTCTCTCGCTCTCCCTTTCTCTCTCTCGCTCTCCCTTTCTCTCTCTCGCTCTCCCTTTCTCTCTCTCGCTCTCCCTTTCTCTCTCTCGCTCTCCCTTTCTCTCTCTCGCTCTCCCTTTCTCTCTCTCGCTCTCCCTTTCTCTCTCTCGCTCTCCCTTTCTCTCTCTCGCTCTCCCTTTCTCTCTCTCGCTCTCCCTTTCTCTCTCTCGCTCTCCCTTTCTCTCTCTCGCTCTCCCTTTCTCTCTCTCGCTCTCCCTTTCTCTCTCTCGCTCTCCCTTTCTCTCTCTCGCTCTCCCTTTCTCTCTCTCGCTCTCCCTTTCTCTCTCTCGCTCTCCCTTTCTCTCTCTCGCTCTCCCTTTCTCTCTCTCGCTCTCCCTTTCTCTCTCTCGCTCTCCCTTTCTCTCTCTCGCTCTCCCTTTCTCTCTCTCGCTCTCCCTTTCTCTCTCTCGCTCTCCCTTTCTCTCTCTCGCTCTCCCTTTCTCTCTCTCGCTCTCCCTTTCTCTCTCTCGCTCTCCCTTTCTCTCTCTCGCTCTCCCTTTCTCTCTCTCGCTCTCCCTTTCTCTCTCTCGCTCTCCCTTTCTCTCTCTCGCTCTCCCTTTCTCTCTCTCGCTCTCCCTTTCTCTCTCTCGCTCTCCCTTTCTCTCTCTCGCTCTCCCTTTCTCTCTCTCGCTCTCCCTTTCTCTCTCTCGCTCTCCCTTTCTCTCTCTCGCTCTCCCTTTCTCTCTCTCGCTCTCCCTTTCTCTCTCTCGCTCTCCCTTTCTCTCTCTCGCTCTCCCTTTCTCTCTCTCGCTCTCCCTTTCTCTCTCTCGCTCTCCCTTTCTCTCTCTCGCTCTCCCTTTCTCTCTCTCGCTCTCCCTTTCTCTCTCTCGCTCTCCCTTTCTCTCTCTCGCTCTCCCTTTCTCTCTCTCGCTCTCCCTTTCTCTCTCTCGCTCTCCCTTTCTCTCTCTCGCTCTCCCTTTCTCTCTCTCGCTCTCCCTTTCTCTCTCTCGCTCTCCCTTTCTCTCTCTCGCTCTCCCTTTCTCTCTCTCGCTCTCCCTTTCTCTCTCTCGCTCTCCCTTTCTCTCTCTCGCTCTCCCTTTCTCTCTCTCGCTCTCCCTTTCTCTCTCTCGCTCTCCCTTTCTCTCTCTCGCTCTCCCTTTCTCTCTCTCGCTCTCCCTTTCTCTCTCTCGCTCTCCCTTTCTCTCTCTCGCTCTCCCTTTCTCTCTCTCGCTCTCCCTTTCTCTCTCTCGCTCTCCCTTTCTCTCTCTCGCTCTCCCTTTCTCTCTCTCGCTCTCCCTTTCTCTCTCTCGCTCTCCCTTTCTCTCTCTCGCTCTCCCTTTCTCTCTCTCGCTCTCCCTTTCTCTCTCTCGCTCTCCCTTTCTCTCTCTCGCTCTCCCTTTCTCTCTCTCGCTCTCCCTTTCTCTCTCTCGCTCTCCCTTTCTCTCTCTCGCTCTCCCTTTCTCTCTCTCGCTCTCCCTTTCTCTCTCTCGCTCTCCCTTTCTCTCTCTCGCTCTCCCTTTCTCTCTCTCGCTCTCCCTTTCTCTCTCTCGCTCTCCCTTTCTCTCTCTCGCTCTCCCTTTCTCTCTCTCGCTCTCCCTTTCTCTCTCTCGCTCTCCCTTTCTCTCTCTCGCTCTCCCTTTCTCTCTCTCGCTCTCCCTTTCTCTCTCTCGCTCTCCCTTTCTCTCTCTCGCTCTCCCTTTCTCTCTCTCGCTCTCCCTTTCTCTCTCTCGCTCTCTCTTCCTTTTGTCTCGCTCTCTCTTCCTTTTGTCTCGCTCTCTCTTCCTTTTGTCTCGCTCTCTCTTCCTTTTGTCTCGCTCTCTCTTCCTTTTGTCTCGCTCTCCCTTTCTCTCTCTCTCTCTCTCTCTCTCCCTCTCTCTCTCTCTCTCTCCCTTTCTCCGCAGATGCTGCCAGCATTTTCTGTTTTTACTTTGGATTTTCTAGCATCCGTAGTATTTTGCTTTGTTATTTATTATTCAGCGAGACTGAAAGTGAAGTTGTTGTGATAGATCACACAATGACTCATCACCGCATCTACCTGTAGCCCTGAAATTGCACTTTCTACCTCAAACCTCAAAATAAAAACCTAAACATATTAAGGAAGTCAGAAATATAGTTCTCCCCCCACCCCCCACCCTCCCCAAACCAGCTCCCTCCTTCAATGCGATCATGGCTGATCTTTTGCCTCAATCCACTTGACCGTCCTATTTTGGTGTCCCTGATTCCCTTCGTATCCAAAAATCTATCAGTGTTGAAGATACTGAACACGAACAGCTCTCTGGGGTTTCGAAGAGAATTTCAAACATTCACAGCCCTCCCTGAGTGAAGAAATTTCTCCTCATCTCAGTCCTAAACGGCCGACCCACTTGTACTGATCTTAAGAAACCCCCACCTCCTACCCCACCCCAGCTCTAGACCATCCAGCCAACGGGAATCCGCTCCTCTGAATCGGCCCTTGTCAAGCACTCGCAAGAACTTTGTGTATTTTTCAATGAGGCTGCCTCTCATTCCTCCAGCCCCTGATTAATGCAAATTAAAAAGGAGAGGTAGGTGCGCTAAGGTTGTTGCAGTTGCTCCCTTGTGTCATGCAGGTGCAGGTAGAAGGTGGATGTGATTAGGAGTTTGTCTTCTGTTGCGGTGGTGGTGGTGGGGGGGTGGGGGGGGTGGGCAAGGCTAGCTTTGCTGGCTGTGATTTCTCTCGAGTTCTCCAGCCAGTCGTTCCGCAAAAGCGGCACAACACTGTCATCTAGTGGTTAAACACTTGCGTTGTGTCTTCCTGTTGAAATAGAAGCTCGGGGTGGGGGGTGGGGAGGGGGCGGGGGGGTGGTGGAGGGGGGTTGGTGGCTGGTGGTAGTGGAAGAACATACCAAACAAAGGAATATTTCAAGGACAGTACCTTTAATTTAACCTTTAAAGAGCATTTATTTTTAAAAATAAGTAATTGAGACAAAGGCAATTTTTGCACACTTTAAAACCACAGGATTGGTTTTTCTTTGACAAGCACATAACCCCAGCTTTCAAACTAAAATTGCTTTTCAGAATTACAGTTCGCAGCACAATTAGGGTTTAATAAATAGTCGTTTGAGATAAAATGGATTTAATTTTTGGGGTGACAATTGCACACACGATTACTTGCCCCCTTGTTAAATTGTTTCTTGCGTGCAGAAGCTGACGGACTGTTTGGATGTTAACTCATAGTAATGTATGGTAGAAAAGGAGGCATCCAACTCCCCATCAGTGCTGACGATAGAGTTATGCAGCATAATGCTGCTTTCGTGCTCTTGGTTCAGAGCCCTGTAGGTTACAGCACTTTAAGTGCCCATTTAAATGTTTTTCAACTGAGATGAAGGTTTCTGCCTCTACCACGCTTTCAGGCAGAGAGTTCCAGCACCCCCCCCCACCCTCGGGGTGAAAAAAATTCTCCATTCCTTTACCGTTGACCAGAAACTGAACCAGACTAGCCATATAAATACTGTGGCCACAAGAGCAGGTCAGGGTCTAGAAATCCTGCAGTGAGTAACTCACCTCATGACTCCCCCGAGTCAGTCCACCATCTACAAGGAATGTGATGGAATACTCTCCACTTGCCTGGATGAGTGCAGCTCCAACAACACTCAAGAAGCTCAACGCCATCCAGGACACAGCAGCTCGCTTGATTAGCACCCCATCCAGAAACATGCACTCCCTTCATCACTGACACACAGTAGCAGTAGTGTGTACCATCTACAAGATGCACTGCAGGAACGCACCACAGTTCCTTAGACAGCACCTTCCAAACTGGTGACCACTACCATCTAGAAGGACAAGGGCAGCTGATAGTTGGGAACACCACCACCTGGAAGTTCCCCTCCAAGGCATTCGCCATCCTGACTTGGAAATATATCGTCATTCCTTCACTGTCGCTGGGTCAAAATCCTGGAACTCCCTTCCTAACAGCACTGTGGGTGTACCTACACCACAGGGGCTGCAGCGGTTCAAGAAGACAGCTCACCACCACCTTCTCAAGGGCAATTAGTGGTGGGCAATAAATGTTGGCCTAGCCAGCGACACCCATATCCCATAAATGAATTAAAAAATAATCCTCCAGGCGATTGTTTAAACCTATGTCCCTGGATTTTGATGTTTCTCCTAAAGGAAATGGGTTTTTCCTATCCAGGTCCTTCATAATTGTAAACACCTCAATTATCTCTCCTCTCAGCCTCTACTGTTCCCAAGAAAACACAAAAGTGATCTTCCTCGCAGTTAGAATTCTCCAGCCCTGGCAACACCCTCAAAACACCCTCTGCACCCTCTCGAGTGCAATCACATCCTTCCTGTCATGCCATTGCCACCAGGCAGCACTCTAGCTGTAGCCCAGATAGTGTTTGATATCGTTTCGAGTAGAACCTCCTCTGTACCGCCCAGATTCCCCTGGACTAGGGTATCCGTGTGTCCGCAGCCACATCAACTTAAAGACAGCGGTTAAGCGAATGTGTGACGGCGGGGAGTACGGTGAGCTCTGGTCGAGAATCGGCAGTTTAAGAGATGAAATTGGGAGCTCAGTATCGTCCAACGGAACTACTTCTACGCAAGGTGCTATGTAGAGGTTTAGCAGCCTCTGTTGCAACTTACTTGTAAGGCACTTGCCTGAGGTGGGAGCAGTGTGTGTGCGCGTGTGTGGGTGTGTGTGCGTATGTACCACAAATCTCCCCATTTCAATCTCCACCTAGCTAGCTAATCTCGGTTAGGTTGCCTCACTTGGGACAATGCTCTCTCATTGGGCTGGCGAAGGCAGCGCGGGTTCAGCCTCGGGATGGCTACCCAAGGACCCCTTGTGTGGGGCGGGAAGGAGGTACGTGGGTGTGGAGGGAGGGGGCTGGTGTGTCAGGGGCATTGGAGCCGCGTGTGTTTGGGGATGTCCGGAAGGATTTGCTCAGCTGTGTGGTTGAATTGCTTCAAATTGGAGTTTTACTGCAGCTCCACCAGGCCTTGATGAGACCACTTCTGGAGTACTGTGCGCAGTTTTGGTCTCCGTATTTGAAAAAAAAAAGATATAATTTGTGCTAGAAGCAGTTCAGAGAAGGTTCACTCGACTCATTCCTGGGACCAAGGGCTTATTTTATGAAGGAAGGTAAAACAGGCTGGGCCTGTACCCATTGGTGAGAAGTGATCTTATTGAAACATGTAAGATCCTGGGGGGATTTGGTAGCGTAGATACCAGGAAGATATTTCCTCTTGTTTTGGTGGGTTGGGGCGGGGTGGGAGGAGGGGGTGGGGGGGACTACAACCAGAGGGCACAGTTTGAGAATAAGAGGTCTCCTGTTTAAGCTGGGGATGAGGAAAGCCTTTTCTCACAAAGGGTCGTTACTATGTGGAATTCTCTCCCCCAGAAAGCATATCAGGCTGGGTCATTGAATATATTTAGGGCTGAGTTAGGTAGATTTTTGATACTCAAGGGAGTTGAGGGTTATGGGGAACAGTGGAGTTGAGACCACAACCATATCAGCCATGATCTTATTGAATGGTGGAACAGGCTCGAAGGGCCGAATGGCCTACTCCTCCCACTGTGGCTGGGTCAGAATCCTGGGACTCCCTCCCTAACAGCACTGTGGGTGTACCTACACCACATGGACTGCAGCAGTTCAAGAAGGCAGCTCACCGCCACCTTCTCAAGGGCAACTAGGGATGGGCAATAAATGCCGGCCCAGCCAGCGACACCCACATCCCATAAAAATATGTATATTTTTTAAACTTCCTGTTTCCTGACTTAACTGTAGAGATTAAACTAACTAACTGCCTATTTATGTGAGACATTGGAGAGTGACCAACAAGGGCAGGCCAGCCAACATGAAAAAGGGAAAAGGATTAGCTCATTTATATTTAAGGAGTTTTTATCCCGTATGTGTTAACCTGGAAAAATGTTGAGGAAGCCGTTTCTCCTTCCACCCCAGTCTGTGGTTTAACTATTTGTTAATTCATTCCTGGGACGCGGGTCTCGCCAGCTAGACTAACATTTATTGCCCATCCCTAATTGCCCCTTGAGAAGGTGGTGGTGAGCTGCCTCCTTGAAGCGCTGCAGTCCATGTGGTGTAGGGTACACCCACAGTGCTGTTAGGGAGGGAGTTCCAGAATTTTGACCCAGCGACAGTGAAGGAGCGACTGCCCTTCAGCTGGGACACAAAGGCACCTTAACTGGTTAACTCCCACTAATCAAATTAGGTGAAATTAAATTAAACAATAGCGCATGTACAGGGACTGAGTTTGTTAGTGAGGCCAGGCAGAGGATGGAAGGGACAGTAACACAGAGGGTCACAGCCTCTCCTTAACTGCAACTCAATAATCACCCGCTCTTTGCCGCAGTCCTGGTTTTCATTGTACGCTTCACAGACTGCTCTCAGAAGGCAGATGTGCTGAGTGTGGAAATGCTACACGTCTTTAAGTGAAAGACAGACAGACTTGCCGATTCAGGATAGTTTTTCACAATCCCAGAACGTCCCAAAGCACTTTACAACCAATGAACGCTTTAGTGAGTGGCGTGACTGTTGTAACATAAGAAACGTGGCAGCCAGTTTGCACAAAGGAGATAAATGATCAAATAATCTCTCTCTTGTGATGTTGATTGAGAGGGAAATACTGACCGGGACAGCGGGGACAACTGCCCTGTGCTGCTTTGAAATAGAGGCCATGTGGGATCTTTTACGTCTACCTGAGAGGGTAGCCGGGGCCTCAGTTTAATGTCTAACGTGAAAAGTTGATTCCGCTGACAGTGCAGCACTCCCTCAGTGCTGCACCCAGTGTTCCAGCTGGCCTTGAACTACCATATAGTAAAACCTGAAAGAAGAGTAGGGGAATCCTGGCCAATAGTTACCCTGCCAGTCCTGAGCACACTAGCACTCCAGTGCAGTACTGAGGAAGTGCTGCACTATCAGAGGTGCTGTCTTTTGGAAGAGATGTTAAACCAAAGCCACACCCACTCTCTCAGGGGGATGCAGAAGATCCCATGGAACTATTTGGAAGAGCAGGGGAGTTCTACCGGGTATCTTAGCCCATCAACATCACCTGGCCATTATTGCATTGCTCTTTTGTGGGAGCTTGCTGTGCAGGAATTGGCTGCCACTTTCCTAGATTTACAGCAGTGACCGCACTTCGGAAATACTTCACGGGTTGTAAAGAAAAGTTCTAAGATTGTGATCGGAAATACTTCACGGGCTGTAAAGAGCTCTGGAAAGTTCTAAGATTGTGATCGGAAATACTTCAGGGGCTGTAAAGAGCTCTGGAAAGTTCTAAGATTGTGAAAAGTGCACGATTAAGGCAAGTCGTTCCCCAATCAGTTAGCAGATTGGTTATTTATCTCGTGTAGACTCTATGCGTGCTTGCTGTGTACAAATTGACTGCAGCAATTCAAAAGGAATTCTTTGGCTGTGAAGCACTTTGGGCCATTCTGAAGGCAAGGCATTAATGCGGGCTCTTCCCTTTCAAAGAATATTTGAAATTAGATTTTCTTTTCCTTTCCCAAACTCCCCCCCCCCCCCACCCCACCGCCCTCTCCCTTCCACCATGCAAATAAACATCTCAAATCTTATGTCACGTTTGAATTAGGACAGAAGGAAACCATTCAGCCCAACGAGCTTGTGCTGGCGAGAGTCACCAATTAGTCCATCTCCCCGGCTTTTTTTCCCCCCATAAGCCTTTTACCATAGCCTGCGCTTTTGGTCGATAAAACCAATAGGTTTGTAGATATTTACAGGGTAATTGTGTGTTATATGTGAGGCCATGTTCTTCTCTGTGTGTCTTCCAAACGTTGGTCAAAAATCTCCCGGCATGAAACTGGATTCGCCCCAGTTCAGTCAGCAAGAGAGCATTGGCCCTGATGAGTTTGGTCTTTTATGTGTGTCCCCCCCGTCTGCTCTGCCAGGAATCCAAACCCACGGCCAGCAGCAAACTGATGATGAACTGGCTGCAAAACCCCTCTCCCAAGAAGGAAGAAGTCGGCGCCGGGAGTCCGCTGAAGGCTAAGCCGGAGACGCCCAAGAAAAGCAGCGTGGGGCTGATGCAGATGTGGCTTCAGAAAACTGAGGAGCCCTTGGCCAAGAAGCTGCGCACCACCTGAGATACGCGCAACACCGGCAGCCCGGCGAGCTCAGCTCCGAAGTGCTTCGTTGCAGATTGAACCTCGATAGGCGGCATTGAGTGAGCGTCGCTGGTCCTCACCAGATGTTGCAAAGGCGTTTGACTTGACTAGAAATTTCTAGCAGTTTTGTTCTTTGCAAAGTTCCAGTTGCCATGTTGTGCATTTGCCTAAAACAGTTAGAAAGGGAGGGAGGGGGGGGGGGTGGTGCGGGAATGGCAAATCGAGCCAAAATTAAGAAAACCCAAAACAAAAACAGAATTACCTGGAAAAACTCAGCAGGTCTGCTGCCAGACCTGCTGAATTTTTCCAGGTAATTCTGTTTTTGTTTTGGATTTCCAGCATCCGCAGTTTTTTTGTTTTTAAGAAAACCCAAATTGTCCACAGCAGGACCGTCAGCCCTATGCAGAAGAGAACGGTTAAGATTTCGGCACTCGTTGACTGGCAGCCTCATGCTGACAAGGCTGCCTGTCGTGTGGCAGTGCACGAGAATGTACAGAGGGGAGAAACCATCCTGAGAGTGGGGGCTGTTGGAGTGAGCTTTTTTTGTCCTGCTTTTGGCTGTGCTGCACCCATCCCAGGTAGCGGTGCGTGCCGCAGTTGTTACATAGTCCTGAAGATAGGCGAAGTTGGGACTCTGCCCAACATTCAAGGGGCCGGGTCAGTTTAAATGTTGGCCACAGATGGGATGCCTGCCCGGGGGAGAAGGGGGAGGCATGTCAGACGATGCCGTTGATTTTCACGCAGCATCCGATATCATTCTGTATCACTGAGATTGGCCTTCAGATTTTTAAACTCTCCCACTCCCCCCTTCAGCTCCTGCACCCCAGCACCTCATATGACCATTGCCTCATTGGAGAGCAGGTTTGCAAAGCGGGGAGAATCCTGACCTGCAGCTTGTTTTAAAGTAAGAATTAAATGCAGGGGTCGGTCTTCTCTTCGAGGTCAAGCGAGGACCCCATTTCCTCCTCCATTACCTCCCCCACCCTCACTCAGGACGTTGAGCTTTCCCTTCTCCTGGTTGCCTAGTCTCTCAGGATTTTGTTACAGTCTGTGGTTTTTGTTTCCTGCTCAGTGACGTTAAGACATTCAGGTTTTCATTGTTGCATTTGTTGCTGTAATGCTTTTTGAACATGCTGCATTAATTATAGTCACCCTAGTTATTAAAGCTGAATAAATGTCTGCCTGTCCGCTTAATTGTGTGCAATTCATTCAAACGTGCGACTGCTGGCGAAGGGATTTGTGAAATCTCAGTTGAAATTTTGGAGGAGTAGGGAGCGAGGTTGCTGGGTGACGCTGCAGAAGAGAGGGATTATAATGAGGGGACTGGTGGCACGGTAGATCTGGGTGATGACATCCTTATGTGTCAAGTTGCTTCCCATATCTACTCCGACCCCAATTTAGCCCATTACTGACCACCTAGTACTTGGACTTTTTCCTCAAGTGGGGGATAAACACCAACACAGACTGGATGGACCATTTGGCCTGTTGCCGTGTTGCAGCTTTGCTTCGGACAGGTGAGTGCGTCTGGCCTTGACATCAAGGCAGCCCTAGCAAAAGGGTCAGTGACCTTCCCTCAATCATAAGGTCAGAAGTGGGGATGTTTTCGCTGATGATTGCTCAGTGTTCAGCACCATTCGTGACTCCTCAGATACTGATGAAGTCCATGTCCAAATGCAGCAAAACCTGGACAATATCCAGGCTGAGGCTGACAAGTGGCAAGAAACGTTCATACCAGGCGATGACCATCTCCCCATGACATTCAGTGGCAACTGCAGCAGTTCAGGAAGGTGGATCACTGCCACCCTCTCAAGGGGGGAGCAATTAAGGATGGGCAAAAATACTGGCCTTGCCAGTGACACCCACATCCCATGAATGAATTTTTTTTTAAAAAAAGGCACCTGGACAGTGAGTGTTGCCAGGCTATTGGGCTCTAGAGGACTTCACAGCCAAGTTCAATCTTTTCCTCGCCTGACCAATCGCTGGATCGCTGCCAGGAGTGAGCTGTGGCAGATTGCTTTCCTTCCCACCCTCAGGAGGATAGAGGCCGCTGGAGGATGCAGGAGGCGCGGGGGATAGTTGCATTTGATTACTATCACTTAATGTAGTCTAAACCGGTGGGGCATTAGGACCCTGAAGGAATGATATCTGCTGGGTGGACTGGTCTTCCGTAAATTAACTGAAACAGCAGGAGATATAAAATTAATACAGAACAAGATTTAGCACCGTGCTTTAATTAGCTGTTTGCTCTGAGAAAGGAGACAATTACGTTCAACTGTAGTAGAGTTTTCAGCTACTCTCTGTTCTGACTTTCTGCCTTTCTGGAAAATAGGACCTTCTTTCCTTCAATGACTATAACACTGGCTTCACTGTCTTGTCTGTGGGTTAAAGATTTCATTTTTAAATTCTGTCTCTCACTCTGGACATACACCTAGAAATTCTTCAACTCTTTTAACCCACCCTACCACCCCACCCGAAAAATAATTGTTTGAGGGAGTGTGGGAAATCTTAAGTCTGTCTCTCCGTTCTGTGTCTTGAGGATGCAAGAAACATGTAGTCTTGCTGCACTGGCGATCCTGGTGTGTCGGCCAGGCTTGATGGATTAACCTAAGTCTTTCTTGTTCATTAATTTTGCACGTTTGCTTCAAGTCCACCATCAGCACTTGTACCTTCAGTCAACCGGATCCCCTCCCTAAACCACCACCTCCTTCGGACTCCCCTCTCCTGGTCAGCAACCCAATAATATATTTATTCTTTTTTCCCTAAAAAACCATCCCCCCACAACAGGGCCATCTGTTACTGGTGTCTGCATTGTGCTTTCAGAACCCTTGTTCTGCTATTAACACATTCTGCTCTCACCTTTATGCCACTATCAGCACCACCTTTAGGCTTTACCACTGCCATTAACACTCACTTTGTCTTATGTCCATATCAATCTCTCCCACCGATCCCTGACCTATTTTGCTCCGCCCCCTCAAACAGTACAAAATCCATCACATTTCTACTTCACTTTGGCTCTGAAGAAATCATACAGACTCGAAACAATTTTATCTCTCCACAGATGCTACCAGACCTGAGCTTTTCCAGCATTTTTTTTTTCTGTTTTTATTTCAGATTTCCAGCATCCGCAGTATTTTGCTTTCGCACTCCTGATAACCTTTGGCTCAGTGACCACTGTCTTTATTATGTCTCTGTGAAATGCTTTGGGATATCAGCACAATTTACATCAAAGGAATATTTCTTTTTAAAAAAAAACTAGAAAGCCACTATCTTTGATACACCAGCCACATTGTTTTGCTGCAAGCATGCCCTCATATATATATATATATATATATATAGCCTTCCAAATTCATCTCTGCCAGCCCATCCTGTGATAATTTTACACTTCTCTCAGCATGGAAGCCAACCCCCACTTCAAAATAACCAACAGATTTGAGATAGCAGCAAACTCTATGATGCTTGGGTGGCAAAGGGTTAATGCAGTAGTAATTGTGGGTCATTGAGGGAAGATTTTGGAACTCGGATTTCAGTATTTCTTTAACACTTGAGAGAAGTGTAAAATGATCACAGGATGGACTGACAGAGATGAATTTGGAAGGCTATTTATAATATACATATATATAAGTGCTCACGTCTCAAGAGGTGCGAGTGCTACCAACTGAGCCAGGACTGATCAAGGTGAGGGATGGTGGCGTGGTGAATGATGATCACTGGATTCCCAATGCCCGTTTAACTACTGAACTCTTCCAGCTGAGATCAAGATATTATAAACATCTCCCCCTCAGGGTTTGGCTAACTGATTTTACAGAGAGTGCCATCAGACTGTCTGAGAAGTGGGAGCTCTTTTCCTTTGAGCTAAATGATGATAGGTTTCAATAAAGGAAATGGCAGCTGACAGAAGTGTTTCCCCTGATCACTGAGTCAGTAAATATGAGATAACAATATTCACTTTTGGTGATAGATTATTTTTTGAAAGGGTTATTAGAAACACTGATGCCGGGAGAATCCATAATAGCTTTTTATAAGTAGAATGGAAAGGTATTTTAAGAAAGTCTCGAATGGGTTTAAATGATCACTCAGAGCTAGCACAGGTGCAAAGGGCTGAATGGCCTCCTGCCCTGGGTAGATCCTGGAAATTAAAATGTTTCCATATCCACCACAATTTCTCTTGTGGTTTTAAGTTAAATATTTTGTATTTCAGAAGTACAAAGTACTCCTACAACTGTAGGCCTTACAGTGGATGAGTGCAGGTGTAGGAAGACTCAAAAGGAGTTCACGCAGTCCCCTTAGTTGACACCTCAACCACTACCTTTAAACATTCATTCCCTCCACCCACAACAAGGTGGCAGTGTGCACCATCTCCTGCTTTGACAGCACCTCCCAAATCTGTAACTCCATCACCATGAAGGACAAGGCCAGCAGGTACATGGTAACACCTTCACCTTGGTTCATCTCCACATCATGCCAGCAATCCTGGCTTGAAATATATTGCCGTTCCTTCACTTGTTGGGTCAAAATTCCGCAACCCCCTCCCTAACAGCACTGTGGGAGTGTCTTCACCACACAAACGACATTGGTTCAAGGAGACCCAATACTGCCACCTTAAAGGTAATAAATGCTTTTTAGGGTGTAGGTGACACCTACACCCTAAGAAGGCACTCCATGTAAAATCTACAGCCTCAATCATTATGGGAACTGTGATGCTTCATTCTGCGTACTGTGCCTGTAAATACTAACTGTCCACCCCCAGACCTTGAACTGACCATTAACACTTTTTAACCCACTGACTGACCAACAGTGCAAATCGTAATTTTTTTTGCAAGCATCAACGAGCTGCGGAGTTTGCAATGTATAAAAGCTAACCAGCGGCTGAATCTGATGCGATGCATCTGGGGTACTGAAATAGTAATTTCACAGTTATACTATCAGGGCTGGTTTGTAATTTGGAAGTAGATATACTCTGCTGAATGCATGAGTGAGGAAAATTAGGAATTATAAGATTGCTCAGCAGTAGCACCCCACCGAGAAAATTAAATGTAATGCATGCTGCAGGAAAGAGCGGGGGATAGAACAGGTAGGGTCGTATAAACATGATTTTAGATCTAGTAATCAACTCATCATTCAGTGTGATTTTGGAACATTGATTGCACAGCATGAGCTGCATTAGCGAAACAAGAAATAGACCAAGATTTTTAACAACCGCAGGGGTTGTCAAAGACAGAATACAACAACACCTGGGGCTGCTGTTGGACGTTTGCAGGGAGGTGGGGGTAAGATGAAATGCTGCTTTGGAATGGCCCTTTTGAGTTCCACTTGGTGTTGAATGTAGCTGCAGTGGGGGTGTTTCAAAACTGGCCCGTACTCCAACATTGCACTCCGCCTGGATAGGCAATGAACAGTGTGGGGTGAATGGGGACAAGGGAGAGGGGGAAGAAAGCATATAAAAAAAATCTCTACTTCCTGTTACCCCCACAAAAAGCATGGCTACAGTCGAAGACTGGAATGGACCCAGGTGCAAGTCCACTTCAAACGATCAAACATCCAACTGCCATTAAAAACAAAAAAACTGCGGATGCTGGAAATCCAAAACAAAAACAGAATTACCTGGAAAAACTCAGCATCGGCGGAGAAGAAAAGAGTTGACGTTTCGAGTCCTCATGGCCCTTCGACAGAACTAGTTCTGTTAGGGACCCAGATGGGCTTTTTCTTTTAAAATGACAATCCACGATAGTTTCGTGGAGACCAGCTCCAACTCCAGATTTTTAAATTAATTTATGCATTGAATTTAAGTTCCACCAACACTCCCGTGGTGGGATTTGAACCCGTGTCCACGGAGCATTAGCAGTGACATTTCGACCACGCCGCTGGTCTCCCCACAGATTGCTGGGCAAAATGTAGGAGGGGAGGGGAGTGTCAAACTGTACAAGGAAAGGGACTGGGACTGAATCTTCTTTTTGCCGGTGTGGTTTGTCCCAATCGAGGACTAAGTGAAACAGAACAGACAAAAAAATTTGGAATAACAAAAGCCTTTTTATTCAACAGATGGGAAAAAGAGTCTTAATGCCAACGTGCTCCATATGATAGTCTGTGTTTATATATATATAATATATAATATATATGCTGTTTTTCTTTAATGTAACAAGTCCTCAATACAGACATGAAGGGTATTTAAAATTCCCTCTGATTTGCAGATACTCATTTCCTAAAATTGTACGAGTTATTATTACAAGTGACCATTTCACAAAATCTGTTTTCAGACGCAAAAGATCCCAACACCATCCGGTTTTTTTTTTGCATCACTGACCAAAGTTTGAATTTTTTTTTCCCCCATAATTAGCAATAAAATTAATGAACTGTGGCACTTTCTTAGAAACCTCTCGCCCTTCCCGATTTGACGAGAGCCTTTTCTTCACGGAAGAAACTAACCAACGGAGGCCATGATGACGTCGACAGGAACTTCATCTTTACTCCGTGCGGTCACTTGCATCGTCACGCCGTCCATCAGGGCGAGCCGGGCCCGCACGAGGAGGTCGTGACCTCCCCGGAAAACGCCTGAAACGGGGCAGAAGAAAACGTCAAGGGTGCAAGGCCAGGGCGGGGGGGTCAATGTCACTTTAGGGATGGGGGTGGGCAGCAGAGGGAAGAAAAGTTGCACAAAATACAGCACAGAAACAGGCTCTTTGGCTCAACAGGTCCATGTTGGTATTTATGTGCCTCACCAATCTCTTCCCACCTCTCCATTTCGCTCCATTGATATACCTTTCTATTTCTTTCTCCCTCGTGTGTTTCCTCTAGCTTTTCTTTAAGTGCCTCTATGCTTCTCCCCTCAACTACTCCCTGTGGCAGCGAGTCCCACATTCTAAAGAAGATCCTCTTGAATTCCCTGCCGGATTATCAGTGACCACTTATATTTATGGCCCCTAGTTTTGAACTCCCTCACAGGCAGAAATACCTTTTCCATATCTAAGGTACAGGATTGTTTTGGCTTATTTAAATGTCACGAACTTTTGACTCTGGTTTTTAAAAAGTTAACCTCAAACCACAGACATTGGGTTTGCTGTTGTTGCTGCTGGTAACAATCACGGAAAGTGGCCACTGAACAGAAAACAAATTTTGGAAGCTGCAACAAAAAAAGTGACAAAAGGAGGCTCCTCTCATGGTAGCTGGAAGCCGTTAAGACTCAGCCTCAAAACCGGGAGAGGCAACATGCAGACGACCAGGAGGAATTGATTCGGCAGACACTCACAGGCTCTCCTCCAAAACAGCAATCTGGTAATCTTGCGTTCTGAACCATCTTCCATGGTCGAGAGTATAATTCAAAGCCCTTGCTTACTGCTGTTTGGCAGTCAAATGAAGTGTACGGCAACCTTGATGCCTGGTATCAAGATTGCCGTACACTTCATTTGAGCCTCTGCTCAAGGTTAGCTCCAGTACTTGAAATCAGTAGTAGGCATTCAGCTTATTTCAACAGCCAAGATACCTCGCTGCAATCTTGCTGCGGAATCTTACCAGTCTTCGGAAATATGCTTCAGGTATAATAAATGACGCTGCAGGGAGTCTGGCAGCCTGGTGGACCAGCAACACAGAGGGAGAGTTCAAATCCCATTTCAGCAAGTTGCTGAGTTCAGTAAGTCTCACCACACGGGATGGCTTCAGAAAGAAACGACCTTAAGGCAAGTGAGCCCAACAGCCTCTCACCATTACCGCCCTCAACCCTCAGCCTGACTGGTATATGATTCCGACCCCCATAATATACAGCTGATCTTTAACACACTATGTTAGAAGCATCACGCTGCCAAAAGGAATGAGAAAACTATCAGATGGGTGGATGGATCTATCAGTAACTAGGACGAGAATGAGATCGTCGTCATTCAGTTAAACCTGTGAACCATTGGTATCTGGGGAGCTGCCACTTTGCCAAGTTACGTAGTTATTATTACAGACACAGCTTTGAGCCCACACCACATCCTCCACCACCACCATCCCTGGGCGTGTCTGACCCCATCAGGTGGGCTTGCAGCGATCAAAGGCAGGCAAGACGTGAAGTAACATCTGAATTTTGGCACAGCAGAAAATGAACAGAGCCCAGCAGTAGGCTGTTGCCGGCCAGTTGATGGCTCACTTTTGCATTCTTGCAAATTTGTGATGGCACCTACTGACAGGAGTCTGATGCGGGCACGCTAAAGGGCACATTGGCGCCCTGTTGCCAACATCACTGGGCTGGGATTCAAGTTCCTTACAGTTACAGCTGGCTTCCCCTAGTTTTCTCAGTCACCCTGGAAACTACTGGTTTCCAGTGTCCACGTGCCAAGGCAGTGCAGTCACCCTTAAAGTGGCAAAGCATTTCTCCACAGGTAGGTAGGAATAACCTCAAGGTCAAACTAAGGGCATGGTCGTGCAGCGGGTTACATTTCAGTAAGCTTAAGTTCCAAAGGAGCATTTTAAAATCTGAATTCAGTTCTAAGATGATCCGGAAATAAATAAAAATCTGGTATCAGTAAAAGAGGCCATGAAGCTGTCAGATGGTCATAAAAACACAACTGGTTCACTGATGTCCTTTAGGGAAGGAAACCATCCTTACCCAGTCTGGCAAATGCAACTCCGATCCTATCTGAATGGCTGCCTCTTAACTTCCCTCTGAAGCGATCTAGTAAGCTACTCAGATCAGGGCAACTAGGGAAGGGCAATTAAATGTCAGCATCGGCCGACACAGACTCGTCCCCAGAATCTTTTTTAAAACCACAGCGGCCAGAGCAACACAAATCAAAGTCTGATGACATTTTAACCATGTTAAAGGCACTATATAAATACAAGTTGTTGGTAGGCATCGACACAACCACGTACAACAGACCAAGCCTGAGGAAGACAAGTAGAGAATTTGCCATGATCAAACTTTCCTTCCACACTCACAAGAAACAGATCTCTTGAATACTGTTAAAAGTTGTAACAACAAGGGGCTTCAACAAGATTGCTGGGTGTGCTCAATTCACAATGTCCTATCCTAGTTAGAATTGACCACTGCTTGTTGGAGGGAGGTTAGGGAACCAGCTTACCTGCTAGGTAAAGCGTGTGCGAGTTCTTATTCTCCGGCACCTTATCAGATCTCTCACATGGCTGCATGCCCAGGAAGTTAACAATGTTATTCACAGCCTCTGTAAATACAAGGAGTGCAAGGCTTATAAGACGAACCATATGTGGCATCAACACAGTTCCTGGCCCGCACCCATCTGCCACAACTGTCTGCAGTCTAAGCCCAATCACTAGCTCACAGGTACGTCATTTACTGCTGGATATTGAAGATCACAAGGAAGCAACAAAACATTCAATCCGCTCCTTCACTCAGATGCACCACCAACACTATGTGTAGCTAACACCAGTGTTGGACAGGAGCAGAGCCAATCTCAGGAGACACACACACTGCATCCTTTTCAAAACTGCAGCAAGATGCAAGACAGATCACACCACACCTCTAGGAACAAGAGGGGTTTTACTTGCAACACAGTCACAGTACAGAACATTCAGACCATCTGTATCATCTACAGATTAGCACTATGTATGCTAACCACTGGTCCCTCCTCACCCTCAAGTGTTTTCATGCTCGACAAGGCAAAGGTCTCTTCCTTCTCAAAGTCACATCCCACCTCCTCCCAGGCTGCGCCAAAGTTAGGTTTCAGGACTTTCTGGATGTGATCTGCCACAGTGATCTCCACATCTTCCAGCTAAGAGGCAAAACAAAATAAAGTTGGCGGTGAGCAGTGGTATCTGGCATCTTGCAACAGCAGCTGCTACTCTGTAGCGAACGGTTACTCAGTCACATTCAAATTTAATATGGCGGGGTGGGTGGGGGGGGGGAGGCGACAAGTACAGAGAATCAGGAAACGTGGGCCCTCAAGGTGCTGCTAAGGACTCTCATTTACATTTACTGAAAACGTCTTCAACATATTTGCACGAGGGCTGCTAGTCTCAGATTGCACACGATTTCTTGAGCGCTGGTAGTTTTTAATTTACAGTGCACCCTCCCTACTGCACTAACACGGGCTTGAAGTTTGAGTTAAATGTAAGTACAGAAAATTTATGGCACAGGAGGCCCCATTCAGGCCATCATGTCTGTGCTGGCCAAAAAAAGCTATCCAAACTAATCCTACTAACCTGCTCTTGGTCCCCAGCCCTGTTGGGTACAGCATTTCAAGTGTATATCCAACTATTTAAAAAAAAAATGTTATGAGGGTTTCTGCCTCTACCACCCTTTTGAGTTCCAGACCCCCACTCCCATCTGGGTCAAAAAATTTCTCAAGTCCCCTCTAATCCTTCTGCTGATTACTTTAAATCCATGCCCCTGATTATTGGCCTTTCTGCTAAGGGAAACTGGTCCTTCCTATCCACTCTATCTTGAGACTCCTCGATTTTATACAGTTCAATTAAATTCCCCTGAGCCTCCTCTGTTACAAAGAAAACAAACCCAGCCTATCCAATCTTTCCTTAGGTAACCTTCTCCGTTTTTGGCAATATCCTCGTAAACCTGTGCACTCTCTCCAAGGTGATCACATCCTTCCTGGTATGTGGTGACCAGGACTGTACTGTGTTAGAATTTGCCCGATTCCTATAGTCAATCACATCGAGGAATTTGACTTTGTGTTAACATCAGTTGTTGGCCAGAATAGCTAATGCTGCCTACATTCCACGTCAGGAGTGAGTATTGGGTATTGGCCAAAACAAAACAAGTCCCCAAGCAGTATCACATACTCAACTATTTGAGAGTGTCTAGGTCATCCTGTTCCTTTTATGATATTAGCTGCTTAACAGTTAAACCCCCAAGATGGCCATTATGTCAAGTCTGGAAGTTGGATGAGAAGGAATTCTCTTCAAAGTACATTTTGGGCATCACATGATGTAACACGCAAAGGATACACAAAACAGGGAACAGCTCCTTTAAGGTCAGAACTCATCGAACAGACATCTACAAAGGCCAAGTTTGATCACCCCGGGTCTGCGGGAAGCCAGATTGTATGAATCTATTGTATGACCATAATAGTTATTTTAGCTATTGGTAGCTGAGTAATAAACTTGTATTTGGACAACACACTTGAGCCTTAATCACAAAGAATTATTTAACTGCGCTTAAAAGAGTTCTTAACACGCAGTACTCAAGCTGTGGCCTAACTAAGAGTTCTATTCAGTTCTATCATAGCCTCCTTACTCTTCTGTACTTTGGCTAATAAAGGAAAGTATTCCGTATGCCTTCATAACCACCTTATCTACCTGTCCTTATACTTTCAGGGATTCGTGGACATGCACTCCAAGGTCCCTCTGTTCCTCTACACTTCTCAGCATCCTTTCATTTATTGTGGATTCCCTTGCCTTGCTAGGCTTTCCCAAATGCATTACTCTGCACTTCTCCAGGCTGTATTCCATTTGTCACTCCTCTGACTACCCCAGCAGTCCACTGATATATTCCTGCAGTCTATAGCTTTCTTCCTCACTGTCAACCAAATGGTCAGTTTTTGAACCAAGGGAACACTGCACTGTTGGAGAGGCCATCTCTCAGATAAGGCATTAAATCAAGATCCTATCTGCCCTTTCAGGTGAACATAAAAAAAAAATCCCACAGCACTATTTCGGAGAAAAGTTGGGGCATTCTCCCCAATGTCCTGGCCAATAAATATCCACCAATCAACATCACTAAAATAGATTACCCAGTCAGCTGGCTGTGGGACCTTGCTGTGCACAAATTGGCTGTAACACACTTTGGGACGTACTGAGGTAACCAAAGATTCTATATGAGTAGAAATGCTTTCCTTTTACTGCATCACTAAGGCTGAGTATATTGGACTCAATTGGGTGTAAAGGCAGAATGACTCAGTTACACTTACCACATACTCATCTTCATATCCCTCCTCATCAGCTTCTCCTGTGTTAGGATCACAATCTTTCACGGTGAACTTTAAAGTACAGCTAAACGTACAGGACACTAAAGGAGAGGAAGGTATGAGCTGTAAGTTCAAACAGGGCTCAGAAGAAACATGTCACATTCATACATCAAGGAAGGGAGACAAAATGGCAAGCGTTAACTCAGTTGCTTGCTACAGCATCCTAACACTGCATGGGATACGTTGGCAATGAACATTCAACAGCTTGAATTTTTAAATGTCAACAGGTCGGTTGCGACTTCCTCATTGCCAATCTTAGACCTATCAGATGCAGAATTATCCACAGTTGCCCCAAGGGTCCAAATCATGTTCCTGTGTTTTCCTTGATGCACTGTATATACATTGAACACTTAGATTGACAGATGGGCAAGGGGATCAAGAAACATGGATCCAGGGTGGGTAAATGGAGTTGAGATCTAATTTAATGGTGAAAAAGGCTGGAGAGACTGAATAGCCTAATCCTGTTCCAATGGCCCTGTGGCAGTGGGTACATCGTTACCAGGCTCGAACCCTCCAGCTTGAGCTGAATTAGTTATTGAGTGTTGGAGAACTGGCTATAAGTGGCCCCAGCTTCCTTGTGCTAAAGACAGGGAATGAATATCAATAAATGATCCTCGTCAAGAAGGGCAGTGGTGTGCATGTCTAGTAAAGGAATGGTTTTGGGCTCCGCTATGGTACCACTCATAGTTCCTGCTGATAATCAATGTCAAGGCTCACAGCAGAAACATTACCCCAATTCAGCCATGGAGTGAATCTCACTTACAGGCTGCAAAATGGCTGAGGTGAGAAATAATTTTTTTTTTTTTAATTTGTTCTTTCGTGGGATGTAGGGATCGTTGGCAAGGCCACTATTCGTTGTCCCCTAATTGCCCTTGAACTGAGTGCCTTGTGAGACCATTTCAGAGCTAGCCACATTGTTTTGGTCTGGAGACACATGTAGGCCAGACCAGGTAAGGATGGCAGATTACCTTCCCTAAGAAGGACATTAGTGAACCAGATGGGTTTTTACGACAATTGATGGTAGTTGTCATGGTCACCATTCCGAAAATATTTTTATATTCCAGATTTATTAATTAAATGTTAAATTCCACTGGCTGCCCTGGTTGGATCTGAACCCATGTCCCTAACATTGGCCTTGGCCTCTGGATTACTAGTCCAGTGACATTACCACGATGCCACCATCTCCCCAACATGTTGCACTAATGTTCTTGTGAAGTTGAGCTTAGTCACATAACTTATGAAGTCTAGAGACAGATAGTACAGCAGAGGGCCATAGAGGAGTGGGAAAGGAGAAGGAAGGAGCTGGGACTAGACCTGGCAGGGTACTTGTACCTAGAAGCACCAGCAGGGGTAATTGGAAGTTTGAGAGCTGCCCCTCCCCATGGGAAATAAATTGCAGAGGGGGTGTGTTTCCTATCATTTCTGCCAATAATATCAGTGCAATCCAGGCAGAAGCAGCTGAGCTAGGGCAAAAGATCAGGGTATTTTAAACACATGCGAGTTGCATTCAAAACCACTAGCACTGATATTTTCCCCTACCTTTTACACTTCATATGATTAACTAAATTAAACTAATTCTAATTAATTTTAGGAGAAACTTGAAGCGTAAGCTAACCAGCACACTTTGAGCGCAGCTTCCAGATTGTATGCCAAGCAGAAACTTTACCCTCGGGAGTTAAACAAGTCTCAACTACACAAAATCCCCCGGGTAACCGCAAAGCCTTCCTCACCTGCTGTTGGATCTTCTTCCGGCAATGTCACCAACGTGTAGCAGATACCTGGCTGGTTATATGATAAGCTGGCCGCTGGGATACAGCACACCACTTCATAACCTTCTGTGGGTTCCATCTGCACTGTGACGTTTTCCAGGATTTGATCATTCAGGGTATTGGTACAATCAAACTGTATAGGCCCAACAGAAAATAATTTAACAAATGTGATTTGATAAGAATGCCACTGTATGGAACTGGTACTAGAATTTTGGAGCTAGCAGTCAGTCCACACTCCCTTCATCTGTGACCCTCAGCATCCTCCAGGCTTTCACACACGCAGCTTACCCAATTACGGGATGTTGAAAGAGTTCAGATTCCTTTCTGTTTCCTCTCTTCAACAAAAAGGCAACCAGGGCCGACAGTGTCATCTCAGCTTTCACACAGTAAGTGAAAAGTCCCTCCTCTATTACCAAGCACTTACTGGAACTTTTAATCCCCCCTCCCCGTCATTTCACAGCTAGTCAAAGCGGTCAACAATGAAATCAGGGTAATGCCAGGTGCAATCCCAGATCTGTGCATCCAATTGTTGGTTGTATAATCAGAAGGTCATGCAAATGGTCATTGCCTGGAACGTGCGCGGTGCGAAAGTTACTTGGTCAATTTTTTATCACTCAACTAACATCACAAAAATAAGCTACCTGAGCATTATCACATAATTGTTTGTGTGAGCTTGCAGTTTGCAATGTGGCTGTGGTGTTTCCTGTATTACATTTCAGAAGTACTCCAATGGCTACAAAGCACTGTGGGACACCATGAGGACGTGAAAGGTGCTATATAAATCCAAGTCTTTCTTTCTTTTACATCCCTTGACTCCAGGGTGTATGGTTCCTGGGACATTACAACAGTGACTACACTTCAAAAGTGCTTCATTCGCTGTAAGGTTCTTTGGGAGGTCATGAAAAGCACTGTATCAGTGAAATGCAAGTCTTATTTTTTTCCCCTTTACTGCTGTTTCAGCTCAAATCAAAAAGTTAAATGGTCAGCACTAAGGCTAAAAACAGCACCCACATAGAAACGTGATGAAATCGTAAACACAAAGATTAATCATTCTGCCCATTCAGCTTTGGGACACAAGCGGAGAGGAAACATCCGAGAGGTCTAGGAGTCGCTTACCTGGAAAACAATGTGACTTGCGAACGTGTGCTTGGTGCAGCGGATAACATACTCTGTCTCTGATTCTGTGAGGGGGACAGGGTTGGGCGACGACTTGAAAAGTGAGCCGAGGTCTTTGAACTCTGGGACGGCAGCAAGTTGTTCTGAAAAGGAATGAGATTTTCATCTGTACCGATGGTTCAGTGAATGCAGCAACTCTGAATTTTGCACTACAGGCTGCAACTGCTATAGTCATAGTCGTCCCTACCTTGGAAAATGTCCTGCCTGCTTGATGCCACCTTCTCTGGCATTTTGACTGCAGCTGCTGGAGAGATTTCTGGAATAATAAAATGTCAGTTAAAATTCAACAGAGCAATAGGGAGAAGTACTGTTGGGGAAGGAAAGATTTTCCAGAGAGGGCAGGCTTCAGCTCCAGAGCAATTCACCAAGCTCCTCAGTGATCCACAAGAAGTTGTCCCATGTCCTTCAGCATGGTTTCGGAAGGGGAAGAAGGAAGAAAAAGACCCAGCTTTAAGCATTTTTCAGTAGCCAACTGACCTATATCTGTCCTTCCTTCAGGCAGAGAATAATTCAAACAACCTTATGTGAAGCTTTTTTGAAGGAATGCAACACCAACAGTGCTGCAATTTCCACACTTCTGGAAGGGGGGGATTTTGAGGGAAAACTTTTGAAACCCAGCCATTATTAAAATATCATTCAAGATAAAAGATGACGAGAATCATTCAACTTAACTTAGCTCATTTACCTACTGGGGGGTGGGTGGGGGGGATTTCTGTCTCTACTGCCTTAGCGAGAAACTCATCCCATCTTTCAAACCCAAAAACTAGTAAACCAGTGAAGCTCATGGTGCGCCTGTGTGGGGAGTGGGGGGGGGCGCGACAGAAAATACTGCTCTTTGAAAAATGCACCTACCCGGCTTCTGTTCAGAGATGAGAGCCATCGACAGCGGAACTGATTTCAGGTCAAAGGGTTTCTCAGTTGGATCCAGCGTGTAGTGGTGCAGCGCTCGCTCCAGGCCTGGAATGGATACTTGTAGACCTGGACAAGGAGAAATCACATTTCTTTTTAAATGCTCCTAGTGTGAAGCGTTTTAAAATCTAAAATTTGAGATGCATTATGCGTTTTATTCTATAGTCATGTGGTAGAATAGAGCTTGAGTATTGCTGAAGAAAAAAAGAGACATGTCTAAGCTTTTCTTCTTGCATTCACCAGGGCACTCACAAGGATATCAATATAAGGGGAAAAGAACAGTTTATACTGCACGTGAAGAGGAAAACAACAATCAATCAGCATCCTCTTCACATACAGCATAAATTGATGTTTTCCCCTTATCTTGGTTTTCCTGCGAGGTGTCCTGATGAGTGCAAGACAAAAAGCTTAGACATGTCTCTTTTTTCAGCAATATGCACTTTACTCCTTTACTCTCTTCCATGTTCTTCTTGCAGCTATTGAAGATGCTGATGCTGGAGTACGAGAAGCATCTGTCACCTCATCCAAGTAAATATTTATATTTCAGCTTAACTAGTCAGGTCTCTTCACCCCACCATTGGCAGTCATGTCTTGAGACAAGCTCTAGAATTCCCTCCCTGAACCTCCCCACCCCTTCACCTCTGAGCATCTCTCCTAACCTTTCTTTCTTTGATTGGTGCCAATTTTGTTTCATTATGCTCCTGTGAGGCACTTTAGGTCATGTTACTAGGTTAGGGATGCTTTATGAATGCAACTGGTGCAGTGGAGAGTCATTTGATAACATAGGGCATCGGAGCACAGCCCAAACCTCTCCTCACTCTACATCCAAACATGTGAGCTGTCCTGCAGAAGTCACTGGATAGTCCTTAGGGGTGAGATCTCTAGCTAATTTTCCCATCTCTCTATTCTCAGCAAAGGGGCTCTGAGGCCAATTCTGTTCATATGGCTGACACCTGTTAACTTATACATGAAAATAATTCAAACTGGAAAAAAAAAAATCAGGGACGGAAACTGGCACCTTCTTGGGTTCCATGGCCCATGTGTCAACACAGGGTGGTTTATTCATTCGTTGAGCCTTTGGATGGGGTGGAGTTTGCTGCAGATGTTTATCGTCTATTAAAGTCCAAGTGTTAAAGCTGGGAAGACAATCAATATCAGAATTTGATGCTCCTTACCATTGAGGA
The DNA here is from genome assembly GCF_017639515.1 of Carcharodon carcharias. Taxonomy (NCBI): domain Eukaryota; kingdom Metazoa; phylum Chordata; class Chondrichthyes; order Lamniformes; family Lamnidae; genus Carcharodon; species Carcharodon carcharias. The sequence goes on from NC_054473.1 coordinate 12,279,879, forward strand.
TGTAGGCGGAGTTCAGAGCCTTCTGTTTCTGCTCCAGCACACTCAGGTAGAAGGTGGCTCGATCTCGCACTTCGTTGTCATCATCCATCATGCATCTGTGCAGAGTACAGAGTTGCATTAGAGCACTTAATGGCAGCGGGACCGGCAACCAGAGGACACAGATTTAAAGGTAATTATAAACGAACCTAAGGAAACGAGGAAAACATTTAAGAAACGCACCGAGTTGTTTTGATCGGGCAGGGGGGAGGAAGCAAATTCAATTATAGCTTTCAAAAAGGAATTAGATAAATGAAAGGAAACAAAACATTTCGCAAGGCTCTGGAAAAAGAGCAAGGGAGTGAGACTAGTTTAGCGTCTCGTTCAGTGATCCGGCAGAGGCCTGATGAGCCAAAGGGTCTCCCTTTGTGTTTTTTGATTTTAGGATTGGATTAGGAGTTTGCATTGATGCTTTTGAGGAAAAGGACACTGGGGCTGTGACTTTGAATTGACATGAGTGTGCGCACGCACATATACATACACACACACACACACCATAAAACCTTTAATTACATGCATTTTAATCTATATTCTGGCCATTTATCTTTAGCAACAGTACAAAATTTTAAATAAAGTCCAGATCCCCTGATTTAAGATCAGAGCCAAGAGGACAGGCAAGTTGAATTTTCATTTCCACTGGAAACCTGTCAGATCATATCAGCCCTCCTTGTAAATAGGCTCCCTGACAATATCACCAGCAGAGAAGCTGGAGGTTGCCTTGCAATTCAGGTTGCCAAAATCCAGGATCAGAATGGAGTTTCCAAGAATTGAAGATTAATCTCCAGACACTGCTGCACACAACCCAGGATGGGATGATAGGGATGTTTAAAAAACAGTTTCTCTCACGTTTCTTTCAACACTAAAGTATATTAATTATAAAAGTATTGGAGATGGGGAAAAGGCTGGTTGACTGACACTCAAGGATTGCCCAATTGCATAACTAAATCTTTCCAATTGGTCAGAAAGACAGGTGCACCATGAGGTTGTACAAGTTAAAAAGTCAATGAAGGGATCGTGGGTTGGATATAACAAAAATTAAATATAAGACATAAACAAGGCTGAGGGGACTTGACAAGGTAGATGCTGGGAGGATGTTTTCCCTTGTGGGGGAATCTAGAACTTAGGGACACAGTGTCAGAATAAAGGGTCGTCCATTTAAGACAGAGATGAGGGGGAATTTCTTCTCTCAGAGGATCCTTAATCTTTGAAATTCCCTAGTCCAGAGCGGTGTGGAACCTGAATCATTAAATAAGTTCAAGTCTCAGTCAAACAGATTCTTGGGTTACGGTGATCAGGCAGACAAACAGAGTAGAGGTCAAGGTTCAGCCATGATCTTACTGAATGCCAGAGCAGGCTCAAGAGGCTGAATGGCCTACTATTGCTCCTATTTATTATGCTCTTATGGGGCTGGCAGGTCATGTGATGAAACCTCCAGGAATGCGCCAACCAGAATTGGCAATCCTACTGCTAACATTGGGAGCTCTAATGAGAGCATAGAGGGCCTCCAAAGCCTGAGCAGCCCAGGCGAAGGGAAATGGCCACCATGTCCTGGCTATTATGTTCCTGGGTTCAGGTGCTCCCAGGTCAGTCTGAAATCACAATCCCAAATGTTTTCAATGTTCCTGCTCAGGGGTTTCTCTCTTATCCTCAGTGGCATCACAGAGCACTCTTAACATGGAGGCAAAAAAAAATTGCATTTGCTTATTGAAAAAAATAACAAAGTTACTCAATGATTAGGTAAATGTAGTTTTTGACAGCAAGGGATTTTGGGTATAAAGTCATTTCTATCTAAAAGCAGTACAACTTTGACTCCCAACATTATTTACAGTTCCTTTATTCAAAGTGAATTAAGCTCCAGTGTAACATAAAGCAATCCTAAGATGTGCAAAGGTATGCAGAACCAGTGAATTATTCCAGTCAAATCCGACTTCACTAACCTAGCACAGAGGCTTGGCAAATAATGTAGCTCCACAACTAACCAGTAAAAGGAGACAAGGGTAGTTTGGAATGTTGTCCAGGAATGGATGTTCTTACTTATTTCTCAAGATAATTGGGTGAAGAAGATAAAAAAAAAGAGTAGGACAGACAGCCCACTCAAGTGTGCTCTGCCAGTCAATAAGATTTTGGCTGATCTTCGATTTCAAATGACACCCTGCTCTATCTGCATATCCCTAGATTCCCTTAGATCTATCAATCTCAACTTGAATATCCCATTGAATGAGCATCAGTTAGCCCTCTGGGATAGCGAATTCCAAAACTTCACAACCAGCGTGAAGAAATCTCAGTTCTAAACTGTTGAACCCTTAAGCAGAGACCAAGATCCCTCATTCCAAACTCTGCCATCAGGAGGTGGGGGGGAGAGGGGGGAAGGGGGGAGCATCCACCCTGTCAAATTCTCAAAGAATGTTGTGTGTTTCAATGAGATCACCTCTCATTCTTCTAAATTCTACAGAATATGGGCCCATTCTGCTTCATGTCTCCTCATAGGACAGCCCACACATTCCAGGTTCAAAGGGATTTACTGGGCTTTGTAGAAATTAAGTATACAATGAAAACTACTATTAATAATAATAAACATACGAACATTCGAATTAGGAGGAGTAGGCCACTTGGGCCTGCTCCATCATTCAATAAGATCATGGCTGATCTGACTGTAACCTCAACTCCACATTCCCGCCTACCCCCGATAATCTTTCATCCGCTTGCTCATCAAGAATCTATCTACCTCCGCCTTAAAAATATTCAAAGGCTCTGCTTCCAAAGCCTTTTGAGGAAGAGTTCCAAAGACTCTCAACCCTCTAAGAGAAAAAAAAATATCAATATATGATCATATATATTCAGTACACCTAAGCATATATTTATGCAGAATTCATATGTTACAGTTCTCAAGCTCAAAGGGTTAATGGTTACCAGGTCTCGTTGAATTCTGAAGAATTTGTTCTAACACCCACATTTTAGACCTCTTTCACTTTGTCTATGTGTGAATCTGCATGTTTCCACATTACCTCATCCAATTAGCTGTAATAACTTCAGAATCACTCCCCAAAGCTTCAACAGGAGGCAGCCACAGGGCTTGAGCAAGTTCTCTCAGGAGTTAGCAGTCAGAGCTACTGTGAAGTTTTAAGTTCTTGAATAGCTGGCACCACTAACCAATTATCGCACAGCTGTGAGACGTATGTAGCTCTCAAGGCTGAGCAAACTTAGATAGCCTGTGAGCCCCAGTGAATATCTTTATCAATTAAAACACTATCTGACTGGAACCCTTTTTACCAACTGAACGTCACAGAATTAAACAGCACAATTAAATGGCCGTAGCTGGCCGTTTGACCCACTGGCCTGTGTTAGTTCTTTGAGAAAGCTATCCCAATTAATCCCATCTCCCACCCCACACAGCCTTGTAGAATAGGGCATATTCCACCGCTTCAAATATTTATCCACTTTCCTTTTGAAAGGTACTATTGAGTCTGCTTCTGCCACCCTTTCAGTCAGTGCATTCCAGATTATCATAACTCGTTGTGAAAAAATATTTTTTGCATGTTGTTTCTGGTTCTTTTGCCAGAAACTTAAATCTGTGTACTCCGGTTACCAATCCCAATGTCAGCAAAAACAGTCGCTCCTTATTTATTTTATCAAATCCCTTCATGATTTGGAACACCTCTACCAAATCTCCCCTTGACCTCCCTCTGTTCTAAGGACAACAAGCCCACTATATCCTTGTTGCCAACAGGAGGTCACTTAAAACCTAATGTCAGTATAATTAATTAATCCTTTCCTTACAAGGTGTCTCTGTGCCTCCCTGCTGGGAAGTGCCTGATCTCTGTTCTGCAGTTTCCCTTGACAACGCCACAGAGATCAGAGGCTCACACTGAGGATGGGAAACAGCATGGTATCTGAGGTACAGGAATAGCAGGTGCTGGCGGAACCCTGCAAATCCAAACGATTTCGGCATGTATTTAGCACTGGTCCAAATCTGTGTTAATGCCAATTGCCTTTGCTCTCTAAATAGATTTATCTTTTCAAATTTTGAATCAAGTCTTTTAAATGAGTTATAACGATGTTGGATAGCCCTATGTCTGATCCTTCAGGTTTGAAATTCCGAGTGCTAATTTAGCACACTGGTTTTCACACACAAAATTGTCACTCGAACCTGTTTAAAACAATCATAAAACCTTTTAAAAATAATTCCTGAAATTTAATTGAAAACAATTTCATTAAAATGGTATACAGTGTAATTTAGCAGCAGCTTACAGAGCAGGACACTTAAAATTATCACAGGAAATTTCAGCCTCTCCAGATTGAATATAAATCAGTAACTTTCACAGCATCAGGGCTTTATTGAGAAAATAAACAGACTTGTACTTATAAACCATTGGGATATCCAAAGCACTTTACAACCAATTAATTACTTTGAGGTGTAGTCACCGTTGTTACATAGGCAAATTCCCCATAGTAAATATAAATAGCTAAAACCAATTCTAATGCAAAAATGTATCTATGCTTACAGATTTTAAAATGCCTGTCAAGCTTCTCTATTTGTACCATTTGGCAGCCTTAAAGGGAAAGTAAAGTCTAGGGCATGCAGTCTGTGCACCTGGCTGTTAAGTTCTCCTGGGATTTGATAACATGGAATCAGCTACGGGGCTGAGAGAAGATTGTAGTCCCCCCAGTACACTTGATGGAGCTTCCCCCAGACACCTCATTGTCAACACAACAACCCAATAGCCTGGAGACAATACAGCAGGTCTTAACAAACTTAAGGTAAAACAAAAAATCTTGCATTTATATATCAACTTTCATGATTTCAGGACATATTTAATTGGCTGAAGAGTGCTTTGGGGAGTGTAGTTAGTGTTATAATATAGGAAACAATTTTCTAACCAGCAAGGATCCCACAAACACCAACCCTCTCAATGACCAGATATTCTGTATTTTTTATTGAGTGATGTTATTTGAGAGGTAAATATTGGTTTACACACTGGGGAGAAACCTCTGCTGTCCTTTGGTAATGCATAAATCTTATAAGTTCACTTGAGAGGGCAGACAGAGCCTCAGTTTAACATTCCACCTGAAAGATGGCAACTATAAGGGTATACTTTTCCTTCAGTCCAGCAGTGGGAATGTCAGCCTAGATTGCAACTGGCCATTTTTTTTAAAAAAGAGCAAGATTATATTTCAGGAGAATTTTATTTCATTATATTGTATTAAACAAAGTTCTCCCCTCTTGTGCTTTTCCTTTAAGCAATTCATTAAGAAATCTAACCAACTATAATTATAAAAAGCAACTGACAGTGATATTGTGTAACTGATCCGGTGGGCACCATCGGTGCTCTCAAACACCAGTGTTAGGCATTCACAGTGATCCTAGGCGCCAGGTTGCTATAAGACTTCTCCAATAAACACTCTTAAAATGTGCAAGTACATTTTGAGGTGTTGTTGATTGCAGATGGATGAGTTTTGCTCCAGAAATGTGATTTGTCTGCCTATGCTTTTACAGCGAGATGACACCAACCATACATTTAGAAATTAGTGAAAACGTCCCCATAATCTGCTTCCCCTCCTCTGGATTCTACCCGAGTAATTTCTCCCATAGTAAAATGTAATTTGGCCTATTTTTTATAGAATGTGGGCATCGCTGATAGGGCCAGCATTTGTTGCCTATCCCTAATTGCCCTTGAATTGAGTGGTTTGCTAGGCCATTTCAGAGGGCAGTTAAGAGTCAACCACATTGCTGTGGGTCTGGAGTCACATGTAAGTCAAACCGGGTAAGGATAGCAGATTTCCTTCCCTTAAGGACATTAGTGAACCAGATGGGTATTTACTACAATCAATGATAGCTTCAATGGCTTTATAATGTAGGTCAGTGAAAATAGGTATGGTAGGGAATGGGTCTTGGTGTTAAGACACAGCATTAGTGAACCAGATCGGTTTTTATGACAGTTCAATAGTTACAGGGGCACTTTTACTCATATTAGCTTTTTCTTCCAGATTTATTTAATTAACTGAATTTAAATTCTCCAGCTGCCATGGTGGGATTTGAACTCATGTCTCCAGATCGCTAGTCCAGATTTCTAGATCGCTGGTCCAGATTTCTAGATCGCCAGTCCAGATTTCTAGATCGCCAGTCCAGATTTCTAGATCGCCAGTCCAGATTTCTAGATCACTAAAAAATCAAGTTATTGACTAACTTTATATTCCAGATTTATTCACTAAATTTAAATTCCACCAGCTGCCGTGGTGGGATTTGAACCCATATCCCCAGAGCATCAGTCTGGGCCTCTGGATTACTCGCCCAGTGACATTATCAATATGTCACGGTCTCCCATCCCACTGTCCCAAATGCATAGACACTTGCAATGGGACCTCCCATCTTCCACTAATTTGTCTTGATGATTATTTCTAATGAGAGCGCTTGGACAGTGTCAATGGTGAGATATAACCACGAAGGGCACTACAAACACATTAATGTGGAGCACTCTTACCTCCAAGTCAGAAAGTCCTGGATTCAAGTGCCACTCCACGTTCTTGAGTAGATATCCTAGATTGATACTTCAGGGTTGCACTGAGGGAATACTGTGCTGTTGGAAGTGCCTTTTTTAATGGATGCTAAATCATTTGCCCACTCAGGTGGACTTAAAAGGCGCCAAAGCATTATTCGCAGCAAAGCAGGGACTTATCCCATGCTTTGGCCAATATTTATGCTTTAGGCATTGGTTGAAAGATATGACCTCATCATTTATCTTATTCCTGTTTATGAGAGTTTGCAAATATTTAGGAACAGAAACTACGCTTCAAAAGTACTTCACTGGCTGTAAAGGGGTTTGGGATGTCCCGAGGTCGCACAAGATGATAAATAAATACTTGCCTTTTCTTTTCTTTTATAGTTGAGCGCAACCCTTTTTCATCCAATGCTCTTTTTTTAAATTTGTTCACTGGGCATGGGCATTGCTGGCAAGGCCAACATTTATTGCCCTTTCCAAAGTGTCCTTGAGAAGATGGTGGGGAGCCACCTTCTTGAACCGCTGCAAGCTGTGTGGATTGTCATTTCTCGTAAGGGGTTTGATACAACTGAGTGGCTTACCGAGCCATGCTGTGGGTCTAGGGACATATAAAGGCCACACCAGGTAAAGTCGGCAGATTTCCTTCCCCAAAGTGACAACAACTACAAAACATATTTATATAGCACCTTTAAAGTAATAAGACATCCAAAGGACCTCACAGGAGTATTATAAAACAGATGACCAAAAGTTTGGTCAAAGAGATAGATTTTTTAGAAGTGCTTTAAAGGAGGAAAGCGAGGTTGAGAGGGCTAAAGGTGTATGGAGACAATTCCAGAACTTAGGGACTAGGGAACTGAAGGCACAACCACCAATGGCAGAGCAGTCAAAATTGGGGATGCTCAAGCAGTCAGGATTAGAGAAGTGCAGATTTTTGGGAGCATTGTGGGGCTGGGGGAGATTACAGAGGTAGGGAGGGGCGAGGCCATGGAGCGATTTGAAAACAAGGATGTGCATTTTAAAATCAAGACGTTGTTTGACTGTAATGTAGGTCAGTGAAAACAGGTGTGGTAGGGAATGGGTCTTGGTGTTAAGACACAGCATTAGTGAACCAGATCGGTTTTTATGACAGTTCAATAGTTACAGGGGCACTTTTACTCATACTAGCTTTTTCTTCCAGATTTATTTAATTAACTGAATTTAAATTCTCCAGCTGCCATGGTAGGATTTGAACTCATGTCTCCAGATCACTCGCCCCGGTTTCCAGATCACTCGTCCAGTAACGTAACCATAATGCTACTACACCCACACACACTGGCTAGCAGGGCTCACCACATGGCAACTAGGATAGAGAACCTTGACTGATTTTTATTCATTTCTTCCTATTTCTAAGTTATCCCATCTCTGCTTGAGATCAGCTAACAGATGAGAAAAACTGTAAAGAGCAATCTCTCATCTTCCTTCCACCCCTCCCCCAACAAATACCTAAAAACACTATTTCTATTTGCAAAAAGCTGAGCTACACATATTTTATTCCGAACAGTCAGCCATATCGCAAACCTTCAGAGAACAGAAATGGAGCCAAGAGAATACTAACAAAGTCACGGTTAAATAGAAACACTTGCATCAGAGCTTTAAGTATCTGTGAAGCTGACGCTGTATTTCTGAACATGGTAGAAATATTCCACTGTATCCTCAGAGATCAGTACAATTATACTGAATAGTGTACCTGCCCCCTTTATAACAGCATGCTTAGAGTGGGTAAATTATACTGGGAGGGCTGACAGGACTGTACAAGAGGGAAATAGAGCAGTAAGTCATTCAGCAACTCAAGCCAGTTCCACCATTCAATTAGACTTCCTTCTAAGTATATATGCCATACATAAAGTAGATAAAATTATATTGAACAGAGTTACTTGCACTGTGTACCTGTTCACTGTGGCAGTATGTTCACACTGGGTCCTTAACATTATACGATGAAGGTTATCTGATTTGTGTACCTTACCTCTTCAACAGAACGCTTACACTTGGGTACATTTCTTCATTCTGGGCTCCAAACTTCGCCAAAGCACTTACAGCAGCTGCAAAAGTTTTAAAGGAGAGAGATACAATTTCTTAACGTGCAATAGTGTCAAAGTTAACATGGACGCAGTGAAGGCAAAATTCAGCTCTCCAGCTTCAACATCGGAAATAAGGCAATTTCGCTTGAATTTCACCCAAGCGATTTGCATTGCAGGACCCAGTGCAGCTGTCCATCAACGCACACAGGAACTCCATTATCTGCTCCTTGCACAAAGTGAAAAAAAAACTCCAAGAGAAGGCAGTTTGCTAGTCAGTCCTGCTGCTGGACTCAATATCTATTCCCACAGCCATTGGTGCACTTTGATTGTAGTATGTACTATCTATAGGATGCATTACAGTAACTCACTAAACATAGTTTGGTAGGAGCCACAGGGCTGGGGCACACTACCACTGAGAAAGGACAAGAGTTTCAAGGTCATGGGATCACCATTCAAGGCTCCCCCTCCAAGTTTCACATGATAATGTTGGGATAATTTATACCATGCCTTCATTGTCTCTGGGTCAATAGCATGGAATTCCCTACCCAGCATCATCATGGGCTCATGCGGGCTTACCACCACTTTCTCAGGTAAACTGGAGATGGCCAACAGGTGCAATCTTGTCTGCATCACCCAAAATCCCAGCCCCGAGAACAGACCCAGACATGTAACTTCCACTGTTTTAAAATCGAACGAAACATAAATAGCAAAATATCACACCAAGTCCACCTTCCAAACCCAGAACCTCTACAACTTGGAAGGATAAGGGCTGCAGATGTACGGGGGCACCAGCACCTGTAAGTTCCCATCCACGCCACACACAATCCTGACCTGGGACTATATTGCCATTCCTTCATTTGTCGCTGGGTCAGATCCTGTAACTCCCTTCCTAACAGCACTATGAGTGTATCTACACCACATGGGCTGAGCAGTTCAAGGGGATGGCTCACCACCCACTTTTTCAAGGGCAATTACGGAAGGGCAATAAATGCTAGCCCAGCAAGTGACGCCCACACCTCGTGAATGAATAAATATGGCATGATAACGTGGGAGAACGGGATCCTAAAATCAAGAAATGACTTGACAGCACTGAAGGAAGCCTTCGACCAATTGCTCCAGTGCTCCATCTTCATTATCTGCTCTATTCCCATTTACCTGAATCTTCTTACACTGTTGCTTTCCAAATACTTATCCAATACTGTTTTAAATTATGTTATACACTCTCTCAATAATTGTACAAACTGGGGAGCTGCCCAGCCCTTGGGAAAGCAACCTGGCACACATTTTAAAAAAAAATCTCACCCAGGGTCCAAGCAAACACACACACTTCCAAGCAGGGACTACCGGAATGCGATCAGAAGGAACCCGTTAATCTGCAGCACAAATGCTAATTGTTGTCCAAGCTGTGATCAAGTGAAGCCTGAAACCACCTCTTAACCACAGGAATGGAACCTTTAGCTTTCCCCACGGGCAGAGCGAGTGATTAATTCATTTTAACTGTGGGCAGTAAGGCAGCATTCTGGGTAAACGTAAAATTGAAGAGAATTATTGCATATAATGTAAAAAAACGGTAAAGCCAGATAGATCACTTTTCTCCAAAAGCACTTGTTTTTATTGCTTCTTTCTCTGCCTTCAGAAGCTCACTGACAACCCTCACCTTTCGATCACACCTCTGGCTTCCACACCCCACACACCAGTTTCTATTTTCCTTCCCTTTCCTGCTTGATCATCTTGTTAACCACTCTGCGACCCATGCTTTACACAAGAAGCATCACTGGGAGCAGACAAAGTGCAACTCACCAGCCCGGACCTCTTCGTTCTCCAGGATGACCCGGTTGTAGATGAAGCGAATGTATTTCGAAGGGTTGGGGGTCCTGGCCCCTTCCCTCCCGAGCAGGTGAAGGATGCGCGTGGCAAGGACTGTAAACTCACAGTCCTCGATGAACTCACAGAGGTGAGCTAACCCCGTCTCCTTGCTCTCCGGGTTGTCCTCGATGATACAGATGATGCATTCCACGATGGCACGCTTGTACTCAAATCCACCCTGAGGGGAAAATCAGAAGTCAGAACATGAGCCAATTTCCCAATTGCTCCACTGCTTGTGGAGTCACGTCACCTATAGGCTGTATAATAATAGAATATAATTCCATGGCTGAGTAGACAGAAAATCCTCAGCTGATTTACTTAATGGAAATTTTGAATTAACATGGAAAGTGCTATAAAAAGTGCCAATTAAGTCAAAAATGGTACGCGACACCCCAGTTTTACAAGAACATTTTTGATAGTCCCATTTTCACCCACTTACTTTATTTTCTGTGGTATTTATAAAAGTTGGCATGATAATGTGGGAGATCGGGATCTTAAAATAAAGAAATTAGTTGACAGCACAGAAAGAAGCCTTTGGCCCATTGTTCCAGTGCTCTCTCTGCTCTATTCCCATTTACCTGAATCTTTTTACATTGCTGCTTTCCAAATACTTATCCAATACGGGTTTTAAATGATGTTATACACTCTATCTCAATAGTCGTAAAAACCGGGGAGCTGCCAAACCCTTGGGAAAGCAACCTGGCACACATTTTAAACAAAAATTACTCTTCCTGTTGTTGGCCTGAAGGAACCTGCTTTGAATACAAACCATTATACAGCAACTAGACTCCAGAGTGTATTAAGCGAAGAATAATGATCCCAATAAATTCAACAAGATGATCACCTACATTTTAGCAAAAATAGCTGTTTTTTAAGTCTAATAACATTACTGCTGTGGGATATTGGCAACGACAAGTTAATACAATTTCATTATGTTCCTTTTCAAATGGTTTAAAATTTCTGCTAAAATAGCAGAGATGGGAATTCCAAACAATATGTTAACAGGGCTGTGTGCTAACTTCCACAAAAGGTGACCGGCGTGGACATGATGGGCCAAAAGGCCTCCTTCTGTGCTGTAATCCCACTGGTGTTATAATGGCCCTCCCATAACATTTTACTTTTCTCTTCGGTTTCTTGGATTTAGATTTCCAAGCACCAGCCAATCAGGAATCTAGCCACAGTGTTGTTCCAATATACCAAGGCACAAGGTGCAAGAGCCAACTGAATGACTTATCCTCAGGTTTCCATCCAGACAGAGCATGTTTCTCACCTCTTGCTAGTGCCTCCTGCCCAGCCTTGGGGCAGCTAGGCCGAGATCAGAAACTCGCAAGGAATAAAATCACCAAGCCTGAGAGCTGACTCTCCATGGCACTGCTACATTGCACTGCCAGCTGCTGTCTTTTAAAATGACAACAGACTGGGTGCCTGTGCTGCTGAGAACGAGTATGTAAAAATGGCCAAGCTTGGACATAATTCTGAACACCTCTATTAAATCTCCCATTAACCTTAGAGCAGAGAAAGAGAAGGAAAGATGTGTGGGGATTTTGACAGAATAGATAGGGGGAAACATTTTTCACTGGCAAGAGGGTCAGTAGCCAGAGGATTCTTAATTTTGGCAAGAAATTCAGGTCAATTAATTCATTGACCTAGTAATCAGTATCTATTGCTATTCACAAAGTATTAAGGGATGTAATTTAAAAATCACCAGAACAAAGAGCAGTTGAAAGAAATTTGATGATTGGAACATTGACTTACAGAGGGTAGGGAATAAGTATGTGATGTCTTATTAACAGTCTATTCTGTTTCTTTTAATTCAAAACAAAGCATCAAAAATGGGATTGGGCCAAAATCAGCCCCACAGTGCAATAATCTGGGAGTTATATCCAGCACAATACTGAAGTGCATTAGGTGAATTTGAAATGGGGTGGAGTCAGGGGGTTAAAAAGATTATTTCTACTTCAGTTGGAGTAAAAGTCTAAATGCAAAGCAACATTGATGCTTTTGGCATTAAAACTGAGAGGGAATCCATTATGGCTACAAAGTCAATTTAAGATACAGAACTAAAGATGTATTTTTTTTCCTTTGCTCTTTCATGGGGTATGGGTGTTGCTGACAAGATCAGCATCTGTTGCCTATCCCTTGTTGCCCTTAAATTAGGTGGCTTACTAGGCCATTTCAGAGGGGCAGTTAAGAGTCAACCACATTGCTGTGGGTCTGGAATAAGGTGTAGGCTAGACCTGTTAAGGATGGCAGATTTCCTTCCCTAAAGGACATTAGTGAATCAGATGAGTTTTTTAAAAAAATGACAATGGATGATGGTTTCATGGTCACCATTCCAGATTTCATTTATTGGATTTTAAGTTCCTCCAGCTGCCATGGTGGGATTTGAACCCATGTCCCCAGAGCATTAATCTGGTCCTCTGGATTACTAGTCCAGTGATATTATGACTATGCCACCATCTCCCAGCAGCCAGTTACAGTGATCTGGAGGGAACCGTCTGAAAGGAAGGTGAAAACAGATGCAACAGTAACTTTCAAAAGGGAATTGAATATGTACTTGAAATGAAAAGGTTTGCAGGGTTGTGGGAAAAAAGTGAGGGAATGAGACTAATTGGTTAGGCCTTCCAAAGAGCCAGCACGGGAACAATTCACCAAATGGTTCTGCTCCTTTGTAGGGTTCTACAAAGCTAATTAACAATCCACAACATTAATTTAAAAAAAAAACCTGTAAACATGATTCTTATTTAAAAGGGAAGGGTTATTTCTCTGGTTCTTAGGTTTTATATTAACATACCTCTTCCCGCAGCATGGTGAACAGGAAGTTCATCATCACAGAGTGCTTTCGTGGGTACTTCTGGCACAGCGCGCTGATGGCCTGTACCACCACCACCTAAACACACAAGATCATCAGGAGAACATCAAGCAGCCAGTTAGGGGAGGATTCCCTCCAGGCATCATTTGTTTTCTTTAAATTAGATCTTAAATTTTAAAACAATAAGCAAAAATCAACCTCCTGTACATGTTACAGCAAACTGGACACCAGCTGGGCAACACAGGGATGTGTTGTGGAGGAACAAGGGAGTTGCAGCTGATCTGCAGCATGCCAAAAATAACTCCCAACCACCAATGTGAGACCAAGAATCAACCCTTCAGGACCATGGATAATGTACTTAACATGGTTAGCTGCGGCTCAGTGGATAGCACTCTCACCTCAGTCAGCAAGTTGAGAGTTCAAGCCCCACTCCAGAAACTTGAACACTAAATCTAAGCTGATACTCCCAGTGCCAGTAATGAGGGAGTGCTGCACTGTTGGAGATGCTACCATTCAGATGAGATGTTAAGCAGAGGACCTGTCTTTCCTGTCAGGGGGGCATAAATGATCCCATGTTATTATATTGAGGAGGTGCAGGAACATTCTCCTCGATGTCCTGGGCAATAGTTATCCTTCAATCAGCTTCACTTTTAAAAAAAATCATTTTTTTCCTTAGAAAAACAGATCAAATGGTCATTAGCACTTTGCTGTTTGCAGGACCTTGCTGTGCACAAATTGGTTGCTACAGTTCAACAGTGACTATACTTTAAAAAGCACCTAATTGGTTCTAAAGTTCTCTGGGATATCCAGAGATGGCGAAAAGCTCTAAATGAATGAAAGTGCTTATCTATACTTAAATACTTTTGATTTTGGTGACCAGTGCCTTGTGATTATAAAGATGAAAGCTGCCAGAGGTTCTACATTCCACTGCTATCTAATGACCTCTCCTAGACATTCCTGTGATATAATAGCAGATGAGAATAGACTTAGTCTCCTCACACCCTCCTGTGTGAATAGCTCCCCATGTTCACCTCCTAGCTTATTAGAGGTAATTTCACAGGGCAGCACTGGTAGCTCAGAATATGCAGCATAATCTACTTAAAGTTATTACTGAAATTAAGCACTATAATTACAACCTGCTTCTCTGATGCCTTGGTGACTAAATATACCACAGAATGTGCAACTGGGCACAAGTATTATTCCCTGTGCTGAGTTAGCTGATCTCAGCCAGAGCACGGGTATGGTTGACTGTGGAGGCCCTTGGTCAGGAGGGAATAATCACCTTAAGTTTCTGCTCCTGCCCTCTGTCCAGTGGCCCTGCTGAAAACAGACAGCGAGTGCACGCTTATACCATAGTCACTGTCCAGGTGGATCTATGAAGCCTCCTAGGTAAGGAGCCAAAGGGGCTGTTGGTACCCAGTGATGTGTAACCCATCACTAAACATCAAGGAAGAAATGGTTACCTTGAACTCGTCTGAGATTTCAGACATGAAGGAGGAGATCTGCTTCATGAGGCGGTCAATGCTGCTCTCACTGCCCGTTTTAAGCAGGGTGGTGATGGCAAGGGTGGCAATGCTGCGGTTCGAGTCCGTCACCAGGTTTTCCAGGTCCAGGTTGCACGCAGTCACGGCTGACGGATGCTTCATCGCCACCTGGAAAACAAGTGTTGTGGCTATTTTCAAAAAGAATTAGCACGGTGACAAAAACTTTTCTCTTCTACCCGATTAATGCCACTGACAATATGTTAAAAATTCCAACTGAACAGGACTTGCCAGGAATTCAACGAGAGCATCAATGGCTTTATTGATTTAGGATTTTCCTTTCACACCATACTACAAAAAGAGTGTCCGAGTATTGGGCAGGCTGCACAAAACAACTGGAATGATTTCAAGTGGAAGAGGATGACCTGTCAGGAAAAGTTAAAATATCCCGCAGTGCCATGGGGGAAAGAGTAGGGGAATGGGACTCATTAACTAGCACTTGCAAAGTGCCATCACAGGCATGATGGCCGAATGGCCTTCTCCTGTGATGTACCATTCTGTGGTCCTACAGAGGAGACTATTCAAGTAGGGCAGCCACCTCTTTGTAGTATATAAAATATTAAGACCTAAATATAGTACTTTGAATTCAGTAAGCTGATAGGACCAGAGTCATGAATATAAACTAGTGAAAATAAACTTAGAAGGCACTTGCTGACTGCAAAGGGAAATAAATGTTTGTAATAATATCCCAAGCAGGTAATAGAGATTTTAGGGGTGTGCTAAATTTGTTGGGTTAGTAACATGGGAATATTCAAGAGACAAGCTTGAGTAGCCCTCGACTTTTCTGAAGTCTCTAAAAACGTACCTATGTTTTACTGGAACAAGGCACCTACTCTTTGGATTCTGCCACTGAGGTCTCCCAAGTGTAATACTGTATTGTTGCACCTTTCATTTTAATGAAGACAGCATAAAGACAAACCACCCAAATCTAAAGCTTTTAGAAGAATACATCTCTGAAGAAGCTTTCCCCCAGTTCTAATAAAAAAAATTAACTACAAAGTAAGTCTAGCCATGTCACTGGACTTAATTAGCATTTTTGTAGGAAATTATCAGTGAGTGGATGTGATGGGGGGAGGGAAGCCAGAAGCTTGCGGGTTCAACCCCTAGAGACTTCAGCACTAGGCCAGCAGTATAGTGCAGTACTGATGCAGTGCTGTCTTCCAGATGTCTGTCCATGATATTTTCTACAATGTTTAAGGAGAGTTCTCCCGATATCCAAAGCAATATTTATCCCTCAATCAACATCAATAAAACATTTATCGCATTGCTGTTCGCAATTTAGATGCTGTGGTTCTTGCAACAGAAACTACACTTCAGAAGTACTTCACTGGCTTCAGGAATGCACTTCCAAAACACATGACCTTTCTTTGAAAAGGATATGGTGTTTAGTAGCAATGACTTCGGAATATCATTTTATGACACTAACCATTAGCTACGATAGAAGTAACCACTCACAGAGAGTTATAGTGCAAGAGGTCAGTCACCCGAGTTTGTGCCTCATTGTTACAGCAATCGATAACTAATCTCACTGCTGTGCTCCTTCCCTGTGTCATCATTCGATTCCAATGTTTATCTACTCTTCCATTAAAAAGATGCAATGATCTCTGCCTCAATTTGTCGCCGTGGGAAATTATTCTGCTCTCCAACACCTCATCGAGTTCAGAATTTCTCCCACATTTTAAATCAGACACCTCATCACCGGCTCACAATCAGAGGAAATAATTCATTAAAACCCCTCATAATTTGTAAACAACTTTTATCAAATTTCCCGCTGAGTCTTTTCTGTTCCAGTATGTCTGGATAACTATTAATTTCCCATCACTGGCATCATCCAAGAGACATAAAGGAAGTTTTGGTGCAGAAGTGCGAAAGTCCTCTTACCTTGTTGAGTGTCCTCACTGCTGCGTATCGCAGGGCTGCTTTAGGTGAACTACAGAACAACTGCAGCACTGCAGGGAGAAGGAGATCGGCATCAAAAAATCACAAACAGCAGAAATTGCTGCATCCCATTACCACACAGGTCATCAGATGTTTCTAAACTTAACTTAAACTTAAGCACAGATGCTGTTTGGGATGGGATTGTGAAATGGCAATATGCAGCAGTTCCATTTTCTGAATGCAAACAAGTTATGGCTTGAAAAAAAATGTAGATTTGTAATAAAAAAAAATGGAGCACAAGGGCTGGTTTAGAATGTTCAATGTAGGATTTGTCCATTGTTCTTCAAGCAGTGAGCAATTAACCTCAGTCACGCCACGGTGTCTTAGATGTCCTCACCCATGGCCTTGCTCTTCCCAGTTTCTCTTGCTTCCTCCGACCCTACAACCCTCCAGGAACTGTGGCCTCTTGTACATCTTCCACGCCTTTTGCCTCACCGCTGGCAGCCATACCTTCAGCTGTCCAGGCCCCAAGTGCTGGAATTCCTTCCCTAAACCTCTTCACTTCTCTCTTTCTTTAAAACTCTCCTCAAAACATCTTTGATTAAGCTTTTAGTCACCTATCCTAATAGCTCCTCCTTTGCCTCAGTGCTGATTTGCCTCCAATTACGTCCCTTTGAATGTCTTGGGATATTTTACTACATTAAAAACACAAATTGTCAATGTAAGCAAGAAAGTGAATCATCTTTTTTTTTTGACATCACTTGCTATGTGGCTACACCGGAGGAGGGCAGGTGCTTTGTCAGCTGTCTCAGGCCCGTATTGATGGGGGAGTGGAACTGGGAGGCCACCTGGCTTCATTCCTTATTGTGAACTGTTTGGCTCTGTTTAATTTGATACATTGATTAAGAGTACGAACATTTCAATCATTGAGCCAGCACAAGAGTAGTTCTGAAATGATTTCCCCTTAATATTTATTCCAACCATTTCTCTTTGCTTTCACGCACTTACCAGAGACAGCAGGGGCCAGTTCTTTGGCTGTACAGTTTGGCAGGTTGACAATAGCAGAAGCTGCTTCATAGACTACCATCTCGTGCTTGTTCCTCATGCAGTTCTCAATGAAGTCAAACAGTGGATTATCACGGCTGAGAAAACAATAAAGTAACCTATTACCACCCTGTAGATGCTGCAAATCTGTCTCTCACAATTCAAGCATTTTAAAAAGGCAGGTCTGGGTTAAGGACTGAAAAGGGCCACACTTCTGCGGAGCACAAGCAAACCCAAAAAGTTGACTAGTACTGAAAATTAAATAAGCCTTTAAAGGAAAACGTAGCAGTGCCATGTGCAACGTATACTCTTGGAATGGGGGCTGCTTATATTCACAACCAGGTTGTGCTTCCTCACCAAAGGCATCTTGCTGTTTTTTTAATTAACCATAATGATATCTAGTCCCAGGATTCTTAATTATTAGGGCAGGCTGTAGGAATTAGGATCTTTTTCTTTGAAGTAAGCTAAGTGGGATACAGATGCTTGCACTAAACATTCAACTGACTGTGCACCTTATCACTCAGTTATAGAATGTTGCACTCCTGTGTTTGCTGGCTCACCCCACACTAAGCTGGCGGTTACTCAAAGGAACACCACTATGCATCTTGTGCAGGCAAACTGCACCCTACTCCGCTGCCACGCTAACCAGTCCTCTAAAATATAAAATATATGTATTTCATGCAGATGCAGCAGTAAAACTGGTAAATAGACTTTGTGACAAAAGCTTGTTGAAAATGGACTGATTGGTTCTATCCACCCACAGCACGGGTTTCTGCAAAACACCCATTAAGGCCAACCTCTCCCCATTCCTTTGCTTTTCCTCATCAACTCACTAGCACGAAGAGTGGGCAGATAGTCCTACAAATCATCTGTAACCCTACAGAATGTCAACCAAGTTTCAACCAGCCCTGTTGCAATTGGGCATTACTGAAAAGAACCTCTAAACTGGACAGAGATAGTTTTCCCCAAGAATGAATTTATGGCGTCTTTGAAGCAATGACATAGGGCCACTAACTAAAACAAACACAGATGCACAGGCACAGTAATGTTTTTTACAAATTTCCTCCCTCACCTTCTGGAAATTCAGGCCAACTCTGGGATCTTGTTCACTATTATACACTGAGGCTGCTTATTGGACTCATTTTGTGATCTTGATCATGATCAGCAAATTCAGCATGGTCCAGCATGCTCTAAGCACCTCCTCCATTATGCTCTTACCCACAGGGGGAAGGTCGGATGTGTAAAAGATATAAAATGGAGGTGTTCATACTTGGCACTGAAATCACTAATATTTCAGTGTGATAGTTACACTTCCAAACACACCACAGAATGACGTTATAAAAAAAATGCAAGCTTTACACGAGGTTTCATAGTGCATCTCCTCCTACAAGTATGTTTGTATGTGATTAGTTCTGTTTCATAACGATAACGCTCTGAATGATGGGGGGGAAGACAGATTGCTGAGAACGCTTGCTGTGCATCCTGAAGGATCTTGGATACCATGCTGGATGAGGAATTCAGAACTGTAAATTTTGGATGCCAGCCTAACGTTCCCTTTTGGAGCTGGAGCCCCAGTGAGTGCATTTGCAAGGAACGGTGCATTCAGTATCATTTACATTTCTACATGCCAATCAGAAGCTGTGACTCGTATCTTAGAAAGGATCTCGCTCAAGGTCTCAATTTGATAATAACCTTTACTTCAATTTGAGCCACTATTGCACCTATTAAAATGGCAACCTTTCTGCAGATTTCTTATTCTTCCCTTTAACTAATTTGCTTCCCCTCCTTGCTTGAAGGCACCGGCTTGGTGACAATATACTTCCACAGTTGCCAGGACCCCTCTTGTGCGGTATGCAAACCCAGGATTATCTATGTGTGAACCACAGCAGCCAGTATTAGCAGGCTTGTCAAATATGGAGCAGCTTCACAGTCTGATCTTGAGCTCACCAGGAGGAAATACTCAATAACAATCAGGTGTGGGAGGACTGGTTGGCTTTCCCTATGAGATACT
Organism: Carcharodon carcharias; assembly: GCF_017639515.1. Lineage (NCBI taxonomy): Eukaryota > Metazoa > Chordata > Chondrichthyes > Lamniformes > Lamnidae > Carcharodon > Carcharodon carcharias. The sequence continues at coordinate 12,299,621 of NC_054473.1, forward strand.
GAGAAAGATTGTAGTGCACTAACTCAACACTGACCTTTAAACCTAAGGCCTCTTTGATCTATATGTGCTGGATAAAAGCAGTAGCATTTGTGGGGGGGTACACAATCTTAAAACCAGCGCCAGGCTAATCAGGGGAGAAGTCAGGAAACACTTTGGCACACAAAGGGTGGCAGTATTGTGAAACTCTCCCACAAAGAGTAGGTTCTATCCGAGTTGATCACTTTAAATCTGAGATTGCTGGATTTTTTTCTCTAGACAAGGGTGTGAAGAATATGAAGCCAAGGCAGGTGGATGGTGTTTAGATACAGATCAGCCATGATCTCATTGAATGGTTAAATGGGCTCAACGCACTGCCTCCTCCTATTGTTATGTTCCTATGAAAGGCCACACCCAACACAACCTGCAGTGTGCAAATAACCCAATGTAAGCACAGTGCATGGATCTTGTGATTGCTGAAGTTAATGCCATGGAATAGGGGCATTTTTAACTTCAGACCATTAGTGTTACAAACAAACAGTAGGTAAAATGTGGCTAGCTGCAGATTTCCAGCATCCGCAGTATTTTGCTTTTAGCATTAGGTAGAATGTGGCTAGCTGCAGAGCAAAGTCCTTTCTATTGTGCCTCTGCCCCAACTTCAAAATATTATGATAAAAACAAAAACTGCGGATGCTGGAAATCCAACACAAAAACAGAATTACCTGGAAAAACTCAGCAGGTCTGGCAGCATCGGCGGAGAAGAAAAGAGTTGACATTTCGAGTCCTCATGACCCTTCAGCAGAACTGGGTGAATCCAAGGAGAAGGGTGAAATATAAGCTGGTTTAAGGTGGAGGGGGAGAGATGTGGAGGGGGTGGGTGTGGTTGTAGGGACAAGCAAGCAGTGATAGGAACAGATAATCAAAAGATGTCACAGACAAAAGAACACAGAGTTGTTGAAGTTGGTGATATTATCTAAACAAATGTGCTAATTAAGAATGGATGGTAGGGCACTCAAGGTATAGCTCTAGTGGGGGTGGGGGCATAAAAGATTTAAAAATAATGGAAATAGGTGGGAAAAGAAAAATCTATATAAATTATTGGAAAACACAAAAGGAAGGGGGAAGAAACAGAAAGGGGGTGAGGATGGAGGAGGGAGTTCAAGATCTAAAGTTGTTGAATTCAGTATTCAGTCCGGAAGGCTGTAAAGTGCCTAGTCGGAAGATGAGGTGCTGTTCCTCCAGTTTACGTTAGGCTTCGCTAGAACAAGGGTGATCCAGTGAAGCCCAACGCAAACTGGAGGAACAGCACCTCATCTTCCGACTAGGCACTTTACAGCCTTCCGGACTGAATACTGAATTAAACAACTTTAGATCTTGAACTCCCTCCTCCATCCTCACCCCCTTTCTGTTTCTTCCCCCTTCCTTTGGTTTTTTCCAATAATTTATATAGATTTTTCTTTTCCCACCTATTTCCATTATTTTTAAATCTTTTATGCCCCCCACCCCCACTAGAGCTATACCTTGAGTGCCCTACTATCCATTCTTAATTAGCACATTCGTTTAGATAATATCACCAACTTCAACACCTGTGTTCTTTTGTCTGTGACATCTTTTGATTATCTGCTCCTATCACTGCTTGCTTGTCCCTACAACCACACCACACCCCTCCACTTCTCTCCCCCCACCCCCCTCCACCTTAAACCAGCTTATATTTCACCCTTCTCCTTGGACTCACCCAGTTCTGCTGAAGGGTCATGAGGACTCGAAACGTCAACTCTTTTCTTCTCTGCCGATGCTGCCAGACCTGCTGAGTTTTTCCAGGTAATTCTGTTTTTGTTCAAAATATTATCCCAGGTCAGCATATGGATTGCAGCAATACAAGGAACAAGGCCCACCAGCAACTTCTCCAGGGCAAATGGGGATGGGCAATAAATATTAACTTACCCAGCAATGCCCAGACCCCAAAAATAATTGTTTTTAAAATGGTGATTTTTTTTTCCCAGTTCTCAATACAACCTTCAAGTAGTATCTATGAATGAAATGGCCAATCAAATGCTGACTGGGGATTGTTGTATACAGTCCAATGGGATCTGTATTCTTTACCCTGTGTGGTTAAAATATGGAACATGCTATCACAAGGAGAAGTTGAGGCAAATAGCACAATTGTACATAAGGGGCTGTGAGAGAAGTACATGAGGGAGAGAGCAATAGAATGAAATTCTGATAGGGTGAGACGATGAAGGACGGGGAGAAGACTCGCTTGGATCAAACATCTTTCATAACCCAGTTGTGCTGAATAGTTTGTATCTGTGCTGTAAATTTTACGTAAACCTATACATTGAGACTGACTAAACTCATTTCATACATGCTCCTTTACAGGAGCAGACTTCCCACTCGTTATACAATTTGAGCCTAGGACCCAGGAGATGAAAGGCACCAACTCAATTCTTGCCAGGTATATGAGCCCTTGTCACAAATCTCAATGGTATAACAGAAAAGCTTAGTTCATTTGATTCTGAGAAGTTCTCACCTGTTGTCATCCTCCTCCAGCAGCTTACTGGCGATGCGGATCATCATACAATAGGCAAATGGTGACTTCAGGCCCTGGCGTGAGAACTTGGTCACCATCTTGTTAACTGCGAGCCGGTCATTTTTCCGGATGTGGTACAGTAACCCCAGAGCATGATACTGAAAGAGTGAAGAGCAGTCACTGTTTACTAGCAAATACAACAACCAATTTACAAGCAAACAAAAAACTAGTTAAGTTGTTTTTAGCAGAATTGGTTGAGGGAATGCTGCCCGGTCACTGGCAAAATCCCTGCTCTTCTTTCAACAACATAATGGGATCTTTTAATTCCTTTTGAACAGGTAGATAACGCAGCAGTTCATGTTAATCGAAAAGCAGCGCTCCTGACAGTACAACACTCTATCAAAACCTTTAATCATTTTTAACCCTCTATTAAATTACCCCATAACTTTCTCTGCTCAAAGTAGAACAATTCCAGTTTCTGTGGTCCCTCATCTCTGGTGCCATTCTAGTAAATCTCTTCTAAAGTTTGGTGCTCAGAATTGGACAATTATGCCAGCTGCAGTCTAATTGGTGATTTATAAAGGTTCAGCATAACTTCTTTGCTCCTAATATCCTATGGTGAAATCCCATAGAATCACAGAAAAATTACAGCACAGAAAGAAGCCATTCAGCCCACCATGTCTGTGCTGACTGAAAAAACTAGCTGCCTATTCTAATCTCACCTTCCAGCACCCAGTCTGTAGCCTTGCTGGTTACAGCATTTCAGATGCAGGTCCAGGTATTTGAAAATGAGTTGAGGGTTTCTGCCTCAACCACCAATCTGGCAGCGAATTCCAGACACCTACTGCCCTCTGGGTGAAAAACATTTTCCTAATAACCCCTTTAATCCTTCTACCAATCACCTTAAATCTGTGCCCTCTGGTAATTGATCTCTCCACTAGGGGAAACAAGTCACTCCTGTCTACTCCATCCAGGCCCCTCATATTCTTGTACACCTCAAGCAAGTCACCCCTCAGCTTCCTCTGTTCTAAAGAAAACAACCCTAGTCTACCCAATCTTTCCTCATAGCTGCAATTTTCAAGCTCTGACAGCATTCTTGTAAGTCTCTTTTGTACTCTCTCTGAAACAATTATGTCCTTCCTGTAATGTGGTGACTAGAACTGTAATCAAAACTCCAGCTGTGGCCTAACCAGCATTTTGTACAGTTCCAGCATTACATCTCTGTTACACCTGTTCTACACATGGTCCAATAAAGGAAAGCGTTCCATATGCCTTCTTTACCACCTTATCTTTCTGCCCTGCCACTATCAGGGACCTGTGGACATGCATTGCAAGGTCACTACCTCTACCCTTCTCATTGTGTATTTCCTTGCTTTATTTGCCCTCCCAAAATGCACTGCCTCATATTTCTCCAGATTGAATTCCACGATCAATTAATTCAGTGCAAAGTATTGATTCAACACTGGGCCTTCGAGTCAGTGTCTGGCTCCGTTGCACACTGGGCGGTGTACAAACCCACTAAGTTATCAGTGAATTTTTTTGCAATGCTTCCGATTGTGCCACCATTTCATTTACCTGCACCATAATGTTATCACTAGAGGCTGCCTCCTGAGCTTCGTTCACCCAACGTTTCACCACATCAAAGCCAGTCTTGAGCAAGTGCTGTGAGACACAAAGGAAATGGATTAATGATACCTACTCGCCTCTCCCAACCTACCCATCCAATAACACTTGCAAGTGAAATGCAAGTCCCACAGCAGAATGTTAATAACATATCCAAAATTGACAAAACAAATGCTATTCCTTCTTAAAGTGTTGCTTTTCCAAATAAGAGCGATGAAATTACTATGAAGGTCTCGTAATAAGAAATGGAGTCAGGCCGTCTAAATAACCTTCCCATCTACAGGTCGAGCCAACGTTACTCATATCCCACAATATTATGGTATATTTTGCAGCAGACAACAACACTCACCAAGGAGGAAAGCAATGCGGAGCTGGAGACGCTGGGCACCTTGTCCACGATCGCCTGCTTCATGTAACGTTCAATGGCTTGGAGCATGGTGCTCTGTCAGGAATCATACAAGAGAGTGAATGAGAGATCTGAGGCACCAACTTCAGAAAAAGTCACTGTTTCAATCATCAGGTAGACAGACAAGTTATTAAAAGTTCAGAATAGCAACAAGGCAATGACACTGAACAGGTTGATACATAACGCTCTTATCTGCACTCCTTGCAAGAACACATTATGAACCCACTGATGTATCAGAGGACACAACTTTAAAGTTCGCAAGCCTCGAGCAAAACTGAAAAACATCTTTTTAGTGTTTATGCACAACAGAATAACCTGAAGGAAATCCAGGTCAACTGACAGAACAAGTTATATTTAACATAGTTCCTTCCTAACAGCACTGTAGGTATACCTACATCAGATGGACGGCAGTGGTTCAAAGCAGTGGCTCACCATTATCTTTAAGGGAAATCAGGGATTAGCAACAAATGCTGCCCTTGCATTCACATCCCATGACTTTTTTCAAATCTCAAGGAACTTCACAGGAATGGTATCAAAGATAATCCAACACCATGCCACGTAAGGAGGTATTAGGACAGGTAACCAACAGCATGGTTAAAGAGATATTTCCTTTTAAGGAAAGCCTTAAAGGAAATGACAAGGCTTGAGAGCAAAGAGGTTTAAGAGGAGGAATTCAGGACCTTTGGATCTTGGCAGCTGATGGCACAGTCACCAAAGAATGAGTGAAGAAAACAGGGACGTAGAGGAGGCCATAACCGGAGAAGCACAAAGTTAAAAAGGGGCTATATCTATAATTGCTAAGGAATGAGATCGAGGGTGATGGCCAGTACAGATCTGTTTGATTCACGTGGGGAAGCATTTCCCCACCCCCCCCCAACATCGGCCAATTATGGCCTGCTAAGCAGAGGGCAATTAAAAGTCAACCACATTGCTGTGGGTCTGGAGTCAGGTGAGAACCTAAAGGTACATTAGTGAACCAGATGGATTTTTATGATAACTGACAATGGTTTCATGGATTTTTAATTCCAGATATTTATTGAACTCAAATTCCACCAGCTGCCTTGGTGGGATTTGAACCCGGGTCCCCAGCGCATCGGGGTCTCTGGATTATCACTACACCACCCCAATTTAAGGAGGTGAAAACAGAGCCAGGGCTCCTGACACCCTGTAACTCCTACTGCAGGATGCCCCCTTGTGTGAAGATGCTGGGTCAGGAAGGCATCTAAAGAGGCAGAGAGATTTGGAGAATTCCAGGGTTGAGGCACCCAAAGGCATACTTACCAATAGTGGAGCAATGAAAAGCAAGGATGTGCAAGAGGTCAAAACTGGACAATGATATGATCAAAGTAATTCACAGATTCATGTGAATACAGGAATAAGTTCTCTTAAAGAAAATGATCTCACACATAGAAATAATAGTATATTTAATTTTTTTACAATTATGATGAGTGACATCAGTACTGGGGAGTAGAATGTTTCCCTTTTGCACCAGTTATGGTGCAGGTTAGATGCCAGGTGAAGCTCTCTTTTACTTTATCCCAACAAATTGCCTCAAATCCCAGCACACTAATGTAACAATTTCCACAGCAACCAGCCTTTGTGCCTAGTCAACTCAGCGCCACGCTGATGGGGCATCTATAGTACTCATCACTATTGGAAGCTTGGTTAGCTTGGCACTGTCCAATTTAGGGCCCTCGCTGGAAAGAGCAGCAAGAGATTCAAACACAGGGACACAGCGTGCTAGCAACAGGGCGTCGATATGTTCTGCAGAAGGGTCGTACAGGCTCGAAACGTTAACTCTGTTTCTCTCTCCACAGAAGCTGTCGGGCCTGCTGAGTTTTTCCAGCCCCTTCTGTTTTCATTTCAGATTTCCAGCATCCACACTATTTTGCTTTCATCGTCTACATATGTTCTGATTTTTTAAAAGAGGTCTCCGTCTTATAAATTATATCTATGTACTTCGATGATTTGCTAGTCCCCCTTTTGAGCACAGTACTTACATCAGTAATTTTACACAGCGCTCTTACAGCAGGTCCACGATAATTGTCTTCTTTCCCTGTCATATCTTTTGTCAAGCTGAGGGGGAAAGAGAAATACAGACTAATAACTGAGACAAAAACTTAGCAAATGACGTAAATTAATTATTTGATGTCATCTATAAAAGAGCATTTTTTTCAGGATAACATATGACAAATTAAACTGCTACACCACATTTACCTCCACTGAGATTTTTTTGCATGATCTTGAAATCAAGGAAAAAAGAGAACTTTCATGTATATAATGCCTTCTACAATCTTGGGACAGCACCTTCAAGTCAATTTTGCAGTCACCGTTATAATGCAGCGTCACCACAGCCGATCTGAGCACAGAAGGCTCCTGCAAACAGCAATGTTGCTTCAGAGATAAATACTGGCGAGGACACCAGGGAAAACTCCCCTCCTCCTAAGGAATTAGGGCCATGGGATCTTTTATGCCCGTCTGAGAGAGCAGACAGGGTCCCCATTATGTCACCATTTGAAAGACAGCATTCCCATACTGTACAGCCCCTCAGTACCGCACCAGCCTGTAAGTCAAGATTATGTGCTCAAGCACCTGGAGTGGTCCGAGATGCAGAGGCAAGAGTGCTGTCCACCAAGGCTCAGTGCATTGCCTCCTACCATGGCTCACTGCTTCCCACAGACCTCAAAATTATGCAACTCCCTAATTTTCAGCCAATTCAGTGCCATGCTGATGGGCATCTATAGTACTCATCACTACTGGAAGCTTGGTTGGCACTGTCCAATTTGTTCCTCTCCTACAATCGGATTCTACTTAAACAGATGGCCAACACTCCTCAGCACAAACTATCAAAAACATACTCGTTGGTCATTTAATTTCCATCCATATGTCAGAGAGTTAAGACAAGGCGGCCTCCCCTAAAGGGCCCCAAGAACTCTCTTTTTACATTCTGAAGTAATTGGGCCAAGGGAAAGATAATGTTGAAAAAAAAATGTAAAAGAGGATCGTTACTGTGGAAACAGTATGCTCTGTGATGGAGAATGAATGTTATTAACAGCCCTTGCCTATGAAGGTTGTCTTGTCTGCAGCTGGTATTATAGCACTTCTGCTTTGATTTATTTCCCATAAACCACAATATAATAGAAATTACAAGACATTGGAACAAAATTACTATACAAGTAAAACCTTTATTGCACATGCTGCAGTCTTCATGTTCCTCCCATGTTTGTGTTTTACTGAGTGAAATTCTGTGTGTTAAAGCTGCTACTCCAATTGCTTTTACAGGCTGTAATATAAAACTGTCATAAGTAGGTGCTCTAATGTGGCACAGCAGAAGGAGCCTTTTACTCTGGCACCTCATCCAAGTATCCAAATGAGGCGTTGCTGGACTAGGAGCCAATGCAGGTCAGTTAGGAGAGGGGATGGTGGGTGAATGGGACATTAACAGCAAAGCTGACAAGAGAGCAATCCCAAGCCCACAGCACTCACGTGTGAGAGTAAAACTAGGAATAAATAACGCCAACAGTCTCCACAGGCTGGGCTCTCCCACTCTTCTAACACTAGAAATAACGTGGGCTCAGTTTTGTCTGGAGAAGGAGTGGGTAACCAGGAAAGTTGGGAGGAGAGGTAAATGACTGAAGTTGAAGTTTTTTTTTTCACCTGCTAATAAACTCTCTGTAACACAGAGATAAAAACAAAAAAACTGCGGATGCTGGAAATCCAAAACAAAAACAGAATTACCTGGAAAAACTCAGCAGGTCTGGCAGCATCGGCGGAGAAGAAAAGAGTTGACGTTTCGAGTCCTCATGACCCTTCGACAGAACTCTGTCGAAGGGTCATGAGGACTCGAAACGTCAACTCTTTTCTTCTCCGCCAATGCTGCCAGACCTGCTGAGTTTTTCCAGGTAATTCTGTCTCTGTAACACTGACCTGCTGGTAACAATGATGACATCCTCAGCAATGGTAGCCATCTCTTTGATAGTCAGGTAGCACATCCTTCGTAGGGTGGGCTGATCAAGATAGCAAAAGAAACAATGGGTAATTTAGTTGATGCTTTGTCAACAATAATTATTTGACAATTCGCCCATGAAACTTTTTAAGCCGTTCCTTTTGTTTCATTGAACTGATTTAGAAAATTAGTCACTATTGAATGTCAAGGGGAGATGGTTAGATTCTCTTGCGTTATAGATAGTCACTGCCTGACACTTGTGTGGCATGAATGTTACTTGCCACTTGTCAGCCCAAGTCTGAATGTTGTCCAGATCTTGCTGCATGTGGACATGGACTGCTTCAGTATCTGAGGAGTCGCGAATGGTGTTCAACATGGTGCAATCAGCAGCGAACATCCCCACTTCTAACCTTATGATGGAGGGAAAGTCATAGATGAAGCAGCTGAAGATGGCTGGGCCTAGGATACGGCCCTGAGGAACTACAGCAGTGATGTCCTGGGACTGAGATGATTGATCCACAACAACCACAACCATCATTCTTTGTGCTAGGTATGACTCCAAACAGTGGAGAGATTTCCCCTTTACCGCGATTGACTCCAGTTTTGCTAAGGATCCTTCTTGCCATACTTGGTCAAACATTACAATGATGTCAAGGGCATCTATTCTTCACCTCGTCTCGAGTCCAGCTCTTTGGTCTACGTTCGGACCAAGGCTGTAGTGAGATCAGGAGCTGAGTGGCTCTGGCAGAACCCAAACTGAACATCAGCCAGCAAGTTACTGATGAGTAAGTGCCGCTCAATAGCACTGTCGACAACATCGTCCATCACTTTGCTGATGAGAGTAGACTGATGGGGCCGGGTTGGATTTGTCCTGCTTTTTGTGCACAGGACATACCTGGGCAATTTTCCACATTGCTGAGTAGATGCCAGTGTTGCCGACACTTTGTAGCAATCAATCCATACCAATATGTCGACAGCAGAGCCAGACATGAGGTGCCGAAAGCTCCCAGTGGAGAGATTTGGGGACAACAGACCCAAAGTCCTCCTTCTGAGCCGTAACATCTCGGAGGTTCTGTTAAGTCACCTTTTCCTCCAAAGCATGCTCCATTTACCACATGACCAGTCTCAAATTACTTGGGGGTGAAGGGGAAAAGGAGGGAATTCACTCATCAGTAACTGGTCCTAGCGTTGCCTTCTCTTGCCCTCCACCCTGCCAAAGACATCCCCATTGTACTGCCAGTTTACCCACACCACACAGACTGCAGCGGTTCAAGGCGCTGGCTCACTTTCTCGTGGGTGATTGGGGCTGAGCAACAAACGCTGGCCTAGCCAGCGACACTCACATCCTAAGAACGAGTAAAAGCATTTACTGATTACACAAAAAAAATGCAATCATAACTGTAACAAAGTTAAAAAGCTGTTAATTATAACTCTTTGGAATTTTTTTTTCAAAAAAGGGATCTGCTTGATGAGATTCTCTAACCCAAAACCCATAGTTTGGCTTCACAACATGAAAGAAAGTGAATTTCATGTGTTAAGACTTGGGTCACATGATTGCTTCTCATCCTATCCAATCAATTAAACATGAGGACTACACTGTCCAAACAATTCATTATGTTGACTTTTGGATTTCATTAAAGGTCCTCATCAAAAGGTAAAGTTCAATTTGTGAATGGCAGGTGCTGTCACTATGATTTCTGTAAAGTTTAAGCATGGGTATTTTGAATTTTCACACAATGCTCACTTGAAGTGAGAAACAGCGCAAGGGAATGCTAGATTTTGCCTTCTCCTGCACTATGCCTAGAAAGAGCATTTTGAACTGTATAATACCAGGGTCAAGTGTGAGTGGCTCCAACCCATTCGTTGGTGGTGGAATCAACTTGAGGTGATGAGTTAAGAGCAGCGCACATGTAATGCATTATGTTAAAGGATTTAGTTTAAGAGTGATTTTGTTTACTGGAATGCATTGGGAACTGATTATTAAAATGCGGGCACAATTTTTTTAATGCCAACCAATTACTAACACTTACATCATTTGACTGGAAGAGTTTGGTCATGGCAAAGAATGCCTCGGTAGCCTCTATGGAACCCAAATGCTCCCCCTATATAAAAACATAAAAATTCTAGGTTACTTTTTCCCATTAACAGAGCAGCCAACAATAAGACCTTTCGGTAAACATACAAGACTGACACATTCTTGAGTCTTACCACAAGACACAACAGGTTATATATTTTGCAGGTATAGACATGAAAGGCTTTCCACAGTTTGTTGGCGGGGTGGGGGGGGGGGGTGGGGGGTGCATTCTGAGAGGCTCAGGTCAAGCAAGAAACTCACTGGATGCCAGGTCTGAATGTGCATATTCCCTGCGAGGGGTTAGGAGAGTATAGTGTGCGTTGGGATCTTTAACTCATTGAGAGTCCATGGCTCATTTTGGGGGAGGTGCAGGTAGGAAGCTGACATCTTTGATCAGTGGCACTTCCAACATTCAGCCCTTACACGTCCTTTTTTATGACAAGAATAACGCCAGTCCTTTCAAATCAAACTTACCCCCCAGATTCTCTCTTTTACCAACTGCAGGAGTGCTGGTCTTTTCACCCAGACTTGGATTTCTTTTTTGCTATCTAACCCCCATCTCTCCAATTTCTCTGCGAGTTTCCAAACTGGGACTTGCTACTAATATGCCCGAGAGTCAATTTGTAATCATCTGCCAGTGCCATATTGTGCTTTATTTTATGAAGTTTACATTCATCAAGGTAGGACCTTATTCCCAAAGGGATACCAGTTTTAACTTCTTCCACCAGAAACACTTCTCTAAGGTTCCTAAAGTCTTGTTCAGCCTTTATCCATCTATCCCACCTATCAAACACCATCTCCTTCTCTCTAGCAAATTCCACAAAGGTTTGACTCTGTTTGAATTTTCAGATTTCTAAAATTCTACCTGTAGGTTTCTGGTACCAACTCAGACATTGAGACCAACATTCCTTACTCTGTCATTGTCACCTGATTGCTCTTCGGAAAGAGATGGGTACACCTGCAAAGCTTTTCCTATAGAAACACTCTGTAGGAGCATAGTCCAGTCTTCCTTAAGCTTCTTCCAGTTTTGTGGCAACTTATTCAAATGATATAAAGTACATTTCTACTTCTTCCTCACTAATTCTAAGTACTAAATAAATATTCCTTGCCAAAACAAAAGCACAAGGTGTTGGCCCCGAGTTATCCTCATCATTCGCTTCCAATGAATGGGCTTTATGCTTGTCTCTTTCCAATTCCTTGTCTTTTTGCTTACTCCTTTCCTCTCTTTCTAACTTCTTCCTTTCTAATTCAAGTCTTTGCATCTCTGGGCAGGGTTTTAAGTACCCCGGGCAGGTGCGCACCCAACCCGACTGGGTGTAAAATAGCGTGTGATGACATCGGGTGAGCACTCTGATATCGTTGTGCACTCGCGCAAGAGTTGATAGCGTGCCCGCCGACAATTAAGAAGCCTATTAAGGCCCTTAATCAATTAATTCAAAGCTAATTTTCACTGCCCCGTCTAAACCTTACGGTAGGCGGGTGGAGGAATCAGCCAGGCGGCCTTTGGGTTTTTTAGGAAACCTCATCCACGGGCGGGATAAGGTCTCCAACATTAAATTTTGTAAACATTTTTACATAATTTTTGTTACGTTTACGTTCATGTGAGTCAGTCCTATGAGGGGGCATGTTTTTCATATTTTCTGAGTATTCATTTTTGAATTTAATATCCTTCAGCGCCCTGCTTTCAGGGAACTTTCAGTGCGAGCTCCCCTGCACACGCGCAGGCTTTTGCGTTCACGCCCCCACCCTGACAGCGCTGAGGTTCTCTGTGCGCCTTTCATGCCGCCTGGTCGTTAACTCGCCAGCCAGCGAGGAACCGTGATTGGGGGCCTATCGTGGGTGGTGGGCCATTTCCCAGCCACTCCCGGGGGCACACCCGATGACCCGAAAATCTGGCCCACTCTCCTTTTCTTCTCGCTCTCTTCTGAATTTCAATTTCTCTAGTTCAAATGGTCTCGCTTCCCTATCACTTGCTAGTTCCACTTGATCTCCAATAGGATCGCCCTTTTCCTCCTTCAGCTTCAAGTGCTAAGCCAGTGCTGCAACAATCTGTTTTCAAATTATCCTTTGTTAATTGTTCTAAAGGAACTAAACAGAGAAATTCTCGCTCTCTTAAAAAAAACTTTGAGCATTAAAAGTAGCCACGTTGATCTCCCACTGTATACGGGAGAGATACACATGAAATCTTAAACAAAAACAGAATTACCTGGAAAAACTCAGCAGGTCTGGCAGCATCGGCGGAGAAGAAAAGAGTTGACGTTTCGAGTCCTCATGACCCTTCGACAGAACTTGCTCCAAGTTCTGTCGAAGGGTCATGAGGACTCGAAACGTCAACTCTTTTCTTCTCCGCCGATGCTGCCAGACCTGCTGAGATTTTCCAGGTAATTCTGTTTTTGTTTTGGATTTCCAGCATCCGCAGTTTTTTGTTTTTAAACACACAAAACCTTGTTTGTTCAAATTCTGGAAATTTCCAGCGAACCTGCTTTACCGGCTCAGCGCGTCCATCCTAGACAAGCCTCTAATTTGCCGCCGTCACCATGGAGATCAAAAACTTTTTAAAAGAAAGAAACCCCCACAAACAACCCCAAAGGAAAGAAACCGATTGACATGATTTCACTTTTTAAAACTTTTACTATAAAAAAATCAAACCAAAATCAACATAATTCTAACATTAATTAACAGGCAACCGATACTTCAAACGGAAAGGCAAATTTCACTTTAAATACTCAATTCAATATAGATGGGTCTCACAAAATACTTCCACTCTACATCATGCTTCTGGCACACATGGGCATAACAACCCGACTCCCATATACACTTTTCAGAAGTGATCTCAGGCGAGCAATGCTGGTCATAGGTTTCTTCCCCAGAACTTAATTTCAGTCTGGATTTAAAGAAGCCCTCACAAAGAGAAAATAAGCTTTTTGCAAAGCACAAAGTTCATCACAACTCTCATGGGTTAATAGCATAAAACTCACAGGGTGTCGCAGTGATTGTATCACTGAGGCTGGGAGTGGAAAGAAGATATGTGGATAAATAGGGAAGGTAGCAAACTTGACCCTTTTTAAGGATTTTACTCCCTTTCAGTTCTGAAGCTTAAAATCCGATCTTTGGTCTAACTCAGTACTGGTTTTCAGACAGCAGCAGGTGATGTTTCACTGGGAACAATTAGTAAAAACTCCTGCACTGCACCTACTGCAGTCCCAAGGCTGGTCTCTTAAAAGTGACAGAAAAACGCATGAAGTCTGCTTGTGGTGCAACAGCACCATCTATTGGCTACAAGACAGCAATGCATCAGAAACACATTAAAAGAGTTAATGGCCCCTTAAAGCAAAGGGTGCATATGACATATTTTCTCCACCACACATCTTTAAATGCAACAAAGTCAAGGTTAATATGTCCAGTCACCACAATGAAGAGAAGTAGCAATCAATAAATCAAATAGGATACCGAACTATATCAGTTAAATCTGTGGAGTACAGACCTGAATGGTCTATTTCTGCACTGTAAATACTTTCTTTTCCAGTTGGTGGTAAAACAGTTCTTCCATGCAGGCTCAATGGAGATCTAAATTATGATGTACAGTTTTGGTCATCACATACAAGGAAGTAGTACAGACACTGGAAGCAGCACAGAGAGAAATGAATGAGACAAGTCTATGTTATGAGAAATATAGAGCTTCGGACCAGGAGGAGGCCATTCACCCTCAGACGCAGGCTCATGGACGTCTTCAACACAGAAGGAGGCCATTTGCCCACTGTGTACACGCTGGCCGACAAAGGTCTGACTACACTAATTTTCCAGTGCTTGGCCCATAGCCCTGGAGGTTATGGCAACACGAATGAATATCTAAAAACTTATTAAATGTTACAAGTGTTTCCGACTGAACCACCCTTTCCAGATTCCCACCACCCTCTGGATGAAAAAAATTCACTTCAACTCCCCTCTTAGCCTTCCACCTCTTATGTTAAATCTATGCCCCTGGTTATTGACCCCTCTCTACTAATGGAAAAAGTGCCTTCCTATACACCCTATCTATGCCCCTCATAATCTTATACACCTCTATCAGGTCCCCTCTCAGTCTTCGTTACTCCAAGGAAAACAACCCCAGATTATCCAGTCTTTCCTCATAGCTCAGACCCTCCAGCCCAGGCAGCGTCCTGGTGAATCTCCTCTGCACCCTCTCCAGTGCAAACACATCCTTCCGATAATGTGGTGACCAGAACTGCACGCAATACCCCAGTTGTGGCCTAACCAGCGTTTTATACAGTTCCAGCATAACCTCCCTGCTCTTGCATTCTATGCCTCGGCTAATAAAGGCAAGTATCCCATATGCCTTCTTAACCACCTTATTTACCTGCCCTGCTACTTCAGGGATCTATGGATACGTACACCAACGTCCCTCTGATCGTCAGTACTTTCAGGGTCCTACCATTCACAGTGTAATCCCTTGTCTTGTTAGCCCTCCCAAAGTGCATTACCTCATACTTTTCCAGGTTGAATTCCATTTGCCACTGCTCTGCCCACCTGACCAGTCCATTGATATCCTCCTGCAGTTTATCCTCCTCACTATTTACCACCTACCAATTTTCGTGTCATCCACTAATTTGATTATACCCCCCACATTTAAGTCAAAATAATTTGTGTACAGCACAAACAGCAAGGGCCCCAGCACCGAACCCTGCAGAACACCACTGGAAACAGACTTAAACATCCTTCTATGCTTCCTGCCTCTCAGCCAATTTTGGATCCAATGTGCCACTTTGCCTTGGATCCTATGGGCTCTTACTTTCTTGACCAGTCTTCCATGAGGGACCTTATCAAAAGCCTTGCTAAAGTCCATGAAGACTACATCAAATACATAACCCTCATCAACACTCCTGGTAACCTCCTCAAAAAATTCAATCCAATTTGACAAACACGACCTTCCCTTGACAAGTTCACGCTGACTATCCCGGATTAATCCGTGTCTCTCCAAGTACAGGTATATTACGCCCCTCAGAATTCTTTCTAGTAACTGGCCCATCACCGAGGTCGGACTGACCCCATTGAGCCTGCTCCGCCATTTGATAAGATCATGGCTGATTTGGTCATGTTCTCAATTCCACTTTCCTGTCTGAACCTATGACCCTTGATTCTGCTGTCTATCAAAAATCTATTGAACTCGGCCTTGAATAAATTCAATGACCCATCCTCCACTGCTTTCTGGGGAGAGAATTCCCTAGAATAATGAGCCTGTGAGATAAAAATTCTCATCTCCATCCAAAAAGGAGACCTCTTATTCTTAAACTGTGTCCTCTGATTCTAGTCTCCCCCACAAGTGGAAACACCCTCCCAGTATCCACCCTATCGAGTCCCCTTAGGATCTTATATGTTTCAATAAGATCACCTCTCACTCTTCTAACCTCTACAGGAATGGGCCTAATCTATTCAACCTTCCCTCATTAAATAAGTCCTTCAACCCAGGAATGAATTGAATGAACCTTCTCTGAAGTGCTTCTAATGCAATTGTATCCTTTTTCAAATAAGGAGACCAAAACTGTACACAGCACTCCAGATGTGGTCTCACCAAGGCCCTGTACAGCTACAATAAAACTTCCCTACTTCTATATCCCATTCCCCTTGCAATAAACAACAACATTCCATTTGCCTTCCTAACTTGTGCCAACTTTTTTGTGATTCATATGCCTGGACACCCAGATCCCTCTGTACCAAAGTTCTGCAGTCCCTTTCCATTTAAATAAATTTATATTTGTCCTGCCAAAATAGGCAAGTTCGCCACTTTCCCACATTATATTCCGTCTGCCAAATTTTTGTCCACTGACTTAACCCATCTATACCCCTTTAAAGACTCTCTGCCTCCTCTTGACAACTTACTCTCCTACCTATCTTGGTGTTATCAGCAAATTTAGTTACCATACGTTTGGTCCCTTCATCCAAGTCACTGAGATAGATTGTAAATAGCTGAGGCCCCATTACTGATCCCTGTGGCGCTCCACTAGTTACAAGAAGTAACTGCTGGAAAATATCTATTTACACCTGCTCTCTGCTTCCTGTTAGCTAACCAATCCTCTATCAATGCTAATATGTGCTCTTATCTTGTGCAGCAACCTTTGATGTGGTATCTTATCAAATGCCTTTTGAAAATCCAAGTACACTACATTTACTGGTTCTCTCTTATCCATCCCTTGCTTGTTAATTCCTCAAAACACTCTTTAATAAATTAGTTAAACAACATTTCCCTTTCACAAAACCATGCTGATTCTTCCTGATCCCACTACGATTTCCTAAGTATCCTGTTATAACCTCCTTAATAATGGATTCTAGCAATTTCCCTAAAACAAATGTTAGGTCGACTGGCCTATAGTTTCCTGCTTTCTGCTTCCTTCCTTTTTTGAATAAATGTGCTACATTTGTTATTTTCCAATCTGCTGGGACCCTTCCAGAATCTCATGAATTTTGGAAGATGATGTGTCTACCATCTCTGCAGCCACTTCTTTAAAGGCTCGAAGACCTGGGCCATCCAGTCCTGGAGACGTGTCAGTCTTTAAATCTAAATTTTCCCAGCACCTTTTCCCCGGTGATGGTTACTGTTTTAAGTTCCTCCCTCCCTTTCACCTCTTGATCTGCAAGTAGCTTTGAGAAATTTTCTAAATGTTCTGCAGTGAAGACAGACACAAAATACCTGTTCAAAACCTTCACTGTTTCCTTATTTTCCATTATCGATTCTCCATACTCGCTCTCTAGAGGGCCAATACTAGCTTTTGCAAAAGCAAGAAACTGCGGATGCTGGAAATCCAAAACAAAAACTAGCTTTTGTTACTCTTTTCCTATTTAAATGCTTGTAGAAACTCCTACTTTTTATAATATTACTTTTTTTAAAAATTCATTCATGGGATGTGGGCAACATTTATTGCCCATCCCTAATTACCCTTGTTCAGAGGGCATTTAAGAGTCAACCACATTGTTGTGGGTCTCAAGTCACATGTAGTCCCGACCAGTTAAAGACAACAGATTTCCTTCCTTAAAGGACATAAGTGAACCAGGTGGGTTTTTAAGACAATCGGCAATGGTTTCATGGTCATCGTTAGACCTTTAATTCCAGATCTTTTTTATTGAATTAAAAATTCCACCAGCTGCCATGGCACAATTTGAACCCGGGTCCCCTGAGCATTACCCTGAGTGTCTGGATTACTAAAACAAAAACAGAATTACCTGGAAAAACTCAGCAGGCCTGGCAGCATCGGCGGAGAAGAAAAGAGTTGACGTTTCGAGTCCTCATGACGCTTCGACAGAACTAAGTAGAAATAGGAAAGGAGTGAAATATAAGCTGATTTAAGGTGTGTGTGTGTGTGTGTATGTGTGTGTGTGTGGTGGGGGGAGGGTGGGTGGGGGGAGAGAAGTGGAGGGGGGGGGTTGTACTTGTAGGGACAAGCAAGCAGTGATAGAAGCAGACCATCAAAAGATGTCACAGACAACAGAACAAAAGAACACATAGGTGTTGAAGTTGGTGATATATATCTAAACGAATGTGCTAATTAAGAATGGATGGTAGGGCACTCAAGGTATAGCTCTAGTGGGGGTGGGGAGAGCATAAAAGATTTAAAAAGTTTTAAAAATAATGGAAATAGGTGGGAAAAAGAAAAATATATATAATTTATTGGAAAAAAACAAAAGAAAGGGGAAAGAAACAGAGAGGGGTTGGGGATGGAGGAGGGAGGTCAAGACCTAAAGTTGTTGAATTCAATATTCAGTCCGGAAGGCCGTAAAGTGCCTAGTCGGAAGATGAGGTGTTGTTCCTCCAGTTTGCGTTGGGTTTCACTGGAATAATGCAGCAAGCCAAGGACAGACATGTGGGCAAGAGAACAGGGTGGAGTGTTGAAATGGCAAGCGACGGAGGTTTGGGTCATTCTTGCGGACAGACCGCAGGTGTTCTGCAAAGCGGTCGCCCAGTTTACGTTTGGTCTCTCCAATGTAGAGGAGACCGCATTGGGAGCAACGAATGCAGTAGACTAAGTTGGGGGAAATGCAAGTGAAATGTTGCTTCACTTCAAAGGAGTGTTTGGGCCCTTGGACGGTGAGGAGAGAGGAAGTGGAGGGGCAGGTGTTACATCTTTTGCGTGGGCATGGGGTGGTGCCATAGGTGGGGGTTGAGGAGTAGGGGGTGATAGAGGAGTGGACCAGGGTGTCCCGGAGGGAACGATCCCTACGGAACGCCGACAGTGGGGGTGAAGGGAAGATGTGTTTGGTAGTGGCATCATGCTGGAGTTGGCGGAAATGGCGGAGGATGATCCTTTGAATGCGGAGGCTGGTGGGGTGATAAGTGAGGACAAGGGGGACCCTATCATGTTTCTGGGAGGGAGGAGAAGGCATGAGGGCGGATGCGCGGGAGATGGGCCGGACACAGTTGAGGGCCCTGTCAACCACCGTGGGTGGAAAACCTCGGTTAAGGAAGAAGGAGGACATGTCAGAGGAACTGTTTTTGAAGGTAGCATCATCAGAACTGATGCAACGGAGGCGAAGGAACTGAGAGAATGGGATGGAATCCTTACAGGAAGCGGGGTGTGAGGAGCTGTAGTCAAGGTAGCTGTGGGAGTCGGTAGGCTTGTAATGGATATTGGTGGACAGTCTATCACCAGAGATTGAGACAGAGAGGTCAAGGAAGGGAAGGGAAGTGTCAGAGATGGACCACATGAAAATGACGGAGGGGTGGAGATTGGAAGCAAAATTAATAAATTTTTCCAAGTCCCGACGAGAGCATGAAGCAGCACCGAAGTAACCATCGAGGTACCGGAGAAAGAGTTGTGAAAGGGGGCCGGAGTAGGACTGGAACAAGGAATGTTCCACATACCCCATAAAGAGACAGGCATAGCTGGGGCCCATGCGGGTACCCATAGACACACCTTTTATTTGGAGGAAGTGAGAGGAGTTGAAGGAGAAATTGTTCAGTGTGAGAACAAGTTCAGCCAGACAGAGGAGAGTAGTGGTGGATGGGGATTGGTCGGGCCTCTGTTCGAGGAAGAAGCTAAGGGCCCACAGACCATCCTGGTGGGGGATGGAGGTGTAGAGGGATTGGATGTCCATGGTGAAGAGGAAGCGGTTGGGGCCAGGGAACTGGAAATTGTTGATGTGATGTAAGGTGTCAGAGGAATCACGGATGTAGGTGGGAAGGGACTGGACAAGGGGAGAGAGAAGGGAGTCAAGATAACGAGAAATGAGTTCTGTGGGGCAAGAGCAAGCTGACACGATCAGTCTACCGGGACAGTTCTGTTTGTGGATTTTGGGTAGGAGGTAGAAGCGGGCCATCCGAGATTGGGTGACTATCAGGTTGGAATCTGTGGGAGGAAGATCCCCAGAGGAGATGAGGTCAGTGACAGTCCTGGAAACAATGGCTTGATGTTCAGTGGTGGGGTCATGGTCCAGGGAGAGGTAGGAGGAAGTGTCTGCGAGTTGATGCTCAGCCTCCGCGAGGCAGAGGTCAGTGCGCCAGACAACAACAGCACCACCCTTGTCAGCGGGTTTGATGACGATTACTAGTCCAGCAACAGTACGCCTAAGCCATCGGCTCCCCGAAAGCTAGCTTTCCCTCACACTCTCCTTTCTTCCTCATTATTTTGCTGGTTCTTAAAATCTCCCAAATCTTCTGACCTACCACTAATCTTTGCAGATTTGTACAGTGCTGTTTTCAATTTGATACCAAGCTTAACTTCCTTATTCAGCCATGGGTGGTGCATCCTTCTCAAAGAGGCTTTCTTTCTCACTGGGATAAATCTTTGCTAAGTGTTATTAAACATTGCGTTAGAAATCTGGAACTGCACCTCTATGGTCCTACCTTTTAACCTAGTTTCCCAGTTCACTTTAGCCAGCTCCACCTTCCTATCCTTACAGTTACCTTTATTTAAATTTAAGACACTAGGTCTTAGACCCACACTTCTCTCCTTCAAACTGAATGCGAAATTTCACCAGGATATGATCGCTGTCACATGGAGATTCCTTTATCATAAGTTTATTGACTAACCTGTCTCATTGCATATTATCAGGTCTAGAATAGCCTTTCTGGTTGGTTCTAGGATGTACTGCTCTTGGAAACCATCCCAAATACACTCTTTGAACTCATTTTCTAAGCTACCTTTGCCAATCTCATTCACTCAATCTACATGTAGATTAAAGTCACCCATGATTAATGTGGTACCTTTCTTACACACCCCATTTACTTCAAATTCTCCAAGAAAGTGAGGAATAAACTCAGGTTTTCATCATTGAAGTGAATAAAAGGGAACCCAAGCATAAGAGAAATGGTGGAAAAGGTACATATGGAACATTATTTCAAGCTAAACTGCGACAATCGGACAACACAACAGAGGACAACTTGAGGAAACACACATTTCAGACTTCCTTCGCAGAGATTTCAAAACATGGAGCTCTCAGTTTGGTAATGGAAATAAAAGCCCTGCAATCATTTAAGTAACTGAGATATAGCAATGGTAGGATAGTGGGAGGGAGACTCATAGGTTTGTCCTGAATAGGTGAGCTAGAATCAAATGCAGGATACTCACCATCCACATTTAACCTTTTAAGATCTCTTCTGCATCCATTACAGACTCTGTGACGATGCCTTCAAGAATTTGTATAACACCACAGCACAGGAGATCATTCAGTCTTTTGTGTCTTCTCTTCGAAAGAGTTAAACAGCTATTCAATTAGACCCAACTCCCCCTCCTCACTCTTTCCTGATAGTCCTACAAATGTTTTCCTTTCAGCATATTATTTATTTTCCCTTTCTTCTGCCAGTATCCTTGTTAATTAAACACTCCCTTCACTGCACAAAGCTTATGTTGTTGGAGCGCCTCACTAATATTTTATGTTTATATTTTACCTTTATCTCAGTGTGACTTGGAGAAAAGTATTGTTACACGTAGCAAAAACACTGCATTACTTAATTTTGCAGAGCTTGACAAACTCACCCTGGAATTTCAGTTACAATAAGTATTAGTTGATAAATAATGAGATCCCTAAATGAGAAATAACTTAAGTAAAAAAAAACTCTCTAATCACTATAGTTTATATAAGTCACATCCCCATATTTAAAAATAATTACATCTATATGGCATCATATCAAAAACAAACAAAACTAATTTCAAATAACCTTTTCGGTGGTGTTGGTTAAGGAATAAATGTTCACCAGGACACTGCAACTCCTTTCTACACATCGGATAGTGTCATGGAATCCGTTATGGCCAACTGAGCAGGCAGATGGAGTGTCTTGATTTCATGCATTATTCAAATGAAAGGCAAATCTGACAATGCAGCACTCCCTCGGTACTGTGCTGAAGCATCATCCTAGATTATGTGCTGAAGCCCCTGGCGGAGCGTTCCAACTTGCAACCTTCTGTCTCCGAAACAAGAGTGCTAATAACTAGACCAATGGATATTTACATAACTTAAAATTGTGCACTAGATACAGCTTCCAGCACAAGATGGGACACTTCCTAGCTCATCGAGTGACTGCATACCAACGGTCCAAGGGAAGCTAAATGTCCAATCATGGAAATAATGTAATTATTGGAGCTTTCAATTCTCTGCTGCTGATTGGCCAACCCTGTACCTCACAGAATCTTTACATTGCAAAAGGAGGCCATTCTGCCCATCGAACCGGCACTGGCTCTATGAAAGAGCATTCCACCTAGCCCCGCTCCCCTGCCTTATCCCTGCAGCCTTGCACATTCTTACTTTTCAGATAACCATCCAACTCCTTCTTGAATACCTCGATCGAACCTGCCTCTACCACCCTCCCAGGAAGTTCATTCCAGACACCAACCACCCTCTGGGTGAAAAAATTTTTCCTCAGGTAACTTATACTCCTTTTGCCAATTATTTTGCACCTCTGCCCTCTAGTTCTTGATGCTCCCTTGAGTGGGAACCGTTTCTCATTATTTACCCTATCCACACCCCTCAGGATCTGGAATGCCTCCATCAAGTCTCCTCTCAGATTTCTTTTCTCCAAGGAAAACCGTCCCAACTCTCCAATCTATCCTCATAGATACAGCTCTTCATCCCTGGAATCATTCCTGTGAATCTCCTCTGTACTGTCTCTAATGCCTTCACATCCTTCCTCAAGAACGGCATCCAGAACTAGACACAGTAAACCAGATGAGGTCTAATCAGTGTCTTGTACAAGTTCAACATGACCTCCTTACTCTTGTACTCAATGTCCTTATTAAGAAAGCCTGAGATGCTACATGCTTTAGCAACTGCTCTCTCAACATGCCCTGCCATCTTAAATAACTTAGTACATATACACCACAGTGCCTCTGTTCCTGCACCTTCTTTAGAGTTTCTCCCTTTATTTTATACAGGCTCTCCATATTCTTCCAGCCAATATGAATTACCTCACACTTCTCTGCATTGAACTTCATCTGCCACTTGTCTGCCCAATCCACCAATATGTCTATGTCCTTTTGAAGTTCAATATTGATATGTATTATTTATAGATTGCATTGTTCTAAATAATGTACATTTGCCATTCATATTACGTAATCAGTTCTACTCATACAAATGTCATATACAATCCCTACACAGCGAGATCTAAATATATGCACAGAAATTACGTGAAAAACTAAAGATGCAACAATTTAGACTTTAAATGTTTTGTCTTTTCTTTCTCTTAAATAAGTGTTATTCTGAAATTTAATACAGTTGTCTTATTGCTGAAAAAATTAGGCAAATCAAAGCTTTTCACTTGCACTCATCAGGACACTTCGCAAGAATACCAATACAAGGGGAAAACAATTATTTATACTGTACGAGAAGAGTGTGCTGATTGGCAAGTGGACTCTGATTGGTCCAGATGTGGTAACTGACAGCTACCTAAGCATTATTTGAAATTTAACCAGGCAACTTGACCCTGATTGGTCAAGGCCTTGCCCTGAGGATTGAGTTAGCGAATGGCTGTAGCTTATTTTGTGCAGCTGAAACAGGTGCACTGTGTGTATATGTTCTTTCCGTCTGCAAGGAACAGGGCCCTGTGTAGTAATATATGTAGCTTCCAGTACAGGCAAATACACCAGGCTGTGAGCCCAAATGACAATCTTAAATCGGTTGTCAGCGTAATACTTGGCACACTGAGGATTATTTAGCAAATATTGTCCAAACGCAGAATCATATCCAATGTTGGACACTCGCAGAAACTGTTCTTTTAATACTTATTTAGGTTTTTTTTTGCATTACTCCTCTATGCTTTTAGAGAAAAAAAATGGTCTTTGCAAGAAACATGTGACAAATCAGAACTGTGGCTTAGTTATTTGTTCTTTTGTTTGGGCACTTGTTACAAGTGGTTCCAGGGCGAGGTTCTCCCTGTATTTGTTGTTAATCTATGGTTATTTAGTGATTATTGTAGGCAAGATGTTCAAAGGTGACAAGAACAGTGAAATATTACTGTAGTAATGTTTAAATCATAGGAATGGAAATAGTCCATTCAGTTCCTCGAGCCTATTCCACTATTCAATGAGATCATTGCTGATCTGTACCTTAATTCCATCTACCTGCCTTGGTTTCATATCCTTTTATAACCTTGTCCAGCAAAAATCAATCAACCTCAGATTTAACATTATTAACTGGGCTAACATCTTACTTCTTGCGGGAGAGGGTTCCAGATGTCAACCACCCTTGGAGTGAAGAAGGATTTCCTAACTCCTCCCCGAATGACCTGGGTCTGATTTTAAGATTATGTTCCCTTGTCCTAGACAATCCATCAGCAGAAAGTATCTTTTCATTAACCTATCAATTCCCTTCAAAATCCTAAAAACCTCAAACAAATCATCCCTTAACCTTCTGCTTTTCAAGAAATACAAACCAAGCTTGTGAGCTATGGAACCACTGAAGTGAATAGCATAGGTGCATTTAAGCTAGAAAAACCCAGGAGGGAGAAAGGAGCAGAAGGATATTGAGGTAGGGTGAGATGAAGTAGAGTGGGAGGAGGTTCATGAAAAGCATAAACACTGGCATGGACTAGTTGGTCTGTCTCTATTCTGCGCATTCTATGTAACTATAAAACAGACAAACTTGAACAGGTATTTTCAACACTGGGACCACTTAGTGCTGGGATCATTTTGGGAGAATGTCACTATATTGGGCACTGTCCCCCAGTCACAGCCTCATCCAGGTCCACCACCACCAACCATCTTTTCTGTCAACAAGCTTATAAAGCACGCGCGGAGTTTCCTCTGATTACAGACATTAATGGTTTCTTCAGTAATATTAGTGGTTTGGCTCCACTACACTCCCTTATATTTTTACACTCTTGTTGGCAAAGCTTCCCAACATTGACCTTGAATGTGTCTTTTAGATTGAAAACACCAGTTACAAATTGCTTACAAAATTCAAAAGACCCGATGGGCCGAATGGCCTCCTTCTGGTGCCATTAATGACTATGAACTTAATGTGCAACAGTTCAAAATACTGAGGTTATTTCTCAAAGCTACGGAGAGCAGCCCAACCTGGTTTATCAGATACAGGATCTTGGTGAGAATATGAGCACATTTCCGAGGATTGATGGGAGTTTCGTTAAACACTCGAGCCTGCAAGGAGAAAACAGCAAAAAAGACAAGTGTGTGTGTCATATCATCAACAATCTTAGTGATTCCATATGAAAAGCAGAACAGGAGGCAGGGACGACAATGTCCATTCAGTCCAATGAATCTCTAGATTATTAATTATCTGATCATAAAATCTAATGCTGTTCCTGACACCAATTCATTTCCATTTATGACATAGTTAGATTGCCTCTTCTTTTGAAATGCAACAACCAGATGCTCTAATTATAACAAGTATTGTCTGTGGTGTCATAAAAATTTCTGAATCAGCTGGATGAGGCTAGACAAAACAAGAGTAAATCATTTCAGTCAGTGAATGGAAGAATGCAGCACTTCACATTAACATGCGACTAACTTCCCTCTGGAGATATTCAATTAAAACCACAAACTTCAAATTAACTTACTTTCCATTCTCTCTGGAAAAGATATGGTTGAGGGTGCCCTAACAGAGATGTTTAATAGTATGAAGGGATTTGACAGGTGAGATGTGGAGAAAATGTTTCCACTTGTGCAGAGGTTCAACCTGAGGACCAGAAATAGAGGATAGGCACCAACAAACCCAACAAGCCTCTTTACTCAGAGAATGTGGAACTTGCTACCACAAGGAGCAGCTAAAACAAATAGCAGTTGCATTTAACAGCAAGTTATAATTGAAAACGCGGGGGCACAATCTCAGGATAAAAAGCCGATCATTCAGGGCTGAGATGAGGGGAAATTTCCTCACTCAAAGGATTGTGAATCTTTGGAATTCTCTACCCCAGAAGGTTGTGGATGCTCCATCATTGAATACATGTAAGGCTGGGAATCAAGGGATATGGGGAGTGGGCGGGAAAATGGAGTTGAAGGCCAAGATCAGCCATGATTGTGTTGAACGGTGGAGCTGGCTCGATGGGCCGTGTGTCTGCTCCTGCTCCTATTTCTTATGTTCTTATAAACTCATTAGAAAGGAATAGAAGGAAATGTTTCTGGATGAAGTAGGCTGGGAGAAGGTTTCTGTGGGACATAAATACCAGCTTAGGCCAGCTGGGCCAAATGCCTGTTTCTGTGCTCTTTTTAAAAAGGCACTATTGGGATATGGGGTGCTGCTAGTAAGGCCAGTGTTTATTGCCCTTCCCTTACTGCCCCTGAGAAGGTGGTGGTTCACCACTTCCTTGAACCGCTGCAGTAGAATGCGGTGTAGGTACATCCACAGTGCTGTTAGGATTAGAGTTCCAGGATTTTGACCCAGCAACAGTGAAGGAACGGTGAGATAGATAGGTTCTTGATCTGAGATAGATAGGTTCTTGATAGGTAAGGGGATCAAAGGTTACAGGGAGAAGACGGGAGAATAGGGTTGAGAAACTTATCAGCCATGATTGAATGGCGGAGCAGACTCGATGGGCTGAATGGCCTAATTTCTGTCTCTATGTCTTATGGTCTTATATAGTTCCAAGTCAGGATCATGTGTGGGTTGGAGGGGAACTTGCAGGTGGTGGCATTCCCAAGCATCTGCTGCTCTTGTCCTTGGTGGGAGAGGTTGTGGATTTGGAAGTTGCATGTCAAGGGAGCCTTAGCAACCGGCTTCAGCGCATCTTATAGATGGTAAACACTGCTACCATCGTGGATCAGTGATGGAGGGAGTGAATGTTTAAGTTGGTGGATGGGTTGCCAATCAAATGGGCTGCTTTCTCCTGAATGTTGTCAAGCTTCAAATGTTGTTGGCTCTGCGCTCATCCAGGCAAGTGGAGGGTATCTCATCACACTCTTAACTTGTGCCTTGTAGATGGTCCTTAACAGGCAGTGCAGGCAGCTCACCCCAGCCTCTATAATCAAGTCAGACGGCCGTTGACCTGTGCGTGCCACTATCTCTGGTATTTTACTTCCTGTTGTCATTTCAATCGAGTTTCACTGGGAGGCTAGAGACCCAAGATCCTAACAACTGAAAGGGAAGGCTGCCAGCTCCAGGCATCCAGATAGACACACATTCCAGAGAGGGTTGCTGTATACTAATCCACCATAGGAACACTTGCTAACCTATAGCCTCCATGGGTCAGTATTGCTGAGGACAAAGTGGCATCCGACCAGCTGACCTGAATGGAAATAGCAACAATAGCATGGTACAGAAATCACTGCTCACCTCCTGCAGTACAGAACTCTTCTCCAGGTGCTGGAATGGGTTTGAGCCCCCACCTAGTGGAAACAAGAAGGAGTTTTATAAAAACCATCTAAACAGTAAACTCAGTAATGAACAACGGACATATAATGCCTTAATAACTGCCCATAAGAATATAAGAAATAGGAGTAGGCGTCTTGAGCCTGCTGCACCCTTCAATAAGATCGTGGATGAACTTCTACCTCAACTTCATTTTCCCCTCTATCCCCATATCTCTTCAGTGTCCAATCATCTATCAGGTCTCAATCTCAAATATACTCAACTACTGAGTATTCCTCTTCACTTCACAATGTAGATAAGGGAATGGAAGAACTAAGAAAGGAGATTAGGAGAGGTGCCTGAAAGCTGAGTCAAAAAGTTGAATCATGAAATGGTTTATTCATTGCAGGCAAAGGGAGGGGCCTTTACAAAAGAGACTGCAGTGATAAAGCAGGGCAAGTCTATTGAGGGATTTAAAGACAAGTACCCAATTTAAGGCACCAACAGAGTGAGGGTGGGAATGATGTGGAAGCAGGACTTATATGGGATGGGAGAGCATTTTGTGCCAGTTTACGAAAGAGCAGGTTGAAAGTCTAGAGATTCCAAACTTGTGGTTGAAGGTTTCAACAACACAGGGGATTGAGGTAGAAATGGAGACAGACAAATTTGCAGAGGTGTTAATGAAAACTTTTGATAATGAATGGCACGTGGACTCTGAAGCTCAGTTTAGGGTCAAATAGGACACCCAGATTTCATGGGACAAGGGAAGGGATGGGGTCAGCATGAAAAGAGTTTTACGTGGGGCAGAAGTTATGTCTTGAATTCTCCTCTGACATTCATTTCCCTCTGGCCTCCCAAACCCATGACCACTACCATCTAGAAGGACAAAGGCAGCAGATAGATGGGAACACCACCGCCTGGGAGTTCCCCTCCAAGTCACACACTATCCTGACTTGGAAATATATCGCTGTTCCTTCACTGTCACTGGGTCAAAATCCCAGAACTCCCCTCCTAACAGCACTGTGAGTGTACCTGCACCACAAGGACTGCAGGGGTTCAAGACAGCAGCTCACCACCACCTTCTCAAGGGCAACTAGGGATGGGCAATAAATGCTGGCCCAACCAGTGAAGCCCACATTCCGTGAATGAATTTTAAAAAAAAGTTGGAGAAAGTTGTGACTCATCTGTGCCTTGCTGCCACACAAATCAGACACTAAGATGTGGGGTTATCAGTAACTTGAGATATATGCGAATTAATGGGAATACACATTTAACCGTTCTACATGGCTCAATCTCCATAAAGACAACATCCTCAACAGCCCAGATAGAAGAAAGGAAAAGGGGTAACTATACTACAAGTATTATGTGGCATAGATAAAGTGACGTCAAAATAGTATTTCAAGTTAATTCAGGCCTATAATAGACAAAGACAAAAGCGAAATTTTGCGGATGCTGGAAATCTGAAACAAATCAGAAAATGCTGGAAAAACTCAGCAGGTTTAACAACATCTGTGGTGGAGGAAAAAAAGAGTTAACGTTTTGAGTCCATATGACTCTTCTTCAGAGCTAAAGAGAAGTAAAAATATGACAAAATTTATACTGTTTAAGGGGGATGGAGCAGGTGAAGCTGGGTAGAAGGCTAGTGATAGGTGGAGGCAAAAGAAAGATTGCCAGAGATGTTATGGACAAAAGGACAAAGGGGTGTTAATGGTTAACATATTGGCTAAAGGAGGTGCTGATAGTGGCATTAAGGTCAGAAAACAATGTGATAATAGCAGGACAAGGGTAAGCACTCTGGAAAGAACAACATGAACAAGTGACAGACAGCCCTTGTGAGGGCGGGGGGTGGAGGGGACGGTGATGGGAAAAAAGATTGAAATAGGATAAAAGGAAGGGATAAAACAATGAATAAAAATGAAAATAAATATAATATACAAATGATGTAAATTCAAATTTAAAGCTGATCTTAAAAATATCCTTACTCAAAGAGTGATAATCTCCCAGTTAAGATTACAGAATGAGTTCCAAATACAATTTCCAGGCTGAGGTGCAGAGCTGAAGGGAGTCATAGGGTCAGAGTTATACAGCACAGAAATAGGCCCTTCGGCCCACCGTGTCCGTGCCAGCCATCAAGCGCCTCTCTGTTCTAATCCCATTTTTCAGCACTTGGCTCATAGCCCTGTATGCTGTGGCGTTTCAAGTGCTTATCTAAATACTTCTCAAATGTTGTGAGTGTTCCTGCCTCTACCACCCTCTCAGTGTGTTCCAGATTCCAACCACCCTCTGGGTGAAAAAAAGTTTTCCTCAAATCCCCTCTAAACCTCCTGCCCCTTACCATAAATCTAAACCGCCCCCCCCTCCACCCCCGTTTATTGACACCTCTGTGAAGGGGAAAAGTTTCTTCATATGTACCCTATCTATGCCCCTCATAATTTGGCATACCTCTAGCAGGTCCCCCTTCAGCCCTCTCTGCTCTAAGGAAAACAACTCTAGCCTATCCAATTTCTCTTCATAGCTGAAACGCTCCAGCCCAGGGAACATTCTGGTGAATGTCCTCTGCAACCTCTCCAATACAATCACATCCTTCCTATAATGTGGCAACCAGAACTGCACACAGTACTCTAGCTGTGGCCTAACTAACGTTTATACGGTTCCAAGATAACCTCCCTGCTCTTATATTCTATGCCTTGGCTAATAAAGGTAAGTATTCCATATGCCTTCTTAACCACCTTATCTACCGTCTGCTGCTGCCCTCAGGGATCTGTGGACATGTACACCAAGGTCCCTCTGATCCTCTGCACTTCCTAGAGTCCTACCATTCATTGTGTATTCCCTTGCCGTGTTAGTCCTCCCAAAAATGCACCACCTCACACTTCTCAGGGTTAAGTTCCATTTGCCACTGCTCTGTGCATCTTAGCAGCCCATCTATATCAAATACTAAACATGTATGAGTTCAATGGGCCAAAATGCCTTTTCTCATCTTTGACAGTTCCTGTTTATTTTCCTGACTTTAAGAAAAACAAATTCAGATTGCATTCTAGTGCAATGGATGTTAAGTCAAATGAAGTAGGAAAGCAAGCATCAAACTTTTTCCTTAATACTAGAATTATTTACAGAATGCAACATTACATGTCAACTTCCTCCTTAACCAACACCCCATGTCCCAGCAGTCCCTCTTTATATGCCATTTCAAACAAAACCACTAATCATCAAAATAAACTAATAAAAGGGGGTGACAGCCTGATGGGGCACTGTAACAAGAACAAACTTTAAAAGAAACTTATATAATTAAATTAAAATGACATTTCTGGGGCTGAAGATGCACTCCAACAGTCTCTCTTTATATGTGCTCAAGGTACTTAATCAATCACTACCCTCCATCTGTATATCCTTAACTTTAAGAACATCATTAATATACCATTTGAACTAAAATGAAAAACATAAAGCTGGCTACTGCCATTTTCACATGCAATCTGTTCCTTCGCCTTATATTTATATAGCATCTTTTACAGGCTCAGGACTTCCCAAAATACTTTACAGTCAATTAATGTAGTCATTGTTGTAAACATGGCAGGCAGTTTTTACCCAGAAAGATCTCACAAGCAGCAATGCAGTAATGACCAGATAATTTTGTTGCAATGTTGATTGTGTATTTATTTCTTTCTCAAAAAGACCAGAGTTAAAATCCTTGGTTCCATTTCAGCGATGGGGATATGGGTAACAACTCCATCAAAGCACCTCTAACATAGTAAATCATCCCAAGGCACTTCACAGATGTATTATCAAACACATAGCCACAGAGAATCATCTGCTTACCTTCTCTTCCTGCTCGGTCATTGTTAGGTCCTGGGGGGGGGGGACGCCAAAGCTAACCATGGCCGAGCAAAAAGAAGGTCCTGCAAGTGCCTCTGACTAGTCCTCTGCTGCACTTCCTTGTTGGTGATGTTGTTTCAGCATGTGATGCCCAGGCTCTTACATAGGCAGCACTGGTGAAAGATGTCCAACTTACATGATACTTTGCTGTTCTCTTCTATGTCTCGCTGGCATAGGTTGCAGTTGGCACTACTATGGGCATGTAGAGTTGTAGCTTCCATGGCCGTGTTGATGGTGCTGGATTCCCAAACCCTATGGAGCCACTGGAAGATCGATACTACTTTTCCGATTCTTGTGTGGACCTCAATCTCTACGTCACCCTCCCTGGAGATGTTGCTTACCAAGAAGGGGAAGTAGTTGACGTCCTCAATGATCTGTTGCCCGATGGTGACGGGGAGGCCTTGTTGCCATCCAGTCATCATTGTCTTGGTCTTCTCACAGTTGATGCGTAGACCAACCTTTGCGCCTCTACTCTCAAGACTGGTGGTACATTCACATTGTGTAAAAACAAGAAAAATCTCAAGGATCTTCACAACCAATTGCAGAAGTGAAAACAAAGATGGGAACTGAGCGATTAGGAGAATAAAAAAGCTTGGGGAAAGTAAAGGGTGAGAGGGGTTCCAGACAATGTTCTGCCTCCACCACACCATAAACCCTGGTTATCATAGCACTGGACATTAAAGCTAAATGTGGCAAATAACATTTAGCCTCAATTAGCTCAATACTGGTCAGGGACCTCCTTATCAATAGTGCCAGCAGTGACACAGTTGGTAGCATCCTCACCTTTCAGTTAGAACGTTGTTGGTTCAGGTCTCACTTCAGAGATTTAGCACAGACATTTATGATTGACACTCCAGTGCTTTACTGAGGGAGGCACCATCTTTCAGATACAGCACTAAACGGAGGGCCATCCTGCTCTCTCAAGTAGGCCTAAAAGATTCTACGGCACTAGTTCAAAGAAGAGGTCAATACTTGTCTCCCAATTAGTGCCACCAGAAAGACAAGTTACTGTTACTATCATATTGTTTGTGGAGCTTGCAATTCACAAATTGACTGCCACATTTCCCTATATCACGTCAGTTCAAATCATTACAAAAGTAACATTGGCTGTGGGGTGCATTCAGATGTTCTGAGGCTGTGAAATGCATGTAATTTTGATAACCAGTAAAAGCAGACGTGTGGTTAGGTAAATCTTCAGACCAATCAGAATCCATTATTACTTCCTGTTTCACTTGCCAGCAGTATTCATTCTGGCACTGCTAACATTTTTAAAAAGTAGTTACTCAGGCTGGTAGATCACTCTGTACAAACAGCTAATGCCTTGTCACCTACTCAATGTCTGATGAAAGCTTGTTCACTGGAGCATGGCTGCCTTGGCATCCACACATTCAGCCAATCAGGAAAATGCTTCTATAACTAAAGAATGAACTCACACTTCTAATTATTGATTAAAAAAAGATTTTATTTTCGTAATAATCTCCAATCTTAAATATGCTGCATTTTGCCAGGGTACAGTTGTACAGGCTTTGGCAGATCTTAAGAATGCCATCCTTTTCATCGTGTGCATGGATTGATAGCAAATATTGATGGGTTGTTGAACCACAGAAGGAAGCACATCCCTGTTCCCTCCTAACATGCCACAGCAGAAGTCATTGAATGATCAGGCCAAAAATCTAGGCTACTTTTCCCGATCACTTAGGTGACTTACTTAGTCCACGGTCACTGGGACAAATTAAGCTTTTACGCTCAATGGCACCTATGTTCAAAAGTTAATTGCACCCTATCAATTCACTCACCACTGGTCCATCTTTCCCTGAAAATGAACCCTACTGTGCAAACTAAACATTGAACAAAGAGCTCACTAGAGTCTTAACCTAGTATAACTAGGATAGCAAGGACAATAGCAGGTAATATTAGACAGAAACCAGGTAGGAGGAAGGAAATATACAAAACTAAAACATTGCTGAAAAAAGAGACATGTTGCCTAAACTTTTTATCTTGCACTCATCAAGACAAATGCAAGAATGTCAAATGATCACAAAAATTTATATTACGGTTGAATGGTTGACAATTGGCCAAGGTGTAGTCATGGAGAAAGCAACAAGGAACTATAGGCTCCCTGGTAATTCAAAAAAGGTACAAGGCTTGAACATATTCCTTTTCTTTGCAGAGAACAGGCCCCTGCATGTCACTTCTAGCAATAATAAATTGGCCACATTACGAGCTTGACTGATTATTATCTTAAAAATCAAAAACAAGATAACACGGCTGTTTTGTAAGAAGAAAAAATCACAAATGCCAGAATTACCAAGCAACATCAGGAAAAGTGAATGAAGGCCGATGTATCTTTTCTTGTATGCTGACAGATCTCCTGTACATTTCCAGCACACGTTTAAAATATGGACTAGCTTTATCTTGAAAACCAAAAGAAGGATCCCATTTTGAATAGACTAGTCAGTGAGGTCAAGAGTGTTTGAATATTCAGGAGGGAACTGGAGAGATATTTGGCAGAGCAAGCAAGGTAGAGCAGTGTGTAGGTTATTTGAACTTTGAGACCAGCCAAGTAGACTTAGTGGTCTTTTCCAGTTGTGCACACCAAAATATTAGATATCAACACACTCACTGGGAACTCCTACAAATGTTTTCAAATCCCTAGAGACTCTCGACAAACACTGACAGAATTGGCCTATTATAAAAAGTAGCGCTAGCTGCCCAAACAAAAACTCTGCTCATGATTCCAAATTTTTATTAATTAGCATGCAACAAAATTAACTAATAGGTCAACAAATACAGAAAAATATGAAAAGCTGATTCTATATGGACAGGAATCCCACGGGCAGTCTGTATTCCCTTAAAAATTCTAAGTGGACCAGGATCCAAGCTTGAAAGTAGAGTATCAGCTGTTGCTCGGGAGTAGTACCCTCACCTCTGTCACTAGGAATTGCACCATAAAAGCTGCCAACTTGAGACATTAAACTGAGCCCCTTGCTTGCCCTAAAGTGGGCGTAAAAGATCCCACGATATTATTGAAGTAGAGCAGGGTATCTTAGCCTTGATATCTTAGCCACCATTTATCCCTCGAGCAACACCTAAAGCAGATAACCTGGTCATAAACAAAAACAGAAAATGCTGGAAAATCTCAGGTATGACAGCATCTGCGGAGAGAGAAACAGAGTTAACGATTTGATTCCAATATGACTCCTCCTTGGATGATCCGACCATTTATTTCATTGCTGTGCGCAAATTAGTTGCGTCACTTAGTACAACAAAATAATAACTGCACTTCAAAATTAGTGCACTTTGGGTCATCCTGAAGTGGTGAAAGGTACTATAGGAACGTAAGTCTTTCAGATGAAAGGTTACCCTTAACTCTTTCCTTCTCTGATGCTGCCAGACCTGCTGAGTATTTCCAAAACTTTGTTTTTATTTCAGATTTCTAGCATCCACAGTATCTTGCTTTTGTCTTTCTTTCTTTACATTACTCTTTTCAATACATTTGAGAAAACTTGAATTTACAATGTTCAAATATCAAATATTATTTAGTTAAGATTGTTAACTTATCAGATTCACCAAGATTAAGAATGCCGAGGGATGTCACACTTTAAACTGCTAAATTATGAAATACAACGCAACCAAACTAAAGACCAAGGATGAACCTCTGCTATTCAAACTATTTTACTCAGTTGAAGACTAACTCAAAAATCTTAAACTCCTGACATTTTCTAGGATGTCAACATCTGCCCAAACTGTAAAATTTATTCGGGGTCTCCAGCCCCATGAAAACTTTAAAAGAAAGTGAAATTTGTAAATTCCGAACAGCAAAAGCTCTGCTTATTTTGAAGACCCTGATTTTTTTTAAAGCAGTGCTGCTTGGACCAGGTAATTTGATAAATTACATATGAACATGCGAATTAGGTGGAGTAGGCTACTCGGCCCTTCAAGCCTGCTCCGCCATTCAATAATTCATGGCTGGTCTGCCTGGAACCTCAACTCCACGTTCCAGCCTACCCCTGATAACCTCCCTCCCCCCACTTATTAAGAATCTATCTACCTCTGCCTTAAAATTATTCAAAGGCTCTGCTTCTGCTACCTTTTGAGGAAAAGAGTTCCAAAGACTCATGACCCTCTTACAGAAGAAATTTCTCCTCATCTCTGCCCTAAGTGGGTGACCCCTTATTTTTCAACAAGGGTCACTAGTATTAATTCTCCCACAGCAAGAAACATCCTCTCCACATCCACCCTGTCAAGATCTTACATATTTCAATCAAGTTGCCTCTTACTCTTCTAAACTCCAGCAGATACAAGCCCAGCCTGTCCAACCTTTCCTCAGAAGGCAACCTGTCCATTCCAGGTATTAGTCTGGCAAACCTTCTCTGAACTGCTTCCAATGCATTTACATCCTTCCTTAAATAAGGAGACCAAAACTGTACACAATACTCCAGATGTGGTCTCACCAATGCCTTGTATAACTGAAGCATAACCTCTCTACTTTTGAAACAAAAACAGAAAATGCTGGAACAACTCAGCAGGTCTAGCAGCATCTGTGGAGAGAAAAACAGAGTTAATGTTTCAAGTCCGTATATTCTTCTTCAGAGCTTGAAGAGTCATATGGACTTGAAACATTAACTGTGTTTATCTCTCCACAGATGCTGAGACACCTGAGTTTTTCCCAGCTTTAATATAAAGTTCAGTTAAAG
Source organism: Carcharodon carcharias (assembly GCF_017639515.1). Lineage (NCBI taxonomy): Eukaryota > Metazoa > Chordata > Chondrichthyes > Lamniformes > Lamnidae > Carcharodon > Carcharodon carcharias. The sequence continues at coordinate 12,335,468 of NC_054473.1, forward strand.
GGTCATGAGGACTCAAAACGTCAACTCTTTTCTTCTCCGCCGATGCTGCCAGACCTGCTGAGTTTTTCCAGATAATTCTGTTTTTGTTTTTCCCAGCATTTGCTGTTTTTGTTCCAGGTTTCCAGCATCCGCAGTATATTGCTTTTATCTCCCTACTTTTGTATTCAATTTCCCTCACAATAAATGATAACATTCTATTAGCTTTCTTAATTATTTGCTGAACCTGCATACTAACCCACGAGGACACCCAGAGCCTTCTTCATCTCAGAGCTCTCACCATTTAGATAATATGCTTCATTATTTTTCTACCAAAATGGACAATTTCACACATTCCCACATTACACTCCTTTTGCCAGGTCTTTGTCTAGTCACTTAACCTATCTGTATCCCTTTGTAGCCTCCTTGCGCCCTCTTCACATCTTACTATCCTACTTATCTTTGTCTCATCAGCAAATTTAGCAACAATGCCTTTGGTCCTTCTGTCTCAGCCATTTATATAAATTTTAAAAAGTTAAGGCCCCAGCACTGATTGCTGTGGCACACCACGCATTACATCCCGTCAACCAGAAAAATATCCATTTATGCCTACCCTCTGTTTCCCGTTAGCTAGCCAATCTTCATGGTGAAAGAGGAGATAGTTCAGACACTTAAAGGGTTTAAAATTGCTGAGGAGGTGGTAATGGATAGGCTGCTTGCACTTAAAGTTGGGAAAGCACCAGGACCAAATGAGACATATTCAAGGGCACTGAGGAAAGCGAAAGTGGAAATTGCAGAGTCATTGGCCACTTTTCCAATCTTCCTTAAACTCGGGTGCTGTCAGAGGACTGGAGAATTGCAAATGTTACACCCTTGCTCAAAAAAGAGCATAAAGATAAACTGACTGGCCTGTAGTTGCTGGGTTTAACTTCAATAGTGAGGAAGCTTTTAGAAATGATAATTCTGGACAAAATTAATAGTCATTTGAACAAATGCAGGTTAATTAAGGAAGCCAGCACAGATTTGTTGTGTTTAACTAACTTGTGAGTTTTTTGATGAAGTATCAGAGGCAGTTGATAAGGGTAATTTTTTTATGTGGTTAACATGGACTTCCAAAGACATCTAACAAAGTGCTATCCAACAGACTTCTGAGCAAAGTTACAGCTCATGGAATAAAAGGGGCAGTAGCAACATGGATATGAAACTGACTGAGTGACAGGAAACAAAGAACAGTGGTTTACTTGTTTTTCAGACAGGAGGAAGATTTATGGTGGAATTCCTCAGGGATCAGTGTTAGGATCCCTGTTCATCACGATGTATATAAATAATCTAAACCTTGGTGTACAGGGCACAATTTCAAAATTTGCAGACGATACAAAATTAGGAAATATTGTGAATTGTTAGGAGAGTAGTTTTTTTTATTCATTCAGGGGATGTGGGTTTCAGTGGCTGGGCCATCATTTATTGCCCATCCCTATTTGTCCTTGAGAAGGTGGTGGGGAGGTGCCTTCTTGAACCGCTGCAGTCCGTGAGGTGTAGGCACACCCACAGTGCTGTTAGGGAGGGAGTTCCAGGATTTTGACCCAGCAAACGTGAAGGAACAGCGATATATTTCCAAGTCAGGATGGTGAGTGACTTGGAGGGGGACTTCCAGCTGATGGTGTTCCCATCTATTTCCTGCTCTTGTCCTTCTAGTTGGTAGTAGTCTTGGGTTTGGAGGGTGTTGTCGAAGAAGCCTTGGTGAATTCCTGCAGTGCACTTTGTACATGGTACACACTGATGCTACTGTGCGTCGGTGGTGGAGGGAGTGAATATTTCTGGATGTGGTACCAATCAAGCGGGCTGCTTTGTCCTGGATGGTGTCAAGCTTCTTGAGTGTTGTTGGAGTTGCACTCATCCAGGCAAGTGGGGAGTATTCCATCTCATTCCTGACTTGTGTCTTGTAGATGGTGGACAGGCTTTGGGGAACCAGTTGCTGAGTTATTTGGCGGGTCCAATTCAGTTTCTGGTCAATGGTAACCCCCAGGATGTTGATAGTGGGGGATTCAGTGATGGTAATGCCATTGAACATCAAGGGGCAATGGTTATAGATTCTCTCTTGTTGGGGATGGTCACTGGCTGGCACTTGTGTGGCGCAAATGTTACTTGCCACTTGTCAGTCCACAGTACTGCTAGGGAGGGAGTTCCAGGATTTTGACCCAGCGAAGAAAAATTGTCCAGGTCTTGCTGCATTTGGACACGGATTGCTTCAGTATCTGAGGAGTCAAGAATGATGAACATTGTGCAACCATCAATGAACATCCCCACTTCTGACCTTATGTTGGAAGGAAGGTCATTGATGAAGCAGCTGAAGATGGTTGGGCCAAGGACACTACCCTGCGGAACTCCTGCAGCGATGTCCTGGGGCTGAGATGACTGACCTCCAAGAACTACAACCATCTTTCTTTGTGTTAAGTATGCCAGCAGAGTTTTCCCCCTGATTCCCATTGACTCCAGTTTTGCTAGGGCTCCCTGATGCCACACTCTGTCAAACACAGCCTTGATGTCGGGGGCAGTCACTCTCACCTCACCACAGGACTTCAGCTCTTTTGTCCATGTCTGAACCAAGGCTGTAATGTGGTCAGGAGCTGAGTGGCCCTGGCGGAACCCAAACTGGGCATCAGCAAGCAGGTTATTGCTAAGCAAGTGTTGCATGATAGCACTGTTGATAAACCCCTTCCACTACTTTACTGATGATCGAGAGTAGGCTGAAGGAGCGGTAATTGGCAGGGTTGGATTTGTCCTGCTTTTTGTGGACAGGACATACCTAGGCAATTTTCCACAAAGCCGGGTACATGCCAGTGTTGTAGCTGTACTGGAACAGCTTGGCTAGGGGCACGGCAAGTTTTGGAGCACAAGTCTTCAGCACTATTGCCAGAATACTGTCAGGGCTCATAGCCTTTGCAGTATCCAGTGCCTTCAGCCGTTTCTTGACATCATGTGGGGTGAACTGAATTGGCTGAAGACTGGAGTCCGTGATGCTGGGGACTTCCAGAGGAGGCTGAGATGGATCATCCACTTGGCCCTTCTGGCTGCAGATTGTAGCAAATGCTTCAGCCTTTTCTTTTGCACTGATGTGCTGGACTCCTCAGTCATTGAGGATGGGGATATTTGTGGAGCCTCCTTCTCCAGTGAGTTATTGAATTGTCCACCACCATTCACGGCTGGATGTGGCAGGACTGTGCTTCAAAAGGACAGAGCTTGTTGAATGAGTGGAAAGTGGCAGATGAAATTTAATGCAGAGAAGTGCAAAGTGATTCATTTTACTAGGAAGAAGATGGAATGACTTTATCAAATAATGTACAATTCGAAAAGGGGTATAGGAGAAGAGGGCCCTGGGTGTATATGTGCATAAATCTTTGAAGGCAGCATGATAAATTGAGAATACAGTCAATAAATCTTACAGCATTTTCGACTGAATCAATTGGGGTATATATTACAAAGGCAAGGAAGTTCAATTAAAACTGGCTCAGCCTCAGCTGCAGTATTGTTTCCTGTTCTGTGCACCACACTTTAGGGAGGATGTGAAAGCATTAGAGAGGGTGCAGAAAAAATTCATGAGGATGTTTCCAGGGATGAAGAACTTCAGTTACATAGATATAGCAGAGAAGTTGAGGCTGTTTCACCTTGGAGAACAGAAGATTGAGAAGAGATTTGATAGAAGTATTCAAAATCATGAGGTGTCTGGACAGGGTAAATAGGGAGCAACTGTTCCTATTGGTGGAAGGATCGAGAATGAGGTGGCACAGATTTAAGGTAATTGGTAAAAGAAGTAATGGCGACTTGATAAAAAAACTTTTTCAACCAGTGAGCGTTAGAAATTGGAATGCACTTCCTGAGAGTGTGGTGGAGGCAGGTTCAATTGAAGCATTCAAGAGGGAATTGGATTACTCTCTAAAAAGAATATTTTGGGCTATGGGTAGAAGATGGGGAAATGACACTAGGTGAACTGCAGACTCCTCAAGGACATGACAGGTTGAATGGCTTCCTTCTGTGCTATAATCTGTGATTCCAACCTTTTCCTGTCCTGGCAAACTGTATCATATTCTCAGGTGTCACCAGAAAAAGGAGTGAGCTGTAAATATATTTACTGAAATGTTTTAACCCCAAAGAATCACAGGAGGAAGCTATTCAGCCCATCTTGTCCATACTGGCTCCCCATGAAGCAATGCAGTCAGTCCTGCTTGTCCGCTCAATCCCCGTAGCCCTGCAGGTTTTTTTTCCACCAAGCGCCCATCTGATTTCCTTTAGAATTCATTCATCCTTTCCACTTCCAGCACGGGTGGCGAGTTCCAGGTCATTACCATTCACTGTGTAAAAACTGTGTTCTCTCACATTTCCCAGGCACCTCTCACCTAAGATCTTAAATGTGTTTCCTAGGCCTTATACCATCAGCAAATGGGAGGAGTGTTGTTGTTACAATCATTAAGGGCAGAGGAGGTCATTCAGCCCATGCTAGTTCTTTGAAAAATAATCTGATTTGACCCACTAACATTTTCTTTCTCCATTAGCCTGCAAATTTTTACTTTTCAGATTCTCGTTCCCCGTTTTCTGTTTCTCTTTGTAAGTGATTATTATCGATGGATTTGATTTGTTCTTGCCTACGGAACATTCCTTTTTATCTAAGTCTGCGACAATCTTGTACACCTCTGTCCAATCTTCCCTCAGTCTCGGTTACTCCAAGGAGAACAACTCCAGCCTTTGCCAACCTAACCCTGTAACTAAAATCCCCCGGTCCCTGGAACCATTCTGATAAGTCTCCTCTGCACTCTCATTATATTCAAGGCTGAGATAGGCAGATTCCTAGTTTTCAGCCCTCCTGACTATTTAATAACTAGGTCTTTGAGTGAGACTTTAAGCACCTGAAATGACTGCTCCTGCTCCACATCAGTAACTTGCCCACCAGCCTGACTTGGTCCACAGGCTGCTGCTACCATAGTAACCAGTGGAGGCCCGGCAGCTCATCCATCCTGACAGCAACTTACCAGACTCCTCGTCCTTTTTGTCGAACTTTTTCAGCATCTTTCCCACCCTGGGGTTTTATCGGTCGATCTCAAAGGCACTCAGAGCCTCCGGTGTTTCCAGAAACGTCTCTAAATCTGCCTGGTCCCTGGCCTCTCAAACCCTCCAGCTCATACTTCCGGTCCCAGTCCCTTCACTTCCTGCCAACCAGTCACATCGACACGTCATTAACATGGCCAGCCTCCCCCCCCCCCCCCCCCTGCCCATGCCCGATGCCGAGTCCCGGGCATGCGCAGGACCAACCTCGCTCGCCCCGCCCCGCCCACTCCGCGCGCGTCAGAAGCCCAGCCGCGGAGCCCCTCCGTCTGCGCATGCGCGGGACAGGCCTCTTCCCGGGGAAGGACGCCCGGAGTCAGACCTCGGTGCGCGTGCGCATTGTGCATTCAGGCTGGGACGACCAAGCCTGAACCGAAAGCCGCCCATAGACAGGAGGATCCAGGGTTGGTGTTGTGGTGCACCCACAGTGCAACTTCATCCCAGCAATGAAAAGGCCATTGGGTCCAATTAGTCCGTGAGAATCATAGAATGGTTGCAGCGCAGAAAGAGGCCATTCAGCCCACAGTGTTCCTGCCAGCTCTCTGCCAAAGGAACTCATCCAGTGCCACTCCACTGCTTCCTCCCCATAGCACTGCAGGGTTTCTATTCTCTTCTTTGGTCTCCTTCCTTAAGGGAGGATATACTTGCATTAGGAGCAGTGCAGAGAAGATTCAGGAGGCTGATCCCTGGGATGAAGGGGTTGTCCTTTGAGGCTAGGTTGGGCAGAGAGATTCTAACCCTCACCCCTTGACGTCCAATGGCATTACTTTCACTGAATCCCCCCCACTATCAACATCCTGGGGGTTAGCATTGACCAGAAATTGGACTAGCCATGTAAATACTGCAGCTACAAGAGCAGGTCAGAGGCTAGTGAGTAAATCACCTCCTGACTCCCCAAAGACTGTGCACCACCTACAAGGAACAAGTCAAGACAGTGATGGAGTACTCCCCTGGTTACCTGGATAAGTGTACCAACAACACGAATGAAGCTCAATGCCATCCAGGATAAAGCAGCCCACTTGATTTTACCCCATCCACAAACATTCACTCCCTCCACTGCCGGCGCAGAGTAGCAGAAGTGTGTACCTTCTACAAGCTGCTCTGTAGGAACTCACCAAGGCTCCTTAGCACCTTCCAAGCCCACGACCACTACTATCTAGAAGGACAAGTGCAGCAGATACATGGGGATACCACCACCTGGAAGTTCCCTCCAAGTCACCATCCTAACATGGAAATATATCACAGTTCCTTCACTGTCGCTAGGTCAAAATCCTGGAACTCCCTCCCTAACAGCACTGTGGGTGTAGCTACACCACATGAACTGCAGCGGTTCAAGAAGGCGACTCACCACCACCTTCTCAAGGGCAACTAGGGATGGGCAATAAATGCTGGCCCATCCAGCGATACCCACATCCCATGAATGAATAAGAATAAAGTTAATTAAATCCTCTGTGATTTTCATTAAATCCTCAGAGATTTACATACTGTTTATGAGTCTGGGAAGTGTGTCCTCTGCAGTCACCGTCGCTGTGAAGCAGTCTGGGATGGGCAATCAATGCTAGCTCGGCCAGCAACGCCCAAATCCCATAAAGGAATTTTTAAAAAGATCCAATTGCTTGTGAAAGCCAGAATTGAATTTGCCTCCACCAGATTCTCAGGCAACGCACTCCAGATTCTAAGCACTCACTGTGTAAAAATGTTTAGAGTATCAGCTGGTATCACCCTTACCTCTGAAAAACAAGATTCCAGATTCCTGTAGCATATAAATCTATGCTGACGCAAGGGTGCAACCCTGGAGCTCCAGTTTAGCACTAAGGGAGTGCTGCACTGTTGCAGGCAAGAAAGTGGAGTTGGGCCATAATCAGATCAACCATGATCTTATGGAATAGCAGAGCAGGCTCAATGGGCCAAATGTCCTACAATCCTGCTCTTAATTCTTTTGTTCTTATGCAGCAGAGTAACAAATTGAGGGACCGTAGCTATAAGTTCTTAATCGTACTTCTACCTCTCATTCAAAAAGAACGAATGACCTTAAACCGATAAAGCAGAGAAACGAATCAAATAGTGAAACCACTGAATTTATTCTCGGTAACCCCGTAGGTAACCTGAAGTTCCTTAGGCTCCATAGTCTCTGTGAGCAAACAATGCTTATAACTTTATTTTCATGCAATGTAAAACTCTTTTTGTACCCACGCAGCCAGAGATTGTGTAGGAGAACATTTCTCCCTTTGTGCTATATTTAGAGTATTTTGGAACTAGCTTACGCAGGTTAACAGCCAATAAACTACCTCCTGGGCTAAGGCTACGTTTTAGTGCTCTACAAAGCTCTTAACTTTCAAACTATTGTTTACCTACCGTATTCGCGATCATCATCGAACAACATTATTGTTCTCTGTGACGGAGCTTCAGGAACATGTCCCCCTGTGATCAAGCTCTCTGTACCTGTGTTGCGTTCGTGTACAGAAATACTTGCACTTCGACCCCTGGCTGATAACTTTAGTTCAGCGCCAGACACTGAACACTACAGGTGAGGGATTTGCTAAGGTAAACCAGGGTTAATGTAATCATGTTAAAGGGACAGATGGTGAACGGTCTAGTGAGGTAATAAATTTCAGTTTCTCTCTGATCTTCCCCACCTTTTCCTATCCTCTTCTGAGCTCCAGTTTAACAGCTGAATACAATCCCTCCAGTACTCTGCCTTAAGTTTGTATAAATATTTTTATGGTAGAGCTAGATAAATTCTTGATTAACAAGGGAGTGAAAAGTTATTGGAGGTAGGCAGGAATGTGGCTACAGCAATTATGGTTTTGTTTAGTGTGTAATTAAACTTTAAGAATAATACTAGTTAGGCAAAAATCATATGATCTGTAGTATCCAATAAGAGAGTAGCGTGGGCTACCTCAGCAGTCAATGTGGAGTTGGAGTTGAAAGCACACATGTAGTTAACGTTTCCACCCAAGAAGTGTCTACAGATCAACTCTATCACCAGTGGTACAACTTTGCCACCCTACAGCAAACTGGCGATGAGGATAAAATAAGATCGAACAGAAGAAATCAAGTTAAAGAGAAACCAGTACTGTACCTAACCCAGTGATTGTAAGTAGCAAGCTCTGTTAGAATTGAAGAAGTTATCCTCCCTCAAAATTCCACAATTTAGGAGAATTGACCCTTTTGAACCTGCCACGGACGATTGGTCTCATTATATAGAACGCCTCACGTTCTCTTTTCAAACAAACGAGATTACGGGGGCAGAGAAGAGATGAACAGTCCTCTTGAGTACTTGTGGGAGCAAAACCAAGGGATTGATTCAAAGTTTGACAGCACCCAGTGCCCCAGATTTGAAGAATTTTGATGAATTGGTGGACCTCGTAAAGGGTCAATTTCAACTCAAGCCTCAGTCATGATGCAGATGTTCAGGTTTGACTCATGAAATGGAGCGCCGGGTGAGACAACTGTCTGCTACGTGGCAAATTTGAAGCAGTTAACGGAATATTGTGAGTTCGGTAAGACTCCGAACGACATCCTCAGAGACCGTATAATGTGTGATGTGAAAGAGGACGCTACTCAGAAAAGATTGTTGGCCGAAGTGAATCTGAATTTCAAGAAGGCGCTAGAGATAGCGCTGGCCATGGAAAGCGCAGTAAGAGGTTCAAAAGCAATACAGGATGGGCAAAATGGCGCCATCCTCCACATCGGCATGAAACCTCAAGCAAAAATGTCACGCAAAAGAGGGAAACAGCCCCCACTAGCCAAAGAATAAAGAAAAATAACTAAGCATCGAAATTGAAGAATAGTTTAATCGAGGTGGAAACAATCAGTCTTTTAGAGATTGACAGTTTAAAAACATCGAATGGCACAATTGTCACAGAAATGGACATATGATGAGGCAGTGCAAGGAAAGATTCAGGCAGGCTTGTAAACAACAGAAGAAACCCAGTGAAATCTACAATGTAGAAGAGCCTGAAACAACAAATTCAGACATTTACTCATGGTTTAATCTGAAAGTTGGAAAGACAGAACCAATATTTGTCACAGTGAAAGCAAATGGCAGATCTGTTAGAATGGAAGTGGACACAGGAGCTTCCACTACAGTAATTGGGGAACATACCTTCAGATATTTGAATAATGGTGAACATCATTTAAGTTTAGAAGAAACAGCCTCCAATCTAAAAACATGTACAGGTGAAGACATTCAAGAAAAAGGCGTAAACAGTGTAACTGTCCATTTTGGAAGCCAATTGGCAAATCTACCCTTGAAGGGGGTAGCAGGTGAAGGGCCAGCCTCCGGGGGTGAAATTGGTTAAAGTAGATTAAGTTAGAATAGGCTGAAATTTTCCAGTTGAGAGCAACTGGGCCACCAGAGCTACTTAGAAAGCATGTCACCGTCTTCAAGGACCAACTGGGAAAATCCAGGGCCTGCAGGCCAAGATTCACGTGGATCCAGAAGCAGCCCCTCACTTCATGAAGGCGAGACCGGTGTCATATGCCCTGCGAGAAAAATTCGACATTGAACTGAACAGACTAGAGAACAACCTGTTCAGTTCTCAGAACGGGCAGCACCCATAGTCCCTGTTTTTAAAGCCGACCAAAGTGTCCGAATTTGCGGAGACTGCAAACTGACGGTTAATAAAGTAGCTAAGCTAGACAGGCACCCCATTATAAGCTGCACCGCTCCATTGTGAAAGATTAATGAGATATTCAGCCATGGGAGCGGGTCATTATTACTAAAGACTGACACTGGGTGACAAGACTTGCCAAAAAGAACATTCACCCTATCCCCACAGCTCCCCGCCACCCCACCCCCCTCAAAAATACATACAAAGAGAAGCTTGCCAACTTTGTGTGGGGTATCAAAGGGAATCTACATCCTTTTTATAATATGGAGGCCAGAAATGTTCACAGTAATCCGAGTTCTAACGAAGGTCCTGTACAAGTTTAACGTAACTTCTCGGTTAGAACCTTGCCGTTCTATTCCAAAGAAATGAATTCTGGTATAAAAACAGAAAATGCTGGATAAACTCAGCAGATATGGCTGCATCTATGGAGAGAGAAACAGAATGAACATTTCAAGTCTGTATGACCCGTCTTCATGACTCTTAAATTTATTTAACCTGGTGCTTTATTTGCTTTTTGATGTCCTTATTATCCTGCTTGTCTACTGTTAGTATTTTTGTATAGTAAGTCCCAACTTCATGTTGACTCAATAAGTATTGTTTTACTTTAAAGTCGTTCATAAAGTAGGGACTGTATATCCATTTAACGTTGTGAACGTTCACTATAACATCACTTGCTCCCTGTTCTGGCCCTCCACATCCCACATGCACACTTGACATTTTCCCCAGCGCTGCTGGGGCTCAGCCCACCTTTTCCCTCTGCTCCGTTTCCCCACCCCCCCCCTTCATTTCCCCACCCTGGGACCTGTTCTCACCCTCCATTCACACTTTTAAAGCCCCCCCCCCCCCCCCACTGTCTGTTGCCACCACCAGGGACTTATTCAGCTAGCTTCTCTTCCTTCCGCCCTCGTCCTCAATCCTGAAGTCCCCCCACCTCCCCAACCCCACCCTCTCCCCCTGGCCTTCCTTTCCCGCCCTCTGTTCTTATTTTTAAGGGCCCCAGTGTCTGTTGCCACAACTGGGGACTTCTTCGGTGAGCTCCTCTTCCTTCATCTGCTGCCTGCACTAACCAATTCCTGCCACCAGATTGAGTCCAGTCAATCCAAAGCCAGGAAGCTGGGTGAGTTTTTACACATTTACAATATTTATTTATATATTGTTCTTCTTTTATCTTTTTAAACTTATTTTATTTTAAAGGTTATTTTGTTTATGAATGGAGGCATTTCGGAATGTACAGCATTTCAACTGATAATGTTTTAATGTTTTTTTCTGCTGAGATAGGTCCTAAAGCATCTAACTACAGGGTTTCTTTTATATTTAGCAATTTATTTTATTCCACAAGTTATTTCGACTGGGATTGCACAGTGCTGCACATGCATAGTGCAGCATTTCAACTTGCACATTGTCTTTCTCTGGACAAGAATCGTCTGAAGGAACTTAACTACAATTTTTTATGATCCTGGACAAGAACCACCCCCCACCCTGGACTTTTTTTGGTATGATCCAGTTAGGGACCAATAACTTTTTGTTTAAAGAACATGAAATTTGAGATGCAGAACACTTGCTAAAGAGAATAAAGTCACAAGATTCCAAACAAAATAAACTTTACTATACAATGTCAGAAAGATAAACCAGTTTACAACATTAATCTTATACTCTTGACATTCAGGGTGAATATGAGGTAAGTGTGAACTTAACAGGCAAACTGTGGTCTAACGCCCACACTACACATTATACGGCAAATGCGACAAAGACAGATCCCATGGGTTTCTCAGCAACCCACCCAGATGTCAGTAAACGCTGTGAGTCAACCACTCTCGTTGAAACTCTGTCTCTCTCATGGCGGGGGGCGGGGACTGCGGCTTTCACCTTTGTAGATCTAAACTTGGCATTCTCTCCAAAGGTTGCTCCAACTTGGGCTACCTCGGTGACAGCTCGCCTGGCAGGGTTTCAATCTTGCATCCCGAGACTCCGTTCCCCTGGATTCCCAAGTCTGCATTCCAGCACCAACGCGCGAGCGTGACTTCAGCTCTGCAGCCATGCCGAGCAGATTACTGCCAGTCCAAAGGGTTACCTTTGCCCCAGGGGCCGGCAGCACAGAATCACGAACGTTCTGCTGCTCCAAACGCTTTTATTTTTTTGTAGTAACGTGGCACATAATGATGTGGTACCTTATTGAACGCTTTCTGGAAATCCAAGTACAGTACATCTACAGGCTCCCTGTCATCCACTGCGCATGCTACTCCTTCAAAACATTCCAATAAATTGGTTAAACGTGATTTTCCTTTCACAAAACCATGCTGACTCTCCCCAATTGCCTTCAGCTCTTCTAAGTGCCCAGCTATAGCCTCCTTAATGATCAATTTTAATAACTTCCCCATGACAGGACTACAGTTTCCTGTTTCTTGCCACCTTCCCTTCTTGAAAAGAAGGTTTATATTTGCCACTTTCCAAGCTGATGGAACCTTCCCCAGAATCTAGCGAATTTTGGAAAATTAACACCAGTGCATCGACTACCTCATTAGCCACCTCTTTTAAGACCCTAAGATGTAGTCTATCAGGACCTGGACACTTGTCATCCTGAAGCTCCATCAATTTAATCAGTACCGTTTCCCTAGTGATTTCAATTTCACCAAGTTCCTTTCTCCCGTTCACCTCCTGATTTGCAGTTATTACTGGAATATTTTTCGTATCCTCTATAATGAACACAGAAGCAAAATATTTGTTCATTTCTTCTGCCATTTTCTTATTATCTACTATTAACTTCCCACTGTCACTCTCTAGAGGACCAACACTCACTTTACTTACTCTTTTTTTTAAAGTACCTGTAGAAACTCTTGCTATCCATTTTTACATTTCTAACTAGCTTCCTCTCTTACTCTAATTTCTTTCTCCTGATTAACCTTTTAGTCATTCTCTGTCATGCTTCATATTCTGTCCAATCATGTGTCCTGCCACTCATCTTTGCAGAGTTGTAAGCTTTTTCCTTAAGTTTGTTGTTTTCCTTAACATCTCTAGTTAACCACGGATGTTGGGTCTCCCCTTAGAATTTTTCTTTATAGTAGGAATGTACTTATTCTGAAATATCCCCTTAAATGTCTGCTACTGCTTCTCTATTGATCTATCATCTAGCCTAGTTTTCCAGTTCACTTCAGCTAGCTCAGCTTTCATCCCCACATAGTTGCTCTTATTTAATTTTAAGATACTAGTCTTAGACCCACTCTTCTCCCTTTCAAACTGGATGTAAAATTCAATCATATTGTGGTCACTGCTACCTAGGGGTGCCTTTACTCTGAGGTCATTAATTAATCCTATCATGTTACACAATACCAGATCTAATAAGACCTGCTGTCTGGTTAGTTCCAGAACATGCTGTTCAAAGAAACTATTTCAAAAGCATTCTAAGAGCTCCTCCTTACTACTGCCAATCTGATTTTTCCAGTTCATGTGTAGATTAAAATCACCCATGATTGTTGCCATTCCTTTATCACAAACACACAATATTTCTGGCAGCATCGGCGGAGAAGAAAAGAGTTGACGTTTCGAGTCCTCATGACCCTTCGACAGAACTTGACTCGAACTCAAGTTCTGTCGAAGGGTCATGAGGACTCGAAACGTCAACTCTTTTCTTCTCCGCCGATGCTGCCAGACCTGCTGAGTTTTTCCAGGTAATTCTGTTTTTGTTTTGGATTTCCAGCATCCGCAGTTTTTTTGTTTTTAACACAATATTTCTTATTGAATACTTTGTCCTACACTGTGGCTACTGTTAGGCGGCCTGTAGACCACTCCCACTGATGAATTTCCCCCCCCTACTATTCCTCATCTCCAACCAAACTGATTCTACATCCTGATCTCCTGGACCAAGGTCATCACTAACTATTGCACCAATGCCCTTTTTGATTAACAGTGCAACCCCTCCACCTTTACCTAGCTTCCTATTCTTCTTGAAAGTCATGTACCCGTAAATATTAAGTACTCAACATTTGTTGTCCTGCAGCCACGTCTCCGTAATTGCTATCAGATCGTATTTCAACGTGGGCCATCAATTCATTCACTTTGTTATGAATGCCATGTGCATTCAGATAAAGAGCCTTCCGTTTTATCCTTTTGTTACCTTTGTAACATCTAGCCTTGACTGTTGATGTATTCTTAGGTTTTTTCTCTCTGTCCCTTCCTGCCATTCTCTGACCCTCATTTCTCATATTACTATTTTGCTCTCCTGTCTTGACTCTACACCTTGAATTGCTACCTTTACCCAACTTGATCCCTCACTGCTCTTGTTTAGTTTGAAGTTCTCTCTACTTCCCTAGTTATGCGATTTGTGAGGACACTGATCCTAGCACGGTTCAGGTGTAAACTGTCCCAATGGTACAGCCCCCACTTACCCCAGTAATGATGCTAGTGCCCTACAAACCAGAACCCACTTCTCCCACACCAGTCTTTGAGCCAGGCATTCATCTCTCTAAGCTTATTTGCCCTATGCCAATTTGCACGTGGCTCAGGTAATAATCCAGAGATTATTACCTTTGAGGCTCTGCTTCTTAATTTGGTACCTAGCTCCTCATACTGACTTTGCAGAATCTCTTTCCTGGTTCTACCTATGTCATTGGTACCTACATGGACCATGACAACTGGATCCTCCCCCTCCCACTGCAAGTTCCTCTCCAGCCCTGAGCAGTTGTCCTGAACCCTGGCACTGGGCAGGCAATACAGCTGCCTGAACTCTCGCTCTTTGCTGCAGAGAACAGTGTCAATCCTCCTCACTATACTATCCCCTACTACCACTACATTCCTTTTTGCTTTCCCCGCTTGAACGGCTTCCTGTACCACAGTGCCATGGCCAGCCAGCTCATCCACCTTGCAGACCTCGCTTTCATCCACACAGGTTGTGAGCACCTCAAACCTGTTTGACAATTGCAAAGTCTGAGGCTCCTCCCCTACTGTCTGCTCGGTCCCATTACCTGCTTCAGTGACAGTCACATCCTCCTGTCCCTCACTGCTGACCAAAACAGATGTCCCTCTTCTAGGAGGTGTGACTGCCTCCTGGAACAAAGTATCCAGGTGTTTCTCCCCCACCCTTATGTTACACAGTGTCTGCATTTCAGCTTCCAGATCAATAATCCTGATCCGGAATTCCTTAAGCTGTGTACACTTCCTGTAGACATGTCTGTCATGGATCACCTTGGTGTCCAAAAGCTCCCACATCTCACAGCTGCAACATAACACCTGTCCCGCCATTCTAACTTATGTTATTTAGTTAATTTACTGTAATTACTTTCTTCCCATGTATGCTACAATTTACTGTGTTTATTGAATGCTAGTACCACTGACAACGAAAGGTTATATGCTTCTTAAATACAAGGAGTGTGTTTTAGATAAGAACAAAATACTGTGGATGCTGGAAATCTGAAACAAAAACAGAAAATACTGGAAAAACTCTAGCCGGTCTAGCAGCCTCTGTGGAGAGAGAAACAGTTAACGATTCGAACTCTGAAGAAGGTCACATGGACACGAAACCTTAACTCTGTTTCTCTCTCCACTGATGCTGCTAGTCCTGCTGAGTTTTTTTAGCATTTTCTGTTTTTGTATGTGTTTTAGATGTTTGTTTTAATTGCTTTATTTTTTATTGCTTTTTTTAATCTTTATTGTTTGATTTCAATTTAAAATTTTTCAAATTTTGGTTTGTTATTTTAAAGTTTTAGTTCTTTTTATTTATAGATCTATCTTAACTCACCCGTCCTAAGCTGCTTTCTCACACATTGTCCCTTAGACCGAGCAACAATTTACTAGCTTCCTGTGACATCACAGTTGCTTTTCTCTCTTTCCCAGACTGCAGCTTCCCAGCAGCTGAAACAGTGGAACATTATGCTGCTCAGCTCCTGACTGTCTCCCGCAGGTCTGCTCCGCTCTGACTCCCAGCGAGATAGGCCACCCTGCAATCCCTGGTCTGTATTTATAGGTGCTGCTCAGCTCCCGACTGTCTCCCACAGGCTCACTCCGCTTCGACTCGCAACAAGATACCCAAACTGAAATCTCTGCCATTCTCCACGTCCTTTTCAAACTGAAGTCCCCACCGCTCTCCGTGTCCTTTTCAAACTGAAGTCCCCACCGCTCTCCGTGTCCTTTTCAAACTGAAGTCCCCACCGCTCTCCGTGTCCTTTTCAAACTGAAGTCCCCACCGCTCTCCGTGTCCTTTTCAAACTGAAGTCCCCACCGCTCTCCACACTGTTTTCAAACTGAAGTCCCCACCGCTCTCTGTGTCCTTTTCAAACTGAAGTCCCCACCGCTCTCCACACTGTTTTCAAACTGAAGTCCCCACCGCTCTCCACACCCTTTTCAAACTGAAGTCCCCACTGCTCTCCGTGTCCTTTTCAAACTAAAGTCCACACCGTTCTCCCCACCCTTTTCAAACTGAAGTCCCCACCGCTCTCTGCACCCTTTTCAAACTGAAGTCCCCACTGCTCTCCGTGTCCTTTTCAAACTAAAGTCCACACCGCTCTCCACACCCTTTTCAAAATGAAGTCCCCACCACTCTCTGCACCCTTTTCAAACTGACGTCCCCACCGCTCTACGTGTCCTTTTCAAACTGAAGTCCCCACCGCTCTCTGCACCCTTTTCAAACTGAAGTCCCCACCGCTCTACGTGTCCTTTTCAAACTGAAGTCCCCACCGCTCTCTGCACCCTTTTCAAACTGAAGTCCCCACCGCTCTACGTGTCCTTTTCAAACTGAAGTCCCCACTGCTCTCCACACCATTTTCAAACTGAAGTCCCCACCGCTCTACGTGTCCTTTTCAAACTGAAGTCCCCACCGCTCTCCACACCCTTTTCAAACTGAAGTCCCCACCGCTCTCCCGTGTCCTTTTCAAACTGAAGTCCCTGCCGCTCTCCACACCCTTTTCAAACTGAAGTCCCCACCGCTCTCCACACCCTTTTCAAACTGAAGTCCCCACCGGTCTCCGTGTCCTTTTCAAACTGAAGTCCCCACCACTCTCCGTGTCCTTTTCAAACTGAAGTCCCTGCCGCTCTCCACACCCTTTTCAAACTGAAGTCCCCACCGCTCTCCACACCCTTTTCAAACTGAAGTCCCCACCGCTCTCCGTGTCCTTTTCAAACTGAAGTCCCTGCCGCTCTCCACACCCTTTTCAAACTGAAGTCCCCACCGCTCTCCACACCCTTTTCAAACTGAAGTCCCCACCGCTCTCCGTGTCCTTTTCAAACTGAAGTCCCTGCCGCTCTCCACACCCTTTTCAAACTGAAGTCCCCACCGCTCTCCGTGTCCTTTTCAAACTGAAGTCCCCACCGCTCTCCACAACCTTTTCAAACTGAAGTCCCCACCACTCTCCGTGTCCTTTTCAAACTGAAGTCCCCACCGCACTCCCTGTCCTTTTCAAACTGAAGTCCCTGCCGCTCTCCACACCCTTTTCAAACTGAAGTCCCCACCGCTCTCCAGACCCTTTTCAAACTGAAGTCCCCACCGCTCTCCGTGTCCTTTTCAAACTGAAGTCCCCACCGCTCTCCACACCCTTTTCAAACTGAAGTCCCCACCGCTCTCCACACCCTTTTCAAACTGAAGTCCCCACCGCTCTCCGTGTCCTTTTCAAACTGAAGTCCCCACCGCTCTCCACACCCTTTTCAAACTGAAGTCCCCACCGCTCTCCAGACCCTTTTCAAACTGAAGTCCCCACTGCTCTCCAGACCCTTTTCAAACTGAAGTCCCCACTGCTCTCCACACCCTTTTCAAACTGAAGTCCCCACCGCTCTCCGTGTCCTTTTCAAACTGAAGTCCCCACCGCTCTCCAGACCCTTTTCAAACTGAAGTCCCCACCGCACTCCACGCCCTTTTCAAACTGAAGTCCCCACCGCTCTCCACACCATTTTCAAACTGAAGTCCCCACTGCTCTCCAGACCCTTTTCAAACTGAAGTCCCCACCGCTCTCCACACCCTTTTCAAACTGAAGTCCCCACCGCTCTCCGTGTCCTTTTCAAACTGAAGTCCCCACCGCTCTCCAGACCCTTTTCAAACTGAAGTCCCCACCGCTCTCCACGCCCTTTTCAAACTGAAGTCCCCACCGCTCTCCACACCCTTTTCAAACTGAAGTCCCCACCGCTCTCCAGACCCTTTTCAAACTGAAGTCCCCACCACTCTTCACACCCTTTTCAAACTGAAGACCCCACCACTCTCCGCGCACTTTTCAAACTGAAGTCCCCACCGCTCTCCGCACCCTTTTCAAACTGACGTCCCCACCGCTCTCCACACCCTTTTCAAACTGAAGTCCCCACCGCTCTCCACACCCTTTTCAAACTGAAGTCCCCGCCGCTCTCCACAGCCTTTTCAAACTGAAGTCCCCACCACTCTCCGTGTCCTTTTCAAACTGAAGTCCCCACCGCTCTCCACACCCTTTACAAACTGAAGTCCCCACCGCTCTCCACACCCTTTTCAAACTGAAGTCCCCACCACTCTCCGTGTCCTTTTCAAACTGAAGTCCCCACCGCTCTCCGTGTCCTTTTCAAACTGAAGTCCCCACCACTCTCCGTGTCCTTTTCAAACTGAAGTCCCCACCGCTCTCCACACCCTTTTCAAACTGAAGTCCCCACTGCTCTCCAGACCCTTTTCAAACTGAAGTCCCCACCGCTCTCCACACCCTTTTCAAACTGAAGTCCCCACCGCTCTCCGTGTCCTTTTCAAACTGAAGTCCCCACCGCTCTCCACACCCTTTTCAAACTGAAGTCCCCACCGCTCTCCACGCCCTTTTCAAACTGAAGTCCCCACCGCTCTCCACACCCTTTTCAAACTGAGGTCCCCACTGCTCTCCAGACCCTTTTCAAACTGAAGTCCCCACCGCTCTCCACACCCTTTTCAAACTGAAGTCCCCACCGCTCTCCGTGTCCTTTTCAAACTGAAGTCCCCACCGCTCTCCAGACCCTTTTCAAACTGAAGTCCCCACCGCTCTCCACGCCCTTTTCAAACTGAAGTCCCCACCGCTCTCCACACCCTTTTCAAACTGAAGTCCCCACCGCTCTCCAGACCCTTTTCAAACTGAAGTCCCCACCACTCTTCACACCCTTTTCAAACTGAAGTCCCCACCACTCTCCGCGCCCTTTTCAAACTGAAGTCCCCACCGCTCTCCGCACCCTTTTCAAACTGACGTCCCCACCACTCTCCACACCCTTTTCAAACTGAAGTCCCCACCGCTCTCCAGACCCTTTTCAAACTGAAGTCCCCGCCGCTCTCCACACCCTTTTCAAACTGAAGTCCCCACCACTCTCCGTGTCCTTTTCAAACTGAAGTCCCCACCGCTCTCCACACCCTTTTCAAACTGAAGTCCCCACCGCTCTCCACACCCTTTTCAAACTGAAGTCCCCACCGCTCTCCACACCCTTTTCAAACTGAAGTCCCCACCGCTCTCCGTGTCCTTTTCAAACTGAAGTCCCCACCGCTCTCCGTGTCCTTTTCAAACTGAAGTCCCCACCGCTCTCCGTGTCCTTTTCAAACTGAAGTCCCCGCCGCTCTCCACACCCTTTTCAAACTGAAGTCCCCACCGCTCTCTACACCCTTTTCAAACTGAAGTCCCCACCGCTCTCCACACCCTTTTCAAACTGAAGTCCCCACCACTCTCCGTGTCCTTTTCAAACTGAAGTCCCCACCGCTCTCCGTGTCCTTTTCAAACTGAAGTCCCCACCGCTCTCCGTGTCCTTTTCAAACTGAAGTCCCCACCGCTCTCCACACCCTTTTCAAACTGAAGTCCCCACCGCTCTCCGTGTCCTTTTCAAACTGAAGTCCCCACCACTCTCCGTGTCCTTTTCAAACTGAAGTCCCCACCGCTCTCCGTGTCCTTTTCAAACTGAAGTCCCCACCGCTCTCCACACCCTTTTCAAACTGAAGTCCCCACCGCTCTCCGTGTCCTTTTCAAACTGAAGTCCCCACCGCTCTCCACACCCTTTTCAAACTGAAGTCCCCACCGCTCTCCAGACCCTTTTCAAACTGAAGTCCCCGCCGCTCTCCACACCCTTTTCAAATTGAAGTCCCCACCACTCTCCGTGTCCTTTTCAAACTGAAGTCCCCACCGCTCTCCGCACCCTTTTCAAACTGACGTCCCCACGACTCTCCACACCCTTTTCAAACTGAAGTCCCCACCGCTCTCCAGACCCTTTTCAAACTGAAGTCCCCGCCACTCTCCACACCCTTTTCAAACTGAAGTCCCCACCACTCTCCGTGTCCTTTTCAAACTGAAGTCCCCACCGCTCTCCACACCCTTTTCAAACTGAAGTCCCCACCGCTCTCCACACCCTTTTCAAACTGAAGTCCCCACCACTCTCCACACCCTTTTCAAACTGAAGTCCCCACCGCTCTCCGTGTCCTTTTCAAACTGAAGTCCCCACCGCTCTCCGTGTCCTTTTCAAACTGAAGTCCCCACCGCTCTCCACACCCTTTTCAAACTGAAGTCCCCACCGCTCTCCGTGTCCTTTTCAAACTGAAGTCCCCACCGCTCTCCGTGTCCTTTTCAAACTGAAGTCCCCACCGCTCTCCGTGTCCTTTTCAAACTGAAGTCCCCACCGCTCTCCACACCCTTTTCAAACTGAAGTCCCCACCGCTCTCCGTGTCCTTTTCAAACTGAAGTCCCCACCGCTCTCCAGACCCTTTTCAAACTGAAATCCCCACCGCTCTCCACACCCTTTTCAAACTGAAGTCCCCACCGCTCTCCACACCCTTTTCAAACTGAAGTCCCCACCGCTCTCCACGCCCTTTTCAAACTGAAGTCCCCACCGCTCTCCACACCCTTTTCAAACTGAGGTCCCCACTGCTCTCCAGACCCTTTTCAAACTGAAGTCCCCACCGCTCTCCACACCCTTTTCAAACTGAAGTCCCCACCGCTCTCCGTGTCCTTTTCAAACTGAAGTCCCCACCGCTCTCCAGACCCTTTTCAAACTGAAGTCCCCACCGCTCTCCACACCCTTTTCAAACTGAAGTCCCCACCGCTCTCCACACCCTTTTCAAACTGAAGTCCCCACCACTCTTCACACCCTTTTCAAACTGAAGTCCCCACCACTCTCCGCACCCTTTTCAAACTGACGTCCCCACCACTCTCCACACCCTTTTCAAACTGAAGTCCCCACCGCTCTCCAGACCCTTTTCAAACTGAAGTCCCCGCCGCTCTCCACACCCTTTTCAAACTGAAGTCCCCACCACTCTCCGTGTCCTTTTCAAACTGAAGTCCCCACCGCTCTCCACACCCTTTTCAAACTGAAGTCCCCACCGCTCTCCACACCCTTTTCAAACTGAAGTCCCCACCGCTCTCCACACCCTTTTCAAACTGAAGTCCCCACCGCTCTCCGTGTCCTTTTCAAACTGAAGTCCCCACCGCTCTCCGTGTCCTTTTCAAACTGAAGTCCCCACCGCTCTCCGTGTCCTTTTCAAACTGAAGTCCCCGCCGCTCTCCACACCCTTTTCAAACTGAAGTCCCCACCGCTCTCCACACCCTTTTCAAACTGAAGTCCCCACCGCTCTCCACACTCTTTTCAAACTGAAGTCCCCACCACTCTCCGTGTCCTTTTCAAACTGAAGTCCCCACCGCTCTCCGTGTCCTTTTCAAACTGAAGTCCCCACCGCTCTCCGTGTCCTTTTCAAACTGAAGTCCCCACCGCTCTCCACACCCTTTTCAAACTGAAGTCCCCACCGCTCTCCGTGTCCTTTTCAAACTGAAGTCCCCACCACTCTCCGTGTCCTTTTCAAACTGAAGTCCCCACCGCTCTCCGTGTCCTTTTCAAACTGAAGTCCCCACCGCTCTCCACACCCTTTTCAAACTGAAGTCCCCACCGCTCTCCGTGTCCTTTTCAAACTGAAGTCCCCACCGCTCTCCAGACCCTTTTCAAACTGAAATCCCCACCGCTCTCCACACCCTTTTCAAACTGAAGTCCCCACCGCTCTCCACACCCTTTTCAAACTGAAGTCCCCACCGCTCTCCGCACCCTTTTCAAACTGACGTCCCCACCACTCTCCACACCCTTTTCAAACTGAAGTCCCCACCGCTCTCCAGACCCTTTTCAAACTGAAGTCCCCGCCGCTCTCCACACCCTTTTCAAATTGAAGTCCCCACCACTCTCCGTGTCCTTTTCAAACTGAAGTCCCCACCGCTCTCCGCACCCTTTTCAAACTGACGTCCCCACCACTCTCCACACCCTTTTCAAACTGAAGTCCCCACCGCTCTCCAGACCCTTTTCAAACTGAAGTCCCCGCCGCTCTCCACACCCTTTTCAAACTGAAGTCCCCACCACTCTCCGTGTCCTTTTCAAACTGAAGTCCCCACCGCTCTCCACACCCTTTTCAAACTGAAGTCCCCACCGCTCTCCACACCCTTTTCAAACTGAAGTCCCCACCGCTCTCCGTGTCCTTTTCAAACTGAAGTCCCCACCGCTCTCCAGACCCTTTTCAAACTGAAATCCCCACCGCTCTCCACACCCTTTTCAAACTGAAGTCCCCACCGCTCTCCACACCCTTTTCAAACTGAAGTCCCCACCGCTCTCCACACCCTTTTCAAACTGAAGTCCCCACCGCTCTCCGCGGCCTTTTCAAACTGAAGTCCCCACCGCTCTCCGCACCCTTTTCAAACTGAAGTCCCCACCGCTCTCCACACCCTTTTCAAACTGAAGTCCCCACCGGTCTCCGTGTCCTTTTCAAACTGAAGTCCCCACCACTCTCCGTGTCCTTTTCAAACTGAAGTCCCTGCCACTCTCCACACCCTTTTCAAACTGAAGTCCCCACCGCTCTCCACACCCTTTTCAAACTGAAGTCCCCACCGCTCTCCGTGTCCTTTTCAAACTGAAGTCCCTGCCGCTCTCCACACCCTTTTCAAACTGAAGTCCCCACCGCTCTCCACACCCTTTTCAAACTGAAGTCCCCACCGCTCTCCGTGTCCTTTTCAAACTGAAGTCCCTGCCGCTCTCCACACCCTTTTCAAACTGAAGTCCCCACCGCTCTCCGTGTCCTTTTCAAACTGAAGTCCCCACCGCTCTCCACACCCTTTTCAAACTGAAGTCCCCACCACTCTCCGTGTCCTTTTCAAACTGAAGTCCCCACCGCATTCCCTGTCCTTTTCAAACTGAAGTCCCTGCCGCTCTCCACACCCTTTTCAAACTGAAGTCCCCACCGCTCTCCAGACCCTTTTCAAACTGAAGTCCCCACCGCTCTCCGTGTCCTTTTCAAACTGAAGTCCCCACCGCTCTCCACACCCTTTTCAAACTGAAGTCCCCACCGCTCTCCACACCCTTTTCAAACTGAAGTCCCCACCGCTCTCCGTGTCCTTTTCAAACTGAAGTCCCCACCGCTCTCCACACCATTTTCAAACTGAAGTCCCCACTGCTCTCCAGACCCTTTTCAAACTGAAGTCCCCACCGCTCTCCACACCCTTTTCAAACTGAAGTCCCCACCGCTCTCCGTGTCCTTTTCAAACTGAAGTCCCCACCACTCTCCGTGTCCTTTTCAAACTGAAGTCCCCACCGCTCTCCGTGTCCTTTTCAAACTGAAGTCCCCACCGCTCTCCACACCCTTTTCAAACTGAAGTCCCCACCGCTCTCCGTGTCCTTTTCAAACTGAAGTCCCCACCGCTCTCCACACCCTTTTCAAACTGAAGTCCCCACCGCTCTCCAGACCCTTTTCAAACTGAAGTCCCCGCCGCTCTCCACACCCTTTTCAAATTGAAGTCCCCACCACTCTCCGTGTCCTTTTCAAACTGAAGTCCCCACCGCTCTCCGCACCCTTTTCAAACTGACGTCCCCACGACTCTCCACACCCTTTTCAAACTGAAGTCCCCACCGCTCTCCAGACCCTTTTCAAACTGAAGTCCCCGCCACTCTCCACACCCTTTTCAAACTGAAGTCCCCACCACTCTCCGTGTCCTTTTCAAACTGAAGTCCCCACCGCTCTCCACACCCTTTTCAAACTGAAGTCCCCACCGCTCTCCACACCCTTTTCAAACTGAAGTCCCCACCACTCTCCACACCCTTTTCAAACTGAAGTCCCCACCGCTCTCCGTGTCCTTTTCAAACTGAAGTCCCCACCGCTCTCCGTGTCCTTTTCAAACTGAAGTCCCCACCGCTCTCCACACCCTTTTCAAACTGAAGTCCCCACCGCTCTCCGTGTCCTTTTCAAACTGAAGTCCCCACCGCTCTCCGTGTCCTTTTCAAACTGAAGTCCCCACCGCTCTCCGTGTCCTTTTCAAACTGAAGTCCCCACCGCTCTCCACACCCTTTTCAAACTGAAGTCCCCACCGCTCTCCGTGTCCTTTTCAAACTGAAGTCCCCACCGCTCTCCAGACCCTTTTCAAACTGAAATCCCCACCGCTCTCCACACCCTTTTCAAACTGAAGTCCCCACCGCTCTCCACACCCTTTTCAAACTGAAGTCCCCACCGCTCTCCACGCCCTTTTCAAACTGAAGTCCCCACCGCTCTCCACACCCTTTTCAAACTGAGGTCCCCACTGCTCTCCAGACCCTTTTCAAACTGAAGTCCCCACCGCTCTCCACACCCTTTTCAAACTGAAGTCCCCACCGCTCTCCGTGTCCTTTTCAAACTGAAGTCCCCACCGCTCTCCAGACCCTTTTCAAACTGAAGTCCCCACCGCTCTCCACACCCTTTTCAAACTGAAGTCCCCACCGCTCTCCACACCCTTTTCAAACTGAAGTCCCCACCACTCTTCACACCCTTTTCAAACTGAAGTCCCCACCACTCTCCGCACCCTTTTCAAACTGACGTCCCCACCACTCTCCACACCCTTTTCAAACTGAAGTCCCCACCGCTCTCCAGACCCTTTTCAAACTGAAGTCCCCGCCGCTCTCCACACCCTTTTCAAACTGAAGTCCCCACCACTCTCCGTGTCCTTTTCAAACTGAAGTCCCCACCGCTCTCCACACCCTTTTCAAACTGAAGTCCCCACCGCTCTCCACACCCTTTTCAAACTGAAGTCCCCACCGCTCTCCACACCCTTTTCAAACTGAAGTCCCCACCGCTCTCCGTGTCCTTTTCAAACTGAAGTCCCCACCGCTCTCCGTGTCCTTTTCAAACTGAAGTCCCCACCGCTCTCCGTGTCCTTTTCAAACTGAAGTCCCCGCCGCTCTCCACACCCTTTTCAAACTGAAGTCCCCACCGCTCTCCACACCCTTTTCAAACTGAAGTCCCCACCGCTCTCCACACTCTTTTCAAACTGAAGTCCCCACCACTCTCCGTGTCCTTTTCAAACTGAAGTCCCCACCGCTCTCCGTGTCCTTTTCAAACTGAAGTCCCCACCGCTCTCCGTGTCCTTTTCAAACTGAAGTCCCCACCGCTCTCCACACCCTTTTCAAACTGAAGTCCCCACCGCTCTCCGTGTCCTTTTCAAACTGAAGTCCCCACCACTCTCCGTGTCCTTTTCAAACTGAAGTCCCCACCGCTCTCCGTGTCCTTTTCAAACTGAAGTCCCCACCGCTCTCCACACCCTTTTCAAACTGAAGTCCCCACCGCTCTCCGTGTCCTTTTCAAACTGAAGTCCCCACCGCTCTCCAGACCCTTTTCAAACTGAAATCCCCACCGCTCTCCACACCCTTTTCAAACTGAAGTCCCCACCGCTCTCCACACCCTTTTCAAACTGAAGTCCCCACCGCTCTCCGCACCCTTTTCAAACTGACGTCCCCACCACTCTCCACACCCTTTTCAAACTGAAGTCCCCACCGCTCTCCAGACCCTTTTCAAACTGAAGTCCCCGCCGCTCTCCACACCCTTTTCAAATTGAAGTCCCCACCACTCTCCGTGTCCTTTTCAAACTGAAGTCCCCACCGCTCTCCGCACCCTTTTCAAACTGACGTCCCCACCACTCTCCACACCCTTTTCAAACTGAAGTCCCCACCGCTCTCCAGACCCTTTTCAAACTGAAGTCCCCGCCGCTCTCCACACCCTTTTCAAACTGAAGTCCCCACCACTCTCCGTGTCCTTTTCAAACTGAAGTCCCCACCGCTCTCCACACCCTTTTCAAACTGAAGTCCCCACCGCTCTCCACACCCTTTTCAAACTGAAGTCCCCACCGCTCTCCGTGTCCTTTTCAAACTGAAGTCCCCACCGCTCTCCAGACCCTTTTCAAACTGAAATCCCCACCGCTCTCCACACCCTTTTCAAACTGAAGTCCCCACCGCTCTCCACACCCTTTTCAAACTGAAGTCCCCACCGCTCTCCACACCCTTTTCAAACTGAAGTCCCCACCGCTCTCCGCGGCCTTTTCAAACTGAAGTCCCCACCGCTCTCCGCACCCTTTTCAAACTGAAGTCCCCACCGCTCTCCACACCCTTTTCAAACTGAAGTCCCCACCGGTCTCCGTGTCCTTTTCAAACTGAAGTCCCCACCACTCTCCGTGTCCTTTTCAAACTGAAGTCCCTGCCACTCTCCACACCCTTTTCAAACTGAAGTCCCCACCGCTCTCCACACCCTTTTCAAACTGAAGTCCCCACCGCTCTCCGTGTCCTTTTCAAACTGAAGTCCCTGCCGCTCTCCACACCCTTTTCAAACTGAAGTCCCCACCGCTCTCCACACCCTTTTCAAACTGAAGTCCCCACCGCTCTCCGTGTCCTTTTCAAACTGAAGTCCCTGCCGCTCTCCACACCCTTTTCAAACTGAAGTCCCCACCGCTCTCCGTGTCCTTTTCAAACTGAAGTCCCCACCGCTCTCCACACCCTTTTCAAACTGAAGTCCCCACCACTCTCCGTGTCCTTTTCAAACTGAAGTCCCCACCGCATTCCCTGTCCTTTTCAAACTGAAGTCCCTGCCGCTCTCCACACCCTTTTCAAACTGAAGTCCCCACCGCTCTCCAGACCCTTTTCAAACTGAAGTCCCCACCGCTCTCCGTGTCCTTTTCAAACTGAAGTCCCCACCGCTCTCCACACCCTTTTCAAACTGAAGTCCCCACCGCTCTCCACACCCTTTTCAAACTGAAGTCCCCACCGCTCTCCGTGTCCTTTTCAAACTGAAGTCCCCACCGCTCTCCACACCATTTTCAAACTGAAGTCCCCACTGCTCTCCAGACCCTTTTCAAACTGAAGTCCCCACCGCTCTCCACACCCTTTTCAAACTGAAGTCCCCACCGCTCTCCGTGTCCTTTTCATACTGAAGTCCCCACCGCTCTCCAGACCCTTTTCAAACTGAAGTCCCCACCGCTCTCCACGCCCTTTTCAAACTGAAGTCCCCACCGCTCTCCACACCCTTTTCAAACTGAAGTCCCCACCGCTCTCCAGACCCTTTTCAAACTGAAGTCCCCACCACTCTTCACACCCTTTTCAAACTGAAGACCCCACCACTCTCCGCGCACTTTTCAAACTGAAGTCCCCACCGCTCTCCGCACCCTTTTCAAACTGACGTCCCCACCGCTCTCCACACCCTTTTCAAACTGAAGTCCCCACCGCTCTCCACACCCTTTTCAAACTGAAGTCCCCGCCGCTCTCCACAGCCTTTTCAAACTGAAGTCCCCACCACTCTCCGTGTCCTTTTCAAACTGAAGTCCCCACCGCTCTCCACACCCTTTACAAACTGAAGTCCCCACCGCTCTCCACACCCTTTTCAAACTGAAGTCCCCACCACTCTCCGTGTCCTTTTCAAACTGAAGTCCCCACCGCTCTCCGTGTCCTTTTCAAACTGAAGTCCCCACCACTCTCCGTGTCCTTTTCAAACTGAAGTCCCCACCGCTCTCCACACCCTTTTCAAACTGAAGTCCCCACTGCTCTCCAGACCCTTTTCAAACTGAAGTCCCCACCGCTCTCCACACCCTTTTCAAACTGAAGTCCCCACCGCTCTCCGTGTCCTTTTCAAACTGAAGTCCCCACCGCTCTCCACACCCTTTTCAAACTGAAGTCCCCACCGCTCTCCACGCCCTTTTCAAACTGAAGTCCCCACCGCTCTCCACACCCTTTTCAAACTGAGGTCCCCACTGCTCTCCAGACCCTTTTCAAACTGAAGTCCCCACCGCTCTCCACACCCTTTTCAAACTGAAGTCCCCACCGCTCTCCGTGTCCTTTTCAAACTGAAGTCCCCACCGCTCTCCAGACCCTTTTCAAACTGAAGTCCCCACCGCTCTCCACGCCCTTTTCAAACTGAAGTCCCCACCGCTCTCCACACCCTTTTCAAACTGAAGTCCCCACCGCTCTCCAGACCCTTTTCAAACTGAAGTCCCCACCACTCTTCACACCCTTTTCAAACTGAAGTCCCCACCACTCTCCGCGCCCTTTTCAAACTGAAGTCCCCACCGCTCTCCGCACCCTTTTCAAACTGACGTCCCCACCACTCTCCACACCCTTTTCAAACTGAAGTCCCCACCGCTCTCCAGACCCTTTTCAAACTGAAGTCCCCGCCGCTCTCCACACCCTTTTCAAACTGAAGTCCCCACCACTCTCCGTGTCCTTTTCAAACTGAAGTCCCCACCGCTCTCCACACCCTTTTCAAACTGAAGTCCCCACCGCTCTCCACACCCTTTTCAAACTGAAGTCCCCACCGCTCTCCACACCCTTTTCAAACTGAAGTCCCCACCGCTCTCCGTGTCCTTTTCAAACTGAAGTCCCCACCGCTCTCCGTGTCCTTTTCAAACTGAAGTCCCCACCGCTCTCCGTGTCCTTTTCAAACTGAAGTCCCCGCCGCTCTCCACACCCTTTTCAAACTGAAGTCCCCACCGCTCTCTACACCCTTTTCAAACTGAAGTCCCCACCGCTCTCCACACCCTTTTCAAACTGAAGTCCCCACCACTCTCCGTGTCCTTTTCAAACTGAAGTCCCCACCGCTCTCCGTGTCCTTTTCAAACTGAAGTCCCCACCGCTCTCCGTGTCCTTTTCAAACTGAAGTCCCCACCGCTCTCCACACCCTTTTCAAACTGAAGTCCCCACCGCTCTCCGGGTCCTTTTCAAACTGAAGTCCCCACCGCTCTCCACACCCTTTTCAAACTGAAGTCCCCACCGCTCTCCGTGTCCTTTTCAAACTGAAGTCCCCACCACTCTCCGTGTCCTTTTCAAACTGAAGTCCCCACCGCTCTCCGTGTCCTTTTCAAACTGAAGTCCCCACCGCTCTCCACACCCTTTTCAAACTGAAGTCCCCACCGCTCTCCGGGTCCTTTTCAAACTGAAGTCCCCACCGCTCTCCAGACCCTTTTCAAACTGAAGTCCCCACCGCTCTCCACACCCTTTTCAAACTGAAGTCCCCACCGCTCTCCGCACCCTTTTCAAACTGACGTCCCCACCACTCTCCACACCCTTTTCAAACTGAAGTCCCCACCGCTCTCCAGACCCTTTTCAAACTGAAGTCCCCGCCGCTCTCCACACCCTTTTCAAATTGAAGTCCCCACCACTCTCCGTGTCCTTTTCAAACTGAAGTCCCCACCGCTCTCCGCACCCTTTTCAAACTGACGTCCCCACCACTCTCCACACCCTTTTCAAACTGAAGTCCCCACCGCTCTCCAGACCCTTTTCAAACTGAAGTCCCCGCCACTCTCCACACCCTTTTCAAACTGAAGTCCCCACCACTCTCCGTGTCCTTTTCAAACTGAAGTCCCCACCGCTCTCCACACCCTTTTCAAACTGAAGTCCCCACCGCTCTCCACACCCTTTTCAAACTGAAGTCCCCACCACTCTCCACACCCTTTTCAAACTGAAGTCCCCACCGCTCTCCGTGTCCTTTTCAAACTGAAGTCCCCACCGCTCTCCGTGTCCTTTTCAAACTGAAGTCCCCACCGCTCTCCACACCCTTTTCAAACTGAAGTCCCCACCGCTCTCCGTGTCCTTTTCAAACTGAAGTCCCCACCGCTCTCCGTGTCCTTTTCAAACTGAAGTCCCCACCGCTCTCCGTGTCCTTTTCAAACTGAAGTCCCCACCGCTCTCCACACCCTTTTCAAACTGAAGTCCCCACCGCTCTCCGTGTCCTTTTCAAACTGAAGTCCCCACCGCTCTCCAGACCCTTTTCAAACTGAAATCCCCACCGCTCTCCACACCCTTTTCAAACTGAAGTCCCCACCGCTCTCCACACCCTTTTCAAACTGAAGTCCCCACCGCTCTCCACGCCCTTTTCAAACTGAAGTCCCCACCGCTCTCCACACCCTTTTCAAACTGAGGTCCCCACTGCTCTCCAGACCCTTTTCAAACTGAAGTCCCCACCGCTCTCCACACCCTTTTCAAACTGAAGTCCCCACCGCTCTCCGTGTCCTTTTCAAACTGAAGTCCCCACCGCTCTCCAGACCCTTTTCAAACTGAAGTCCCCACCGCTCTCCACGCCCTTTTCAAACTGAAGTCCCCACCGCTCTCCACACCCTTTTCAAACTGAAGTCCCCACCACTCTTCACACCCTTTTCAAACTGAAGTCCCCACCACTCTCCGCACCCTTTTCAAACTGACGTCCCCACCACTCTCCACACCCTTTTCAAACTGAAGTCCCCACCGCTCTCCAGACCCTTTTCAAACTGAAGTCCCCGCCGCTCTCCACACCCTTTTCAAACTGAAGTCCCCACCACTCTCCGTGTCCTTTTCAAACTGAAGTCCCCACCGCTCTCCACACCCTTTTCAAACTGAAGTCCCCACCGCTCTCCACACCCTTTTCAAACTGAAGTCCCCACCGCTCTCCACACCCTTTTCAAACTGAAGTCCCCACCGCTCTCCGTGTCCTTTTCAAACTGAAGTCCCCACCGCTCTCCGTGTCCTTTTCAAACTGAAGTCCCCACCGCTCTCCGTGTCCTTTTCAAACTGAAGTCCCCGCCGCTCTCCACACCCTTTTCAAACTGAAGTCCCCACCGCTCTCCACACCCTTTTCAAACTGAAGTCCCCACCGCTCTCCACACCCTTTTCAAACTGAAGTCCCCACCACTCTCCGTGTCCTTTTCAAACTGAAGTCCCCACCGCTCTCCGTGTCCTTTTCAAACTGAAGTCCCCACCGCTCTCCGTGTCCTTTTCAAACTGAAGTCCCCACCGCTCTCCACACCCTTTTCAAACTGAAGTCCCCACCGCTCTCCGTGTCCTTTTCAAACTGAAGTCCCCACCACTCTCCGTGTCCTTTTCAAACTGAAGTCCCCACCGCTCTCCGTGTCCTTTTCAAACTGAAGTCCCCACCGCTCTCCACTCCCTTTTCAAACTGAAGTCCCCACCGCTCTCCGTGTCCTTTTCAAACTGAAGTCCCCACCGCTCTCCACACCCTTTTCAAACTGAAGTCCCCACCGCTCTCCACACCCTTTTCAAACTGAAGTCCCCACCGCTCTCCGTGTCCTTTTCAAACTGAAGTCCCCACCGCTCTCCAGACCCTTTTCAAACTGAAATCCCCACCGCTCTCCACACCCTTTTCAAACTGAAGTCCCCACCGCTCTCCACACCCTTTTCAAACTGAAGTCCCCACCGCTCTCCACACCCTTTTCAAACTGAAGTCCCCACCGCTCTCCGCGGCCTTTTCAAACTGAAGTCCCCACCGCTCTCCGCACCCTTTTCAAACTGAAGTCCCCACCGCTCTCCACACCCTTTTCAAACTGAAGTCCCCACCGCTCTCCACAGTTTTCAAACTGAAGTCCCCACCACTCTCCGTGTCCTTTTCAAACTGAAGTCCCCACCGCTCTCCGTGTCCTTTTCAAACTGAAGTCCCCACCGCTCTCCGTGTCCTTTTCAAACTGAAGTCCCCACCGCTCTCCACACCCTTTTCAAACTGAAGTCCCCACCGCTCTCCGTGTCCTTTTCAAACTGAAGTCCCCACCGCTCTCCACACCCTTTTCAAACTGAAGTCCCCACCGCTCTCCACACCCTTTTCAAACTGAAGTCCCCACCGCTCTCTGTGTCCTTTTCAAACTGAAGTCCCCACCGCTCTCCACACCCTTTTCAAACTGAAGTCCCCACCGTTCTCCACACCCTTTTCAAACTGAAGTCCCCACCGCTCTCCCCACCCTTTTCAAACTGAAGTCCCCACCGCTCTCCAGACCCTTTTCAAACTGAAATCCCCACCGCTCTCCACACCCTTTTCAAACTGAAGTCCCCACCGCTCTCCACACCCTTTTCAAACTGAAGTCCCCACCGCTCTCCACACCCTTTTCAAACTGAAGTCCCCACCGCTCTCCACACCCTTTTCAAACTGAAGTCCCCACCGCTCTCCGTGTCCTTTTCAAACTGAAGTCCCCACCACTCTCCGTGTCCTTTTCAAACTGAAGTCCCCACCACTCTCCACACCCTTTTCAAACTGAAGTCCCCACCACTCTCCGTGTCCTTTTCAAACTGAAGTCCCCACCACTCTCCGTGTCCTTTTCAAACTGAAGTCCCCACCGCTCTCCACACCCTTTTCAAACTGAAGTCCCCACCGCTCTCCACAGTTTTCAAACTGAAGTCCCCACCGCTCTCCACACCCTTTTCAAACTGAAGTCCCCACCGCTCTCCACACCCTTTTCAAACTGAAGTCCCCACCGCTCTCCACAGTTTTCAAACTGAAGTCCCCACCGCTCTCCGTGTCCTTTTCAAACTGAAGTCCCCACCGCTCTCCACAGTTTTCAAACTGAAGTCCCCACCGCTCTCCGTGTCCTTTTCAAACTGAAGTCCCCACCGCTCTCCGTGTCCTTTTCAAATGAAGTCCCCACCGCTCTCCCCGCCCTTTTCAAACTGAAGTCCCCACCGCTCTCCATGTCCTTTTCAAACTGAAGTCCCCACCGCTCTCCACACCCTTTTCAAACTGAAGTCCCCACTGCTCTCCAGACCCTTTTCAAACTGAAGTCCCCACCGCTCTCCACACCCTTTTCAAACTGAAGTCCCCAACGCTCTCCACACCCTTTTCAAACTGAAGTCCCCACCGCTCTCCACACCCTTTTCAAACTGAAATCTCCACCGCTCTCCACACCCTTTTCAAACTGAAGTCCCCACCGCTCTCCACACCCTTTTCAAACTGAAGTCCCCACCGCTCTCCACACCCTTTTCAAAATGAAGTCCCCACCGCTCTCCGTGTCCTTTTCAAACTGAAGTCCCCACCGCTCTCCACACCCTTTTCAAACTGAAGTCCCTGCCACTCTCCACACCCTTTTCAAACTGAAGTCCCCACCGCTCTCCACACCCTTTTCAAACTGAAGTCCCTGCCACTCTCCACACCCTTTTCAAACTGAAGTCCCCACCGCTCTCCAGACCCTTTTCAAACTGAAGTCCCCACCGCTCTCCACACCCTTTTCAAACTGAAGTCCCCACCGCTCTCCACACCCTTTTCAAACTGAAGTCCCCACCGCTCTCCACGCCCTTTTCAAACTGAAGTCCCCACCGCTCTCCACACCCTTTTCAAACTGAAGTCCCCACCGCTCTCCGTGTCCTTTTCAAACTGAAGTCCCCACCGCTCTCCGTGTCCTTTTCAAACTGAAGTCCCCACCACTCTCCGTGTCCTTTTCAAACTGAAGTCCCCACCGCTCTCCACACCATTTTCAAACTGAAGTCCCCACCGCTCTCCGTGTCCTTTTCAAACTGAAATCCCCACCGCTCTCCACACCCTTTTCAAACTGACGTCCCCACCGCTCCCAACACCCTTTTCAAACTGAAGTCCCCACCGCTCTCCGCACTGTTTTCAAACTGAAGTCCCCACCACTCTCCGCGGCCTTTTCAAACTGAAGTCCCCACCACTCTCCACACCCTTTTCAAACTGAAGTCCCCACTGCTCTCCAGACCCTTTTCAAACTGAAGTCCCCACCGCTCTCCACACCCTTTTCAAACTGAAGTCCCCACCGCTCTCCGCACTGTTTTCAAACTGAAGTCCCCACCGCTCTCCATGGCCTTTTCAAACTGAAGTCCCCACCACTCTCCACACCCTTTTCAAACTGAAGTCCCCACTGCTCTCCAGACCCTTTTCAAACTGAAGTCCCCACCGCTCTCCACACCCTTTTCAAACTGAAGTCCCCACCGCTCTCCGTGTCCTTTTCAAACTGAAGTCCCCACCGCTCTCCGCACCCTTTTCAAACTGAAGTCCCCACCGCTCTCCGCGTCCTTTTCAAACTGAAGTCCCCACCGCTCTCCACACCCTTTTCAAACTGAAGTCCCCACCGCTCTCCACACCCTTTTCAAACTGAAGTCCCCACCGCTCTCCGTGTCCTTTTCAAACTGAAGTCCCCACCGCTCTCCACACTGTTCTCAAACTGAAGTCGCCACCGCTCTCCCCACCCTTTTCAAACTGAAGTCCCCACCGCTCTCCACACTGTTTTCCAACTGAAGTCCCCACCGCTCTCCACACCCTTTTCAAACTGAAGTCCCCACCGCTCTCCGCGCCCTTTTCAAACCTCTTTGAACAAGCTTTTGATCACCTGTCCTAATACCTTCTTACATGGCTCAGTGGCAAAGTTTGTTTGACAAAGTTCCCGTGAAGCACCTCAGGACATTTTACTGCAACAACAACAAACTCTTGTTGTTTTTGCCCTCACTTTCACAACGCTTAGGAGAAAAGCAGGGGCGGGATTTTCCGGCCCCTCCTTCCAGCAGGATCCTCTGGTCCCGCCGTAGTCAACCAGAGTGGGGGAACCCACCCCAGTAGAGCCAGGAAACCCTGGCCCAAGTCTTGTCCTGTGTTTGACAATGGAGCAACACATAAGAATCACTGTAGTGCTGGAAGGATTCAAGAATAGATTTAATTTGTTCAAGTTGTGTAATACAAGTTAAGTAATCAGGACAAAAATAAAAAGCAATAGTGCAGCTTTAAGTTAATTTTTCTTTTAAGCTGCCTCCACCCCCTCACTCAAAACCCACATCATTTTCCAATCTGCGCCATCAATTCGGCATTGGCTGCGGCTTTTGCCCTCATATCTCTCGCCTTGGCGAGGTCAATGAGGATGCTCAGGATGTTGGTGGGCACATCCAGAGACAAGGAGAACCTGCTGCCCTTGCTGTTCCTCCTGGACAACAACAACTCCCTCCCCCGCTGCAAACCAAAGAGGGACAGGAACGGGAAAGCCAAGGTCCTTCTGGGCCAGTACGTCACCTTGCCCGGGGAGCGTCTGATGGGCGAGGGGTCAGGAGGCCGCTTGCTTTTCTCCACCGGTGGCCCATCGGTCAGGAGGCTCCCGAGGCTCCTGTCGAGGATTCTTACGGCCAGCAGTCTTTCCATTGCCTCCTCTGCCGTCTTGTGTTCGCTTTCCTCCTTGCTATAGCTGCCCGCAAGCCTTTCGCTCTTGACCTTGTGAGCTTTCAATGAGATTCCAGACACGACAAGGAGAACTGAGAGCGTCACGAAGCCCTGGCTGAACATCCTGTATTTGATCTGAAGAGAGAGATAACATCATGGTATTGGTACCATAGGAAGTCCCTGAATGCTACTGAAAGCATACATATTATAAACATGTGGAATGTAATTTCTAAGCCACCAGTAACACTGGAACTATTAAGGTATTTGTATAAGTAAAGATTAGGGGCGGGGATTTTACACTCTAATGCAGAGGCAGGTGGGCACAGAAATTTGTGTAAAACAAAAGCAGAAATACCTGGAAAAACTCAGCAGGTCTGGCAGCATCGGCGGAGAAGAGCAAAGTTGGCGTTTTCGAGTCCTCGTGACCCTTCAAAAGAACTGCTGAAGGGTCACGAGGACTCGAAACGCCAACTTTGCTCTTCTCCGCCGACGCTGCCAGACCTGCTGAGTTTTTCCAGGTATTTCTGTTCGTGTTTTGGATTTCCAGCATCCGCAGTTTTTTGTTTTTATACAGAAATTTGCGCTGCTGGCGGCATTCCAGTTTACTGACACCATCCTTCCCCCGAACCCATTTTCCTGGAGATGGGCTCAGAGTTGGCAGGGCTACCTGCCCTCAAGCAGCAGGTAGCCAGTGAAAGATAGTTAAAGGCCAGTGAAGGCCTTTTGTCAGAGGGCTATTGTCAGCAGCCTAGAGGTGGCCCTCTCCGCTTTGGTGGCACAGCTCCTGGAGACTGCTGGTCTTCCCAAGCCGGAGGGCCTCTGATAGGGGCTCCAGCTTTGAAAGCCTGCCCGCTATTCTTAATTGGACGGTGGGTCTCCCCTCTGGCCACTAATTTGTCAATTTAGGAAAATCACTGCCAGGTGACCATTTCCCACGCAGGGTGGGGTTGTGACCCCCCCCCATTTGACCCCAATGTCAGGGTCCCAACCCAGAGGCCAATATCCTGCCCCAGGGGTCAGCTCCGGCTCCATGGGTAGCACTCTTGCCTCTGAGTCAGAAGATCGTAGATTCAAGTCACCCTCCAGAAACTTAAAACAAAATCTTGGCTGATACTCCATTGCAGTACTGAGGGAGTGCTGCACTGTTTGGGATGCTGTTTTTCAGATCAGTCATTAAACCAAATCCCCATAAGCCCTTTCAGGTGGATGATAAAGGTCTCACAGTGCTATTTGAAGAGTTCTCCCCAGTGTCCTGGCCCATGTTTATCCCTCAAGCAACACTTATTAAAACATTAAATGGTCATTTATCACAATGCTGCTCGTGGGAACTTGTTATATGCTCTGATTCCTACATTATAACAGTAACTAGATTTCGAAAGCACTTCATGGACTATATGGAACTTTGGGATCCCCTAAGACCATTCCAGAGGAGGTTCACAAGAATGATCCCAGGAATGAAAGGCTTAACATATGAGGAACGTTTGAGGACTCTGGGTCTATGCTCGATGGAGGTTTGAAGGATGAGGGAGGATCTGATTGAAACTTACAGAATACTGAAAGGCCTGGATAGAGTGGATGTGGGGAAGATGGTTCCATTAGTAGGAGAGACTAGGACCCGAGGGCTCAGCCTCAGAGTAAAGGGAAGACCTTTTAGAACAGAGATGAGGAGAAACATCTTTAGCCAGAGAGTGGTGAATCTATGGAATTCATTGCCACAGAAGGCTGTGGAGGCCAGGTCATTGAGTGTTTTTAAGACCGAGATAGATAGGTTCTTGATTGGTAAGGGGATCAAAGGATACAGGGAGAAGGCGGGAGAATAGAGTTGAGAAACTTATCAGCCATGATTGAATGGCGGAGCAGACTCGATGGGCCGAATGGCCTAATTTCTGCTACTATGTCTTATGGTCTTATGGTCTTAAAGATGCTATACAAATGCAAATGTTTTCCTTTATATGTTAATCACATCACACAGGGGCTGATAATGTGTTTATATATTAAAAATGAATGATGTAAGAAAGGAATTGTCTCATGATGCCAAGATGTCCAAAGTACGCTACAGCCAATGAGATACTTTCAAAGTGTTTTCCTGCTCCAAAGTACCTAACTTTTGATTATTTCAAAAGGAATCTCTATTCGCCAAAGCTGACAATTAAAGTTCTACGACATTTAATCGTGACTTGCCTGGTGTGTGAAATCAAGGCACTAGCTGATGAGATAGCAGGTCAGGAATATGCTTTTGGTTGAAGTACCTGTACAGCTTAGGATCAGGAGTACGCCATTCAGCCCTTCAAGTTGAAGCGATGCCGCAGTTGTACAGAGCCTTAGTCAGACTTCTCCTGGAGTAACTGCCTTCAGTTTTGAGCACTGCACCTCAGGAAGGATATACTGACCTTGGAATGGGTAGGGGGGTGGAGGGCAGATTCACCACAATGATACTGAGACTAAAAGGGTTAAATTATAAGGAAAGGTTGCATAGACTCACCTTATAGTTCCTCGAGTACAAAAGATTGACAGCTTCTCTGATCAAGGTGTTTAAAATGTTTAAAGCGTTCAGTGCAACAGTTAAAGAGAAACTAATTCCTCTAATGGGAGAATCAAAAACAAGGGGACATAGTTTTAAAATTAGGAGTAGGCCATTTGGGAGGAAAATCGGGAAGCACTTTTCCACACAAAGCAGTGGAAATCTGGAATTCACTCCCCCAAAAGACTGTAGACACTTTCACGACAGATCAATAGATTTTTATTTGCTGAGGGTATCAAGGGAAATGGAGTGAAGATGGGTTAATGGAGTCGCTATACAGATTGGCCATGACCTACTTGAAAGTAGACTGGGCTGCATGACCTGCCTCTGTTCCTATGTTCCTATATCAGCGGGAATATTCCCTCTGGTCATTACTTCTAGCTATATCTTTCTTTGAAAACATGTCAGCAATTTTGCTGAAAGAAAGTGCTACATTTAGGATGTTACTGACTCACAGCAGCCAGCAGAAAGCTTCTCCCCCTTCACGTTTCTGTTACAGGAATGCACTGCCTGGAAGGTTGGTGGAAGCAGGTTCAACCGTACATTTTAAAAAAGGGCTCAGCTTTATACTTGAAAGGGGGGGAAAAAATTTGCAGGCCTGTAGGGAAATGCTGGGTGAAAGGGACTAATTGGTTAAGTTCTTTCAAAGACCAGGCACAGGCATGATGGGCTGAATAGCCTCCTTCAGTGCTGTTAGGGGAGCAGCGGAATCAGAGGTCCTCCCAGCCTGAGCCAAATTCAAATGGAATTTTAATTGCCCCCTACCTCTTCTTCCATGTTTCAGCAAAACAAAATTACCATTCTCTTGGATTTGTAGCCTCGCTGGGTAACATGCAGCACATATCCCTTCATCTCCCCAGGGCAGTTATTCAATTTTTTAAAAATTCATTTACGGGATATGGGCATCGCTGGCTAGGCCAGTATTTATTGCCCATCCCTAACTGCCCTTGAGAAGGTGGTGGGTGAGCTGCCTTCTTGAACCGCTGTAGTCCATCTGGTGTAGGTACACCCACAGTGCTGTTAGGGAGGCAGTTCCAGGATTTTGGCCCAGTGACAGTGAAGGAACGGCGCTATACTCCCAAGTCAGGCTATGAGCGACTTGGAGGGAAGCTTGCAGGTGGTGTTCCCATATATCTGCTGCCCTTGCCCTTCTAGGTAGCAGTCATGGGTTTGGGAGATGCTGTCTAAGGACTCTTGGTGAGTTCCTGCAGTGCATCTTGTAGATGGTACACACTGCTGCCATTGTGTGTCACTGGTGGAGGGAGTGAATGTTTGTGGATGTGGTGCCAATCAAGTGGGCTGCTTTGTCCTGGATGTCAAGCTTCTTGGGTGTTGTGAGAGTTGCACTCATCCAGACAAGTGGAGAGTATTCCATCAAACTCCTGATTTGTGCCTTGTAGATGGTGGACAGGCTTTGGGGAGTCAGGAGCTGATTTACTCATTGCAGGATTCCCAGCCTCTGACCTGCTCTTGTAGCCACAGTATTTATATGGTGAGTCCAGTTCATTTTCTGGTCAATGGTAACCCCCAGGATGTTGACAGTGGGGGATTCAGTGATGGTAATGCCATTGAATGTCAAGGGGTGATGGTTGGATTCTCTCTTGTTGGAGATGGTCACTGCCTGGCATTTGTATGGCACGAATGTTACTTGCCACTTGTCAGCCCAAGCCTGGATATTGCCCAGGTCTTGCTGCATTTGGGCATGGACTGCTTCTGAGTTTCTGTCTGCAGCCCTCGTTTACAGCTTGAATCAAACAATTTACTCGGGTTGGGTTTACCTCTGTACCCACTGCAACCTCAAAAGCTTCCATAGGCTGGCTGCTTTATCCCTAATAAACATTCCCGGTTTCCTTATGCTCTTACTAGTATCTCAGCTCCTGATGTCCAGCCCCTCCATCCCACCCTCTCCATTACTGGGTTATTTCCACTGTCCCCAGGACTGACCCTACACACTAGTGCCCTACACACACACTCATTGTAAAACTCACAGAGCTTCAAGTTCAGTCCTTGCTTAAACCTGCTGGATGTTTGATTGGGATTTTGTACAGAGTGCTTCCACAATTCATTACAATAATTCAGGCTGCTGTAAGTATAACTTTCATGGTGGAACTCATGGCCTTCACTATTGCTGTGACCTCTGCCAACCCTACCAATCCCCCTGAGATCTCTCCGCTCCTCCAATCCTGGCCCCTTGTGAATCCCTCCACCACCGGAGACGGGCCTTTGCCACCAAGACCCCAATCTCTGGAATTTCCTCCTCAAACCTCTCCACCTCTCTTCTCCTTTAGGACACACCTTAAGCTTCCCACCAGCACCCCCCCCCCACCCCGTTTGGCTTCACTCGTTCTCATAGCTCCTTATCTGGCTGGGTGTCAAATTTTTGTTTGACTAACCACTGCTGTGAAACTCCACGGGATGGTTTTCTTATATTACAGGTGCTAGATAAATGCCAGTTGTTGTTGTAAATTGGGTCTAACCGGTGTTTGGGTGGGGTGGGGGGAGAGTAGTCAGATCGCCCTCTGATACCAACAGTCAGCGGCTGTGCAAACTGAGATCTGAACTCTCCTCCATCCCTGATCACCAGTTCGATTTCCCTTCAGCAAAATAATTAACATTTGCAAATGACACAGGGGTCGTTGTGCAGAATTCTTTCCCCCTGTTCACGTTGGAAGGAATTGGACTTATCGGTCCTCCAAAGCGAGCAGCGTAAAGTGCCCCCAGATTCTCACTTCTCAAACATTCTCTGCAACACTGCATCCGATTCAAAACAAAAGTCCAACTGAATTCAAAGCGCCTTTTTTTCGGGGGGTGAGTGACCACATACAAAAATAAAATCATCTTTTTTTAAAAAAAAACAAAAGTTTCCGATGTATTTCTCCCAGATTGGTGGACGAAGCACAGAAACTGCGCCTGAAAATTGCTCAGCTATAGTGTGTCTCCTTGAGGCAACTTTTACAAATAGTTTATGGTTTTTTCTCATAAGTATCTTTTTTTTTATTAACTAGTGCACGTACCTGCAGAAGATTGCGAGGTGAGAATCCCTTTGCACTTTGTCCCTCTCGCACTGATCAGAAGCAACAAGCGCCTCCTGATCTTCAAAGAGCCTCCTGATTTATAGCCTCAGATTCTACATCCGATCTCTCTCTCTCTCCTCTTTAGATGCCTCTGGTGTCTAACTCTCTACTCGTAATGAAAGTATTTCCCTCTTACGTAGGAATGACTTGTGCCTAACACACACACACACACAGACAAAAACAATCACTTTACGGAACGGTTCTTCGGACCCCTGTCATTCTCATATCAGTGACACAAGGAGATAAAGATACATTACATTTCCTTTATTGACCCTCACATCCCCAATTTAGATCCTTCTGGAATGATTGTGACAGAACCTGTTCATCTACCCAGTGCTAAAAATAACAAATCGTTTACGAGAAGCCAAGTGGTTAAAAGTCCTGCTTTTCACTCTCTCTCTCTCTCTCTCTCCCATCCCTTCCACCTTCGTGGACAGGTCACTTGGAAGAAGAGAAGGCCATTCAGCAACCCCCAGCCTTTCCTACCATTCAGTTAGATCATGTATCTCAAATTCAGTTAACCCCACCACCCCCACCGCCCCCACCCCCCCCCCGGCCTGACAAAAATCTATCAATCTCAGTTTTGAAATTTTCGATTAACAACATCCCCCCCCCCCTCCCCCCAATATATTTTTTGGGAAGAGAATTCCAGATTTAAGATATATCTTATACCTGGTTGCAGGTATGGAGTCCACTGATTGCTCCCTCCAAATTTTATTCCCCACCCCGCCACCCCC
The DNA here is from genome assembly GCF_017639515.1 of Carcharodon carcharias. Lineage (NCBI taxonomy): Eukaryota > Metazoa > Chordata > Chondrichthyes > Lamniformes > Lamnidae > Carcharodon > Carcharodon carcharias. The sequence continues at coordinate 12,376,579 of NC_054473.1, forward strand.
TTGTTGATCCATTGCAGATATAATTGCCATCATGCTAATTAGCCTCTTTACATCTGTGAGCCTCAATGGTGGATGGCAGCTGCTGCTATTCAACCATGAAAAGCATCACCTCACTGTGTACTCTTCAGACAGGGAGGCCTGCCAAGGAATCAGAAGCAGGACCTCCGGTCTGCTATTTTTGTCCTTGACTCGGGATCTGCAGCTACTGTCGCAGGTATCCCTCAACTGGGAATCAAGTCTGGAACCTGCTTGCTCTGTCTGGTTCAGTTCAGGAAGAATGCAATAATCAATTATAGGAGGGGACACTTTGCCCTGGATTTTGCAATGATGCTGACATAAAATATAATATAACATAAGTCAGTCTCTCAGTGCTCACCACTGTTGCAGAGTAAATTTAACTGCAACTTCCAATGTCTGCATAGAAGGTGCTATCTAATTGAGCTTGCCCCTACACTGGATGCGCTATAGCAGTCCTCTCTGACAGATTTGGCACTCAAATCAATGCAAAACCTGAAGTTCCGGTAATTGCCTGTTAGTTACCTAGAAGCGTGCCAGAAAAGAATGGGACCAGTGCTTTCAGGTGTCAATGAATTTTTAATTGCATGCTAAGTCATAATTACTCCCAATCCACCTCTCTGGCCATGAAAATTTAACTTTGCAAATGTGGAATCTCATTCCAACAGCATTTAATTAGTGTTGGAGATTTTTTTTAAAAAGAATTCTTTAAAACTTTTTCTGTCTCTTTTATCTCTGCCTCTTAACCCATCTTTCATTGTCAATCTTTATTTGGCTTTGCGTACATGATTTTACATTGAAATAAATCTAATTTATATTTCCCAGTTTACATGTTCTGATTTATACTCTGCATATCTCAATGAGGATTCTTTAGTCTGATTGGTTGAAGAGCCTTCCTGCTACATGCCCTGCTCACGCCTGCCACAATTGCCCTGGAGAGGGCACCATGTTGAAAATTATCCCTAAACAGCAGAAGTTGCCTATCAAAAGTGTACCATAAGTCTGCAGAAAGCTGCCAGTGCGATGAACATCAAGTATTATTCCAGCTGTTGACTAAGAAACCTGAGCACTTGCCTCAAATCGGTATATGGCTAAAGGCAGCCAATGGCAAGACTTTTTTATACCTGGATGTCTTATTTTCTCCAAATGTTGGGATATTGAGACTATCAGTAGAAAGTGAGCGGATGTTGGGTGAGGGACAGAATTTGTCATGGTCACATGTGCATTACACCGTGACTACACTTCAAAGATGCTTCATTGCCCATGAAGAGCTTTAGGGCATCCAGTGGTCATGAAAGGCACTATATAAATGCAAGACATTTTCTTTTTTATAACAATGAGTGGGGGTGAATTTAACTTTTAGTGACAGTTTAAAATGTGTGACTACACTTCACTGGTTTTTGCAAAGCGCTTTGGGACATCATGAGCTGGTACATGGAGCTAAGTAATACAAGTTTAATCTTTCACTATATAAACAATTGGTACAGCTAGTCATTTAAAAAGTAATTGTATAAAGGAGGAAATGAACTTTTCTTATTGTTAACCAATCAAAGCCAGAATCCTCCAGAATCTATATTTTTTATTTATTAATTCACGGCATGTGGACAACATTTATTGCCCATCCCTAGTTGCCCATGAGAAGGTAGTGGTGAGCTGCCTTCTTGAACCGCTGCAGTCCATCTGGTGTAGGTACACCCACAGTGCTGTTAGGGGGGGAGTTCCAGGATTTTGACCCAGCGACAGTGAAGCAACGGTGATATATTTCCATGTTAGGATGGTGACTTGGAGGGGAACTTCCAGGTGGTGGTGTTCCCACTGTCCATGTCCTTCTAGGTAGTAGATTTCATGGGTTTGGAAAATGCTGTTGAAGGACCCTTGCCGAGTTTCTACAGTGAATCTTATAGATGGTATACACTGCTGCCTCTGTGCATCAGTGGTGGAGGGAATGAATGTTTAAGGTGGTGGATACAGTGCTAAGCAAGTGGGCTACTTTGTCCTGGATGGTGTCAAGCTCTTTAAGTGTTGTTGGAGCTGCACTCATCCAGGCAAATGGAGAGTATTCCATCACACTCTTGACTTGTGCCTTGTAGATGGTGGACAGGCTTTGGGGAGTCAGGAGGTGAGTTACTCGTCGCAAGGTTGAGGTAACCCTCTTACCTGCTCTTGTAGCCACAGTATTTATATGGCTGGTCCAGTTCAGTTTCTGGTCCAAATTCAATTTCTGTATATTTGGGGGTGTTCTCTTGTGTATGTATAAGGCACTATATACAAGTATAGACAAGTGTCTTCAAACTGTCCCATCAATCAATCATTTTTATGTCATTGATGAATCTTGCTGAATAGTCAAAGGAAATTTTTCTCGTCTTTTGTGAATGTTATACTCATTCAAGTGAGGATATTGGTACTGGGGCAATCAAAGACCTTTCATGTAGGCAGCACGGAACCATGCCGTGAATCGATAATCATAAAATCTTACAGCACAGGTGGCAGCCATTCCGCCCATCGTGCCTGTGCCAGCTTTTTGAAAGAGCTATCGAATTGCAGGTTTTTACTTTCTCCCTCAGTGCCAACCTCAAAAGAAAGTCCTAATGCAACTGTGCGATATTTTCATTTACGTTCCTCAAATTAGCTGCCCTCCATCTTTCCTGATTGAAGTCATTTTTTAAGTGCTAGTTCAGGAGGACTGTTTATACACTGGGTTGCTAGGTGGAGGAGGGTGAATGCCTTTGCACAGCCGGATCTGGATAGAGATTACTTCAGCTCAGTTCACATAGGATGTTGGAGGCTAAAAGGTGAATTTCATCCCACCACATTGAACTATAGTTAAACTTGGGTCTCAGAGTTGAAAAGTCAGGGGCAACACCTTGTATTAATTGTATTCAAATAACAACAGTAGCTTGCTGTTATGGCACAGCTGATGGTAAATGCTGAGTTGTTCAAATCCCAAAGGGAAACTTGAAACAACTGCCACAACTTGTTTTGCAGTTTGTATAAATTTCGAGTTGCGTGCCTTGAATTCAGCAGTAATAAGACCATCAAGTCCTATAGGTTTTTATAAAACTAGATTAAACATTTATTGATGAGAAATGATTTTAAATCTACACATAGATCTACAAATTACTACTATGATAACTTCTAAATCCCTTAATCAATCTAAATCCCAGTTACATTTTTGTTAAAGCAACACAGATTTTAAAAGACTCAGGCAAAGAAACATGACACCCTGAACAAGTCAAATTAAAAGTGAGTTTTCTTAACTTCAATTCTTTGAAAACAGCAGCATGAGGCATAGATGCTGAAGGCTTTTCACACTTGTAAGATCTTAAAATGCCTACCCTTACACACAGCCTTCACTCCTTTATACATATTTTCCCTTTTGAATGCAAATTCCCATTGTTTCACTCTGTCTTTGGACTTTATCTTCCTGATAATAAAAGCCTCTCTGAGCACTAAGTTTTACCAGTAATCTTTGGGAAAAATAAACACACCATTTCTAAACTTCACCTGGCTAGGTGACACATTTCACCCCTCCTTTACAAACAATCATTTAAAAATTCAAATGTCCTTTTACCTTACATTCTAACCTTCCCCCATGTTTACCATGTTTATATCAAAGCCTTCAGATCAGCGGCCTTCAATCCAATTAAGTCTTACACACACACATAGACACATCCCACTATTATTCTATTTTACAATAAGTTCCAATAACATTATGAGAATTATTACATCTTCCCGTCACTTGTACTTATACAGTGCCTTTAATGTAATAAAATATGCAACGCTCATCACAAGAGCATTGCAAAACAAAACCTGACACCAAGCCAGATAAGGCAACATTAGGTCAGGTGGTCAAATGCTTGGTCAAAAAGGTAGATTTTAAGGAGCATCTCAAAGGGGAAAAGCAAGGGAGAGAAGCAGAGAGGGAGCTCCAGAGCTTAGGGCCTTGTCAGCTGAAGACACGGTTGCCAATGGTGGAATAATGAAAATCATGGGTGTTCAAGGGGCCAGGATTAAAGGGGCGCAGAGTTCTCAAATGTTTGTGAGGCTGGAGGTGGGGTTACAGAGATAGGGAGGGGTGAGGCCATGGAGGGGATTAAAAACAATAGATGAGAATTTTAAAATTGAGATGTTGCTTAACCAGGACTGCGTCTTAAAAATTGTTCAATTGGATAAGAAACGCTTTGGGAGGTACCAAGGTTGTGAAAGAGGCTATATAAGTACAAGTCTTTCTTTGTAATCCAGCACCAAGACTAATCCTGTTCTCACATTCCAGCTGATGTTAATGAGCAGTGACCAAGAGCAGGGACCACGGCTTAACACTGACCTGCTCCTATAGCCAATGACACTGAGGACAATTGTAGTTCTGCCCCCAACCCCATAAGTGTTGGCCTGCCTGATATTAGCTAATGCAATGGAGACACGGAATTGAACTGGGTCCTCCTCTAGTCTGTGTATCTCGCCACCTTACAAGGGCGGAGAAGCCCAAATCCTGTTCATTTTTAAGGATTTCCTCTCTCGATAGAAACTGACATGATTCAAGAAGTGGGATTACAAATTTGAGTCTTTTTGCTCCATTTTGCTGTAGGGACATATTGATGACATGCATTTTCCACTTTTACACACAAGAGTCATGTTCCTGGCATTGACACTGACACCGTAGGAGCCGCAACTGACATCGAAAACTGCAATCATTCTCACTGTTTCTGTTTTGATAGGGTACTCTGGAGTTCAGTTAGAGGTGATTTAGTGCTTTGTACTCTCCCACGTTTCTAATTTGTGTCAACCCAGCTTCCATCTGGATTTCCTGCCTTCCAACAAACTGCTAGAAATTCAAAAGCCTCTATTAAGGTATGAAGGCATCAGAGTTATGCCTTTAACTGCAAGTGAGGAGATTAAAAAAACAATAACTGTGTTATTAATTTCTCTCCTTACTAGGACTTGTTGCTTGCCAGAGGGGTTGTGTAGTAAGGAGGCAGAGAGTTACTGCAATAAATTCTGACTATTGCCCGTTGTGGTTTGAGTTATGATGCTAATCTCACAGCAAGCTTTATGTCTAATTGAATCTTTGTTCAGTGCCCTTTCAGCTGAAAAGGATTGAATATTTTTCTCGGGAAATCTTGCTCCCAAATATGTTATTAGTTGGGTTCATGAATCCGGGGCAGAATTTTCACCCTTGTTGGGTTGGGTGCAACGGGCAGGCCCCAGAGACAGCCGGGAAACCGACTGCTGCCTGCGATCGGGCCCCACCCAAAATTTCACGCTGGCTGGCCAATTAACAGTGTGCGCAGTGAAAGCTCCCTGAAGGCACGGAGCTGCCTCAGGGAGCTGAAGATTTTTATCAATAAAAATAAAGATATTTAAAACAATGAAAACATGTCCCCTCGTGTGACTCTGTCACACGAGCGGGGGCCTGTTGAATATGACTGTAAAAAGTTGTTTTGTGTTAAATCACTGGTCGAAGCCTCATCCTGCCCGTGGATGAGGTTTGGCCAAAAATGCAAAGACCGAACGGTAGCGATAAATCAAAATCAATTAGTTGATTCAAGACCTTAATAGGCTGCTTAATTGTCGGCGGGCGCGCTGCTGACTCCCGCGCGCGCCCTCTGACTGAAATATCGCCTGCGTGCACGATGACTTAGGGATGCTTGTCCGATGTCATCACTTGACATTTCACACTCAAGCATGTCGGGCGCTCGCCGATCAAAAATTCGGGCCCAGATTTCAGCTACGCTGCTTGGAACAATCGGTGATCTCAAGATTAAGGAAGAACTTGCATTTATATAGTGCCTTTCATTAACTTAGGACATCCCAAAGCAATTTGCAGTCGATGATGTACTTTGGAAATGTGCATTCTGTTGTAACGTGGGAAATGTGGCAGCCAAATTGCACATAACAAGCTCCCAAAACAGCAATGTGCTAATGACTGCATCAGCTCTTTTAGTGATAAAAACAAAAAACTGCGGATGCTGGAAATCCAAAACAAAAACAGAATTACCTGGAAAAACTCAGCAGGTCTGGCAGCATCGGCGGAGAAGAAAAGAGTTGACGTTTCGAGTCCTCATGACCTTTCAACCGAATGTCAGTTGGGAGATAAATGTTGGCTAGGTCACCCTGTTCAATGCCTCAGGATCTTTTACGCATCTGCAAGAATGAATAGGGCCCCAGTTTAACATCTCATCTGAAGGACAGCGTCTCCAGCAGTGTAGTACTCCGTCAGCGCTGTACTGGAGTGTCAGTTAGTTTTTGGGCACAAGCCCTGGAGAGGAATTCACATGCTGACCCACAGTCAATGGATGAAGCCACATTGACTCAGAGGCGAATGTTAAAACAGAGCCACAGTTGACCCCTTAATTAAATAATGTGATTTCCATATTATTCAACTCCAAATTGTCACATTTATCTAAAGTTAGACTACTTCCTTTGCAGCTTGGCACAGTAAATACTACTCTCAATGCTTAGTCAGAAGCCTCTGCAGCAGCTCATCATGGTTTCTTTGACAACACCTCCCAAGCCATGACCTCCATCACCTGGATGGTCAAAAGCAAAAAACACACTGAAGTGCCGAGTTCCCTTCCAAGTCACACATCGACCTGATTTGGAAATATATCAGTGTTCCTTCATGGTTGCTGGGTCAGAATCCTGGAATTCCCTCCATTACGGCACTGTGGGTGTACCTACACCACATTTTCTTTCCTTCGTTCTTGGGATGTTAACATCCCCAGCAAAGCCAGCATTTATCGCCCATCAGTAGGTGATTATGAATCAGCTGCAAATGAAGAGAGCAGTTAAGAGTCAGCCACCTTGCCGTGGATCTGGAATCGCATATAGGCCAGGCTGGGTAAGGATGGCAGTTTTCCTTCCCTGAAGGACATTAGTGAACCAGGTGGGTGTTTACAGCAATCAGGTAGGTTCATAATCATTATTAATAAGACTAGCATTTTATTCCACATTTATTGAATCTAAATTGCCCCAACTGGTGAGGTGGGATTTGAACACGTGTCTCCACCACATTTATCCATTATTGGATTACTTGTTTCAGTAATGTTACCACCAGGTCACCTTTCCCCCTTAACTACAGTGGTTCAAGAATGTGGCTCACCACTACTTCCTCAAGGACAACCAGGGATGGGTAATAAATGCTGCTCTTGCCAGGCTGCCCAAATCTCAGCAGTAACAAATATTTTGAGTTCAAGCCCCCAGCCTGCTGCAGTTCTAAGTGAGTACTGTGTTGTGCAAGCTGCCATTTATCAAACACAAGTCTGTCTGTTCTGATGGTCACGAGGACCACATTGCGCTACCTGAAGAAGAGCAGACAGTTCTTCTGGTGCCTTAACCAAGATTCATCCCTCAATCAACATCACTAAAACAGGAGATCCAGTCATTATCACATTGCTATTTGTGGGATCTTACTGTGCGTACATTGGCGGTTGTGTTTGCTACACTACAACAGTGACTGCACTTCAGTAGTACCACATTGGCTGTAACATGCTTTGAGATGCCCCAAAATTGTGAAAGGTGCAATGTAAATGCAAATTGTTCCTTCAGATATGAAACCCAAGCCGCATAGTGTTGAATTAGTTGATTCCCAACACTGGAGGCCTTCCTCTGACACAGGACGCATTTACTGTTACTAAATTATTTTTGCAGAAGTTACTAACTATTTCAGGCCACAATCTGAACCAATATATTACTAGAAGGCCACCCCTCCCCCCTCAGATAAGCTGTGCTTTGGGATAATTGGTCCCCACAGGCATTGAGCTCCCAATTTCAAACATGTCACTGTGGGAAAATGGAGGACCCAGTCCTCCCAATAGGAAGAGAGGGTGGGAGTGGGGAAAGAGCAAGTGAGTGGGACTAATTTCAAAGAGCTAGCTGAAGAACAATGGACCGAATGGCCACCTTCTGTTATATATGATTCCATGAAGAAGAATTGTATGGGACCATTTCGACAGAACCCTTTCACTGGCTGCATTGGAATCTGGGCTGAAGAGGCGGAGCAGGCCCTAGTGAACGCAAGTGTGCTCCACTTACACAGCTATGGCAAGACTCAGGGGACAGCATGCCCAATGAGGGCCACACAGGTTAAAGGGAAACGAACTGCAACTAGCTTTCATCTAAAAGCAGCCCCATTATGTAGAGCAGCAATTAATTAAAGACTTAGCTACATATAAATTTGGACTGAGCAAGATGGAGAAACAGTGGTGTGGTGGTAATGTCACTATACTAGTAATCCAGATGCCTTGGCTAATGTACTGGGAGCACAGGTTCAGGAACTTAAATTCAATTAAGAAATCTGGCATACAAAGTGAGTCTCAGTACTGATGACCATGAAACCATCATCGATTGTTGTAAAAACCAATCTGGTTAACTAGTGTCCTTCAGGGAAAAAAATCTGCCATCCTTAATTGGTCTGGCCTACATGTGATTCCAGACAACAGCAATGTGGTTGATTCTTAACTGCCCTGTGAAATGGCCTAGCAAGCCATTCAATTCAAGGGCAGTTAGGGATGGAAAACAAATGCTGGTCTTGCAAGTAGCACCCACATCCCATGAAAGAATAAATTTCCAAACAGCTTGCAATGGAAGGATACCAAGTTAAATTGCGAGAATTGACTGCATGGGCTATGCTTGTGTTCCTTGAAGTATAGAATGCTGAAGGATGCTCTAATCAAAGGGTTGAAAATGATTGAAGGGTTTGAAAGGGCAGACAGAGGGAAACCATTTCCTCTGGAGGGGGTGTGCAGAACAAGAGGACGTAATCTTAAAGTTAAAGCCAGGGCATTCAGGAATCATGTCAGGAAGCACTTCTTCATAGAAAGGGTAGTGGAAGGCTGGAACTCTCTCCCCCAAAAAAGCTATTAAGGCTGGGAATCAACTGAAAAATTCAAAGCTTAGTTTGATAGATTTTTGTTAGATAAGGGTATTAAGGGATAGGAATTCAAGATGGATAAGTGGAGTTAAGATCCAGACCAACCATGATCTAATTGAATGGCAGAATAGGCTTGAGGGGACGAATGGCCTACTCTTGTTCCTGTGTGCTTAGAATTGGAACACTCTCTCAGTGTGGCACTGGAGTGTCAACAATAGATCTTTGTTCTCAAAAATCTTTGGCGTGGGGTTTGAACCCACAACTTTCTACCTCAGAGGCCTGAGTGTTACCCACTGAATGTTAGCTGGCAGGTGTTATTGCTACTCAGTGATCCATTTTGGAATGTGTCCATGCATTAGCCATTGGAAACAACAGGATCAGCTTTGACTAGGATTGCTGTCCATTAGGGTTGCCAATCCCCCACGATTAACCTAGAGTCTTCAGGAACCTAAGATTGAACTCCAGGACATTGTTGTGGCCAAGCAGGGATAAAAATCATAGCGGGTATTAAAAAAATGGGGTATTTTATCATTTAATTGCAAATTAGTGATAAAAGTGTAGGACTTGAGGATAAGAAAATGCCTGTTTGACAATCAAGAGTCACCCAATTGAAGTGTCTTTGCCTGCCAATCACTGTAGGAAACAGGTGCGTAAGGAGGATGGGCATGTTGGGTAGACTAATGGTGGGAGCGTCGGAGGAGGTGCAGTGAGAGGCAGGATGTAATGTAATGAAACAAAAACAAAAAATGCTGGAAAAACTCAGCAAGTCAAGCAGCATCTGTAGAGAGAAAAACAGAGTTAATGTTTCGAGTCCATATGACTCTTCTTCAGAGTGATTGTTGGAGGTCAGTGATCTCAGCTCCAGGACATCACTGCAGAGGTTCCTCAGGATAATGTCCTTGGCCCAACCATCTTCAGCTGCTTCATCAAAACCTTCCTTCCATCATAAGAAGTGGGGATGTTCGCTGATGATTACACAATGTTCCGCACCATTCGCGATTCCTCAGATACTGAGGAGACCATATCCAAATGCAGCAAGACTTGGACAATATCCAGGCTTGGGCTGACAAGTGGCAAGTAACATTCATGCCACACAAGTGTCAGGCAATGACCATCTCCAGCAAGAGAGAACCTAGCCATTGTCCCGGAGCTATGTTCAGAGAATTTTTTTTTCTCTTTTTCTTCATTCCTTCATGCTGTAGGTACACCCAGAGTGCTGTTAGGGAGGGAGTTCCAGGATTTTGACCTAGCAACAGTGAAGGAACGGCGATAAATTTCCAAGTTTCCACCCCTCTTGGAGGGGGACTTGCAGGTGATGGTGTTCCCATGTGTCTACTGCCCTTGTCTTTCTAGATGGCAGTGGTCATGGGTTTCAAATGTGCTGTCTAAGGAGCCTTGGTGAGATTCTGTACTGTGTCTTGTAGATGGTACACACTGCTGTCACCAGTCATCAATGTTGGAGGAGATGAATGTTTGTGGATGGGGTGCCAATCAAGTGGGCTGCTTAATCCTGGATGGTGTCAAGCTTCTTGAGTGTTGTTGGAGCTGCACTCATCCAGACAAGTGGAGAATATTCTATCAAATTCCTGAATTGTGCTTTGTAGATGGTGGACAGGCTTTGGCAAGTTGGGAGGTGAGTTACTCACTGCAGGATTCCTCACCTCTGACCTGCCCTTTAGCCACAGTATTTATGTGGCTAGTCCAGTTCAGTTTCTGGTCAATGTGAACCCACAGAATGTTGATAGTGGGGGATTCTGCAATGGTAATGTCATTGAATGTCAAAGGGTGATAGTTAGATTCTCTCTTGTTGGAGATGGTCATTGCCTGGCACTTGTGTAGCCTGAATGTTACTTGCCACTTGTCAGCCCAAGCCTAGATATCATCCAGGCCTTGCTGCATTTGGACATGGACTGCTTCAGATCTGAGGAGTCACGAATTGTGCTGAACATCATGCAATCATCAGCGAACATCCCCACTTCTGACCTTATGATGGAAGGAAGGTCATTGATGAAGCAGCTGAAAATGGTTGGGCCAAGGACACTACCCTGAGGAACACCTGCAGTGGTGTCCTGGAACTGAGATGATTGACCTCCAACAACCACAACCATCTTCCTTTGTGCTAGGTATAACTCTAACCAATAGAGAGTTTTCCCCCTGATTCCCATTGACTCTAATTTTGCTAGGGCTCTTTGATGCCACAGTTGGTCGAATGCTGCCTTGATGTCAAGGGCAGTCACTCTCACCTCACCTCCGGAGTTCAGCTCTTTTGTCCATGTTTGAACCAAGGCAGTAATGAGGTTAGAAACTGGATGACCCTGGTGGAACCCAAACTGAGCATCAGTGAGTAGGCTATGCTAAGCAAGTGCTGCTTGATAGCACTGCCGATGACCCCTTTCATCACTTTGCTGATGATTATGGAAGGGGTGCTTCCATAATTGGGCGGCAATTGGCCGGGTTGGATTTGTCCTGCTTTTTGTGTACAGGACATACCTAGGCAATTTTCCACAAAGCCGGATAGATGCCAGCGTTGTAGCTGTACTGGAACAGCTTGGCTAAGGGTGCGGCAAGTTCTGGAGTACAAGTCTTCAGTACGATTGGTGGGGTATTGTCAGGGCCCAAAGCCTTTGTAGTATCCAGTGTCATCAGCAGTTTCTTGATATCACGTGGAGTGAGCTGAGTTGGCTGAAGACTGGCATCTGCGATGCTGGGGACCTCTGTAGGAGGCCGAGATGGATCATCCACTCAGCACTTCTGGCTGAAGATTGTAACAACTGCTTCAGCCTTAGCTTTTGCACGGATGTGCTGGGCTCCTCTATCACTGATGATGGGGATATTTGTGTAGCATTCTCCTCCAGTGAGTTGTTTAATTGTCCACCACCATTCACGACTGTGGCAGGACTGCAGAGTTTAGACCTGATCATTGATTGTAGAATCTCTTAGCTCTGTTTATCATTTGCTGCTTATACTGTTTGGCACAAAAGTAGTCCTGTGTTCTACCTTCACCAGGTTGACACCTCATTTTTAGGTATGCCTGGTGCTGCTCCTGACATGCCCTCCTGCACTCTTCATTGAACCAGGGTTGATCCCCTGGCTTGATGGTAATGGTCGAGTGGGAGATATGCCAGGCCATGAGGTTACAGATTGTGGATGAGTACAATTCTGCAGCTGCTGATGACCCACAACACCTCATGTATGCCCAGTCTTTTGTTCAAAATCTTTCCACATTTAGCACGGTGGTAGTGCCATACAACACGATGGAGTGTATCCAATGAGGACAGTGTAGGATTGACGGGGTTGGGTTTGCCGTTGTCATTTCTGGTGCCGGGTGGTCATAGCGGTTTCCTGCAGTTTGATAGAGTAGCTTGCTAGGCCATTTCAGAGTCAACCACATTACTGTGGACCTGGAGTCACATGTAGGCCAGACCAGGTGAAGATGGCAGGTTTCCTCCCCTAAAGGGTGTTAGTGAACAGATGGATTTTTACCACAATCAACAATGGTTTTACGGTCATCATTTTAATTCCAGACTTTTATTGAATTCAAATTGCACCATCTGGATTCAAACCTGGGACCCTATAGCATTTTCCTGGGTCTCTGGATTACCAGGTCCAGTGACAATACCACCATGCCCCCATCTCCACTTTTCATTGCCAATCATTGGGATGTACAACCTGTGTACCGGTCATCACACTAGCGCTGAAATTCACATGTGAGGTTACTCAATTGTTTTGTAGGCAGAACATCTTTTTGGATTGATGGCAGCATTCTGTTACTGGAAAATGCCACTCATGTAGCCACTGCCTAGTAGCAGCGTGAAAGGCTGTTGTTAAAATTTTACCAATTAGTATTTTTTCCTCCTGCGGTATCAATTGTCTTGATCGTTTGAAATTTGACATTCTTGTGTTTGTCCTGATGAGTGCAAGACGAAAAGCTTTGGCAACATGTCTTTCTTTTCAGCAAAACGGTTTCAATTAGCCTTCCAAAGGCCCTCAGGCTGAGCACTGAGACCCAACAAAAGGGGATATTGCTTCCTTTAGAGCTGCCTGGAATCTAACCCGGGCACATCGCAAACATTGGCTCAAAATAATTCATTTCAAATTCCACCTGCTAAGGAGCAGCCATTTAGTTCAACAATGGAATGGATTAGCAATAAAAATCAGCGTAGCCTCAAGTCTTCAGTGCCCAATTAATCGTAGCATGCAATCACATTGGTTTGCCTGTTGGGTCTCCACTCGCTTGTCATGTCTCCCATAACTATCAACCTCTCCATCTCTCAGTTCAGAGACTTATTGTAATTTCCTGACACTAATAATTAACTCTATCTCATACTGGGCTCCCCACGGCATCACTCAAATCCCTGTGCTAAAGCGGGGCTGGGGTGGTTGTGGGATCATCAGTTTCCATGTGAAAAAATATATCTTTCAAAAACCTTATTACATCTGGGCATTTTCACAGGGTCAAAGGGACGATATAGCAATTCCTGCAGGTGATAAACTCACAAGGGGTAGATTGAAACATGTTTTAATGCAAAAATATAATTATCAAGATATAGTCTTGAGCAGACATTCGTGTAATGAAAGCATTAATTATCCTGTCTCACTTAATCTCTCCATTTCAGACTTCGCTGTTGCCCTCTATGCTGTTGTTGCTATTATCAATATTGTTCTTTTGAACTTTCCTCTCTTGTTCCTACCATGTTGTAAATATGCCATTGTTCTTTCTCCATACCTCATCACTTTTTCCTATTCTTAGAGCCATTGTATTATACAACACGGAAGACAGCCATTCAGTCCATCGTGCCCGTGCTACCTCTTTGAAAGAGCTGTTAAAAGAGTCCCACACTCCCCTGCTCTTTCCCCATAGACATGATGAATTTTCCCCTTCTTAATATTCATCCGATTCCATTTCGAAAGTTGCTACTGATCTGCTTCCACTACCCATTCAGGCAGCACATTCCAGATCACAACAGCTCACTGTATAAAATAATCTCCCTTCTCATCTCCCCCTCTGGTTCTTCTGCAAATTATCTTGAACCTGTGCCTTTCTGCCAGTGGAAATAGATCCTCTCTATCAAAACCCTTCATAATTTTGATCACCAATATCAAATTTCTCCTTAGCTGCTGTAAGGAGGACAATCCCAATTCTCTCTTCCAGCACCATGCCCTATGAGGGCACTGGCAACCAAAGAGATTGTGAGAGTGTGCGTTGACGTAGGGACGCTCACCTGACATCATCGCGTGTGATTTTACGCCCGATCAGCTTGGGTTCACGCATGCGCAACGAACGTAAAATTCAGCCCCTACTCTTGTATTGAAGCTTGATCAGACCACACCTGGAATATTGTGTACAATTGTGTTCACCATATAATAAAAAGGATATCGGGGCACTGGAGGAGATGGGAAAAAAGTTTTACAAGAATAATATCAGGAACGCGGAGATATACCAACAGGAGAGGATGAACAAGCTGGGTCCTTTATCTTTTGATAGGAGAAAGCAGAGGCGTGACCTAAGAGAGATCTTGAAAATTATGAAAGGTTATGGTACAGTAGACAAAGAGAGAATGTTTCCACTTGTGGGGAAGAGCAAAGCTAGTGGCCGTCAATATAGGATAGTCACTAAGAAATCCAATACGGAATTCAGAAGAAATTTCTTTACCCAGAGAATGGTGAGAATGTGGAACTCGCTACCACAGGGAGTGGTTGAAGCGAATAGTATCAATGCAACTAAGGGCAGGCAAGATAAATATATGAGAGAGGAGGGAATAGAGGGATAAACTGATAAGAATTAAATGAGGAAAGAGGCAGCATAAACACTGGTATGGACTGGCTGGGCCAAATGAACTGTTTCTGTGCCATATATCCTATGTAATCTTTTCATCCTTGGTGTCAGTGCTATAAGCTTGATTTTTCATGTTGGTGTATTGACATAGGGAAAAGACAGGCTGGTCAGTCAAGCCTACTGCACACATCATGATGGCAGGAGAAGCAGGACCAGACGCTTCTTCCCTCACCCCCATGCCTCACTACCCCACCTCCACCATCGCCTTATCCTTCACCACTCTAACGAGAACAACACCAGCTTCTCCAGATTCTCCACATTAACTGAAGTCCCTCATCATTGGCACCATTCTGGTAAATCTCCTCAGCACTCTCCCAAGGCCTTGACATCCTTTCTAAAGTCTGGTGTCCAGAATTGTATAACAATATCCTAGCTGTGGCTTAACCAGTAATTTAGAAAGATTGAATGTACTGTCCTTGCTTCTACTATCCTACTGCCAAATGCCATTAACTCGTTCAGCACAGGGCAAGTATTCCATTCAACCCTAAAACTTGGAGTCAGTGTGGCATGATTGGTGGTATGTTTAACCATGAAGCTATTGGGGGAAACATTTCATAATGTCTTTAATTATCTGAATATAGAGTTTTTAATTATCCAAATATAGACTGAGATAACCGTAGTACAAAGGGCAGAGAAGGGCAAGAGTTCCTAGATGTGTTCAGGAAAATGTTCTATAGCAGTACGTTTCAAGTCCAACAAGAAAGGAGGCACTGCTAGATCTGCTTCTTCGGAATAGGATGGGCCAAGTGAATCAAGTGTGAGTAGGAGGACATTTTGGGTAATAGTGATCTTTGTATCATAAGGATTAGGATGACTATGGAAAAGGACAAAGAGCCATCCAGAGTAAGTATAATTAACTGGGGGAAAGACAACCTCAATGGGGTAAGAACAGATCTGGACTGAATAAATTGGAGTCAAATGTTAGCAGGAAAAATGGTAGTTGAACAATCTCTTCAAAGAAGAGATAGTTCGGACACAGTCAAGGTATATTCCCTTGAAAGGGAAAAGTAGGGCAAACAAATCTAGAGCTCCCTGGATGATGAAAGAGATAGAAATTAAGACAAAGAAGAAAAAGTGTGCTTAGGACAGGTATCAGGTAGAAAATACAATTGAGAACCAGGCTGAATATAGAAGGTTCAGAGGGGAAGTGAAAAAGCAAATACGAGAAGCAAAGACAGAGTATGAAAAGAGACTGGCAGCTAACATAAAATGGAACCCCAAAGACTTCTATAGACATATAAATAGTAAAAGGGCAGTAAAAGGAGGCGTAAGACTGATTATGGGCTAAAAAGGGGATTTACACATGGAGGCAGAGGGCCTTTCCGAGGTATTAAGTTAATACTTTGCATCTGCCTTTACCAAAGAAGAAGATGCTACCCAGGCCATGGTGAAAGATGAGGTCATTCAGACACCAGAAGGGTTTAAAATTGATAAGGAGGAAGTATTGGATAGGCTGTCTGTATGTCAAGTTGATAAGGCACCAGGACCAGATGAGATGCATCCAAGGATACTGAGGAAGCTGAGAGTGGAAATTGCCAAGGCACTGGGCCATAATCTTTCAGTGTTCCTGAGGCCGGAATTTTCTGTCCCCGTTAGTGCTGGGCGACAAGGCAGGTGTGAGTGGACAATATGGTGGGAAGGCCAAAAATCGGTCCCATGACGTTGTGAAACCAATTTGCGCTTGTCCGTTCTGCCTGTCAATGACAGGCCATGTCTCCTGCCAGCGGACTTCAGAACATCATTCTAGTACATCTGCATATCATTATAAGCCCTATATTGCCGGAATCATCCACCCACGCTGGATCATCCAGGCACGTCATCCACAACTGTACACAAGTGACGTGCACCTGCCGAGCTGCACTTTACTCAGGACTTCGAGGTTCGTTTGCCTACCTTGCTTCAGGCAGCACTCGCAGTCATCAGCGCCAGGCTTCACAGACAGCACCGCATCACCTTTAGGGGTTGGTCACGGGCAGGTCTCTACCTACCAGACCAGCCTTAAGGCAAAGGTGGCTTTTCAAAGGCTGCAGGGCTAGGACTGGCTTGGGGAAGGGGGGAGAAGTGGCCTCAGGTAAGGGAAGAGGCTGCAGGACGAGGGCTGTACTGAGGAAGGGGGGTGTCCCAGGGTGTGTGTGGGGGGCACATGTTGATCTGAGCAAGTGACCTAAGATGGTGAGGGCTGAGGAGGCAGCCTCCAGAGGAGATGAGGCCAGATGGAGATGTGAGGGTGTGTGTGTGTAAGAGTGAGTGGCGATGTCCCTTGAGCTGGCAGTGAGTGAGATGCCAGTGAATGTGTGATGGGCTTATGAGTGTGTGAGTTTAGAGTGATGAGATGGTTGCCATACCCTGGCGACACAGATGAGGTCATTCATCCGTTTCTGCACTGGATGGCCAACCTCTTGCCTGTAGCATTGGCACTGACCACCTCTGCTCCCGGGGATGTGTCAATGACTCGGTGGGGGGGGTGGGGGCGGGGTGGGGGGGAGGTGCGCAGGGAGCTGCAATCTTCTTGGCTTTTGGGGCCATGTCTTCACACATGCCCTCCTGGGCTGCAAGGATTGAGAAGTATGCGCACGGCTACAGTTTAAATACAGCGTGGGGAACCGGTGAGGGAATGGTGGCAGGCAAATTGGAGGCCACCTGCCAGCGAAAACGGCGTGTTTCCTGTGGCATGAAAAGCCACCATCGCGGCCGGTGGGTAAAACATCCTTTTCTCACCTGCTACCGCGCTGTGTGCAAATCTGGGACGATTCCACCCTTGGGCTCAGCGGTGGTGCCAGAGGATGGGAGAATCGCAAACGTTACGCCCTTGTTCAGAAAAGGGTGTAAAGATAAGCCCAGCAGCCACAGGCCAGTCAGTTTTACCTTCGGTGGCGGAGAAACGTCTAGAAATAATAATTCAAAACAAGATTCATCGTCACATGGATAAATGTGGGATAATTAAGAAAAGCCATGATGGGAAAATCATGTTTAAGTAACTTGCTGGAGTGTCGACCAATACCTGAGGTGGGGTGGTAGTTGGGAGGGTGGGGGGGGGGGGGGGGGTGGTGGGGGGGAGGGGTGGGGGGGGGGTGGGGGGGGGGGGAGGGGGAGGGGTTGGTGTTATGAGGAAAGGTTACTCAGGGTGGCCTGTATCCATTAGTGTTTAGAAGATTGAGAGGTCGTCTTATTGAAACATATAAGATCCTGAGGGGGCTTAACAGGGTGGAAGCTGAAAGGATGTTTCCCCTTGTGGGAGAGGCTAGAACTAGGGGACACAGTTTAAAAATAAGGGGTCTCCCATTTAAGGTGGAGATGAGAAGAAAGTTTTTTCTCTCAGAGGGGTCGGGAGCCGTTGGAACCCTCTCCCCTGGAGAACAATGCAGGCGGGATCAATGAATATTTTTAAAGCAGAGGTCGCTAGATTCTTGACTAACAGGGGAATCAAAGGTTAATGGGGGTAGACGGAATGTGGAGTTGAGGCCACAATCAGACCGGCCATGATCTTATCAAATGGTGGAGCAGGCTCGAGGGGCCGAGTGGCCTATTCCCGCCCTTAATTCGTACGTTCATGTGTTTTAAAAAAAAGAGGTGACAGAGAGGCTTGATGCGAATAACTCAATCTGGAAAAGTGTGAGGGAATGCAATTGTGGAGGGCAAACAAAGCAAGGGAATACTCAATAAACAGGAGGGTATTGAGAGGGGTTGAGGAAGTGAGAGACCTTGGAGTGCATGTCCACAGGTCCCTGAAGGTGGCAGGACAAGTGGATAGGGTGCTAAAGGAGGCATATGGAATGCTTTCCTTTATTGGACAAGGTATTGAATACAAAGCCAGGGATGTAATGCTGGAATGGTATAAAATGCTGGTTAGGCCACAGCTGGAACTTTGTGTACAGTTCTGATCACCACATCACAGGAAGGATGTAATTGCCCAGGAGAGAGTACAGAGGGGATTTACAAGAATGTTGCCAGGGCTGGAAAACTGCAGCTATGCTGGGGATAGGCTAGGGTTGTTTCCCTTAGAACAGAGGAGGCTGAGGGGTGACCTAACTGAGGTGTACATGATTATGAGGGGCCTAGATAGTGTAGACAGGAAAGACTTGTTTCCCCTAGCCGATGGGTCAATTACCCCTCACAGATTTAAAGCGATTGGTAGAAGGATTAGAGGGGACATGAGGAAAAACTTTTTTACCCAGAGGGTGGTGAGGATCTGGAATTCACTGCCTGAGTTGGTGGCTGAGGCTGAAAAGCTCAACTCATTTAAATGGTACCTGGATCTGCACTTGCAGTGCTGTAACCTGCAAGGCTATGGACCAGGTGCTGGAAAGTGGGATTAAGAATGAGGTTCTTTTTCTCTCTCTTCTTTTGGCCAGCACAGACGTGATGGGCTGAATAACTTCTTCCTGCGCCATAACTTTTCTATGGTTTTGATGTGGTGTACATAGACTTCCAAAAGGCATTTGATACAGTGCCACACAACAGACTTTGGTAGGAAGAACACATGAGACAATATAAGATAAAGGGTATAACTCCAAAGCGGGTGCAGGAGTAGAGGAACCTGGGGGTATATGTGCATATGTCATTGAAGGCAGCAGGGCAGGTTGAGAGAGTGGTTAGTAAAGCATACAGTTTCATAAGCTTTATTAATAGGGGCACATAACGAAAGCAAGGAGGTTAAGTTGATCTTATATAGGATACCAGTTCAGCCTCAGCTGGAGTATTGTGACCAGTTCTGGGTGCCACACTTTAGAAAGGATGTCAAGGTATTGGAGAGAGTGCAGAAAAGAGTCATGAGAATGGTTCCGTGGATGAAGAACTTCAGTCATGAAGATAGATTGGGGAAGTTGGGTCTGTTTCCCTTGGAGAAGAGAAGGCTGAGAGGAGATCTGATAAAGGTGTTCAAAATCATGAGGGGTCTGGACAGAATAGATAGGGAGAAACAGTCCCCACTCGTGAAAGGATCAGAACGAGAGCGTACAGATTTAAAATAACTGTCAAAGGAAGCAAAAGCGTTATGAGAAAAGTCTTTCTCACACTGCGTGTGGTTAAGGTCTGGAATGCAGTCCTGAGAGAATGGTGGAGGCAGGTTCAATCGAGGCATTCGAAATGAAGTTAGACTGTTATCTGAAAAGGAAGAATGTGCAGGTTTACAGGGAGAAGGCGGGAGAATGGCACTAGGTGAACTGCTCGTTTGAAGAGCAAGTGCAGACACGATGGGCCGAATGGCCTCCTTCTGCGCTGGTACAATTAGGTGATTCTGAGTCATTGAACAGTATTTGATGGAAGCGATAGGGGTCTCAGCCACCGGCTGGAGAGCTGTGATCAAGAAGCCCCACCCACCGCGAGCTACCTGAGCCAATCAGAGGCCAGCAGTTCCTTATGGCTCGGCAGCACGATGCCCAAAATCAATGGTGGACCCCGGCACAGGTAAGTGATGGCAGGGGGCTGGGAGTGGGTCACAGGGTGGAGGGGAAGCGGGGCGGGGGAGTCAGCAGCGAGGGCATGGGTTGGCTCTCAGCAGCCCCCCCCCCCCACCCCTTCCCAATGCCAGGTACCTCGATCAGGCACCGAGGGATTTCCCTGGAAGATCGCAAACAACCTTGCCAGGGTTCACTTCTTGGGCTTCCTTGCATGGAGAGTCCCCTGGCTGCTGCTGCTGGGTAAATACCAATGGTGGTAGGGTGAGGCCCTTAGGTGGGCATTAACTGCCTACTTAATGGCCTGAATTGGCAACATGGTGGGATGCCACCTAGGGGTCTTCCTACCATGGACTTAATCAGGGTAGAGGTAGGAAGGCGGCAGGGTCTCTCCACCCACCCCCCTTTTCCGTCCAATTAAATGCCACCTGCCAACAAACCCACCATGGGGGAAGGAATAAAATTCCGCCCACCAAGTCATAATGGCACTCAGCCCATGCCGGCTCTCTGTAGAGCAATCCAGTCAGCCCCAGTCCCCTGTCCTACCCCTGCGACCCTGCAAGTTTATTCTCGCAAGTGTCCAACCAGTTTCCTTTTGAAATCATTGAACATCTTTGGTTCTACCACTCCCATAGGCAGCGAATTCCACGTCATTACCACTTGCTACATAAAAAAGGTCTTCCTCACATCTCTTGCCCAAAACTTAAAATCTATGTCCCTTAGTCCCTGTATCATCAGCTAATGGGGAACAGCTTTTCTTTGTTTACCTTATTAAACCTGTCATAATCTTGTACCCCTTGGTCAAACCTCCCCTCAACATCCTTTTCTCCAAGGAGACCGAGCCCAGCTTTTTCCAATCTAACCTTGTAGCTAAAATCCCTCATCCCTGGATACGTTCTGGTAAATCTCCTCTGATCCCCATCAAGGACCCTCACATCCTTCCTAAAGTGTGATGACCAGAATTGGATGCAATTTTCTTGTTGTGACATAACCAGAACTTTTAAAAAGTTCAGCATAACTTCCCTGCTTTGTGCTTTACTTATGAAGCACAAGATCCCATGCGCTTTGCCAATTACTCTCTCAATGTGTCTTGCCACTTTCGATTTACATTGATTTTGATTGTACCGACATTTCATTTGCCTGAAGTGCCCCCCCCAACCCCCCACCCTCACCCCGGCAACCACACCTCCATCCCACAAGATAAAACCAGTGGTCTGGAAGTCCTGGGAGGAGAGGAGAATAATTTCAGAACTCTCCCTTTATTCTTTATTCTTTCGTGGGATGTGGGTGACCCTGGGCAAGACCAGCATTTGTTGCCCACTTCCGACTGCCCTTGAACTGAGTGGCTTGCTAGACCATTTCAGGGGGCAGTTAAAAGTCACCCACATTGCTGTGGATCTGGGAGTCACATGTAGGCCAGACCAGGTAAGGAGGGCAGATTTCCTTCCCTAAAGAACATTAATGAGCCAGAACAGAAACAGAATTACCTGGAAAAACTCAGCAATTCTGGCAGCATCGCCGGAGGAGAGCATGGTTGACGTTTTGAGCCCTCATGACCCTTCAGTTTTGCTTTTATTAATGAGCCAGATGCGTTTTTACAACAATTGATGACAGTTTCGTGGTCACCATTACTGAGACTGAATTTATATTCCAGATTTATGAAGTGAATTTAAGTTCCACTAGCTGCTGTGGTGGGATTTGAACCTAAGTCCCCCGGAGCATTCCCTATCGTAGCTTCAGGGGATGCGGGAGGTGGGAAAACCAGCGGACACCCCAGGGGAATGGCAGACGGAGGAATAGCAGAGTGGGGGAAATCTGCTGAGGAGGTCTATGGCCTGAAAAATGCTGGAAAGAGGCCCAAAAAAAAGTAGAGAATAATACAGAAAGGTGAACCTTCATGACAAGAAGGATTAGAAAGAGAAAAAAGCACCACCAGCAAATGGATGGAAAATGGCAGGGCAATTATGCAGGTGCAGCTTGCAGCCAATGTCCAACACAGAGGGGATGAAGCATTGGAGGAGGCAAGTAATTATGCAGAAAACTTCCCAGGTTCAGAATTTAATTCTTTACACCTCAATCTGTGTCCAACACACACACCCCTCTGAGATCTTATGTAAAAACAATTGTCATGCACATCAGCAGAAGATTGGAATGCAGAGATTTTTATTACACTTTGCCTGCTCCCAAAATCAATTCATTTATACTTTAAGAAAGCAATTTATTGATTTGAATATATGTACACTCGAGCCTGAGGATGGGAATTAATATGTTTATAAACCATCACAGAATAGAGGGACAATAACGTTTTGCTCCATAATTTAATAAAGGTCATTATTGCAGCCAAGAATGAGATGGCATTGCAAATGTCACTGACTAATAATTCACAGAAGTGATGATGAGAGGTTAATAGTACAGGGCTTATAAATGATTGAGGGACCAAAGGATAATGATATGAATATCTGAGCTTCTTTGATGTAAATCCTTATTGATAGCATTTCCAAACGTTTGACGGGGGTTCGGGGGGGGGGGGGTGGTCTGAAATGAAACAGAAACACATCAACAATGGCACTCCATGGTCTAGAAATTCTGAGCAATTTGCATGGTGAGCCATTCCTGGCACTTTTAAGCTGTAGTGGTGGAATTGAAGCAGAGGTTCAGCTCCTTATTTGCGTGTGTGGAGGTACCTAATGCCCCATTCAAGAATGGCTAAAGCATCTTTCTCGATACTCTGGTTGGAAGTGTGTGCTTGCTTCCTGCCTACCATCTAGCAGTCCTTAAGAAACCATGTTGCACCTGGAAAACTGAGTAAGTTCACATTCCTTGACACATTGCCGTTCTGCAATATGATGAAGCTGTGTGAGTGATGAATTTATCAGCTTCCCAGCAAGGGGCATGTTTGGAGACACAGGGCTAACAGAAAGCAAACTGCTCGTATACAAGATTTTTCATCCCTGCCTCCATCTCAAAAGCCTTTGCTATTCTGCACTGAGGCAAGTCATATGTTGTCCAGTTGTGGGCACTCATCAGTTGGAGATGACAAGTGAGACAGTTAGCAATAAGTGATCAGCATTATGAGGGATCCATGTCTTAGTCCATGTCACAGAAAACCATTTTCAGCTGCTTCATCAATGACCATTCCTCCAACATAAGGTCAGAATTGGGGATGTTCGCTGATGATTGCATAATATTCAGCACCATTTGCAACTCCTTAGGTACTGAGGCAGTCCATTTTCATATGCAGCAAGACCCAGACAATCTTGGGCTGATGAGTGGCAAGTAAAATATGTACCACACAAATGCCAGGTAATGACCATCTTCAGTAAGAGAGAACCTAATCATCTCCCATTGACATTCAATGGCATTACCCTCACTGAATCCCTGACTATTAATACCCTGGGGGTTGCCATTGCCCAGAGACTGAATTGGACCAGCCATATTGAAGTGAATTATAACCCTAGCCCCTTTTTGGGACTATTCTAGATCGGGCGTGTCCCTGCGATGATCACTCTCACTTAAGGTTGAGAAAGACAGCCCTCATAGACACTTAGGTGGTCCAAAGAACTGATCTAACTCTCCCTTAGGAAAGGAACCACCAGATAATATTATCATTCTTCAGATAGCCTTTTCAACAAGTTTTAGCTAAATTATAACAACCTGGATATTGTTAAGGATCCAGACATCTCTCTACTGAAGAGTGTATGGAGATGGGTTTTCGAGTTTGGATACAGAAGACTATATGAGACAATATTTTTTTCTAAGTTATATAAGAGTTTATTAAAGAACTGAATGTGCAATTCACTTTTGATGATAATTCAATCACAACATTGACAGTTATTTGAAAAATAAGTATAATCTTGTTTCTAATAGAGAATCCAGGTCTTATTAATGTTAGAAAGAGATATTTAAGGCACCCATCAATATTTAAAGTAGTATTTACCGTAAATTCCTGAGTCGAAAGCTTTTGAGTCTAGCAAGATTCCTCTATCCCAGTTATGGGAAGAACTGTCATTACTACACTACAGCAGCATAGCTTTACCTTGAGAGATGCCAGAGTAAACCCAATGAGTCTAAAAATCTTACCACAAAGTTCCTTTATTTATACTCTAAAAGAGCTAAACCAGCAGGAACATGTTGAGCACTCATGCTGGACAACAACCTTCGTTTTTTTTGTCAACACCTTTCAAGCAAACAGGATACTGAGAGGTGCGAATAGCGGTCACTCAGTTTCCAGAATTCAGTTCGACAGGTTATTTAGGGTCTTCCTTAAGATTAACCATTGTCAGATTGTGGTGTCCTACAATTTACCAATGCCTTCTGAGGTGTTGTAAAGGCCAGTTCCTGTTATTTCAGAACTGCCTTATGTTAGAGGATGTGCCATATTCTATGCTACAGGATGTTGTTGTCCTTGAGCACACAACTATGCATCGGCATGTTTATAAACATTTTAAACTCTTGTCACTTTGTCTAGCAGGTGAACTCTGCTTTTAATTTTTAATCCTTACTTCATAGAAGAATCACTATTTTTAACTTATAACTCCTTATTTTTGGTTGGATTCTCTCATAACTTCATATTTATAGCTACATTCCACCACAATATAAATAGAAGAGCAGGGCAGAGGCTGGGAATTCTGAAGTGAGTAACTCCTGACTCCCCAAAGCCTGTCCACCATCTACAATGAACAAGTCGGGGTGTGATGGAATATCTTCCATTTGCCTGGATGAGTACAGCTCCCACAACACTCAAGAAGCTTAACATCATCCAGGGCAAAGCAACCTGCCTAATTGGCACCCCTTCCATCACTTTCAACATTCACTCCATCGACCACCAATGAGCAGTGACAGCAGTGTGTACCATCTAAGATGCACTGCAGCAACTCATCAATGTTCTTTAGACAGCACCTTCCAAACCCACGAACACTATTATCTAGAAGGACAAGGGCAGCAGACACACGGGAACACCACCACCTGGAAGTTCCCCTCCAAGCCACACACCATCCCGACTTGGAACTATAATCGCCGTTCCTTCACTGTCGCTGGATTAAAATCCTGGAACTCCCTCCCTAACAGCACTGTGGGTGTACCTACACCACGGGGACTGCGGTGGTTCAAGAAGGCAGCTCATCCACCACCTTCTCAAGGGCAACTAGGGATAGACAATGAACGCAACACCCACATCCCATAAAAGAATAGCAAAAAATGGACCAGGTCGTGGCATTTGCTGGAAATTTCTGGGTGGAGGGATTGGGGTGGTCTTGTTTAGGATGGAAACCATGATCTAAGTCAATTATGGAAGCATGCCTAAGGGGCTAGATGATCTCCTCCTGTTACTAAGTGCTCACGTGGCTCCCACTCAGCTTAAGGAGCATGTAATTTGTGGAATTCCCAGGATATCCATAAGCTCCCTCAGACACGCCCTTAAAAGCTTTCCTAGGATGTGGAGCAAGGAGGGAGAGCAGAAGGTAGCAATGCTCACCAATCCCCGCCCAGTATTCAGCCCGAGGATGCAAACCCAGCATGATTAGGTTCCAACCTACATCATGGCCCACCCCCAGCCCCCCCTGAGGTGATACACAACATGCCCTCCCCTCCATCCCTTCTGGAATATAATTGGAGAAAGATGCTCTTCCATGATTCCTGCAGGAAAGTGACAGTGTGTGAACATTATGCCAGGGCAGGGCGGGGAATGGATGTAAACCACCCCCACCTGCCAAGCCCTCTGCTGCTGTCCATTCTGCAACTGTCAAATAAGCTGATGCAACAGACATTAGTATGGAAGTATCTGGGGGAGCTAGCCATCGTGGAACTGGGACCCTGTCTGCGTCAAGACTTTGAGAGTACTGTAGGGGGTAAAACTGAAGGGTAAAGAGAAAAAAGGAAAGATATGTACAATGATAGGCAGGTAAAAATCCTCTGTCCCATCCAGACTGTCCCACACTATTGTGACACTTGGCATATCATAATCTATATGCCCACCAACCATACTTAAAAAATGTGGTCACCTGAAAGAGGGGGCAAAATTATGTTAAAAACCCCAGGCCAAATTTGGAGATAGAAAATCAGGGAAATTCCTCTCTGACCTTCCCTAGGCGATTAAACAAGTCCAGGAGATCTTTCTGGTTGAGATAATTCCTTGCAGTGCACACCCATATAAGGTGATCTCCACTGTAGCCAGAAACACATCTGCCTCTTGCTTGAAGGAATTCAGCGAATCAGTGTCCAGCTCATGAGACAACAGCCTGTTAACGAGGCCCACTCTTCTCTTGGTTAAAAAACATCTCCTGATACCCAGCCCTTTATTTTATTTGTTTATGGGATGTAGGCATCGCTGGTAAGAGTAGCATTTATTGTCCATCCCGAAATGCTCTTGAGAAGGCACTGGTGATCCACCTAGATCTGGCCTTGTTTAACTTAAGATTGTGATTCCTGGCCCTTCTTAACCTATTTAATTGAAACATATTGTCAACTCGAACACAACCCATTCCCCTCATGGCCTTAAAAATCTGAAGTCCCTAACCCTTCTGCTTCATTGCCAGATAATGGAATTAAGGCCAATGAAGATGAGCTGAAAACTCCGAGTGTCTGAGAGCGTATCCTCTGAGAGAGTGAGAAAGAGAGTAAAACACAAACCAGAAGAAGATGAGGGAAAGATGAACGAGATGGACTGAGGAGTGAGAGAGAGAGGAAACAACACAAACTAGAAAGGGAGGGAGAAAGAGAAACATGTTTGGAGTGGGAGAGAGAGAAACACAAACCGAGAGTGGGAGCAAGGTAGTGCAACACAAACCATGGAGAGCAAGAGAAGGCTAAACAAGGGGAGGGAGAGAACATAAACCAGAAAAGGAGAGGAACACAAACCGAGGAGGGAGAGAGAGAAACAAAGTGTTGGATGGAGAGTTTGCCTGGATGAGTGCAGCTCCAACAACACTCATCCAGGACAAAGCAGCCTGTTTGACTGCCATCCAATCCAAAAACATTCACTCGCTCCACCACCGACGCACAGTGGCAACAGTGTGTACCATCTACAAGATGCACTGCAGGAACTCACCAACTCCTTAGGCAGCACCTTCCAAACCCACGACCACTACCAACTTGAAAGACAAGGGCAGCAGACACATGGGAACACCGCCACCTGGAAGTTCCCCTCCAAGTCACTCACCATCTTGACTTGGAAATATATCGCCGTTCCTTCACTGTCGCTGCGTCAAAATCCTGGAACTCCCCCCCCTAACAGCACTGTGGGTGTATCTACACCACAGGGACTGCAGTGGTTCAAGAAGGCAGCTCACCAACACCTTCTCAAGGGCAACTAGGGATGGGCAATAAATGTCGGCCTAATCCACATACCATGAATGAATTAAAAAGATTTACGTTGATGTGCACTCTCGTACATTATGTTTTGTTACTGGTGACAGGCAGCTTTGGTGCTTCTTGCTGAGCTTCACCTCCCTGAAGCTGGGTTTTGAGGGGTGGGATGTGGGATGTGAATTAGGTTTGGGTTGGGGTCTTCCTTATTATTTTAATAACATGCTGTGTGTTGTAAAAATACAGAAAATTGTATGAAAACTTTAGTTATAAGCTACTTATATTGATGATGTTTTTATTGAACCAGTGGTATTCATCATAGAAACAGAAAATTCACAGAAAAAGGCCATTCAGCCCATTGTGTATGCGCCAGCTGGGGAAAAAAAAGCTCTCCAGCCTAAACTGACTTTCCAACCCTTGGTCTGTAACCCTGTAGGTCACAATAATTCGATTAGGATTGTCTGGCCCCAACACTGGCCGGCATCATCGCGGAAGGGACAGGAAAATTTGGAGAGCTGTCAAAAGTCAGCAGTTGTCCAAATTTTCCCATCCTGCCCACGTCAATGCCCGCCAATGGCGGGGCCAGAAAATCTC
Organism: Carcharodon carcharias; assembly: GCF_017639515.1. Classification (NCBI taxonomy): domain Eukaryota; kingdom Metazoa; phylum Chordata; class Chondrichthyes; order Lamniformes; family Lamnidae; genus Carcharodon; species Carcharodon carcharias. The sequence continues at coordinate 12,404,591 of NC_054473.1, forward strand.
GGCCTTCAGCTGCATAATCCAAGGATCTTTTAGATGCAATGAGGGTTTCTGCCTCTCTCACTTTTTCAGGGCAGGGAATTCCAGACCCCCACCACCTTCTGAGTGAATGAAGTTCTCAAATCTCCTCTCCTCCTTTCAGCATAGAATCATAGAATGGTTACAGCACAGGAGGAGGCCATTCGACCTGTCATGTCTGTGCTTGGTTCTCACTAGAACAATTCACCTAGTCCCACTCCCCCACCAATTCCTTTCAATCTATGCCCCTGAGTTGTTGATCTTTCTACTGAGGGAAATGTGTCCTTCCATTCCACTTTATCTAGGCTCTTTATAATGTTATATGCCTTAACTAAATCTCCCCTCAGAGTCTGCTGTTCCAAAGAAAAGCACCCTAGCTTATCCGATCTTTCCTCCTGGCTAAAGTTCTCCTGCCACGTTTTTTTATTCATTCATGGGATGTGGACTTCGCAGGTAGGGCCAGCATTTATTGTCCATCCCCAGTTGCCCTTGAGAAGGTGGTGGAGAGCTCCCTTCTTAAACCGCTACAGTCCATGTGGTGTGGGTACACCCACAGTGCCTCTAGGAAGGGAGTTCCAGGATATTGACCCAGCGACAGTGAAGGAATGGGGATATATTTCCAAGTCGGGATGGTAAGTGACTTGGAGGGGAACTTCTAGGTGATGGTGTTCCCATCTATCTGCTGCCCTTAGCCTTCTAGATGGTAGTGGTCATGGGTTTGGAAGGTGTTGTCGAAGGAGCCTTGGTGAATTCCTGCATCTTGTAGATGGTACAAACTGCTGCCACTGTGCATCGACGGTGGAGGGAGTGGATGTTTGAGAATGTGGTGCCAATCAAGCGGGCTGCTTTGTGCTGGATGGTGTCGAGCTTTGAGTTTTGTGGGAGCTGCGCTCATCCAGACAAGTGGGGAGTATTCCATCACACTACTGACATGTGCCTTATAGATGGTGGACAGGCTTTGGGGAGTCAGGAGGTGAGTTACTCATCACACAATGAATAGCCTCTATTCTGCTCTTGTGGCCACAGTATATATATGGCTAGTCCAGTTCAGTTTCTGGTCAATGGTAAACCCCAGGATGTTGATAGTGGGGGATTCAGTGATAGTAATGCCATTAAACATCAAGGGGCGATGGTTGGATTCTCTTCTGTTGGAGATGGTCATTGCCTGGCACTTGTGTGGTGTAAATGTTACTTGCCATTTGTCAGCCCAAGGCTGGGTATTGTGCAGGTTTTGCTGCATTTGGACATGGACTGCTTCAGTATCTGAGGAGTCGCCAGTGGGGCTGAACATTGTGCAATCATCAGTGAACATCCCCACTTCTGACCTTATGATGGAAGGAAGGTCATTGATGAAGCAGCTGAAGATAGTTGGGCCTAGGACACTACCCTGAGGAACTCCTACGGTGATGTCCTGGAGCTGAGATGACTGACCTCCAACAACCACAACCATCTTCCTTTCTGCTAGGTGTGAATCCAACCAGCGGGGAGTTTCTGCTTTGATTCCCATTGACTCCAGTTTTGCTAGGGCTCCTTGATGCCACAATCTATCAAATGCGGCCTTGATATCAAGGACAGTCACTCTCACCTCACCACGGGAGTTCAGCTCTTTGGTCCATTTTTGAACCAAGGCTGTAATGAGGTCAGGAGCTGAGTGGCCCTGGTAGAACCCAAGCTGGGCATCAGTGAGCAGGTTATTGCTAAACAAGTGCCACTTGATAGCACTGTTGATGACCCCTTGCATTACTTTACTGATGATGGAGAGTGGACTGATGGAATGATAATTAGTCAGGTTGGATTTGTCCTGCTTTTTGTGGACAGGACATACCTGGGCAATTTTCCACATAGCTGGGCAGCTGCCAGTGTTGTAGCTGTACTGGAACAGCTTAGCTAGGGACGTAGGAAGTTCTGGAGCTCAAGTCTTCAGGACTATTACTGGAATATTGTCAGCGATCATTGCCTTTGCAGTATCCAGTGCCTTCAGCCGTTTCAAGAAAACACATGGAGTGAATTGAATTGGCTGAAGACTGGCATCTGTGATGCTGGACACCTCTGGAGGAGGCCAAGATGGATTATCCATTTGGCACTTCTGGCTGAAGATTATAACAACTGCTTCAGCCTTATCTTTTGTACTGATGTGCTGGGCTCCTCCATCATTGAGGATGGTTATATTTGTGGAGCCTCCTCCAATGAGTTGTTTAATTGTCCACCACCATTCATGACTGGATGTGGCAGGACTGCAGAGCTTAGATCTGATCCGTTGGTTGTGGGATCGCTAAGCCCTGTCTATCACTTGCTGCTTATGCTGTTTGGAATGCAAGTTGTCCTGTGTTATAGCTTCACCAGGTTGACATCGCATTTTTAGGTATGCCTGGTGCTGCTCCTGGCATGCCCTCCTGCACTCTTCATTGAACCAGGGTTGATCCCCTGGCTCGATGGGAATGGTAGAGTGGGGAATATGCCGGCCATGGGGTTACAGATTGTGTTCGAGTACAATTCTGCTGCTGCTGATGGCCCACAGCTCTTCATGAAGGACCAGTCTTGAGTTGCTAGATCTGTTCAAAATCTATCCCATTTAGCACGGTGGTAGTGCCACCCAACACGATGGAGAGTATCCTCAATGTGAAGGCGGGACTTCATCTCCACAATCACTGTGCGAAGGTCACTCTTACCGATACTGTCATGGACAGATGCACCTGCGGCAGGTATGTTGGGGAGGATGAGCTCAAGTATGTTTTTTCCTCTTGTTGGTTCCCTCATCACCTGCCGCAGACCCAGTCTAGCAGCTATGTCATTTAGGACTTGGCCAGTAGTGGTGCTACCGAGATACTGTTGGTGATGGACATTGAAGTCCCCCACCCAGAGTACATTCTGCACCCTTTCCAACCTCAGTGCTTCCTCCAAGTGGTGTTCAATATGGAGGAGCACTGACTCATCAGCTGACGGAGGGCGGTACGTGGTAATCAGCAGGAGGTTTCCTTGCCCATGTTTGACCTGATGCCATGCGAAGTCATGGGGTCCGGGGGTGATCTTGAGGACTCCCAGGGCAACCCCTTCCCAACTGTATACCACTGTGCTGCCACACCTGCTGGGTCTGCCCTGTCGGTGGGACAGGACATAACCAGGGATGATGAATGTGGTGTCTGGGACATAACCTGTAAGGTATGGTTCCGTGAGGATGACTATGTCAGGCTGTTGCTTGACTAGTCTGTGAGGCAGCTCTCCCAATTTTGCCACTAGCCCCCGGATATTAGTAAGGAGGAATTTGCAGCATTGACGGGGCTGAGATTGCCTTTGTCGTTTCTGGTGCCTAAGCCAATGCCGGGTGGTCCGTCCGGTTTCATCCTTTTTTGTGCCTTTGTAGCGGTTTGTTACAACTGAGTGGCTTGCTGGGCCATTTCAGAGTCAACCTCATTGCTATGGGCCTGGGATCATGTGTAGGCCAGATAGGGTAAGGACAGTAGATTTCCTTCCCTAAAGGACATTAGTGAACCAGATGGGTTTTTACAATTGACAATGGTTCCATGGTCATCATTAGACTTTTAATTCCAGATTTTTTTTTTATTGAATTCAAACTCTTACTTAGCCTTTTGCATTGCAGTCAATACTGTGAAAACATCATAGGGGGCTTTTATCCAAGCATTATTATCCTTAAGTCTTTCTATTCTTTTGTGTTCTTTCTTTGATTTATAAATTTCTTTATAAAACAAAAAGTCAGATTTTTGGGAGGGGGCTTGGTGATACTCAGCCATTCAACTAAGGTAAATGTTATAACTTGAGAAAACAGTAGGCAAAGGTCATGTGATCAAATGTCATGGGATTAAGCATCATGAGTGTCACGTGACATGGCATATGATCCAGGGTCACATGATCTCGAGGAATACATCAACCCTATGTAAATATAATCAAACGAAAGTGTTCCTTACCAACTAAACAGGCCCAAAAAGGTAAAAATATATTTTAATATAGGCTGCAATATATATTGTATCTCCTCTTAGAATTAGTGATGATTATCTGACCTTTTATGAAAATTAACTGATAGGGGAAACTTATCTTTACTCAACTCAGATGGTCAATCATATTGATTTACACCAAGTGAGTCACAAGAGAAATAGATTAGAAAGAACATCACAAGGATAATTAAATACCACAAATGTCTTAGTGCTTCGTTATACTATATTAAGCTTTCTGGTCTTATTGACTATTAATGAATTGTAAATAATTGAGTTGTAAAGTGTGTTGTCAAGTATCTCGAGTGCTTTGTCATGTCAGAAGATCTGCTTCCTCGAGATGGAGAAGTTGTTAGTAAGAAGGGCATTTATAGTCTGCGACCACTGTGAAATTCTGTATGCCATGATCCTGGCAGTTTCATGGGCACCAGGGGGAAGTCACCTCTTCGCATGGAGACGCCGGTTCTGGTGGCTTTTCTGGCAACCATTTGCTCCCTGCAGCCAGAAAAAGCCAACTAACTGAAGCCTGGACCACCCTCCCCTGTCCTTTTTTTTTGGTGATCTTGACTTCTCGCCTCACACGGACTCCTCTTGTGGTGCATCCAGTTGTCCATCTTTCCCCTGTCTCTTCATGCACCAATCTTCACTGGATCCTGTTGTGGTGCATAGGGGGAAGTGGGAACTACCAGCATAAGGATTTTCTGTCATTACTGAGAAAACCACACAGGTGGCCATCGCTATCTGATGTGATGTGAACACTCTCTCCACTGAAGGGACACACATACAGGCAAACTCTCTTAACTAGACCCAGACAAGAGGGTTAACATGGGGACTGTAAAGTGTGAAGTGGGATGAATGCTGGAGTTTAACTAGCTAAAACTGTGGGCAGAACTCTGATAGTCTACCTAGGACCATTGGCTTGGAGTTACATAGAAGCAATCCCAGCCCCAAGAATGAACTGGGCTGTCAATTATCAGCAGCTCCCCTGAATACCTTGGACCTACTTGGCTGTGAAACATGGACAGCTTGCAGCTACCAAGAAAAGAAGCTCAACAATTTCCCCCTTCACTGTCAGCAGCGCGTTATGTTTATATCCAGGCAGGACAAAATCACAGATGTGGCAGTCCTCTCAAAGAGCTCCCAGGCTTTTAGCACTCATCAAACAGAGGTGACTTTGTTGGCACGTCTGCAGGATGAAGGAGGGCCACATACCCAAGCACATTCTGGATGCTGAGGTAACTGGAGTCAGACAACCAGTAGGACGCTCAAAGCTGTCCCTCAAGGATGCCTGCAGGTGTGACATGAAGGCCCGATACATCGATTATCGCACCTGGAAGCCACAAACTGGCGACAGAGGAAGACGGTGACACTCCCTGTGGGTTGGCATGCACCACCACAATGACCAGTGATTACATGCAGCTTGGCAACAGATGCCAATGCCGAAAATAACAGCCCATAATGACACTCAGTAGCTTCATGTATGACACTTGTGGCAGGACCTGCCTCTCCAGCATTGACCTCTTCAGCCACCAGCAAAGGTGTGCTATATAAAGACCACCCCCCCCCACCCCCCACCCCCCCATCTGAAATGGATTGTTTACTGCATGTCCATCGTCTTTCGGAGATGGAAGGATGTCGACAAGTGTATGCATGGCTCTGGTATCGGAACACTGTCTCTTCCACTGAGAATTGTCTTGGTTCCAAAATGAACAGAGGCAGGGAGGTCATCCTGGAGTTATCACAGCCTGGTTACCTCTTCCAAAGGAAATAACATAATACACATTAATTCCTTCACAGTCACTGGGCCAAAATCACGAAACTCCCGATTGAACAGCGCTGATGGAATACTTTCACCACCCAGACTGCGCCACATAGAGAAGGTCTACCACCAACCTTCACAAGGACATCTAGGGATTGGCAATAAATGCTGGCCCCAGCCCCAAGGATTAATTCTTTAAGTTTTGAATTCACTGACCAAAGAACTCCTAGAGAAACAGAAGAATAAGTACTTGCCTCCTTTCAAAAAGAGCAGAGACCTTTCGAAAAAGAATAAGACAACATCGGACACATATTTATAGAGGTATGCAGTCTTTAATTCATCAAGTTTGGTCTGTGGGGTGACATTTATAATATATATTTATATAATATACACACTTACAACATACACACACACACAGCACAGAAATACACACACTCTCAATAAGCAAACAGAAGCCAGTGAACATTTCTGCAGAATCTGGGGACTGTCAATATTAAAGGAAGACTGCCTGTTTTGCAAAAGCAATTGTGCAATTCTCCAGCTTGAAAGGCTTTCCCTTCGGAAATGTGCAGGAATTCTATCCGGCTACCTTTAAAATCTTAAACTGATCGTTGCCCTGAAAGGTCCGCCTCAGAGTAAGGATTTTAATCTTTTCGAGATTTGATTGAGGTGCCCCAGAACACAGGAGCATAGGCCAAGACCCTCAGTGCCAAAATACGGCTGAGGTTTGAAAGGAGGTGGGAGGGAGGATGGAGGGGTGGGGGGGGGGGGGGGGGGAAATCGAGTAGGAATGGTCAGATGGCATCAAACTTGTGTTTACGACTGCGAAAGGGGAGGTGGGGGGGAGGGGGCGGTGGGGAGGAGGGACCCTGCAAGAGGAGGGACCCCAACACTTCGGCTTGAGAACATGCAAATTAAAATATTGCCCGGTAGGATGAGCTTTGATTTCAACAAGGCGAGGGCGGAGGAAGATAAAAACAAAAAACTGTGGATGCTGGAAATCCAAAACAAAAACAGAAACAGAAATACCTGGAAAAACTCAGCAGGTCTGACAGCATTGGCAGAGAAGAGCACAGTTGACGTTTCGAGTCCTCATGACCCTTCAACAGAACAGGCAGTTCTGTTGAAGGGTCATGAGGACTCGAAACGTCACCTGTGCTCTACTCTGCCAATGCTGTCAGACCTGCTGAGTTTTTCGAGGGCAGAGGAAGAATGTGTCAGATTTGTAGCTTTACGAAAAGTGGGAGAGGGGAAGAGTAGAGGGATAAAGTGTGTCCACAAATAGAGGAAGGAAAGAAGGGTTGCAAAAGGGTGAATAGAGGGGGAGAGGAAGGAACCGGATGAGATAAATGATCACATAATGTCCCAGAGTGCAGGTCCTATTGAGGTGTGCCCGAGAGGCTGGAAGAGCCAGCCAAGATATGGGAGCAGAATTCACAATGGAATAAAGCACAGCCCAATAATTTTGTGCACCAAATAGTTTGCAAACCTAAACGATGGCAATCACAAAGATAATGTTCGGTAGATAGAAGCTCCTCCCCAGTGAGACTGGTCTTGCTTAAAGAGCGCAAGCTGGTGCCAGTCTAAAGATGGACTTATGCCAATCTACTAGCATTTGGTGAACTTTCCGTTTGACAGAATTATTCCGAGGGGAGAGGGGGGAAATCAAGATTCTTGACCCGACAGTCAGTCTTCCTTTAATAATACTGATGTAGGGTGCAAGGGGGCAGATACCTGATTAAAGGTTTGGAGGAATGTGCAGCATTGTCCGTAGTGACATTTTCCTTCATATCCTGTGAATGTTTTCATCATGCACAATAAATAATTTGGAAGCATGATGCTGGCGTGTAAGAGGCCTCTGCATTAAACTAAATCATGAATAAAGCACCAAATGTTTTCCCTGATAGTTTCAGTACAGTGGTTGCAATCTATATTTATTATAATAGTCAACAAAAAAAAAAGTGACACAACATAATCAGCTCTATCCTTCCCACCTCCTACCAAGTCTTTAATACTGGATCCCTTTCACAGTGCTTGCCTGTCTATTAAGGTGAAACCCTTGCTCTGACTGACTGGTGAAAGAAAGCAGTGGTGACATGGTTGAAGTTGAACCATTACTGCAGTGGGAAATTGCTGTGCTGTACCAATTCCAAGTGCTGATCTCTCAAACTGGCAAAATCCATTCCAAAGCGGGAAGTCAATGGATTTTACAGCAGAGGTAAGAATTACAGGGCAGGTGGGGCCCATCAAACCCAAGCCAGTTAACTGGAGATGCCCATTCCAATTTTAATTCCCCATCTTTCATTTGTAAAGCACTTTGGGGGCAAGTCTCCTTTGTGTCAATGCTGGCAAAGTCCGATGCATGTAAATATTAGCAACGACAGTGGGTGTGACACATGCTACAACACACTGTGTGACCAAATATTGTCCTAAGCTCTGGAATTCCCTCCCTGAACCTCTCTGCCTCTCTCTCCTCTTTTAAGTGGCTCCTTGAGACCTACCTCTTTGCCCAAACCTGTCCTAATATCTCCTTATTTGGCTTGGTGTCAGTTTGTTCAGTAATGCCCCTGTGAAGCACCTTGGGATTTTTTTTTATTACTCATTGACAGGGTGTGGGCTTCGCTGGCTAGGCCAGCATATATTGCTCATCCCTAATCCCTAATTGCCCTTACGAAGGTGGTGGTAAGCTGCCTTCTTGAGCCGCTGCAGTCCCTGTGATGCAGGTACACCCATAGTGCTGTTAGGGAGGGAGTTTCAGGATTTTGACTCAACGACAGTAAAGGAACAGCGACATATTTCCAGCTCAGGATGGTGAGTGACTTGGAGGGGAGCTTTCAGTTGGTGGTGTTCCCATCTATCTGCTGCCCTTGTCCTTCTAGATGGTAGAGGTTGAAGGTGCTGCCTAAGGAGCCTTGGTGAATTCCTGCAATGCATTTTGTAGATGGTACACACTGCTGCCACTGCTCGTTGGTGGTGGAGGGAGTGAATGTTTGTGGATGGGGTGCCAATCAAGCAGGCTATTTTGTCCTAGACGGTGTCAAAATTCTTGAGTATTGTTGGAGCTGCACTCATCCAGGCAAGTGGAGAGTATTCCATCACACTCCTGACTTGTGCCTTGTAGATGGTGGACAAGCTTTGGGGAGTCAGGAGGCAAGTTACTCGCTGCAGGATTCCTAGCCTCTGACCTGCTCGAGTAGCCATATGTCTAGTGCTGTTCAGTTTCTGGTCAATGGTAACCCCCAGGATGTTGATAGTGGGGAATTCAGCAATGGTAATGCCATTGAATGTCAAGGGACGATGGTTAGATTCTCTCTTGTTTGAGATGATCATTGTCTGGCACTTGTGTGGCGTGAATGTTATTTGTTTCTTGTCAGCCCAAGGCTGGATATTGTCCAGGTCTTGCAGCATTTGGACATGGACTGCTTCAGTATCTGAGGAGTCGCGAATGGTGCTGAACATTGTGCAATCATCAGCAAACATCCCCACTTCTGACCTTATGAAGGAAGGAAGGTCATTGCTGAAGCAGCTGAAGATGGTTGGGCCTACTACATTAAAGGAGTTATATAGATACAAGGTATTGTTGTCATTGAACATTCATGAGTACAAGTCTGGACTGTTCTCCTGTTTCATTTTTCCTCTCCTGAAGACTTCTTGTTTTCAGACTTGAGGAAGGTATATAGTGGGGTTCCTCAGGGGTCGGTTAGGACCATTATTTTGTTTGATTTGTATTAATAATCTGGATTTGAGTGTAAAGGGTGTAGTGGTAATGTCATTGGACTTGTAATCCAGAGGCCCAGGATGTGCTCTGGGGATATGGGTTCAAATCTCATCATAGGAGCTGGTGGAATTTAAATTTAATTAATAAATTTGGAACTGAAAGCTAGTTTCAGTAATGGTGAACACAAAACTATCGATTGACCCATCTGGTTGACTAATGTCCTTTAGGGAAGGAAATCTGCCATCCTTACCTGGTCTGGCCTACATGTCACTCCAGACCCACAACAATGTGGTTGAATCTTAACTGCCCTTTACAACGGGCAATAAGGGATGGACAACAAATGCTGGCATTTCCAGTGATGCCCACATCCTAAGGAAGAATGAAGGGAAAATAAGTATTGTGAGGATAGTGATAAACTTCAAAAGGACATAGCCTGATGGAGGGCAGACAAGTGGCAATGAAATTTAATGCACGGAAGTGTGAAGCTATTCATTTTAGTAGGAACAATGAGGAAAGGCAATATAATATAAAGATTACAATTCCAAAGGGGGTGCAGCCTCAGAGGCACCTGGGGGTATATGTGCCCAAATCACTGCAACCTCTACCACCAAGATTGACAAGGGCAGCAGATGCACAGAAACACCACCACCTGGAAGTTCCCCTCCAAGTCACTCACCATCCTGACTTGGAATTATATCGCTGTCCCTTCACTGGCGCTGCGTCAAAATCCTGGGACTCCCTCTCTAACAGCACTGTGGGTTTACCTACACCATATGGACTGCAGCGGTTCAAGAAGGCAGCTCACTACTGCCTTCTCAAGAGAAGTTAGGGATGGGCAATAAATACTCACATCCCATGAAAGAAAAAGATTGAAGGTGGCACTGCAGGTTGATGATGCAGTTCTTAAAACATACAGCATCCTGGGCTTTATAAATAGGAGCAGAAATTACAAAAGCAGGGAAGTTATGCTAAACCTATATAAAACACTGGTTTGGCCTCTACTGGAGTATTGTGTCTAATTCTGGGCAGCACTCTTTAGAAAGGATGTGAATGCATTAGAAAGAGAGTGAAGAAAAGACTCTTGAGAATGGTTCCAGGGATGACGAACTTCAGTTATGTGGGTAAATTGGAGAAGCTGGGACTGATCTCCTAAAGAGAGGATTAAGAGGAAATTTGATAGAGGCATTCAAAATGGTGAGTGTTCTGGACAGAGTAGATAGGGGAAAACTGTTCCCGTTGGTGGAAGGATCGAGTACCAGAGGGCACCGATTTAAGGTGACAGGCAAAGGGAGCAAAGGCGACATGAGGGAAAAACCCTTTTTTACGCAGTAGGTGATTGTGATCTGGAATGCACTGCCTGAGAGCGGTGGAGGCAGATTCAATTGTGGCTTTCAAAGAGGAATTGGATAATTATCTGAAGAGGAAAAATTTGCTGGGCTACGGGGAAAAGGCAGGGTAGTGGGACTAGGTGAGTTGCTTTTGCAGGGAGCTGCCACAGACACGATGGGCCAAATGGCCTCCTTATGTGCCATAACCATTTTATCCTTCTACGCATATGTAATTATTTTTTAAAAAGGGATCCCTCCCAAACAGCAGTGATTCCAAATATTTTTAAAGAACAGGCCTAATTAATCCATTCAATGCTGTAACATTCATTATACGCACCCTCCATCTTACTCCCTTCTTCCCTTCCTCTGATGGGTCCTCCCATATGCCACATCCTGTCTGTGGCTGTCCAAGAGTGACGACAGGATCAGAATCTCCATGGACTCTTCTCCAGCCACAGAAAGAGCTGGTGGTGGTTCCCCCAGTCTGAGGCTGAGGGTTGAAACACAGGGGCAAATGCGAGGAAGGGGGAAACAGATTGAGAGAACCTACTGCTTCTCTGCGCAAACGTCACTGAACAGCCCAGCTTAAAAGCCGAACCGAGGGCACACAGGGCTTCCCATAAACAACCCCCCTTTGTGGCACTGGAGCCCAAGGGGATTTGTAAGCTTCTGCAGGAAATCTTAAATGTTTGTTGCAAAAAAGTGTGGCAAACAGAGACGGCCCTTTCATGGAGTTTGCGTTCAACAATGTTTTAGCGCTGGGGGATGGAACACTTTCCCCTTTCAAACAGTAAAGCCTCTCGGGTCAGGCACAGCGCTATTACATGCGGACTAAAACTCTGGCCCAACAAAGTGCTTTAAACTGGGAAGAGGCACTTCCATTTTCCTGTTCCCAGTCCTGGCTTTTCTCTGTATAAGGAGCAGGTTTATGCCAGCTCTTTCCCAGCACAGGAGCCAGATTGGACCCAGGATACAGAGGTGACTTCCATTCTACTGGTTGAAGGGACAGGACCCGGGTTGCTGAGGTGAAAGGTCAATGCTTAAGTCCTTAGTCAAAATCCATCTGGTTTAAATATTGCAATTCTGTGGCAGCTCTCTGCAAAAGCAATTCTGGACAGAGTAGATAGGGGAAAACTGTTCCCGTTGGTGGAAGGATCGAGAACCAGAGGGCACCGATTTAAGGTGACAGACAAAGGAAGCAAAGGCTTCCTAATTGCCTAGTTGACTGCAGAGAGGCTACAGACAGACTTGCAACCAACACGTCTTGAAAAAGCATTTGAAAGCCTCATCTCTTCTACAGAAGGCACAAGCACCGAGGTTATCAATGAGGACTTCACCAGTTAGTTTGACTGCAATCTATCCCCATGGTGATAACTGTCCTGCTGATGATGCAGAGCAGAATTTGGATACTGACGTATTACCATCCAAACAGCTTTCTGATTTGTCTGTTCAATAACCATTCATAAAGATTTCTAAATTGAAAACTCTCAAAAAATATATAGCACCATCTTTTTTTTAAAAAAACCACCCTGCCTGCCCACCTCCCTTGTCCTTGCCCAGCCCTTAAGATTAAAATTTACATCTTCTTGACTTTTCTTGCTGTTTTATTCAGCTTGTTCCTTCCTGACTCGGTTCTGTCAAGACAAAAATAAATAAATAAAAATTTCAGTTTGCTCGTTTGCCTCTTTTAAAACTGCTTAGTTTCTTCACAATGTCAAGTTCTGTGTAGTTTGACAAAATAGGCAGTCCAATGGCCTCACAGGTCAAAACACTGCCTGGCAAAAGCCACCAAACTTAGTACGCCCAGGTCCAGCTCCTAGTCTGTCCCAGTTAAAGCGCTGATCAAGGATATTGAGGGCACCACAACTGCCCCAGCCTAGGCTTATGGGGGAAATTGGGGGTTGGGCAAAATAAAGCAGCTAAGGTTTCCTGCTAAAGCTCTATTGTTAAGATACAGGGATGAAGGGCATTGTTTAAGTACTTAGAATACTTAGAAAAAGAGACTGGTCAAGTGGAGTCAGGGGATAGACACGTGACACGTTTCACTCTGTGAACAAATCCATTCCAAGTAAAGACTGGCTCTTTGTTTCTTTCTTCACTAACTCAGGACTATAATAACAGGCCATCAAAACTAAATTAACTGGCTATTCAACTCATTGCTCGTGGTAGGATTAAAATTCAGCCCCTCTTGGCTACGCCGTGACTCCTTTGGTAAGCATTTTGAGACGACTGAGGAAGGATGGGATTGGTGTCAGTTATGGTGGCCAACAGGGCTAAAGAGCTGGCTGACATTCACTGTCTGGGCACACAGATAGAATTAATGAGCATAGAATGTGCTCATTTGGCCCATCGTGCTTGTACTAGCTAATTAGTCCCACTTACCTGTTCTTTCCCCGTAGTCCTGCAATCTTTTCCTTTTCAATTATATAATCAATTTCCTTTTGAATGTTACCATTGAATCTTCTCCTGCCACCTTTTTAGATCTTAACAACCCATTTTCTTTTAAGCTGAGGGAGTCTCTCCACCTTTCCAAGGTACCAAAGGGTCTCAAAGAGGAACCACCCTTCAACAAGAGTCAGTGCCAACAGTGGAATGTGGGGAGGGGAGGGCAAAGGACAAATCAGATCCTTCTAGACTTAAGTCTAGAGTGAGGTTTATTAACTTATAATTATGCCTTTGCCTAGAATAAGTTGAAACAAAATTGCCTTTCTGCAGATCTCAGGATATTTGAGCATCTTATTAGTTGCAGCAGGAACATTAATGCAACTGCTCTGCAGCTCCAATGAGCTTGAGGTTGGGAATGAAGACAGCATGGGAGGGAAAGATATCATCGTCCAATCCCCCCAAAGCCATGACTCAGTCAGTCCAACACAGGCAGACAAGGTGAATTGTTGCCAACAGAGCTGGCATCTGTTAAGGAGATACACTGGAACATACTAACTATGCTTCAAGCTAAAGGCAACTCATGTCAAAAATTAATAGTGGCAGCTTGAGCCTTAATGTAATCAATTGATGCCAGTTATCTATATGTCAGGCTCCTCACATTTGACCAATTCCATTCTTTATTTAACAAGCTGCCTAGTTTGCATCTGCGTTATGTGTAGAGTAGCCTATGTATAGTAAAGAGAAAGGATGAAACGAAGAGACAAAATTGAATGTATGTTGTACCCTTTCGTGCCCTTCAGAAACATCTAAAAGTGCTTGTTGTACATTGAAGGGCAGTGGTTCTTGTTCTTAAGACAAAGGAGACAATGATGCACGCAGTAAGATCCCACAAATAACAAGCAGGTGAATGACCAACTAATTTGATTTTGGAGGTCTTGACTGAGGGAGGAATGTTAACCTCATCATGTACCAAAAACCAGCGGAACAGGCAGGCACGGCCAGAGTTTAGCAATAGTTTCATTGCTGTGTCAGATGTGGCTCAGTGAGCTGCATTCTCATGTCCAAATTGGGAAATTGTCGGTTTGAGTCCCACTTCAGAGACCCGAGCACCAAATTCAGGTTGACAATCCCAGTGCAGCACTGAGGTTGTGCTGCATGGTTGAAGGTGGGGTTTCTTGGACGAGGTGTTAAACTGAGCACACATCTCCCCTCTCAGGTGGATTCCATGCCATTATTTCAAAGAGGGTCGTTCTCCCTGGGGTCCTGACAAATATGCATCGCTCAACCAATGTCATGCTATCTGGTCATTTATTCCACTGCGAGTTATGGGAGCTTGCTGTGCACTAATTTGCTCCTATGTTTCACATATTACAAAAGGGACTAAACTTCCAATGTGCTACCTTGGTTGTAAAGTACGCTAGCATGTCCTGAGATTGTGAAAGGTGCTATATAAATACAATCTTATAGATGCCAAGGGTACCATCTCTAACAATGTAACTCTCCCTTAGTACTGCACTTAGATCCTACAAGCTTCCACTGGTAGCACAGAGGTGGTGCCATTCATTTTGGACTTAAACATATAATGGATTGGCAAGGTGGGAGTGGGGATGTAGGGGATGAGGGGAGAGGCTAAATAAAGTTTGTTGTTTGGTCAACAATGAAATGATGTGAAAACAAAAGGGAGTAATTTTCACTTGGCTTGTCCAACACAGCCTTCGATGTTACAACAGATAAAGCAGGATCACCCCCATAGAAATACCCCCTTCCCACACCCTCCGCAAGTGTTTTAATATTTTGATTGTGGTTAAAATAAGGGACTGTTACCCAGGAGTAATTATAAGGTTACAGTTCATTGATGAGTAAAGGGTTTAAGAAGAGAAAGCTAAGATGATTGGTAAGAGATGTAGAGCTTTCCTCGCAGGACATCTATCCCATACCTTTGTTGCTCTTGCACCTCTGTTCACAATCCTCCTGTGTCTGGAAGCGGTTTGTGTTACCATTACAGCCGCTGTAGATGAAGGGTCGGCACTTGTCAGTCTTCCTGTGGTAGTACCAACGCAGTGTGTACCTGGAGCAGGTTCCTTCATCCAGGGGTAACAGACAGGGGTCTGCTCAATCCAAAGGACAGGCAAGTAGTTGGAAGAAAAGGAAATGTAACATTGGAGCTTTTTGTTAATAGAGCAGCCTCTTCCAAAAGTCTCACACTCTCACACTCACGCCCTCTTCCGAACTCTCTCCCCCCTCACCTCAACTTTCGCTCGCCCTCGTTCTGTCCTCCTATCCTCACTTCAATCTCTTTCCCCTGCTCAGTCCGCCTCATCCCCCGCTCTGCACCTCCCTCCATGGTCCACCTCATCCCCCACTCTGCACCTCCCTCTGTGGTGCACCTCATCCCCCACTCTGCGACTCCCTCACTCCAATGTCTCATCCTCCACTCTGCGCCTCGCCCCACTCCCACTCTCCCACCCTCCCTCCCCCCGCCTCTCTCCCTCCCTCCATCCCCCCCACCTCCGCCTCTCTCTCTCCCTCCCTCCATCCCCCCCACCTCCGCCTCTCTCTCCCTCCCTCCCGCCCACCACCACCTCTCTCCCTCTCCCCGCCGCCGCCTCTCTCCCTCCTTCCCCCTCACTGCCGATGCCCTCCCTCCCACCATCACCTCTCTCCCTCCCTCCCCCCACTGCCTTTCTCACTCCCTCCCCCTACTGCCTTTTCCCCCCCTCCCCCCACTGCCTTTCCCCCCCTCCCCCCACTGCCTTTCTCTCCCCCTCCCCCCACTGCCTTTCTCTCCCCCCCCACCGCCTTTCTCCCACCCTCCCCCCCACCTCCTTTCTCCCCCCTCCCACTGCTTCTCCCTCCCCTCCTACCGCCTCTCTCTCCCTCCTCTCCCCCACCGCCTCTCACTCCCTACTCCCCAACCACTGCCTCTCCCTCCCTCTCCCCCTCCTACTGCCTCTCTCTCCCTCCCCTCCCCCACCACCTCTCTCTCCTTCCCCCCTCCCCCCCCGGCCTCTCGTTCCTCCCCTCCCCCCCACCCCCAACCACTGCCCTCTCTCTCTTCCAGCTCCTGGAATGTGAAATTGGTGTTGATCAGATTGACAGACCAGCCACTGAAAGAAATATTTCACCATCTGTCCCGGTACAGCCTAGTACAGCTGTAATTAAATGTTCACCTTGCGTTACCTACTGCACTGTCAAAGTTCTATTTCCCCACATCAGTTAATTGAGTGACATTCACCGAATCCACTTCCTTGGAAGTACAAGGAACTGTTGGTGTGTCAGCAAACACGGCAATCGTTTCCCCCACCACTGAAGTAAGCAACCAGTCATTTATTTTTGCCAAGTTTGACCAGGAAGCTGGGACAGCTTCCCCACTTTTCATCCAATCGGTCTTCAGTCTTCCCAATATTTGAACTCTTCAATGGACCTTCGACAATATTTGAGTAGTCAGACAGAACCAGGTTAATGTCTCATCCAAAGAGTGGTACATCCGAGAGTGCGGTGTTCCCTCAGAGTGATCGACTCGATTGTGGAATGATGCCCTGGTGCTGCTTTCTGACTCAGGGGTGACCTAGGCCGTGCTAAGTTGGGCAAATAATTAATTGATGAACCAAATTGAAAAACAGGCGATTTGGTCATTTACCTCATGGCGGGTTGAAGAATCTTTTCTGTGCATCAATTGGCTGCCGTGGTTCGGTCTAACAGTTACTGTCAATTATTCATACTTCATTGGATGTAAAGTGCTCTGGGGCAACTTGAGGTCATGATAGGCACTATAGAAATGCAGTTTTCTTCACTGCCAATTTTGTCTTGTGTGATATGACCTGTATGAAAAGGGTGGTTCTACCTCAGACACCGAGGGATAGCTGAGGCTGGTATCCTTTATGTCATCCATCTAGGCTTTAGTACAGTGTGTCCTGCAAACAATGATTTAGTACAGGGTGTCCTGCAAAGCACTAGATGGAGTTAAAGTGAAGTGCTCATTCCGAGCTGAAGAGCCAGCGAGAATATCTTTCCCTCCTGACCGTTTATCGCGAGCCAGACTCCAGACGTCTCAGTTCAATTATTAGGATGGAGTGGATTTCAGATTAAAAGGGGTCAAAAAGGATGGAAAAGCAAATGCAAAAGGATGAAAAATGTCCCAGAGAGCAGGAACATTGAAGGTGGTGGTGGGGTGGGGGGGGGGGGGGTGCGGGGTCTCCTGCTTCTGCAAGACATCAAGCAAAAGTTATGTGATGGCTGGGGGCAGGGAAAGTTGAACAAGATGTTCCACATCTCCTGAAGCCAGTTTGCAGATCATAAAGCCAAAGGCATCCTATTCTGGTCTCAGCAATAACGGGGTCCCTACGACCTAAAAGGGTGTCCTGGACGTAAACGCACTACTTGGTCTGGGCCTTGGCCCTAAGATCAAGAAAGGTCGGAGATCCAATCCCTGGCCCATGTCCTGTTGGCCGATATAATTGCGGAGTGACCTTGGATCGGGAAAGGATGGGATGAGCTTGTTCATCCCATTATTGTCCCATCACCCCTGCTGGCAGGCAGACTGCTGGGCGTGAAGAGGATTAAGCTGAGCTGTGGAGAGGAGTGAGCTTGGCTGTGATGCAGGCACCCCCCCCCCCCCCACTCCCCTCAACCCCCACCCACCACCCCTCCCACAACCAATTCAACGACCACCGCACACCACCCCTCGCCCCACCCCTACCCCTTCACCTCAGAGATTGCTGGCTTTTGGGTTCGCATGTGAAGAGTGAACCAGGATCACAAGGTTCCTACCTTGTGCGGAGGCTTCTCTTCTATACCTTTCCTGTTGTGGTGCAGCTGTGGAGTCTACTTTATCGCCTGTCGGTGGAAGGCAAACCAAGTCAGTGGTCCCTTTAATGGAACTGAAGGTGCACACTCAGCATTTCAAACTGTTTTATTGAAGGATCCTTTGCTGGCACCAATGTGGTAAGTAGAACCAGTCCACAGCTTAGAAACAGGCCATGCTGGTATTTATGCTCCAGACATGTTTTCCACCCTACTTAATCTAATTTCATCAGCATATCCTTCTAATACCTCATCTGCTTATCCAGCTGCCCCTTAAGTGCATCTTGTCTCGATCACTCCCTGTGGCAGCGAGTTCCACATTCTTAGATGTCTATTAGTGAAGAAGTTTCTCAGAAATCCCATGTTAGATTTATCAGTGACTATCTGATATTTATGACCTACAGTTTTGAACAAGTGGAAACATCTTCTTCACGTCTACCCTGTCAAACCCTTTCATTAGCTTAAGGACACCTTTCCGGTTGCCCTTCTGCCTTCTCTAGATAAAAATTTCCCAGTCCGTTTAGCCTTTCCTGTTAAGTATGTCCTATCCGTTCTGGTGTCACCTTGTGAATGTTTTTTTTCCTCCACCTTTTTAAATGCCTCTCCATCCTTTCAATAATAGAGATCAAAATATGCACACTGCTGCAGGTGCCATCATTTCATTCAATGGCAGAATAGGGTCCAGGGACTAAATGACCTACTCCCATTCCTAAGTGTGGTTGAAACAAGTTCGATATGGGATTAGCTTGGAGTCTCCAGAAACTGAAAATTAATCTCCAGAAAACTGCTACAAGCAAAAACCCTGGAGAAAATTACGAGGGAATTTATAAAAATTGCATTGCTGAAAGAAAAGAGATTGCGCTGTCGAAGTTTTTTGTCTTGCACTCATCAGGACAGATACAGGAATGCCAAATTTCAAAGGGAGCAACGATTTATACCGCATGAGAAAAATGTTCTGATTGGTTGGCAAGTTGACTTGGATTGGCCAAGGCATTGCTATGGAGAAAGCACCAGGGAACTGTTGTCCCCCATGCTTTTGTTTAATTCAAAAAATCAAAAATGGGGTGGAAAAGCTGTTTGACTGGCAGTCAAGAATCATCCAATCTGCTTTCTAATTGGCAAGGGAAGACGGGACGCTATGAGGATGGATATGATTGGAGAACAAAGCTGGCTGTGAATGTGTGTGTGTGTGTGTGTGTGTTTGGGGTGTGTGGGGAGGCAGTGAGTGTGCATATGAGAAAACCTCCAGGAATACATTCAACCAGAGATGTCAATGCTGGTTAGAGGTTGGAGGTTTGAGGGCATGATTCCTTGCATGCCTGTTCTGAGTCATCAGGGAAAAGCAACAGCTAAAGTCTAGATGATTCTCCCTCTCCCTCAATGCAGCAGTGGCACATGTGCCTAGGAACCCATTGAGATTTCTGTGTACACTGGCTGACTGAATGGAGAAAAGGCTTGTTTTAAGGAACATTGGAACAGGAGTAGACCATTCTGCCCTTTGAGCTTGTTCTGATATTCAATTAGATCGTGGCTGACCTTTACCTCAACTCCATTTACCCAACTGTGCTACATATCCTTTGATACCCTTACCAACCGTTAACTTCGCAATGGCAACTAAGAATGGGGAATAAATGCTGACCTTGTCAGCAATGCTCATATCCCATGAACAAAATTTTAAAAATGAGATCTATTAATCTTAGATACAAATGCAAAATTCTGCGGATGCTGGAAATCTGAAATAAAAACAGAAAATGCTGGAAATGCTCAGCAAGTCAGGCAGCTTCTGTGGAGAGAGAAACTGGGTTAATGTTTCAATTGATGATCATGCGTCAGAACCGGAAGGTGCTAGAGACTTCACAGCTTTTAAGCAAATCCAAGGGCAGGAACAGGGAAGGGGAGAGGGAGGAAAGAACAAAAGGGAAGGTCTGTGAATGGAGGGAAGGCAGGAGCGAGTTAGTGACAAAGGGGTGAATAGTGCAAGGTGAAAGGGGATTGGTAACGGGATGTGTTAAGAAACAAAAGATTGGTTTGGAGCTGGTGGAGGATCTTTGCTAACACATGCTGTCCAAGATGGGGAACAATGGTTATAGAATCATACAATGGTTACGATACAGAAAATGGCTATTCATCCTGTCAAGTCAATGTTGGGTCTCTGCAAGAGCAACTCAGCTAACCCCACTCTCCCAGCGTTTCCCCGTAGCCTTGCAAATCTTTTCCCTTCTCGTGCTTATCCAATTCCCTTTCGCAAGCCATGACTGAATCTGCCCCCGCCACGCACTCAGGCAGCGCATTCTGGATCCGCGCCGCTTGCTGCATTACGATCGGAAATGTTTGAACTCAATCTCTGTTTTGAACTGTTCTTCAGCACCCTCAGCCGTTTGGGGCAGAGAATTCCAGATTTGTGCTACTACTGCCCGGAAATGCAGAGATATGTGAAATGCTCTCCAAGGGAAGTTTCAGAGTTCAGGCACTTTTCTCCACTGCCTTGGGTATCTGTGTTCTATTCTGGAATTGTTCCATCGCATCTGAGGAAGTCTACCATCACAAATCAAAGTGAGGCCTGGCCCTACTCAGATTCTGATATTTGACATCAGTTCTCCTGAAATCACAAGCGGAAAGAAAATGACACCAAAATATTAAAGAGACCTGAAAATTCAACAAGGCCTTTTGGGTCTCTGCTAAACCTTCGAGTGAGGAACGCCTACTGACAGAGACTGGTAAAGTTGCGTACATTAGAAATAACCTTGTATCATTCAATTATTCAAGAAAAGAACAAGAATATAAAAGGAGCAATAGGATATACGATCCCCTGAACCTGCTCCACCATTCAGTAAGATCATGGATGATCTTCCCCATCAACTCCACCTTTCTGCCTGAGCCCCATATCTCTCGAGTCCCTCAGTGCCCAAAAATCTATCAATCCCTGTCTTGAACCATATTTGTCAACTGAACATCGACTAGAGTTCTCAAGATTCAAGACCCTCTGAGGGAAAGAAGTTCTCTTCATCTCAGTGTCCATATCCTGAGACTGTGACCCTGTAGTTATAGGGCTTCCTAGCCAGGGACACAGTCTCTCAGCATCCACTGTACCAAGCCCTCGAAGAACTTTATACGTTTCAATGAGATCAACTCTCATTTCTCTAAACTCCAGAGAATATAGGCCCATTCTATTCAATCCTGCATGCTGGTATGACCATACCTTCTCTAAATACTGAAAAGGAAACCAGGTGTTAAGGAATAAAATGGTGAGGGACACTTACGCATCATCTCCGTGCTTTGGAACTGTTCCAGTCTGTCATCTTCTGTTGGTTCATTGTAGCTTTCCACTGTATAGAAATGCTCGTAGTCTGGGTCATTGCCATTTACCACCACTCTCAGTTCCTTCCCTTCAGAATTGTTAATAGCATGAAGAAAGAAGAAAGCTTGCTTTAAACATACCACACGCCACCATCCGACAGGTCAGACACTAAATTAGTGGCCATGAAATGAAGGGCCAACATCATTAAGAATTGAAGGGAAGACTAATTTACATTTAAATAGGAGAATGGCCTGAAGGCCTTTCACTCTGCAGATCAAATCATTAGTTCTGCCGATTGATGAGACAGAGGGTGGAATTTAATGCCCTCCTCTATGGCAGGTTTGGTAGCAGTGGGGCATTAAATCGGTTGGGAGGGTGGCAGATGGGGATATTCCAGGTTTACGTCTTCTAATATTTCCTTCTTAGGCTCAAGGGCCTATGAAGTGTCTCGGGAAGTTTTGCCATATCAAAGGTGCTATATAAATGTAGGTTTCTGCTGCTGTAATAACGGTGAATAATCACTTCAAAGGAAGGGGGATCGATGATTTTCCGTTTTATCTATGAGGATGAGAAAAGTAACAGGTGGAAGCAAAGCCTCATGTGCACACAGAACTGCTCCCGTTCCTCCGCCGTGACTTTGCCCTAAGTGAGCTTAAACTGCATTTCCGATATGCCTCTGGAGAAGTTACAATGACGGAACAAGAGAAGCTGAGAGAGGACATTCCAGGCCAACATGTCTGAAACACGAAACACGATCTCAAGTTCCAGTTAACACGTAACAAACTATCCAAGGATGTGATTTGGGGCAGCGCTATACAGCGGGCAGGAGTTTGAGGTTGGCGCACCTCCTTCGGGCGACGTGGACCTGAGTGTTACTGCCAATTCTTAGTCTCTCTCCGGTCAGCGAATAAAAAACTCTGGGTTCAATTTTACCGTCGGCTCCCCATCAACAGAAGATTCAAAGCGACCATTCTACATTTCCCACGATGGAGGCTGGTGACTAGCAATGGGAGATGGTCTCGCACACACCCAAACTCGCGTTTGAATCCCACGACACAATCGGATAGAAATTCCAAGTCGTTCTATTTTCACAAGACCACAACGCACTCTCGCCAAATCCCTCTCTGTCCTGTTACAACATGGGCATATGCGAAGCTGCTGGGATGAGTGTTCAAGAGCAGATTGTAATTTTTACCAAAAACTGGCAGCGATGATGCTGAAAATGTTGGAGAGATGGATCTAGCAAAAAAGCTGTCATTAAATTCCTGTTGCTATTTTTAGGAATGAAACCATTTTGAATCGGAGTTCTTCAGTTTTCTTTTGAAAAGACTCTGGGTTGAATTTTTGGTTCGGGGGGGGGGGGGGGGGGGGCAGGGTGGGGGTGGGGATGGGTGGTGGTGGTGGGGGTGGGGTGGGGGTGGGTGTTGGGAGGGGGTGGGAAAAACGGGCTGGGATTGTTTCCGGGTCTCAAACCCAGCCCCGGGGGAAACGGTCATTCTTTGGGATTTTGACCGATTGTCATGGAGACAGGTTCCTTGTCTTAATTAAGGGCAGCAGGCAGGCTCTCAAAGCTGGACGGCCAATCAGAGCCCAAAGGTTAGGCTTATCTCGCAGGGGAGCAACATTTAACATGTTTCCAAATACTGGCCTGTGGCTCTCCAATGCAAGAGCTAGATTCTTAGGGCAGAACTTAGCCCTCGATGGGCGGGTGGGCT